>NW_025964057.1:2650000-4027500 GCF_023055435.1 Haliotis rufescens
ACCTTCACCTTGACTTTCACCCTCAGGAACATCCTCAACATTAACGACCTGGAGTTCACACAGTACAGAACGGGATGGAATAGCCACAGTCCTAGTTGTTACATTGGCAACATGTACCTGTACCATAAACTTGTCATCATGATGGTAGTTGATGATAGTTGGTGCTATATCGAGGTCAGATGGTATGGCAGATCCTGTAGTTGGTTGCACCATGGCACATGTATCCCTATAGACAAGAGGCTTAAAAATATAACCTTCAATAACTCTTTCAGTGTTGGGTGGTATTATAACTCGTTCCGTCTCAGCGCTTCTTATCCTTCCAAGTGAGAAGTTGTTTCTTGCCAGTTGTTTCTCCTGCAGCATCATATTCCTGAAAGCCATGTACCAGGCTGTATGAATATCTGCCTCTTGGAGAAAACGAATTCCATACTGCTGTTTGCAGGTGTCCATACAAGTTGACAAGATGTTTGTACCTAATAACACAGGAACTGTTGAGTGGTAGGGTGTATCTGGAACGACTAGTAAGATACATGGCAGTGAAGATATGGCTCCTGTATCTTGCAACTCAACCTCGATGTGGCCATAATACGGAAGATGCTGTCCATCTGCACAATCAATTTGTAAAAATACATCCAAAGGCTTAATGGGAAGTTCTGAGAGAAACTTTGTATAAAAGCTGTGGGAAACAGTTGACACAGTAGAACCTGTATCAAAAAGAGCTGTGGCTTTAACTCCATTAATGTAAACTGTGCCTTCATTTGGTTGACCTACTAGCTTGGCAACTTGCTGGTTATTGATGGGGCGCCTCCTCCTATAGCCTATGGCTTGCCCCGTCCCATAGGCTTCTTCCTGTTTAAAGTGCGCCTGTGGTCAAGAATTACACGGCAGCCGTACTGTAGATGTCCTGGCTGGTTGCACCTGAAACAAATGGGCTCTCCAGTAATGGAATCCTTAGAGGGTCGCTGATTCCTGGAATCCCCTCTCTCGCCCTGGTACCATGATGGTGTTCCTGGCGGAGGTGGCCAATAGTGTTCAGGTGGAGGCTGCAGATTCGGTGATGGTCCTATAGGTCCTGGGTTTCTATTCATCCAAGGGACAGAGGGAACAGGGAGTGTAGTAATCTGTTGCTTCTTCAGATCTGCAACCTCGCTTGACAGCTGTCTCAACATTCCCTTTATCTCCTTCATCTCAGTGTCCTGTGTGCTTACAGCAGCCATATTAGGAGTTGAAATCTTCTTCTTGGCTCCAGCTCCTCTCAGCTGCAAATCTACTTCAGCTCTCCGCAGGGCTCTGAGAAGATCATCAACGGTGCTTCCCTGGTCATAGATATGAGCTGTATGATCCCGAAGTTCTGGCCTTGACCCTGACCATAACTGTGTGCGAAGCATCTCATTCCTGGTTGCCTGGGGAACTGGTCCTTGTGCTTCTGCTTGGAGGAGTGAATGCTCCAACCTGCATGCCCATAAAGCAACTTCTTCTGTGGCCTCTTGACGTGAGCTATAAAAGTTAGCTAGTAGTGATTGACCCCTATCTACACTTCCAAACGTAGCCTCTAGCTTTGAAATGAGCTGCTTGATATCAGCCTCAGGCCCAAGGCACATGGCAACCGTTGCTGCCTTACCACGTAGGGATTGTTGGACTATGTTAACAACAGCCTGTGGTGAAAGAGACTTGTTTTGAAACAAACACTCAACATGATATTTCCAAACATCAAAAGATGTTTCGCCCTTCTTGTCACCAGAAAATGATGGAACCTTTGGTGCCTGTGATAATGTAACAGGTGCTAGAGTACCTTGGATAGAAGGCGGGATGGACGAACCACCCTCAGCCTTGACCTTGGTCTGAGTGTATGCTCGCATCCACTGTACCAGGTCTTCTGGATTATCAACAGTAGGCCAGGTACCAAGAGCCTGAAAAGAAGAAATAAGTTTCTCGAACTCTTCAGGTAGTGGTTTACTCATGATGCAATAACATGAGCAAGTGATAAGGAAATTATAGGGGATAACATAAATGTTGTGTCAACAACCATACGCAGGATACCCTTGTGTAAGCAAGTGATACTACAAATATATGATTGTATGTTCAGGATAACCTGAACAACAAAAAACATTATGCAAATGAGTGTGTGCTCATGGCATAATGACCAACAAGCTGAGATGTATGAGAAATACCTGAAAGAAAATGGCCAAAAAAAGCTAAAACGTGAAGATAAAGAACATCATATTACTTCACATGTGTAGAAGATACCGAGGGAAAAAAAAGTTGAAAGTTGTGCAAACAGCTGTGTTCATGTGCACATACAGTGTATATCTACGCGCGCGGGGACAATATAATGGGACTGGGGGGAATGCTTATATACCAAAGTTAACTATAAACCCAGCAAAACGCAAAAAAAAAAAAAACCCGAATACAATCCATATTGACACACATGAAGACATAACTGCAGCTGAATAAACAAGAAGGTATTGATCTACCACAAGACAAGTAACAACAATAATACAAATACCACTGAACTTGGAACACAACACCAGCCCTACATGATGAAATTTGAAAGGTGTATTAAGGCCTAGTTATTCATTTGCTAAAGTTTAAATGTAAGATTAGCTATCTCACTTTATTCACACACACATCATACCAACATGGTACTCTCAGCCATTGTACTTGCAATCACAGGGTAACACAAAAAACATATGATCTAAACTAACTAAATATCAAATGTGTGAGCGCTCACTAAAAGAAACAATACATCTAAATAATATGTGCACGCAGGCACAGGAATATCCCAAGCATATGTACAATAAAGCTCTATAAAGCCAGAAAATAAACTTGTAACTATAATGTTAGTGATATCACTTGACAAAGATTACAACATGGTAAATGGTCTATGTGCATACGTGCACAACACAACCCGGGTACGTGTAACACAAGGTTACATTGCTAGATCCAGTATGCATAATGAATAGATCGGAAACGTCTCTGTAATGTCATATTACTGAACGCTGAAATATCGTCCGATCGCATAACCACTGACAGAGTTCAGATGAAATAGAGGATTGAGGCACATTATAAGCTGTTGATATTGAGTCTATATAATTCAAAATCACAAAAAATGTCTCACACGCGTGTAACGGCATGTTACGATGTTTCCCAGAATGACGTCATAGCACATGTAGTGGACAAGGGACGATGAAGTCAATAGGTAGCTGTCTGTGTCTTTTCTAGGCTAAAGTCCTCACTGGGGGCTCCATTGAAACCGGGACTGCTTCTTGACATGAAGGACAGACGCAGGTGTTGTTCGAATTATAGCCAAGTTTATTACTGATAAATGTTTTGAACCCTGAAACAATTGTAAAACATTCATTACACAAAATATAAACATATGCTGACATCAAATATTTCATTACATTTGATGATATATACAAAATGCTATAACTACTAATTGATAAACTTACATCTCATCAAAAACTTAATTAATCTTATATTATAAACCTACTTAACCCGCATATATACTTATATATGTGTATCATATAAATAGAGTAAGATAGACGTGACATGATACATTTACTATGTGTACATACAATATGCAATACATGAGAATATATATAAAACCTAGTAAACCCACCAAGTGTGTGGACCTGGGTTCATCAGTCCAGACACAGACCTCTGCACAAGTATTACAGCTACATCTGCACGACAAATAAATGAATATATATACACACTGTGCAGACCAATCTGATAGCAGCAATATTACTACAAACCGAAACATAGTGTTATTGCAGAGTAACTTAAAACAATTCTAAAATA
Source organism: Haliotis rufescens (assembly GCF_023055435.1). Classification (NCBI taxonomy): domain Eukaryota; kingdom Metazoa; phylum Mollusca; class Gastropoda; order Lepetellida; family Haliotidae; genus Haliotis; species Haliotis rufescens. Next base: position 2,653,805 of record NW_025964057.1, read on the forward strand.
TAATAGTAAAACCCTGATTCATTCATACATTATACATTCATACATTACACATTCATTTATACCAATATGTTACCTAGCAACATATATGTTTCACATTCTTACTTTCATACTTCATACTTTCATACATCAGCTTCACAGTGATTGAAGATTTAGTTAAATAGTATTTTAAGCCTAAACTTAGCACTTACTGAATTATTTACCTTACGTAAATAATAACACTTGTAATGCATACAGAAATACAACTAATTACTATGATCTGGCGAATATTTACAACATGACCAAAACAGCCAAATTATCAAGAGCATAAACACAATATACCTACAAATCCTAGGAATACGCACAAACAATAAAATATCATCAAAAGACCAACCTTTAGAAGTGAATTCCAAAATGTCCAATAGATCAAACACCACAATTAGTCCAAATTGTCCAAATTGTGAATTCCAATGATATACGTGTGTTTGACAGTAACATCAAATGTGCTCTAAACTGTAGTAAAACTAAACCCTTTAAAACTGGAGACAGTAAGCTAGAACCTGAAACACAAAGGGGCTGTGAGGGGCGCGCTTGGGCAGGCTATTGTGTGATAGTGCACTAGGTGATTGAGGCTGTGGCAAAGTACTCATGCAGTAAGCTGAAACAGAGAATTAGGAGAGCTGAAGTGTGAAGTATATCATGTTTAAAACATATTTGACTGAATATTTAATTCAGTAAAAATCTAAACTAATAAAACTCTGAAAATATATACAATTATCGGATCCTGTCACACAAAGATGGCAAGCCGAGTGGGACGCAAGTAAGAACGGCAGAAAGCTACACAACCTTCAACCAAAGATCCACCAAAACCATATTCATACTCAAATGAAAGGTGAGTTGAAATTGTCATCTCACGCCTAAGACTCGGTCACAAAAAGCATTATGACAAGTCTTGTCCATCTTGCAATCAACCTGATTCCATTACTCACTGGAATGTCAAGACCATGCTCCAGCCCGGGGTCAGTTAAAACAAGAATTGCAGTTAGATCCGCTGTCTGCCGTAGATCCAGTAAAGCCGCAAGATACAATAGCAAAGGCCAAACTAACGCTATTTCTGAGAAATGAATTGTATAAATATACGGAAATTGAAATATCATATCAATACAAAAACAGAAATTCAATGAATACCAAAACTCGCAATAGATATGTGTACCCTACTCACACACATGAATTCGAAAGAGGGACAGGTCAGCCGAAATTGCTAAGGCAGAAGGCGACCTCATAAACACTTAAAGCAACAACAACCACACTCTTTTCACTGTTTCACGACATTGTCAACGGAGAGACATCCAAATAGGGCATCCCTATTTAGCGATTCCCGTCCACTAAAATCTTATCTATCTAGAAATTAAATCTTTAAATCACATTGGCATATGGATTAGTGTTTTACGAATGCTTGTAATAAGTATAAATATATTTGCCGGGTTTTTTGTCTCTCAGAACCCATGCAATATAAAAGCTACTGGTTATTGATATTGGTACCGTAATGACTGTCAAGTCCATGTATACCCGGACGGTATTCCATCGATAATGAAAATATAGAAATATAGATGTTTAAGCCACAAGAAGAATACATATACCCTTATTTAAAATGTAATACGGAGCAAAGCTTAGATATATCAGGTCATAAGTATTATAATTGAAGCAACTCTTTATGATTTAATCAGTTATTCCATGTTAAATTTACAAAACTTTTACATTTATTTTGCATTTGTAATATTGGAGTTAGATGACTTGATAAATGATAAATAAGGTATCAGAAAAGTCGAATAAAAATATACAGACAGGTAATAAATAAGAAAGGGGTTTTAAAGCCGCGCATTGTTGTTGTGGATGCGGTTATTTGCAATCAGCTAAGGGACTTGGCTTTGCAATTCAATTGGTTAATTGCTTGTCACGTGACACCGGCATGTCAAGTGGGCCATGACATACATCGGTACCCATATACCACGTGGTGCATGGCATCCGACAATGTATATTGACAATGGTCCCGCATCGTTCATTCCAATTCAACGTACCAAAAGTAAATTCATAAAGATACTCGGAAAGTGTGAAAAGAAAGATGTGATGTTTGTGTTGCCGAGGGACGGATGTGTGAATATTATAATCTCAGGGATATCGAGGTGTCACCTCCTTACCATCTGCCTTTGCATTCAGATATTAGGTATGAGTTGTATAATCAAGCTAGTATTTTAAATTCATCATTTCCTAATTTATCTCCAAGTGATCAGGTTATATTTATGCTGCAATGTGAGAAGCTCTGTAAACCCCTAGCCGCTTCTATATTACACATGTTCCAACATAGAATACATGCACTACTACAGTTATGATTATCCAATAAGCGTTAAGCGCAGTGTGTATATTTGAAAGTTGTTGTACCCAATAAGTGTTCCGCAATGTGTGCGAGGATGTTGTAAATTATATTTCAGTAAGCGTTCAGTGCTGTGTGTGAGAAAGATTTTTGAATTTTGTCCAATAAGCGATTTTCGCTGTGTAGGGAAGATTGTGTATATTATTTAAAAAGCGTTCAGCGCTGTGGGAGGGGAAGGTTTCGTAAATTTTCCAAAAAGCTTCTAAAGCTATGTGAGAGAAAGATGTTGTATATTATCCATTAAGTGTTCTGCGCTGGGTAAGAGGAAGCTGATGTAAATTATCCAATAAGCGTTTAGCGCTGTGTGTATGGAAGATGTTGTATATTATCTAATAAATATGTTCTATTTATTCAGATCAGCTGGATACTGTGCAGTCCTATAAATATCTTGGGATTTGGTTGCATGAACATCTTAATTTGAATTTCACTGCAAGAGAGATTGCAAAGTCTGCTAATAGAGCACTTGGTGTTTTGATATGCCAATTCAAATCTGTTCGCGGTATGCCGTACGACGTTTATAATAATTTCCTTGATAATTTAGTCCAGCCTATTTCTGCAATTTGGGGCATCAGACAGTTTAGTTGTATCAACGCTGTACAACATAGAGCCGCTCGTTTCTTTTTAGCTGTGGGTATTAAGGCTCCAAATTTGTCAGTACAGGGCGAAATGGGCTGGATTTCACAATTTACTGGACAGAAAATTGAAACTTTACGTTTTTGGCGCAGGCTGTGTGCCGTTGATCAAGACAGGATACTAAATGCCATTAGCAAGTGGTCGGCTAATTACCGCAAGTCTTGGAATAACAGAGTGTTTGCGTTCTAAAGCAGTCTCCATCTGCCTGTTCCCGATCTTTATCATTTATCCGGATATGATTTCAATTGTGCAAAGTCGTGGCTGTATTCATCAGATCAGAATGAGTGGTATAAAGAGCTATGGAATGATAGAGGCAAGGAAAACGGTAATAAACTCCGTACTTACAGGCTTTTTAAAAGCTTCTTGTCAGTTGAAGCACATGTAACTACAATACTGAATAGATCCCAACGCAGTATTCTCGGTAAATTACGCTGTGGCACTTTGCCTTAGAAATAGAACTTGGTAGATTTACTAGCCCTAAGACACCACTGCAAAATAGGACATGTAAGTTTTGTAATATTGATTGTGTGGAAGATGAAGTTCACTTTTTGATCTGTTGTAGTTTTTACTCAGATTTAAGGTACGACTTGTGGCTGGAAATAATTAGATCAGAACTATTGTTTATTACTCTATCTCCTGTTAACCAGGCCGTGTTCCTTTTACAAAGAAAGACGTTTATTAAACCCCTAGCCGCCCTAGAAGGCAAATGTACCAGCGCCGTAGGAGTAGCCTTAGCAGGTAATATTTGCCTTATATATCCATTATATTAGTATCATATTACAGATTGTACTGCGATTAGGTCTTTGTATGTATCGTCTTTATTTTTTTCATTTTATTATGCACTGTATTGTGCTGTGTGTCTCATATGCCTGTTGGCCGGATGTTGTATATTTTATCAATTTTTTTAATTTTGTCCTCTATTGTTGCACATCATTAACATATAATATGTGACACAATAATAAACTATTTTTCTTTTTCTTCTTCTAATAAGCGTGTAGCGCAGCAGGTGTATGAAGAAGTTGTAAATCATCCAATAAGCGCTCCGCGCCCTGTATGATAAACTTATTAATATAATGTTAAGCACATTTCGGCTGTTTTCTGCAAGTTACATTGCTCAATTATGTTTTTCTAAAGAAATGTAAATAGTGAATGTTCGTTCTTATAGTCCCTGCGGCTGGATATTGCATTGTTTGCTTTTTATATGTGACACGTACATGTAAATACAATATTTTTCTTCTTCTTTTGTGATGGTTTAAATAAAATGGCCTGAAAATGAAAAAAGTATTAAAATATTATTGTCACGTACATAGAGAATACTACACTCATTCTCTTTAGATACCATTTTTACGAAACGAGTGGACTTTTTATGGTATCTGACCGAGCGAAAATAAGATCAGATACCATAGAAAATTCCCGAGTTTCGTAAAAATGGTATCTAACGAGAATAAGTGTGGTATTTTATTTATTACCCACGTTAAATATATATTTAAGTGTAAATACATAACAACTTTCGTTCGTTGACAGACTGAATTGAAACCGGTTGCAAAATCTGGTTGCGCATGAATATTGATATATGCCCAAATATGGGCATTGTTGACATTTTTATGCATATGCATTAACAGCATGCGCCAGCAGTTGTGTTTGCACATCCTTTTTGAAGAATTTCTTCAACTAATGGTAATTCAAGCGCCATGTTCTTTCTACTCAGGACACAAACAAGAAAATATGAAAAGCCACATGAGCGCCGCGCTTCGAATATTGGACCAACAGTCGGGGTCCCGGCTGTGGAATCAAAATGGTTCGGTTTCCTTGACCTTTATATCATGTCCGTACCATTTTGGAAGAGGGAAATCAGAATGTTCGTCAAAGACGTTCATGTTATCTGTACGACCTTATACTGGAGACGTGGAAATCAACAAACTCAAGTCTGCTTGCATGTCAGTGACAGCTTCGAATGAAGGGCAAGGTCGGAATAAGAAAAGACAACCCTGATCTACTCCCAACGTTTTAGCTAGTGACAGGGAATGTTATTGTTCACATTTGGGATATTTTGGGCCACATAATCAGAAGTCAGACACACTTCTACGGAGTTTTCGAATGATTTATACCGGAAATGTTCACTTTGAGTGATCTGGTCGTGCAGTCGTGAACAAACAACTCCCGAAACAGTGTCCCGAAGGGGACACTGATGACACAACCGGATCATCCCAAGTATGTCTAGATATCTGTCCAGATAGTTTAAACTGACTTCATTTTACCACGCTTATCCCTTTACGTTAAATCAAATTGAAAGTTGCGAAAGTGTTCGGGTGCGTCACGCTCATGGGGACCCTAATCTCTTGATCGGTAGTCGTACATTGTAAATGGATATACATTGTAGCTCAATTATATAATGTCTGTATGCATAACTTATATTGAATGCGAACCGAGTTTGATGCGAGTGACTATTTTGTTTGGTTTAATTAAGCGTTTATAAATATCTCTCGCTCTCTTGAGATTGCTTCAGTTCTGCCTTGTAGTTGCAAAATGACTGACGTCTCGCGATTGTTTGTGAATTAAAAAGTAGTCCCGGTGTGACAGGCGTCGCGGTTATCCAATCAAAACGAATAAGTCGAGGTCAACCTTGAATGACACACGTGTGTCGTACGGATTTAGTATCTTACCACCTGTATCTTCACCATTGGGTAATAAACAAGAATATTGCCCGGTACGTAATTATCGGTGACATTTTCAAAGAAGTTATTTATGAAAAAAACAATCAACCACATACTGTGCGTAACCAAATAATCTTTAACTAACGTAAAAAGACCTGAATGAAGTAATGTTAAATCTATCCACATAAACAAACCTTGTGTATCTTTTGGATATTCAAAATAATTAAAATTGTATATTTTGGATAGAAAAATTATACAAAATTGTATATGTTGACAAGTAATAATCTGATTTCCAAGCCAGTCATTAAACTGTCCATCGATTGTCCATCAACTGTTGAAGTACTTTAGTTTTATTGCAGACTAGATTAAATGAGTTCTATTGATCACCATCATCTGTTTACAAGATAAGTAATCATTGTCAATGAGATTTCGTGCATTCTGATTTAGCTCCTCCTGAGACATTGGTGGCTTGTGCACATCAGCTGGGACGAATTTCTGGTTTTCGGTGGTCATATAATTTTCACTTCTATTTTCTGTAGTGTCCAATGGAATCTTTTCAGTGCATAATCGAGACTGGTTATTTCTGGTGTCGACGTTATATATGTACACTGAGAGGTCGCATATACGAGGCTAAAATATACCTATTTTCATACTTTTATATGATAACATATATTTACATGTACAAAATTATGCTTTTCTACTTGATTTATATACGCTGTGGCTTGCTTATTTGAAAGCAGTGAACGCAATAATGTAAAAGGAATGAACAAATGAATAGTTTTGCAAATAGCATATGTGTTAAAGATATAGCCATATGTGTTTAGGTTTTTGTTCTGGCCGAATTGGGGCAGCCTGATAATTAGGGTCTTCGCTCGTATTGCTGAAGACCTGTGTTCGACTCTCCACGTTAGTAGAATGTGTAAAGCCCATGATGTACCCCTCAGTGGTATTGCGTGAATGTTGCTGGAATGTTGCCGGAATGTAGCTATTTACCATATGAAATAAATAAAAGACAGCAGATTGTGATTTTCAGCGGCGTTTACGTTAATCATTGCATTTTAAGAATCCATCTCCAAAATTCCACAGGTGATTTATACATGCACGTTATGGCTGAAATTTCGTGGTACAATGTAACCTCGTGAGTCCGGATTTCGTCATGGTGGACATGTACAGCTGGAATCAATTATATCGTATTAATGGGATATAGTCACGTGTCCCTAATTCGTTAAATCCGGACAACTTCGCTGCTACAATCCAGATTAGAGAGGTTTCCCTTTATTGTCTTCATTGCCAAGCACGACTGCAAAAATTATGCTTTTCTACTGCATTTATATACGCTGTGACATGGGAGAGAATAACGCTTATTGGTGGTAAATAATGTAAAATCATTTCCAATATTATGTTATCAAAACAATGGCAAATAGTCCTCGGACATAGTGATATGAACATATCTGTTTTGTTAGTTCAGCTTTATGACGGCGATTATTTAATCAAGTCTGGACAAGACAATCCAGTGACTGACATGGTGAGGATCGATCAACGCAATAGGAAAATGATGACATGCATCAACCAATTTAAGTCAGCGAGCCTGACCACCCGATCCCATCAGTCGCCTCTTACGACAAGCATGGGTTACTGAAGATCAATTTTAACCCAAAACATCAGCAGGTAACATGTCTGTATTCTTACAGATTATACATATGTGATTCAGATTAAAAAGTTCGTTTCAAAGGGAAATAACAATTCGAACCCCTGACCACTAGCAATCATTTCGGATCCTGTTTCTATTTATCGCGGAATGTCATGCGAATGTCGAGCATAACAATGGATTGTTTGTAATATGTTTTGATCCCATATTCCTAGTGATGTGAAGTGTGTTATATAACAGAAACATAATAGAAACATTCTCAAATATTGATCCACGCAAAAGGTTTCTATTGATGTTGTATTGTTGTCCATGTTTGTATGATAAGGTATAAGTGAAATATAAAGACGCAAATGCATTAGTAGTATTCGCATTCGCAGAGTGTGTTTTCTTCAGTTATGAAACATGTTCACAACTGATTTATTTTTATGAACTGTCGTTATCTATTGCGGTGAGGTTCTATCGGTGAGTGAATTACAAATAACACATAGTGTACTGTGATGACACTGACATGTATATAGATTCAACACCCTTATTCCGGGCAGAACATTATTCCGGCCACCCCTTATTCCGGGCAGAACATTGCCACATGAAATCATCCTGATCAACCAACGTTTAATTTCACCAATCACGTTTTGTGAATACGCCCCTTTGATATTCCGACAGTAACGAAGTGCCCGGACTGACGGGGTTTCCAGATCAACTTGGAGTCCGTACTAACTGGTATTCCAGGCCGAAGGGTGGGAGCAGGGGAGGTGGGGGTGGTCGAAGAACATTTTCTTCTCTCTACCCCCATAATGTTTAATTAAATGTCTTTGACAGTGTAATGTTTTCATTACCCCTCCCCCCCCACCCCCCACCCTAGCACAACCCATCCCCAGCCTTCAAATCACCCCTACCCCAACAAACAACCCCAACTCCTCCCTTACCCTTTAATACATGACCAGTCCCAAAAGGAGTTTCCACAATAACGTGGTTTCCCAACTAATGGGGTTTCCAGGCGAACGGGATTTTCCAATCTAACAGGGTCCAGACAAACGGGCTTTTCGGATTAAAAACTGTTGGCAATAGAAATAAACTGATTGTGGGCCTCACATTTGATTATTTAAAGACAGACAATGACCTGTAGGACATATCAAAATAACTTTCTTACTACTTGGCCGGTAGCCTTACCAATCCGAGCATCTATCAAAAATTACATTTACACGTAGAAATGCCACACGAAACATGAAAGGGATGGTACTGGATTCTGAAAGGTCACCGTCACCAGGTCATGCACATTGTATAACGTCTGTTCTACATGACTCCTTTCAGGTGTGAAATACACGTGGCGACAGGGAGTTTCCTCAAATACATATACCCTACGTGAAAACGGACGTTTGACATACAAAACCAGTATTAACATGACATTATCATCTTTGAAGAGAGAACATTGTGCAATAATCGTTCAACAAACAATGGTATCCCTTGACGCAAACTAAGGTGTCCGGAAAACTAACATTTCTCATCCTGATTGTCATTTGTGATGGAATGTTAAGCGGATGTCGGACACAGCAATGTATTGTATGTAACATGTTTGGATCACATATCCCTAGTGATGTGAATTGTGTTTTCTGCCAACGGATATCTTGCTTAACAGAAACATAACATGAACAGTTCTCCACTAATGGCCCATGCAAATGGTTTCTATTGATTATGTATTGTGTTGTTGTCTATCTTTGTGTTTTCTTCAGTTACATGACATGTTCACCAAGGAGATTAACTGTGTATTCAATGTAGGGCTAGGTTACTTCTAGATAATCTACAGATGACCCGGCTCTACATTGAAAAAATTCACTTTTGTGAACTGCCGTTATCTGTTGCAGTGAAGTTACATTGGTCGATGAATCACAACTAATACATAATGTACCGTGATGACACTGACGTGTAATATCAGACACTGAGGTGAGATTCTCTATACCATCACTGCATATGTAAAACACCCATGTTGTCAGTTCCCAGGTTCCCGGATTTACTCCACTGCGACTGTTGTTCTCCTCCACACAACAGTACCAGTGCTGGGCTTTGTCAGAAAGGAAGTGATGTCACTGTACATCCGACACCATGCGCCCCCTAGTGAGTAAAACATACAGTTATTCAGCTTCATGCAATCCTTTGCGCATGCCCGAGATGACGTCCGTCGTTTGATTAACGTGGCATTGCTAATCAGTTCCACTCCTTCCCGCCATTTTCTGAAGGAAGTTAACTTCTGTTCCGGTGTCGAATCTGAAAAAAAACAAAAACTGCATTTACCACACAGACGATACGATAATTGTTATTATTTTTAGTACGACATTCATTTAGTGTGGATGCTACACTTTGCTCATACATGTAAGATTATTGGTTATAACTAAGGCACCTTTACGTTTTACTTTTACAAAATAATTTTGTATTCGATGTGCATTAATACTGGCTTGTCATGGCCATCCTTGTGATGCAGAGCCTGGCCACTCCTACATGTGTGTTAAACGACGCAATGGAATGATGGCCTTCGTAGAAGATCTCTCAGTAAGCATTACGGTTAGGTTAGAGGTGTGTCCAACCTGACGAACGGTGCGGACGTGTCCCACCTTGGGTAGGGTACTAGTTTGTGTCAACTGGGGGAGGTTAAGGGGGTCGCTCACCTGGAGGAGGGTAGGAGTGTGTCTCACCTGGAAAAAGGTACAGGCGTGTCTCACCTGGGGAAGGATGCGGACGTGCCTCACCTTGGGGAGGGTTCGCACATGTCTCACATGGGAGAGGGCACGATTTTTTACCTGATTGAGGCTACGGGCTGTACAGAAAGTTTTAGGGTTAGGGCTGTGTTTCACCTGGTTGGGGCCACGAGCTGCACAGTATTTAGCGTTAGGGTTAGGGTTAGGTTTGGGGACGTGTCTCACCTTAGATAGGATACAAGTGTATGCACAGTAAGTGTTAGGTTAGGTTAGGGGCATGTTACACTTGGTTGGGGCTATGAGCTGCACAGTAAGTTTTAGGACTAGGTTAGGGGCGTGTCTCATCTTAGATAGGATACAAGTGTATGCACAGTAAGTGTTAGGGTTAGGTTAGGGGCGTGTCTCACCTAAGATAGGATACGGGCCGCACAGTAAAGGATACACACAGCTACAATGCCTGGTATGCCAAAGGAGGAACTTCTGTTTCACCACCGCACATCTGTCAGTTTCGATATCATCCGGTTCATAACTTGTGACGTTGTTCCATCGAGAATGTTGTACCGGGGTCCCGTCAGCCCACAGGAACTCGCTACCGTTGTAGAGAAGACCCAGCCATGCCACCTGCGACCTTCACGTTTATGATTAAAAAATACAGAACGTTATTATTATGGCCATAACTTACAGTTATGGTCTTCTTCCTTTTACGCTCAATGGAATTCCTTTCGGCAAATAATCGAGACTTATTATTCTCTGGCCTTGAACTGGCTCCATATTTCATCATAAGCTCAGTAGCAGTTATCAATTATGCTGAGTCAACTACAAAAGAATTGTTTGGGCAAGATAATAAAATTGACGCCTACTGTGTTGCAAAACGAACGTCTTACTTGAACGTTTCTCTGTAATTATAAGCAGTAGAATCTCTGCACCTGTACACAGCTGATGTGATTCAAAATTTACTTATCGTGTGTAGTTTCAATAAAATCAGTAAATGTGCTATTGAATGACTGGGTTTTCTGGCCTGTCACTTGATTTTCTTATCAAGACTCGATTGTCTGATCAAGATTCGATTGTTTCCAGGCTGCCGTTGTATAGGAAGAGTGGCTGTGTGGCGTTGACCGACAGACAAACGCTTACTTTCTTATGCAAATTCTGTGAGTGGCGGATGTTTCCGGTTGGGCAGGACATGCTAACACTATTCGTGAACGCATTGTGCCATTACTAATTCTCAGTGATCCATTCATACTCTTTTCACCAATATTTATCATTTTCACCGCTATTTTACATTTTACACTGAGTGGAATCTGTTTTGGCAAATAATCGAGAAAGAATATTCTCTGGTTTTGACGCTTTATATTTTGTCCTCACCGATCGTATTGTTGATTGTAATATACTTATGTATGACTACTTTGTTCACATTTTATACTAGTTAGACCTCGTTAGACATGATCCCACTTGATCAGAAACCTGGTCTTTCGGACGATCTGTTTGTAGACGTCTTTACGTATTTACAGCAGGATTATTAGGAGCCAATGTAGCCATATTTTATAATCCAAACTGTCCACAGTCGAACACATGATGTCTCTTACTGATCTTAGCTATTTACATACCGAGGGATGTCGGCGTAGATCTTGTGCAAATCATCAATGTCGGCGTCTGACGTTACTTTTGCAAGGTCAAGGTCAAACTTCTGACAGAGTACTCTCCCCTCTTCATACTTCCTGGCCTCGCTCAGATAGAGATAGGACACTCCTGTTTATTCACAGAACAGTGGACTATATTAAGTTCAGATGCCAAGTTACACACACGACAAGGAGGCGTAGCTAAACGTAATCATTTCAGTTTTACAAAACCTAAAAACGGACATTATTTATTATGAACTATGAGCAAAGGGGAGGTTCAAACGGTCTGAGCCTAACTGTGGTGGACTGAGTAAATGGCGTTGGATGCTGATTATTTTCAACCTAATCTCCTCCAGATTCTGGATCCTCTTGGAGATTTATTTTTTCAAGTTTGTGCAGAGGTGGAAATCAGTTGAATACGAAGGAAGTTTAATTACTTCAAAGCCACAATAATACATTGCCGTGGTGGAACAATACACCTTCCTGACGTTTCCTATGACGTTCAGCCTTCATATTCACATGTATTTGCCTGAGCAGATTAACATAATATTGGCCATTATGGTCAGATCTTTCGGGAAGTAATTCACTTGCACGATTCCATAGAATCCCAGAACCCGAAGCCATCACCTTGCCAGCTGATGGAGTGAGTGAGTGAGTGAGTATGGTTTTACGCCGCTTTTAACATTATCCAAGTTATATCACGGCTCCAGCTGATGGAACAAACTTTGCCTTCTCCTTAGGTGGAGACGTTAGATTGTTCCACTGCTTTTTAGTCTATGGCTGATAGTGGTGAATGCGAGATTCAGCCATGGTTAAATCGCTCATCAAAGTCTGCTTGATCTGCTTCAAAACACCGTGCTGAAACGTTTGTCATGCCCATGTTATTCACCAGAACTCTCTAATGATAGGTGCCCACTGTTTTAACAATGTGTCGCGTGGTTCCACTGAGTGTCCACTCAGACACTAACCTGTTAGTAGACTTCAGTAACCAGTAAGTAAATGTTTGCTAATTAGACTACTTGCCGACTGTTAAAGGTGTACTATAGATCCTCCGTAGGTAGGCTCAGAACTTTTTAGTCACCCATAATAGTTATGTAAGAAATAGCTAAAAATGATAAATGGGTAGATCCAAAGTTAGGCACAAAATTGCAAATGACAGATTTTCCAGAAGGGTACATTTATTCTCCAAACCAAAACCAATTACTTAGAATCTCAGACAGTCCTGACACTGGTGCAGCACAAGCTGATGCTGGCGTAACTGGTTTCAGGGAAGCTTATATCAATCCATTGCCCTGTCGTCATTGGGTCAGACTGCATATCAGCTTCTCTCCTGTACCCTCGGACACCCGGGTTGGAACATGTCTGCAGAACTGATTTGCCTTAGCAAGAGGACACAAGAATGGCTGAAGTGGTCAGGCTTGGGGACTTGTTGGATGTCATAATACCCTTTTATATTAACTGCAAGTTTGTCAGGCCTTCATGGGACATTGTTGACAACAAACCAACACAAGTTTCTCTTATTCAAGCATAAATTTCATTCCTACATTAAATTGCAAATGGGTTTAATACATGGGAGGTATTCAAATGTTTACCTTCAATCGCCGGAAGTAGTCCAGTCAGGTACACCAAGCACGTCCACATGCGGGGATCTCCTCCTGCCGTCATCACCGCGCACCTTGTGAGTGCCACAACCGCCACAGCTTCACAATCTGTGCTGATCACCCGCTACCCGCTAGTATCACCGAGCACCTTGTGTGTGCCACAACCACCACACCTTCACAATCTGTGCTGATCACCCGCTACCCGCTAGTATAACTAACTTGAAAGACGCCGACAGATCGATACCGCCTTGAGACAGCTCTATCTCATGCAGGGTCCTGCTATATCTGATTCCACTCTCTACCAAGTGAGTGACTAAATCTTTCAGCTGTTGCATGTCTGTCAATAATCTCGTTTGTGTCAGACACGCATATAACCTAGCTACTTAATATTTTTTCAAATCTTTTAACTGATCAGAAAGTAATTGTCTCGAGCATTACTTTCGATTGATTGATCTTCTTGACGTGATTGCTTTCTGCTAGATAGTACATCGATTGTCCATCAACCAATTGAAGCAGATTAGTTTTATTAGACACTAGCCTTATTTGAAACTATTGTATGGTATCTGTGATTTATATAAGTATTTTGATTGCAGTCAGATAAAATTAAATATAAATAAAAAACATTTATCACCAATCGTACATCATCTGTTTACAAGATCAGTAATAATTATCAGTGAGATTTTGTGCATTATTAATTAGCTACTCCTGAGACATTGATGGCTCGTGCACAGATTTCTGGTTTTCAGTGGTCATATAATTTTCACCGCTATTTTGCCCTTTACGTCCAATGCAATCTTTTTCATGCATAATCGAGAATGGTTATTTCCTTGCCTTGACGGCGTTTGTGTTAAACATTGCATTTAATCTTCAGAATTCCACAGGTGATTTATGACAAGTTCGAGTGACATTTCCTGGTACAGTGCAGGATTCCGTCATTGCGGACGTGTACATACAATTAATTATTTCGTATTAATGGAATATAGTCACGTGTTCTTAATTCGTTAGCCCGGACAACGTTACTGTGGATGTTACAATCCAGATTAGCGAGGTTTCACTGTATTGTCTTCCCTGGCATATTACATAATGTAAAAATGTCAAATTATTTCCAATATTATGTTTTCAAAACAATGGCAAAGGTTCTACGGACACAGTGTTCTCATCATCATTTATTCACGAAGTATAGGCCATCGGTTGCAACGGTGCTACAGCCAATTTTAACATTTCTTTTCCCAAATTTGTAGCATAGAAAATAAACATTCCCATATTTTGTATTGTATTCGAATTGTTTTCAGACATCAACATGTTAAATTTGTGTAAACTAGGAAATATATAATACTCTTTGGGGACATACAATTGCCGTAGGTGTTTGGATGCACTACATATCAATATAAAATGGTATTCACTTTCAAAATAGCCGCAGCTACACATATCACGTATTCTTGGTTTCTTGGCATGGTCACGTATCGACCAGTTTCTATTTTTAGACGATGTGAGCCACATCTTAACCCTGCCAAAGCCACACGAAACATATTTTTAGTGATACAGCCAATACATGGTTCAACGCCAAAATTGGTTCAAATAAGGAGTACCACAACGTTTTAGAGCCTAGAGATAGGGAGGCATGCCACTCCGACTGGTACATAAACCCCCAAATAAAAGAATCTATACTTCAAAAAGACTGATCTTCCCAGACAAATCCAAATCCCATTTTATATATTAACAATTTCAACTTTCAAACCCAGTTATTTTTTCCATGGCTAGCATTCAAAAGTAGTAGATTATAACATTTGTTTGGAAAACATGAGGTTGGCATACACAATAACTTATACCAGTATTTAACACAACGTTTATAAGCATGTATATATATATGGGATACCTTCCACATTCAGCACGGACAATGTGGTTGGGTGTGGATAATTATTCACCAAAGAAATATTTACCCACTAACATCTGCACTTTTTCTATCGCAGAGTTACTATTGCAATCAAATCCCCAAATTTCAGCTCCGTATAGGAGAACCGACATTACTTTCGAGTCAAATATCTCAAAATACATTATGTGGGAGCTTTGATGGGGATTTTAGTATACCAAACAAAGTCTTTTTGGATTGTAGAGTAGAACTGACAACGTGCTTTTTCCAGTACATTTTTTGGTGAAAATATGATTCCGAGATATTTATATAAAGATACAAGCATCATAAGCATCGCTCCAAAAACTTAATCTGGTTTTATTAATTGAAATATATAATTTAATGACAACAATAAGCACGTTGATGCCTCCATAATTAGAAGCCATATGCAGATCCCCCTTTTTATTAGGGGGACAATTAGTCCCACTGACCACAAAGTTGGAAACGAACTTTTATTAAACAAATTATTAAACCTATTAGCCAGATATGGCACCAGCATATCCCTGGAATGTACAAGAAACTCTGCAATTATCACATCACTTCCCACCGACTTTGCACATTTTAGATTACATAATGCCTAATTTACGTCTTCGATAGTAAGCGATGAGTAGATGATAGCTACTCGTCCAAGATACAGGACCCCTCCCTACTGTATTGCTGATCAACGTTATCATTCTTTTTGTCGTTATCCATATAAATATTTCGAAAATAGACATACCAATCCTGCAATGATGTACATATAATATTTTATGAACATCTCTGTTTTGTTTGTTCAGATGAACAACGGCGATTATTTCAGTCGAGACAAGAGACTCAAGTTATTTGCATGGTGAGCTATTGAAATATGATGACATGCATCAACCAAGTCAGCAGCCCGACCACCGGATCCTATTCTTACCCAGAACTTCACCGGGTAACATTGTTTTACTCTTTTACATGACAGATAGCATGCTACCCTCGATTATCTCTAAAAGCAGTATATCCAAACGTTTAAATTCCTTTCTTAAACTCGGTTTTAAACAGTTATTCCATGGCAAATAATCGGCATGCATAACGCAGGAATGTCTTGTAATGCGATTGGTCGAAATTTGGGGTATCATCACACTGTCGTAAGCTGTTTAGTAAAGAAACATGCTCAGGACCGTCCCAGATCAGAAAGACCTCCTGTGACAACACATCGCAAAGATAGGGACCTTCTTCGTCTCATACGCCGAGAACCCTTTTTAACAAGTACTCGTCTGAAACAGCTGTTGTTGCCAAATCGTCGTTTCAGCACCAAAACAGCCAGGAACCTTCTGAAAGCAGCAGGACTGAGGGCTAGACGAGTCATAAAGCGTCCCTTGTTAAGAGATCACTACAAAGATGCTCGTTTAGCATGGTGTATTGCGTGACAGAACTGGAATCTGAGAACTTCGAGACGGATTCATTGGTCAGACGAAAGTCGTTTTCTGCTCCACATCACTAATGGAAGAACGAGAGTTTTGAGGCACCGGAACACGGCCTACACCCCCAGGAACATTAAACTGACAGTTGCATACGGCGGGGGCTCGGTAATGGTTTGGGGGTTTATCTCTCATGATTGCAGGTTGGATTTTGTCACCATAAGGGGCAACTTAACAGGGGCTCAGTACATCCACCCTCTTGCTACTCGACCTCAGTACATGGATGACAATGCCAGGCCTCATCGTTCGCATGCAGTCGTGGATTACATGAGGACCAATGCAATAACGACTCTACCCTGGCCAGCACTGAGCCCAGATTTGAACCTCCTTGGACAAGTTTGGGATATTCTGGGGCGGCGCATACAGGCACTAGATCCTCCTGTACAAGATTTACGCCATTTGGAAGCAGCATTGCATCAGGAGTGGTAGTTGTTGGCCCATCAACAGATCCAACGTCTGACTGGGAGCATGAGACGTAGGGTGTAAAGCGCCATCCGGGCACGAGTCGGTTATACCCGCTACTGATCTGTTTCACGTGTCATGTCAAGTGGAGACTTTAAGGAACATTTTCACATGAGACATCAAACGTAACCTGTTTACTTAATCCTGCAGCTGTATACTTTTTTAGGTATTGTCTAAGGTAAAAAACAGTACCTGTGTTACCATGATGTTTTTGTCAGTAAATATCAATGACAACTCACCAATATCTTCTGAATTTGTTGTCATATGTTTGTTCTATCCGATGACATTGGTATCGCCCATCTCCTGTGGTCAGTCATCCAATGCCATGATTATTGCCATTCGTCATGGTTCAGTAATAGGGGTGTGCTAAACTGTTTTCTTTGTGTTTATAATTCAGTTTAAAAAGTTCATTTCTAAGCGAATTGCACGTTTGACATACATGTACAGTCTGTTTTACTATCATATGACATCATCATCTTTTTACGAGAGATGATTTTGAAATAATCGTTCAGTAAACAATGCGAACCCCTGACCCCACTTAATATATCCAGAACACTAAAACACGTTTCTTATCGAGCACAGCAATGCATTGTACGTAAGATGTTCCCATCCCATAATTCAAGTGATGTGTAGTGTGTTTTCTTGCCACTCACATCCTGCTTAACAGAAATATAATATGAACAGTTCTCCAATAATACTCCATACAAACGGTTTCTGTTGATACTGTACTGTTTTCCATGTTTGAATTATAAGGTATTGTGAATGTGGACAAGTGTAATATAAAGACACAAATGCATCAGTAATATTCGTAGAAAGTGTATTCCTTCAGTGATGAAACAAGTTCACCACTGATATATTCTTGTGAACTGTTGTTATCTATTGCAGTGAAGATCTATCGGTCTGTGAATTACAAATATAAGATAGCTACGCCATAAATCGCAAAGAACAATGAAGATCGAAGCGTGGTTTATTTCACGATAAAACATTGTTCTATTATCACGTCATTTCTGGAGATTCGAACAAGCGCTTGCAACTCGATGACGCTGTAAATTGGATGACGTTATATTTGAGAGGGAAGTGTCTAGTGAGATGTTCCCCATAGATGTAGCTGGGAACCGCAGTTGAACGATCGCATTCAAATGAAGGGGAGATATGCCAATTTGTTTTGGGAGAAAGGGTACATAGCATGGACGTGAAAATTGTGAGAATATCCGGGAGATACCAAACGTAGCCCCCCTGTTCATAAGTGGACTTCTCCGACACTGCCGAGGTCGGATTGAATTCTGGGAGTCTTCATTATTTTAATAGGGTAAATATTTTTTAAGCTTGTACATTCCATCTAAGATATAACACACAGTGTACCGAGATGACACTATGATGTATGTAGAGTGAACACCCCTTATTCCGGCCAGTACATTGCCACATCAAATCATTCAGAAGATTCCAGACTAACGGGGTTTCAGGACTAACGGGGTTGCCGTACTAACTGGGATTCCTTACTAAAGGGGTTTCAGTACAAACGGAGTATCCAGATAAAGGATTCGCGATTAATTATAGGGTGGGAAGGGGAAGGGGGAGGGGGGTCTGAAATGGCCTTAGGGTTGTATCATACCCATTTTATGGAGCATTTTGTCGCGCTGCCCACATACATACAGTACTTTGTGTTACGTTCGTACTGTATGACTCCTTGCAGGTGTGAAATACACGTGGTGACAGGGCGTTTCCTCAAAATACATAAACACTAGGATTCATCGGTAAATTGCTGCAATGATAACCATTATTGTCTTTGCATTTTGCTATGTTTGAATTCATAGTATTTATTGTATTATTACATAATATTAATATATATATTAACATAATATATTGGAACCAAGGTGGACATTAAATTGATACACCTGTGAGGTGGGAGCCTCAATATCAATGGATCTAGGTGTGGATGTAACACGGATACATACATACATACATACATACATACATACATACATACATACATACATACTGGTATATACTGAACGGCAAAAGAAACGTCACCATGGATAGATATATGAGAAACCTTATTTGTCCAAACACTGTAAACATACTTTTAGACATATTAAAAAGATGAAACTTGTCAAAACTGATCATCAAGGTTGAAACTAAAGTGTCAATTGTTCTTAAAATGAAACACAACACTAGTCACTAGAAAATGGCATCACAAGTCAATATCTCGTTTGTCCGCCATGTGCATTAATGACTGCCGTGCAACGTCGATACATGGAATGGATGAGGCGGCTGATGAAGGCCATAGGCACTTGAGCCCACACTCTGAGGAACGCCTGACGCAGTTCAGCTGCAGTTGTCGGCCTTGGTCGGACGTCATTCAGCCGTCTTCGAATCTCGTCCCACAGGTGCTCAATTGGATTTAAATCGGGACTGAGGGCAGGCCACTGCATGGTTCTGATGCTTCTCTGCTGGATGAAGTCTCTTGTTGCTCTCGCAGTGTGGCCACGGGCGTTATCATGCTGAAACTCGTGGTTGTGGCGACGTGCCAAATGAGGTATGGAGTGTGGTCTCAAGACTTGATCAATTTACCGAGCTGATGTGACACCATTGCCTCTCCCAGGACCGATGTTCTGGAAGACCACAGGGCCGACCCTCTGTGCAAGACCAATTCCACCCCACACCATGATGCTCGGACCACCCCACGAGTCTCTCTCAACAACGCAAGCAGATTCTCTCTCTGCCATCTGCTGTTGAGATGCAGTAATGGCTCTCCGCTTCGAGCAATCCTTCGCGCATGCCCGAGATGACGTCCGTCGTTTGGTTAACGTAGCATTGCTAAACAGTTCCACCCCTTCACGCCACTTTTTGAAGGAAATTAACTTCTGTTCTGGTGTCGTATCTGAAAGAAAAAAATTGTATTTACGACACAGACGATACTGTCGATTTACAGAAGAAATATCTGTTTTAGAACCAAGGCACTTTTAAGTTTTACTTTTTTTTAAATCATTTTGTATTCAATGTGAATTATTACTCGCTTGCCCAGACCATCCCTGTGATGCGGAGCTTGGCCACTGCTACATGTGTGTTTAACGCCACAATGGAATGATGAGGCTGCCAACCCCGCTTTCATACGTGGAATTTGGGGGATATTAAGAGGGTATTCGCGACTCAGCAATAATTTTTCCTTATATTATTGTTTTCCAGCGGATTTGTTTCAGTAAATTGTCTTCAAATCGAACCTTTTTGTCAAGGCCTGGAGATGTGCATTTTGTATTCGGGATTCAGGGATGAGCAATGAGACTCAGGGTGAAACAGAGATTCAGGGAAGGAGTGGTTGGCAGCCTCAATGATGGCGTTTGAAGTGAGCCGCGCAGTAAATGTTAGAGTTAGCCTGGTGGCGTGTCTCACCTGGGAAGGGTACGGGCTTGTCTAACCTGGGGAAGGGTACGGGCTTGTCTAACCTGGGGAAGGGTATGGGCTTGTTTAACCTGGGGAAGGGTACGCACGTGTCTCACGTGGGGAAGGCTACGGAGGGAGGGTACGGGCGTGTCTCACATATGGAAGCGTACGGACGTGTCTCACATGAGGAAAGGTACCTGGTTGAGTCTCCGGGCTGTACAGTAAGTGTTAGGGTTATGTTAGGGCCGTGTATCACCTAAGTAGCATACGGGCCGCACGGTAAAGGTTGCTCCTGGGTACCAAAGGAGGGTCTTTTATTGCACCAGCGCACATCTCTCGGTTTCCAAAACAACTGGTTTATTCAATTTGGTTTGACGTTGTTCCAGCGCGAATTTTGTACCAGGAACTCGCTACCATTGTAGAGAAGACCCACCAAGCCACTTTCAACCTTCATGTATATGATTCAAATATACAGAACGTTATTATTACGGACACAACTTACAGTTATTATCTTCGTTTTTGCCTTTTACGCTCCATGGAATCTTTCTCGCCAGATAATCTCTTGCCTTGAACCGGGTCGATGTTTCATCATAAGCTCGGCAGCACATGTGTGGCGTTGAGCAACAGACAAAGACTTACTTTTTAATGCAAACTGTGTGAGTGGTGGGTTCTTCCGGTAGGACTCCACGCAGAAACCCTATGCCATCACTAATTTCAGTGATCCATTCACATATTTTTCACGAATATTTATAATTTTCCCCGCTGTTGTTCCTTTTACACCCAATGGAATCTGTTTTGGCAAATATTCGAGATTGATTATTCTCTGACGTTGACGTTATACATTTTATTGTCATTCATTTGTATAAACTTAAAATTAGTAAAAGTTCTATTGTGTCACTGGCTGTCTGCTCTGTCACTAGATTGTCTGGTCAAGACTCGATTGTTTGAATACAGTGCGATCATATTGTTGACTTTTGTACGTATTTACAGCAGCATTATTCACAACCAATGTAGCCAGACTTTATAATGCAAACTGTCCATAGTCGGACAAATGATGTCTCTTACTAAGATTTATTTGCTTCCCCTGGGATCCTGGCGTAGATCTTGTGCAGATCATCAATGTCGGTGTCTAACGTTACTTTTGCAATGTCAAGGTCAAACTTCTGACAGGGTAATCTCCCCTCGTCATAATTCCTGGCCTCGCTCACGAAGAGGTAGGGCACACCTGATATTCACAGAACAGTGGACTATGTTAAGTTAAGACGCCATGTTATTCACAGGACAAGGAGGGCCAGCTAAACTAAGTTATGTCTTGTGCCAGTCTTGTGGACCATGTGCAAGGGGTGGTTGAAACGCCCAAAAAGAGTTTGTTGCTAATTATTTTAACATACTCTTCTCCGGAGTGCCTGTATCCCACTGGAGTAGAGGACGTCCCCTTGGTGATGTAAACATATATTTTTTCAAGTTTGGGCAGAGGTGGAAATCAGTTTAATACGGAGGACGTTCAATGACTTCAAAGCCGCAATGATGCATTGTAGCAATGGAAAGAACAGACTTGTGCCCATGTACATTGCCCTGGTGGAACAACACGCCTTGATATTCACATGTATTTGCCTGAGCAGATTAGTATAATGTTGGCCATTATGGTCTGGCGTTTCGGGAGGGAGTCCACCAGCAGGATTCCTTTGGAATCCCAGAACCCGAAAAGCCACCACCTTGCCACCTGATGGAACAAACTTTGCCTTCTTCTTTGGTGGAGATTTAGGTTGTTCCACTGCTGTGACTTTATTTAGTCTATGGCTGATAGTGGTGAACGCGAGACTCAGCCATGGTTAATCGCTCCACACAGTCTGCTTGATCTGCTTCAAAACACCGTGCTGAAACCTTTGTCATGCCCATGTTATTCACCAGAATATTCTCAACTCTCTTATAAAAGATGGCCACTGTTTTAATTATGCGTTGCTGTTTCCACTGGCAGAAATAGTAAAGTTTACCAACTTAATGAATTGCTGGACTAAAAATATAAAACGATTATTAGCAAACTTGATAAAAAGAAACTTAACTTTAATTGGAAAAATAACAGCAGTTAAATCATAAGCAATGTCAGCATTAGTCCATATCTTCAAAACCCTTCATAATCCACCTGAAGATTTTATGAATGCTTTAACCGACATATTTTATGATTTCACTTTGAATTCTAAAAAGGACAAGATAAAAAGATCAATATTGACAAATAAATACGAAAATGTTGGTTTAAGAATGATTGATATTTGTAAATTCAATAACGCTTTAACATTTTTATTGCTTAAGAAATATATAAACAAATAAAAGTAGAGCAACCCAAGCAATTTCCCTCTGATATATACTGAGTCAAATTAAAAACTTCGCATTTTTAAAAGTAATCCCATATATGATATACAACGGACAAATGTATCAGGGGGGTAAATTTTAATCATTACTGTCCATAGAAGGATTTTAATTGACGGTGGTAACCATAATTTGTTCCAAGCACCTACGGTATTCGGTAATTACATCAACAGTTTAAATCATAAGTCCCAAGCACGAGAATCTGGTGGCACACAAGTTCAGTAGCGTGTATGGCCACCATGTGCGTTGACAACTGGACCTTGTGATACATGTGAACACATGATTGGAAAGACGACGCGATTGTTGCTGCAAAATGGAGCCAAGATCTTGCGAATTCTGTGGTTGGTTCTGGAGAGTGCGCAGACTTGTGCCAAGAGCATCCCAGACGTGTTCGATGGGATTGAGGTCGGGAGACCTTGATGGCCAGTCAATGATGTTGACTCACGCATTCTGAAGCAAATTCCTTGTCACAATTGCTGTGTGGGGTCTGGCATTGTCGTGTTGGAAGATCAAACCAGGTCCATGTGCTGCCATAAAAGGCAGAAGTTCTGGTGCCAATACTTGTTCGCGGTGAGCAGCAGCGTTGAGGTTGCCAAGAAGCCTGGAACGTGCATTGCCACAGAAAGCACCCCACACCATGACACTTCCGCCTCGAAATCTGTCAACTTCCTGTACACAACACTGGGTGTTCATGGCGGCGCCTCCACACCCTCGCCCTACCATCAGCAAATCGAAGATTAAATCGGGATTCATCACTGAAGACGACTTGATTCAAATTCCTCTGAGTCCATCGTAAGTGTCGCTGTGCCAACAATTGACGTTGACGTCTGCGTAATTGAGTCAGAATCGGCCTGCATTATGGCCGTCGTGCTTGAAGGTGAGCAGTTCTCAGACAGTTTCGAACAGTTTGCACACTCAGTCTACCCCTAAATAGTTCATTTCTGGTTGATTTAACCATCAAAAATCGGTTACGGAGGTGACATAAGACAATCTGACGATCCTCTGCATGTGACGTCACACGTGGTCGACCTGGCCGAGGGCGATCAGCAGTGGTACAGCGGTTTGCTGTAGACGCGTCTGTAAATTATTAACAGTCCGTCGACTGCAACCCATCGTCCTTGCGACTTCAGCTACGGACGTTCCCGTCTGCAACATGCCGATGGCACGATCACATTGCACATTTGAAAGGCGTGGCATGACAAATGGCCGTAAAGACATAATTTGAGAAGGCTAATTTCTGATGTACCAACTAAATATCTTTATAATCTAGACCTAAGTAACACTTTAAAAAGCTTTGTACAAGGCATTTCCTCTTATCATCTCCCAATGTAGATCCTCGTACTTGTCCCCCTTCTCCTTCTTCTTCTGTTTGACGGTGATGCGGTAGTAGCCGTTGTCGTTATACGGTGGTAGTAGCCGGAACATGATGGTGTTTTTGCCTGGACCGTTCAGTAAAAAAGTGATAGCCAGAGAACGTTGGTCGTATTTAAAGGCACTGACACTCTGCTTCCTGATTGGTGGAAAATCCGACCTTCTCATTGGTGAAGAACCCAACCTTCTCATTGGTTGGTGTCTGTCCCACATGCCACAGTCCAAAGGTCTTTGGAAATGCTTTCAATGGGTAGGGTATGAAATTCAAACTGTCCTCGAAACACAATCGTCCCAGGGTCACCTGTAAAATCTGTTTCACCATATGTGGGTACAGGCCCTTCATGATCAAGTGCAGATCATAGGATCGCACGTTATGTGCCATCACATAAATGAGCTCCTCCTACTGGACGGAGGTGTTCTTCTTCTTCATCTTTGTCTTCTTCATCTCCTTTTCCTCCTCCTCAAATGGGATGGGTGCGTCCAACTCCATGACATCCTCAACCTTCTCCTCCATCTCCTTCTCCTGGGGTGATGGACGTCGCTGACGTTTTGTCGGGGGATTGGTAGAGAGGGTCCCATCCTGTTTTCTTTTGCCTAGACGTTCCGTTGTCCCCTTGCTTGCGCCGCCCTCCTCCTCTTGGTTCTTCTTCTTGGGTTTTTCAGCCAGGGCCGTCAACCAGACACACATCGCGTAGCGTGGTGGGGCCTCGAAACATGATCTCGTGGCTGGGGCCATAACCTTCTTGTCTCCATGGACAATGTTCACACAACTCCTTTGTCACTTCACCGATGCATCGTCCACATCCTAACTGCACCTTGCACAAATTTGGGATGTGCTCCCCCGTGTCTTGCTTACATTCAAAATCTTAGAAGACGTATTTGACGTTGTCTCGTTGGATTTGGTTGTAGCATTCCACCTCTTCCCCCTCCTCCCCCTCCTCTTCATCATGGGCTTCATGGAGGGGAGTCATGTAACATCGATGGTCTGGGGTCATGGGTTCTCGACACACTAAGCAGGGATGTCCTTCATCTGAGCGGACAAGCTGAAAACAGGTCGGGCACCTATGAATCGATTAACAGGGGCCGGATTTTCCCTATGACGGTCACTAGAGATGTTGGGTGTAACGCTGTTGATTTGGTGAATGAGTGAGTAGGTTTTTACGCCACTTTTAGCAATATTCCAGCAATATCACGGCAGGGGACACCAGAAATGGGCTTCACACATTGTGCCCAGGTCGGGAATCGAACCCGGGTCTTCGGCGTTAAGAGCGAACGCTTTAACCACTAGGCTACCCGTCCGCCCCCTGTGGATTTGGGAACCAGCATTGACATGTCAAGTAAGGGATCCCGTGCTCTTCCTTGGGTCCGCAATAGCTGGAGTGGAGGCAGCGGTGGCAACGGTATTGCTTGGTGCATGGATGGAATTCGGGATGATCGTAAATGGTGGTCGCAGAGTTTGCAGTAATGGTACGACGCATAAAAGGCTGGCATGGAAGTGATCACATCGTAGTGGTGATCATGATTGAATAAATGCAGCACAGTGGCGTTGGGTGGAGCCTCATCACACTTGTGCATCAGTCTCTGGTCCACCTCTTGACTGTAGACTTTCAGTTGATAGTTGATTTTGGCCAAGACGCGTCCCACGCGTGCTAGGTCGTCCAGGCCCCGATAGGGACCTTCAGGAATGCCAAGGCGCCGAAACAAGTCCCGTCCTCGTAGTCCTTGAATGTTGACTCGATCCGTTCTCTTCAGTCTCTTTCTCTGGGTGTCCCATTCTTAGGTCGGAGGGTTGGGCTTCTGGGCATAATGCTGTGCCACCACATTGGCCCTTGCCAAACACGATTGATCTTCGTTCTTGATCAGGACAATACCCTTTTTGCGTTCTAAAATGCTTCAAGTCCAACCATGTTTTTCAGACGGTCGCAACTGCCTGATCCTAGCCTGTCGGGATCTGCTACGTGCACTAAGGTCACAACCATGGTGGCATTGATGTTCAGGGCTTTGTTGGACTGTTGGACTTTTTCCACGACATGTAGGATATCTAGCCCATGGAGATCTTCAAAGCGACGAAAGGGAACCGTATGGGAGTGTTCAAAGCGGGGTGGTCGATACCTAGACATCTGTTGATAGAAGTCATGGATCACCCTTTCAAATTAAGACGGTAGTTCTATGGGAATGCGGTCCGGTGGTACGGTTTCCAAGAAGTCTGGGTTGAATGTCAAACGATACGTATGGTTAGCAGTTCTTAACCGTCTGGATCGTGTCGTGTCTTTCCAAACGGTACGCATCATTCTGCTTGCTCGTCATGATGGCAATGAGTGCCTGATGAACGTAAGCCCTTCCTTTACATAGACCAACAAGAAGATCTATTTATAAAAGCTCAGGTTTACGACCAATCAGAAGACAGCACCCGAGCGAGTTGTGCTTTCTCTTCAAAGGGTCGGGTCGGTTTAAAAAAACCGAGGCTCAATCCAGGCACCAAAACGGATCAATCAGCGCGCCGCGTTGTCGACCCATCAAAACAGGGGCCCTTTCGATCCACTCTGAAAATAAATTGTATTGTCTTTAGGATGTGGATTGACATGCACCCCCAAGAAAACCAAGATCAAAAAAGCTACCATCAGAAGCTTGGAGTTGTCCAATCAGGAAGCAGGGTTTCAGTGTCTTAAAACCAATAGACACTCTCTTGTCATCACTTTTCCAATGGAAAAAACACAAGGGTCGGGCCGGTTTGGAAAACCAGGGCTCAGGCCGGGCGGCGGAACGGACCAATCAGCGTGCAGGGTTTTGGACCTATCAAAACAGGGAACATTTCGATCAGCTCCCTACACCACGTTCATGTCTGTCCATGGCGGTTCACCTTTAGAAATTCAGGCGTTCGTTCCACAACATGATCGTAGCGCTAAGGTTATCGCCACTCACATACTTTTACTTGGAAGAACGATTGTCATTGTGCTACAATACCTTGCACCTCAAAGTTTACAATCACGTCATAATACCCGATAATGCTGTTTGTGAAATTTTGTTGCAAGATCCTTCGCCAATGTGACGTCAACTTAGCAACAAAGTTGCTGGGTCATCGACTGTGTATAAACTCGTCTCAGTGATCTATCATCTCCACACGCAATCGCCACACCAGTAAGGGTCCTGTCAGGAGACAGGTGGCAGGCCATCCGTGCCTCCTTCCCTCCCTCCTCCCTCCTCCTCCTCTCATCCTCCTCCTCCTCCTCCCTCCACCTCCTCCTCCCTCCCTCCCTTCCCTCCGCCGCCGCCGCCGCCACCTTGGAGGCGCCGTGCCGCCCTCTTGGATGGGGAGATGGCCCGTCGGAAACGGACGTGCCGCCATCTTGGGGGCGCGCAACCGGAACCGAAAATGCCGCAACCGTGGATGCGCACGTGCCACCGGAACCGGAAGTGACGTCATCTTGACGTCACCCATGACCACCCTCACACCACGTGCATGCAGTGCCACCATGAGGCGACGAACAGGATCGGGTGGTCAGGCTTGCTGGCTTGATTGATGCATGTGGGGTTAAACAACAAACAAACATGTAAGGAGTGCCAAATACACTGTCCAGGAACTTTAGGAAACGGACGTAAAATATTTTGCCTGCATACGTTAAGTTGTGGCAGGATCACTTCGGGTACATGGAGTTTATGCGTCCCGCGTTCGGTCTGAAACCACGAGCCGAAAACGTAAAGTCACGTTGCAGCAGGATAATGCCCGCCCACATGTTGCGCGTTTTTGAGACAGCATATCTGAATTGAGGATTACATTAGCCATGACTGTGCAGGCGTCATTAGATGAGTGTCTCCACTAGCCATAGTAGTGAGTCCTTATACAGACATAGGTGCTGGAGTAGAAGCCTTTGCTGTGTCCAGAAACGAAGGATTTGGGTCTGATCCTTTCCCCAACACACGTGTGCTTGTGCCTGCGTGCGTGCGTGCCTGTGTGCGTGCGTGCGTGCGTGTGTGTGTGTGTGTGTGTGTGTGTGTGTGTGTTTGAAGCTGTGAGTGAGTGAGTTTGGTTTAACGAAGCTTTTAACAGTATTCCGCAGTTATATCACGGCGAGTCAGCTTAATGTGGGAGGAAAGTAATGTAGGTCTCAGACCTTGACCACATTGGTGAAACCCACAAGCACGGATATGGTGCTGATAAACCTAGAAACATAATCGGGGCGAACCGGGATTTGAACCCACAATCATAGATTTCTGGTGAGCCCAAGGGACGAAACTCTGCACAGCGAATTGCGGCACCATACACCCCGTTCACATGCACCTCTATACGTATGTGCGTATATTTGCGAACTTGTGTTAATATACATACGTGAGTATACCTGTCATGTTAACGCGTTTACTCAGGTAAGTATATTTATACCAGGAGCAAATTTGCTCTATGTCTGGAGCAGGCGCAAATGTAAATTTACACAAGTGCAGATGTTGTCATGGGAATGTTAATACCAATGCCAGAGGATGATCTAATTAATAGGTTGATCTGTCGATTTGCCAAGACCACACAAATCGGTCACACTTGTGTATTCTGGAGTTGACGCTGTTCAGTACACATCTTCCCAAGGCAAGAGGGTTAACTGACTATTAATGTCCAGTTTCCACCCTCGCCGAAATAGGCTGGTATTGTGGAGTTACATTTTGACTGGACTAACGAGTCTATGCATAGCCCTTTCAAAATCGCGCACCGAAATCGAAATCCGGTTCGTACAGATTTCGGTCGATTGCAGGATTTGCAAAGCATGTGTACCACCAACTCGTTGTCAGCAGATATTTTCCTAATCTTTTGATGTTTTTAATCAAGGTGCTCACGTGATTTGATGCATTTCGCGATGTAAGACCCGTTTTATCGATCTTCATTATCGATCAGATTGTCCTGACTGGGCGCCACCATTTTGTGTGAAGCAACCGCAAGTGATACGAGAAGTGGAATCTGATTGGTCCATAGGAGAGGCTTAGAGGTGACATAACTGGTAATAGCCACTGGTGGCGCTACGATCGAGCCCAGATATTCCAGCCTATTTCGGCAAGGGTGGAAACTGGACTTTTAAAGTCAGTTAACTCACTTGCCTCGGGAAGATGTTCAGTACACAACAATACCGACTTTTATGCGGACACTCAAAACTGGATGGACAGTGTTTCCTTTTGGTTTCAAGGGGTGACAAAATTTTGTATAGATTAAATCAAGCACATGTTTCTTCATGTGGAGATTTCTGTGACGTAACTCCCTTCTCATTTGATTTTTTGGGAAAACAACCTTTTCATGTTGAACGTCGTGAAAGACTGATAAATATGGGTGCCTTACACCATTTACATTCACATTAATTAACTTTCATGTGAACTCATAGCAAATGTACATATACACATGTGTGTATAGTTACACATGTGCAAAATGACTTATGTAAGTTAATGTTGTGCATGTGAACGGGGTATTAGCCGCCTTGTGTATGCGTTTGCGTGTGTATGTGCCACCTGTGCCCCATGTTTGAAGCTGTTTGTTTGAAAATGTGTGTATATCTATGTGTCCGTGTGTGAAAGTGTGTTTATGTGTGTGTTTGAGTGTGTTTGAGTGTGTGTGTGTGTGTGTGTGTGTGTGTGTGTGTGTGTGTGTGTGTGTGTGTGTGTGTGTGTGTGTGAGTGTGTGAGAGTGTGTCTGAGTGTATTTGTGGTGTGCCTGTGAGGTATAGTGTGCTTGTGTGAGTGTGTCTGTGTGTTGTTGAGCAAGTGTGAGTTTGTGTTGCTGTGCTTGTTTGTGCGTGTGAGTGAGTGTGTATGTGAGTGTGTCTGTGTGTGTTTGGCTGTGTGTGTTGTTGTTGTTGTTGTGCAAGTATGAGTTTGTGTGAGTGTGAGTGTGTGTGTGTTTTTGTGCAAGTGTGAGTTTGTGTGAGTGTGTGTGTGTGTGCGCGTGTTTTTGTGCAAGTGTGAGTTTGTGTGAGTGTGTGTGTGTGTGTTGTTGTGCAAGTGTGTGTGTGAGTGTGAAGGTGTGTATGTGTTCGTGTTGTACAAGTGTGAGTTTGTGTGAGTGTGAATGTGTATCTATGTGTCTGTGTGTGTGTCTTGTTGTTGAGTGCATTTGTGGTGTGTGTGCAAGGTTAAGTGTGCTTGTGTAAGTGTGACTATGTGTGTGTGTCTGTGTATTGTTGTGCAAGTTGGGTTTGTGTGCGTGTGAGTGTGTTTGTGTTGTTGTGCAAGTGTGAGTTTGTATGAGTGTGTGTGTGAGTGTGTGTGTGAGTGTGAGTGTGTGTTGTTGTTGTACAAGTGTGTGTGTGAGTGTGAAGGTGTGTATGTGTGTGTGTGTTGTTGTTGAGTGCATTTGTGGTGTGCGTGCAAGGTTGAGTGTGCTTGTGTGAGTGTGTCTATGTGTGTGTGTCTGTGTGTGTGTTGGTGTGCAAGTATGAGTTTGTGTGAGTGTGAGTGTGTGTTTGTGTGTTGTTGTTGTTGTGCAAGTGTGAGTTTCTGTGAATGTGTGTGTGTGAGTGTATTTGTGGTGTGCGTGTAAGGTTGAGTGTGCTTGTGTGAGTGTGTATGTGTGTGTTGTTGTGCAAGTGTGAGTTTGTGTGTGTGTTTGTGAGTGTGTGTGAGTAAGTGTGTGTTTGTGAGTGTGAGTGTGTGTTTGTGGGTGTGTGATTGTGAGTGTGAGTGTGTGTTTGTGAGTTTGTCTGAGTGTCTTGTTGTGCATGTGTCGGTTTGTGTGAGTGTGTGTGTGTTGTTGTGCAAGTGTGTGTGAGTGTGTGTGTGTTTGTGAGTGTGAGTTTGTGTTTTTGGGTGAGTGATTGTGAGTGTGAGTGTGTGTCTGAGTGTATTTGTGGTGTGCCTGTAAGGTTGAATGCTTGTGTGAGTGTTTCTGTGTGTGTTGTTGTGCAAGTGTGAGTGTGTGTCTGTGTGTGTGAGTATGTGTGATTGTGAGTGTGTGTGAGTATATGTTTGTGAGTGTGAGTTTGTGTTTATGAGTGTGTGATTATGAGTGTGAGTGTTTTTTTGTGAGTGTGTGTTTGTGTGAGTGTGTGTTGTGCAAGTATGCGTTTGTGTGAGTGTGTGTTTGTGTGTAAGTTTGTGAGTGTGAGTGTGTTTGTGAGTGTGTGTTTGTGTGTGTGAGTGTGTGTTTGTGTGTGCATGTGTGCGTGTGTCTGAGTGCATTTGTGGTGTGCGTGTAAGGTTGAGTGTGCTTGAGTGAGTGTGTATATGTGTGTGTGTGTGTGAGAGAGAGAGAGAGAGAGAGAGACAGACAGAGAGAGAGAGAGAGACAGGGGATCGAACCTTCCGCTCTCCGGACGGACGCTCTACCATTAGACCCACGGACCCATATTATTCTTTATTAAGTACAGTGAATATGAAACTCTCCAATGAAAAATCAGTGTGTGTATGTGTGTGTGTGTGTGTGAGAGAGAGAGAGAGAGAGAGAGAGAGAGAGAGAGAGAGAGAGAGAGAGACCGGGGATCGAACCTTCCGCTCTCCGGACGGACGCTCTACCATTAGACCCACGGAGACCGATTTGAGATCCATGATGAATCGTACCAAGGGTTTGGAAGTTGGAAAGTTGGAATTACTGTCAACAAAAAATCTAAAAGCACTTTCGTGTAAATGATATTTAGATGTACTAGTAGATAAGAAATGACACTTTCACTGCTCCGTGTATGGTTATTCTTTTATTGAAATACGTGAAAAGTTGTCAATTTGTGGCGGCATCACACGATAGAATAGTAGTGGAAAATTCAAACAGGATACTACGCCAGACCATAGTTTTTTATTTTTCTAAACCACAAGGAAGTACTGTACTTCACACCAGTTTAATGGCTACATTAGAAAATCACGCTACACTCTGCTATCAGTGTTTGGCAAAGCGGAGCTCGTGTCACTTGGTAATGCACAAGCTAGAACGTTGCACAACATCTGATTGTATCTGACAGTGAGGCCGCACACGTGAATACTCGAACCCAAACTAAGCCACGCCCATTCGCCTCAGATCAATTCTGATCAATTGAAAGAGATTATATAGATTATCTACCAACGCCCTTACGCATTATGCCAAACGGCACGCCATGTTAAGTCAAGTCTACGCCAAAACACTACAAAGTGAATACCATGGAAATGTTTCTGGACTGAGTAGAAAGATAGCATCCGCTGACTATGTAAATATGATTTCAAAACATAATATAATACCCTTCATTAAGACATGATATATTACCCCTTTGTTAAGACATGATGTATTACCCCTTTGTTGAGACATGATATATTACCCCTTCGTAAAGACATGATATATTACCATTGCTTAAGACATCATAAACTACCCTTTATTAAGACATGACATATTACCCTTCATTAAGACATGATATTGTACGCCTTCATTAAGACATGATATATTACCCTTCATTAAGACATGATAAATTACCCTTCGTTATGACATGAAATATTACCCTCATTAACATATAATATATATCCCATCGTTCAGACATCATATATTACCCTTCATTAAGATATGATATATTATCCTTCATTAAGACATGATATTTTACGCCTTCGTTAAGAAAATGATATATTAACCTTCGTTATGACATGATATATTACCAATCATTAAGACATGATATATTACCAATCATTAAGACATGATATATTACCCTTCGTTAAGTCATGATATATTACCCTTCATTAAGACATGATATATCACCCTTCGTTAAGATATGATACATTACCCATCATTAAGACACGATATATTACCCTTCCTTAAGACATGATATATTACCCTTCATTTAAGAATTGACCTTCACTTTGTGTGAGTTCATAGGAGTATGAACCTTCATAGAGTGGGGGCCAAACTGTATGAACGTCGGAGCTTGCGACGTCAAAATGGCCGACACGATAAACGTGACAGGAGATATTTCCGAAGTTGTTAATGAACCTGTGGCGGTTACATGTGTTAGTGATCACTGATCAACTGGCCGATCATTGAAAGGTGAATAAAGATGCGTCAAACAGACACTAAGGTAAATTCATAGATTGCGTGAGACGGTCAATGTCAGCCCAGGCACGGATCGAGTCGATACTATGATAGTTTAGATGTGCATTTCTTCGTTTATTCATTAGGATGGGCCGTAGCGAGGATATTCATGAACAATCAAGCAGTCACGCTTCCTGGCATTCTCAATGTATACTGAAACGCTGAGACCAAGAATAAAGGTTATAAATAATCAGTAAGAACGCTTATGCATGTTTTCGAGCTAGGGAATTTCCAGTGGTTTCCCCAGGAATGTGGAAGTAGTCCGTCAGTGTTTACGTCATTTCAAGAACACGGCCTCGTGAAAAACGTATGAACGTCAAATTGTGTCGTTCATACACTTATGAACGTCAATTTCGCGGTCATGTGACCGACCTCTCGTCCAATGGAAAAGCCGTATATCGTGTAAACTTCAAATTATAAAATTATAAAGAGATGATATTTTACGCCTTCCTTAAGACATGATATATTGCTCTTCGTTAAGGCATGATATATTACCCTTCGTTAAGACACAACATATTACTCTTCATTAAGACACAATATATTACCCTCCGTTAGGACGTCATATATTACTCTTCATTAAGACATGATACATTATCCTTCATATGACATGATATATTACCCTTCATTAAGACATGAAATATTACCCTTCATTAAGACATGATATATTACCCATCATTAAGACATGATACATTACCCTACGTTAGCACATCATATATGACCTTTCATTAAGACATGATATATTAACCTTCGTAAAGACATGACATATTACCCTTCATTAAGAAATGATCTATTACCCATCGTTATGACATGATATATTACCCTTCATTAAGATATGATATATTACCCCTTCATTAAGACATGATATTTTACGCCTTGGTTAAGACATGATATATTACCCTTCATTAAGACATAATATTTTACCCTTCTTAAGATATGATATATTACCCTTCGTTAAGACAAGATATACAACCCTTCATTAAGACATGATATATCACCCTTCGTTAAGATTTGATATATTACCCTTCGTAAAGGCATGATACAGATGTATATTACCCATCATTAAGAAAAAATATATAACCCTTCGTTAAGACATCATATATTTACCTCCCTTAAGACATGACATATTACCCTTCATTAGGACATGATATATTACCCTTCGTTATGACATGATATATTACCCTTCAATAAGACATGATATATTATTTTTCGTTAAGGCATGATATATTACCCTTCATTAAGACATGACATATTACCCTTCGTTATGACATGATACATTATCCTTTATTAAGATATGTTATATTACCCTTCATTAAGACATGATATATATTACCCTTCATTAAGACAGATATATTACCCTTCGTTAAGGCACAATATATAACCCTTCATTAAGACATGATATATTACCCTTCATTAAGACATGACATATTACCCTTCGTTATGACTTGATACATTACCCTTCATTAAGATATGATATATTACCCTTCATTAAGACATGATATATTACCCTTCGTTAAGACATGATATATTACCCCTCATTAAGACATGACATATTACCCTTCGTTATGACATGATACATTACCCTTCATTAAGATATGATATATTACCCTTCATTAAGACATGATATATTACCCTTCGTTAAGACATGATATATTACCCTTCGTTAAGACATGATATATTATCCTTCATTAAGACATGACATATTATGCTTCGTTATGACATGATATATTACCTTTCATTAAGACATGATTTATTACCCTTCAATAAGACATGATATATTACGATTCGGTAAGACATGATATATTACCCATCATTAAGACATGATATATTACCCTTCATTAAGACATGATATATCACCCTTCGTTAAGACATGATATATAACCCTTCGTTATGACATCGTTAGAAATACAACTTTGTCTTTCATATTGTTTCATAAATACGACTTTAGAAGTATATTTACACCAAGGTATGAACATGTACATCTAAGGACATACGCGATAGTTTATTTCCAGTAGTTTTCCATTCCATCCCATTCTACTAAAGGAAAAGTTTGAAATAGATAATGATCGTAGGTCAATGAAAGTAATGGAAATATTTGTCAGAAAAGGAAAAATGTATTCTTGGTATTGAACTTCGAAAATTTAACCAGCAAAATCTTTCATATAAATGTTTTTCAGTTATTATGTCTTTCCTTTTGTCTTTTGGCCTAGCTAAAGTACAACTTGGAGGGAAGATATACAAAATAAAATGCTGAAAAAAGAACTACAAGATTTTGCTCTGAGACAAATATTCATTTTAAAAAAAATCTATTTCATACATAGCATACAAAACAGAGTACTTAGTACTGTGTCACTGATCGGAGTATTTGATTAGTTGGATAATGCAGAGTGAAAAAACAGAAACAAAACTATATAAAACATCAAAACGATGAAAACACTGAAAACATTTTGTCTTTCAGAAATCTACTATCTATATCTTCTGAGTAAATCTATAATTACTTTACTGTTGATGTCATCAATTGAACCATTCTGAATTCTAATAGATGAAGCTAAAATATTAAAAATCTATGTTGTTTAATTTTGGATCCATTTTGATAGCTTAAATTCTCACTATGAAATATTCCATTCCCTTACTCAACTAAATGCACATTTATTTCTTGGAATATCAAGCCCTCAAACAGATATTAAAAGCCCATGTCAATTTAACATACCAAAATTAGAAAACAGTGTTAGTCAAGTGATAATTTTAAGCGGTTTCATTCACTCGTGGAAATTTTCCGATCGTGATGTACTAGATATACTTTCTAGTTCAGTCAAAAAGAATATTGTTATTTGGAAAATGAAACCACGAGTATCGATTATACGACCACAACATTAGATCAGCTGTTTCATGTGACGTCATCCACGTCACAACACGCGAGGTCAAATCACGCGCACCTGTCCAGACGAAAAATTCACAGCAGCGGGAAATCACCGACTGTCTATTAGCCTTTTCGAATAAAATTGCAAATTGTAACGAAAGAAAATAAAGTTTACTCATTGCTGACATTTCAGATAGCATATAAAATAAGAGTTGAAGACTTGCAATAGATTATCATGCGTTAATCGAGAGTACAGTGTAAATCAATAGTTTGTAAATCTAATATTGATTAGATCCAATATCCATGGCAGAATGTTGGAAATACGAGCTCTCTTGTTACGATAATATATTCCATTTTCTGATGAGATTAGTAATGTGTATTTGATGATGTATATGCATACACATTGGTTATGAATTATCTTGTACAATCACAGGATGTACCATGCACAGACTCACGGCAAATACTACTTTAGCAAACCAATCATAAAGCCACAGTTTCAATGAAAAGAAAAACAAATCGAAATAGAACTTTACAGCACATCGTATCCAGAAGCGGTTAACCCAATTGCAAAAGGGTATTTCTGTCATCATGGTAGAAATTATGTTGCTGTTTTCAATCGTTTTATTATGTTTGTATCTCGTGTAACATCGACAGAAACGGGGGTCGAGTTACCATATGATATATTACCCTTTGGTAAGACATGATATATCTACCCCTTTGTTAAGACATGATATATTACCCTTCATTAAGACATAATATTTTACCCTTCTTAAGATATGATATATTACCCTTCGTTAAGACATGATATATTACCCTTTGTTAAGACATGATATATTACCCTTTGTTAAGACATGATATGATTACCCCTTTGTTAAGACATGTTATATTACCCTTCATTAAGACATAATATTTTACCCTTCTTAAGATATGATATATTACCCTTCGTTAAGACAAGATATACAACCCTTCATTAAGACATGATATATCACCCTTCGTTAAGATTTGATATATTACCCTTCGTAAAGGCATGATACAGATGTATATTACCCATCATTAAGAAACAATATATAACCCTTCGTTAAGACATCATATATTTACCTCCCTTAAGACATGACATATTACCCTTCATTAGGGCATGATATATTACCCTTCGTTATGACATGATATATTACCCTTCGTTATGACATGATATATTACCCATCATTAAGACATGATATATTACCCTTCGCTATGACATGATATATTACCCTTCGTTATGACAGGATATATTACCCTTCGTTATGACAGGATATATTACCCATCATTAAGACATGATATATTGCGATTCGGTAAGACATGATATATTACCCTTTGTAAATCTTCATGTTACCTGGACGTCAGTCAGCCTGCATACCGCTCAGTGCCGCACTGTGATGACGTCCCGGTTTCAAAAACATATACATTGTATGAAAAGTGTCACAACGTTCTTATTTCTTAACACAGTGTA
Organism: Haliotis rufescens; assembly: GCF_023055435.1. Lineage (NCBI taxonomy): Eukaryota > Metazoa > Mollusca > Gastropoda > Lepetellida > Haliotidae > Haliotis > Haliotis rufescens. Next base: position 2,691,336 of record NW_025964057.1, read on the forward strand.
ACCGAATGCTATAACATGCAACACGAGTTGTTTTCTCGACCGTATAACAGGTTTTGGACTTGGGTTAATTTTTCGTGAAAACATTATGGTTTCGGTTTTATATGGATTAAACGTTACTTGCCATTTATTCGCCCATACGGATATCCTTTCTAGATCAACATTTAAATTAATCGCTGCTGTGTTAGGATCATCTACAATAATATAAAGTGACGTATCGTCTGCAAAGAGATGTATATTACTGTCTTTATCATCACTGGCTATTTTTACAGCAAGATGGCTACTGGTCAAATCATATAGATAATGTAGTAGATAAAGTAAGCCCAATGATTAACTGCTTTAGAACTTTCAAATACCGCCTGTCCAGAAAAAAACGTTACAGAATATATATTTATCATTTATTTTACCAATATTCGACTATTAGACGCACTGAGAACAATATGTGGAGCTACTCGTTGTACCAGCCACGAGTCTCTATACTCTGAAACTAACCTTACACCCTTATCCAAAAGACGGCAATCTCATAAATTAAAAACATTTTACAAAATGGTTAACATGTTAGCCCCTGAATATCTATGTAATCTTGTTCCTCCTAATGTCTCAGCGGGCTCACGTTACAATTTATGAACTTCTTCACAGCTACAGACTGTAAATGCTAGAACAGTTAACTACCACAAATCATTTTTACCCGAAACAGTGCGAATGTGGAATGAATTATCGGTTAATGTTCAGTCAAAATATACTGTAAATGACTTCACTAAATGTATCACCACGACAGAAAATCCTAAAATCTTTAGCTTCAACTTAGACTATGGTACCCGTTGCTGTCAAATTATCCATTGCCGCCTCTGTTTAGGATGCAGTGATTTAAATGCACACAAATATCATAGACATATTCATGATTCTACTACCTGCTCATGTGGAAATCATTATAAGGATCTTATACATTTCTTCTTTTCATGTAGCAACTATTGTAATCTTCGGAACAATATGTACTACTATATAAAGGGATATGACTTGGATTCAGTATTATATGGAAATGCTACAACATCTACTGATACTAACCTTGCTATTGTACAATCTGTCCATTTGTTCATTGCAAAATCAAAAAGATTTAAAATCCAAATATGTCTTCATAACGATTACATCGATCAAATAGTTGTTTGTAAGTGTGATATGCTTGTTGTTTACGTACCGATATATGTATGCGTGTATTTGTGTATTTGTGTGTGACTTGTAGAGCATCATAATATTTGCAACAGTAGGCACAATCAATCTAAATTTATTATTTTATGTATAGTTTACTCTTATTAATTGTTAACTGTTCCTTGAAGGGAGAGGTGTTTAAATAGGTTGAACCTGTTCACCAATCCGATTCTTTTTTCTTGGAAATAAATATTCTTTAAATCATATATTACCCTTCCTTAAGGCTTGATATACTGCAGATAGTTGAGACAAAACTTTATTATTTTTTTGAGAAATCATGAGAATCTGTTGATTCGGGAAATAGAATCAACGAGTTTATTCCACTATCAGTAACTATGGAGAAAGGTCAGTGTGACCATCAGAAATACACAGTGCTTTGTTTATTCAACAATCAATCCCTGGGGACGAAGGTCAGTTTGACCCTCAGAAATACACAGTGCTTTGTTTATTCAACAATCAATCCCTGGGGAGAAAGGTCAGTTTGACCCTCAGAAATACACAGTGCTTTGTTTATTCAACAATCAATCCCTGGGGACGAAGGTCCGTGTGACCATCAGAAATACACAGTGCTTTGTTTATTCAACAATCAATCCCTGGGGACGAAGGTCAGTTTGACCCTCAGAAATACACAGTGCTTTGTTTATTCAACAATCAATCCCTGGGGAGAAAGGTCAGTTTGACCCTCAGAAATACACAGTGCTTTGTTTATTCAACAATCAATCCCTGGGGACGAAGGTCAGTGTGACCCTCAGAAATACACAGTGCTTTGTTTATTCAACAATCAATCCCTGGGGACGAAGGTCAGTTTGACCCTCAGAAATACACAGTGCTTTGTTTATTCCACAATCAATCCCTGGGGAGAAAGGTCAGTTTGACCCTCAGAAATACACAGTGCTTTGTTTATTCAACAATCAATCCCTGGGGACGAAGGTCAGTGTGACCCTCAGAAATACACAGTGCTTTGTTTATTCAACAATCAATCCCTGGGGACGAAGGTCAGTGTGACCCTCAGAAATACACAGTGCTTTGTTTATTCAACAATCAATCCCTGGGGACGAAGGTCAGTGTGACCCTCAGAAATACACAGTGCTTTGTTTATTCAACTATCAATCCCCGGGGAGAAAGGTCAGTGTGACCCTCAGAAATACACAGTGCTTTGTTTATTCAGCTATCATAGACATAGTTCATTCCATAACTAACCACTCACAGAGGTAGATGGACATTAAAGCCAGAAAGTCATTTGGTTAATAGATGACACTCGCATGAGTATGAGTATAAGAGATACACTTAAAGTTTTTAAGTATACAGGAGACAAATCTGCTCAGATTTCTTAACACTGAGGCTTAAGGAGTACAAAATAGTTCTTGAAGTTTATGGTGATTACGCTTGACATAATAGTACTCTGTAAGAAAGCGCTGACGGTCAGTTTCAAATTGTGTACACTCAAACAATTAGTGAAACTCGTCACTGATAGTAGTATTGCAAAGTGGACAGAGCCTATCAACATAGGTTAAATCTATCCATCGTCCCTTCTCAACAGGTAGAGAGTGATTGCTGGTTCGTAACAAGTTTATGTTATTGTTATAGATATAGGGTTCAAGGCCAAATTCGAGTTGGATACAAGAGTCAAGTTTTCCTCTTGATAACAAAGTCTGATCGTTGTGCCATCTTGTATAGCTGGTCTTTAAGCCTACTTCTACAGTGTTATTATTCGTACATAAAAGTTTTGTGACAAAATGCAACCATTCGCTTCTAATTACTTATTGATAAAGGGGTTCTACCAGTCTCACCATACAACATGTATGATGAAGTACGTGTTCTTAAATGGAGTATATACTTAAGAAACATTTTATGAACACCTTCTACCGGGTGAAGTCACTGAAACCCCTCACTTCGCAACCATACATTGCTATAAGTGCTACCATGTGGTCAAACGCTATCAGTAAACATTCTGTTGGGAGACATACATTTCTGCATTTGGGTAATAAAGCAAACGAGGCTTTTCAAAGATTTTTCTCTTAACCATTTAATGGCTTGTGTAAAAGATCTGTGTTATTAAAGCCATTCCTAAATATGTACAACAATCTGTTATTTCGATTATTTTATTTCCAAATTTGAAGTCAAGTTTACTTTTTGGGTGAGGTGCCAGAACCAAAGATTACTTCAGTCACTGAAGAGGAAGGTCAGGGTGACTCTTTGAAATACACACTGCTTTTTTCAAATGTAAGAAAAACTTTTCAACATCACGTTCCGAGAAGTGCGGAACAAGTCTATTCTGCTTGGAAAGATCCATCACCCAAGCCAAACATCAGAATTGTCTTCAATCAAAGCCAAAGCCTCAACATCAAATTTCTTTTCCTCAACCAGGTAAGTTATTAAATTATTACAACTCGTTAGAAATACACACATTGTATCTGACGGATCTTTGTATAGTAATCTATATACCCCCAAAGGGCGAGAAATAAAAGTCACTATTATTGTTACTTTAACATACGTCTGTAAGAAATGTCCATGTTTCGCTTGCTATCAGCCCATCCCTAATAAGTGAAATCTCCGTGGAAACGCGTAAAATCGCGGTCTCACCTTGTATATGCACCCGGAACAAGTGTGCATATGGTGCAATGTATGCATCACCAACTAACGAGGAAGCACACTTTCAGTAACCATAACGACGAACAGCTGTATAGGAGGGGACAACATGTTAATGTGGGGTTAGGTTTTTTTTGTCACGACCGGGTTAGCAGGATCCTGTTTGCACTGTGTGAAAGTACATTAGGATGATGGTGTCATACATATTGATTTATATCAAACATATTCCAGTCCATCCCTATAAAACATCACACAGAGTGAACCGAGACAGTGCCGAACTCTGGAATAAGTCGCCATGGCTGCCTGTCTGCACGTGCTGAGAACCCTCGTCCTCCTTCTGGCGCTTTCAACCTCAACCAGCGGCTGGCTCTTCAGATTACACGATACCAAGAAGTAAGTTCACTTAGTTACCAATGGTGCTCAATTGTTTGTTTGTCTGTTTCTTGTTTAACGCCGCAAGCAGCAATATTCCAGCTATATGACGGCGGTTTGTAAATAATCGAGTCTGGACCAGACAATCCAGTGATTGACATCATGAACGTCGATCCACGCAATTGGGATACGATGACATGCACCAACCAAATCAGCGAGCCTGACCACCCGAGCCCGTTCGTCCCCTCTCTTGACAAGCATAGTCGACTTTTAAGGAAAGCATGGGTTGCTGTAGACCTATTATACCTCGGGTCTTCACAGGTACAAATATATACGAATTGTTCTCCTACATGTTTCAGTTTTATTTTCAAAGATGATAGGAGCTGTAGGAGAACAATTTATGTCTTATGCAATAATTGCATGAATTCCTTTACATATGCATTTTTGTACACGAGATGATCACACCTCCATAGTTAATATCTATAAACATCTCTATAGGGTGTCCTGTTTTACATCCAGAGGTTCGAAATGTGGTGGAAATGTGCCAGATTTAAGCGTTTCTTCAGGAGGGATTTAAAACATATAAGCCCCCAATATTCAATATGTATGAAACTACATGAAATTATTGTTTCTACACACTTCATTTGGGTCTTTGAATTTCTCTAGGAAATACAAAATTGCCTTTTCGTCATGGATTTTTGGGGGGGTTTTCATAGGGAAAACTTGACAACAGCAATATGATATATGAAAACTGCATATCAGATTGATTGTGAAAGGAACATTTCATGTGAACAAATCTTGGAAAATAAGTTTCAAATTATCTTAAAGGGCCAAGATAATCAAATATATACTCTCTTTTTTAAATGTAGCGGATCATAAAATATAAATGTTAATACCAAGTATTAGAACAAAGATAAGTGTTCACAACAAATATCCAATGAAAGAACGTTTATGTCTGTAAAACACATGGTATTATTTGGGCGTGCCTCACGCAGTAGCTCCATACACGTGTCTAGGTTGTCTTTCCGGACTTTGACACTTTCAAGGAAGGTCGATTATTCTGTGTGGACCCTTATATCTGTCAATCATATTGATACTGCTTATCATATAGTTGTGGTGTACTTGATTTTCATTCATTGTTTGCGTGTGTACTAGCGAGGCGGTGTCTACAACACGCAGAAAATCTACAGCCTATTGGCTTGCAGAAGTCAGTGTGGAGTGGCCAATACGTTCAATGTTTCACAGTCTGTGATATGCAGACTATGGAACAGGTATCCATAAACCCAAAATATTGACGATCGACCCAATTCAGGGCGTCACCGATCAACGACAAGAGTACAGGATCGATTGATCCGAAACCAGGCTCTACAAGATCGAGCTGAAACGGTGAATCAAATTGCTGCAAACTTTCATCAGACTACTGGAGTACGAGTTACAGGTCAGACGATTAGAAATCGTTTACATGCAGCTCATCTCTATGCTCAATGGCGACGTGTTACCAATTACCCCTTACCAATTTCCATATTGCAAACATACGTCGATGATCTTCACAATTTCGAAACTGGGGTAATCGTTGCTTGTCACGTGTCCTGTTTTCTAACGAGTCCCGATTCACTATGCACTTCCTTGATAGTCATGGTCGTGTATGGCGACGTCGAAATGAACGTCAAGCCAATGTCAACCTCCATCCTCATGCCAGATTTGACAGTGGATCGGTGATTGTATGGCGACGTCGAAATACACGTCAAGCAAATGTTAACCTCAATCCTCATACCACATTTGACGGTGGATCGGTTATGGTATTGGGTGCCATTACTATGACTGCATGACCGAACCCCACTCCATATTGTGCAAGGAAGGGTCACTGTACAGTACTATCGAGGACAACATACTGACAGCCTTTGCTGTCCCGTTTGCAAGGCGCGTGGGTCAACGTTTTTGTCTTTCAGGACAACGCCTGTGCTCATAGTCAGTGGTTAATTCCAGCAGCACAACAGCACAACATCCATATCATGGCCACCAATGAGCCCAGATCTTTTCCCAATTGAACACGTCTTGGACATAATAGGGACACTTGTGCATCAATGTCAATAGCCGGCCACCCACGTTGGCTGAACTTGGCCAGGCGCTGCAATAGGAATGGGACATACTCACTCAAATTGCCAATTGGAGACGCAAAATGCTACATCGAGTGAACGAATATTTGACAAATCGTGGTGGTATTGCGCAATACTGATTAAGAAACGTTAACTCTTTTGAACGTCCAATCTTATCCCTATCTTTTTCGAAATCGGTGGAGGTCATAACATCGACTGCCATACTTCACCACAGGGTGTAATGTGTCCCTAACTTCTTCATTATTGTCATACAACTATTTCTAGAAACAAATATCTCTTCCAATTTAGGAAATTTTAAGTTATTTCCGAGAGTCCTTACTTCTTTTTAAGAGTTAAAATACCAGCTGAATCACAACCGTGTGTCCCTGGATTTATCTTAAGTAGTAGTCACGTGATTGAGATAAGTGTAGACAATAATTTTAACCCAACACTAATTCTGCACTTTTCACATAAACTAGTATGCAAAATAAAGTATACACCCCCCATGTTTGATGGTCAATAAAATGAAAACAAACAAGAGAATGTTATTCAATGATGGTGTATTCGCTAATAGGGTCACATGCGATAGTCCATGCACAATTTCAGTGCGAAACTCAAAACATGTGACGTGTACATGACGTTAACATGAACATGAGGGTAAGCAGATCACAGTTCACAGGAATGATCAGCTTCAACCAGGTACTGTTTTGATAAGTTTGTGTTCTTTAACAGATACCAGGGTCCTTGTACGCTCAGTAACGAGTATGACCACCGTGAGCACCAATGCACGCCTAGACTCGCCGCCTCATTGATGTTGTTAGACGCCTGATGACGTAATCGTGAATCCGATTCGATTCAAGTCAGCGTCGGCAAGCTGTTGTTAGTTTCCTGGTGGGTGTGGACGTCTTCGGGTCTGACGCTTCAGATGATCCCACAAGTGTTCAATTGGGTCCAAGTCAGGTAAAAGGTCTGGCCACGGAAGAACGTTGACGTTGTTCGTATTCAAGACTTCATGGACGAGCCTTGCAGTGTGTGGTCTAGCGTTGTCATGCAGCAGGGGTGTTCCCCGATTCCCCGTTGCTATTAGAGAAGGCATGGAAGCACCACGGGTTGAAGAACATCATCTCTGTATCGCTGGCTATTGAGATTGCCACGTATAATGACAAGTCTCGTCCGTTGGTTGCCACAAATTCCACCCAAACCATTACACCACCTCCACCATAGGGATGGACTTCATGAATGCAGCCTGCCACCAAACGTTCCGCCCTACGACGGTAAACTCGAGCTTTACCATCATAGTGAAACAGCTGAAACCTGCTTTCCTCAGAAACAGCACTCTCTGCCAATTACGGACATGTAAACGTCCTACTGTCCTGGCCCATTGCAGTCTCCGACGTCGAAGTTCCTGGGTCAATGCCATTCAACTTAAGGAACGGCGAGCTCTAATACCTGCGTCACGTAGACGTCGTAGCACCGTGCGTCGACGAATACGGTGTCCTAAAGCCGTTGCTGCCGTTTCCGTCGCGTTGACGAACGTGTTGCGCAGATGGTACTTGCGCAAGTGCCGATCTTCCTGTTGCGTTGTCACTCGTGGTCTGCCCGATCTTGGCCTGCCTTGTGTCCTGCCAGTCTGTCTGAAGCGTATCTTGTACAAAATTTAGGTTTCCTACAATGTGGGTGTGTGGTTGGCTTCCATCTGCTCAATACCTATGACTCTCTCTTTTTGATTGGCAGTTAACCGTGGCGTACATTTGGTATTTTTTATTACATGTGATGTCTTAGCAACGGTTCATCGTCCTTTTATATATATTCAGCATGTGCAATTTTACGTTTATCTGGAACAGCTGTTGGGTGACTTTTGGCCACATACTATTTTGCTCACTTTGAAAGTTTTTGGGGGAAAATCGATTTAAAAGTCTATACGTTCTTTTGCCCATGAGTTTAGAATACAGATTAACAGTAATCTGGCTGAAGGAAATGATGACCAGGACGGTTTCCAAGAATGGATCAATTTTTAAAAATCAGTGCATAAATATTATACACTTTTCAATCAAGTGAATTCTAATATAACATAAATTATATGTACGCATTTCTTCTATGCAACAATTCTTTGACCAAACCACAATTCCAACATGGCGATACTTGTCTGTGTCTATATCTCGCACACATCGTCCGATTGGTAACCTTGGTGTATTGTGTGTTAATGTTGCGAATGAATAAATGCCCTTCACCTTGTAGAAATCTCAATTAAGCGCACACTAACGTGCATGTATACCCTCCCAAAAATGAAACGCAATACGGATAAAAGCAAAATTATCGGACCAAAAGTTGCAAAATGAAGTCATTTAATTTGTTGTAGTGTCAGTGACAAATTTTCCGGATCAAATTAATCACAACAAGGACATGCAAACCCTTTGTTGGGCAACACGTACGCTTCGGAAAAAAATGCACCCAGTGCAGTAACAAAAGGGCCATGGAGCACGTGCAGCAGCACCATGAACGGTAATAAAGTGCAGGGATTTTAATAACCTGGCATCTGCGGCAATCGAACAGTGACAGAAGTGCAAAGAAACAACGTCATAGGCCATCACCATCACAAGGCCATGGGATCAGTTTCAACAGCATGGGTCAGCGCATGATCGGCCAAGGTCGGGACTACCAAGAGTAACCACCTCTGCCCAAGATCGCTACATCCGACTGCGCCCCCTACGTGAAAGGACGACCACAGCCACCTAAACCGCATCCCAAATAGCCGGACTGCGCAGAATCTCCGACCAGATCGTACGAAACCGTTTAAGAGCAGCAGGTCTACGAGCAAGACTCCCTGACAACATCGTCTACAACGACTGCATTGGTGTCGTCAACTCAGGGTATGGCCTCAACTGCGATGGAGAGATGTCTTGTTCAGCGACGAATCAAGATTTCTTCTCTGTCGAGGGGATGGAAGAGCACTGTTCTACAGACGTCAGGGAGAACGTTTGTTGGGGGTAGCATTATGATGTGGGCGGCTATTTCTCATCATGGCAGGGCAGGTTTGGTCCATATCCAGGGCAATCCTCACTGATACATCAACGAAATTCTCCTACTAAACGTTCTCCCAATTGCAGCCAACGGTAACGGTGTATTCTAGCAGGACAACGCTCGAACGCATTCAACACGGATCACAAGAGCCTGTCTACAGAATAACAACCTTGATGTTCTCTCCTGCACCTCCAGATCCCCGGATTTGAACCCGATAGAGCACCTGTGGGATCAGTTAGATAGACGGCTACGCCAACATCAACCACAACCCCAGACCTTGCAGCAGGTGCAGGCCGAGTGGACTACCATTCCCCAGGATGTGATTCGCATACTCGTCTCTTCCATGGTCACGAGATGTCAGGCTGCTATCCATTTCAACGGGGGACATACGCGTTATTGATGGTTGCTGACCTTCACCTTGGGCTTTTCCTATGTTCCGATAACTGAGATGACTACAATCACCAAGTGTTCTCTCCACAACATTTTGGCACCATACATTGTACGGTTCCTCATATGAATGTAGTTTCCTATCTCACACAAATCTGGCTTTGCGTTCTTTTTTTTGAAGAGTATATTTCATTGTTACAAGTCTGCTTCCCCGTGTCACTCCAGACAGTTACCCGGTCTCTCGTCAGACTCAGTTGACGGCCTGTAAACATCCAGTGACCCAATCCCACTGTCCTTTCATCCAATAAAATCACAACTTGTGTAAAGTTAACTGTGGAGGACATTTAATATTTGACGCATCGGTGACAAAAATGGCCGATGCAATTTCCTATTTTGACTTGTACCATGTGTTCCCGTGTTGTTTTTTCAGGTGAACAGGTGACTTGTCTTTGCATGTGTTTGTGACGGGTGTAACTGGTGGGGCAGCATACGCTCCCCTTTTCGTGGAGACCTGTGCCCGGGATCATGAAACTAACTTAAGACCATATTTTTGTCTTAACTCTTAAGATTTAGACTTAAGACCAAATTTTGTCTTAAATCGGGGATCACGAAGCTCAATCTATGAGAATATCTTAAGTCTAAGACAAAATTTGATCTTAAGTCGAGGAGCTCTTTGAAAGATATAGATTTCGTCGTTCTACCATTTATTTCATCGTTAGTTTAATCGGGGTTGAACTGGCACACCCCACTCAACGCTCCCAAAGTCTCCCACCTATTATTCAAGTTTTGATATTCCTTCATGATCAGTTTGTTTCCACTGGGGCTTTTCACCTTTTAGTGTCTCAGTCGTTTTATGTCAGCCATATTGGATAGTGTTTACAAAATCATGTTACACGTACACCGGTAATGAGACGCAAATACCACCATGTATATTTCAAAATCAGTTGCGATACCTACGTCCCTGAATTCTTCATACATTTTAGAATCAAATGCCAAATGGTTTTTGTCAGCAATACAAAGTCTAGATATAATGAAGCAAAATAAATGAGGTGTGAAAACGAACACTGAAAAAAGTGCACTTGTTGAAAATGTAAACAAAGCCATTCACTGTTGACAGTGAACACGCCATTTTGTAAAATTCGGTCACCGGTAGTGATGTCATACATCAACATTGTTGCACATATTTGGTAATTTCTTTTAGGTGAAGGTCCTTGAATGAAAGTACACATGACCAGTGTAACCTGCTATTTACTGTTTCATGATATAGATCTTGCATATCTTTTGTACATTTTTTCACACATTTAATTTCACTTTGGATATTAATCAATGTTCAATATGATATACGTAGATATAGACCACAACATATACGAACCTTTGATAATATCCTGTTTGTTTGAACAATGTTTACATATTAAATTGATAAGTTTATAGTGTCGTATACGATATTTCTTTAATTTGGATAAGTATTACAAAATGAAATGTATTTGTAACTGTCACATGTACGTATGTCTTGGGAGTGTAATAGTCAATATTATAAATTCATATAAACAGTGTCCATGAATAGCCGTTTCATTTTATTTCATAACTAAAACTGAAGATATAACTTATACGATTATCCTGATAATTCTATACCAATAGAGCTTTCTTCGCATCTTTTATTGTATAATACTAAGACAAGATGATGAATTACATAATAAGTCCAATATTCAATATAATTTTGTTTGTTTTGAAATATTTTTTGAGTACTTGATTACGTAAAATTGATGCCAAACAGGTGCGTGTCTTGTCCAATTAAGATACACTGTAAACTATCGAATTGTTTATCTATTCAAGACATTATTTATATGGTACACGCAGCCTTTTTATGTTGTGTTGAACAAGAGCCCAATTCCGTTTTACACATAGACTTTTTCCATACCATGAACGACCGCCTCCGCGGTCTAGTGGTAGAGCGTCCGCCCGGAGAGCGGAAGGTCCAGGGTTCGATCCCGGGCCGCGTCATACAAAAAGACGTTAAAAGATTGTATTTGTTGTTACCCTGTCTGGCGCTCGGCATTAAGGGGCTAAAACAAGGACTGGTCGGCTCGGAGTCAGTATACTGTGTCTGAGTGGGGTATTCATGTTAAACTGCGGCATGGTATCTCAGTGAGCTAGCACTATAAATCGGCATCAGTCCGGACTAGTACAAGCAGCCACACACACACATACACGTGCATGCACGTCGCTATATAAGTGCAATAATCTTGGACGCGACGTTAAACCCAATTTCACCTCACCTCACCATACCATGAACGAAAATAAGGGGAGATATATATTAATCTAAATACCACTGTCGTCTTTATCTGACGTTGTCAAAAACATAAAAGCAGCCATGACGTCAAACAGAATGGTGTCATTTTTTTAGTAATTCATAACAATTGATGATACGGTTAGTGCTCCATTAATAATGGTGCAACTTTGGTCAAATAACACTTGCACAATCAGGAGAATGTCAGAATCTAAGGACTAATTAATGGGTTAGATTCAGCCATCCATTATCACTTATTTTTTATGAAGCACAATTTCATCATTTCTTGTGGAGTTTTTTTTATGCCTAAACGTATACAGTTTCAATATCGATATTTGCGTTGGAATAGTTAGGTTCCCCGTGAACAAAACACCACGAAAATATTTTGTCCTTACCGACAGCTCATTCTCACCAAGAGACCTTAGTTACAATAAACTAGTGCTAAGCTAGCTGAGTTATGCCCCTTTTCTTTGAAGGTGTGTAACCTCTCTGTCGCCTTTTGACGTCAGAGGTAAATCAGATTTCGTCATTGACGGCAGGCTATTTTTTACATTGAATTTATGTCGTTAAACATACGGATATAACTCCATTTGATATATATTTAAGTCGTTCAAATATTAGGCAGTATTTTGTTCGCTCACAGTTTCGGTAAAGCTGCCAAATAAAAAAAATGTCGCACAGTACTTTTATCGGTGTACGCTAAAAAGCGGAAAATTTTCCTGTTTTTCAACGCAGAATAAGTTCTCGGACAAAACTTAGCAGTGTCTTTATTTCAAACCTGTTTAATATTTACAGTTAAATATACACCCTCAGATAGGAAATTTAATATTCTACATCTCTACATCCAGTGCCGGGTGAGCGCAATTCTCGCAAAAACCTTGACTTTTCCGATCTTAGGAAACTGTGCGTCAGAAAAATTACCTCGGCATCCAATGATTACCGTAGTACGGTATAACGTGCGTGCGTCCCTATGACGACGGTCTTAGACTAAGACTTAGCCAAGATTTTGCTAAGACCTTTTCAAGATCCAGTCTTAGACCGAATCTTAGCTAAGCAAAATCTTAAAAACTTCGTGCTTAGCAAAATTTGAGCTAAGATCACTTTCATGATCCCGGGGCCTGGTACCATCGCTATTTGAAGTTAAACCGACTTTCATCATTAAACAGCACTCGACGCCAATTTCTCACTTGCCAGCGTCGAACCCGCCTCGCCCATCGCAGTCTCAGGCGTCGATGTTGAGAAGTCAGTACGATTCCTCGGAAAGGACGATACGCTCGGTTACCAGCAGCACGAAGTCGTCGTAGTACGAACGTTGGCTAATGGGATGTCCCAACGCTGTTGCTGCCGTCGCCGTCGCCGTCGCCGTCGCCGTCGCCGTTACGAATCTGTTTCGCAGGTGAATGAGCCGTTTCTGACCGTCTTCCAGTGGTGTTGTCACTCGGGGTCGTCCGGTTCTAGGCCTGTCCAGTGTCCTCCCTGTCTGCCTGTACCGTTGAATCAGCCTGGCTACTGTCGATGGTGTACAACCAAACCTTCTGGCAATTTGGACCTGTGTTGCCCCCATTTCGGCCATACCGATGGCTCTCTCTCTCTCTCTCTCTCTCTGCTCCTGTGACAGTCGTGGCATTTCTTTTGTGTGCTTTCATCACGTGTGGTTATACCCCGCTGACGGTTGTCACCGCACGAGCGCCGTCAAAGGTGGCGCGTTCGAGTGAGGTGTTTTGTGGTAACTGTTCCTGGGCAGTCATATTCCCAATACCCACTTTCCACTAGTTATCGCTGTTTTTAGGAAAATTACAAATTGCCAACCTATACTTTCTTTTGCCGCTTTTATTCGGGCTTAACAATACTAGCTTCAAACTGCCGACTGCCAATGGAAAGTCTCTTCCGTTTCAAATGTTTATCCCATTGATGCGAGAGATGGACTATGATTTCGACGGAGTCGGTCGTACAGCCTGTAACTATCGTTCGGTATACCCCGAGTTAACCTTTTTGGGGTTGGATGAATATGAAACACATTCCGACTGTCACGTTTGCGATTTCTACGCTACTCTCTGATTGGTCGTTTGAAACGTTCGTTCTCATGTGACCTGTAACAGGATTTCCTAAGATCTTTGTGTAGTGGTAGCGAGCACCAAGATCTGATTGTAATGTGATGGAAGAAAATGACACTCCCACGAGACACTCTTACTAAGAGTTGCATCTGACTTTGCAGTGCCCGTAATTTACAGGTTTTATTTGTTTCGTTGCTTAGGCTGTGTCGTCGTTTCTGTTGTTACATTGGTTCTGTTGTTACATTGCTTATTGTTTCTGTTGTTACGTTCTTTCTGCTGTTACATTGTTTCTGTTGTTACATTGTCTCTGTTGTTACGTTCGTTCTGTTGTTACATTTTCTCTGTTGTTACGTTCGCTCTGTTGTAACATTGATTCTGTTGTGACGTTGTTTCTGTTGTTACATTTCTTACTGTTACATTGTTTCTGTTGTTACGTTTTATTTGTTGTTACATTGTTACTGTTGTAACATTGTTACTGTTGTTACATTGTTACTGTTGTTACATTGTTACTGTTGTTACATTGTTTCTGTTGTTACGTTGTTTCTGTTGATTCGTTGTTTCTGTTGTTACATTGTTTCTATTGATTCGTTGTTTCTGTTGCTTCAATAATTCTGTTGATTCGTTGTTTTTGTTGTTACGTTGCTTCTGCTGATGCGTTGTTTCTGTTGTTTCTGTTGTTCGATTCAGTTATTTCTGCAAGGCTGTCAACAACCACAACTACAGACAAGTCTTTAAAGACTTTGGCCCCATCCAAACCTGCCGGCGTTTCTTGGTTCGTTGTTTCTATTGTTGCATTGTTTCGTTGTTTCTGTTATGACATTGTTTCTGTTGGTTCGTTGTTTCAGTTGTTTCTGTTGTTCGATTCAGTTGTTTCTGCAAGGCTGTCAACAACCACAACTACAGACAAGTCTTCAAAGACTTTGGCCCCATCCAAACCTGCCGGCGTTTCTTGATCCGTTGTTTCTGTTATTGCATCGTTTCATTGTTTCTGTTTCGTTGTTTCAGTTGTTTCTGCAAGGCTGTCAACAACCACAACTACGGACAAGTCTTTCAAAACTTTGGCTCCATCCAACACAGCCGCTGTCTTGTCCACTGTCCGTGCAGCTCCAGGGAACTCATCACATGTGGCACCGAGTGTGACCGGAAGGTCAAGGAGTGGGCGTGTGACAACAGGTGTGGTGGACTTCCGGCCGGTACAAAGGTCCGGGCATCCTACCAAGCCAGCGTGTGTAACACCGGAATGGCGGCAGACGTCTACGTATGTGGCAAAAAAAACAACTGTCATCGTGGCTAGGTGTACCCAGCTCCAATGTCTGTAATCGATGCTGATGTGGTATCTGAAGACCTGAAAAATAAAAGCAGTTAAATTGCAAATATCTTGTACTCATTATTCAACAGTAGATCTGCTTACAATATATGATCCGTGAAGGTCCGGGGTAGAATAGGTCTTCAGCAACCCATGCTTGCCGTAAAAGGCGGCTATGCTTGTCGTAAGAGGCAACTGACGGGGTCGGGTTGTCAGGCTCGCTGACTTGCTTGATGGATGTCTTCGTATCCGAATTGCGTGGATCGATGCTCATGATGTCAATCACTGGATTGTCTGATCCAGACTTGATTATTTACAGATCGCAGTCATACAGCTAGAGGAGTGCTGAGTGCGGCGTAAAACAAAAAACAAACAAACAAAAACCAACCCGGACTCCCCACAACCATGTTCAGTTCCCCACGTTGCCACATCTGTCGCCATTTATTGGTCGTAAAACTGACTAACACGAGATTCACACGAGATTCACACGAGACACGTGACACATAGAGGGCAAACCTAACTTCAATGTCAACTAGTGACCTTCACCTTGGATCACGAATGGTACTACTTGTGTGGCCGAACATATTCTCTGGTTCCTTCTTCGTGACGGCTACTTATAAGAAACCCTTGTGGACATGGCGATTGTAGTGTAACATACATACATCTCATCTGACTGTGTTAGATGTCTGCCATTCAGAGACACTTCCCCTCACAGTATTTTCAGCGACAGAACTTGTATAATTCTCAGGAAACCTCTACCTCTATTACATCATTATGGCAATCCTGTATTTTGGCTGCAATCACATAACACACAAAACTAAACTTTTAAATTTTCAACAGAAGTCCTCTTCATTGTCAACTGTACATTATTAGTCGCATCCCTAATAGCACTTTAGACTACTACTTCCATGTGCAAAGGCGGAAAAACCGTCACTTCCTACTTGTATGCTCTCCCTTGTAGCTGCTTCAACTCTAGCAGTTATGTTGTCACACTAGTTCTTGTCCGTTTCAGTTTAAGTAGTCAATTTTACTACTATATATTCTACGAGAAGTAGCTATTGGTTATATCTTGGGGATACATTTCACATGAGTATTAGTAGGTGTTTGGTGTGTTGTGATTTCTATAATGGGGTCTTCTGCTCCACCTTCCGCGTGTCAGAAGTGCGGCCGCTCTATGATCTCGGGGGACCCACACACTTCATGCTGGAAGTGCAGAGAAAGTGGACGCAATTATGTTGATTGACACGTCGCCAGCTACTCAAGACATCCCGACACTCCCTACGTCCCCCAAGACGTCCTGACCCTCCCTACGTCCCCCAAGACGTCCCGACACTCCCTACGTCCCCCAAGACATCCCGACACTCCCTACGTCCCCCAAGACGTCCTGACACTCCCTACGTCCCCCAAGACGTCCCGACCCTCCCTACGCCCCCCAAGACATCCCGACACTCCCTACGTCCCCCAAGACGTCCTGACACTCCCTACGTCCCCCAAGACGTCCCGACACTCCCTACGTCCCCCAAGACGTCCCGACACTCCCTACGTCCCCCAAAACATCCCGACTCTCCCTACGTCCCCCAAGACATCCCGACACTCCCTACGTCCCCCAAGACATAGCGACTGATTTGCAGAACATTTGATTCCAAAGGCTAATTACCCTGTAGCCATGACATGTATGTCTCCATAACTTAATTGTCATTATTTATAAGACACTAATCCCCGTTGTTAATCCTCACCAACATTTCATTGTATATTGACTGTCAGCCAGCCTGGGCTATCATATCACTTCCCGTTAATTACTTATATTTATAGTATGACATTTATTGCCTTAACTGATCATCCCCTGAACTGTGTCGGTTCATCACGCCCATAGGTCTCATGACCAGAGCAACGTCATTGTCTCTTTGTCTGTCCATTGTTGTCCATTACTATTGTTTTACAATTGCACTGTTAGTCAGCTTGATATTCCGAGTGCTGGTGTGGGGACGGCCTCGAGCAGGATGTGCCTCTCGTAGGAAACGTCCTGAGGTTGAGCTGGAGCTCCACTCACCAGCTCCACTCATGTATGCCTGAGCGGGAAGGTCCGCTCATCGCAGTGTTTGTGTTATCAGAGCAGGTATTCCGCTCATTGTGTATTTGTTGTTGTTGTTTACATGTTGTGCATAAAACGTTTCGGGACAGTGATGTCGATTTTGACTTTGATTCACAAAAGAGCCAATTCCCCGTCAACATGCGCGTTGACACAATCTATGGAGACAACTCAAGACATCAACATCTGGTACCGAATACTGAAAACCCGTGAAGGTCTGGAGTAGAATACAAATGTAGGTCTTCAGCAACCCATCCTTGCCGTAAAAGGCGGCTATGCTTGTCGTAAGAGGCAAATAACGGGGTCGGGTGGTTAGGCTCGCTGACATGGTTGAAGCATGTCATCGATCCCAATTTCGTGGATCGATGCTCATGATATTAATCACTGGATTGTCTGGTCCAGACTCGATTATTTACAGACCGCCGTCATATAGCTGGATTATTGCTGAGTGCGTAAAACAACAAACCAAACAACCAAGCTAAAGACACCATGGCTATGCTGGAGCGACCTTTTGCTCAGCAGTAATCCTCCATGGAAAATCTTTTTTGAATCCCGTTTGTCAACGTTGTCTACAGAAATAGAAACGGGCATCTACAGACGCAGTAGAGAGTGAGTGAGTAAGTGAGTGTTTGAAGCTGTGAGTGAGTGAGTTGGGTTTAACGCCGCTTTTAACAGTATTCCAGTTATATCACGGCGTGTCAGCTTAATGTGGGAGGAAATGATGAGCACGGGTATGGTGCTGTAAACCTAGAAACATAATCGGGCCGAACCGGGATTCGAACCCACAATCATAGGTTTCTGGCGTGCCCATGGGACGCAACTCTGCACAGCGAATCGCGGCGCCTCAGATGACTGGGCCATCCGTGCCCCCTAACAGACGCAGTAATTTGCCCTGGCCAAGAGGCCGCAAGGGGAACAGGCCTCATTTGAGCCTCGCCTGTCTGCTGCTGCTTCCAGGTCTATGGCTGCGTGGCCACCGGGCAGAGGTCAAGACTATTCCACCAGCCAGTCAGGCTTTAGTCATTCCCCCACTGGGAGAGTCAGACACCCCGGTCGCCGCACGGGATTCTACACCGTCCAGATAATTACCCATAAGCCTGCGCTTAGGCCCCGCTCGGACAGCACGGACTATACGTCGACAGTCTCGGATTCAGTTAGACAGCCGTATGACTCTCGCTTGATGAGGTCAGACAAGACATTAGTTCCAGGTCTCTACAATCAACTTCGCAGCGATCATCTTATTCAGGGATCACAGTAGAGACACATCCTTCTGGGACAGTCTCCATCGAAAACTGGACGAATTTCTAGCTGCCAATCAGGACAGATCTCAGTTCCATCAAGACAGGGAGTTCCTGACTCGGCTTATGATTTGGATTCTTCATTCATCAATCGGGGGCACGGGTGGCCCAGTCGTCTAAGGCGCCGCGATTCGCAGTGCAGAGTTGCGTCCCTTGGGCATGCTAGAAACCTATGATTGTGGGTTCGAATCCCGGGTCGCCCCGATTATGTTTCAAGGTTTGTCAGCACCAAACCCGTGCTTGTGGGTTTCACCGAAGTGGTAAACGTCTGAGACACTTTTCCCCCTTCGGGCTTTCCTCCCGCATTAAGCTGAAACGCCGTGATATAGCTGGAATACTGTTAAAAGCGGCGTTAAACCCACCACTTCACTCACTCATTCACCAATCCCAGTCGGAAATGACACCTACGCAAGACATCGTCTACATTGGAGCTTGTTTCATACTGAACACGGGATATCTCTCGCCAAGGCGCCAAGGCGCTGTCTCAGCCACGTCTTTTGATCTAATGGTGGATGTCCCTGTTCGGGAAATTAACCTCACATCAGAATATGACTTATAGGGGCAGACGGCAGTTACGTCCTCTTCAATCGTTGATCAATGACGTATGGTACCTACATCTGGACACTCTAGTGTCCCTCCCGACATATCAAGATGCCTTGGATGGGGAGCCCAAATGGATGACCCGAGATACAAGGCTCTTGCACTTCGACTGAGAAGAAGCTATCTTCAAGCACAAGATACTCCTTCTATCCTGGGTTCTTGTTCAGAGACTGAGATAAGAGCTCTGGTTACCAGTTTAGGATCTTGGACATCTGTTTCCGTTGAACAGGTTGTTGCGGGATGCCCAATGAGTTGCCCAATGCCTTCACTCACTTTTACCTAGGAGATGTGGAGACGGATCTTTAGGGGATAGTTTCATTAGGCCCTGTAATCGCTCCACAGGCTATAATTAAAGCATAGTTTTTCCCTCCTTACATGAGGTGAGGATTTTACCAGCAGCTACTCAAGGTCAGTACATCTTTACTTAATAGCTCTAGAAGAACACCTTAGATGTCCACATGTATCACCGAGTGACCGGAAATGACGTCACAATCGGAAGAATTGATACCAGAAGTGACGTTATAAATGACACAAACTAAACCGGAAGTTGGACCGGAAGTTGAACCGGAAGTGACAAAGTGACATCCTGGAGACCGGAAGCGACGTCATTATGGCTTTTAGGAGACAGTAAATGAGATCTGGAATGGAAATGACGTCATTTAGACCGGAAGTGGTTACACCCGTAAGATTGGGACGTCAGAACCTAAATTAACCAGATAATGATGTCGAAGAAGGTTCTAGAGGCAATCATTAACAAAAATATCAGCATTATTACTTTAGTCTGACATAAAAATAGGAATATCAAAACCCATTTTTTTACAAAAAAATTGAGAAATACCGCCGCCATCGGCAGCAACGTGGGTGAACCTATCGCTATAAATGTACAGGGAATGTTTCTAAATGGCAGATACACTACTGCCTGGAAGTTCATTCCCCTTACACGCATGGGCAACGCGTTACGCAACCAGTGTGCATCGGGTTGGTCACGCGTGTGAGACCCGTGTGCAACGCGTTGCACACGGGTGTGCACCCCGTCCGCCACTCGTGTGCAACGCGTGACACACTCATTAGAGGGGGAACAAACTTTTGACCAAAGGAGGACCCGTGTTAAGCTGAACCTGGAGGTGGTAACAAGGAGAGAAATTTTTGTTATCCTGACGAAAAATGATAATACACATGTATTTCCTAATGTCTCCTTTCTTTATGTGATTTTGTGGGAATAACATGAATACTGTTGCGATTAAATAGATCTGTTTTGTTTTATACGACCATTGCTTCTAAATCCGATGGTGTTAAGAGAATACATGGTCCTGGAACATGTTATTGCAATTGAAATGCTTTTATTGTGATTTGACATTAACCGTCTGTAGTACGACTTTCAGTGATAATATGTATGAGGTTTGGCGGCGCATTGTTTTTATTGGACCCTAATTACTTTATGATGACTTGGACTCTTTATCACAGCTCCATAGCCGTGAGGCTGGAAAAGAGCAGCATGTAATTAATGAGGGCGGGTTATATCATTGAGGATACACTTGAGGGAGAGAATATTAATTACCGTACTACAGGAAGAGACCTGTAGACGTAAGCGCGGGGTTTTAGCTGGCCGTTTGATAATGGCCGCCAGGAGAAGTGAGCTTTGCCTGCGTCATCTAAAATAAATAATAAGATACAGCAGTGTTATTTTCACGGTCTGTTGAATAAACTCCCAGCGCTACGGTCAATGTATCTTCTACTTGATCCTTGATACATCATTTTGGCATTCACAATATATAGTATTTCAACGTACAAAGGAGCACTGATCTAAAGCAATTCCGCGGGAGTAGTTGTTACCTGTGCATTACTGTATTTTCCCAGTGAGTACCCGGATGATATAGCAGAAATCTAGACTTGTTCGCGACCTGTGCTCGCCATTCGTAAGCGCATTTTAATTGAAAGTAGAAGGACGTATAACTGATCAACAAAAATGAAATACAGTTTTTGAAATGTAGGTATATTTGTGGGGAGCATCGGTAATGGTGATGCAGTTTTGATAAGTCACTTGCTTGGTAATTGTGCGATCTTCGTGTACACTATTTTGACTTGCAACACAGAGTAAATATTTCACTGAACATTGCTTATTTTACCGTGTGTATATGTTTACATTCAAAATGTAAACAGATTTCACTAAGGAAATGTATTAAACGTCTAAATATTCAGTTTATTTTACAAATTAACTGAAAAATATGTCCATCTTTATTAATATGATAACGAATTCCAAATATTTGTTTATGTTTAATATCATCACCAAGTACAGTTCTGTATTGTTTGGCTTCTTTTCTTAGCATAATTAATATATTGTGATGTGTTTAAGCTCTCTTGGTCGTCTTTATCATTTTTAGTCAGTCGGTTAAATAAATGAATGGATTATTCAGTCAATTTGTAAAATGACTGAAATATTTAGATATTTAATAAATTGCCTGAGTGAATCATATTTTACACATTTACTGTAACATATACACGCTTACAAAAGAAAATACTTGTGAAAACACCGTCTATCGCGCATCGAAAAACTTCCCAACCAAACGGAAAGGAACAAGAATGATTCTGTTCAAAGCTGCAGCGAATGAATGAAAACAAAATGCAAATATCATTATAACAACCTACCAAAGTTATAATGTATCCGGGAATATCAACATACAGGAACAATATCCATTGCGTCTGCAGCTGTACAAAAATACTTATTCGATGTAAAATGTCTATGTGAGAAACAAATACTTTAATAATAATTATTTGGAAACAATATTTGGAATATATATGAAATATATTAAAATATTTAAATATATCGTTTTTAAACGTTATTTAAATGTATCGAATAGTATAACCCGTGTTTGTTTCTTAACTGATCACTTATTTTGTTTCAATTGTTTCACATAGGTGCCAAGTTAGCTGAGAAAGCCCACGTGACAACTGTTTTTATAATGTCCACGGTTCTTAAAAACATACATTGAGTTAGATAACAATGAACAACCAGTCAGTGTATTATCGGTTACCCTTTGAACAAAGTATGTTGTTTTTACATCTGTACTTCACGCCATGATATGAGTATTCCCTAGGTTTAGTAACCCTACCTTCACATGTAAACACTTACTTTTGACATATCCACTGTGCAAGATAACAGTAATTAATCAATCAACGTATTTCCTGTTGATCCTTTGATGTCTGGGAATGATCAGTTGATTTACAAAAAAAGTAAAGCAACTGATCATACATCACTTGCTGGGCTGCGACGTGCCTAACTCACATTCCACCTCACCTCAAACCTGGATTTAGATTAAATAATTACCCCAGGTACAAGAAAGACCAAATTTGAACCTTTATCGGGTAACCTGAGTGGTGCTACAACTAAGTATACATGTTATATATTCATTAACTGAGCAGCAAGTGAATTACGACAAATACAGAAGTGTAGGGTTATACCAGAAAATGTGGATGACAACAAGGGAGTAGTAATTGTATCATCCACGCAATCCGAAATCCGCAAATGCTTTCACTCAGGGATACTTTTTTATTATCAAACTGTAACAATCAGGGGTATTTCCAAATGACGACATCCGATGAGCTTTCGCCGTTATTTGTCTGTTTGTTTAGGCTGAAGAAATTAATTACCATGCGCCCTTTGTTGAAATCTTCATAGATCACGGGTAACCAATCAGTTTTCAAAAATGCGTAAGTTTATTTGGCTGTCCTTGCAGACTGGTAGCCCAGTCTCTTGTCACGCTCGGTTGCGTTAACGAGCAAATTGACTCACGGCAGCTAGTAAGCCCAAGCGGAAATCCAAAGGTCGTGTTACCTGAAGAATCAACCTTCATTTGCGAAACATCTACTGCTCTCAAAATCAATATTTCTCCCAATACTAAAAGTCAGAACTTTCTCACCAAGGAGTACCAGTTGAAACTGGTCGATGGCTGAACATTCCCAGGGAAGACAACAAGTGTCCACTCTGTGATTCTATCGCTGTGGGAGATGAATTGCATTATATATTCCGATGTGAAGCTTTTCACCAACGGCGATATGAACTCTTAAATAAGCAATATCTTAAGTTTCCAAACATTTAAGAAAATTATGACCACTAACAGTGTAAGAAATCTAAAAGGCCTATCTAAATTCCTTAACAATGTGTACAATACAATTGGTAAATTGTATTAGTATCCACGTATCCTATTTTTATGAAATTGTACATAATAAAAATTGTAGATAATTGTATGTCATGTTATTCTAAGAATAAATGAGTTTGAGTCCGACACCCGAGAAGAAGCCAGAGATTAGTGCCCCTTTTTGAATAGTTTACAATCATGTGTTTTACGGTTAGCTGTGTTGGCTTAAACGTATTTTTATTTCAAAAGAAATCTGGATCGGTAAACAAGCAAAACTTGCTTATGTAATACCTCTCCAGGTAACAACTTAACAACAGCTGGATATATATAAGAGAGTGATGAACATAAACATACAAAATGCACAAATGAAATACACGAAGCCAATACACTGAAGCAAGTGGTGTCTGTAAAATAAGGTAATGCAGTTTTCCTTTACGACATGCATAAAATTAAGCTACTCAAACCTTTTGCTTTTGACAATGATGTCATGAACTGATTTAAGAAGAGTCATGTTTGTAGAACTGCTTAACTACTGCCATATAATATCATTTTTAGACCATACCCATGTGTGTAGAAATACACAGTGTTTCTGATATTATCGTATTTTTTAACAGTTATAGAAAAAGTGAATTGCATCTTCAAGGTGATATCCACAAATGCAGTCTGGTATGTCTGATACATGTCGTCTAAACTTATCAGCGTTTAAGTCACTGCAGCCGAGCCTAAGGCGACAGTGGACAATTTGGCATGATCTATGAAAATATTTGAAGTCAAAATTATTAATAATTGCATCAGAACGATTAATTAAGGATTTGATTTCTTTTAATGAGCGAGCATTAGTTACTTCATCGGATAGAGGGTTCCACAGGTTGATCATATCCAGAAGAAATGATAATAAGCATAGGACTGTGTTCTACATTTGATTGTTTGTATGTTGAATCTATTTCTAAGGTTATATTTGCTGTTATCAGAGAATTGAATATACACTTTTCAAATATTTTGGCTAAGCAACTTGTGAGTGCTACAAGTCTATAATTTGAGCATTCATGTTCATCGCTGACACTGACACCGCATCAGCCCGGCAGTGGACTTGACACAATTATTTGCGCACCGATTATATAACTCCTACAGACAGGTGGGGTGGTTGTTCAAAGCGAAACGGACGACCCCGTCTGTTATCTAATAAATGCTGTGCGGCGCCTTTGATCTTGGGGGGTTGCACTTCTTTATTTAATCATTACGCTTTTTTACCCTAATAGTACAAGTGCTTCACCGTGTGCGAGATAGGCTTAAGTCGGAAAGCGCACGTTAAATCTCCGAGGTACCTATCTACCAGAACTCTATTTGCTGTTCTGGCCATACATAAATATATGTAAGTTACGTACATGGGGAGGCTAGATTATTTACAGCTTACAGCAATATAGTGCAAATATTATGTTCAAAAAAAGAAAACGTTGATAGATCTATAACACACTTTTTGTACTATTAAACCAACTGTGGATTTTTAAGACATTTTCGCTTATTGTAATAACATCTAGCTAACCAATCATGTCTATCTCTGAAATCCACAAGCATAGTTGCTGTCAAACCTAAAAAAACATATTCAGGGAGGTCAGTTTTGACTTGCCAAGCACCTTAAGGTGAGTTTATTTTTAAACTGTCAAAAGCGATTGTCCCTTCAATACTAGTATATGTCTGGAAGCTGTCTCTCGGACTGTTATGAGTTATGATGTATTTTATGATATAACTGGGGAATGTTCAAATTAGTTACTGTCATTTAATCCAACGTTCTAACTGTCAACTGTCTCAACAGGATCATAGGTTTGGTTATATATCTCCTCCCTGTCTCTATGTCTTAAGTTGTTAATCGGTAACTGCGGTCCAAATGTATCAACTTATTCATCTATTGTTGCAAACTTGACTGATTTAAACATATCTTATTGATCATGAACTACTCAGTCAGTCAAGCACCTGTATCAGAAATGTAAAACCAGCCATGTTTCATGTAGTGCCAATATCACTGAAAAATGCCGATGTAACGTGACAAATAAATTTACTCACAGACAATATATTTTTCGTGAGAGTGAAGCACAATTTTATTAAAGTTTTATTAACAATTTCATAAACTATAATAATATTAATATTAAAATTCATCATCACTTGCCAAGTTTATGAAAATGTCAAAGAAGGATTAAAATCCTAAAGATATCCTATCTACGTGGTATAGGTACTCACAACCTCTAATAATAAACTGTTACGTTTGGTATCCCCAGCAATACTCACTATGGTCATTGGGCAAATGTAAAAATCACAAACCCTAACGAGATTCTGTCTACATGGTCACACCCGGTGATTGTGAAGATCTCAAATTTTATCAACTGTCAGACAGCATGGCTGTTCATATTCATTTACAACATCCTCTTATAATTAGTATAAAAGTGTCCCACACAAAACCTTCTTTTATTTATTTTTCAAAATACAACACAGAAAGTGGGGTGTGGGGAAATGGGACATATTCCTACGTGAAATAATGAGACATTAGTAGTGGTGACGGCTATGTCATAATTGAACTGTCTAAAGCATAAATTTGGCGAACGAAAAACGTTATATTTGCAATCAAATGAAATGACTCGTGTGGGCAAATGAATATGTTCGCAATCCACAAACAATTATTTTATTAATGGCGAACATTTACCAACCCGCGACAATCGTGTCAACACGGGGGTTCCCTTAGCAATAAACTCGCATCTAAATTCACTACTGTTCTACTGTCGGCTAGCCACAATGGCTAGACTGGACCCTAGTGGAATGGTTCATGCCATAAAAGTCTAGCAACCGAACATTAATTAAGACGGGCCAACCTTGTATTTACGGTCTGGTGAACTCAAATTTCACATCTCACTGTTTTGTTTTATCTCACTATTCATTTGATAAATTTGTCAACTTCAACTGGAACCCGGTCCCGTGTTACACGCGTGGCACACGCGTGTGCAACGGGTTGCACACGCGATTCACACCCGTTGCACACCCGTGTCCAACGGGTGCTCACCCCGTGTGCAACCCGTTGAGCACCCGTGGCACATGCGTGTTACACGCGTTCTCAACGCGTGTTGGGGGAATGAACTTTTAGGCAGTAGTGTAGAGTTCTCCAAGTGCAGACGTGAGAAAGGTTCTGTGTGAGTCCAGGTAATATATATACCTCCTATTATTTCCCAGAGTGACACCTCCATCCAAGAGGACGGCACAGACCGCCACCAGCGCCACCTAGTGGTATAATCAGTCATCTGGGGGAAGGGCATCTGGGTGGACGAACTTAAAAGGTCAAGGTCATCTTGAGATCATCATGGCAGACAGAAAAATTGTATTGATGTCAACATAAAAATGTTAGATATTGACATATCTCAAGACATAACTGATGTAATTGTGACCATGATAACACAATCAATTTTGAAATCGATAGATCTCAGGAAGACTGTATGGGAGAATTACCATATCAAGAAAGTAAAAATAGGAATATTTTAAGGGGACAAAATGGGCCTATATACATTTTAATGTAAACCTTTTTTTGAAACTGTAAATTACATGTATCAACAGATGAAGTCCTATACTAATCCAGACCATCGGCTCTCTCGCATGTGACTAGCCAGTCCTACATATTACTCACATGTGACTAGCCAATCCGACAGATGACTCACATGTGACTAGCAAGTCAGATAGATGACTCACATGTGAGTAGCTAGCCTGACAGATGACTAACATGTGACTAGCCAGTCAGACAGATGACTCACATGTAACTAGCAAGACAGACGGGTGACTCACATGTGACTAACCAGTCAGTCAGATGACTCACAAGTGACTAGCCAGTCAGACAGATGAACGTATCTGCTGCTTGAGCTGCTTTATATTTTTTGTTCTTTGACCTTGTCATTGGTCACGTGGTTTGGCAGCCATATTGGATTCAAGGTTTTCATAGTGTCTTTCGGGTACCTGTCTTCAAATGCAAACAACTTTGAGTCCACTGCATGAAATGCTTTCAAACGTTCTGAGAATTGTCTCCATACAAAACACAACACATTGTAATAGCCGTTTTGGGATATCTTTTCTAGTTGCGGCCATATTGGATTTCGATTTTGATAATTTTTTTCACCGAAATTTTACTTTAAAGATCATATCTTGTAAGGTTCTCCACAGAAACTATTGATAGTTTACATGAAGTTAGTGTGCCATATGTACCTCATTTTTCGTTTTTTGACTTTGGTCGTTGGTCACGTGGTTTGGCAGCCATATTGGTTTCAAGGTTTTCACAGTGTCTTTGGGGCACCTGTCTTCACACGCAAACAACTCCGAGTCCACTACATGAAATGCTTCCAAACTTTCTGAGAATTGTCTCCATGCAGAACACAACACATTGTAATAGCCGTTTTGGGATATCTTTTCTAGTTGCGACAATATTGGATTTTGATTTTGATGATTTCTTTAACCGAATTTTTACTTTATAGAAAGATCATATCTAATGAATGGGCGGTCGGATAGCCTAGTGGTTAAAGCGTTCGCTCGTCACGCCGAAGACCCGGGCTCGATTCCCGACATGGGTACAATGTGTGAAGCCCATTGCTGGTGTCCCCCGCCGAGCTGGAATATTGCTAAAAGCGGCGTAAAACCATACTCACTCACTCATATCTTGTAAGGTTCTCCACAGAAACTATTGAAAGTTCACATGAAGTTAGTCGGACATTATACCTCATATTTTGTTCTTGGTTGCATGCTAAAAGTAAAACCGCTTGGTGGTAATATTTGATTAATATTTGGGACACCTGTCCCTGTCCGGATTTAGATTGTAATCTGTGGGCTCTCTCTATGCTCACTGGTTCCTCGGATTCGAAGTGACGTGAAGTACGTATACAATCTCTCACACAACCTTCACTGTCAGCCCATGTTTCGCCACGCCAGTCGGGAAGACCATGGAAAATAAGATTACAACGTCGAGAGTGGGCCTCCATATTATCAGTCTTAATTTCCAAATCACGCAATTTAGATTTCAGTGTTTCATTTTCCTCCTCTAAATCTATTAGCCTGCGACTGTAGTCAGACGTAAATGTCTCGAACTTGTCATTAAGCGATGTGATCTGAGCCTGAATCGATCTAAGCGTTACAGCGAGATCAGAGACGGTGATGGCTTGGTTGTCCGAGTTATCTGTGAGCGCATTAATATCAGTTGATTTAGGTGTGGCAAACTTCGGAGTTTTAAACCTTAACGACGAGTGTTGATAGATTTGATATCATAACACAGAAGGGTGAGATTCTCAATTGTAACACGTATCTTCACGGGGAAACATCTCTTTCCCTTTTCAGATTATATAACATATCGTGCTAATCTTACTTGTCAAGGAAAGAGATATCTATTGAATTTAAGGCGTCCGGTCGATATTCATAAGCGTTACATATAAGTACAGACATTTACATATTCACGGGGTTTTTTCTAGGTTTGTCAGCACCATACCAGTGCTCATGGGTTTCACCAAATCGGTAAACGTCTGAGACCTGAATCACTTCGGGCCTTGCTCCCACATAAAACAGTTTAACAAATTCGTAAAAGTCTTCAGTTCAAAACGTTCGTTTCTAAGCGAAATAACACGTTTGACATCGAAAGCCTGTTTGACATAATCATCTGTTGAAAACAGCCGATTATAAATAAAATCGTTCAGTAAACAATGTTATCCCCAATGTGCCCGGAAAACTAACATTTCTCATGCTGATTGTTTTTGCCTTGCAATGTTATGTGGATGTTAAACATAGCAATGAATTGTACGTAACATGTTTGGATCACCTATCCCTAGTGATGTGAAGTGTGTTATATGGCAACGCATATCTTGCTTAACAGAAATATAGAACGAATACTTTTCCTATAATACTCCATACAAACGGTTTCTGTTGATATTGTATTGTTGTCCAAGTTTCCGTTCCTTTCAGTTGTGTAAAATGTTCACTATTGATTTAAATTTGTGAACTTCCGTATCTATTGCAGTGAAGTTACATTGGTCGATGAATCACAACTAACACATAATGTACCGTGATGACACTGACGTGTAATATCAGACACTGGGGTGAGATTCTCTATACCAACACTGCATATGTAAAACACCCATGTTGTCTGTTCCCAGGTTCCCGGATTTACTCCACTGCGACTGCTGTTCTCCTCCACACCACGGTACCAGTGCTGGGCTGTGTCAGAAAGGACGTGATGTCACTGTACATCCGACACCAGGCGCCCCCTAGCGAGTAAAACATGCAGTTATTCAGCTTCGACCAATCCTTCGCGCATGCCCGAGATGACGTCCGTTGTTTGATGAACGTAGCCTTGCTAAACAGTTCCACCCCTTCCCCCCACTTTTTGAAGGAAATTAACTTTTTTTCTGGTGTCGAATCTGAAAACAAAATCAAATTGTATTTACCACACAGACGATGCTGTCGATTTACAGAAGAAATATCTGTTATAGAAACAAGGAGCTTTTAAGTTTTACTTTTTTTTAAATCATTTTATATTCAATGTGAATTATTAATCACTTGCCCTGACCATCCCTGTGATGCGGAGCCTGGCCACTGCTACATGTGTGTTTAACGCCA
Source organism: Haliotis rufescens (assembly GCF_023055435.1). Classification (NCBI taxonomy): domain Eukaryota; kingdom Metazoa; phylum Mollusca; class Gastropoda; order Lepetellida; family Haliotidae; genus Haliotis; species Haliotis rufescens. The sequence goes on from NW_025964057.1 coordinate 2,721,398, forward strand.
CAATGGAATGGCAAGGACCCCGTGGAATTTGGGGGTATATTTAGAGTGTATTCGCGACTCAGCAGTGGTTTATTTTTTCGGCAGATTATTTCAGTAAATTGACTTCAAATCGAACCTTTTTGTCAATGCTTTGGAGATGTGCACTTAGTATTCGGGATTCGGGGATGAAACATAAATGCTAGTCAGGATTCAGGGAAGGAGAGATTGGCAGCCTCAATAGTGGCGTTTGAAGAGAAACGAACAGTAAATGTTAGAGTTAGCCTAGTGGCGTGTCTCACCTGGGGAAGGATACGCACGTGTCTCACATGGGGAAGGGTGCGCACGTGTCTCACATGGGGAAGGGTGCGCACGTGTCTCACATGAGGAAGGCTACGGACGTGTCTCACTTGGGGAAGGCTACGGACGTGTCTCACATGGGGAAGGGTGCGCACGTGTCTCACATGAGGAAGGCTACGGACGTGTCTCACATGGGGAAGGGTGCGCACGTGTCTCACATGAGGAAGGCTACGGACGTGTCTCACATGGGGAAGGCTACGGACGTGTCTCACATGGGGAAGGCTACGGACGTGTCTCACATTGGGAAGGGTGCGCACGTGTCTCACATGAGGAAGGCTACGGACGTGTCTCACATGGTGAAGGCTACGGACGTGTCTCACATGGGGAAGGCTACGGACGTGTCTCACATGGTGAAGGCTACGGACGTGTCTCACATGGGGAAGGCTACGGACGTGTCTCACATGGGGAAGGCTACGGACGTGTCTCACATTGGGAAGGGTGCGCACGTGTCTCACATGAGGAAGGCTACGGACGTGTCTCACATGGTGAAGGCTACGGACGTGTCTCACATGGGGAAGGCTACGGACGTGTCTCACATGAGGAAGGCTACGGACGTGTCTCACATGTCGAAGGCTACGGACGTGTCTCACATGAGGAAGGCTACGGACGTGTCTCACATGGGGAAGGCTACGGACGTGTCTCACGTGGGGAAGGCTACGGACGTGTCTCACATGAGGAAGGCTACGGACGTGTCTCACATGGGGAAGGCTACGGACGTGTCTCACATGGGGAAGGCTACGGACGTGTCTCACATGGGGAAGGCTACGGAGGTGTCTCACATGGGGAAGGCTACGGACGTGTCTCACATGAGGAAGGCTACGGACGTGTCTCACATGGGGAAGGATACGGACGTGTCTCACATGGGGAAGGATACGCACGTGTCTCACATGGGGAAGGCTACGGACGTGTCTCACATGGGGAAGGCTACGGACGTGTCTCACATGGGGAAGGCTACGGACGTGTCTCACATGGGGAAGGCTACGGACGTGTCTCACATGGGGAAGGCTACGGACGTGTCTCACATGAGGAAGGCTACGGACGTGTCTCACATGAGGAAGGCTACGGACGTGTCTCACATGAGGAAGGCTACGGACGTGTCTCACATGGGGAAGGCTACGGACGTGTCTCACATGAGGAAGGCTACGGACGTGTCTCACATTGGGAAGGTACTGGCGTGTTTCAACCTTTATGAATATGATTATTATTATGGACATAACTTACAGCTGTGATCTTCGTTTCTTTGCATTTTACGCTCCAGGGAATCTTTCTCAGCAGATAATCGAGATTGATTACTCTCTAGCCTTGAACCGGGTCGATGTTTCATCATAAGCTCAGTTACATTTATCAATTATGAATCAACTACAAAAGAAATGTTTTAGGCAAGACATTAAAACTACCCACTATTGTGTGGCAAAACGAATCTATTACTTAAACGTTTCTGATTAATTATAAGCAGTAGAATCTCTGCACACAGCAGTCGTGATTCAAAATTTACTGATTGTGTTGCTTCAACAAAAACGGTAAATGTGCTGTCGTGTCAATTGGTTGTCTGGCATGCCTCTTGATTTTCTGGTAAAGACTCGATTGTCTGATCAAGACTCGGTTGTTTACAGCCCGCCGTTGTATAGGAAGAGTACTGCTGTGCAGCGTTGACAAACACTTACTATTTTATGCCAACTGTGTGAGTGGTGGGTTCTTCCGGTAGGACTCTACCCGAAACCCCTATGTCATCACTAATTTCAGTGATCCATTAATATACTTTTCACGAATATTTATAATTTTACCCGCTGCTGTACCTTTTACACCCAATGGAATCTGTTTCGGTAAGTAATCGAGATTGACTATTCTCTGGCGTTTAGGTTACATATTTTATTTTCATTCATCGTATCAACTTAAATTTAGTAAATTCGCTATTGTGTCACTGGGTTGTCTGCTCTGTTACTAGATTGTCTAGTCAAGACTCGATTGTTTGAACACAGCGCAATCATATTGTTGACTTTAACAAGATCCCACTAGATTAGAAACCTGGTCTTTCGGCCGATCTGTACATATATACAGCATTATTATTCACAACCAATGTAGTCAGATTTCATAATGCACAGTCGGACACATGATGCCTCTTACTGATTTTAACTGTTTGCTTCCCCTGAGATGCTGGCGTAGATCCTGTGCAGATCATCCATGTCGGCTTCTGACGTTACTTTTGCAAGGTTAAGGTCAAACTTCTGACATAGTAATCGCCCCTCTTCATACTTCCTGGCCTCGCTCAGATAGAGATAGGACACTCCTGTTTATTCACAGAAAAGAGGGCTATAATAAGTTAAGATGCCAAGTTACACACACGCCCAGGTGGGGTAGCTGAACTAAATCATTTTTGTATCAGTCTTACACAACATAGAAACGCCCATTATTTATTATGAACCATGTGCAAAGGATGGTTGAAACGTTCAGAGCCTAATTGTGAGGGGGCACACCAATGGAAGTTTTTGGTATCATTATTTCTTACATAATCTCAAAGCCACAATAATACATTGCAGCAATGGAAACAACAGACTTGTGCCCATGTACATTGCCCTGGTGGAACAACCCGCTTTGATATTCACATGTATTTGCCTGAGCAGATCAGCATACCATTGGCCATTATGGTCTGACCTCTCAGGAGGTCGTCCACGAGCAGGATTCCTTTGGAATCCCAGAACCCGAAGCCATCACCTTGCGAACTGATTGAACAAACTTCACCTTCTTCCTCGGTGGAAACGTTAGAGTGTTCCACTGCTTGTAAGTCTATGGCTCAACTCTCCTGTGATAGATGGCCACAATTTTAACTATATGTCGCGTGTTTCCACTGGCAGAAATAGTAACGTTTACCAACTTAGTGAATTGATAGACTATTAAATATAAAACGATTAGCAAACTGGAGAAAAAAACTCAACTTTAATTGGTAAAATAACAGTAGTTAAATCATTAGTCAACATGAGTCCATACGTTTAAAGCCCTTCCCAATCCTCCTGAAGCTTTTATGAATGCTTTAAACAACATATTTTATTATTTCTATGGAATTATAAAAAGCGCAAGATAAAAAGATCAATATTGACAAATAAATATGAAATTGTGGTTTAAGAATGATTGATATTTGTAAATTCAATAACGCTTTGACACTTTTATCGCTTAAGAAATATATAAACAAACAAAAGAAGAGCAACCAAAGCACTTGATGGATATTCTACAACTTGGCGCTAATGTTAAATACTATTTCAACATTGAAAATCCTTTTTAGAAAGATGTGTTGACAGCTTGGGTCAAATACTATCAATATTTTGTCATTAGTGATTAATATTATGATATATTGTAACAACCGCTGTGGCTTAACCATAAATTTAACCATGAAAAACTGATTGTTATGAGTTGGTATAAAAAAGGTATCCATAGATTTAAATTTATATGTAATGAATATTGGGATTATGTCTTTAGAGTGTTTAAAGAATGTATATTATATTAAGGGTACCTTTTTAGATTACAAAAAAATGATAATTTCTGATATACAAACAAAATGTCGTTATAATCAAGACCTACTAACCCTTTACAAAACATTACTGAAACCATCCAAAGGTGTAAGAAGTTTGTATGATGTTTTTATTTCATGTAACACATCTCCTTTAAGAATCTACAGGAAATGGAAAGATATATTAGAACAGACTATTAATTGGAACAAAGTTTTTTTATATGTTCAGACATTGTACCAAAGATGTAAAAGAGTTAGATTTTCAATATAAAATTTTTGCATTGAGCAATCTATACTTAGAAAGAATTACTAAAAATGAAATTAGTTGACCATGATATTTGTTGCTTTTGTCAATCTGGTAAAAAAAGATTTACAACATGTATTTTTCAATTGTGTACAAGTTAGAAACGTTTGGCCCGACTAAAGAGTGTATATGGAACAAATTTATGATCATCCAATAATCTTATTTGAAATATCAGTTTTGATTGGTTCAATATCAGGTGACAAACTTTTAAACCGTGTCATAATTTTTGCCAAAAGCCATTTTTGCCATATTTAGCCATTTATTTATCCAGTACAAAAACAAACAACTTAAATTACAGTGTTTAATAACCACACTGAAAGAGGTATTTGCTGTTGAAAAATTAATTGCAAGAAGAAGCAACAAATTGAATATGTTTGAAAAGAAATTGAGATACTTCTTAAGAATTTATTGACTATTAAAGCTTCAGATCTTTGCTATATTGATCAATACTATTCTTACAAAGTTCTTGTATATCCTTTGCAATATACATATATTTAAGGTCAATGATACCTATGTACATTTAGAATAATACCAACACATGACGCCTGTACCACCAATGTTTATTGTCTACCAAAGATGTTTATATTGCCATGTAACCAGCCTTGAAGTGAATAAAAAACTTTGAAAATAACCCAAAAAATTTCGTGAATTGCATTGTCAATTCAGACACTAACTAAGTAGAAAGTTAGTAATTGTTTGCTAATTAGACTAGTAGGACTAGTCTATGTTAGATGTACTAATCAGTTAGTAGAGATTACTTTCCATCTTTCAAAGAACTACTGGTTTTATGTAGGTAAGTAAACAAATTTAATGAGTGATATTTACTAATCTTTTCATCGCTGTAACAGCATATTTACTTAACTTGGAATAAGTTTTACTACACTTTAATGAATGCTCGTTTCTTGGTTATCTGCGCTCCCTGTTGACAGCTGCTGAATACAATTGGTCGCTGCTGCTAATTAAGTTAGTTGAATTCACCAGTGTAGTCGTTGATCAACCATAACAACTTCATGTATTTGATCAACATTTTCCTCACTGATGGCATTTGAAGGTCTTCCTGATCTTGGGCAATCTTCAAGGCTCTCTCTCCCCCTCTAACCACCTCCTAACAGCGGCAAAGGAAGGAGTATCATCCCCTAACGTTAACACATGGATGGCTGTTGGAGTTGGCCCTTTCAGTTGGAGATACACCATGACAGCACAGAAGCTATTTTGTTTATTTCCATCAACAAAAATACACTTTGATGCTTGTAAACATATGCTGGATCATCTTCTAGGCTCTCTCTTATTCCTCTAACCATCTCCTTATAGTGGCAAAGGAAGGAGCACCATCCCCTAACGCTAACACTTGGATGGGTGTTGGAGTTTCAGTTGGAGATACACCATGACAGCACAGAAGCTAATTTGTTTATTTTCATGTACAAAAATTCACTTTGATGCCTGCACAAATATGCTGTCTGGTTGTTTATTTGGTTCAAATGCAGTCTGTAAGCATGGTAGGTCGGCTCAGAACTTTTCAGTCACAGAGTACTCCATACGAATCTCGGACAAGTTAATATTGGCGTAACTGGTTTCAGAGAACCTAATATGAGTGTACTGCAATGTAGTCACTGAGTCATTTCATATTAGTTTCTCTACTGAACCCTCGGACCTCGGGTTAGAACAGGTCTCTATGCAGGGGACACAACAACGGATGGAGTGGTCAGACTCGGGAACTTGGTGGGTGTCATAAATACGCTTTTATATTAATTGCAGGTTTGTTAGGCTGTCATAGGACATTGCTGACAACAAACAAACACAAGTTTCTCTTCTTCATATAACCAACAATAAATTTCATCCCAACCTTAAATTGTAAAACGGGTTTAATACATGGGAGGTATTCAATTGTTTACCTTTAATAGCCGTAAGTAGTCCAGTCAGGTAGTATAACTGACTTAATAGACGTCGACAGATCGATACCGTCTTGAGACAGCTCTATCTTTTGCAGGTTCCTGCGTATGTCTGATTCCGCTCTACAAAACGAGTGGTTTAATCTTTCAGCTGTTTCATTTCTGTAAATAGTCTCATTTGTGCTAGACATGCATATTACCGAGTTACTTGGTATATGTTTTTAACCTATCAACTATAGTAATTGTCTCGAGCATTAATGAGATTTCCCTTCGAGATTAGCGATGTACAAATTGGCAACTTGTGTGAGCAACAGACATTATAGAACACCGACTAGTGTATAACTGTACCTGATGTGTTGAAATTTTTTACCATTCAACACATGCCTTTTAAACAATAAAACATAAAGAGATTGTTAAGAAAAAGGGTTACCTAATAATATATGTGCATCATTCTTTATGTGATATGTCTTTATTAATTATCGTGATTTTAACCCACCAGAATAGAAATGAACTGATGTTATTTAAAGTCGAATGAGGCTGGTGTAGTCTGTGGTGTGGTAGCCCAGTAATAAAAGCGTTCGCTCCTCACGCCGAAGTCAATTCTCCAAATGAGTGTGTGAACATTTCTATATGATCCAGCAGTGTTGTCGCTACACTCTCGTGAACAGTACAAGTCGATATTAGTCGATAAATTCGGAGAAAGGGGTGTTCGCTAGCATTTGTCCAAGTACATACATGACAATGACCTGTTGACAAGTATTAATCTGATTTTCAAACCGGTTACTAAGCTGCATATTGATTGTCCATCAACAGATTGAAGTACATCTATTTTATTAGAGACGCAACCTCTATTGGATACTGTTGTATGGTATCTGTGATTTTACCATGAATTTGAAAATTATTCGATCCAAATTGGCCAACCAGAGGTTGTTACATCACAATAACTTGTGTTGTTGACTATATTATCATTAGCACTGCCGTATTTACTAATCTCCAAGATATGACTGTATTGCCGCGAACAGAGTCTGATCATTTGCCACTGGAATGTAAACATGTTTTTCTTTTCAAAATTCGTATTGTAATTTAGTGAATATTCCTGTTGCGAAAATCTCAAGATTGTCGCTTGAAGTTTGGTATTTTAATTTCAACCAACTCTTTGAGTTTGATGATGGAAGAATATGTAATGTTATTAACTGAGGATGTCAATGCTGCAGTAGTTAAATCAAGTGAATTATTTTTACTCTGTTGCTCACAAGTTGTATTTGACAGCTACAATTTTGCTCAGAGCACAGATAATCAACCACCATGGTTTGATGAAGAATGTAATAATCGTAAGTTTAAAATTACAAATGTCTTTTCCAACTTAAATCATTGTTGTAAAAAGAGTTTCTATGACAGTAAAACAGCTGATGATATAAAAGATGCCGACTCCCAAAGTATGTGCAAACAGTTGTTGAAATCATTGAAATGCCTTCTCTATAGTGATAAAGGCAAATCATCTATTACCCCAGAAGTGTGGTGTTCCTATTTTAAGAATTTGTTAAACCCGGAACAAAGAACTGAATATTTGCTGTTTGATCAACCCGTTTCAGATTTTATTTAAAGCGAATTGTTATCTAGTCGTGTTACGGATAAAGAAATCAAAGGCACTTTTGCGGAATTAAAGATGGGGAAAGCACCAGGAGAGGACGGCATACCGCCTGAAGTTTTTAAAGTATCTTATGATTATTTTCTACCTCTTCTAGTCTTGTTATTTAACAAAGTTCTTGATAGCGGAGTGTTTCCTGAGAGTTTTAATCTAGACATGATATTACCATTATACAAAAGTGGAGTTAAAACGGATCCCAACAACTAGAGGGGCATTTCTCTTTTGAACATCGTGGGGAAGGTTTTTATGTCTATTCTAGAAAAAACGCCTTAGAATCTGGATAGAGTTAAATAACCTTATTTCAGAATCTCAAGCTGGTTTTCGTTCTCATTATTCTACTATTGATCATATCTTTACGTTACATGCATCATGTTCCAAATATCTATGTAAGCCAAAAGGCAGATTTCATTGTGTATTCATTGATTTTAGAAAGACGTTTGATTATTTTGACAGGAAAAAAATGCTATATTAACTCTAACAAAAAGGATGCAATGGTAAAACGTACAACCTGTTAAAACGTTTGTATATATGCATCTATGAAAACAGGTGCAAAGATCGGTTGCTTTAACACATCTACTGGGGCAAGACAAGGCTGTGTTTTGAGCCCTGTCTTATTCATATTCTTTGTTAATGAGCTTGTGCTAGAAATGTATGCTTCTTGTGATCATGGTACATTTGTAACCCAAAATATTGAAAATACTCTTATTTACCGATGACAGTACTTTTCCTGTATAGTGTTCGGGGCTTGCAGGTACAGCTTGACATTTTAAAAACATATTGTTTGAAATGGGGATTGTGAGTAGATCTTGATAAATCAAATGTTATTGTATTTAGAATTGGAGGGATAATAACTCAGTATAAAGCTTGTGCACCGGATAATGTGAAGAGATAGATGGTAATGAACTATAAATATCTTGGAATTATGTTCTTCTCACGAGTAATATGGTCTAAAGCATGTGAAACTCTTGCCATGCAAGCACGGGAGGCAATAGGGCCAGCTTTTCATTTGTTCCGTAATAACAGATGTATAGATTTCTAGACTGCTTGTAATATGTTTGACAGTGCAATCTCTCCAATGTTGATGTATGGTTCGGAAATATGGGGTATTAAATATCATGAGATAATTGAAAAGATATAAACATGCTTGTTTAGACATTGTCTTGGTGTGGGTAGTTTGCAGCAAACAAAGCCATTCTGGGCGCAACTGTTTAATGTTTATCAATACACAAATAAGGGTAATTAAGTGCAGGATAAAGCATTTGCGAATGAATGCAAGTCGATACCAAAGGTATGTTGTGCTTAAAGTATGAAGTATGTGCTTAAAGCATGAAAGAGATCATACTGCATTGTGCCTGGTCACACTCGACAGGTCATGCACATTGTGTGGCGTTACTGCAGCGTGTCCATGTAAACGACATCGATATCACATCATCATCATCATCTTCTATGCATCGACGGAAGGTGATTTCAACACCTTGTTAAGGAACGTTTTCATTCGTTAGCAATGTAAGTCACACGGTATACACGCTGCGTTGTAGACAAGACTAGTTCCCGATGTCGGTTGTGAAGGTATTAATGACTTTGTTGCTACAGTTTCCTTGATGAGATCCTCGTGATAAGATATAGGTCACTAATAATGGTGTTACAATCTGGTTGTCATTCGCTGTGGCTTCTTTGTTTATTGAAAACGTTAATTTTGTAAATGTTCTGGACCGTTTGGTGTCATCACTGTTTTTCAGGAATCCATTCATATTTTGTCATCGTTCTATTTCCTTTGACGCCCAATGGAATCAGATCCTGGTCACTCTCTGGCGTCGACAGTTTATATATTTACTGATCACACATGATAAATATAGGGTTTTGAAGTCAATAATCCACGATAATGCATCAAGCCTGAAACATCCCTTTTGACAGTTAATATTGAGTTAATCGTCGTGCTTATTGCCTACTTCCTGATGCGTTCCTGCAGATATTGACAGAATGCTGCTCTTTGGATCAATCGTTGTACCTGCTGACGCTTTGTCGTCTTTGTTCCACAACGCCTGTTGACGAAATCTTGTAACGTCAGTGTTATAAACACGTGGATCTGATTGTCTGATCGTCTTGACACCTGAAGGGGGCACGGATGGCCCGCGATTCGCTGTGCAGAGTTGCGTCCCTTGGGCACGCCAGAAACCTATGATTGTGGGTTCGAATCCCAGTTCCCCTCTATGTTTCTAGGTTTGTCAGCACCACAGCACCATACCCATGCTCCTGGGTTTAACCAAAGTGGTAAACGTCTGAGACCTGCATCACTTCGGGTTTTCCTCCCATATTAAGCTGACACGCCGTGATATAACTGGAATACTGTTAAAAGCGGTGTTAAACCCAACTCACTCACTCATTCACTAGACACCTGAAACCCCTTGTCTCTATGCAACAACAAAGCGGCATTAGACTAATAACATTGCAGTTGAGATAACATGTCGCCGGAATTAGGAATACTAAAACTGTTTGTGATTGTTTATCCTCCGACAAAAGGGTAATGAAATATGTTTGACGTCAACCTTGATATTAGACTGAAAGGAGTGTAATAGCTCAGTCTTCAGGGCGCCACACATTATCCAACATGGTAATAACTTCCCAGCTTCTAGTTATAGTCGCCGTCTGTCGGTGCTTCTCTTTGATGGGACCCACCACACAACAACAATACTGAGTGTTTCACTTCCAGATGAAAGCCGTTTATCGGAAGTAAAATCTCTCAGACATGATTATTTTTAGATCAAGACGTAGTATTGAGTGAGTGAGTGTGTGATTTGGGTTTAACGCCGCTTTTAACAGTATTCTAGTTATATCACGGCGTGTCAGCTTAATGTGGGAGGAAAGCCCGAAGGGATGCAAGTCTCAGACGTTTACCACCTCGCTGAAACCCACGAGCACGGGTATGGTGCTGACAAATCTAGAAACATAATCGTAGTATTGACAATGCAGACTCTGTATTGTATAGCCAAGCAGGTTTGTCATAGGTTGATGCCCCGATACAGTCATCTTGAGAACAGTATAGATACTGGGCCTGTGCCTGTTGTTTTGTTTGTTGTTCATCAGCATAAATCTACGCAATTGGGATACGATGACATGCATCAACCAAGTCAGCGAGCCTGGCTACCTGTTCCCGTTAGTCGCCTCTTACGACAAGCATAGTCGCCTTTCACGGCAAGCACCGGTTTCTGAAGACCTATTCTACCCCGGATCTTCACGGGCCAGTAGTAGTAGTAGTAAGTAGTGGAAAGAAAGAGACTTTCGGGGTATGAACGACATCTGTCCATGAGTAAACGTCGTGCTATCCTACCCAGCAAAGACACCCACGTGATCCCAGCACTGATAAGGTGGTTGTGCTGTGTCAGTCGTCACAGTGATTGTCAAGCTATTGACATAGACATATATATTCTGTATTTCGTCATCCGGACTCTCAGATAATATCCTTTGATGCCATGGAGCCCAGGTTTTGACGAAGCACTCGCACGGAGCACCTCTCTGTTGTCATCATGATACCCGGCCCAAGCTGCGGGTCGGCCATTTGTCGCAACAGGTACATGGTTGTGCTCTCTGACACGATGGGTGTAGAAACTGATGTCTCGTTTGAGAAATAGGACCAGCCATAGTTGATTGTCAGCGTGATTCTTGGCAACATTAAACTGTGGCATATACACATACCCGTGTACCTTCGCCAATTTATGTAAGTGCAGGAAGCATGTAAAATATATATTACGACGCTTCAGCGCTACAGCGCTTTGACATTGACAGGTTTAGGTTGGATCATTGGGTTATGGCCACGTGTCGCCTCTTAGTGAGTGAGTATAGTTTTACGCCGCTTTTAGCAATATTCCAGCAATATCACGGCGGGGGACACCTGAAATGGGCTTCACACATTGTACCCATGTCGGGAATCGAACCCGGGTCTTCGGCGTAACGAGCGAACGCTTTAACCAGGCTACCTGACCTGGTCTAGGCTACCCGACCGCCCCGAGCCTCTTAGTGAGTGTGTGAGTGAGTATGGTTTTAGGCCGCGTTTAGCAGTATTCCAGCAATATGAGGTCGGGGGACACAAGACATGGGCTTTCACACATTGTCCGTCGCCTCTTAGTGGTAGTAGTTTTTTTGTTTGTTACTTAACGCCGCACTCAGCAATATTCCAGCTATATGGCGGCGGACTGTAAATAATCGAGTCTGGACCAGACAATTTAGTGATTGACATCATGAGTATCAATCTACGCAATTGGGATCAATGACATACATCAACCAAGTCAGCGAGCCTGAACACCCGATCCCGTTAGTCGCCTATTACGAAAAGCATAGTCACCTTTTACGGCAAGCATGGGTTGCTGAAGACCTATTCTGCCCCGGTAGTGGTAGTGGTAGTGGTAGTGGTAGTGGTAGTGGTAGTGGCAGAGGTAGTGGTGGTAGTAGTATGTTCTTGGTCAGTCTCACCTGCACGTTGTCAGTCTACATCTGCACGTGGTCAGTCTACACCTGCACGTGGTCAGTTAACACCTGCACGTGGGGTTTCACCAACGAGGTCTACGTGTAAGGCCTGCATGGCGTCCTGCTCCCGTCCTACAGACCTGTCAGCTGACAGACCGGGGTTTAGCCGAAGTACTGCCATAAAGAAAATACTTGTGTTTCTGTAATGGTCAAGAATGCGGAGGCATGAAATGGCATTTCAGTTTATTTCTCTACATTTCACCTGCAATACATGCTTTGTTTATTGTATTTTACAAAGCAGCAACCACACTGTACATTAACGCCCATAATCACATACTGTTGCTGCAAAAACATCATCAACTCACTTTATGGCATCTGTCTACAGAAGCGAAGGTAGCGAAATGTTTAAGATGTGCAAATAAGTCACATGTGTTTAATCGGCTTCAGTACAAAGCTAGAAACTGAAGGCCATTGGTGGCTTTGTCGTTTAAGGTGCTTCCGTGCTCTGGAATTCCCTTCCAGTGGAAATTAGGCAATCTCCAACTCTGGACACTTTCAAGACAAAACTAAAGACTTATCTCTTTAGATGTGTCTATGACCCTGTGTGAGGCGCTATGAGCGACTACGTAGACGGGAATGGCGCTGAAGAAATGGACCCCATTATTATTACCCATGTTTAGAATCAAACCCGGGTCTTCGGCGTGACGAGCGAACGCTTTAACCACTAGGCTATCCGACCGCCCATTGATTACTTGTCCCACATTAAGCTGACATACCGTGATATAGTCGATTTACTGTGGCGTTAAACCAAGCTCCCGCTCTCCCAACAAACAAATCAATCACATCGACAATACTGACTCCACAACGCGTCTTGTTAAGCATGTGGTGTTGTGTAGAGTTATTCCACGGGTACATGCATAAGCCAGAACATAACACGAAGTTGAAGAGAATACCGCCAATAGGATTAATAGCTCACCTGATCTCTTGCTGGAATATGTGCTATATTACATAATAAAAGTCATCAAGGGTTAACAAAAATAAACATCATTCTGTGAATACCTGGCTGGGTACAAGGCCACAGTGACATGTTAGATGCAATGTGATTGCAAGGACTCACATCGGCATATTCAACTGTTAAAATTGTGCCAATTATCAAAATACAAGATACAGTAAACTACGGTTATAACGAACTCAAATGGACTACTACTTTTAGTTCATTATAACCGTAGTTCGTTATAAGCAAATATATAGCATAACTACAGCAAATAGTCGGGACTAAAAAGTTAGTTCGTTATATCCGTCAGTTCGTTATAAGCGTGTTCGTTATAACCGTAGTTTACTGTACAACACATCATTGGCCCACTACAAACTTACTGCAAGGCAGGGTGGTCAGGCTTGTTTGATGCATGCCTGGGTATCTCAATTGCAGGGATCGATGCTCAACAACTGGATTGTCTGGTCCAGATTCTATTATTTACAAACCGCCGTCATGGCTGGAATATTTCGGCATTGAATAACAAACAAACAAACAAAACATTATGCAAGTGACGGGGATGAGGGGTTAAAGTACAAATATAGCCACCATTTTATGGGCACAAAGTCGGACAGGCTTCTGATAAATATTTTTATTTTGATAACTCCAGGAGAACTTTTCCGTATGGCTGCCACCAGTCGTTTCTACTACGCCCTGTTCACTGCCAAACCGCACTCATGCTGAAGGAAAGATTCTGTGTTGTGTATAATCCATCGGAGGACATTTTAGTTCATTCTCCACACCTGGTGTCCCTGCGTCGCCTGCGAGGTAGGCGCAGTGGACGTAGACGTGTACAGTAGACATTGGTGTAGCGCCACCTGGTGGCTGAAGTAGACGCAGTCGGCGAGAGCCCGGCACGACACCGCACACTCGATGTTGTTGTCTGACGTTACTGTTGCTGCCGCTTGCTGTACAAACATGTGGTCGTTCAGGTAGACGCTGTATGTGCTGTAGAGCACGTTAGATTCACCTGCAAAATAATGACAGTTATAAATGAAGTGGACCGTGTCATAATATTAAATGTCCAAAACAACAATGGCTGACACACCTGACCTCTGTTACGTTCAACACAAAATATATATAAATTATATAGTACTATGAAGTTGACTTAGTGCATCTTCCCGAAGCTAGAGAGTTAACTGACATTAAAAGTCCAGTTTCCACCCTTGCCGAACTAGGCTGGAATTACTTGGCTCGATCGTAGCGCCACCAGTGGCTATTACCATTTATGTCCCCGCTAAGCCTCTCCTATGGACCAGTCAGATTCCACCTCTCGTATCACTTGCGTGATGATACCTGACACTGCAGTAATCTAGACTTGCCAAACATTATAAACTTGCATGGGCTGTATGATATATATTTGTTTCAGGGTCTGTATGACACACTAGTCTAAGACCTGCACCACTTGGAACTTTTCTCCCACAGCAATCTGACACGGTGCGATATCACTGAAATGCTGTTAAAATCGGCGTCAAATCTTACTCATCCTGTTTCATGCATTGTAAATCACCAGAGCAGACCCTACGACTCCAGTGTAGGATCATGCACAGGTGTGCACGAAAATTACCATACAGAAATGATACAGGTGTTCGCGAAAAGCTGAGCGTATCCTGCCCCACGGTTGGTCCTCGTCACAAAAACATGCAAAGGCATGTCAATTGTTTACATGATAAGACACGGGAACACATGCTACAAGCCAAAATAGGGAACTGCATCTGACATTATTTTAGGCACAGTTTTGGAAATGTCATCCACATGTCTACCATAAAGCTTCACTAGGGTCTTGAATGTTGTAACCTTGATCGAACAACCATTGAGCAAAAGTCGTAACAGCTTGGTAGTCATTGAAATCTTTGGAGATAAAGCATGCTCGATTGTAACTCCAAAGTTGTAAAATGTAGACATGCAGGCTGGAGCTGCTGGCTTAATGACTATTGGAAAGTTGAAGTAATTCCTCTTGTCACAGATGACACAGCCTAGACGCCGCATTTCTCTGTGCAAAGTTGCGTCCCTTTGGCACAACAGAAACCTATGATCGTGAGGTTTAATCCCAGTACGCACCGATTATGTTCCTAGGCTAGTCAGCATCATATCCGTGAAGTGACCTGCATCACTTCGGACTTTCCTGTCACATTAAGCTGACACTTTGTGATATAACTGGAATACTGTTCAAAGCGGTGTTAAACTCACTCACTCACTCTTGTCAAACCGTCTTGTGGGGAGTTTCTTGTCACTCTGAATCTTTATGCATAGATGTAAATATGACACAGCTGAGGTGGTTTCTCAGGTCTCCTTTATTTCTAGTTTAGGTGGGTAAATCAGTGGAAGGGGATCGGATATTTGACCGTTATTGAACGATATCAGATCATCGATATATCTAAAGCTTAAGTTAAAGTTCATGGCCAAATTTCCTTGTTTTGATTTTGCCAATTCAGAACTTGCGATTCATATACATAAAGAAACAGATCCGCAAGAATGGAGCCCAATTGGTGCACTTGGGGATGCTTATGCTTCTTTGTCTTAATGTCTCAACCCCACATTGGCGTAGATACATCAATGAGGAAGTCCAGCATTTCACAAATTGTTTTCTCTGTAAACCTCGGAACCTCGGAAGATAGATATGTAGCTATATCTATGCGCAAAACGTTTAGTTACAAATGTCCCATGGATCAACGAATAAAGTTTTTTCTTATCTCGTTGTATGGGATAGTGGTGTACAAAGTTTAAAAATCAAATGTTTTGACAGAATTAAACTTGGTTCTTTTTCTGACATTGCACAAATTCAAACAAATTCTTTGAGTTTTTGAGAATCCTTATGGTATTAATTCCGCTTTTTTTGAATACGTTCTGTTGATATAAAGAAAGTCCTTCCTTGATTGTATTAGGGATTATTGCCCGTCAGAGATTTGGAGACAGAGATTTGGTGGTACAGTTGCTGTACCCAGAAATATATCTCTCTTAGAACGGATTTTTATGGTACAAAAGAGGGGAACACAGGTGGCCCAGTCGTCTAAGGCGCCGCGATTCGCTGTGCCCTTGGGCACGTCAGAAACCTGTGACTGTGGGTTGGAATCCAGGTTCGCCACAATTATGTTTCTAGGTTTGTCAGCACCATACTCATGCTCATGGGTTTCACCGAAGTGGTAAACGTCTGAGACCTGCATCACTTCGGGCTTTCCTCCCACATTAAGCTGACATGCCGCGATATAACTGGAATATTGTTAAAAGCGGCGTTAAACCCAACTCAGGTTTTACAGTCCAAAGTTGGTGCTACTGATGCATGGTTTCCGCAGATTTCTTCTTCAGCTAACAAAATGGCTTTATATGTGGCATTATTTGATATGTCGTTGATACCAAGTTCTTTGATAAAACAATTAACGCGTAACAATGCCTGCCTATATTGGTTATGTTACTGAGAACTTGCAAGAGATATCAACTACAAACTTTTCAAGTAGGGCAGCCAGACTTTGGTGACAGAGAGCTGAGAAAGAATGGGTTTATTCCAATTCCGTTTCCTACCAATGACAACATCACGCACTGACTGAACTCACTCTGGAACACATTCAACAGGTTCTCCATCTATTTTGGCACGTTTTTGGGAATATGCTTCAACAACATCCACAATGTTTTTTATCGTTGAAACAACACTCGGTTGTAGGTTGTTCATGATATTTTGTCCCATATTCGAATATCTGAACAAAGCGACAAAACGCTTTATATAACAAATTATCCAGCAGAAATATCTGCATAAAGCAGAGTCGATAGTACGATTCCGACTATATCTTAAGCATGTGTTTATGATTCACTATCAAATAGTGATGATACCAGAAGTAAGCGTATCCTGCCCCATCAGTGGCATCCGTCACAAACACATGCAAAGGCAAGTCAATTGTTAACTAGTCAAAATAGGGAATATATCACATGTAACCATAACAACAACCTAGATATACCAGGCCCAACACTTTCTGATATCCCGTTGTAATTTTAGCATGACTATTTTTGTATGTCATTGCTTGTGATGTATAACCTATTTTGTGTGTGACATGTATAGCGTAGCACGATCATATTGGACATATATGTGTGACAACGTACCAGTACTGCACAGCAGGTGGAAGGCTATGTCACACTCCCTGGAGTCCCACTGGTTGTCCCGGCGCCTCCACACTGCGCATGTCTGTTTGTCCAGATTATCCGGCTCGTCATCAGTCGTCACATCCCATTGCGCTGCAGTCACAGATTCACCATTGATCCAGTTAAACTGCTTGTCCTTCCCTGTGTACTCCATACCTAGCCACGCCTCCACTGAGCTGTCGGAGAGAAGAGATCAGGCTCAACAATTAAACTACATGTAACCACGCCCCATTGACCTGTTGGACAGAACACTTTAGCCTCAACAATTGAACCATGTGTAGCCACCTCCACTGAGCTGTTGGACAGAACACTTTAGCCTCAACAATTAAACTATATGTAACCACGCCCCATTGACCTGTTGGACAGAACACTTTAGCCTCAACAATTGAACTACGTATAGCCACCTCCACTGAGCTGTTGGACAAACGAGATCAGCCTAATAATTAAACTACATGTAGCCACGCCTCCACTGAGCTTTCAAACAGAAGGGATCGGCCTCAATGATTAAACTACATGTAGCCACGCCCCCACTGAGCTGTCGGACAGAAGGGATCGGCCTCAATAATTAAACTACATGTAGCCACGCCTCCACTGAGCTGTCGGACAGAAGGGATCGGCCTCAATAATTAAACTACATGTAGCCACGCCCCCACTGAGCTGTCGGACAGAAGGGATCGGCCTCAATAATTAAACTACATGTAGCCACGCCTCCACTGAGCTGTCGGACAGAAGGGATCGGCCTCAATAATTAAACTACATGTAGCCACGCCCCCACTGAGCTGTCGGACAGAAGGGATCGGCCTCAATAATTAAACTACATGTAGCCACGCCCCCACTGAGCTGTCGGAGAGAAGGGATCGGCCTCAATAATAAAACTTCATGTAGACACGCCCCCACTGAGCTGTCGGAGAGAAGGGATCGGCCTCAATAATAAAACTTCATGTAGACACGCCCCCACTGAGCTGTCGGAGAGAAGGGATCGGCCTCAATAATAAAACTTCATGTAGCCACGCCCCCACTGAGCTGTCTGACAGAAGAGATCGGCCTCAACAATTAAAATACATGAAGCCACCGCCACTGAGCTGTTGGACAAACGAGATCAGCCTCAATAATTAAACTATACGTAGCCACCCCCTAACTGAGCTGTCGGACAGAAGGGATCGGCCTTAATAATTAAAATACATGTAACCACGCCCCCACTGAGCTGTTGGACAAAGGAAATCAGCCTCGACAATCAAACTACATGTACCAACGCCCCTATTGACCTCTCGTTCAAAAGAGATCAGCCTCAAGGTTCCGATCCTCTACACATATTATAAAACTATGATGCGGTATAAACATTATACTTACTCTCCAAGATACGCCAAATATTTGTTCATAGCCTCTATGTCCTGAACAGTGTCAGCAATGGCCACCACCATCCCAAGCTCCTTACACTGTTCCCGGGCCTGCTTGAAGTTCACCTCTAGAGGCTTGTATACATAGGTCCTCACTGGGAACAAAAGCTACAGCTGATCAATAACCAACAGCTTGCAATCATTAACGTACAGGCAACTACAGTAAAAAAAAAGCGACATAACCCGTTCCGTGATAAGAAATCTCAACTAAAAGTAGAGTTCATTGCACAATTCCGACTCGATCATTGTGTTTGTTTATAAATCAATGCAAAATAGTGAACGTACCAGGTTTTCGCGGAACGCTGAGAGTATTCTGCCCCATCCATGGCACCCGTCACAAACACATGCAAAGCAAAGTAAAAATAGCGACAAAAACGTAAAGACTACTACAGTAAAAACATGGTTTTAATAACAGACAACCGCCTACAGTCAACCATGGTGTCAATAAAATACATTTACCGAAAACACTGGATAACTACATGTATGGTAGAGTCACAAGCTGATGGCACTTTTAAGAAATATGTGAACCTGTGAACTGCCAACTTGCCTTGGTTTAATCAAATAATGACCCCGAGTTTCATAAAGCTCAGTTACAGTCTAACCACCCAGTGTCCATCAGGCAACTGGTCTTGTGTCAAGCAGAAGCGTTGGCGTATTCGATAGAAACAATCACGCAGACCGACAGTCTGACACAGACAGGATGAATGGTTGGAGGATAGATACATAGACATACGGGCGGGCGGACGAATGGATGGATGGATGGATGGATGGATGGATAGGTTGGAGGATAGATACACAGACATACGGGCGGGCGGGCGGACGGACGGACGGACGGATGGATGGATGATGGATGAATGGCTAGGTTGGTAGATAGATACACAGACATACGGGCGGGCGGACGGATGGATGGATGGATGGATGAATAGGTTGGTAGATAGATACACAGACATACGGGCGGGCGGACGAATGGATGGATGGATGGATGGATGGATGGATAGGTTGGAGGATAGATACACAGACATACGGGCGGGCGGGCGGGCGGACGGACGGACGGACGGATGGATGGATGATGGATGAATGGCTAGGTTGGTAGATAGATACACAGACATACGGGCGGGCGGACGGATGGATGGATGGATGGATGAATAGGTTGGTAGATAGATACACAGATAGAAGGGCGGGCGGATGGATGGAGGGATGGGTGGATAGGTTGGTAGATAGATACACAGATAGACGGGCGGGCGGGCGGGCGGACGGACGGACGGGTGGATGGATGGATAGGTTGGTAGATAGATACACAGACATACGGGCGGGCGGACTAATGGATGGATGGATGGATGGATGGATAGGTTGGAGGATAGATGCACAGATATACGGGCGGGCGGACGGATGGATGGATGGATGGATAGATAGGTTGGAGGATAGATACACAGACATACGGGCGGGCGGATGGATGGATGAATGGATGGATGGATGAATAGGTTGGTAGATAGATACACAGATAGACGGGCGGGCGGATGGATGGATGAATAGGATGGTAGATAAATACACAGACATACGGGCGGGCGGACGGACGGATGGATGGATGATGGATGAATGGCTAGGTTGGTAGATAGATACACAGACATACGGGCGGGCGGACGGATGGATGGATGGATGGATGAATAGGTTGGTAGATAGATACACAGACATACGGGCGGGCGGACGAATGAATGGATGGATGGATGGATGGATGGATAGGTTGGAGGATAGATACACAGACATACGGGCGGGCGGGCGGACGGACGGACGGACGGATGGATGGATGATGGATGAATGGCTAGGTTGGTAGATAGATACACAGACATACGGGCGGGCGGACGGATGGATGGATGGATGGATGAATAGGTTGGTAGATAGATACACAGATAGAAGGGCGGGCGGATGGATGGAGGGATGGGTGGATAGGTTGGTAGATAGATACACAGATAGACGGGCGGGCGGGCGGGCGGACGGACGGACGGGTGGATGGATGGATAGGTTGGTAGATAGATACACAGACATACGGGCGGGCGGACTAATGGATGGATGGATGGATGGATGGATAGGTTGGAGGATAGATGCACAGATATACGGGCGGGCGGACGGATGGATGGATGGATGGATAGATAGGTTGGAGGATAGATACACAGACATACGGGCGGGCGGATGGATGGATGAATGGATGGATGGATGAATAGGTTGGTAGATAGATACACAGATAGACGGGCGGGCGGATGGATGGATGAATAGGATGGTAGATAAATACACAGACATACGGGCGGGCGGACGGACGGACGGATGGATGGATGGATGGATAGGTTGGTAGATAGATACACATATAGAAGGGCGGGCGGGCGGGTGGATGAATGGATGGATGGATGGATGGAAGAATAGGTTGGTAGATAGATACACAGATAGACGGGCGGGCGGATGGATGGATGGATTGATGGGTGGATAGGTTGGTAGATAGATACACAGATAGAATGGCGGGCGGGCGGATTAATGAATGGATGGATTGATGAATAGGTTGGTAGATAGATACACAGATAGACGGGCGGGCGGATAAATGGATGGATGATGGATGGATGGATGGATGGATGGATAGGTTGGATGATAGATACACAGACATACGGGCGGGCGGATGGATGGATGAATGGATTGATGGATGAATAGGTTGGTAGATTGATACACAGCTAGATGGGCGGGCGGATGGATGGGTGGATAGGTTGGTAGATAGATACACAGATAGACGGGCGGGCGAGCGGATGGATGGATGTATGGATGAATAGGTTGGTAGATAGATACACAGACAGACGGGCGGGCGGATGGATGGATGGATGGGTGGATAGGTTGGTAGATAGATACACAGATAGACGGGCGGGCGGGCGGGCGGGCGGGCTGGCGGGCGGATGGATGGATGGATGGATGAATAGGTTGGTAGATAGATACACAGACAGACGGGCAGTCGGGCGGATGGATGAATGGATGGATGGATGAATAGGTTGGTAGATAGATACACAGATAGCCGGGCGGGCGGATGGATGGATGGATTGGTGGATAGGTTGGTAGATAGATACACAGATAGACGGGCGGGCGGGCGGGCGGATGGATGGATGGATTGATGGATGAATAGATTGGTAGATAGATACACAGACAGACGGGCAGGCGGGCGGATGGATGAATGGATGGATGGATGAATAGGTTGGTAGATAGATACACAGACAGACGGGCAGGCGGGCGGATGGATGAATGGATGGATGGATGAATAGGTTGGTAGATAGATACACAGATAGACGGGCGGGCGGATGGATGGATGGATTGGTGGATAGGTGGGTAGATAGATACACAGATAGAACGATGGGCGGATGGATGAATGGGTGAATGGATGAATAGGTTGGTAGATAGATACACAGATAGACGGGCGGGCGGGCGGGCGGGCGGATGGATGGATGGGTGGATGAATAGTTTGGTAGATAGATACACAGATAGAAGGATGGGCGGATGGATGAATGGATGAATGGATGAATAGGTTGGTAGATAGATACACAGATAGACGGGCGGGCGGATGGATGGATGGATGGATGAATAGGTTGGTAGATAGATACAGGGATAGACGGGCAGGCGGGCGGATGGATGGATGGATGGATGGATGGATGGATGGATGGATGGATGACAGAGTGAATGAGTGAGCTGAGTGAGAGAGTGATACTATCATGAACCAATTATTTAAAAACGTATGGTGCTATCATGGACCCAGTGTTAATAAAAGAGCCATACAAACTTGGACCCAAATATCATAAAAGAGTGATACTATCACGGGTCCAGTATGTTTAAATGAGTGATACAATCTAGGACCCGCATATTATGATAGAGTTATACTACGATAGACCTGTATTTATATAAGAGTAATACTATCACGGGTCCAGTATGTTAAATGAGTGATACAATCTAGGACCCGCATATTATGATAGAGTTATACTACCATAGACCTGTATTTATATAAGAGTAATACTATCACGGGTCCAGTATGTTAAATGAGTGATACAATCTAGGACCCGCATATTATGATAGAGTTATACTACCATAGACCTGTATTTATATAAGAGTAATACTATCACGGGTCCAGTATGTTTAAATGAGTGATACAATCTAGGACCCGCATATTATGATAGAGTTATACTACGACAGACCTGTATTTATATAAGAGTAATACTATCAAGGGTCCTGTGTTTAAAAAGAGTGCTATAGAGTGATAAGAGTGCAATACTTCATGAACCCAAATATTATGAAAGAGTGCTACCATCCCAACCACCACCCCAACCCAACCCACACGACAAGCAGCTATATATATAAAGTGCAATAGTGAATGTCGTTTCTATGTTATAACTCCCGCTTCATGTTTGGGATGCATGTTTTACCTGGCAGGCGAACAGGACCGCTGTATAATAACGGACATAACTACGAAACACCAATGTCGATATGTGTTGTATGACATAACCGGAACACAAACAAGAAATGGTTCCCATGGTGATGTTTTCGATACGGGTATTAAACTTGTTTTAGGCCTCAAAATTGCAGTGTTTCAGCGACTGTTTTGATAACGTTTGTAATTTCGTTGTAAGATCCAATTTTCAAGTTTAAAGGCAGTTTCTATAAAATATCCAAAGTGGAAAAGTCTAGGATGTATAAACTAAACCTGGCAGAAGCAACAAAATACATTATTGACACATGACAACCAGCATCACGAGACATGTCAGTTCCACGTACGACCTACCTGCGGAACATGGTAAGACTCCAACAGTAACGAAGCAGAAACTACAAAACAGCAGAGCGATACATGCCTGCATCGCCGTCATTGCGCCGTCCTCAACTGCAGATGCACGGCACTAATGGCACAACTCTGACAATCGATGTCTCTCCCGTCACCAGCAGTACTGGGCCTGACGCTGACAGTCGCTAAAGCACTCAACAGGGTGCCTATGGACGTTTCTGAGAACTATTTTCGTCAGGGTTTATGTTTGCGCCCCGGGTACATGTATTTCAGTTATGTGATGGCGTGTGGGGTCAGTGTGGGAGGAAAACACGTTCCTCGACTGCATCTCCCTTAACAAATCTTAAAGTTATTATATACATGTTTGTGTCTATGTTGCCAAATCACTTGTTATTTTTACTTTAATATCATTCTTAAATAAATCTTGTATTTTTAAATAGTATCTTCCTTTAAAAATAAACTTTGGTGAAACAAGAGCAAGAGTTATGACTCACCAGTTTTACTACTTTGCTCAAACACACGTCCAAGAGTCATGAGAGACCATTCTTACCATTTTGATAAAACACACGTCCAAGAGTCATGACAGACCATTTTTACCACTTTGATAAAAACCACGACCACAAGTCTTGACAGACCATTTTTACTACTTTGGTGAAACGCTACTTTGGGAAAATAATGACAGGTGCTCATTCATGGAGTTTTTAGCGTTTCTTGCCGTTTGTTATTCTCTTGATAATTTTTCGTTATAAACTGTAAATTTATGATTTAACTCGTCACTCGAGACTGTTAATTCGCAAAGCGTTCTTTTTGTTACTTCACCAGCGTGTATTCTTTCGCTTCAGGTCTCGTAGATTTTTTTAGAATATTTTCTGTTGAAGTTGATTTTGAACCATATCCAAGTGTATGATAAAGAATTTTAGCTACCTCAAATAGTAGTTTTTGTGACTTTATAGTTTTTATGATTTTGCAAACACTGAACTACGTCTTAAGTCGTGATCAGAAGGGGTGGTGAACGTCCATGCATGTTTGGTAGGTACAAATTACGTTTCAAAATATACATTTGCAATGAAATAATTACATTTTCCGGTAGACAACTTCACAAAATGTATATAATAAATAGGATAGTCCATGTGTCTCACATTTCGTGACGGGGGAAAGTAGCTACCCCACTCGAGAAAATATCTGCTTTCCCTTTCACTCGATGAGGAGAAACTTGAAACACTCCACACATGAAATGTCCTCTTTTTGTAAGAATAGACTTTCACTTCGTCGCAAGCTCAGACTGTTTGGCCCTCACTCTATGAAGGCTCATACTCCAATGAACTCACACAACGTGAAGGTCAAGGACGTAGACATTGACCTATATACACAAGTATATTTAGTACGCGTGACTTCATGTTTACATTCGGGGCGGTCAGGTAGCCTAGTGGTTAAAGCGTTCGCTCGTCACGTCGAAGACCCGGGTTCGATTCTCGACATGGGTACAATGTGTGAAGCCCATTTCTGGTGTCTCCCGCCGTGATATTGCTGGAATATTGCTAAAAGCGGGGTAAAACAATATTCACTCACTCACTCACTCATGTTTACATTGACAACCACAGAACAACCAGCTGTATCGCGGAATAAAACAGTTTCTCAAAACGAGAGGTGACATTAGCTCAACTAAACATGCAGGAACCTTTTTGCAGTTTCTGATCAGCAAATGTACTCAAATGATATCCTCATTAAGAACTACCTCAGTAAGCGTGTCGTAATACATTTACATCAAATACAAGACGTGAAAATGGCCGACACGATAAACGTGACGGGAGAGATTTCCGTAGTTGTTAATCAACCCGTGGCTATTAGTGTTAGTCATCACTGATCATTTGGCCGATCACTGAAAGGTGATTGTAAAGATGCGTCGATACTAAGGCACATTCATAGATTGCTGTAGACTGTAACTGTCGTTTATAGACACGGATCAAATCGATACTGCGGTAGTTTGGATGTGCTTTTCTTCGTTTTGTTCTCTAGGATATCCTTGAACGGTCATGCAATCAAACTCTCTGACTAATCCCAATGTATGCTAAACCGCTAAGTTCAAGATTAAAGGGTCTAAATGGTGAGAAACATCGTGAATTGAAGGGGTGTCCCCAGAAATGTGGAAGTAGTCCGCCAGTGTTCACGTCATTTCAAGTTGTGTCGTTCATACACTAATGAACGTCAATTTCGCGGTCATGTGACCGTTCTCTCGTCCAATGGAAAAGCCGTATTTCGTGTAAACTTCATATTAAAAGGATTATATTATATTCTCGTGAAACAACTGATCATGACGTCATATAAACAGTAGGCTGCCTATAGTGACGTTAATCTCTAGGGTCGCCAAAGGCTCGGGATTAACAGTCACCATCGAGTCATTCACTCCTGACAGATATTCCGTAATTCGTCGTAACTCGTTTGTTGTCCTCTACTTATCATTCAATCAATATCAAACATCTTACACCAATTTGGCAGTATAGAACTGACAGTCACGTCAAGTGTGGTGTAGGCTCCTTAGTCATCAGTGCTATTCTCGTGGTAAACAGGGACTTCTATTCTATGTGTAGACTGCGCGTTTGCGCGCGAGCTGGTGAATGTTACTTTACAAAGCGTGCCTTGAAACAAATAACTTTACATCTATACTCTAATTTGAACAAATTCAGTGTCGACTAATGCATCTAGGTAACCTGCCTTGTATCACAGCAACCAGGGCAGATAAATATGCATTTTCACGTTGAGCGTGTCTCCTCTTCTGAGGTTCACTAGGCAATATTGACAAACACTGATCTTGTAAGTACCAACGGTTGCCATTCTAGTAAATCAGATATTAGGAAATATAAGTTCAATAATCTAGATGTGAAGGTAAATAACTTGCAGGTGCTCTCAAAAACATTTTAACATGTTTCTTTTTTATAATCTAGTGAGGTGTGTTGAGCGTGTATTCATATTATTATATTTTGTTTACAAAAGGCTCTGTTATGTTCGCTTTACGTTTTCTTCCAGAACATTCATCACCAATAACCTAAGGGTCATGGTGACCATGAATGTGTCCAAGGTCTAGGGTTGGATGACGGTTGGTAGCTCAGTCGGACGATGGGAGACAAAACCCAGGGGTCAAATTTTAAGGACGTCCTCGGCCGTGTTTATTGATGATGGTTGATAAATGCTCGAAACGGTACAGATTGATAATCATATGGCAGAACGCACACCAGAAGTTAGTGTCCAACGGTCCCAGCGGGGACAAGTGCTGAAAATCGGACGGCGTTTCTTTACCGTCAACGTAGTCTTTTTGATGATGTGGCGGTCGTAGACGACGCCACGATGGTCGTGTAATCGGTCAGCTCCTGTCGATGATCTGGATCGATCTCTTGGTCTGACCACGTGGGTCAAGTTTAGTAGGAAGAGATATTTGTTACGTGTCGATTCCTAAAATGTACAAATATGTTTACCCAGAAATCGATACGTAAAAGAACTTAGTGTGAACCGAAGAAACAACCAACAAGTGGTATACAATCAACAAATGTATTACTTATTAACTAGGTTTTCATTCAACACTAATTACTGCACAACAGTACACAATGGAGTGCAGGTACAATATCCAATGGTAATATATAATATGATGGCAGTAGTCAGTTTTAAATACCAAAATACAGTGGTGATATCTAAAGTCAGTTATAATAGTATATTCCCCCAGCGGCGACGGTGCTCAAGCATCCGAGATCAGCCTAGGCGTGGAATCAGGGATGATGAGCGATCCTCACAAGAAAACTGGTTCCGATGTAATGGAATGCGTGAGAGATTCGTAAACACGCCATTGGCCCCTTATATCTAGCTACTGAAAAGTCCTGCACAGTACCCTCAACATTCCAGATGTTTCTATAACATACTATCACCGTCCGCGGTATGCCGGACCGGAAGTTTACACACTACCAGCATCTAAAGGTAGTATCTTCCTGACGACTGATCACTGCCCAAACACAATGCAATGAGCGTCTACCGAATCTCAACAAAAACAATGCAACACAGTTACAATCACTGTAAACAATGAAATACACTGCTACATAACACATTACATAACGTGGCATAAGGTCATTGACCCACTTCATACACATACGTAAGATCCGGTGACGCGTTGCGGTGTTAACTCAAATTTATAGATAAACCTAGAAGAAGTTCCTGCCGGAGGGAGCTTATGATATGAGGTGATACGGCCAAAGGTCGGTGAATATATTAAACAAAGAATGGATGAGGTTGTCATTTGGGAAAGTACATAAACAATTCCGCATTTCGGATAATTACACTTATAAAGAAATCTGGCTCCCCACCATGACAAATTCCTTAATAATCACGAACCTGTATCTACAGCTGTAGATCGCCTCGGTTGCAAGCGTGTCAGCGTATCCCAGAGGTAAAATTGGCGTTCAAGATTATTGCATTTATATTGCGACGTGCATGCGCGTGCGTGCGTGCGTGCGTGCGTGTGTATGGCTGCTTGTACTAGTCCGGAGTCATGCCGAATTTATAGTGCTACTACTTTTAAGATACCATGCCGCAGTTGAAAATGAATACCCCATTCAGGCACAGGATACTGACTCCGAGCCGACCAGTCCTTGTTTTAGCCCCTTTTTGCTGAGCGCCAGGTAGGGTAACAACAAGTACCATCTTTAAGCGCCTCTTGGTATGCCCCCACGGACAGGATCGTTGTTCACAATATCACTGGATTGTCTGGTCCAGGTTCGATTATTTACAAACAATTACTGTGCTGTAATGGACTTAACAATCGTGAATATTTCGATCACGTCACAGACTCCACACGTATTCGAAGTCCAAGCCACCATCAAATGCACACGAGCTTAAAAGATAAGGTGAACCTTTAAAAAAAGTTTGCTTAAAAGCTAATAAATGAAAATAGAAATCAAATATAAATAAACGACGATTGTTCGATTTCCACCAAATCACGAGCTTTCAAAACTAAACACAGATATTATCTTTGGAACACGAGAAAGCCATTAGAAACCATGTACATTTCATAACTGATTGCGATATAACACACTGGGAAATGATGTCAATAGCTTCCCACATAATGTGATGTTATGAAGCACTCCACGGTGCAAGAATCTGTCATAATGACGTTATGGCTGTCTTCACAGAAATGGAGCTTTGTTTATGTTTGTCAATGCGTTTTCTTTTGTGGCAATTCACCTGAAAGCCTCCTCCACATTGCCAAATACCTTCCTTATCAATGAGTCGGCCCATACAAAAATCAATGTCTCTAGTCTCATGCATTGACTGCCAGTGAGTTATACACAGAGCAGCTTGAGTAAGTAAACTCGTCAACGAAGCGTCAAGAGATATGATAATTGTCCATTAGTAACATTGATCAACGTAAGGGTTTGGTGGCAATAGCATGTAGCCACGAAGGCAAATAAATCCAGTTCTAATTGAGAAGCCCTGCGGGATGACCATGTGTTTTTCTATTCACTCATATTGATAATATAATGCTAGTTTGATGTTGTGATCGCCCTGGCGTTCTTCTGGCAATAAAACAGCTATTCCTGGCCTCCTCTCTATATCTGTAGCAACCCCTGTGTACTCGGGCTGCTCTCTTAAACCGTGGGAAGATTGGTGCATTGAGTATAGAGGACAGCGGGGACAGCGAGGACAGCGGGGACAGTCGGTCCGTGTCCCCAACGTGACCTCTGAAAGTATCGGACGCTCTGTTTCAAGTTAGAATTGAAGGTATTCAATAACCATTCTTATCTCACCGTAGGGGTATCAGGCAAGACCAGTTCCTCAATACTTCGCGCTCGTCTCACCGTGGGGGAATCAGGCAAGACCAGTTCCTCAATACTTCGCGCTCGTCTCACCGTGGGGGTATCAGGCAAGACCAGTTCCTCAATACTTCGCGCTCGTCTCACCGTGGGGGTATCAGGCAAGACCAGTTCCTCAATACTTCGCGCTCGTCTCACCGTGGGGGTATCAGGCAAGACCAGTTCCTCAATACTTCGCGCTCGTCTCACCGTGGGGGTATCAAGCAAGTATAGTTCCTAAATTCTTCGCGCTCGTCTCACCGTGGGGGTATCAGGCAAGAATAGTTCTTCAATATAGGGGGTTTAACGTCACGTTCTAGATCTTGTGCGTGCGTGCGTGTTGTGCGTGTGTGGTGCGTGAGTGTGGTGCGTGTTGTGCGTGTGTGGTGCGTGTTGTGGTGCGTGTGTGTGGTGCGTGTTGTGGTGCGTCTGTGGTGCGTGTTGTGCGTGTGTGTCACTGCAAAAAAAAACATATATACAAGCTTGTATATCCTTTGGAAAGATTATATTTCCAAAGGATATACAAGATTGGAATGATGATATATACAAAAATATACAAATTTGTATATATGGTGTATCCAAATTTGTTTTCTTTCTATATATTGGTTAAGGGAGATAATTATTATGTATTTGTGTATAATTATTATATATGTGCAAATCAAAGTGTTGAGCACTGTGTTTCTTTGTATATGTTGGTAAAGGAGGATAATTGCTATGTATTGCTCTATAATTGTTTTGTATGTGCAAAATAGTATCAGAAGTTACAAAAAACTGATATAGTGGCGGGAAACATTACTGGAATGCTTAATTAGCACTCCACACTGTTAGCGGGAGTACATACTGTCCTTGCAATGATATTGACGGGTGGGCGGTTGAGGCGTCTGGTACTTTTCCTGGCGCGGTGCTGGGTATGTGAGTAGACTTTATGGTCAAATGCACAGAGAGGATTAGCTGTCGGGGGTGATTGCATTGGCCGTAACTTCAGTATTGAAAGTGTTTGAGCTTGGATTCGTTTTACGGGGAGACAGCGATGTGTTTTGTAACATGCTCTCGTGCACATATGCCAACAGAGTGGATTGCACAAAGGATGAAAACTATTTTATCACTACTTAAAAGTGTTGCATTTGGTTTGTTCGGAGCTGTCTGTTTCATTGTAGATATACATTGTTATTTTGTGAAATCTCGGCGGAAACGCGGAAAATCGCGTTTTGTAAAACGGTAGTCCTTGGAAAAATCATCTACAAAATATTATCAAAGATTATTTTTTAAAAATACTACGAAAATATTGTGTTTTCTTTGTATATATTGGTAAAGGGAGATAATTATCATGTATTTGTGTATAATTATTATATATGTGCAAATTGAAGTGTTTTAAGTTGAGCACTGTGTTTCTTTGTATATGTTGGTAAAGGAGGATAATTGCTATGTATTGCTCTATAATTGTTTTGTATGTGCAAAATAGTATCAGAAGTTACAAAAAACTGAAATAGTGGCGGGTAACATTACTGGAATGTTTAATTAGTACTCCACACTGTTAGCGGGAGTACATACTGTCCTTGCAATGATATTGACGGGTGGGCGGTTGAGGCGTCTGGTACTTTTCCTGGCGCGGTGCTGGGTATGTGAGTAGACTTATGGTCAAATGCACAGAGAGGATTAGCTGTCGGGGGCGATTGCATTGGCGGTAACTTCTGTATTTAAAGTGTTTGAGCTTGGATTCGTTTTACGGGGAGACAGCGATGTGTTTTGTAACATGCTCTCGTGCACATATGCCAACAGAGTGGATTGCACAGAGGATGAAAACTATTTTATCACTACTTAAAAGTATTGCATTTGGTTTGTTCTGAGCTGTCTGTTTCATTGTAGATATACATTGTTATAATGTGAAATCTCGGCGGAAACGCGGAAAATCGCGTTTTGTAAAACGGTAGTCCTTGGGAAAATTGTATTATGAGTAACCGGATGCGTAAATAACGTGTGTAATATATTCCCGTATTATATTTTATAATACTTGTTCTTTTAATATTGTTATCAATGAGAGAACGAAGATTACCTTGAAAAACCCAACAGCATGCATATGTTCTAGCAAAAGGAAACTTGATATATATTCATTTGGCTTAATTTCTACTTTGGAAAACTTAGTTGGGCTCTAAAAGCATGACGCTGTATAATTTGGCACGCGCATGATTGGGTGCAAACCATATGTACATCAATAATAAAAATAATAATAATAATACATCATGATGGCAGTTTCAATGTAAAGATTAAGTATTTCTAAAGATATGGAAAATAAATCTTGATAACTGCTTTAATCTTTGTTCTTTGGGAAAATAATAATGGAATTGGTTGAGTGACTCACGTATTCTACATTAAAAGTGACAGGAACGTGATTTACATAATTAAAATATAGAATAATATACAAATTATAAGAGACGGTTTGTGATTTATTTTGGGTTGAAGTCAGTATTTAACTTGCGCTTTCCGACATTATGCGTATTTCGCACACGGTTAAGAAAAAAAATGCAATTCATTTATTTATAAGAAGTACGAATGCATCAATCCTACATCACAGGACCATGTACATAATTTGTTGAATGTTATTTCGTGAATACAAAAATTGCATAACACATTCCCTGAGGACAAACCCAAATTGCCCGTCCCTTTGTGACAGGTGTTAATTAGAGAATGTATTGCCACCATATTATGTCCCGGCACTTTTATGACATGTAATGAACCTAGTCAATCCCTGGGTCTGTAACAACAACATGGGTCTAATAAAATCAAAGTAACATAAATGTTACGTAATTCGAATTAAAAAAGAGACTGAAAAAGGGTAATATAATTTTGGGAAAATATACGTTTTCTTGTATTTATGGACGACTTCACACAAGCTGAAAAATTAAACATATGTTTATATAGCTATATTTACATACATGGCATTAACATGTAATAATAATATTGATCATGTTTGTTAATTTGTACATTTCGTTGTTATTGGTATCCTGAGTATGTTGTAATAATGCATGTGTTCTGATCTTATTTGACGTAGATTACATGAACTAGTAGAGTGACTTTCTTTCATCAGCGTGGAAGGATTACCCACACATATACCCTTAATCCTTTGTCAAACAGAAAGAAGTCATATAGATATCATATCTAACTGGTACTAAAAGTTCACTATCAATCTCCTCTGATAACAAACTTACATTTAATATCCCCAAGCTACAATACCAAGCCTGCTCATAGAGTAATTATGAGAAACCCGAATGATATCCTGTCTACGTGGTCACACCCGGTGATTGTTAAGACATTCAGACAATATGGCAGTCTGTATTCATTTCTTATATCCCAAAAGTCCCCACCAAGCTTCCTTTTATTAACATTGGGATGAGGGGAGATATACATATTGTATTAAATAATACATCAATACATCAAAACGGAACAAAAAAGATAGGTCAACAGTGCGGTTGATGGAAAGGGGTTTCCTAAGAAAAGCTATTTAACTGTTTAATACTTAATACGTGTCTCAAAGTATGTATTAATTCTTACTACTAGTTATTATATATGTGCAAATCCACCCGAACGTCGGATGTACATGGCCGATTTCAAAATAGCTAAATTAGGCACTGTTCAAATTGTTTCCAATAAACCACTGATTAGAAACTCACTTAACCTTTAGAATAGAATCGTTTCTTAATATATTGTAGTTGGGGCATGTGAAAAAATTAATGCAGTGAACCATTGTGACAGCCACAAGAGCATGCATGATGTGTTATCTGAGATGTGTTTTTTAAGCCGATGGAAGTTTAAAGTGACAAAATCTGGTATCATGGCTTAACTGAATAGAACATTGTCCAAGTTTAATAATCCTCTTTTTCCGGTGACTATTCCAATTATTAATGGTATCAGGTAGGAATGACTTGGCATAGCATTCAGTTCTACAACGTATAGCCTGTGAATTGGTTAGATTTCTTTATATGTATTCACTAACAGCAAAAATGTTTTCCATCTTGTAAAAAGGTGTAATGGCTACGTTGGTCTCACTCTACATTTTCTCGTGGCTTGTACTTCTTATCGCCCCACAAATAGGCCGTAATCAGTGAGTGGGCGAGGTAAAAATTAACGTCTCATCGGCATTATTTCAGCGTCCGTAATGAATTTATGTGTAGACATTCTAGGATTAATTCTTGTTCTTTGGTACAATTATCCAAAACATGAAAGCAAAATATTGGCAATATATATATGCTTGTTCATGACTTATGTAAAAGGGGTTATTTATCTGAGTGAGTGAGTATGGTTCACGGCGGTGGACACCAGAAAGGTATTTAAGACAATTAATCATAGGGCTTACCTCTTTAACTCGCCAATATCAGAATCTGACTGAAATATTAATACCAAAGTCCTTTCATTTTAAGATTAGGTTTTGCACTTGGGCACACTTTGACGTGATATTGAACAGTTTTCTTTTTCCCTGGATTAAGTTTTACTTGCATTCATTCATTTGGTAATTTTCTCCAAATCGGCATTAATATTTTACGCAGTAGTATTTGGAACTGTCCATTTTGGGAATTGGGTGGACCCCACCGCAAGCACAGTAAACAGAAAGTCCAAAGTGAATAATATGTACTATAGTTTGTTGGCTCGACATGCATGACTCCATAATTTTAGCTATAAAGTCATAGTAATATTAAATTAATTTTTTTTATAAATAATTCATTGATGTATTTGACATGAGACGTAGCGACACTCATGTATTTTATAATAATGTACAATTTCAATGCCTTAAATCTGTTGCATTAAACAAATTCTTTGATTTGATGTTGTCATATTGTGACTCAATTTGTGTCTAGTCTTCCAAATGTTCTATTGCGAATACATATAGTGTCAGCGCTCATGATCGCCATATCTATGAATGAATGAAAATATCATCATTAATAAACTTACCTGAGCTCAATATGTGTTCTGAAGACAAATCGCTGTAAAGCATCTTGCACGCCTTCGTTCACGTTCACCCTCAAATGTACGGAAGGAAAATCTGCGACTGTGCGTGTTCAATGTTCGAATGCATTTTTGCGACAGGCGGTCGTTTTTTTATTAAGATTCCACAAATTCATAAATCACAACTGATGTAGCTGCCTTGGTTAACTGGAGTCAGGATATATCTAATTACAAACTCTGTTCTAATTATGCTAATCGAGGAAGTGCATTATACTGGATGACAAACATAGTAATCCTTTCATACTTATCTTTGTTTACAATGAACGCATGTCAAATGACTAAATAAACATCCTTTTTTATTTTCTTAAGTAGAAGTATCACAATGGGCGGTGAACACAACTGTTTGTAGAATGATAGTTTTAGAAAGGAATACAAATACAAATATACAGAAAGGGGTTTAAAATGGTTTCTTTCTTTGCATCCACGCATTGTTGTTGTGGATGCGGTTATTTGCTGTCGGAATTGTTTTTGCAATTCGATTAGTTAATTACATGTCACATGACAACTGCATGTCACGGGGGCCTGGACATAAATCACGTGGTGCACTATTAGGCCTATAATAACCTCAAAAACTCCTGAATCCTCAGCCAAGAGATGCAATAGCGAAGGCCAAACTAACTCTATTTCTGAGAGATGGACAGCTGCTCGAACGTATATGAACAGAGCAGCCAAGGATAAAAATGAAATCATATCAATATAAGAAAATAGAAATCATATCAATGCAAAAACAGAAATTATGTGAACACCGAACTCACAATAGATATGTGAACCCTTCTCACACACAGGAGTCCCAAAGAGGGACAGGTCAGCCGAAACTGCCTAGGCAGAAGGCGACCTCTTAAACACCTAATGCAACAACAACATGAATCCTCATCGACTCCTGAATATTACGATTTTGACTTTGTCATCTATTATCAGAACCATCAAAGGCGGCAAAATACAGTAAGCAACTTTTTCCTCCACTTTTCAATTAAGATGTAGACAAGTACAACACGTTTAGTAACGATTTAAAAAAGTGTACGAGTTTCTTAGTGTCAATAATTAGTAGAACAGACGTAAAACAGACATACGAATGGACACGTTATCGACAACAATCCTATATATTTTAGTAACAATGATTAGTTGGAGTGACTAGTATATATTTGCAAAAAAATAGATTTATAAAAGTTCAGCTTATTAAGTACAATACACCCATCAAATAGAGCTGCATGTGTCAGGGTATCTAGATAGCGCCAACATCTTGAACCGCTGCGCCGGAAGTAGGTAACGTTTCTAGCTCTTACGTCGAGTAAAATCAGAAATGATTCGCGTGAGACATATGATGTACATATAAGTGAACAGCCTCTCGTTATTAATGCCCTTTAATTGTAGTCATCTTACTATTTGATCGTTTATGCCACACAAAGCTGTAAGTTCCGTAATAAAAATACGGAAAAATGAACAGATTAATCTCATGGACATATATTCAAAAATGGTAGCATAACGAATGAAGTAATGTTTTAATGTCCGTTCCCATAATACTGTTTAGATGAAACACCGTTAGCAACTTGTGAAACTTTCTTTAAGAGGTGAAGAAATTCAATCAAGCAGTGGTAAAATCTAACCATATATACAAAATTGTATAGTTTTGGAAATACCAACTATACAAAATTGTATATTTTGGAAATACCAAATATACAAAATTGTATATTTTGTATATATGGGTATTTTTTCTTGTGTGTGGTGCGTGTTGTGGTGCGTGTGTGTGGTGCGTGTTGTGGTGCGTGTGTGTGGTGCGTGTTGTGCGTGTATGTGGAGCGTGTTGTGGTGCGTGTGTGTGGTGCGTGTTGTGGTGCTTGTGTGTGGTGCGTGTGTGGCTGCTTGTGCTAGTCTGGACTAATCCAGGTTTTATAGTGCTAGCCCACTGAGATATCATCCCGCAGTTTTGCCATGGATGTACGAATCAGACACAGTGTGTCTCCCAGCCGAACCCTCTATCCCCTTCACGTCGAACGCCAGACAGGGTAACAACAAGTACCATCCCTTATTGTTTGTTTTAAATGATGAGGCCATGGAATCAAACCACCGACCTTCAGCTCTCCGGGCAGACACCCTATCCACTACACCACTGAGGCGGGCTCCGGGACGACACCACGTCGACTACACCGCGGGGTCGATCTTACAGTTATGGAAATAAATTGTCAATGCATGAGAATAACCAGTCTAGATTATCTCCCGAAACAGATTCCATTTGGCATAAGGGACAAAATAGCAGTGGAGATTATATGAATGGACCACTGAAAATCAGTGTAAACACCAGGTGTTCGCGAAGTGTACGGATGTCCTGTGCCACCGGTAAAGGTGAGGTGAGGTGAGGTGAAATTGGGTTTAACGTCGCGTCCAAGATTATTGCACTTATATAGCGACGTGCATGCACGTGTGTGTGTGTAGCTGCTTGTACTAGTCCGGACTCATGCCGAATTTATAGTGTTAGCCCACTGAGATACCATGCCACAGTTTAACATGAATACTCCACTCAGACACAGTATACTGACTCCGAGCCGACCAGTCCATGTTTAAGCCCCTTAATGTCGCGCGCCAGACAGGATAACAACAAGTACCATCTTTTAACGTCTCCACCGGTGAAGGAAGACACATAGAGAATAGGACGAGCTTCGGGTATGTGTGCGTGCATGTTGTTGTACACCGCGTTATAGTGAGCGACGATCTATGCCCTTGGGGTACAATGACACGCTATCAACCCGATAACAGACTCCTCCGGGGGTACAAGTGAGTGAGTATGGTTTTACGCCGCTTTTAGCAATATTCAAGCAATATCACGGCGGAGGACACCAGGAATGGGCTTCACACATTGTACCCATGTCGGGAATCGAACCCGGGTCTTCGGTGTGACGAGCGAACGCTTTAACCACAAGGCTACCCGACCGCCCCCTCAGTTGGTACACGCTGCTATGTGTTGAAATAGGCAATTAACGGGATCTATGGATAATAACAAACAAAACTATTCCTGTGTCAGGATGGCAAGACATCTCTTCTTTTCTTTTTCACTGTTCCCAGAGTTATAGGGTAATACAGTATTCAGTCAAAACAAAATTTAAAGGTTTGACAAGACATGTTTGGGTCTGTAGGCTATTCCATTTAATACTCAATGCCAGTTTACAAATGAATGAACGTGTGAAAGGTCAACCCACCTAGGAATCTTCACTGATGTCAGTCTACTGGTCAGGCAGCGTATGGATCAGTCTACTGGTCAGATGACGTTTGGATCAGTCTACTGGTCAGATGACGTATGGATCAGTCTACTGGTCGGGTGACGTATGAATCAGTCAACTGGTCGGGTGACGTATGAATCAGTCAACTGGTCAGGTGACGTATGGATCAGTCAACTGGTCAGGTTATATATGGATCAGTCTACTGGTCGGGTGGCGTATGGATCAGACAACTGGTCAGGTGACGTATGGATCAGTCAGATATTGACGTCATGAATAAATGGAAGACGTCATATCGAGATGTTGTCAACAATGAAGCAATGTGACGTTAGTTCGTTTCAACTGACTAACCGGCACTGAGGATCGCTAAAATGCATATGCGGAAATATCCGAAAAGCCCTCAATCTTGTACCATTATAGACAATATTGTACAATTCTTACAATACGCTTACAAATCCCTGGCCCAGTTATCAAAATGTGTTCTTGATTAGATCTACTCGGGATCAGTGACTTCCAAGGAATGACAGATTGGTATTGATCGAGGCACAGGTGAAGTGATCAATATAAAGAATGGGGCCATCTGGAAACTCTTGTGAAGGTCAAGCAACAACCCAAACCCGATACTGGGTAACAGAGCCGTGCTATTACTGTCGGTGAAGAATCAATGAACGTATTGTTGTGAGCAATTAATAATGATTGACTTCTGTTGTACTTACAAATAACGCTAATTCATGTGTAGAAAGTCGATCCTCGTGAACCAGATGTTGATCAGAGTGTAAACATATCACTTCAAGCCAGCTGTCAAGTTTTTATAGCAGTTGTTTATCAATTACACTAAGTCATCATACCGATGTGTTTTCTATGTCTATTTTCCGATACGGGGTGTTCTAGCTACGTGGGGGTGGTCGGGTAGCCTAGTGGTTAAAGCGTTCGCTCGTCACGCCGAAGACCCGGGTTCGAATCCCGACATGGGTTCAATGTGTGAAGCCCATTTCCGGTGTCCCCCGCCGTGATATTGCTGGAATATTGCTGAAAACGGCGTAAAACCAAACTCACTCACTCGCTAGAGATACGTGTGTGCTTGGTTCGGGTGAGTGAGTTGGGTTTACAGCTGCTTTGAATAGTAGTTCTGTTTTATCACGCTTGTCGCGGCCATGCTTGACGAAGCGGGTTGTGACGCCTGTCACAACATCGTGAGTAAATAAGCCATTCACCTCCAGAGGGATTTGAATCTGAGCAACAGAATAATAAGACATTTTTGGAAACTGAACTTTGTGTTACAGACGAATGGGAAACTGAACTTTGTGTAACAGACGAATGGGAAACTAAACTTGTGTTACAGACGGATGGGAAACTGAACTTTGTGTAACAGACGACAGGGAAACTAAAGTTTGTGTTACAGACGAATGGGAAACTGAATTCTCTGTTATAGAGGAATGGGAAACTGAACTCTGCGTTACAGAGAACGAGGAGACTGAACTCTCTGTTACAAACGAATGGAAAACTTCACTCTCTGTTCCAGAGGTATGGGAAACTGAACTCTCATTTACAGGCGAATAGGAAACTTCACTCTCTGTTACAAGGGAATAGGAAACTGATCTCTCTGTTACAGGGGGATGGGAAACTGACCTCACTGTTACAAAGAGATGGGAAACTCGGTAAGGGGACATTTGCAACACAGTTCAAGAGAAATTGGAAACTTCATAACAGAGAAATATGAAGCAGAAACAGAAATCGAAAGCACTGTAACAAGGAAATGGGAAACATATTTATCGCGGGATGTTTCGACTACATCAGTTGTACAGACGTATTGTGACTGATGTGCCAATGCTCGTACTCCACCCGATTTCCACTGTCAGATATACCCACGAAACATCGGAAGGTGTGTGTCGCACTCATCAACATGAAAAAAAGATTCCGAACTATGTTTGAAAGCTGCACGGATGCCTATAAGTGGGTATATTTAAGGGGCGCTTCTTGCAGTTATTCAAAATGATAACGTTTCTTAAGCAAATAAATGTTTCTCGAAAAGTATTTTTTTAATACTCACATATGTTCAAAGTCAGCGTTCTCACAGCATTGCTATGTTGACGGCGAGGGGTTTCCAGAGAAGGGGTGGGGGTGGGGGGTGGGGGTGGGGGGTCTGTGGGTTGACTGTATTGTGGGCGTCTCTGATATGTGGGGTTGACCGTTATGTAGGAAGTCTGCTCAGTGGGGTTGACCGTTATGTAGGGATGTCTGTCACTGATACGTAGGTGTGTGCTATGTGGGGTTGACCGTAATGTAGGGATGTGTGCTGTGTGAGGTCGATCGTTATGTAGGGATGTCTGTTATAAAGGGTTTACCGTTATGTAGGGATGTCTGTTATTAAGGGCTGACCGTTATGTAGGGATGTCTGTTATATGGGATTCACTGATTAGTAGGGTGTGTGCTATTTGGGGTTGACCGTAATGTAGGGATGTCTGTTATGTGGGCATCGCCAATGTGTGGATTGACTGCGCTGTGCAGGTGACCGTTATGTGCGGGTGACCGTTATAGTGGAAAATGCCCGCTTTGTCGGGCTGGTCCTTATGTGCGGTTACCTGTGTTAATATGTAGATATGAACTTAAACATAACGGTGAATGGATTGTCGGTAAATTCCATTGAAGGGTTTTTACTTACTTCTCAAAGAATAAAATAACACACATGTTTTGACTTAACAAGAGTAGACAGATTCATGCGTTATCAGGCATTTCAATAATAAACACGGAATGTGGCAGCTCCAAGACTACAACTTAATGAGTGAGTAAGTGAGCGGATATTTAAGTTGTATCATATAAAGGTAGTCGGAAAGCTAAATGGACGCAGGTTGTTACCGTGACTTCTTTTTGTGAAACCGGCGGCGTATGTTCCATCTTAGTCATCGCTCTGCTTAGCAGAGAGTTCCTCACAGCAAACTCTGTACCTGGTAAATCCA
This sequence comes from Haliotis rufescens, assembly GCF_023055435.1. NCBI lineage: Eukaryota > Metazoa > Mollusca > Gastropoda > Lepetellida > Haliotidae > Haliotis > Haliotis rufescens. The sequence goes on from NW_025964057.1 coordinate 2,761,886, forward strand.
TTATACAGCACGCCAAGTAAACATAAACGAAAAATAACAACATTATCATCAGAAGAAGACCTTTAGGAACAAGAAGAACGAGGAATAAAAAAGTAATTCCTTCCTTCAGGAATATCAATATGATCAACCAAATCACATGTATAATGTGTCACACACATTGATCATGTGAGCAGGACACGACACTCTGCAGATATAAGTAAGTGAGTGGGTATGGTTTTATGCAATATTCCAGCAATATCACGGCGGGGGACACCAGAAATGGGCTTTACACATTGTACCCATGTAGGGACTCGAAACCGGGCCCTCAGCGTGAACCACTAGGCCACCCCACCGCCCCTCTGTAGGATACAGTTTGGGTGTATCTGTTGACATTTCTTATATAAAATTGAAAACAACATATGCAAGGCTTTGTTTCGAAGCTTGTGTGTATTTCTTCCTTGGCGCCGGCGTGTCTTAAAGGCAACATGACAGATATTGTTTTCCTCCTCAGGCATACTGTGAATCCCCCGCCATCATATTGCTGGAATAGTGCTAAAGGCGGCATAAAACTCACTCACGCATACTGGGAAGAAGCAGTAAACACATCAACGTGAACGGCAACGTTTATGTGCTACTGCCTCACGTGTGTTTCACGGAGTCGTAATGGCAGCTGTTGTATATGAGGATAGCCCAGTCTGTCATACAGACCCTGAAACAAATATATCCAATAAAGCCTATGGAAGTCTATCATATTTGGCAAGTCTAGATTACTGTAGTATAAAAAATAAAGAAAGTCTCTTGGCTCTTTTTGATTATATTTTATAACTATAATTCAACAATATTTTTAGAGATATATTAATTTCAGAGGCCAGACAGGATATGCAGAAGGATGGCCGGCAGAGTCCGTTACAACAGAGACAAAGGAATCTGGTTAGTCTGTCTCACAGTCTCTGAACCATTTTTTTTTCCCTTTCGCCCAGCCATCACTGCAATGCTATAGCCCTAAAGGAAGCAGGTCACGACATTTTCACGTCGCTGGTGCTCCTTTTCAGTTTAAATAAAGTTGTTTGTTTCTATCAAAAATATATTTTTTCAGAGACTAAGAGTCCAGGAAGGGTGTGTGTGCAGCTTTAAGCAATACTCCAGTCATATCACCATGGGGGACGCCAGGAACAGGCACATTGTATCAATTAGTGGAGTCGAACCAATGACCGGCTTGTAAAGCGAACAGTTACCTAATTGGCTACTTCGCCGAGGCTAGCTAAGCTAAAATACACTGACTACCTGTTATCTCAGCTTTAGATAAGCTTTAGATAAACTATTCGCACCGTTTTTCGATTCTCAAATAATTGGTTTATAATACGGGGAAAAGTCAACTTAAAGGTATTCCTATAAACCGTTGGTGTACAGGATCTGTTCAAAGCATACTGGTTTAGCAATCAGGTGTCTACAACATCTTTCAGCCACAAATGATAAGAACTGGTGAAAGCTAAATCCTCCTACAAATTACCAACTGAGAGAACGCTGGCACGGGCAATGACTTGATGAGGTTTCCAAGCAATTAGAACAGCAGTATGAGAAAACCCGTCATCACAGACATATAGCCACTGTTTCCCTCTTATCGGAGACCACAGAGGGGCGAGTGTGAGCGGATCGTGGTTCTGCTCCATCCCCTGTCACGAGCATCCCCACCAAACACTGGGTATCTGTACTGGCCGCAATCACACACTTCATCGCTTGATAGTCACAACCCCTTGCAGCCATCACAGCCATCACAGCCGTGTCAGTGAAGCCCAGTGGAGCTATAAGCGACTACAGATCGTACAGCCAGACTACAGGTCGCTACAGGGATATCCGACACCGGACCTCTGATAACATTTTGGTCGGCATACAGACAAAGACCAACCATTTTGTCAGGTTTCGGAAGCACATATCCCTACAAGACGCCAGCAAGGAGGTTTGTGTCAGGTAGGTTTCTGTTATGGTATATAATAGGTTGGAGGGATGTTGTCGTAGTTGCAAAGGCTGCTGTGCTGTTGCAGCTGTCTGGAAGGGAGCAGTCTCCAGGCTGACCCTGATGCCGCGGAGGGACGGGGTCAGGGAAGGGGGAGGGGGCTCTGTTTTGGGGAGCTGAATTTGTGATGCAAGAAACATTGACAACATGGCATCTCCTCTCACTGAGATAACACCGACAGCTGTTGCCTAATAAGACACGTCTTGTGATGGGCAGAACAGTTGTTTGCAAACCTTTTTTCGTGTTTTTTTTGTGTTTGTAAGCTTCAATATTCAAATTATGTACAGCTACACAGTAGTATGTGTCAATATTATTTCATAATATATTCATCTGCAAACTGTCATGTTCATGAATACGAACCAGCCAAATTATAATCATATATTTCTTGAGCCTTTGGGAGGACGAACAGTTGAACGAAGCGTCCCTATAATATACCCCGCTGTCTTGCTTAGCAGGCGGGGAGAGCTTTGTGTAGCCATCTCCGAGCTGATGATAACAGGTCGGGTCATAACAGGCCGGGCGATAACAGCCCCAGTGATAACCTCCTACATGTAGTACCTGAGGAATGTACGTGAAATCGAGAACATCTATGTTTAAGTAAATGGTCTGGCTAAGTCTGTGGTGGTGGTGAACGTCTGTGATGTAGGTCTGTGTTGGTGATGTAGGTCTGTGATGGTGATGTAGGTCTGTGATGGAGATGTAGGTCTGTGGTGGTGGTGGTGTAGTTCTGTGATGGAGATGGAGGTCTCTGATGGAGATGTAGGTCTGTGGTGGTGGTGAACGTCTGTGATGTAGGTCTGTGTTGGTGATGTAGGCCTGTGATGGAGATGTAAGCCTGTGGTGGTGGTGGTGAACGTCTGTGATGTAGGTCTGTAATGGAGATGTAGGCCTGTGGTGGTGGTGGTGAACGTCTGTGATGTAGGTCTGTAATGGAGATGTAGGTCTGTGTTGGTGATGTAGGCCTGTGATGGAGATGTAAGCCTGTGGTGGTGGTGGTGTACGTCTGTGATGTAGGCCTGTGATGGAGATGTAGGTCTGTGGTGGTGGTGAACGTCTGTGATGTAGGTCTGTGTTGGTGATGTAGGCCTGTGATGGAGATGTAGGCCTGTGGTGGTGGTGGTGTACGTCTGTGATGTAGGTCTGTGTTGGTGATGTAGGCCTGTGATGGAGATGTAGGCCTGTGGTGGTGGTGGTGAACGTCTGTGATGTAGGTCTGTGATGGAGATGTAGGTCTGTGGTGGTGGTGAACGTCTGTGATGTAGGTCTGTGTTGGTGATGTAGGCCTGTGATGGAGATGTAAGCCTGTGGTGGTGGTGGTGTACGTCTGTGATGTAGGCCTGTGATGGTGATGTAGGCCTGTGATGGAGATGTAGGCCTGTGGTGGTGGTGGTGTACGTCTGTGATGTAGGTCTGTGTTGGTGTTAAGGTCTGTGATGGAGATGTAGGCCTGTGGTGGTGGTGGTGTACGTCTGTGATGTAGGTCTGTGTTGGTGTTAAGGTCTGTGATGGAGATGTAGGCCTGTGATGGAGATGTAGGCCTGTGGTGGTGGTGGTGAACGTCTGTGATGTAGGTCTGTGATGGAGATGTAGGCCTGTGGTGGTGGTGAACGTCTGTGATGTAGGTCTGTGTTGGTGATGTAGGCCTGTGATGGAGATGTAGGCCTGTGGTGGTGGTGGTGAACGTCTGTGATGTAGGTCTGTGATGGAGATGTAGGCCTGTGGTGGTGGTGAACGTCTGTGATGTAGGTCTGTGTTGGTGATGTAGGTCTGTGATGGAGATGTAGGTCTGTGGTGGTGGTGGTGTAGTTCTGTGTTGGTGATGTAGGCCTGTGATGGAGATGTAGGCCTGTGGTGGTGGTGGTGTACGTCTGTGATGTAGGTCTGTGATGGTGATGTAGGCCTGTGATGGAGATGTAGGTCTGTGGTGGTGGTGGTGTACGTCTGTGATGTAGTTCTGTGATGGTGATGTAGGTCTGTGATGGAGATGTAGGCCTGTGGTGGTGGTGGTGTACGTCTGTGATGTAGGTCTGTGATGGTGATGTAGGCCTGTGATGGAGATGTAGGTCTGTGGTGGTGATGTAGGCCTGTGATGGAGATGTAGGTCTGTGGTGGTGGTGGTGTACGTCTGTGATGTAGGTCTGTGATGGTGATGTAGGTCTGTGATGGAGATGTAAGCCTGTGGTGGTGGTGGTGTACGTCTGTGATGTAGTTCTGTGATGGTGATGTAGGTCTGTGATGGAGATGTAGGTCTGTGATGGAGATGTAGGCCTGTGGTGGTGGTGGTGAACGTCTATGATGTAGGTCTGTGATGGTGATGTAGGTCTGTGATGGAGATGTAGGCCTGTGGTGGTGGTGGTGTACGTCTGTGATGGAGATGGAGGTCGGTGATGGTGATGTAGGTCTGTGATGGAGATGTAGGCCTGTGGTGGTGGTGGTGTACGTCTATGATGTAGGTCTGTGATGGAGATGTAGGCCTGTGGTGGTGGTGGTGTACGTATGTGATGGCGATGGAGGTCGGTGATGGTGATGTGGGTCTGTGATGGTGATGTAGGTCTGTGATGAGGATGTAGTTCTGTGATAGTGTTGTAGGTATGTGATGGTGATGTAGGTCTGTGATAGAGATAGAGGTATGTGATGGTGGTGTAGTTTTGTGACGGAGATGTAGGTCTGTGATGGTGATGGAGGTCTGTGATGGAGATGGAGGTCTGTGATAGAGATGGATGTCTGTGATGGAGATGGAGGTCTGTGATGGAGGTCTGTGATAGAGATGTAAGTCTGTGATGGAGATTTTGGTCTATGATGGTAGTGTAGGTCTGTAATGGTGATGTAGGTCTGTGATAGAGATGGATGTCTGTGATGGAGATGGAGGTCTTTGATACAGATGGAGGTCTGTGATGGAGGTTCAGGTCTCTGATTGAGGTCTGTGATAGAGATGTAAGTCTGTGATGGAGATTTTGGTCTATGATGGTAGTGTAGGTCTGTGATGGAGATTTTGGTCTGTGATGGTGGTGTAGGTCTGTGATGGGGATGTAGTTCTGTGATAGTGTTGTAGGTCTGTGATGGTGATGTAGGTATGTGATGGAGATGTAGGTATGTGATGGAGATGTAGGTATGTGATGGTGATGTAGGTCTGTGATGGAGATGGAGGTCTTTGATAGAGATGGAGGTCTGTGATGGAGATGGAGGTCTGTGATAGAGATGGAGGTCTGTGATAGAGATGGAGGTCTGTGATAGAGATGGAGGTCTGTGATGGAGATGTAGGTATGTGATGGTGATGTAGGTCTGTGATGGTGCTGTAGGTATGTGATGGTGATGTAGGTCTGGGATGGCGACGTAGGTCTATGATGGAAATAGAGGTCTGTAATGGTGTTGTAGTTATGTGATAGAGATGTAGTTCTGTGATGGAGATGTAGGTCTGTGATGGTAGTGTAGGTCTGTGATGGCGTTGTAGGTCTGTGATGGTGATGGAGGTCTGTGATGGTTATGTACGTCTGTGATTGTGATGTAGGTCTGTGATGGGGATGTAGTTCTGTGATGGCGACGTAGGTCTGTGATGGCGACGTAGGTCTGTGATAGAAATAGAGGTCTGTAATGGTGATGTAGTTCTGTGATGGTGATATAGGTCTGTGATGGTGATGTAGTTCTGTGATGGAGGTGGAGTTCTGTGATGGAGGTGGAGGTCTGTGTTGGAGGTCTGTGATGTAGGTGTAGGTCTGTGATGGTGGTTTAGGTCTGTGATGGAAGTCTGTGGTGGTGATGTAGGTCTGTGATGGTGATGTATAAGTTTTGACCTACCTAGAATAAGGGCTCTTATATTAAACATTCCGTGCGGTGGTTGATAGAACTCATTGAACTAGATCTGCTAAATTGGCCAGGAACACATTCCTTGCAACATGATCTTCCAATGCCACGCTTGGTAACGCACCGGCCGATGCTGTAGCTGATAATTTTTCTGGAATTCTGCACAGATTCCACAGATTAACAGTTCTATTAGCACCAATTTCCTGCATTGTCTTTACCCGTTGGAGGCAATTACTAGCTATAGCTCAACAGTTGTAGGTACTTCCCGCCCATGTAGTCATCACGCCTCTGACTGTCTCACCTGACGCCAACCGCAGGTGTTGTAATTAACCTTACCTGCCTGACTCACATACCTGTCCGTGCAACAAGGTCACGCCAAGGTCATCCTAAGGTGCGTTGGAGATTCTGAGTCAGCTGCAGTACACTCTGTTGTCATCATCTCACATTTTATAGGAAATGATGAACATGTGAACAACAGAGACTTGATGCAAGACATCAATACGGCGCCTGTATCAAGGCTGTTGAAAAGACAATACGCGTGTTTTGAAACGCAATCGAGTAACTGTTGCAATCAAATGCAACTATATGCTGTGTGGAGACACCTAAGACCTATTATTGTGTCATGTGACTATTTAAGACCGGCCGAGGGGCGGTCGGGTAGCCTAGTGGTTAAAGCGTTCGCTCGTCACGCCGAAGACCCGGGTTCGATTCCCGACATGGGTACAATGTGTGAAGCCCATTTATGGTGTCCCCCGCCATGATATTGCTGGAATATTGCTAAAAGCGGCGTAAAATCAAACTCACTCACTCACTAAGACCGGCCGCTCCCCGATCTACGAATCAAGTGCAGCCATAGCGTAGAGCTGTAATTCAATGTGTTTTAAAATGCACTTTATCTATCTATTTCATTGATAAACTACATGTACACAACACGTTAACACACTTTCAATATATTAACAGCGCATGCTTGTCCCATTCGCTTGCAAATATATTCGCGTGAAACTACCACATAGGGATTGATTGCAAATAGAGCAAGATGCTTGACGGGAATCTATGAGTGTATTAATAACGCTAAATCGCCAACTGTGTGAACATCTGACTCACGGTTCCAATCCAATGGTAACACGAGACTTTTGTGAAGGTCGGTTAGGGGAGGGGTGGAAGAAAAAGGGCTATCGTTGGAAGGGGGAGGGCTGTGGGAGTGGAGGAGGACTACGGGGGGTTGAAACGGGGGCTTGGGGGGGGGGGGGGGGTGCAAGAAAGAAGGCAAGGGGTGAGAAAGGGAGAAAGAAGCAATCAGGGGAGCGGTGATGTTTGAGTTTAGCAAGTCGAGAAGAATGTGTTGACACAACAGTGGGTTGCTGCTATAGAGGTGTCTACTCGGTACAACAGAGGAACCTGAGGAACAGTTGGCACCACGCTCTGTGTGCTATTCTCGCACGCGGGCTGTGAAACACGCATTGTTACAATAATAACAAAAACAGAGGACCTGAAAGCCAACACGTTTAGTCAAAACAACCAGTACAGTTTCTCGAGTCCCGAGTTTCTGTACAATATGAGCATGAATTTCATCTACGATACACAGATGGATTCATAAATAGCTACATAGACGGATGATGGATGGATAGATAAATGGGTGGGTGGGTGGTTGAGTAGACAGACAGACAGACAGACAGATAGATAGATGGATGATGGGTGGATAGATTAATGGATGGGTGCGTGGTTGAGTAGACAGACAGACAGACAGACAGATAGATAGCTAGATAGATGGATGATGGGTGGATAGATAAATTGGTGGGTGGGTGGTTGAGTAGACAGACAGACAGATAGCTAGATAGATGGATGATGGATGGATAGATAAATGGGTGGGTGGGTGGTTGAGTAGACAGACAGACAGACAGATAGATAGATAGCTAGATAGATGGATGGATAGATGGATCTCTGGCTAGCAAGGTCACATGGTTATCTAGCCAGTCTGTGTGATCCATGTATTTCTGACTATCTCGTGCTGAAATGGATATCGAGGGAACGTTCATCACTACCTTCCCCTCGTCCTATCTAGGCATATAAAGATTGAAGAACGGCACGAGACACCGATATCGCACTGTATCAGATTTCATTGGTTTTATAGATTGAGTTACAAATATACACACGTGCTTACATAAATTAGCATATCGTCTTGGACACGGAATTAAGGATGTGTTTAGTTTCATAATCCCCACTCAGTGCGTATACATGCACGGAAACCTAAAACAAGATCACGTGAATACTGGTGATACATTCTCATGTTCTCAACCACATCAGCACCCCAGAAGATCTGCAGCTGGAATTAGTCTTCAGCATCCCATGCTTGTCGTAAGAGGCGGCTAACGGGATCCGGTGGTCAGGCTCGCTGACTCGTTAATTGTGTGTCATCGCATCCGAACTGAGTAAATATATGCTCATGATGTCAGTCACTGGATTGTCTGGTCCAGACTCGATTATTTACCGACCGCCGTCATGTAGCTGGAATATTGCTGTGCGCTAACAAACAACAAACAAACAAACAAACAAGGAACATAGCTCGTTTACGGGGGTGATGTTGGTTGCTTATGCTATAGTCGGACTCCTACAACGAATCTCCTCTAACACAGATTTCTTATGATAATCGAAATGGTTTTGTCGCTTTTATTGTACCTACGTACCTGACACCCTGACAGGCCTCTGAGGGGGCACGGGTGGCCCAGTCGTCTAAGGCGCCGCGATTCGCTGTGCAGAGTTGCGTCCCTTGGGCACGCCAGAAACCTATGATTGTGGGTTCGAATCCCGGTTCGCCCCGATTATGTTTCTAGGTTTGTCAGCACCATACCCGTGCTCGTGGGTTTCACCGAAGTGGTAAAGGTCTGAGACCTGCATCACTTCGGGCTTTCCTCCCACATTAAGCTGACACACCGTGATAGAACTGTAATACTGTTAAAAGCGGCGTTAAACCCAACTCACTCACTCACTCACTCACTGAAAGGCCTCTGACATATATGATGACGGACACATACCAAGGTTTAATCCCTGAAAATCAACATGTTCTGTATTTTTCGACATATCTCCCAAAACTTGCATGTGCCATATTTGTCTGCTGAGGTGGGCATTCACAACGTCACAACGTCACACTTCATGACCTGGCCAAGCGCATTACAAGCCACTGCTACGAGTTTAGAGCTACTCTTTGTCAACGACGGACACTTTTGGCATCTACAAATTACTTCAAAGATAACCCACCTTCTGGCATCTAGGGAAGACTTAACAGCGAGTAGCACTAAATTATTGACAACCCAATCTTTGTTTAATTGACACTGGGGATTTTCGGGTTAGTTCAAAAGTACAGTTCATGACAACATTATCACATGTTTATGAAGTGCCGATTTACTGGGAACTTTCTACATCAAAACATCACGACAACCATCTTGTCTATGTCTCCGAGTAATCTTCTCACTAATCTCGTGTTCTGCACGAAACTAATTGCTTTTGGGGTGCTTCCAAACAGACGTAAACAGTTTAGAAACATATAAAGCGTTTTTTTCTTAATAGAAATGCATAAGGCCTAATAAAAAGTCCGGTCGAACGCCGAGTCTTCTTATCAGAAGGAGGTATCGCTCCAGGACCGTGCTTGATGCCTCCGTATTACTGTGTTCAAGTCACGCAGCATGGCTGGTGCATATTGAATAGCTACTGATATCAGACGCTCGAAAATATCAAAAGTGTTTTGGAAAGTTAATGACTGCATGCGGCAAATCGTGGATAGCTTGCATGTGCTTTCCTGGCAGGCGCTGCACGTGCAGCACGTGCTGATGTAACTGACGGTTGTGGAATAATTAAAGAGTAAACAAATTCGCGGTATTCGCTTCAGGAAGTCCCCGAATAACGCCCAGAAATAATTTCTGACATAAAATCACACTAGATAACACACGAAATACTTTTAAGGCTGAAAATACATTAGGGTGGTACGTTAAGTTTAAAATACACTGAGTTATAGAATGGGTTTTGTGTACACTTTAAATCGCTTGTGTATCACAACGTAACGGTTGGTGGGATGCGATCAGTGCATTTGATTACATCCATGCGGTACATTTATCCAAGCGTTTATATCCCTTGGATATGGTGGATGTGGTGGCAACCTCTGCTAAAAGTAATATTAACCATGTTCACTCACTCACTCGCGGAGGTGGGGTAGCCTAGTGGGTAAAGCGTTCGCCCGTCCCGCCGAAGACCTGGGTTCCATTCCCCCACATGGGTACAATATATAGGCACTAAATAAGTGCAATAACCTGTTAACACGACGTTAATGCCTGTTTACCTTACCTCACCATATTCAATTCAGACACTTAAACACCTAACTATCCAAGAAACCACTCACTCACTCACTCACTAACTCATCAACTCACTCATCTACTCAACCTACCCACAGACACACTCACTCACTAACTCATCAACTCACTCATCTACTCAACCTACCCACAGACTCACTCACTCACTCACTCCCAAGTCTGACACTGTCAAACCACTGGTGATACTTCTGTTGTCACAGTAACGGTCGTATTGCAAGGAATACATTGACAGGCAGTAGCACCGTTCTCCAGAACACGGCGTATTAATGACCCTCTGTCTGTAATCATCATTATTTAACGGTGGAGACTACATCTCGTATCCCAGTCTCACACGCTGTCATTGCAAATTCAATGTCCTAAACACCATAAATGTGCAAGATTGATTACATATCCAGATTGATATTTGATATGGCCAAGACGGCTACACTTACCATAAATCACCCGGATGTCAGTCAGTGATATGGCCGCTAGGGGGCTCCTATATATTCCTGTAGGTTTGATCATAGCTGCATCTGAAGCACTGATTGCAGGGGTCATCTCAAAGTTCGCCTGGTTTGGTAAATATATAAACCTAGCCCCATGGGGCCGCTATCACGAGATAGTTCTACATACATCCTGTCTCACTAGAACTACAATTTCCTGAAATGTTAACTAAACAACCTGTTGCATACGTTAACGTCTTCCATATCAACAAGTTCTGGAATTTTATCGAGGATGTGATTGTCGTCCACAGCCACATCGTTAGGCTGACACAAGTCGATAAGGCAATAATTGAAATAATAATTTCTAAATTATGTAAATACTGAGAACAAGTTGTCCCTATAAGAGACTGGAGTTCTGTCCACATAACTGGACTTGCCTATTTGGAGGATAGAATTCTTACACATCCATGGATTTATCTTCCAGTATAGCCTTAGAGCAAGGCTACCACATCTTCTTCATCAGGTTTTGATCACAGTTTTGTGGTTGTGTTTTGGCGCAATGTTCCTGAGTAAGATTCGTTGGCTTTGTACTACAGAGGTCTTGGTCGTGTCTTATCTGTCTACCATTTGTGTCAAAGTCATGAGTTGTATGCAAGATTCAACGTAGTGTCCAAATAATGGTCAAGGACAAGGGTCCATTGCATAGTGGCCAGTAACTGACCGTCGCTCATCTAGACGTTGAAACAAAAATATCCGAAACTCCAAGTCTGCAATTCTTTAACGATTTTCTCGTCCCCTTCCTGTTATATATTATGTAAGAAAAGTAACAAACTATCTTGACGATTTTCATTTCAGAGATTAAATGTTAATGTAGCTTGTAGTCCAGAAATATATATGGACCCACCCGATACCTGATTTCCCCATAGCGTTCCTCCATAGTCCTAACGTGCTGACAGAGACCGTCTGTTGCACCGAGTTACGGCTTTCCATCACCGTCAGCATCCCACCCCCCACGTCCACCCCCATCAGTAGCGGTTCTTAGGTCTCAAACGTTGCGCTGTGGTGGGTCATATCAAAGGCCATCCATACCAGCGGTCAGTTTTTATCTGCTGAAAAATCATCATTCTCTTTGAAGAAGTCGCCGACTTGTTTAATGATCGCCATACTATCTCCCACGTGACTACTGTTTGTTAGGAAGTCATCTGGAGGCAGTTTATGTCGACAGCGTGTGTACTGCTTGTGATACAACAACTTACGCTTCAGCAGCGTGATTAAGAAAGTGTTACCCGTACTGACACGTTTCCTAATTTACCGCCGATTAACAGCAGAGTCAGCTATTTATGTATGGAAGCCGGTCTAGTCAGATGGAAGGAGAAGCTAGGCCTTTAAACCTACTTTACTCTAATGCAAATATACGCGTCAGCTGGATGGTGAAAATATATTCCGCGCGAGTGTATGTTGCTAGAGTAAATATGACCGAGAATCTAAACAACTCTGGTTCAGAAAAAAATCCTCTGCATCTTATATATCCAACTGTCGCCATATACTATCCCTCATCCCGCATCTGCAGCTGTTGTGGCAGAAACAAAGTCAAGGCAATCATTTTTTTGCATAACAGGAATAGAAATTACGTGTTTATCGGTTCCTCTTCTCTATTCACGATGAGATGTTATAAGTTGCACAAGTTTCTAAGGCAATAATTATCAGTTTAATGTCTTGATTGTCTAAATACATTAAACTACGTGTATAACGAACTGACGGATTAAACGAACTGTTTTTGGTTCCGTCCATTTGCTGTATATATGCGCATAACGAACGTCGGTTATATCGAAATAAAATCAGTGGTCCCTCTGAGTTCGTTATAAACGTAGTTTGCGGTAAAAAGAATGTCCGCTTATCTAGACTTGCCGATTATTAGGATGGAGTTACTATACACCAATGGACATACCATTCAGTACAGCCTTGGAGCAAGGCTACTCTGCCCAGTGCAGTCTGTGAGGGCCGTTTCTATTGTTTACCAAGATAACTGGCCTCCGTTGTCAGCTATACTTTTAAGCGGAGCAGTTTTGTGAATATCGATTGTTTTAGCAATAGTATCCCGCCACTCATTCTTAAAATTCCAAATTTAACGAAATTCTTCATTCGTTACAAGGGTCAGTAATTAGACAAGCGTTGTTGAACGGAAGGGACAGAGATACCGGGAGTTATTGATACTGACCAGTGGGACATGTTTCACATCCGGCCTACGACATCCTCACAACACCGGGTGGCGAGGTGTCTTAAGCGAAAGACCCGGTTTTGATTCCCTGTATGGGTGCAGTGTGTGAAATTGGTGAACTGTTGCTGAACGCGGCGTAAAACACTACTCATTCACAGCGATTGGGCACGCGTAACAATGTTTCACAAGCGTTACTTCTAAAGGCTCAGATCGGTTCATTGTGTAGGCCACTGACTGGTGGAATACTTATCACAGTTAATCATGAGGTGAGGTGAAATGGGGTTTAACTTTCCGTTCAAGATTATTGCACTTACATAGCGACGTGTGTTTGTGTGTGTGTGTGTGGCTGCTTGTACTAGTCCGGACTAATGCCGATTTTATAGTGCTAGCCCACAACGATACCATGCCTCAGTTTAACATGAATACCCCACTCAGACACAGTATAAGGACATCGAGCCGACCAGTCCTTGTTTTAGCCCCTCAATATAATGCCGAGCGCCAGACAGGGTTACAACAAGTACTTAGTCTATCTTTTGACGTCATTTGGTATGACGCGACCGGGGATCAAACCCCGGTCCTTCCGCTCTCCGGGACGAAGCTCTACCCCTAGACCACGGAAGCGGTCCATTTGGTAATGAATTGCGAGGTTTCAATAGTTGATAAAATCGCGACAATGTCAAATTATTTTTTTTGTCATTAGCAAACACACTGATGGTTAAAGAGTTACATGAGCTAATGTAACTAGTTTACCCAAATCATCCGAGTTGTAATAACAGCAGTTAACTAGTCTTGACCTGTTTGTTATGTAGTGACACTCGTTGAATGTACGGTCATCATGAGGGATTCGACCATGTTGCGGTCCGGCGGTGCCAAGAGCTGTAACCGCTCAGCCAAGTTTGTACAGAGCCTGTTTGAGTGTTACTTTCATTACACTACCCACAACCCATTGATCATCAGATCAGAGAAATATATCTACCACTCAGCATTTATGTAAATGAGGCACTTGTCTAGTCAGTTGTTAATGGCAGATGAAAGGCAGGAATGTACTCTTCTGCGTTAGGCGTCCTCGTTGACCTCGGCACGGAGCCAACGCTTTTTCAACCGTTTTCTACAACATTTCCAGACAACATCTTGTCCTACTCCAATTTAGAAGTTGTGTACGACCACAAAGAGGTGATATCACATGACCCAATGTCTCCATTACCACTTTTAAAGGGCAGGTCCTTAGTTTTGTCAGCACCCGTGGGTTACACCAAAGTGGGCTACGTTTAAGACCTCCATGTAGCGTATCCCCTTGTCTAGGATTCAGGTACTTGTCGTAAGAGGCGACTATGCTTGTCGTAAGAGGCGACTATGCTTGTCGTAAGAGGCGACTAACGGGATCGGATGGTCAGGCTCCCTGACTTGGTTGACTTGGTTGATGCATGTCATTGAATCCCAATTACGTGGATCGATGCTCATGATGTCAATCACTGGATTGTCTGATCCAGACTCGGTTATTTACAGACCGCCGTCATATGGCTGGACTATTGCTGAGTCCGGCGTTAAAAAACCAAACCAAAAACCAAACGAAAAGGAACTGGCCAAGTTGTACTATCATGCTCCCACAGTGCAGAGGCTCCCTGCTTTGTAACACTATACACTATTTATCTTCATTTACCGTTTGACTACAGCATTTATATAAAGTACAGTTATATCAATGCAAAACAATTGCAATTACAATAAACTACGGTTAACTCAAAGGGAACACTAATTTTATTTTAATTCGCTATAACCGAAGTTCGTTATAAGCGTATATACAGCATATGGAGCAAATGGACGGGGCCCCAAAACAGTTCGTTATAAACATGTTCGGTATACACGTAGTCTATTGTAGTTCATATTTCTAACATATTTCTCACTACGATAAATGTACATGGTAATTTCGAAATGTTATTAGTACATAATGATATATTAAAACCATCTTTACTAGATTACTGAGGACTGAAAACATGTTACACGAAATTATACAGTGCATGTTTTTAGGCTCAACTGTTGATAACCAGGGGAAATGTTTTTTCTCTAAGATAGGAGTAGCTCTTCTATTTCGTGGTCATCCCAAAATTTGCATGCAAACAGAGCAGTGTCTTGGGTACAAGTTCTTAACTTCCGAAACACATGATTTTCAGGTTCTAAAATTCTATTCTAAATTTACACACAACTCATATAAAAGATTTTTCTTTCAAGTTGTTTGTACAGAATTATGTTTGAAATAATGCTTGTAATGGGCTAAGTAACTTGAAGTGGAAAGAGACATATGCAATTCTTGACTGAACATGTGTTTCAATTTGTGTTTCAGCGTATATACATATGATTCTGCATCAACGATATCTTATGAAAACAAAAGCAACAAAACACTTTCTATATTCATAAGAAACATCGACTGTACGATTCCGACTATATCATCAGCATGTGTTAATGAAACACTATGAAATAGTGATGGTACCAGGTGTTCGCAAAACGGTGGCGTATCCTGCCCCTTCGGTAGCACTTGTCACAAACACACGTAAAGGCAAGTCAATTATTCACCTGAAAAAAACCACTGGAACATATGGTACAAGTCAATGTAGGGAATTTGCATCGGACACCATTATTGTCAGAGATTCGTCAAACTTCGAAATGTGCTCAACATGTCTACCATAAAACTTTTTGAAGGCTTTTTGAAACCGTGATCAAACAACTTCTCAGCAAGAGTTGTAGGACGCTCTTTGAAATCTTAGGGGAAAGAACATGCTCTACTGTACCTCAAGAGTTGGGAAATGTCGACACTAAGGCCAAGCCTGGAGCTGCAGGAATGTTGCTCGAGATGAAGGGAACACTGACTATTGCAAGTTAAAGCCAACCCTCTTCATAAAGGATATAAATATAAGAGGAATTAAAATGCATCCTTGTCGTACACCACAGTTTGTTTAAACTTATCCATTATTAGCCTTCACACTTGACTGATGAATGCATGCTGGATGCAACGTTGAACATTTTTCATGGCAACCATTCTTCTCTGTTAACGTAGTCCGTGGTCTAGAGGTAGAGCGTCCGCCCGGACAGCTGAAGGTCCAGGGTTCGATCCCCGGCCGCGACATACCAAAAGACGTTAAAAGATGGTACTTGTTGTTACCCTGTCTGGCGCTCGGCATTAAGGGGATAAATCAAGGACTGGTTGGCATGGAGTCAGTATACTGTGTCTGAGTGGGGTATCCATGTTAAACTGCAGCATAGTAACTCCG
The DNA here is from genome assembly GCF_023055435.1 of Haliotis rufescens. Classification (NCBI taxonomy): domain Eukaryota; kingdom Metazoa; phylum Mollusca; class Gastropoda; order Lepetellida; family Haliotidae; genus Haliotis; species Haliotis rufescens. The sequence continues at coordinate 2,777,944 of NW_025964057.1, forward strand.
TGGGCTGGCACTATAAAATCGCCATTAATACAAGCAGCCACACACACACGTGCATGCACGTCGCTTTATAATTGCATTAATCTTGGACGTGACGTTAAACAACCTGTAGACTTCGACAGATACTTGTTTCACATGGCCTGCAATGTAAATACGTTATCCATTCTAGCTCACCCAGGAGAGAAAACCTGCTTGAAATTCAAGTATCAGCTCATTTACATCCATCCATGTTCCAAGTCGCTTTTTCCAGTACAGTTGTAAAAAACTATCCTGTGGCGACGTAAAGAAGACATACTCCCCTAGAACTGTTTGGCTCAAGCGTAGAACCACTTTTGTGAACTGGTATTCCGATGTTCCAGGCCTCAGGATAAATTTCAGTATCCATTATTTTAATGGAAGGATTCTCTAAGAAGAGGAGTACATTTGTTTCTCCTATTGTGAAAACTTGTAGGGTATGACTATATCATAATACACCGTGTTCCCTATATGAACGAGTATATCAAGTGTATAGCCGAGGTACATGGCTTTGATATACGAGTATACCAAGGGTAGTAGCAGTAGTGGTAGTGGTAGTAGTGGTTGTGGTGGTAGTAGTGGTAGTGGTAGGGGTAATTGTAGTGGTAGTAGTGGTTGTGGTGGTAGTAGTGGTAGTGGTAGGGGTAATTGTAGTGGTAGTAGTAGTAGTAGTAGTAGTAGTAGTAGTAGTAGTAGTAGTAATAGTAGAAGTAGTAGTAATAGTAGTAGTAGTGGTGGTGGTGGTGGTAGTAGTAATAGTAGTAGATGTAGTAGTAGTAGTAGTAGTAGATGTAGTAGTAGTAGTAGTAGTGAGTAGTAGTTTGAGAGCTGATTTATATTGGTATATACCACGTACGTTGCATTTTCGAATATATGATTAAAGCAGGTATCTAAATTAAATATTCGTTCTGGACTCTGCATTAGATAGTATATCAGTTGTTTATTTCATGTAAGTGTTATATGTAGATCACTGACGTGTATATCACTGTTATATCACCTACATACTCACTATGACCACGTGCAGATCAAAGCCGACACTACGGGCTTGATGTTAGGACCGGAAGCGATGAAGATGTCATGACGAGTTTCCCGATAAGGGAGATAACTCGCGTCTACGCTAACCCTTGAATGAACAGCAAGACATCATAGCATCTAAATGTGCTGGACGAGTGGCTTCTGATAGCACTGCATCTCTGGCAGGCCGATCATGTGTACTCTGGGACCAGATGAGGTATGTCGGAGCAAGAACTGTGTCAATATCTGACCCTTCTGTATCTCCATCTCTGACCAGGAACAATGGCCGCCCTGTTCTCTGTGACGTCATAGGTGCACGCGGTGTAGATAATGAACTGTGGTTCCTGTTTCGCTTTGGCGTAGAATCAAGTCGTTCCAGTCTTCAGATAACCTCTCGTCCACTCCAGGGTATAGCACCAGCTCTTCTCGATTAACCCCTGTGCTATTTCTAGTACTTATAAATCTCCATAGACGAGGTCATTTCGGGTTATATACATGATATTACCATACATGGACAGGTTTGTGATAAACCACTTACGGCAATAACAGTAATCTGTAAATATCCATCTTCTGAGGTACTGACTAAGACCCCCATTACGCTGACAACGGCATACATAATTGTATCAATCGGGATTTTATCTCTTATGCTTAAAGCATTAGTGAGTGAGTGAGTGAGTATGGTTTAATGCCGCTTTTAGCAATATTCCAGCAATATCACGGCGGGGGACACCAGAAATGGGCTTCACACATTGTACCAATGTCGGGAATCGAACCCGGATCTTCGGCGTGACGAGCGAACGCTTTAACCAGTTGGCTACCTGACCGCCCCCTTTAAGCATTAGAGCGGAATTAGGATTTACTGTGTTGTAAGAAATGTTGTTGCTGTTACCACAATTCCAAGCGACTAAGCTGTCTGGCTATGCTCTAGGGTTTCGCACAACGGCAAAATTACATGATGAAGAGCAGGCATTACAAATATAAATGACCCCTGAAGATCGGGGTTACAATAGGTCTTCAGCAACCCATGCTAGTGGTAAGTAGCGACTATGCTTGTCGTAAGAGGCGACTAACGGGATCGGGTGGCCAGGCTGGCTAAATTGGTTGATGCATGTCATCGTATCCCAGTTGCGCGGATCGATGCTGATGATGTCAGTCACTGGATTGTCTGGTCAAGACTCGATTATTTACAGACCGCCGAATAGTGCTGAGTGCGGCGTTAAACAACAATAAATCAATCATAAAAAAAACATACCACACCAAAACATATACACATATTCTGACACACATACATACACATACACACATACTCAAATACACACACAAACACACACACATACACATGCACACATACACCCACACACATACACACGCACACATACACACGCGCACACATACACAAACACACATACACACGCATACCCATACACCCCAACACACATACATATACACGCACACACATACACACGCACACACATACACACTCACACACATACCCACACGCACACACACAAACATACACACACATACTCACACACACACGCTTTATTTTGCCAGTGGGGGGTAATCGAACTCTGATCTATGGCGTGAAGTTTTAACCACCAGCCTTGTCTACCGCCCACTCATGGACACGACATGCGTTTTGTTTATCATTCTTATATTCGAGTAATCCTCACCTTTGAGTCAGTGAATATTTGAATACGGTTTACCGCCGCTGTCAACAGCATTTCAGTTATGTCCTGGCTTGTCAGATTCATGATGGAGGAAAACCAGAGGGAAACCCAGAGGGAAAGCCAGTTTTAGACGTTACCCGCTGTAAAACGCATAATGAATATGAATCTTGGATTCGAACCAAGGTCAAAGGGTTCTGGGGCGCGTGCCCAAGCCTCCTTTTAAAAACATATAAGTATTTATGTATTTATTACTGACGCATCCAATGGCCTTGAAGCAGCGGTAGCCATTAAAGAATGCCATTACGGGTGAAATACACGCGAAGTTATATACCGGACCTCCACCGCCTTGACAGCAGCGTCAGGTGTCTCACTAGGCTTGTTGTGTTATGTCTTTTTCTGTTTACAAGGCTACCAACATCAAACATGCCGTTGTGGTGATAGGTGGGACGGATGGTGTCGTATATCGAGCCAGGAGAAGAATGTGCACGGCATTTGATAGAAACTGAAAAGCATCACGAATATACCATTCAAAGTGTTCAAAACAATAACAAATCTGTGAATTTGCTAAACCGACTTGAACCGTCATTTTACTGTTGAACAAAGATTAGATTTGTAACTTTACATTTTTCTCTCCCTTCACTTAAACCACCGCAAGATTTTCTTATCAGTTACACTGAGTGAAAAAATCCATTAAATGAATATACGACACAACTAATTTTTTATTCAAGAAAAGATAACCTATTTTTCCCCACGCCCTATTTCAAGCATCCCGGATTGCCCTGATGCAGGAGAAGGCTGTGCCGTTATGCGAGCGTCCCTGGTTTCTGGAAGAACGTCGATGTTATTCCTGTTTACAGTTACACTTAGTTCATCTGATGGGGAAACGGCAACTGCTGCAGTTAAACCGACATGGTTACATAATAAACTCATTACAAGATGTTACATTCGGAGAAATTACTCTCATATCGTTGACCCGTTTCGTCAAACCGAACACGCCATCTGCACATGATAAGCGACAACTGGTGCTATAAAACTGCTCAAAGTTCTTATCTTTTATCTCGAAGCAGAGGAAGAAACTTTACCAGCGTTCCCTGAATGGTCCCCGTCTTCCCAACCAGCTGATCCTATGTTCTTACTGTTTCAGATAAGGAAGCATTTGACCTTGACCTTGACCTACCAGGAATGACGGTATGTATCAATAATATGACTGTATTACGTGTAAGCCTTGAAACAACAATCATACATCGCCCGCAAACTCGGATTGTGTTTCGTGGTTGATCTTGAAATACACGTCCACCTTATTGACAGACAGGCAATATTTCAGATTCACGTATTTCTCCAACCTCATTAAAATCAGTCCTCAGTTCTCGCTACCGCTGAACAAAGATCTGAAGACATTCCATTAGGGGTCACGTCATAACGACCTTTCATCCGACCAATCAGAGCATCGCTTACCAGATTATGAAAGTGACAGTCGGAATGTGATTTCTAATCATGTAATAGAAAACTCCGAATGATAGTTACGGGTTTAACGACTGAATCCATACAATCTAGACCATCTATTAGCCATTACAGAATGTTCTTTTGTTCAGGTTTCAAATTTGTAATCGAGAATTTGTCAAAATATGTTTGGAAACGTAATCGCCAACTTGAAATTAGAGCCGTAAAGCACGAGAAAGCTGCCTTCTGATTGGTCATTCCATTGGTCGGTCAAAGTTCGCGCAAGGTCGGTCTGACGTGACCCGTAATGGGATGTCCTCAGATCTTTGTTTAGCGGTAGCGAGAACTACGATCTGATTTTAATGAGATTGGTATTTCTCCCAGGGCAACGTCGAGATTAGCCACTTCCGGTTACGTGGCCCCAAAAGACTAATCAATGCACTTCACGAATCCATTGGGGAATTACTTATTTTTTAGCGTATACAGAAATGTTTAGACTGTATCAATGAACTCTAAATGTTTTTTATCTCCTTGCTTCCACCCGTGTTATCGCAAACTATGAATTGTACAAGTAGAAGGTTTTTTGTGGGTTTTTTTTTAACCATCTTCAATCCAGTGACTGTATTCAGCGAAGCAGATATTTACTTAATCTCAAGTGGCTCCTATTGATATACTATACTCTTATGGCTGTTCAAATATATTTACCGCTAGATGGCGCTGCCGTCAGTTTGTTTGATATATGTGTGATGAGTATTGGCGCATGCTGCGAAGATAGCCGGGTCCTGAAGCCGCGGGAAACACGCTGATGTACCGAGTGCTTCATCAGCTCTCCTTCACAAGACTGATTACCTATTCAGCCCAAGATAAAATGGCCAATTCCACATTCAGGCATGATTTTGTTTAGATAACAATATAAAGAAGAAATCATTACATTCATGGAATGGAAGATATTTAAGACAATCGTGCAAAAGCCGGGGGGTTTCAGAGCTAGTTTAGGTTACCCTGCTACATTTAGAGATGCCCTATTGGGAGCCCCATATCACTCAATTCTAGACCATTCCAAAACATATGATTGTACCATAGACCATTCCATCCAGGATAGTTCTACCACAGATCGTTTAATTATATTGACCAGTGTTCCATATACTGTTTCCTTCAACCGGTATTCCATTCTCTCGAGTACCTTTATCTGCAGACCATCCTCTCGAGTACCTTTACCTGCAGACCATTCTCTCGAGTACCTATACCTGCAGACCATTCTCTCGAGTACCTTTATCTGCAGACCATTCTCTGGAGTACCTTTACCTGCAGACCATTCTCTCGAGTACCTTTATCTGCAGACCATCCTCTCGAGTACCTATACCTGCAGACCATTCTCTCGAGTACCTATACCTGCAGACCATCCTCTCGAGTATCTTTATCTGCAGACCATTCCTTCGAATACCTTTATCTGCAGACCATTCTCTCGAGTACCTTTATCTGCAGAACATTCTCTCGAGTTCCTTTACCTGCACACCATTCTCTCGAGTACCTTTATCTGCAGACCATCCTCTCGAGTACCTTTACCTGCAGACCATTCCCTCGAGTACCTTTACCTGCAGACCATTCTATCGAGTACCTTTACCTGCAGACCATCCTCTCGAGTACCTTTACCTTCAGGCCATTCTTCCGTATGTCATTCTACTGTAGACGATTATACCGTAGACCATTCTACTGCAGACCATTCCACAGTGCATTATCATACCTCAGACCATTCTTTCGTATGCCATATTTCACTGTGGATGAATATACCGTTGACCATTCTACTGCAGACCATTCCACAGTGCATTATCATACCTCAGACCATTCTTTCGTATGCCATATTTCACTGTGGATGAATATACCGTTGACCATTCTACTGTGGACATTCCACTATACATCAGTATACTGTAGACCATTCTACTGTAGAACATTCCACTATACATCAGTATACTGTAGACCATTCTACTGTAGAACATTCCACTAAACATCAGTATACTGTAGACCATGCTACTGTAGAACATTCCACTATACATCAGTATACTGTAGACCATTCTACTGTAGAACATTCCACTATACATCAGTATACTGTAGACCATTCTACTGTAGAACATTCCACTAAACATCAGTATACTGTAGACCATGCTACTGTAGAACATTCCACTAAACATCAGTATACTGTAGACCATTCTACTGTAGAACATTCCACTATACATCAGTATACTGTAGACCATTCTACTGTAGAACATTCCACTATACATCAGTATACTGTAGACCATTCTACTGTAGAACATTCCACTAAACATCAGTATACTGTAGACCATTCTACTGTAGAACATTCCACTAAACATCAGTATACTGTAGACCATGCTACTGTAGAACATTCCACTAAACATCAGTATACTGTAGACCATTCTACTGTAGAACATTCCACTATACATCAGTATACTGTAGACCATTCTACTGTAGAACATTCCACTATACATCAGTATACTGTAGACCATTCTCATTTCACCGTAGTCCATTTGACTGCACAACATTCTCCTATAGATCTTTTAAACCTATCTTTGAATCTTGCAGGTTTTTTCGATATCAGATATCCTCCATGTTGACCTACAGTGTCCTCTTGGGCAGACGTAGACTGCACTAAGTCTGTGAAACCAGTTCGTTAAAATAGTTTTACTCTTAGTACAAACAATATGTGTAAAAGTTCCACAGTCATGGCGCAGGGAAAGGGCAGATCGAGGGTTATAGGGTTACGACATTTGCACATGTGATTTGTATATATTCTCGATGCTGATTGGTTAGTTTTAGCGAAGTGACGTGGCAGTGTTTCATTGTTGACAACAATACGATCTGACCTCATCCATTGATAACAACAATCTCATTAAAATCAGATCGTAGTTCTCGCAACCGCTAAACAAAGATCTGAGGACATCCCATTACGGGTCACGTCAGACCGACCTTGCGCGAACTTTGACCGACCAATGGAATGACCAATCAGAAGGCAGCTTTCTCGTGCTTTACGGCACTAATTTCACATTGGCGACTACGCTTCGAAACATATTTTGACAAATTCTCGATTACAAATTTGAAACCCGAACAAAAGAACATTCTGGAATGGCTAATAGATGGTCTAGTTTGTATGGATTCAGTCGTTAAACCCGTAACTATCATTCGGAGTTTACGTTTTCGACGTTGCATGATTAGAAATCACATTCCGACTGTCACTTTCATAATCTGGTAAGCGATGCTCTGATTGGTCGGATGAAAGGTCGTTCTGACGTGACCCCTAATGGGATGTCCTCAGATCTTTGTTTAGCGGTAGCGAGAACTGAGGTCTGATTTTAATGAGATTGTTTAGCGGTAGCGAGAACTGAGGTCTGATTTTAATGAGATTGTTTAGCGGTAGCGAAAACTGAGGTCTGATTTTAATAAGATTGTTTAGCGGTAGCGAGAACTGAGGTCAGATTTTAATGAGATTGTTTAGCGGTAGCGAGAACTGAGGTCTGATTTTAATGAGATTGCTCTGAACAATGGTCCGACTTCAGAGGCGATTCCCTGGAGGTTTGTTTGCCCTGATAGTTTTACGAATTTTTCCATTTTCATTCTTTAGACGACAAGAGTAATATTTAGAATAACCGAAACTGCCGGTCAAAATGAAGTATACACTTGAAAATTGGATTTGACCAAAACATTTCAAATGTTATCTAAACGTTACTAGGTTGAAAACAGTCGCCGAAACACACCAACTTAAAGGGCCAAAATACAGTTACAATCCTCACGTGCAGACTAACGCTTAGTCTCTGAACATATATTTTTCATAATAACAAGTACTCCATATAAACTGAAAAGGAGCCCCAGTGGGATGGGAGATTCAGAACCTGTTGGAAATCTAGACTTGCTTCATTTAGAGCTTTTGCTTGACAGAAAGAGCTGGGCCGAAGGGAAAATATTATGGTTAAGTGACTGTGACTGACTAACACTTAGCCTATGACAACATTTCTTTTAAAATAATGATAATGTTTCTTCTTCAAAGGGACTATATATTCACAATATACACGGTGTACTATGGTGCAACAGTTGCAGCCTACAGAGGTTAGCCTTGTGTTCACGGGCACATGTCAGAGCCACGTAACAGCTCACTCTCAACTGACGATGTTGACAGAGGAAACAGACACCCTGGCATCTGCAGTATGTCTTCAAGACGCATGGCCTCCAAAACGTGTAATTAACCAGACTTGCACAAGTCTCTAAGGAAATATTGAATAGTTTCATTCATAATTTCTAGATTATGTAAATAATAAGAACAAGTTGTCCCTACAAGAGAACTGTTCACATATCTAGACTTGCCTGTTGGGAGGATAAAATTACTACACATCCTTGGACTTTTCTTTCAGTTGAGCCTTTGAGCAAGGCTAGTAAATAACCTACACAGTAGAAGAAGCTCTTCCTGTCTTGAGACAGATGCGTTGTTTTAACGCGCTCGTATTTTGTTGTAACCTCCTTTGTATCAGGTATATTTCCTGTGTGTTCTCGTAACTTATCATACACATTCCTGATCATTACTTGTTGCCAAAACAGAAACCTGACACTGTGTGATGTGTCCGACAAGCTCAGTGTTGCTTTGTTAAGCTAGACTTGATGCATTTATAAGGAAACAGTTTCTAATGAAGATTGAAAGTCTATTTTTAATAAAGTATAATTTTAAAAACTATCAACTTATTTTTGTTCGTATAAGAATCTGGATTGTCGGTCTATTAGATCTAGACTTGCTCATTACCAAGATAATATAAATAGAATCACATAGATTTTGGCTTCAGTACAGACTTGGAGTAAGGCTACTGCCGCCCCTGTTATTGTGATATCAATATACCTTACTCCATATGTGCTATAGCCTTAAAAAGACCCGTAGTATACACGTTATTCTCAAGTTACAAACCCAAAGCAATGGCCCTACATTTTTTTTACATCTCTAAAAGTTTCTTTTAGCCTAAAAAAACTCTTGCGCATGGATTGTACTGGCGTCTGCCGTTCTCTTCATCATCTCGCGCCCCCTCCCCTCCCACGCTGCCTCTACCCCCTTCTTCTCCCCCATCCCTCACCCCTCCCCAGATACAAATCTTGAAACAGATGCAGTTCCCCAAGATATGTGAACCCTAACAGCATCGCAACGCTCCTCCCGGCCTTACACGCGTGTCCGAGGCAAAATTAAACTGGGACCAACTGCCAGGTCGCTTCCCGCAGATTGACTGAGCGATTTAACTTGCTGATCGCAGGGTGCCTCAGATAGGGATATTTTAAAGAAGAGAGCTTACAAAGTCTTTGACTGTTTAATGAGCGGCCATGTTGACAGATGGGCGGTCTCCCATTGGATGTTGAGGGCGAAGATTGGACGCTGGAGATAGGACTTGTAAAAACTATCGGAAACATTGATGGGATATAGGTGAAGGGTCTGCCTTTCTTCAAATGAGCTGATCTCTTCCCTGCATGGCTCGACCCACGATCTCACGGACGATAGAACGACTCTAGACCTTACACATCTGATTGTAACAAAGTCGGTATCTCGAGTGCCTGTTGACTTCTTGCCCACATCTCATTGTCGTCTGCTTCTTCCATCGTCTGTCAGAATATGACGGAAGGCAGGTGAGGATCGTTTGGGTTGTGCTTTGTTTATAAGACAAGCTGGTTTACTGTTTACAAACTTGCAAGGCTGAAAGTATACTGACCGGGAGGCGATAAGAGATTAATTAAACACATATCTTGTTAGTCACCATATCGTCTGCTCGGAGCGTACAGGAGAGAAACAGTCTCAGCGTCAATCCTGGAGGTTGTGGTGTGATGTAATACCGTGAGTGTGTTCCAACAGGCCCTGCTGGGGACACTGTTTTCACACGTTTACCAGTGTAAATGCGTTAATTGGATATCAGAGCCAGAAGCGTCTGCACGTGTCAGATAGACAGCTGAGCGGTCAGTGTTGGAACTTCCGGCAAATGTCCGAGCGTGGAGGCAGACGATAACTCACGTGTATCTTCTCATTTCTGCCTCACTGACACTCCTACACCGTCGTAAATTGTTGGGAATTTGCCGGGGACTGAAGTAAGGAATCTCTCCCACACAGGCCAGATCCGACTGTAGCGAGCGGAAGGCTATCGCTTTAAAAGATAAGTGGATATTTCAAGATGGCTTCTAGCGGCGTTGACCCTGATGTTAAAGAAAAAGCCAACGAGGAAGTCAAAGAAGTCGTGGCAGAACATCCTCCCGAGGCTAAGAATGAGCAGGTTCCAGAATGTGTAGACAATCCTGCAATAGAGGTGACTGAGGCTCCCTCTAAGTTGGAGGAGGTCAATCAAGCGGATGATCCAACACCCGTCGAGTCGCCGCCAGAACAACAGGAACAGCCGATACCCGAAGAAGCCCCACCCGGGGAAGCAACCACACCCGAGGAACAGGCGCCTCCAGCTGAAGGGGAAACAGAGACTCCGAAAAAGCTCACGCGGCTCCAGAAAAGTAAGATTCTATTAATGTTTTGATGCAAAGTCGGTAAAGGTTCAAAGTGGCGTGTGTTACATTAGCGTAGCGCGATGACGCTAACTCAGAGGGGTTGGGGGCAGGAGATGGGGGTTCGGTAGGGGAGGGGGACCTGCTACACAACGCAAGCTGCTTGAAGGGGACGCGCAGCGTTCTTCGAGCATCTCATCAGTTCCAGATGGCGAACTACTGCTGTACCTGTTTGATGGAGTGGAGGGCTTTCATTTTTAACGATACTTGAATATTTAACATAGTTGGGATACTACATTGCTATTGTACATTATCCCATTCTTTGGTGGTTCATAAGTAATGGCAGGGGGAAATTTGAAGCAGACCCTATTTATATCCGCCTTTTAAATTCTGTTTACAAGGTTGTAGAGATAAACAAAGATAAACACAGGTAAACAAAGAGACCGATCAGCACTACAAGACAGGCATAACTAAGCGTTATTATGTTCGACATATTTTGACAAGATGGAGGAAGCTTCTGATGTAGCATTACCCTCGTTAAAAAGTGAATCAATTATACATGCCACACTCTGACATGCCAAATGTCTAAACAGCTCCGCATGTCGGACATTACCCAGGATTCATCTCCCCATCCTGTCCGGTTAGTTAATGGCCTGGAGAGTCTCGACCACTCACAATCAACCAATCACAGCTTAGGATCTTAAGGAGTTTGTAGTTTCAGACAGGCGATATATTTGCAGATGCAAACATCAGATACTGTTACAGACTGTGTCAATTCATCATCTTCCGTCTGTTCCCTGTACGTGTCTGTCCGTCCGTGGACTTCTTATCTACAGACAAACAGACAGACATATAGATAGATAAATAGATAGATAGATGGATAGATAGTTAGATAGATAGATAGATAGATAGATAGATAGATAGATAGATAGGGACAGAAATAGGTACACTATATATGTACATTCATGTGTCTGTCAGTTTGTTGTGTGTCTGTAAACATAAATTAATATTTATAGCTTGTTGCTAAGTTGATTTCCGTGATATGCATCAGCAACCCATGCTTGTAAGAGGTGACAAAGGGATCGGGTGGTCAGACTTGCTGACTTAGTTGATGGATGTCATCGTATCCTTATTGCGTAGATCGATGCTCATGATGTCAATCACTGGATCGTCTGGTCAAGACGCGAGTATTTACATTCCGCTGGAATACTGCTGCGCGCGGCGTTAAACAACAATCGAAAACGTAATATGTCATCAATCACGTGATGATTTGTAAGAAGAAAGCCGTTGACGATGACGTTGGTATATAACACCTCAACACTATCTGTACTAAACGACGAGACTCAGATAAAATCAGAACGGTCTATCAAGCTATAAGAGAAACCATCCACAGATAGGGCCGGGTGCAAACTATCTACATATGGACATTCTTCATTCTTGATAGGTTCTTACTTTAACAAGGATATTCGTAATTCATATGTTGATGTTACAAATTGAGAGGGGAAGATACTCCAACACTCCACTTGAAAATAGGTTCCGTCCGCACTGTGACTGCCATTCCGTGGAGGATGAGGAACTCTTCCTGCTTTCATGCCCACTGTGTACAACCTCAGGAGAAATCTCATCACACTGATAGAAATAGGCGACCCTTCCCAGACTGATAAAACCAATCTCCTAAAACAAACCATGGACCCTCCAAATGAATGGTCAAGTCTTGTTGCAAGGACTGTATTCGGCATGTTTAAGCTGAGACCATGAGAAATTCTATTCGTCTATCAATACAGTTTCAACACCAAGTGTACGCTGCTAGCCACCTCATGATATACATAAATGTTTATATACTGTAAATGAAAATAATATATAATACATCTATATATAATGTACATGATGTATATCTACCTCTCATGTTTATAGCTATATTTATGTCCATATGTAGATCGTTTGTACCCTGCCTCACGAGGATGTTCTGTACAATAACATTCTTGATTCTTGATAGGTACTCACTCTTACAAGGATAATCGTAATTCATATGTTGGTGTTACTTGATCACCAGATCACGGCTATTTCCCAAGCAGCACCTTCACGTCACGCGCCATGATTCCGAGTGATTGAGTGAGAGACTTAGGATTAAAGCCGCTTTGAACATTTCATGGCGTTCACGCTCCCAAAACCAAACACTTTCTCAAGAAACAAATATAATGCAACGGCCCTGAGTATAAACAGGCCGATTTTGTTTTAAATTTTAGATCATTTTTACAAAGTCTCGAAATATATTCTAAGGTCGTAAACAAGTGCTCGCCATCGGGAGACTCGTGTCTTCCCAAGCCCAGACGCTGCTCTTCAAGGTCACGTTGTCTGATAGTGCCTCGCAATATCTCGTAATGTCTCGTAATGCCTGGTAACACCTGGTAGCGACCACCGGGAGTAGGGCAACTCTCCTCAACGTGTTCCACTACCCCCAGCAACCTCAGATCATCGTCTACCACGTAAGTGGTTATGACTGCAATCGAACTGCCTCACCCGGCAAATGCTGCGCCTAATCAGCTTGATGAAGGGAAGGACGCCACTGATGCTAGGATGTGCCTCAACTCACTTAGAGGGATACATCTAAAAACAGGTGGAACAACGCTAGAAATAGTACCGTGTAGGTACCACGAAGTCCTGGGTGACGTTATCTACTGCAGGGGAACTACGTATCTGCTCGTATACTAGTATTTCAAGGATACAATGTCAGCAAACATGTATGGCGCGTGTTAAATGAATATGTTGTGTAGAGAGACTAGTATCTCAGTCATCGTTGAGTAGATATTTATAAGAATAAGTATGACGGCGTTCAGGTTTTGATAGCATTTTGTTCTGTTTGAAAAGATTTCAATCAAGTACTTTTACATTTAAGTATCATTTGATTCGAGAAAGCATTTTCATTACTAGTTTGGCATACGATAAATAAAAAATATATGTGGACATTACACTTTATCCAAGCGCTCGCTTCGATTCGAAATTCTCTGTGTGGACGTGCGTCAATGTAGACTAACATCTAGTCTGTGAAATGAACGTATTTTACAGAAAGAAACATTATAGTTATTAAATAAAATAGAAAGGGGCCCAGAGACTTTCTTCATTTTCAGATACTGAAGTAATCTAGACTTGCCAAACATTATAGACTTGCGTGGGCTGTATTGGATATATTTGTTTCAGGGTCTGTATAACAGACTAACGTCCCTGTTACCTGCCAGGATCGGTAATTCGTTAGTTCGAATCCGACATTCGACCTGATGGTGATCCTTTGTTGACGAGCACTATACCGGGTATATATATACACACACGATAGACCTGGAGATAAAGCCTGTATATTGTACGATCGACCAAATGATATACCCTGCATATTGCACCATAGACCAGATGTAAAGATGAATGGATGGTTTGATAGATAGTCGGTAACATTATTATGGTAAGGAAATAGATTCAGATTTTGGGAGATCAGGGTCAGAATTCGCTGTATAGTGTAGGAGTACCCCGGGATTGCGATGTCGTAACATGTGTAACGTACATGATGTTTTGTTACTGTGCACTGATATGTGCGTGTGTCCATTTTGATATCATCTTTATATTGTCTGAAAGGTCAAGATTTATTTTGAGAGTTGTGTTGAATCGGTTTATCTTCAAAAATATGACTGGATGTCAGACAGACAGACAGACAGACAGACAGACGGACAGGCAGGTTTATTCAGTATTATGGCCATATGGACTAAAGTACAATTGATACTAACTCATAATATGATGCTACGTGCATACAGAAATTACATTTTCTTGAATCTGATAGTAAAAACATGCTTTATGTAAGCAGCCACTGAATAGATAACATGTTTATTTTGTGAGTTGATAATATTTATCATTAACATTTAAGATTTAAAGTCATCATTCAAGAAGGGGAGATATGTAGATCTTAACTTGGAATACTTGTTACACTTAAATAAGACATGGAATTCATCTTCAGTTTCACCTCTGTCACAATTGGTACAAACACTGTTAACAGCATCAATATCTTTCGATTTATGACACATATTTACATTGAAATTATGTAATGAGATTCTAAATTTAAGAAACGATCTTATTAATGATTTGACAGAAAAATACATTTCCTGTTGAAGATGTGACTTTAGTTTATTATAATTGCTAAGATAATGCGAAGATGAAACAGTTCCGTACCAGTTTTGTGCAAATGTATCTTTCATTCGCTGCTTAAATATTCCCATAAATACTTGAATGTTTCTAATATCCCGTGCAGTCCACACAAAAGAAAAAACACATGTAAATAAACAGATTTCTTACTTCAGATACCCAGTTATGTTTACCTTACCATCCAACTGCTTTAACAATTTATAACATTGAAGAGGATATCTACATTTTTCCATTCCTAGTAACTTTATCCAGTATTTAACTGCTCTAACTTGGCTGTGCACAAACATATTGTGACTGGATGTCAGTTGGTATTGAGCTGGAGATTAAGGCACTTTGTCTGTTGTCAACAGTATCTAAGAGACAAGAGAATACGTAAAACCTATCCAGTTCTGTTTTGGCTGTAGTAACACTCGCATTGCAAACAGTAGTTTATATCAATATGAGGATGACAATATGTCACATGCCAGTAATATACTACATTAAATATATTATGTACAAGAACGTCAGACCTAGCCTTCCTCCAAGGCTGTACTGAAAGATAATTCCATGGATGTTTAGTAATTCAATGCCCCTAATAGGCAAGTCTAGATATGTCGACACTACTCCAGTCTCTTATAGGGAAAACTTGTTCTTTACTTGTTTATTTACTTAATCTAGAAATGACGATTTATGATAATTATTGCCTAAGAGACTTGTGCAAGTCTACCGCAGACCAGGTGCCTACAGATCCCTAGGTAGCTTGCCTCGGATCATCTTACAATAACAACATTATGGCAATTAACCCATTCCCTGGGCGCGTAATCCAATATCTTCCGAGGTAACACCTTGAAGTGACAGCACTATATTGCCGGCCTCTCGCCACAGCACGACCGATGTAGGTGACAGGCTAGCCTGACATTAACTCTGCATACAGGCCCTGAAATAGACTTGCACAAGTCTCTAAGACAATAATTATTAGCTAAACTAAACGGGAATGGTAATTCAATACAAATGTGATTGGTATCACCTGTGTAAACAATTTTATGCTGAACTGAAGAATCGATTGAGGATGACAGTAATATTTTTTAGAGATCTGTCTCGAGACTTGCACAAGTCAATAATTGTTAGTTTAAATCATAATTTCTAGATTATGTAAACGATAAGAACAAGTTGTCCCTATAAGAGACTGGAGTCCTAAGAATGTACTGTCCACATATCTAGACTTGCCTATTAGGAGGATGGAATTACTACACATCCATGGACTTTTTTCAGTTTAGCCTTGGAGCAAGGCTAGCCCTGAAACAAATATATCAAATACAGGCCATGCAAGTCTATAACAGTGGGCAATTCTAGATTACTGCAGTTTCTGAAAATGAAGAAAGTCCCATGGCTCCTTTTTATGATATTTTCTTAAGATAATTTGGGAACTTTCCGAGACTAGATGTTAGTCTAGTGACGGGTAGCACCACGGAATGCCCTGAAAGCTGCTTGCTATCCTGGACGTTGTACAAGGAATTATCTGAACTGGAGGTATTCCTGACAGTAATTATGTTTATATACCAAAAAATATTTTGATGATATCGTTTAGTAGCATTACTGGAGGTAGCGTGAGAAATAAGCCAGAAAGCACGATATCACTCCCTGGTTCATGCAACATGGCTGCTGGAGAGTGAAGACGTTACACGCGTAGGCGATGAGAACAGTGACGTCATCCTGTTACAGTATACATACTGTGCTGCAACCAATGCAAGTAATTTCATCAGTAGCAACATATACCAGTCACTTTATGATATATTTAATTCAATTAAAGTGGCGAATGTATTTGATAATATATCTTTATTAAGCCTTATTTTGTGACATTATTAATAGATTTGATGATCATTAATTCTTTCGTTTTAATAAGTAATCTATAAATTGATATCAGAAATTCGTGTCTTGATGTCAGTATTTCATTTACTGATATGCTCAACTTATTTAACAACATCAGTAATTGTATTTCTGATATTTTAATTACATGTGAGTTTGGCATATCGTTCAATTATTTCAAGGCCGTCATTTCACAATATCGTTCATTTAGGTCATATCACCAAATATTTAATAAAATATTAATACTTTCCATATCAGTATTCATGTAATGTTATTAATGAACAAATGCTGATATTATTAAATAAATAATGTTATAATTAAATAAATAATGATATGATATAAATAAATACTAATGGCGTGTAAAGTACTATTCCGGTAATAAAGGTAAAAAAGTATCAATCCACATATGCTCCAAAGATGGCCGAAGTTACGTACATTTCATCACGTGACGTGTTTTGCAGAACACCGAAGTGAACGTTCTGCATGTCGCTTCGTGTTCATTTATGTTATTCATCGGTATATAGGTATCTAGACTAGCATATAGTCTATGAAATATTTAACTGCACAATGCATTTTCTCTTCTCTATAATTGTTTTTTATATTTTCCTGATAGATCTGACTAGGGTTTGTTTTCATAAAAATCATAATTTACACAGTCACAGTGCAGGACTAATATGCATCCTGTACGTTCCTGTAAGAGAAAGATTAGACTTGCTCCAAGGCTGTACTGAAAGAAAAGTCCATGGATGTATAGTAATTATATCCTCCTATAGGCAAATCTCCATTTGTGGACAGTACATCTAAGGACTCCAGTCTCTTATAGCACAACTCGTTCTTAATATTTACATAATCCAGAAATTGATTTAAACTAATAATTATTGCTCTATAGGCTTGAGCAAGTCTAGTTACAGATGTCGTCTCTTGTTTAACCTACGCGGGTGTCTAAATATAGCCACAGGAGAGAACTGTTCTCGTTCACAAGAATAAAAATATTACCGTAATGCTAAACCGATTCTTCAGGTCAACATAAATCTGTTTACACAGGTGATACCAATCAAATATTGAATTACCAGTCCCGTTCAGTTTAGCCACGGATCATAATGAATTTCATGAACCCATGAACTTATAATTGATCTGGTGGTTTTTGCATGAACGTAAAGGTAACATGGTATACCACGTGATATCAACGTGACCTCGTTTATCAACGTTACATCATTTATCAACGTTATACAGCATACACCTTTAACATCGTATATCAACGTTTAATTGTATATCAACGTTATATAGCATACACTTTTAATATCGTATGTTAACGTGACATCGTATATCAACGTTATACAGCATACACCTTTAACATCGTATATCAACGTTACATCATTTTTCAACGTTACATCATTTATAAACGTAATATAGCATACACTTTTAACATCATATTTTAACGTGACATCGTATATACGTTATACAGCATAAACTTTAATATCGTATATCAACTTGACATTGCATATTAACGTTATATAGCATACACCTCTAAATCGTTTATCAACATAATATCGTATATCAACATAATATCGTATATCAACATTATATCGTTTATCAACATAATATATCGTATATAAACATTATGTCGTTTATCAACATAATATATTGCATGTTAATATAATAGCGTATATAAACATGTATATCAACATGATATATCGTATGTCAACATAATAGCGTATATCAACATGATATATCATATATTAACATAATGTCGTATACACGCATCACATCGTTTATTAGCAGAACATCGTACGTTGTATTGACAGCCTTATCGTCAATAGCATTCTGTTTCCAATGGATGGCTGATTTTCCCCGATATACATGCCGATATCAATCAGCACTTAAAATCAAGAATCAAGAATTGTAACGTACAGAGTGAGTGAGTGAGTGAGTTGGGTTTAACGCCGCTTTTAACATTATTCCAGTTATATCGCGGCGTGTCAGCTTAATGTGGGAGGAAAGCCCAAAGTGATGCAGGTCTCAGACGTTTACCACTTCGGTGAAACCCACGAGCACGGGTATGGTGCTGACAAACCTAGAAACATAATCGGGGCGAACCGGGCTTCGAACCCACAATCAAAGTTTTCTGACGTGCCCAAGGGACGCAACTCTGCACAGCGAGTAACGTACAGAACACCCTTATACGTAATGTACATTATATATAGAGATATTAAATATTGTTTTCATTCACAGTACGTAAAGATTTCTATAATGTATAAATATCATGATGTGGCTGGCAGCGTACACTTAGTGTACACTGTATTGATAAGTCACAATAGTTACAGTAAAGATTTCTATAATGTATATATATCATGATGTGGCTGGCAGCGTACACTTAGTGTACACTGTATTGATAAGTCACAATAGTTACAGTAAAGATTTCTATAATGTATATATATCATGATGTGGCTGGCAGCGTACACTTAGTGTACACTGTATTGATAAGTCACAATAGTTACAGTAAAGATTTCTATAATGTATATATATCATGATGTGGCTGGCAGCGTACACTTAGTGTACACTGTATTGATAAGTCACAATAGTTACAGTAAAGATTTCTATAATGTATATATATCATGATGTGGCTGGCAGCGTACACTTAGTGTACACTGTATTGATAAGTCACAATAGTTACAGTAAAGATTTCTATAATGTATATATATCATGATGTGGCTGGCAGCGTACACTTAGTGTACCCTGTATTGATAAGTCACAATAGTTACAGTAAAGATTTAACGCCATTTCTAGACGTTGTGTACAATGTGGGTTATTTTAATAGACATATCAGAGATAACTTTTGTAACAGATTTTGCTCGCATTGCCTTTCTTCTCAGTGTATTGATAGCAGCCTTATAAGATCCATTAGGACTACTCGAAGGGAGGAAGGAGTCCACGACCTGAACGATGGGGATGTATGAGTAGCGTCTTTAGTTCTGAACGGCCCGTGTTTGAGGGGAGAAATACCTCGCAGGGAACTTGCACCTTTAATATTGCACATTAACACGATCTAATGATCTGCCCACCATTAGCAGTAATATATTTATTTATTTTACCTAGGCAAGTCTAGATTAAACTAAACCAAGTCTAGTTTCCTTGATTCCACATATAAAAACAGCAGAAGAGGAAAGGTTCTTTCGAAGAACAAAATATAATTATCTTAAAGAGATGTTTTCACTGACTATGTGTAAGTCTTGTGTACGTGATGCCATCATATCTCTACTGTAACCAGGCAACACGTGGTTCCTTGTAATCACAGGTATCGTGGTGCTTATCTACAGCGCATGTTCACAGAGTCGGCTAAATGTTGCTTGCCTGCAATATCGATATCATGCCGCGTAGCAAGTCAATTTCAACGTCAATGTGAAAGTATACAACAGTCACGATTATATACCGAAACAGATTCCACTCCGCGTAAAAGGTAAAATAGCAGTGACAATGACATGAATGGATCCCTGAATATGAGTGATGACACCAGGTGTCGCGATAGGGCAAGCATGTCCTGCCAACCGGAAGTACCCGCCATTCACACAATTTCCATCATGTGCACCTCCTGTTTGGTATTTCACTCTTCCACACAACTCTTCGACATCAGTTCATTCACAGTTTTAGCCTGGCCACCCCTTGCTTCAGAGATCTAGCCCCTCCCAGTATCATGTGTGTTTTGTAACATGAGCTGTCTATCTCAGCAGAATCCCACTACTGTTCTCTGCGACATATTTATCTGGGATGGTTTCCCTCACCCCCTGTAGACGCGGGGGTCACGCTGCCGCCACCCTGGTCACGCCTAGCCATGCTCCACGGCTGTATTGAAAGAAAGATCCATGTATGTGTATAATTCTATCCTAATAGGCCAGTCTAGACATGTGGACAGTAAAGACTCCAGTCTTTTAAAGGGACGTGTTCTTATTATTTACGTAATCTAGAAATTATTATTTAAATTAATAATTATTGCCTTAGAGACTTGTGCAAGTCTAGGTCACGCCGTGATATAAACGAGGTTCTGTTCACACGTCCGTATACCCACAACTCACTGAAATATCAGAATATCTGCTGCTCAGGATAGCCGTGTTAGCTCTCCCGGTGAAACTAGGGTAAAGTCTGCTTAAATGGACACCCAGCAACTACAACCACTACTACTACCACTACACATACCACAACCACCTTTACTACTACCACTACGACGACGACGACTACCACGGAGTAGCATAGTAAATATGGCGTGCACCTATCGCACCAATTTGGAAATTCTCCCCTGTGTGTAGTGACACCCCTACAGATCCCGCTGTTTGCACTGGCACACGATCTTCTGCACCCATGTGCATCACACGTGACCGACACGTGACTACGGCACGGCCTGTCTTGGGAAAAGCCAGCAAAACACGACACGCTTCCATGTCGATAAACATCCCTGGTTAGGATACGCTTGTACCGTGATTCGTTGTGATTTGCAAGGTAGGCTGCGTTTCAATTTCATTCACTGTACCTAGTCAATCCCTATGTATTGTCTTGCACTGTATCTAGTCGTTCACTGTATCTAGTCAATAATAATTTGCATGGACAAATGTGTGGCACCCTTGTTAGGAAAGCCTTTGGCTGCCACCGTCGGGAAGATTCCTATTGTAGATTTTATACAAAGTATGTGATAACATATGTATCGCATGTCATGGCATTATTTCCTCCATCATCGCCCCCTATCACACCGACATCCGTGAGTCGTGGCTCCCGTCAAGAGTCCCCCCGATAACGCTGGATCCCCCACGTTGAAACATGTAGCTCCGAAACTACTGGAGCTTGTGTTTAGTGTCAGCTGTTGATATACAGCTGTATATTTTATCCATAATATTTAAAGATTGTCTTTATTAGTTTCTGAGTTTTTTCCAACTTGTATAATGTCAAGGTGGGTTCTGTTTTATAGAAGGGTGTGTGTTTATGCTGCCATGAATCACGTGTGCCTGCTGTGTGTCGGGTCGTGGTAGATGTGTCAGGCTCTCTCATCTCCAATATGACAGAATACACACCTGACCAGTCTCAGAGACGGTAGAGCAAACATGTTTTGATTAAAATAATTAATAGTAATATATTTTCAATTGAAGATAGTTCAACGCAAAAACATGAACAACTCGCATTCTGGTAGAAAACATAAAGATACCAAAATTCCCAGAGTTCCTGAAGTGAGACTAGGCTCTCGGGTACTTGAAGTCCTAGCAAGCTTGATTTAAGACAAACAAACCCCAAATTGTTTGACTATAAACTCAAAATTGTACGATGTTTATCAATCTAGCAGCTGGTTATTAACCAAAGACAGGCACTGTCTCAGTCTGATACAAGTCTGTCTCAAGGTCTAGACATAGGCCGAAGGTGAACACCAGGTGTTGGACCATAGTGAGTGAGTGAGAGAGAGAGAGAGAGAGAGAGAGAGAGAGAGAGAGAGAGAGAGAGATATTCTTTTACTGAAAGCCCAGGCAAGTCTAGTTTCCTTGAAAACAGCAGAAGAGGGAAGGTCCTTTTAAAGAAAAAAATACAACTATTTTAAAGAAATGTTTTCAAAGACTAAGTGTTAGTCTATACCCTTTTTTAACTACATCAATACAATATCAATTGCGAAAAACTTCATAGAAAGTTTTGTGTGAATCAGCATTTGTTTCCGAATTCGACTTGGTTCGATTCCAAGTCCTCGGCAATATTCATAACATAAAGAATCAACAGTAAAACAGTAGGATGGGCGTTTAGAAAATAAACAGCCCCATTATGAAACATGTGACACATTTAAGTCAGCTATAAGTAGCGCGTCCTCCAGCGCGACCAGTCGCTGTGCAAGTGCCCGAGGTGGCTGGTCTTGAATCATGTAACAAACACATACCATAGCAACCAAACACATTCCATAGCAACCAAACAAGTAATTCCTGCCACATAAACACCATATCTCCAGGCTTCACGCCACAGTTCCACGTGAAGCTATGAAATCAGTCTGTGATCACTGCTGGAATGCGGCTATTGGTATTCTATGACAGTATAAACAAATATGCCATGTGTGTGTTTCAGTCCAGAAGCGTTTTCCGGGACTGCCATTTATCGGCGCAATGCGTTCTGGGACATACATTGTGAACGAGCCCCGCGACGGCGCTGACAACGGAGTAGTCACCACCAGCAAGAAGCCCGACGACGACGACCAGGTGTGTTTGACGAAGATGGAGGCGGATGCAGAGGAAGGGGTCGTTGCCTCTCCTGAGATCGCGGCTCTTCAGAAGCGGAAGACTTGCAAGAAAAATACAGTTTACAGGTAGGACGTTTTGCGTTGATTGGGGTGAGATGAAAGTGGGAGGCCTGGTTCCGCTATATTGATTTGTTTGTTTGTTTGTTGTTTAACGCCGAACTCAGCAATATTCTAGCTATATGACGGCGGTCTGTAAATAATCGAATCTGGACCAGACAATCCAGTGATTGACACCGTGGTCATCGATGTACGCAATAGGGATGTGACAACAACCGATCAATCAAAAAGCAGACATGTGTTCTATCTGTAACTTTAAAACAATAATGGTTGAGCTCCAACATCCATTAGATTTCGCGTGTTATGTCTGTTATAGAGACTATACGTTCATACACAGAACACTTCCTGATCATTCTATGATGAATGATTATCCTGTTCAGTGGAACTGACAATGACAGATTAAATTCAAATGCCAATGACCCATCAGTGTGCACGCATAGATAACCTAATCATTTGTCCGTCCCGAGTCAGTCTGCCACTAGACCAACAGCACGGGGCAGTGCTGGCGTACGGAGGAAGGACAGTAATACAGATCTCACTAAGATCATATCCCTCGGTGTTTAGCACGATACAGTATATGCTCAGATACTTTAGTTCAATGCAACCACTCACGGAGGCAGGTTTAGGGCGTAATGCCTGCATGGCTTCTCCGAGGATGGAGACACTGCTGAACCAACTGACTACAGTGACTTGTACTTGTGAGGGCAAGATAGCCCTGACAGCCGCCAGCGAAACGTTCAGAAAGCTAATAACATGTAGTTTTTGATAGACATTTAGAAGTTGGAAGAACATGAATACATGACACTTTTGTGGATAGCAAGGTCTCGTCACGACCTTTCATCAGGACGAAGGAGTAAGAAGTAGCTCTGAAACGTCGTGACAAAGAAAAAAAGAAGTTGATATCCATGAAAAGTGTCATGTATTAATAAAAAGCATTCAAGCAAATGATGTAAACAATGTTGTTTTATGGCCAAAGCACCAAACATGGATTTGAATATAGCGTTCGACCTACATTTAGATAAGGGCCTGTATAAACCTCTGCCGAACATAATACACGTTTGTCACTTTTTTTAAGATGGCCACATTATTCGTATAAATCGAGGTTCATATTAACAATTAAATCTCGCTTGTATTGTAAAAAACAAATTTGAAGATCCGCGTTAGAATAAGTCTTTAGCAATCCATGCTTGTCGTAAGAGGTGACTAACGGGATCGGCTGGTCAGGCTCCCTGACTTAGTTGATCCATGTCATCTTATCCCAAATGCGTAGATCGGTGCTCATGATGTCAATCACTAGATTGTCTTGTCAAGACTCGATTATTTACAGGCCGACGACATATGGCTGGAATATTGTTGTGTGCGGCGTTAAACAACGAACAAACAAACAAACAAAAACGTATGGTGATAATACACAGACGCAAGTGGAACCTTTCGTTAAATTATCTTGTTAAGACGTTTAATTGAACATATCCCGATAGGAACACGTTAACCCATACGGCCTTCATACCTATAAATACCCATTAACGCACACTGTTTATTTTGGGAATAGTATTCGTGTGAAGTTGTCAAGACCTGCGACCCGGAGGACCCGGGTTCGATTCCCCACATGGGTACAATGTGTGAAGCCCATTTCTGGTGTCCCCCGCCGTGATATTGCTGGAATATTGCTAAAAGCGGCGTCAAACAATACTCACTCACTCAAGACCAGCGTGACGAACTATGACTAATCCCCGTTACACTTACAGACTCGACCAGTGACACGGGGGGTAGGTTTGGCTAGGGCACCTCGCCATCGCACGGACCATACACAATTCATTAGACAAGGAATGTTTATAAAAAGAGACAGAGCGACATTCCACGCGTTGTCATGACAAACACAATACACGCACGTGCGCGTCACGCGCCAGCTGCAGTTATGCACTATGACAGGAATATTATCATGCATCAACATGCATACCTGCATACCATGATGCATATGTGTACACGAGGGATTCGTCTACCTCTCGGCGAGCAGGTCATCATGGTAAGGGAACATTCCTCCACTATCTCGGGTGTAGAAACTTGGTGGTTGTCCAGGTTTGATCCCACATGAATACAATCTGGGAAACCTGTTCCGAATATCCCAGTGACGACAAAACTGCTGCTCAAGCCCTGCTACTAATACGTGAGACTTGGTCTTGCAAAAACTTGAGATGTTTCGGAATCAAATCAAGCTGTGTTGTTCCCTGCTGGTTTTATACTGGCTGGAAAATGCTTTGAATGTTGATGAAATGCATTTGAATAACTGATTAGCCTATTAAATGACACGCGATTTACATATCTTCAATTAAACCAAAAAATAAGCAATGTATTACACAATTACAGAAAACATTGCTTCATCAGTTCCCAAGTACACAACCGCCATGACATCGCATTCTGAAGAAACGCTGATGTATTTCATGCAGGACTAAATGTCTTCAAAATTTCTTTAAAATCTATTTTACTACTCGTGAAGATCCGGGTTTGAATAGGTCTTCAGCAACCCATGCATGCCGTAAGTGGCGACTATGCTTGTCGTAAGAGACGACTAACGGGATCGGGTGGTCAGGCTCACTGACTTGTTTAATGCATGACATCGTATTTCAATGGCGAGGACCGATGCTCATGATGTCAATCACTGGATTATTAGGTCCCGACTCGATTATATATAGACCGCCGTCATATAGATGGAATTGTGCTGAGTGCGGCATTAAACAACAAACACACAAACAAACTAATACGACATATTTGTAAGATACTCATTACATCCTGAGGTGGGAGTGTGTGTGTTGGTTTGGGGGGGGGGGGGGGAGAGGAGAGAGAATCAAAGTGTTTCTGTAGGTCACTTGGAAAGCCTGACATTCTTAAAATAATTCATGTTTTTGATAGATTTTCTCCACTAGGTCACGTTCGTGCATCACCAAGCAATGTGTGCATATCTTACTCCCTGAAACAAACTTCAGCTAAATAGCATGCTGTTCGTGAGTATCGTTGTAATCCAGTTCTATCCGTTAAAAGCATGGCGCTTCCAGATGGCATTTCTTGCAATTGCAGAAATCCCTCGATTTACTTCTGACTGTTTTGAAGTCCTGTATGGCGGATTAACTCGCTGTTTAGGCCGAGCGTCATTTAACCCCTGCAGCATGCGCCAGCTGAGGCACCGGATGCACGTGTGTTGGCAACCACATGGTACAAAGCCTTTCCGGAATTCTCGGAAATAATAATCGGATATTGTTCTTGATGCGGCATTTCTCCAGCTTTCATCAAGGAAACAACATGGCCATGAAATAACGTCAAGTGGTGTTGCATTTAAATTATAACACTTTGTAGAGTTATTTGAAGTTTTGAGTTTAGGAGGAACTTTACTCCATAACTTGTCCTGCGGCATTGTGCAATGCATTGGTTATCCTGAGCTGACGACATCGTCCTAGCGAGTCAATCAACTCCGGCGAAAAATATTTCAACGTTTCTTCAACTTCCTGTTTATTGCATTCTTTCACGAGACGTCATGTTTCTTAACGAACTTTATCTGCAGTTGCGTACTTTTGTTCTTCTTGTAAAACTCGACATGGGTAGTTTGAGTGACATTTAAATGTGACACAACATATCCCAACATGGCAGTCCTCTCTCACATCCGACCCATGAAGATCCGGGGTAGAATAGGTCTTCAGCAACCCAGGCTTGCTATAAAAGGCGACTATGCTTGTCGTAAGAAGCGACTAACGGGATCGGGTTGTCAGGCACGCTGACTTGGTTGATGCATGTCATCGTATCCCAATTGCGGGGGTCGATGCTCATGATGTCATAACTGGATTGTCTGATCCAGCCTCGATTATTTACAGACCGCCGTCTTATACATGTTGATGGAATATTTGTTATTGTGTAAAATTCTTCTTGTAAAACCCGACATCAGCAGTTTGGTTGACAGTAAAATGTGAACTGGAACTGGTTACTTTGCAAACCCGTGTAGTCTACACTTCCTAACCGGATCGCGCATTGTAGAATGGACGCATCTGGTCGGGCCAAACGTACGTTGGCAAGCTGTGGTACAGTTGTTTATTGTGGTTAGGGTACGTTAGGGTATGTGTCAGTACCTGAGCACCTAGGGTGAAACCTGAAGCACCCTGTACGATACAGACCGCTTCGACTTGACTTTCTAGCCTTGATATGTATTTGGTATCATTGTCTGAAATTACAAATATGGTGACATATTAGCTATGGCGCTGACGTCATTATTTGCTCAAATGTACAAGAATAAATCGTTTTCGCCAAATTGTCTGAAACTAGTGATATCTTTGGCTACCTCTTAAGAAATATTTGATGGTTATGTCAGGTACAGTGTAATACATAGTGTTTGAGTGTACTGGAGGTCTGGAGTGTCTTCCTAGTTCTGTTTCGACCTGATATGTTAGATGCCAATTCCGCGTGGTCGTACCTATAGCTAAATTGCTGGCATTTGGACGTTAAGTTCTTAGTGGATATGCTATCTCCACCGGGGACATGGCACCATGTTCTTTAGACCTGAATCGCCCACAGAGATCATCTGGCACTATCATGACCATGTTCTAAAGAACTGAATCACCCACATAGATCAAGAAAAGCATCAACACACCACCACAACCACCACCACCATCTGCAGCAGATAGGATTTCGACTTTTATTATATTTTATTGTCGGCATGATATCTTCCACTTTCTCCGACTCCGACAACCGTAATTTAGCGGCTTCCAGTCTCCGCAGCATACACACACGAGTGGCTTTATCTATATAGGTCATTAGCCCGCAATTAGTGGACACTGGCGGATGTGGAAAGATAAGGCGGTAAATCGGCTACTGTATGGGCGGAGGGATATTGGGTACAGTGACACCCTGTCATCTGGACAATGTAGACTTCAACGTGTAGTGTATGGTGGCATGCGTGGCACCACGTGTAAACACCCACGATATCTCACACGGTGCCAGCTTATCTCGTGCAGGGGATGAACCTGTTACATGGGTTTATGACCATTCCTAATTTGTCGTCCTGAACTTTCGTTCTTAGATACTAATAATTATACAGTCGACTGTTTAAAGCCCTTTTGTTTGTTGTTTAACACTGCCTGTAAATAATCGAGTCCGGACCAGACAATCCAGTGATTGACATCATTAGTCGCCTCTTACGACCTGCATAGTTACCTTTCAAGGCAAGCACAGGTTACTGAAGACCTACTCAAGCCCGGATTTTCAGGGGTCCATCATTTATTTGAGGGGGACAGAGGGAATCAGTTTGTGTTTCCTGAGAGTGTCGCGAAACAAATGTACAAGAACATGAGGAGGATCATTCAAACACATGACAAGCATTCGGGGAGGGGTCATTATTTTTAATACATTAGTGCCGCTGACCCACCCACCACTGCAGTAAATGACCGGTCCCTTATAGAAGTTCCTGTATTGCATTAATTGGACGTTGTGAGTATCATTTTACTCCACTTTTAGTAATATTCCAGCAATATCATGGCGGGGGACACCAGAAATGGGCTTCACATATTGTACCCATGGGACCACCGAACCCAGGCCTGGGTCGTGATGAGCAAACGCTTTAACCACTAGGCTACCCGCCGCCTCAATGGGACATTGTATCCCTGCTCAGGATAATGCTGTGTGAATAGTCATGTTTCAGATTAACTTTGGTTTGGTTTGGTTTATTAAACTGAAGATTTTACTGGCGAGGTCAATTACCCGCTGCTAATATCGTAAAACCCACGTTAATTTAATTTGATAATTCATTGTTAGATTTGTACTCAGTAAATCATATGCAGTTTATGGAGACTGTATCATGAATTATGACCTTGAACTGCCATCTTATTACTACGCCCGTACTTTAGGACATAGCCGTAGTAAACACTGCATTCTTTGTTATGTGAAGGTTGCATATTTCACTTACCCTGCAGGTGCTGGTTATCAGAAGCATCGCTCTGTAGTGGGGGATGTGTGTTGCTGCTGCATGCCGTGCATAACACAAACCATCCCCCAACCCTCACTGCACACGCATCTGCACTCTCAGCGCTGTAAGATAATTAACGCAAGACAGGTGTGCCATCAACAACACCTGTACCTAGGTACTGAACGCTGATAAATAGAGGGGGGACTACCTACACCTGTAGCTTGTGTACGCTGATATGTAAAATGTGTGTGTGTGTGTGGGGGGGGGGGGACTACCTACACCTTGAGCACTTTGTTTTGAGATGGTTTGGATGGAAATGGATGGTTTGTGTAATGTATGCAGTCAGACGTTACCTGATCTCGATATGGTGCCACGCATGTTAATTTAGCATCCACCATGCTATCCACACACTTTCTGTCGGAACATTCGCGCCCGTTGTAACAGTCCTATCTTAAATGAACAGAAGACCAACCATACCTATAAGAAAAAATATATGTATTTACCACCGTATGCCTACCCCACCAGGACTAGCTATTACTGAGTACAGAAATCGTAACATGTCTAGATAAAGGTTAAAAGTTCAAGACCACAAACATGCAGAAGATAATTTATTCCACTGAGAGCTTTTTCGGATAATTTAGTTTTCATCAGATACATCAAAGCCACAAGAGTCTGGTAGAGTTCTTGAGACGGTCCCCGCTGAGGCCGGAGTCGTCTGCTCGAGTCGTCTGCTGGCATATTGGTGCATCCCAGATCAACTGAAGGCGGAATTAGCTTCAAGTATTTCCATGGGGGAAGATTAGGGGCCGAATTAGATTCCAACCATATGAAAGATTAATTTCCGTGAAAAGTCATTCCAAGATGTGTCTGCAACCTCACAAGGATTTGATGATATACGATATGTCGGGTTGTTGTGTGGTGAAATGGGGTTTATTGCGACGTGCATGCACGTGTGTGTGGCTGCTTGTTCTAGTCCGGACTGATGCCGATTGAGTGTGCTATCCCACTGAGATATCATGCCACATAAATACCCCATTCAGACAAAGTATACTGACTCCTAGCCGACAAGTCCTTGTTTTAGCCCCTTAATGCCGAGCGCCAGACAGGGTAACAACAAGTACCATCTTTTGGTGTGACGCGGCCGGGGAACGCTCCAGGCGGACGCTCTACCACAAGACCACGGTGTCGGTCTCGGGTATTAGGATATTAACGGATGTGGCCATGTTGGCGTTTAACGAAATATGAGTACATCAAATGCTAACCGCCTTTCCCATGAGTTTAGGTTTTAGACACTTGTTTTCAGAATAGAAAACCTTCATAGTGTACAGATATTCTTGTCCAGCGCCGCTGTGCAGAGTTGCGTCCCTCGGGCTTGATTGTTGGATCGAATTCCGGTTCGCCCCGATTTGGTTTGTCAGAACCATACCCGTGCTCTTTAGTTTCACCGAAGTGGTAGCGCCTGAGACCTGCATCACTTCGGGCTTTCCTCCCACATTAAGTGAGTGAGTGAGTTTGGTTTTACGCCGCTTTTAGCAATATTCCAGCAATATCACGGCGGGGGACACCGGAAATAGGCTTCACACATTGTACCCATGTCGGGAATCGAACCCGGGTCTTCGGCGTGACAACTTTAACCACTAGGCTACCCGACCGCCCCTCCCACTTTAAGCTGACACGCCGTGGTATAACTGCAATACTGTTAAAAGCAGCGTAAAACATAACTCACTCACTCTTGTCCAGCGCGTGGTAAAATGTTACCACGGGGTAGAAGTCGCCTGCCCTATGCTTGTGGCGCCGGGGGGATTTAGGGGTACAACTGACCCCCACGTGGTGTAAGAGACGACACTGAGGTATCGGGAGGACAAGCTCGCCGACATATTTGATTGCGTTAAGGAGTGGGTCGTTGTTCATGATATCAATCACTAGTTTGTCTGTTCTAAACACGACTATTTATAGTTCGGAGTGGCAAAGTTTAAATATGGGACAGTGTGTCGTAAAACAACATTCGCACATTTTCAGAACCAGACCAGATGTATCTATCCACATCCGGATGTCATTGCACTGATGCGTAGGAGCGGCGGGGTAGCCTTGTGTTTAAAGCGTTAGTTCGTCACGCCGAAGACCCGGGTTCGATTCGGGAAGCTCATTTCCGGTGTCCCCATCCGTGATATTGCTGGAATATTGCTAATAGCGACGCAAAACCATACTCACTCACTCTGATGCTTATCTCTTCGAGTCCCTTGTAACATGATAAACCTTTGTGACCTCATCACAAACAGTAAGATGTTCACGAACACACACACGCACACGCGCGCACCTAGACTTACTCGACATTCGGGTTAGTGTCACATGGTAGGGACCAAGCCTGAGGTAATAGGACAAAGTGTGTTTTGATAAAATACTCCTTTCTTCAGGGACGTATGTAAGTCTAGCACACGCTTTACGTCCTCTGATGTACGAAGTCCGTGACATGCTGACGTGTCATGTTATATAGTTGCGAGTGGAAGAAAGTTGAACTAACTTGCCCCGTGTCTGGCGAGTGCACACCTATCGGGGTGCAGAGATAGCTTCATCTGAACACGCATACAGCAGATTGTTATAAAGGAAGCATGGCAGGAATTCTGTGTAATCACCTTCAAGGATATTCCAGGAACTGACTTCAGAGAGGTGTGACGATACTCAAGTTTTGACAGAACTGCCTGATTTTTTCAAATAAGCGGCTCTTTTTAGTTTTTTAATTTTCAGCTTGTTTCTCAAAACAAAAAGTTCGTCATTTCTTATTCTTTGTCCTAGAAGCATTGTGTCATGGACTTTTTCTCAATGCCAACACAGCAGCGTCTACGACTTATTTGTATGTTTGTTTAACGCCGCATTCAGCAATATTCCAGCTATATGACGGTGGTCTGTAAATTATCGATTTGGGACCAAACAATCCAGTGATTGATATCATGAGCATCGACCCATGCATTTGGAATACGATGACATGCATCAACCAAGTCAGCGAACCTGATCACCGATCTCGTCAGTCGCGCCTTACGACAAGCATAGACGCCTGTTACGGCAAGCTTGGGTTGCTGAAGACCTCAACCCGAAACTTCCCGGGTCGGGTCTTACTGACTTTCAGCTGTTTGAAGGGGAAATGTTCAAGGTGCAATGTGGATTTATCGCTTTGTTTAGGTGGAGCTGATATCCACGACTAAATTTAGGAGTCTGTCCCGCTACATATATCACTGTTGCGGTTGTGTGTATTTATAGGCACAAGTTTGTTCCATATAGAAAGTATATGCCGTTGCTAGGCAACAGAGAGACTGGCAGGTAGTTAAATTCAGGAATCACCACCTTGTCCGTTAAACCCATTAAAAATGAGGCGTACGCTCGGTTTGCGTTGGTGGTCGTTGGTGGTTTGGTGGATTATAAGTAACTACTAATTAGTCATTGTAAAAAATTATCACCGTCAAACAGTTTCGCTCTCTTGGCAGTCTGTGGCACATTAAAGATGAAAATGGTAGCGTGTATGTTTGGGGAGGAATGTGTGAATGCAAAAACACGTGTAAACACAAACACGTAGGTAGAGAGGCCGTGCTATGAGTCAGCCACTCTCCTCCTCTGGGTCCCAGACCAACGCTGCTGCTTGAGTGCAGTCACTCTCGGGGACCCGGCAACATGGCGAGGTAGGTCTTGATGGATTCTAGCTTCTAGCGCGTGCAGAGCACGAGACACACATGACGGTTAGGTCACGTGTCCTGTGTATGCGATACAAACCGCATACTTGTCGGTGAATGTATTGATAACCTAGATAGCGTGTAGTTGTAGCATCTTTGTTGACACAGTTCTTCTGTGTATGTCTTCATCTGGAATTCTGCTAAGCTTTGGCTGGTTCTTCATAGTAAATAGATTCAATGTATTTATAGGTGTATTCCTCTCTCCGTTGTTTGTTTGTGTATGTGTGTTAGACTGTTCATTGTCCACAGATCTGAAATCATAAGACACATTACTTGTCTTCACGACCAAGTTTAATAATGCTTTCTCAGTGGTTAATTTAACCCTCCATGCATCTCAATGAACTGTTTAGCTACTACCGATGGTGTGATATATTCACATGGTCTCATTTCTGAGTTAAGCTTCATCCAGATGTCGACTGTCAGAGCTGAGACACGTCCTGCATTGTGTGTAGCTAGTAATTGAAGACGACTGTTTTTGAATGGAAGCTTGTCTGTCTTGTTTTTATAACTGAAAACATAGGGATTTATTCGGAGAGGATGTACGTTTAGAAGGCTTTTTGAACATCTGTTCGTATATATCATGTCTGTGTAAGAGATGTAATCTTAGAGCCAAGGAATAATATTCACATAAAATGTGTCATCCATAAATGTGGCCAAATGAACAATGGAAATGTTGAACACCAGAACACCGGGTGTTTGTTGACATTTACACTCTCCCCCACCCCAGGGGGTACCGCCCTGTGTAGAGTGAGTATCAGATGAAGATCACAACAGATCACATGTGTATCCACAAGCTCAGGTTACGACCTTCAGGAATCCCTGGTTCTTACGGAGTAGCTTGGTAACATTTACACACAGGACGAGTTGTAGAATGTCTCTCACGTCACTATCACAGCTTCTTCATGCTGGTGTTTCATTCAGACCATTCCTTCTGTCGTCCTGGGGATATAAGGTATCAACTCTGGTCTTTTTTTAACCAGACACAGATGTGTGGCGACCTGGCACGAGGGTATGTCAGCAGTGCATGCTGGGTAGAGTGGGGTCTGAGGTCACGTGACATGTTGCCATGCTTGTGTTAGCTTGTTGGGGTATTGGGTCGTGGGGTACATCAATGATGACGAGGAGACTGCAGTTATTGCTGATGACAGATATCTACTTCTCTGGAAAACTTCTCCTTACAATAATCTTCTCTTACATTCCTTATTTCAACATCTGAAGATGGAAGGTCGTGGAGTGTACTTCTCTAATGGATACCACTGGTGATGGGACTTCTCTGGTTATAATTGGTGTTTGGCAAGATCCACACACTTTGCCCAGAGGACGCACTTCCCTCTCTTCCAGCGTAATGGATACCACACGTGACGGGGGGATACCTGGACACTCATTCAGCTCGTATAAAGGCAGCGGCGCCTCATATCGTGAACACCGGGTGTCTACAAGGTCATAGGGTCGCGGGTGATGGTGTCGACGCTGTCATATGGGTTCTCGGTGATGGTATCGACGCTGCCATTGGTTCTTGGTGATGGTGTTGACGTTGTCATTGGTTCTTGCTGATGGTGTTGACGTTGTCATGGGTTCTTGCTGATGGTGTCGACGTTATTCTGAATTCTGGAAATGGTATCGACGTTGTCATGTGTTCTTGGTGATGGTGTCGACGTTGTCATGAGTTCTTGGTGATGGTGTTGACGTTGTCATGGGTTCTTGGTGATGGTGTCGACGCTGCCATGGGTTCTTGGTGATGGTGTTGACGTTGTCATGGGTTCTTGGTGATGGTGTTGACGCGTGATGGTCTCAAAGTTGTCATGGGTTCTTGATGATGGTGTCGACATTATTCTGAATTCTGGTAATGGTGTCGACGTTGTCATGGGTTCTTGGTGTCGGTGTCGACGTTGTCATAGGTTCTTGAAGATGATGTTCACGTTGCCATTGGTTCCTGGTGATTGTGTCGACGTTGACATGAATTCTGGTGATGGTGTCGACGCAGTCATGGCTTTGCGGTGATGATGTCGACGTTGTCATGGGTTCGCGGTGATGGTGATGGCGTTGATGGTGTCTGCACTGTCCGCCTATGAAGACATACACACTTACCACAGCCAGGTCAGACGAGCCAGGTCCATATCCGGAAACAATAAACTTAGAATACACATTTACATGCAGTTCCTCCGAGCTGAGCTTATACCTGACGTCATCAAATACAACAGTCGGATAAAGAGTAACGACGAAATATGTCATATACTTCTCCAAAGAAGTTAAAGAACACCCGATGTGAAAGAATCGAGTTCTTTAACTTCTTTTTGACAGTTTATACAGCTCGTAGGGGTACATATTGGAAAATAGAGCATTACCACAGCATAAAAACTACATATGAACTCAATATCCGTTTATAAAAGCTGTTGATTTCATTACATCCATACTGTATTTCCTACATCGGCAGGGGGTACCAGCATCCATCTCCCACTCAAGCCGATACCATCACTCATTCAATCAGCTTCAAAGGCCAGGGCTGGGATCATCAGCTCCTATCACCCATCATGTTTACGTCCCACAATAATGTTTAGAAGAAGGCTCACCATAGATCCTATATGTTTATAAACGTCCTGGAATGTGGTTTAAGATAAAACTAAAACACGTGACAGGTAGTGGTCAGATGTTCCCTGACCAACGTCCACTACCTTTAGAGATGTAGTAGGCAGATCGAGGGGGAGCGACAAGTCACGGGGTTGCAGGTCTTGGGAAACAGAACCTAACAGTTTTACTGACGTACTATTTCGAGGTATGTCACGTTGTCCTCTGTGTCCTACTGTGGTAACTCATGGTACAGCCCGTGACGATCGGGTTAGAATAGGTCTTCAGCAACCCATGCTTGCCGTAAAAGGCGACTATGCTTGTAAGAGGCTACTGACGGGATATGGTTGTCGGGCTCGCTGACTTTGTTGATGTATGTCATCGTATCCCAATTGCGATGCTAATGATATCTATCACTGGATTGTCTGGTCCAAATCATTGTTATGTGTGGGGATGTTTACCTACCTTTGGTGTCTGAACGTGTGTGGCATTGCATTAACCTATAGCTTACCATTGATTCCATAGCGTTATTATCTTGGCTCGATCTCATACTGTAGCTGCAATGGACTGCAGCTGTATACTGAAGGTTGTATACTGAAGGTTCAATACTATTTTTATAAGGGAAGGCAAAGATCAATTTTAGATCTCTGCAGCAACGCTAGACTTGAACAGGTCTCTGAGGCAATAATTATTAGTTTAAGTCATAATTTCTAGATTATGTAAATAATAGAAACAAGTTGTCCCTATAAGAGACGGGAAATCCTCAGATTGTTCACATATCTAGACTTGCCTATTAGGACGATAGAATGACTATCCTACATGGACTTTTCTTTCAGTACAGCCTTTGAGCAAGGCTTTACTAACACCAACACCCACATTCCTGCAACCTGGGAGTACATATTAAAACATACACGGTAGGACGAGGGTTGGCGCTATCTTCAAACCGGTCCTAGGATGTTCTAGTACTGCGATAACGTCACCACATAAACATCTCACACATCACATTTTATTCGAGATGTAGACGAGAGTGTCAGATTACAGTCTATAAATATCAGGCCAGATCGGGTCATAGAAAACTACCCCGGCTCTGGGACAGGATGTTGATGTAAGGTTATGAATATACGGGCCCTTGTTGCCAAGTGGTTGTACGCTATGCATTCTTTGTTCAGTGGGTACTTTATAGCTCATAATGTATGTCTAGGTATGCGCGTGCGTTATGTTCCTGATATATGTAAATATTTTGCTTCTCTTTGTATGCTCTTGCTGCCGGCATTGGCTAACCCATCGTCGAAGAAAACCGTTCTTTATAATAATAACTTGGTGCAGTTTCATCTAGACTCGCCGAGGCTTCCAGAAATGGCGCAGGACCATGCCCTTGTTCATATAAAACACAATAGATAGTGGCGCGTAATAAATAGTTGTTAAAAAATTGATATACCTTTCAAGAATAGTTTACACTATGTTTTAGTGAGCACTTTGATAATATGGGTAAAGTGTCTTACAGATACCAATGAGGCATACCAGCATCATACCAGCATCATACCACATTTACTCCGATGCATACCGTTGATGTGACGTACATTAATATATAGAGGATTCATCACGAGTGTTTTTTAATATGGGTAATATCAACCGAGTCTTAGTTAATCGGTATTTGCCGAGCCTTTGGCGAGGCAAATACTGATTAACGGGACGAGGTTGATATTTCCCATATTAAAAAACACGAGTGATGAATTCTATTTATCATTTTCACATTTTTGCTTCCCAATTAAGGAATAATTGCATTAAACATTAACATTAGCAACTTGTCGAAATCTTACGTATAGATCGTGCGTAGTGATGTTTTCCATAGCCGTGTAAATCAAAATAAACAACCTCCTAACTCCTTTATGGCATATTCCTTCGCTGAGAAAAAAAGTTCCTCGGATTATTTTAAAGAAAATACTTGAACAGACTTTTACAGAATAATTGAAATAATGTCTCCAACATCAAAGGTATCCATGTTGCACCGGCGAAAAAAGTCCCACTTCCGGTTATCTAATTTGCATATCTAATTTGCATACTTATGACATTGGGGTATGACATACATGTTTTTATGTCATAAGCTTATGTCATGGATAAATGCTTTAGTTAAATGATAAATATGAAGTATGAGTGAGTGAGTATGGTCTTACGCCGCTTTTAGCAATATCGCGGCGGGGGACACCTGAAATGGATATGACGTATGAACACTATGCATGGAGTAGTTGTAAAGGACGGTTGCAGATTTGAGAAACACTTTTGAAAGTCTGATGTGCATCTGAAAGGTTTACAATCATCTTTGCGGGGTTGGGAAACACGAATGAATGTATTTAGATAGGAGTTGCAGAGCATGTCAAAGGAAACAGCAGATGGAGTAATACTCACCTCAGCAGGAGACAATCCGTGTATAAGTGACGGGTGTGAGAACAATTGTTCAAGGCAATTGAAACACGGTAACCACCTTTCCTCTTGCATAGCAACGTGGGCCAACTATTGGTGCTGTGTGTTTGTCCGATGCATCGAGGCGCGGTCGGGTAGCCTAGTGGTTTAAGCGTTCGCTCGTCACGCCGAAAACCCGACTTCGATTCCCGACATGGTTACAGTGTGTGAAGCCCATTTCTGGTGCCCCTGCCGTGGTAGAATATTGCTAAAAGCGGCGTAAAACCATACGCACTCACTCCGATGTTTCGATGAGACGCTACAATGGACATCGACACCGCGCTACACTATTGACTGTTTCGATGGTTCTGAAATGAGAAAAATCTAATTTACCTTATTATTCACCTCGACTGAGGAGACATACGTCCTTTGAGAAAACGTTCATGAATAACAGTATATATATTTTGTGATCAGAGCTACATCTCTAAGAACTCCCCACTGAACCAACAATGTGCAAGACTCTGACGTGACGAATAATGCAAATATATCTACCCTATTGGGTTTGTTTGTTTGTTGTTTAACGCCGCACTCAGCAATATTCCTGCTATATGACGGCGGTCTGTACATAATCGAGTCTGTACCAGACAATCCAGTGATTGAAGTCCTGAGCATCGATCCACGCAATTGGGATACGATGACATGCATCAACCAAGTCAAGGCGCCTGACCACACGATCTCGTTAGTCAACTCTTACTAGCATGGTCGCCAAGACCTGTGCAAGTCTCGTGTCAGTGCAGAGATGTAAATGTCATCTCTGTCTTCCCTTATATAAAGTATTGAACCTTCCGTATACAATTCGGGGGCACGGGTGGCCCAGTCGTCTAAGGCGCCGCGATTCGCTGTGCAGAGTTGCGTCCCTTGGGCACGCCAGAAACCTATGATTGTGGGTTCGAACCCCGGTTCGCCCCGATTATGTTTCTATGTTTGTCAGCACCATACCCGTGCTCGTGGGTTTCACCGAAGTGGTAAACGTCTGAGACCTGCATCACTTCGGGCTTTCCTCCCACATTAAGCTGACACGCCGCGATATAACTGGAATAATGTTAAAAGCGGCGTTAAACCTAACTCACTCACTCACTCACTCTGTATACAATTCAAACAGTCCATTGCGGCTACAGTATGAGATCGAGCCAAGATAACGTTCACGGGTCCTACCCTATTAGGAAGTTAATGTACTTATGATCATGTAACCAACGTGTTTGTGTTTTTTACATTTTCAGTGTACTTGTCGCAGCACTCTACTACAGCTCAGTGTTTGCGTGGTACCTGTTCAATCTTTCTAATTGAGCGTACTGTATGTTTGCCATGTCTCATATGACCTTCTGTTTCTCCCTCAAGGTCAGCGATGACGAAGTTGCTGTGTGGACTTTACTGTCTGTTGCTGGTTGTATTCGGCATCGTATTTGCCGTCGCCAACGCCCTCACCGTCAAGGAGAGGGAACACAAATACTACCTCGAGGTATGTACCTGTCGCTGACTACACTGCTGACAAAAGAAAGTATTCACTTTAAAATTGGATTTGACCAAAAAATTGCAAACGTTATCAAAACGTTACTAGGCTGAAAACAGTCTTCCAAACACTGCACT
This sequence comes from Haliotis rufescens, assembly GCF_023055435.1. Classification (NCBI taxonomy): domain Eukaryota; kingdom Metazoa; phylum Mollusca; class Gastropoda; order Lepetellida; family Haliotidae; genus Haliotis; species Haliotis rufescens. The sequence goes on from NW_025964057.1 coordinate 2,817,211, forward strand.
AAGTACTTAAGCTCCAGAACACACTCTTTGTTACCTTATCAAATACATCACTATCAAAAAACCATTTCTTGTTGTTTCATTTCTAGCCACCATGAAACATGAGTGTATACTTTATTTTGCCCGGCTGTTTACCTGTTATAGCCGTGAATGTTCGTGCTCTAGTTACATAGAATGCATATGTTCTAGTTCGTTCAAGTGCAGCTCAACCCTTACCAAGAACAAGTGGGGCCTGTTAACCACCATGGCCCTATAGTGAGCGTTATATTTACTCATGGGTTCTATTCCCATCAAGGCTAGCGCATGTGTGACGGCGTTCGCTCCATACATAGAAAACGTGCGGTCTAATCCCCAAGGGTGGCCCACCAGTAAACGCTTTCGCTCGTTACACAAAACACACGGGTTCTGATCCCACTACTGCTTCGTAACATAGAGTTTGTGAACCAAACTTCCAAGATGGCGAACCTCAGAGAGAACGTGGTTGACCTATTTGGTGTCGTTAACATCCGGTGATGGGGAGCTATTTAGCTTTGAGGAAGTCTATCAAAATCAGTGTTAATCTGGCATGTAATGATGACGGTTCAAGCTGTAATAGTTTTCATCATTACACAGCTGCAAATCAAAAGATATAATCCTGTTTTATGTCCCTAACTTGCCATTAACGCAGAATATTGCGCTCATGCCTTCATATGAAGTTATTTGATAAGGGTGGCCCACCAGTAAACGCTTTCGCTCGTTACACAAAACACACGGGTTCTGATCCCACTACTGCTTCGTAACATAGAGTTTGTGAACCAATTTATTTCGACTACAGGAGAGCACACATAAACACTTGTTCTGCGAGTGTTAGAACACCCATGCATCTGCACCCACAAACATCTCCGCCTGTTAGACGTTGTCACACATGGTGCTGTGGAGGTGGTGATTTATGTCCACGTACCGCCATCTTGGCTAGGCTACAAGTGGAAGACTGAATGAATCGGCAACACAGGACCCAGCATGGCGGCAGACATACGTCATCTGAACACCGCCACACGGTGGGGCAGTCCTCATCACAGTGGTTGAATCACACTGGAATATCTTCAAAACGTGCTTACATCATAGACCTATCAGTGGGTGTAAAATATATTAAGTATAAAACTTATCTGAGATAAACCTGTAATTGACACGTTTTCAGATGGCATGTACATTACTCCGCCCTGTGGCGTGGGAATGTCAGAGACAGAGAGTGTTTACTTTGCACGAAGTAGGAAATGTTGCATCTTAGTCAGAGCCTCCATCTGATAAATCTTGACACGGGTCAGATTCTGGCGCTTGGGGTTTAGGCAATCCTGGGTAACATCAAATATGTCGCCTGTCGACTGAGGTTGTTCAACATCAGATATGTCGTCTGGCGACTGAGTTTGTTCAACATCAGATATGTCGTCTGGCGACTGAGTTTGTTCAACATCAAATCTGTCGGCTGAGGCTGGTGAACATCAAATATGTCGTCTGTCGACTGAGATTGATCAACATCAAATACGTCGTCTGACGGCTAGGGTTCTTCAAAATCAAATATGTCGTCTGTCGGCTGAGGTTGGTGAACATGAAATATGACGGCTACTTCTTGTACTCCTTGTCGCAAATATATGACTCAAATCATGCAGTCGTGTATGTAGGAGGTGACAAAAAAATGGGGAATGTGAGAAATACATCAGTCCTCAGTGACGGTCCTCTGTGACGGTGTGAATCAGTCAGCTCTGAATACGTGACAGTCCTCAGTAGACCTTCCGGTGCACAGCCACGTCACCCTCACTGCGCAGACTCAAACCACGTCACCTCCAAGCTGCACCGATCTCACCTTGGCCTGTGACATCACATCACATGCTTCATTCATTCGTTCCGCCCCGCTGACAACTTCCAAGATGGCGAACCTCAGAGAGAACGTGGTTGACCTATCTGGTGTCGTTAACATCCGGTGATGGGGAGCTATTAAGCTTTGAGGAAGTCTATCAAAATCAGTGTTAATCTGGCATGTAATGATGATGGTTCAAGCTGTAATAGTTTTCATCATTACAAAGCTGCAAATCAAAAGATATAATCTTATTTTATGTCCTTAACTTGCCATTAACGCAGAATATTACCCTCATGCTTTCATATGAAGTTATTTGATAAAACATCATTCAGTGATGAAGGAACATCCCCGTTGTGTATAACCCGTCCCTGCCGGTCAAGATAACACGCCTTCTAAGGTTTTTCTATTTGAACACCATATTTGTTGATGCAAATAGATTCAAATCATTCAATGAAGCTGTGAGCAAAGTTGAATTGGGTTTGTTCGTTTGTTTGTTTGTTGTTTCCGCCTCACTCAGCAATATTCCAGCTATATGACGGCGGTCTGTCAATAATCGAGTCTGGACCAGACAATCCAGTGATTGAGCATCCATCTACGCAACTGGGATATGATGATATGCATCAACCAAATCAGCGAGTCTGACCACCCAATCCCGTTAGCCGCCTCTTACCACAAGCATGGGATGCTGAAGGCCAGTTGTAACCTGGATCTTTTCGGGAAGAAAGACAGAAGGAAGGCCACGCTTTAAAAATGTCTTTGTTTATAGACATGCGTGTCTGTAGAGATGCTCGTCTTCACATTTAGACAGATTAATAAACACCTGTATCTCACCAACTGTCTACAATACCACTTGTTTGTGGCGTTGTCATGGGGATTCGAGTCTGCCTAGTGTACCTGGGCTCTATTTCAAATATTGGCAGCCTCAATCGGAGGTCACATTGACATGGTAGCGTCTGTGTTGTAACCGGTCGAGCCCCCCCCCCCCCCCCCCCCCCTGGGGGTGCACGTGATGCAACACAGAGGGGGTGCGGTAAACAACGCGTGAGGGCCGGGGACTGGCTGTCTGATCCTGGGTAGCCGCGTGTAGTGATCCACAGGTTTCAAAGTCCATATCTGTCTGTTCTGTAACTTACATACGACGCGTACTTAATGGAATGATTTACCATCCTGGAGATGGATGCTATCCAAGGACTCTGTGTTGGATGCTTGTACACAACAGCAGTCTTCCTGTGAGGCCAGACGTAGAGCAGGAACTGGTTGAATGTACTCATTTACAGGGATGGAGGCACAGAAACTCGTTATTGGTCAGTAAATAAAAATTATATACCCCGCCACACACACACACCACCACCACCACGTTAACGAGAATTGTTAACGTGTATATATGTTATTACGCTACAACCTTCTTTTTCGTTTATGAGTACTATCAAATATAGGGGGCACGGGTGGCCCAGTCGTCTAAGGCACAGAGTTGCGTCCCTTGGGCACGCCAGAAACCTTTGATTGTGGACTCGAATCCCGGTTCGCTCCGATTATGTTTCTAGGTTTGTCAGCACCATACCCGTGCATCACTTCGGGCTTTCCTCCCACAATAAGCTGACACGCCGTGATATAACTGGAATACTGTTAAAAACGGCGATAAACCCAACTCACTCACTCACACTATCAAATATAGGTTATCCCTCAATATATCTTAACACCCACTAGTACCGCGTGGATCTGGTTCACCTTAGGTCCCCCAGTCGACTAAGTGGACTCAATGACTTAGCGGATTGCGCGTCATCATGCGTGGATGTGTGAATCGTCCCCGTGATTACAGTCACTGGTCTATCTGGGACAGAAGATAATAGATAAGACAAGATAATATTTATTGCAGAAACATTCCATTACGAGACAGATGCAATTTTGTTAAGACAAACATTATGATTCATATTCATATATACAGACATATATAATTCACACTCCTGTAGACACAAAAACCAATCAAAATTACATATTTGATATTGTAATATATAAAATGTCAACGGTTGATTAGGATGAATGGGTGTTTATTGTTTGAAATGATAGTCATGGAAACATGCAATTTATATTGATGGCTTCATTATTTGACAGGATGTAGTCAAATAATTTGTTTTCATGGTTTGATACAGTGAAGTAGGTAGTGTTTTTCATCTTCATATTTGTTTACTTTCATGCCGCGCGATCTTCCTGGGAAATTGCTGACTGCGGCGTTATCACTATTCAATCACTCAAAGGGGTACAGGTGGCCCGGTCGTCTAAGGCGCCGCGATTCGCTTTGCAGAGTTGCGTCCCTTGGGCAAGCCAGAAACTTATGATTGTGGGTTCGAATCCCGGTTCGCCCCGATTATGTTTCTAGGTTTGTCAGCACCATACCCGAGCTCGTGGGTTTCACCGAAGTGGTAAACGTCTGAGACCTGCATCACTTCGAGCTTTCCTCCCACGTTAAGCTGTCACGCCGCGATATAACTGGAATACTGTTAAAAGCGGCGTTAAACCCAATTCACTCACTCACTCACTCAAGCAAACTCATACCCACTGAATGGGTAATAATGGCCATAATTAATTAGATTATTACAGTACCATGGCGGTAGGTATCATAAAGTCTCTACCCACCAGAGACGTATATATGTGGCAACAGCATATGCCCTCGGGGTCCGATCGCGCGTGTGATCACACTTACTGCTATGTAACGCGAGCCATCGCCTGTGGAAATAGGTAGTAATGATCTAATGAAACGTCTTTCAATAACGCGTTCCAGTGACCTTCACTCAGCACACCAGAGGCGCTGTTCTGTCCCCGATACTGAGCGCCTCCTTTACCGGAAGTTACACACACGTGACCCGTGTAATGAGGCTGATACCTTCTCCTCACAGGGTCGTTAGGGAGCGTGGTGTGTGTATAATCTCATTACTCGGCACTGCTGATGAGCTGTATCAACATTACCCGGGGCTTGTGTATTGTTATGGCAAACTTCAGGGACACTGATTCCTTAATCGCTGATAATAAATTGTATTATTGAGACTGTTATAAGTAAAATACACAAACAGCGTCCAAAGTAGTTCTTATTAAATGTTCCACTTTGACATTTCATAACGCTGGCCGGGTCGTAACGTGGATTTACATTCGTCGTCGCAGGTTTTGTGAGAGACCACGACAATTCAGCGTCATTTTTCTCTTAAGATGTATTTGATACTGTTTCGTGAAATTTCGATCAGAAATGCATCTAAAAGAACATAAAGTAAGAAACCCCGTTTATCCAGCCATAACAAGTTAAGTAAGTCGAGACCCTGTTATTCCTGTCATGTTCGTGTTAATATGGTGAACCCCCGTTAATCCAGTCATTACGTGAAAAGTATTTTGAAACCCCGTTATCCGGCCATGATCGTGTTAAGAATGGTTAAATCCTGATGTTCCGGAAGATACCGTTCCCAGTGAAATCATCCGGATTAACAAATGTCCGTATTCACGAATCATGGTGAGGTGCTAGTGCCCATGTTTTCAGTTTGAAACGGAGCGGTGAGGTAGTCTACTAGTTTATGCGTTTGCCGAATGTCCATTCTCAATTCTCACTCACTCACTCACTCACTCCAGTTTAAAAAGTGGTCCGTATTAACGAGGTTACACTATCTTCCACAATCTGATGGAAGTGCTACAGATCCACCGAAGTACAACGTCTGAATGTAGAATAGAAGGTGTTGTACAGAAAGTCTTCATAGGACAGGGTACAAGCAGTACAACGTCTGCATGTAGAATAGAAGTTGTTGTGCAGAAAGTCTTCATAGGACAGGGTACAAGCAGTACAACGTCTGAATGTAGAATAGAAGTTGTTGTGCAGAAAGTCTTCATAGGACAGGGTACAAGCAGTACAACGTCTGAATGTAGAATAGAAGGTTTTGTACAGAAAGTCTTCATAGGACAGGGTTCAAGCGGTACATCTAATACATTAAATATTGATGCATAGAAAATTATACACAAACAATTCACACATGAACAAGCTGGACATGCATGCAGTTGCTAAGGTATTTTCTAACTTGGTAACCTGGGTTAGATTATGCCGAGGACGTTTGGTATATGGTATTTGAAACACTTTTGGCAGAAACAGATGTAGGATTGAGGAGATCTTTATATTTTAGAGACGTTACTGAATTTAGGCTTCTGAGTGATGGTTGTAGGTTAGATGTGAACGTCTGATACAGAGAACATCGTAGTAGAAAATCATCTTCCACTTCACCACCTGTGCAGTTCTTACAATATATTTCGTTAGATAGTAAGAATTGCACAGGTGGTAAACAACAAACAAACTTTCGCTAGATGGCGTACTGGTGTATCTGCCTTCTCATGATATCAGTCACCGGATTGTCTGGTTCAGACTCGATTATTTACAGACCCGCCGTCTTATAGCTGAAATATTGATGAGTGCGGCGTTAAACAACAAACAAACAAACTATTTGAACTGTGTGCTCCCAGTCTGTTAGCGAGATTTCAATAGGGAGGGGTAGGGGGCAGCTCTTGTTTATAGTTTTATTTACGTCCATATGTAGATAGTTTGTACCCTGCCCCGCGAGGGTGTTCTGCACAATAAAAGTTCTTGATTCTTGATTCTTGCTCCCTAAATCACTCACTCACTGACCTCGATATGACCTCCGACAATGGCCGACATAAAACAATGGTCGTTCAGTGGAATGGGGTAATTTACTGCAGTGGTTCACGTGCCTGGACATTGAGGAATTCGGCCACATAAACAGAGGCGTCCATATAGCATGGCAGGCTGGCCAGAGGATCACAGAAGTCATGGAACGCCGTTTGCCTAAGTAATTGATGCTAGAGAACATTCTGAATCCACTATATGGCGGACAAGAGGTCTTCATTACCTGCAGACTGCCACCCTTCAGTGGAAGGCTAATGAAGCGCCACCAGTGTGTAGATACTGTGCAGACCACACGTCCTGACAGAGCGGATCGTTAACATACTGCTGTCTTGTCTGAGAGACGCTAACATAGTATCATAGGCAGTTTGGCAGGGTATATAGGTTTTAACAGGGAGTCTATATGTTTTAACAGGGAGTGTATATACGTTTTATATATTCCCTTAATTAAGTAAGTTGATTATATCTATTTAAATAAACAGAGTGCTGCCAATACAAATTATAACAGCAGCTGGGGTATCATTACCATGACCCAACATATGTTTGTTTATTGAGGGGGGAGTAACATTTGATTGTGGTTTAAATTATCTACAAACTCTTGTCATGATTTAAAATGAGAATGCATAGTTAAATCATGTACATATATCTTCTGTGAGTATATTACAGGAAGTAAGTTTTGGTCTTTTGATGGGGTGTAATCCTAACAGTCAGATACGAACAAAAGCACTTCTACAAATACGTCTAAAGTTTTGACAGTTTATCTTCAAGAGAGCTAAAAGAAGCATCTGTTTTCACAAAATATAATTTCTACTGATTTTGTTGAAACTAATAAAACGGACATGAAACTTGTGCAGAGCTTCTGCTGCTCATAAGTAAAGAAACGTCTAAGAAATATATTCGGTTAGTAACACAGTGGTTGCAGTTTTAATGTCTCGGCCCAAACATTTCTTTTGTAGTTGATAAATGCCACTGAGCTTATGATGAAACTCGGGTACTACAGTCCACCAACAGAGAACATCGACCCAGTTCAAGAAAACAAAAATTGTCAATGCATACATCCAGTCCGACACAGATTCTGTGGGCGTAATAGGCAAGCCAGCGGTGACAATTAGTTGCATGGAAATCAGTGATGACTCCGGGTGCTCGGGAACGCGCGTTTAAAAAAATAATATATCATAAATTCTCAGAATAGTAACTTTAGACTGCGTCTGTACGTTTAGTTCACAATAATATAAGGCTAGTCCGGATCTTTCTTTTGTCATCATATTTGTCGCCAAAGTTGTAATATTATAGGTTGTCCATCGGCCTCGAGGGGGACTTGGTAGACGTTACGTTATCTTACGTAAACCAATGTAGGCCCTACATCAACCCACGACACCCGTGGGACCGGTGCACAACGGATTTATCCTACAGCAAGCCTAATTATATTATAAATATTTCTTATGTACAACTCCTCAGGTCCTAATCGGTAAGAATACCACAGTTCGGCATTTTTCACCTCGTTCATTTTTCACATACACCGAAGCGAAAACAGAAAACAAACTGGAGTTATTTCCCCTAGATCCATTTTATTCGGGAAATATAGTCTATATCGAGAATGGCGTCTTACATAATTAATTCGAGATATAAAATTGCGTTTCGTATGCTGCAAATGTTACATGCCATCAGTTCGGCAATTTGAAATGTAAGCTACATGTCAGTGGGGTGCATTGATAATGATAGAATGGGTCTCAGCCAATCAGAATCCGACATTCATGTGTAAGGTAAGATAGTACATACTGCATTGTACTTGTCTGTAATGATGCCACAGTGGTATAACGTAATACATCTCCTTACACCTGCATTCCTCCCTTCTCAAGGTGTTCCTGGTCTACCTGTACGCTGGCTCCCTAATCGTCCTCCTCTATCTCCAAATCGGCATCCTCCGAGGCGTCAAGGTGCGCCAGAACTTCTTCGACCACAACATCAAGGTGGTGATCCGGCGCAGCACTGAGAACATCCAGCAGTCGCCGTCCCCAACCCGCAGGTCCAACGATGACGACAGCATCCTGGAGAAGGAGACCCGCAAGGAAGCTCTGGATCAGATATCAACCGCCAGCAACGCCTCCATGCGCAGTCAGCTCGCACTTCCGGCGGATGGGGAAGTTGCGCATGTCGGAGAGGGAATCAACTTTTACCTCCGACTTGGGGCCCTAGGTGAGTAGAGATGTGCGATATACAAAAGTGATACTTCAAGTATTCTGAATATGTTTGTTATGATTTTTTTCTTTTGTCATAATTCATAGATACCCTGGTTAATCCATGTCAAATCTGAGGGAAACATCTGCATCCATTTGTAATCGTGTTTGGATGACGGGTATCGCCTAATACTTCAGTGCCAGTAACAAGACAATGAAAGTGTGAACGCAGCTAGAAACAGTTCGTAGTACCCCTGTGGTATTTCAGTTATTGTATACATGGCAGCCTACCTAATGTTGTGAACATTGCATTATATGTGTTTTGCAGCGTTCAGCATTGGGAGCGTCACCCTTGACGGTTTCCACATCTCGTCCTACTTCGAGACCGACAACACGGAGACGTGCGAGAGTAAGATCTTCACCCTTGTGTATGTTCTCCACCTCATCTTCACCTTCGTCCAGACGTTCTTCCTCTTCAAGAACCACAAGGTAACTGTACACCTACCCCTCCTCTTCTGAAGGGGCCACGGGGCGCCCTGTGTGATTCCATGGAGGTCGATGGCGGTCAATGCTTGGGTGAGATCAAGCGATATCTACGCTGTATATGGAAAAAATCAACTTTTCCACTTTTATCAACAAGTGTTGATATATTTGATATCAAAAGACACTCGGGTGAGATTCTCTATATATCTTCCGACCGCCATCGACCTGATGTAGCCCGAAATGCAAACAGGGTGCATTGTGACACGACACACTCGTGACGTCATATCAAACACTTTGACGTCATGTCATTCGTCTATGCTTGCCAGCCGACTTGTATGTACAGATCGGCGACTGGCCAATCATATAGCTGGATTCTTTAATGAGTAATGATAAAAATGAATACATGTAGGTGTATGGCCATGAAATCAGTTTCGAGAAATTAAATCGTTAGATGAACAAATATATGTACTTTCACATAATCCAAGCACTTTCAGATCAAAAGTGATGGCTAACGGAAGCGCTCATAACGATGAAGATGAATTACATGATGTTTAATGTTGTCGCGTCAATGTAACATCAAAAGACAAAACCTAATATGAGTATGCGTTAAAATGTCTGAGTACCGTTGATCCAAGATGGTCTTATCTGCAAGTTTATTTCTTTCGGAAGTACATTCGTCTGTATCTGCAGTGAATCCACGCAACGGGTAGGATTTGTATATTCCCGCACGGTGTGCCGTGTTATTGCAATATTTTGTTCTCAGTTGGAACATAAACTGTTTGACAGACGAGACTTGTTTAAATAAATAGATTTCAGTCAATCACAATTACATCAGGCGATATGACTTCATATACTATGGGAATGTCACGTGATGCCTCGTTTCCGCTTTACACTTAGTGGCATAAGCCCAAACTCTCCCTGTCAGCATCCCCCCTCTCACTGAATCTGATACTCTTTAGCCATGATCTTATCAGTTGTTCCCCTGCTCCAGTGAAGCAGGCACGGTCAAGCTGGTCCCAGTTTGTTTACTTTAGGGCACTGATGGCGTGGATCAGCTTGACACTCAAGAATTGAAACATAAGACTCCAAGACAAAACAGTGAAACTACAGTGACCAAATCAACTCTTTGAAAAACGTTTTGGAGGTAATAATTACAATAAAGTGTCTATTCACTGGAAACTGACATCCCTTGACCAATATATAAATCATGTTCAATTAGGTAAGTTTTTATGTTTATCGGGTTTAAACCCAATTAGGCAATTCATTAGCCATTACTAATGATGGTAGTTTTGGATTAGGCTCATACTCATAGGTATGTTAGTAGACTAACCCTTAGTCTATATAATTTTAATAAAAACCAATATCGCCAATAAATTGAAAAAGAGCCACACAGAGATGAGAGATTCAGCTTTTAGAAAATTTTATACTTGCTTCATGTTTTAGGGCTATACCATTTCAGTAAGGGGAAGGCAGAAAGGAAACTAAAAAGCTTGAGATTCTGTGAGGCAGACTAGTGTTTTAATAGTATTCTGTTCAACTTGCTCTTTCAGTGAAAAATTGAAAAATGGATTTATACTGGAGCAAATTTACAATATGTTCGCCACAACAAATAATGTTCAAAACTGTTTGACTGCCATGTACACACAATGCCATTTAGAAAGTGGTCAAATGTAACAAATAGTATATTTGGGATAACACTGGTAGTCAAGATCACATACTTTGTGTACCCCTCTGACAAGTGTATATTTGGCAGGGCTCCCATGGCCACTTGTCGGACTTTCAATTTTGTTTAAGCCTCGGTGGCTGAATGGGTTAGATCGCTGACTTTGTGTGCTGGCGATTAGGTGCCTCACTCTGGCAGTGTGGGTTCGAATCCTGGACGGGACTCAACCCGAAAAAGTACGAGAATCTGTACTTTGCAAAGAAAGTGTTATCCAAAATATAACATTTGTTACATTTGACCACTTTCTTAATGGCATTGTGTATTCATAGCTTTCGGCCATGGGAACAGTGCCAATTTACACTTGTCAGAGGGGTACTCAAAGTACGTGATCTAGACTACCAGTTGTCGGACTTTCATTTTTGTGGAAGCCTCGGTGGCTGAGTGGATTAGAGCGCTGACTTTGTGTGCTGGCGATTGGTGCCTCAGTCTGGAGAAACTGTACTTTGCAAAGAAAGTGTTATCCAAAATATATAACATTTGTTATGTTTGACTACCACTTCAGTTATTAAAAGGATATATTATATGCCTCAATAACCTCCTCAAAATCTAACGTAGCAATGTAAAATGGTTCCTCAAACCTTTTTGAGAATAATATGATGGGTAAAATTTTAAACTTTATAATTAGTGGGTTTACACTTGTCAGAGTGGTACACGAAGCTTGTGAGTACCATTTGTCAAACTTCCATTTTCGTCCCAGATGGGACTCAACTCCAACAATGATTACTAGGGTTTGCACTTTACAGATAAAAGTTTTATCCCAAATATGACATTTGTTACTTTGTACTTACTTATGTTTTAAATACTCTTTGCCATCAAAGTTAGAACAAATAGGGGTGACTATGGTATTTACATGAAAGGAAAACCAAGATGAAACTATTTCTATATAGTTTGTTTTAACTTAACTTCTCGTATCTACATGAATGTAACCAGAAGACCACGTGCACCAATTCCAGTACTGGGCAGTAACTTGATGTCCATTGCACCTGCAGGTTTATGAACACGCTTATAGCTCTTGAAAGATATTTCTTATTATGTCAAATGTTGAATCCAGTAAGTAAATACTGTTTCTGCTTCATGTAAAAAACCCACTTGATTTGTTAATTATGAACATTTGTTTTAATTATTCATCAATGTCTACTGTACTTTTGATGTTTTCGTACACAACTGACTAGATAAATGTTTCATGGCAAAAGAGTTATACTTTGTAATATGTCTTGCCTGCTTTTGAAAGCATTAATAAAGCCATTATGTTACGCACAATAAATTTAAATTTAAATGGGTTGTCTACAAGTTGACCAATAAACTTTCTTTTAATCTGCAGAACATTTAAATGTTTCGAAAGTAGTTTAAAATAACCAAATATCAATATTTTAAAAGAAGACAATTATTTTCTGGACTCACATACATGTCGTCTGCTACAGAAGAGCTTGTGGTCATTAATCAGATGTGACACACCGGGGAAGCTGGCAAGAGGACCCCTGCTGATAGCGGGAGTTTTGGGGGGACTGGAATGCAGTTAGCTGTTCCTCACTTTGAGGATTTCAGAGACCCTTATTCCACTAAGTGTTTACCCTAACACGGCTAGACTTGCCACGGCGCTCATTACTTAACAGGAAACAATACTCAATCCAAATGTGCCGTTAAATGCATTTTAATAAGACCGGTTTAATCTTGTGGTACGTAGACAGGGCAATGATCAAGTACTATCAAGTAAATACGTTAAGTCAGATTAAGGACCCGTGAAGATCCGGGTAAAAAACAGGTCTTGAGCAATCCATGCGACTATGCTTGTCGTATGAGGCGACTAACGGGATCGGATGGTCAGGCTAGCTGACTTAGTTGATGCATGCCATCGTATCCCAATTGCGTGGATCGATACTCATGATGGCAATCACTGGATTGTCTGATCGAGACTCGATTATTTACAGACCGCCGTCATATAGCTGGTATATTGCTGTGTGCGGCGTTAAACAAACATACAAATATACAAGACCAGATTAAGGTGGCACAGAGTACAGCTATTAATAAGATGTATTTACAAAGAACATATGCATGGTCGATGGTACAGTTGTGCAGATGATTATTATTTATCTACCGAGTTAGAATTAGTCTTCAGCGACCCATGATTGTCGTACTCGCAAGAGATTGATGCTCATGATGTCAATCACTGGATTGTTTGGTCGAAACTCTCTACCGACCGCTGTCATATAGCTGAAATATTTCTGAGTGCTGCGTTAAACATCTAACAACAGATCTACAGGTATATTTCTGCCGAGCATTAGGAATTGTTTATTTGTATGGTTTCACCCAATGAATGGACGAGAAGTACCATCGAAACGTCACGTTACACTGCAATGCGCTATGGTGCAGTTCAGTAAGACCAGTTTTGTGTATATTTCAGCTGGTGATTGACAAGTGTAAACCTGCGGTGAGGTTTGGGCTCATGCATCTCCTAGCAACCAACATCTGTGTATGGGCTGTCACGGCAGTCACGGAAACGGCCGAGGATTCCCGACAGCAAGACTTTTTCGCAAGGGTCAGACAAAATCGTAAGTCAATTGCATCATATCCGACGCTGAATCACACTGACCATATTATTGTGCCAAGTAACAGATTTAAAAATGAATAAATATAATGTTATTAAACTATCTGATTGGAACGACTTAATAAAGTAATATCTTAAACAACTAATACGACAAGTAACTAAGACATGCATGACTTCAGGCTCCCTCCAATAGTAAGCGACCGCTTCCGTGGTCTAGTGGTAGAGCGTCCGACTGGTCGGCTTGGAGTCACTATACTGTGTCTGAGAGGGTTATTCTGTTATTATGTTAAACTGGGGCATGGCATCCCAGTGGGCTAGCACTATAAAATCGGCATCAGTCCGGACTAGTACAAACAGCCACACACGTGTATGCACGTCGTTATATATGTGCAATAATCTTGAATGCGACGTTAAACCCCATTTCCCCTCCCCATTAGCAAGCAGACACGCCATGTTATAACTGAAATATTGTTCAAAGCGGCGCTAAACAAACGTTCTCACTCACTTACTTCATAAGTAATTCACTGTTATCCCCGGAAGTGACTAAGCTGTCGTTCATATATGTATCTCGCCTTACAGACAGCTCCATCTATCTGACGCGAAGCTGCTACGAGGAGGAAACGGTGGCGAGGACGGCATCCCCCTACCTCTTCCCCTGCACCATCATGTACAGTATCATCGCCGCCGGCATCATCTACCGCATGTACCAGCACGTGGGGGTGAAGGTGAAGCAGCGATGGCCAAGTCACACCTCTCTCACCAGCTCGGCTCCCCACGGCGCCGCCAGCATGGACTGCGAGAAAGCCAACAAGGGGCTCTTCTCAGGCCTCCTCATCGCCGTCGTCACTCTCATCTCCATAGCAACATTCTTTGTGTTTGAGGCTCGTTTGAAAGACCCTGAAACAGCCATCAATGTGTTCTTCGTGATGGAGCTTGCCCTCCTCAGCATCACGGGTGTCTGCATCGTCATCGGGCACATCCGGCTCACTCAGCTCAAGTTCATGGAAAACTACTTCCTGTCCTTGGATTCGATCCTCCTGGCAGTGGCGGTAGGGGGCGCTTACATCTACTTGAGCTTCATGCTCATCTCGGCGGCGTCCACCGTCAACATCCAGAGCCTCTCCAGCATTCTCTCCCTTGTTGTCATCACCCTGGGACTGATACAAAGCACCATGCAGACAGTCTTCATCCTCGACGGCCTGTGCAGGTGTTCGGAGAACGACAGCCAGATTGACAGGAAGCCCGGTCGCGCCATCGTGACCTTCACCTTGGTCTGCAACTTGGCGTTGTGGGTAGTAGGTATGTTCGAGAACAAGAAGACGACGGTGATCCCCTTCCATCAGGACTTCTACGGCATCCTCAGCTGGAACATCATGCTGCATCTGTGTGTGCCCCTCTACATCTTCTTCCGCTTCCACTCCGCTATCTGCCTCTCCAAGATCTGGTACCAAGCCTACCAGAAGGAGAAGATGCCTTGAGCTGTCACGTGGCACGGGGATCATGTGACGTGTGTGATGACAAACGTGACGACGCTTTTGTGACGATTGTCACGTGACTGTATCTTTGAACGTTGTTAATAACCATGCCAAAGACAATGACGTATTCTTTCAAGGCAGCTGGCTCACAGAGAAGGGAAGAACCGGTTGAACCATTGGGTACATCCGGGTGATTCCGTCATGGCTGGGATTACGGCAGGAACGTACTACAGAGCTAGTACTCGGTTTGGACTTAATGTGTGACTGCGTGAGCAATTTGTGACAAATAACAATACTCTTGTTTCCGCTATTTGTATCGTAATACTTGTTGGCTTGTTCTCTTGTCTTGACTCGGACACCCAAGGCAGAGATGAAAGGTAAGCGGGCGAGAGTTTACCGTGCACCTGCTGACGTCGATTCAAGGAGAACACGTGCTGAGACGTTGACATTGACGTGTAAAACAGGCGCGTGGCTCTGTTCTGACAGGAACTAGAGAAAAAACATAAACTGCAGCTCTTCACGTCAAGTAGACAGAGAATATGACCAGTGTCATGGACGTCAAAAACGTCATCAACAAGGATACCCTGAGTCGATGTTTTAGGTGTGATGACCAAGATTAATGCTCCAGTATTAAAGTGCCTCCAAGGAATTGGATATGTGGCATTTTGGTTGCCATGGTAACAACAAACATTAGAACAATCATGACCATAATGAACGAACGTTGGCGTGTAAAGTGTAAAATGTAAAGTGTAAAGTACATCAGCTCATGGCATGTGATCAACTGACATCTACTCAACTCAACCGCTCCTTCTACACGCAACCGTCAAGTATTTTAATGCATTTATGAAACATTAATGATTTTTATTTCCTTTCATATTGAACTAATTTTGTATTTTTATAATCTCGTAGCTAGGTTACATATTCTATTGATATTGTACTAATTATTGTTTACCGTCCGTCAAGCAGGTGATGCTGATAATGATGTGAGTATCTAGCCATGTCAATAAGTGCTACAGTCGTATCTGATCGCCGCACGAAATACAGGCTGCGCGTATGCGCGGCGTGCAATAAAGAACCACTGGCATGATATATGCTGTATAGTAGAAGCATAGACCTCACTGTGATGATATGGAACATTATGGAGTACTGTTTAACTTTTGTAATTATTATTTATATATTAAATTAAGACACGTGCGTATTTAGAGTATAGATTACGCTTATTAACCATCAGTTATATAGCCCATACTCGTCATAGAGAAACCTTTGCTCAAACCAGCCAGCTTTGTCCGACTCCCTCTCGGTGCTACATCATTTAAACATCGTAAATCGTATCGCATAGTCTTTAATATCAGGGCGGGTGGGGATATCTGCAGTGTATAACGGAAAATGTTGTGTTCCTCAGTATTAATGGCAGTTAAATGGCATTTGTGACTTAAAACTTCTCATTTAGATATTTATGATACGGGTGAAGAGGAACTTCAGTTGTGAAACAGATTTCAAAATGGCGCAGATCTCATACTCTGTACATAGATAATCACTCATACTCGGGAAACTTCGTCAATTTCCGTACGTTTCTATATCTCTGATTAGGGTCATGATAATAACATTGACTTATTCAATATTTTGAACATTTTGGGATCTTGTTGCGGCAATATTTAATTTTTTTTATTTTAATACAAGTCATCAAGCATTTAATACAATTCTTAGCCTAAATTACAATAACCAAAACATGACTAGTAGTTTCTTGGTCAGAGATATGATGATCGCACGGTGGTGTGACGAATGTCATTGCATGTTCATTGCTGTAAGTGCCTTGTAGCAAGTCTAACGCCAGGCCTGCTGAGACGGCGGTGAACGTCACGCCACACTCGTCATATTCGTCATAAACGTCACTTAGGAACATTGTGCATTTTGTTTCCATACTGAATTCAAAACATTTTTACTTTGTGAAAGGTCATAAGGAACATTGTTCGTTGCGTCTTCATACTGAATTCAAAACATTTTTACGTTGGGAAAGGTACTAAATGACGTTGATGACGCTAGTGACGTTACCGCCGTTCAGCAGGGCGGGTTTTAGCGATGAGCTGTACAGGCAGGAAGACAGTTTTAGAGTAGCCAAATAAAATGATAAAATACACATTTTGTTTTGTTCTGTATCTGATATTTAATGCCAGGTGTGCCAGTGTTGGAAGCAGGCAAATTTATTATTTCTTGCATTGTTTGATCAGCTAGTTGATACCTCTTTATAGAGGGTTTGATTTCTTATGAATCTGTCTTGACAGTCCAGTGATGTGTCAGATATTTCCCTGAGTTTATAATGTCTGGACTGATGTACATTTTCGGTCTAGTTTAACACAATTGGTCACAGACCCTCTGGATATCCGGTCAGGATAGGATATCATGTTCGTTATAAGAGACAACTTTGTGACTGCTCTGACTGCACGTCATCGTTACCCGGTGGATCGGTGATCGTGCGTCTCATGTTTGCCTGCCTGGTCCTGATTGGATTACTGACAACGGCGTTGAACACCATTTTCTCACTCCCAATTGGTCACAGTCGGTTTATTTCCGGAATTACGTTGTCTAGACTTAAACGTTCCCTTGTTCGACCCCAGACTCTGAGAAGAACACAGACCTGCCGATTTGGCTAATCTGATTGGTCAAAGCGGACCAGCCGAATTGATTATAACGGTCAATATGATTGGTCAGTGTGGACCACTGTTTGTCAATAGGGCCCAGGAAGTGTCAGATGTCAAAATCTGACTGCTGAAACCAGTGATGCCAAACTGTTTATTTGATGGTAAATCGGGGTTAAGGATGACAATAGTGGTCATTATTGTAGCATTATTATTATTCTAATAGTAGGCAATACTGTTTCAGAATATCAATTATATCTCGGTTCACACAGTGTTGAATTCATATTAACATTGAAACCTTTTTGGGACATTGGTTTTTTGTTTGTTTGTTTGTTGTTTAACGCCGCACTCAGCAATATTCCAGCTATATGACAAACAGACGTCACATACGACACAAGTCACTGGACACACACAACGTCATGTACGACACACGTCTTTTGATACAAACGTCACATACGACATACACCACTTGACACACAGACAATGTCACACACGACACAAGTTACTTGACAGACAACTTCACACACGACACAAGTCAATTGAAACACCGACAGCGTCATATACGACACAAGACACCTGACACAGACAGCGTCATATACGACACAAGACACCTGACACAGACAACGTCATATACGACACAAATCACTTAACAAACAGACGTCACATACGACACATGTCACTGGACACACACAACGGCATGTACGACACACGTCACTTCATCCAAACGTCACATACGACACAAGTCACGTGACACACAGACGTCACAAGTCACGTGACACACAGGCAACCTTCACACACAACATAAGTCACTTGACACAGACAACGTCAAACACAACAGAAGTCACGTGACACTGACAACGTCACATACGATACAGGTCACGTGACACACAGACAACGTCACACATGACACAAGTCAAGTGACACAAACAACGCCACACAAGACATACGTTACTTTACACACACAACGTCACGCACGGCATCAGTTGCTCGCCACACATGCAGCGGCCTCCAGTGGCAATGCAATGTACGGACAATGGAAGTGCTTGAAGTGCCTTGATACCCATACATTAAAACAAACCCGCCGACCAAAACAATCCACACTCTTCCTCGCTCTGCCGTGATGACGTGTGAGACATGTGACGTTCTCTTCCCTACTGCGTGAAAACTATACATCGAAATAACTAGACACCCAAATAACATTTTGTTTATTTGTTGTTTAACGCCGCACTCAGCGCCATTCCAGCTATATGACGGCGATCTGTCAATAATCGAGTATTGACCAGTGATGGACAGCATCGATCCACGCAATTGGGATACGATGACATGCATGAACCAAGTCAGCGAGCCTGACCACCCGATCCCGTTAATGTGATAACTTGGCTACATCGGAGGCCATACAATATTTCCGTCCTCGGAGAACTCGCATTCCACACAGAGCATTTAAACAAACACGCAAAAAGTAACCATACATTATCAACACCGTCGCTGCAATTCCAGCAAAGCCGCGATTTGTTTCCATACAGTGTGTGTTCATTCCACGTGAGCTGATAACAGTGTTGTCTGCCGTACCAAACATAACCTTGCTACAATGCTGTACTGAAAGAAATATCCATGGATGTGTAGTAATTCTATCTTCTCAATAGGCAAGTCTAGATATGTGGACAGTACAGACTCCAGTCTCTTACAGGGACAACTTGTTCTTATTACTTACATAATCTAGAAATTATCATTTATACTAATAATTATTGCCTTAGAGACTTGTGCAAGTTTAACGCCGGGAGAACATCCACACGAGAAGCTGAATACAGGAGATATAGCTGCAGGCGATAAACTCTATAAACATCATGTTAACAGTTTCTTGAGTTTTTGCGGGTAATTATTTCCCTGCACAGCCCTGTGACCCAACAAGAAGCGGGAGATAGCGAGAGACGCGGATACCTAGACGACATTTGCCATTGGTTTGTTTGTTTGTTTGTTTGTTTGTTAACGCCGCACTCAGCACTATCCGAGCTATATGACGAAGGTCTGTAAATAATCGAGTCTGGACCAGACAATCCAGTGATTGATATCACGAGCATCGATCCGTACAATTGGGATACGATGACATTCATCAACCAAGTCAGCGAGCCTGACCATGCACCTGATCCCTTTAGTCTCCTGAGATTAATCCTAACTCGGGTCTGGCCATTGGTAAACTGTTGTATTGCACATGTAGTATGACATCATATTGGTGACAGAGTGAATGCTGCACTCTGCAATATTTCAGCTATGACACGGCGGCTATAAATAGATCCGCCAGGCCAGTGTTTGAGCAGGTTCCCAGCGGCGCACGATGACACCCAATCCTCCTCAGTTGGCTTAAGTTAGGACGCGCATGACATACTGGGGATTTATTCTGACTCTTCGCGGTTATATACTTTAATTGGGTATGGTTCCTCGGAATCCTCTGTTGGCGAACGAACGAACGAACGATGTAATCATTACCGTTTATTCACTTTCACCACATGAATACTTAGCTTTGAAAAAAAAAAATTAATATTGACCCATGTATCCTACGAGGCTCGGCTTGAGCCTTGTAGGATACATGGTAGGCTAAGATCTAGTCTCTGAAATGAACATATTTTACAGATAAAAGCAGTTGTTAAATTACAGTTACGAAACATAATAAAAGGAGCCTGGAGACTCTCTTCATTTTAGATACTGCTTTATAGACTTGGATATATTTGTTTCAGGGTCTGCATGACAGACAAGATACATAGGTATTTTATTATATATTTTTTAAACTAATTATTCCTGTGTTCTCACATATTCCCGATTTCTACCTCATTTACTCACCTAATCACACACTATCTCATGTACTAACTCACCATATCTCATCATATTCACTATCTCCACACGCTACACTAAGTATCATCGTTCTAGTCATTCACTCACAGCCAGTCGACAATGATTCCCAACTGCCATGTCTTGCAACTGCCGCGAGAGGAGGGGAGGGGAGGGGCGGGGCTGAGCGGAGAGGGGAGGGGGGGGGGGGGGGGGGGGGGGGGGTAGTGATGGGGCTGTTCTGATGGAGTCATGTCTCTTCCAGCTACATCAACATGACACACAGCTTCCCGCTGCATCGCCCATACTCTCCCCATTAGTTCTGATGATCACACCAGGTGGCGCAACATGTCATAGGTCACGTGTTTCTCTATCAACATGGCGGACTCTCTGATTCATGTTGACCTTGAGTGGTCGTGCTTGTATGTTGAGAACACGATAACCCTCCGCCAGTTCATTACTTATCTCAATGATGTACAAGCAGGGACACGTCTCTCATGTCATCTATGTCGGTTAATTGATAATTATCCATGCACTAATTTGTCATTATAACGAGTGGCAGGAGGGCCATTGGAAGCGGGGTAACCTCTTGACCCCGGTTTAAGTTTTGATAAGAATTTATCATACGTGTATTGGTTTGTGGGTCTCGAGATTCTCGTATTTTAGAAATATAGGGCGAAATATGCCCTAGAAGCGACAGGGAGAGTCATGTCGTTTGGTAACGTGATTAACAACATGGCGTATAATAACATACTGGTGAACGAAGGTGGACAGACGCCTCCAGTAGAGATACAGAATACAGTGACTAGAAACTATTTCACACAGAGACCCTTGATATGTAAACGGATTTCTTCTCGCTCTGCATGTCATTTTGAACTCTCAAGAGATAAACTAGGGAGATTCAAACTCATGAGCAAGACCCTCTGGTTGCCCTCATGGAATCCCGTAGCTTCTTGCCTTTCTTTCACCCAAAGCATTCTGTCGTTGTTTGGATGGGGTGTTCGATTCTATTGTCATCCACCCAACCGCAGTATTGTGAATTGAGATCGAACTTAGCTTTCTCCAATTTTTTAAATCTCAGATCCTACAAAACAGTGCGTTCTTGGTAGCTCTCACCATAGACTATATTTTTTATATATTTCATGGTCTCTCCCCTTACCGACCTTCAAACGGAAATAGAAGTGTTGTACCCTTTGCCTGTCTTCCTTTATTAACATATCATAGCGTTGACAACTTGTTATACGTTGAAATTATTAACAGAGATGCTTTACTTCATATCGAACAGGAGCGGTCGGGTAGTCAAGTGGTTAAAGCGTTCGCTCGTCTCGCCGAAGATCCGGGTTCGATTCCCCACATGGGTAAAATGTGTGAAACCAATTTCTGGTGTCCCCCGCCGTGATGTTGCTGAAATATTGCTAAAGGCGGCGTAAAACCATACTCACTCACTCATATCGAACATTACAACCCTCCTATCCAATACACATTTTGTAAGGTTATCAGTATTATCCCGTGTTTATTTCACCGATGATTCATTTAGAAATATTGAATATAAGTTACCCCTTTGTATATGTTGCTTAAGCACATTGTGTGAATCGGGTGACACCGGTAGAGCAGGCCATGCTTACCCCTTTCGCGAACACCTGGTGTCATCATTGACTAACAGTGATTTTCATCACTATATTTTGCCTTATACACCCAATGGAATCTGTTTCGGCATATTATCGAGACTGGGTAATCTCTGGTGTTGACGTTTCGAATAATAAGTGTGTCCATGTCAACATTGGAAGTATATGTACTTCGTCCTTCACAGGATATAGTTACCTGCCTCGTGATTGTTCATTTCTATGTTACTGTCCAGATTAAATACCTATAAACGTGCACGCTTTAATATAGATCCTTGCAAATGGTAAAAGAGTCACTCCCTTTATCTAAAGGGATTTAATGTTACATTTTTAATACATTAATAAGAAATATACCAGGGCTTTTGTTTGTTTGTTGTTTAACGCCGCACTCAGCAATATTACAGCGATCTGGTAGCCGGAACTGGTTTTGCGCATGCGCGAAGAGGGCATTGAGGATAATGCGTGCGCATCCAAGATGGCGACACTTCCGGTTCCGGGGAGGGGCGTGTGCGCTTCCAAGATGGCGGCATGTCCGGTTCCGAGGGGTCATCCCCCTTCCAAGATCGCGGCGGGAGGGAGGAGGAGGAGGGTTCTTTGTTTTGGTTTGAGGGAGGTGATGGAGAGGGTAGTCAAAGCAAGGATGAAAGCAATCTTTCGGGGGAGATGGGTCTCCCTGAAAAGGGCCGTTTGGAGGAAGATGATGAAAAAACAGGAACGGGAAGCGGAAACAGAACAGGCCTTTTCACAGGCGACTACCCATTATAAAACTCTTAATTAGGACGCGTGAGTCCGGGAGTATGTGTTACATGTATTTAAGTTGGGGGATTTACATGTTTAGCCGTGTTATTCCACTGGTTACGGAAAGAGTTGTGACGAATAGCAGCTGGTGACTTGTACGGCCTCAGACCGGTTACACCACAATGAAAACAGGTTGACACGAGGCTCTCCATTAGAGTGAGTGAGTGATAGGCTGCCATTTCCATCAATATCCCAGCAGGGCCTACCACCCTGTTCAGAAAGAAAGCAAGTCAGGATCCGTGTATCGTGTGACAATTCCTCTTTTCAACTTTTACTTTTCAATACCTGGTATACGAAAGCAACATTGAGCTTTCGAGTTTTCAATCCTTTTTCAAGATGGGAAGTTGAATTGACGAAAAGTAAACAATCTTCGGAGTTATTGTGGTTCAAGTTGGATCATACATTAAGTCTATATTATGAGGAAGAATCACATGGTTCCTGATATCTCTTCTACATACCACACATTTAATAAAATATTCACCCCCATCCCACCCCCATCCACTGTTAGATCCTAGCAGCCCATACCTATCCCCTTTTCAGCGCTCTGGAATGAACAGACCTTAGTAGAATAGGTCTTCAGCAACCCATGCTTGTCGTAAGATGTGACCAACAGGGTCGGGTGGTCAGGCTCGCTGACTTGGTTGATTCATGTTATCGTATCCCAATTGCGTGGATCGATGCGCATGTTATCAAATCACTGGATTGTCTGGCCCAGACTTGATTATTTTCAGACCGCCGTCATATAGCTGGAGTATTGCTGAGTGCGGCGTTAAACAAACAAACAAATAAACAGACGTTAGGCTGCACTTATTGAATTAGTCATATATAAACAATACGTAACTTTATTTCGGGCACTGTATGTTCGTCTAATGGTTCCTGCTGCGTCGTGATCCTGCCAGCTGCGGGAAGGGGGTATATAAATCCAGCGTGCAGACAGATGAAGCTCGTGTAACGGAGACCTTCAAGAATACACAACAGTACCAAACCTTCAAGAATATAGGTTACGCATGATTCTCACCAAGTCTACACAAATATACCCTGGACTTTGTTGTGATAGTGGACTGGCTGTTCACGGTACAGCAAACATCCCAACACACAGGGATAGTCATTACCTCGCCGTTCTGTGCTTCCAGTTCCGCCATCTGTCTGGCTCGGGTCTGATGTAAACATATCGGGGCAACACCCCACTACAGCGATGTCCAGGGTGTACGAGACCCCCGCCCTTCACGTGTGGCCGACATCTAGCTGGGAGTGGTCAAGTAAGGTATGGGAAACATATCACTGGTGTGGTATTACCAATAAAAACACAGAATTCCTGGCATTCATTTTTGGTGAAGAAGCTGTCGGTTGAGTCGTGTTTGTAAATATAAGCAACGAAACCTTTTCCATATTGATAAGAAATATCTGAGTCGATTGTACGATTCGGGCAAAATCATGAGCATGTGTTTATGAATCACTATCAAACCGTGATGGTACAAGGTGTTCGTGAAAGGGTGAGCGTATCCTGCCCCACCGTGCCACCCGTTCAACACATGAGGGGCGGTCGGGTAGCCTAGTGGTTAAAGCGTTCGCTCGTTACGCCAAAGACCCGGGTTCGATTCCCGACATGGGTACAATGTATGAAGCCCATTTCTGGTGTCCCCCGCAGTGATATTGCTGGAATATTGCTAAAAGCGGGGTAAAACCATACTCACTCACTCAACACATGAAACATGTTGTACAAGTCAAAATAGGAAAGTGGGTCTGACATTATTTTTGTCACTTTGTATTTGTTGTTTATCGTGGCACTCAGCAATAGTCCAGCTGTGCGGCGCTCTGTAAATAATAGAGTCGGGACCAGACAATCCAGTGACTGAAATCATGAGCATCGATCTACGCAATTGGGGTACGATGACATGCATCAACCAAGTAAGCGAGCCTTACCACCCGATCCCGTTAGTCGCCTCTCACAAGCATAGTCGCATCGTTTGTCACTGATGCGGCAAATTTGGAAATGTCCTCCACAGTCATGTCTACCATGAAACGTGTTGACAACTTTACTGAGGTCTTGAATGCTGGTTGTAAACACTTTTTCAGCAAGAGTTTGAAATCTTCATAGAAAGAACATGCTCGATTGTACCTCCATCTTCCCGAAGCAAGAGAGTTAACTCATCATATTTTTCGGAGTGTTTTTTTTTTAATTTTTAATAATTTTTTCCGCGGAAGATGATTTTTTCCGAGGACTACTGTTTTAAAAAAACGCGATTTTCCGCGTTTCCGCGGAGATTTCACATCCCTGTAACTGACTATAAAAGTCCAGATCGTCCTGACTGGGCGCCGCCATTTTGTTTGAAGCAAATTCAAGTGATAGAGAAGTGGAATCTGATTGGTCTATGGGAGAGGCTGAGAAGGGACATAACTCGTAATAGCCACTCTTGGCGCTACGATCGAGCCCAGGAATTCCAGCCTAGTTCGGTAAGGGTGTAAACTGGACTTTAAAAGTCAGTTAACTCTTGCCTCGGGAAGATGTTGTACCTCAAAAGTTAAGAAATGTAGACACCAAAGCCTGGAGCTGCTGGAATATTACAAGGGAAAGTTGATGATTGGAATGTTGAAGTCATTCCTCTTGAAATGTACGCTGGGTTTGTGAACACATATAGGGAAAACACCCTGGTTATCAAGTGTGTAGTGTAGTGTGTAGTGTCAAATGTATTCTTAGTCGTGAACGATTTGGTACCCACGCCCCTTTATCTGAAGATATTGTCATTCGTCCAGAACATGAATCATTTGTGAGGAAACAGATTTATTTGGCCCCACCTGGCCATAGAATACCTCTTGGTTAAAAGATGGCACTTGTTGTTCCCCTGTCTGGCGCTCGGCATTAAGGGGCTAAAACAAGGACTAGTCGGCTCGGAGTCAGTATACTGTGTCTGAGTGGGGTATTCTTAAACTGCCGCATGGTATCTCAGTGAGCAAGCATTATAAATCAGCATCAGTCCGGACTAGTACAATCAGCCACACAAACACACACACGTACATGCACGTCACTATATAAGTTCAATAATCTTGGACACAACGTTAAACCCAATTTCACCTCACCTCACCTCAAATAATTTGTGTTTTATAGTCACAAAATATCCCAGTGACCATCCATCTTGTGATTACAAACAAATTATTGTTCCCCGTGTGTTATCAAACAAAGGGAAGATATTGACAGAACATTCAGGGTCAGATTATTTTCCAGGTGTTCAATAGAGGATGTTATGTAGAAGCATACAGCACGGTCAGGCGCCATCAATGTTCCACATCAACAGCAGGTTAGCTCCAACCTTTTCCACCACCAGTGCAATTAGGGCAAGCTGAGTTTAGCAACTACATCTTACACAGGGCCAGTGTAGCTCCAGCATATCACACAACAGCAGAGTGAAGCCAAGCTGAGTTTAGCAACTACATCTTACACAGGGCCAGTGTAGCTCCAGCATATCACACAACAGCAGGGTGAAGCCAAGCTGAGTTTAGCAACTACATCTTACACAGGGCCAGTGTAGCTCCAGCATATCACACAACAGCAGGGTGAGGCCAAGCTGAGTCTAGCAGATGCATCTTACACAGGGCCAGTGTAGCTCCAGCATATCACACAACAGCAGGGTGAGGCCAGGCTGAGTCTAGCAGATGCATCTTACACAGGGCCAGTGTAGCTCCAGCATATCACACAACAGCAGAGTGAGGCCAAGCTGAGTCTAGCAGATGCATCTTACACAGGGCCAGTGTAGCTCCAGCATATCACACAACAGCAGGGTGAGGCCAGGCTGAGTCTAGCAGATGCATCTTACACAGGGCCAGTGTAGCTCCAGCATATCACACAACAGCAGGGTAAGGCCAGGCTGAGTCTAGCAGATGCATCTTACACAGGGCCAGTGTAGCTTCAGCATATCACACAACAGCAGGGTGAGGCCAAGCTGAGTCTAGCAGATGCATCTTACACAGGGCCAGTGTAGCTCCAGCATATCACACAACAGCAGGGTGAAGCCAAGCTGAGTTTAGCAACTACATCTTACACAGGGCCAGTGTAGCTCCAGCATATCACACAACAGCAGAGTGAAGCCAAGCTGAGACTTGCAGATGCATCTTACACAGGGCCAGTGTAGCTCCAGCATATCACACAACAGCAGAGTGAAGCCAAGCTGAGTCTAGCAGATGCATCTTACACAGGGCCAGTGTAGCTCCAGCATATCACACAACAGCAGGGTGAGGCCAGGCTGAGTCTAGCAGATGCATCTTACACAGGGCCAGTGTAGCTCCAGCATATCACACAACAGCAGGGTAAGGCCAGGCTGAGTCTAGCAGATGCATCTTACACAGGGCCAGTGTAGCTCCAGCATATCACACAACAGCAGGGTGAGGCCAAGCTGAGTCTTGCAGATGCATCTTACACAGGGCCAGTGTAGCTCCAGCATATCACACAACAGCAGGGTGAGGCCAAGCTGAGTCTAGCAGATGCATCTTACACAGGGCCAGTGTAGCTCCAGCATATCACACAACAGCAGGGTGAGGCCAAGCTGAGTCTAGCAGATGCATCTTACACAGGGCCAGTGTAGCTCCAGCATATCACACAACAGCAGAGTGAAGCCAAGCTGAGACTTGCAGATGCATCTTACACAGGGCCAGTGTAGCTCCAGCATATCACACAACAGCAGGGTGAGGCCAAGCTGAGTCTAGCAGATGCATCTTACACAGGGCCAGTGTAGCTCCAGCATATCACACAACAGCAGGGTGAGGCCAGGCTGAGTCTAGCAGATGCATCTTACACAGGGCCAGTGCATACGTAGCCCCAGCATTTTACACAACAGCAGGGTAAGGCCAGGCTGAGTCTAGCAGATATATAATAGAGGAAGGAATCATCACAGTATATAACATTGTACATTTCCTTACACAGGACACTGTCCCCAGTTAAGTTAAAGCCACATCAGTCACCCCTGGTATTCCATTTCTTTTCACATGTAGGATATTCATAAAACTTAAGAAAAAATACTTAGACCACAAAAACACTTTGTATATTGCTTTTATTAGACAGATATATATCATTAAACATGTGATCAGATTGTTGTTACAAAATTTTAGTCAAAACATGCAATGCGAGAGCCAAACTATAGGATATCTTATTGTTTAAACACTGGACATGATTCTTTCGAATATTTGAAATTTTGCAATAATAAGTTGTTTTGAAAAAGAAATATAAATTCTGTAACACAAGGATTCCAAACAATACAGAGCTGGTACTCTATTATTATATGCATCATTTTTAACTTAATGGATTTTGGCACAACATTCATACCATAGACAAAGGTTCTCGACAAGCACCTGCTACTCTCCAAGTCTGATTATATACATATATATATGGACATAGATGGTCGTTGTTTAGGTTCATGTTACATATATATCCCAATAAATGCTTGTTAGTATTGCAAGTAAACAGACCATAATAGTTTCATTCTGGTTTTGATATGTTGGACATTAGCAGGACATTCATTCACATTCTTGTAGCAAGTTATTGAGCCAGCATTCAAAGTTCATCTTTCCTGGATCGCAATCTGACTAGAATCAAACATCAGTTCAAAAACATATCAAATCTTCACACTGCTCTCACATCTCAGGTATATCAAACGGCTTCACTCACAGAACTATCAACATGTAACAACATTTCTCAACTAATCATTCATAAGGTAATTTAACAACAATCATGAGATCCAAGACCTGATGAAGGCTTCCCTCTGTGAAATGAGGACCCGGTCACTTGAAGCATGCTTCACAGTAATAGCAAGAAACTCGTTATTACCTCATTTCATACATATCTTGTGAAACATAACGCCACAATTCAAAGACAACATTCTCAATTATTTAGACGCATTAAACAGAATATTATGAATATTATCCTCTTGCAACAATCTGAGAAATAAGTCTGCCTAATAGTTCAAATTATTTTAATATGTTATACATAATTCTTACAAAACAGTGTTTCTTGAGTAATGAATCTCGGTCATATTGACAACAGAATATTTTTCAAAGTTACTAAATTTCATCAATCATGAGGTGACAGATCGGTCCATGACAGTCGTGAGTACTACCACTAGCTTCCTAGTCTAGACTAACATCAAGCTAATCACCTAGCATGGCCACTAGAATGTCTATCTACCCAGCAATACGCGTTTCTACAAACATGATAAAATGATTACAATTCAAACATCAGTAACAGGTGGCTCATCTAAAATGTATTGTGTCAAGATTCAATGTACTGTGATACAAATGTATCAATGTATTGTGATAAAAAGATTCAATGTACTGTGATTCAAATGTATCAAGATTCAATGTACTGTGATACAAATGCATCACGATTCAATGTATTTGACATTGAAGGTTTTCTATTGGTTTGTTGGTACAGATGTCCATTCAAACACAAACAGAATATACAACAGTAGATGGTACAGCAATAACCCCTAACTGGGATATACAACCATATATTGCATAACGATGCATCACAGGCTGTGTATCACGTTACCATAACAACCAGGCCATATACATTTATTGTCTTGTTTTACATAAAACCTACCCTACCTTTGTAAAAAAAGAAAGAAAAAAGGTAATGTTTAATCTTAAATATATCTTGCTAAAAATCCTACCTCAAAAGTTAAAGCAAATTTACCTCATATTGGCACAGGATACGTTTATTATTTTTTTCATGATGACTAAAACGATTTGTAAAACAAGAAAATAAACTGGTTTGACCAATGAAAACATAACAAATCTGTGCATAGATATGAAGTGAGTGAAGATGTGCATAGATTGAAGACAACTGGCTGCTGTAACCATACCCCAGACACATACAGTTCAAATCACACACCTGATTATGTTTCTAGGTTTGTCAGCAGCATACCCGTCCTCGTGGGTGTCACCAAGGTGGTATATGTCTGAGACCTTCTGGCATCACTTCCAGGTTTCTTCCCACAGGAAGCTGACACGCCGTGCTATAACTGGAATACTGTTCCAAGTGGTGTTAAACCCAACTCACTCACACACATGGTGACAAGATGACAACAGTGGCTGTAACAACGCCATACATGAGGGCTGAACAAGACAGGGAACTCCTAATGCTACTGCACTAGCTAACTTAAAACATGTATTTTCTCAGCACTACATAAAATACAGGCCTACATTTCACCCAATTTTATCCAACTGCATACCAACTACAAATATTCAACTGAAAAAAACAAAAATATTCTCGTCACACATTTCCCTATATGATACAAAAACTCTCAGTTGATAAAAACAAAATGTTCCAAAACACTTTGGTTATTCATACTACATGAATTTCAAGGTCATTTGATAAAAAGCTTAAATTTTATTTAATTTTCAAGTAACATAGCATGTGCTTCTAGTTAGCTCCATTAAAATTAATTATTTTCTTATGTCCTCTGAAATATAAGTTGACAAAGTCTGTATGATGTATCTAATATGATTTCGAATGAAATACAATCTGCAGCATATGTTTTGGGTCTGTGGAGAGCCAACACTAAAGCAGATGTCAGAATGTTATAACAATCTAGAGAGTGAGTGAGTGAGTGAGTGAGGTAGGTTGGTTTATGCCACTTTTAGCATTGTTACAACCACATCACTGCAGGGGACACCAAGTGTGGGGTTAACACATTTTACCCATGTTCAGACACAAACCCGGAATGATGAGCCAACACATTAACCACTGGACCATCCCACCTTAAGGCTACACGAAGAATGGACAGGTATGATGTGTGTGAATCAAATGAGGAGTAACCTCTCACACTGCCAACAACACACAGTCAAATGTCAACATGTCACAGACACAGCTAACAAGTCAACATGTCACAGACGCACAGCTAACAAGTCAACATGTCACAGACACACAGCTAACAAGTCAACATGTCAGACACCCAGATAACAAGTCAACATGTCACAGACACACGGGTAACAAGTTAACATGTCACATACACACAGCTAACAAGTCAACATGTCACAGACACACAGCTAACAAGTCAACATGTCACAGACATCAGCTAACAAGTCAACATGTCACAGACACACAGCTAACAAGTCAACATGCCACAGACACACAGCTAACAAGTCAACATGTCACAGACACACAGCTAACAAGTCACAGACACACAGCTAACAAGTCAACATGTCACAGACACACAGCTAACATGTCACAGACACACAGCTAACAAGTCAACATGTCACAGACACTGCTAACAAGTCAACATGTCACAGACACACAGCTAACAAGTCAACATGTCACAGACACACAGCTAACAAGTCAACATGTCACAGACACTGCTAACAAGTCAACATGTCACAGACACAGCTAACAAGTCAACATGTCACAGACACACTGCTAACAAGTCAACAAGTCACAGACACTGCTAACAAGTCAACATGTCACAGACACTGCTAACAAGTCAACATGTCACAGACACACTGCTAACAAGTCAACATGTCACAGACACTGCTAACAAGTCAACATGTCACAGACACACAGGTAACAAGTCAACATGTCACAGACACACAGCTAACAAGTCAACATGTCACAGACACTGCTAACAAGTCAACATGTCACAGACACACAGCTAACAAGTCAACATGTTACAGACACACAGCTAACAAGTCAACATGTCACAGACACACAGCTAACAAGTCAACATGTCACAGACACACAGCTAACAAGTCAACATGTCACAGACACTGCTAACAAGTCAACATGTCACAGACACTGCTAACTAGTCAACATGTCACAGACACACAGCTAACAAGTTAACATGTCACAGACACACTGCTAACAAGTTAACGTGTCACAGACACACAGCTAACTAGTCAACATGTCACAGACACACAGCTAACTAGTCAACATGTCACAGACACACAGCTAACAAGTCAACATGTCACAGACACACAGCTAACAAGTCAACATGTCACAGACACACTGCTAACAAGTCAACATGTCACAGACACACTGCTAACAAGTCAACATGTCACAGACACACAGCTAACAAGTTAACATGTCACAGACACACAGCTAACAAGTCAACATGTCACAGACACACAGCTAACAAGTTAACGTGTCACAGACACACAGCTAACAAGTCAACATGTCACAGACACACTGCTAACAAGTCAACATGTCACAGACACACAGCTAACAAGTCAACATGTCACAGACACACAGCTAACAAGTCAACATGTCACAGACACACAGCTAACAAGTCAACATGTCACAGACACACAGCTAACAAGTCAACATGTCACAGACACACTGCTAACAAGTCAACATGTCACAGACACACAGCTAACAAGTCAACATGTCACAGACACACGGGTAACAAGTTAACATGTCACAGACACACTGCTAACAAGTCAACATGTCACAGACACACAGCTAACAAGTCAACATGTCACAGACACACAGCTAACAAGTCAACATGTCACAGACACACTGCTAACAAGTCAACATGTCACAGACACACTGCTAACAAGTCAACATGTCACAGACACACAGATAACAAGTCAACATGTCACAGACACACTGCTAACAAGTCAACATGTCACAGACACACTGCTAACAAGTCAACATGTCACAGACACACTGCTAACAAGTCAACATGTCACAGACACTGCTAAAAAATCAACATGTCACAGACACACAGCTAACAAGTCAACAGGTCACAGACACACAGCTAACAAGTCAACATGTCACAGACACTGCTAACAAGTCAACATGTCACAGACACAGCTAACAAGTCAACATGTCACAGACACACTGCTAACAAGTCAACATGTCACAGACACTGCTAACAAGTCAACATGTCACAGACACTGCTAACAAGTCAACATGTCACAGACACACTGCTAACAAGTCAACATGTCACAGACACTGCTAACAAGTCAACATGTCACAGACACTGCTAACTAGTCAACATGTCACAGACACACAGCTAACAAGTTAACATGTCACAGACACACTGCTAACAAGTCAACATGTCACAGACACACAGCTAACAAGTCAACATGTCACAGACACACAGCTAACAAGTCAACATGTCACAGACACTGCTAACTAGTCAACATGTCACAGACACACAGCTAACAAGTTAACATGTCACAGACACACTGCTAACAAGTCAACATGTCACAGACACACAGCTAACAAGTCAACATGTCACAGACACACAGCTAACAAGTCAACATGTCACAGACACACTGCTAACAAGTCAACATGTCACAGACACACTGCTAACAAGTCAACATGTCACAGACACACTGCTAACAAGTCAACATGTCACAGACACACTGCTAACAAGTCAACATGTCACAGACACACTGCTAACAAGTCAACATGTCACAGACACACTGCTAACAAGTCAACATGTCACAGACACACAGCTAACAAGTCAACATGTCACAGACACACTGCTAACAAGTCAACATGTCACAGACACACTGCTAACAAGTCAACATGTCACAGACACACGGGTAACAAGTCAACAAGTCACAGACACACTGCTAACAAGTCAACAAGTCACAGACACACAGCTAACAAGTCAACATGTCACAGACACACAGCTAACAAGTCAACATGTCACAGACACACGGGTAACAAGTCAACAAGTCACAGACACACTGCTAACAAGTCAACAAGTCACAGACACACAGCTAACAAGTCAACATGTCACAGACACACAGCTAACAAGTCAACATGTCACAGACACACGGGTAACAAGTCAACAAGTCACAGACACACTGCTAACAAGTCAACAAGTCACAGACACACAGCTAACAAGTCAACATGTCACAGACACACAGCTAACAAGTCAACATGTCACAGACACACGGGTAACAAGTCAACAAGTCACAGACACACTGCTAACAAGTCAACAAGTCACAGACACACAGCTAACTAGTCAATGTCGAAATGTCAGATGCACAGATAACAAGTTAATACAAAAAAGCCATTTCTGTAACAAGATATGAACTATAACTGGGAGTAAGTACGAGGGCAATGAGGTTGGAGATGGCAAATGTCTAACAGTAACAAGATAACAACAGGTCACCTGCTAACTCTTCCACGTCTCATCACAAGGAACTTCATCAATCATATCCACATTCCTCGGTAACCACTAAATTCATCTTGAGGTCAGACATGCAATGTCATCCCACCTTTCTCTTTCCGATTATTCTTTGCCATAAAGGTCAATTATGAGGTAAAGATACGAGAATGTACATACAAAATGTCAACATCAAACTTATGTTCTGAAGAAGCAACCCATTATAAAAAGGATGAGAACCGTCACCCCCAAACACAGACTACTATGCTGATACGATGGCCATAATGTTCCATCCCAGCTGCCCTGCCGGACATCCTTCCACACAACAGTCAGACATCCTTCCACACAACAGTCAGACATCCTGACAGACACATGTGATGGCGGATTACGTCCACACAACAGTCAGACATCCTGACAGACAACAGTCAGACATCCTGACAGACAACAGTCAGACATCCTGACACACAACAGTCAGACATCCTGACAGACACATGTGATGGCGGATTACGTCCACACAACAGTCAGACATCCTGACAGACACATATGATGGCGGATTAAGTCTAGAATACAGAACCTGCATAGGTGACCGATCATTTCATATTGTTGAGAGGGGGCTGGTAATTTTGTCAGAGACAGAATATTTTACAGTTAGTGCTTCAAGACAATTTATTCCTCTGATCGGCAGAGCCAATTATTCAGGGAAGACTTCATTATTTCTAGCATGTTCAGCAAACAATTATTTGTTTTGGTAAATCCTAATGACAAATCACTCTTTTCAAGCCTGTCCCCCAATAATACGAAAAGGTCCCTTAGTTTATACAGACACGAAGTCCAACTTCTTTTGTTCACCATTGCTTTTTTCTCTCGACTGTGACATTTTCCAGGTACCGGTACCAGTACCATCAAGTGAAACAGCTGGATTTGTTTGTTGTTTACCACCCAACTCAGCAATATTCCAGCTATATGATGGCGGTCTGTATAATTGAGAAAAACCACCCAGTCCCGTTAGTCGCCTCTTATGACAAGCATAGTCGACTCTTACGTCAAGCATGAGTTGCTGAAGACCTATTCTAACCCTGATCTTCATGGGTTTACAGCTGGATAAAGGTATTTGTACCTGTGCTGTGGAAATCAAAAGTACAGAAGCTGAAATGCAGGAATAAAAGAAGCTGTCCTACATGTCAATCTGTCCTCACTGCTGTGACATTTTCTAGATGTTTATAAATACATCATTACCAGATAATAACTGCTTACATGTACATGTCATTGGATGTAGTCAGGAAGTTTACTAAATACAGGATTATATTGGACTGACATGGTTTCTTTGATTGGCTTTCTGGAATTTGTTGTAGGTAATAGCAATGAATGACTTGGACACCAAGCTCCTTGACAGTACAAGTCTTACATGCTTGATAAACACAGGATAAACATCTGCATATTAGCACATAAACTGAAATCAATACCATTTCTTGTTATTACCACATGAAACTGTTATTAAAACCATTTAATGATCCAGAATTCTGTGTTCATTGACTTTCACTCATCACACACCCATTCAGTAAGTAAAACATCTTCCACAAATCAAAGCAAAGATAACAAGTGGAGGCGTGGCTTCTCTGCCTCCATGACTTTGGTTGGCTGCCCCGAGCTCCCCGCAGTGCGTGCCCTACAGTTCCGTGTGAGACATACGAGGGCCCCGGACAATCTTTTTCTTCTTTTTTGGCTTCAGTTGTTTTTTCACTGCTTCTGCAAATTTCTTCTGTTCCTGAAAGGGAGATTTATGTTAAGGTTGTTTCTGACAGAAATATAAGTAAGGCTCAGGACATTTGTCAATGATGTTTTTTCCTTACTCCAATTTTTCCAATTCATCCTCTCCAATCATCTCTGGCTGGTTGGTTGGTTGGTTGGTTTGTTGTTTAACGCCGCACTCAGATACATGCCAGCTATATGACAGAGGTCGGTAAATAATCGAGTCTGGACCAGACAATCCATTGATTGATATCATGAGCATCGATCTATGCAATTAGGATACAATGACATGCATCAGCCAAGTCAGAGACCCTGAGCCCCCGATCCCGTTAGTCACCTCTTATGACAAGCATAGTGGCCTCTTACAGCATGCATGGGTTGCTGAAGACCTATTGTCTACCCGGATCTGGATTGGTCTCATGTCTGGTACTGCTGTCCAAAGACAGGACTGAGACTCAGACTGACCAGGCAAGACTTCGCACTTCTCAGGTGGGTTGTTGAAAAGAAAAGGAAATAAACTGAATTGTGTCAAACTCAAGCCTTGCACACTCTAGCCTGACCAAACGTCTTCATCTGCTAATGTCGTTCCACAATATCCTAGCGATATAATGGCTACCTTTGAAGAAGCCAGGCTGGACCACACAAACCCGCCACTGATCCACGTCCCACAACGACTGGGTAGCCCACACAGAGTCAACAGTCACAAGCGGGACACTTGATCCACTTAGCCCCTCTTGCAAAAAGCCAACAAGTGCAGCTGTGGAAACTAACATTTTAGGTCCACTAGTCCTTACAATGATAACATATATCAAAGCCCTTTAAGATGGCAAATGTCTACTAGTCCTTATGATACCTAACTATTGAGCAGTTTGGCAAGGACTACAGGACTAGTGCCAATGTCTATGGCTGAAGCGCTGGGAACAACTGATCAACTCCAATCCCTAAAGGTGCCTTCATCTGAAGTAAACCATGAATGACCTTGACCTTACCTTTGGGTCGACTGTCTTGAAAGGGTTGACGTACTCAGCAGATCTGGGGAGGATGTTCACCTCCTGGGCCATCTGAAACAGCAGATGCATACATGTACCAAGGGAGATAATTCTGGACCAGTTATTCCAAAATCTTTAATCTGGACATTTTCTCCGGATACATTTGGATGAAGCACATTTTGTTGCAAAGACAAAGCAGGCGATGTTCCTATTTCCCTAGAACATCCTTTCTATACCAAATAATACAGTGCAGGCACTAAACATGGGAGGCACCTTGCACGGACACCCAGGACCAACTAAGATGCTATCATGCAGTCTTGCAGAGTGACCTTGACCTTCAATGTCATCAAATCATATGTCAGAAAAATTTCCCCGATGCATATATGAGGTATATATCAGGTTTGGCATATGCACATGGTTGAGAAAGCCAATGGCAGCAGCAATGGAGCAATGAGTTCGAGCAAACATTAACTGGGTGCTGCTTCATTAAGTTTGACCCCTGTGAGATACATACAACATGATCATGTGGCCCTGGGTCCCGTTGTACAAAACTAACATTAGCGCTACAACTGCCGTAGACTATGTTAAGGTATGGGAGTTACGATCACCTTAGCGCTAAGATTGCTTTGGACTCTGGCACCAAGGCCCGAAGACATAAAGTGATCTCAGCTCTCTGTAAGTTCAGATTTTAACACAGATTTATCTCCACAGCACCGGGTGTGTCAAGGATGGAACACTTTAAACTATATCCTTCACGTGACAGCAAAGCCTTTTAGTGATATAGGATCACAGACTTCAGAAATGTTATGATTAATACATAATTCTCCATAGCAATGATACCCACACCACTTTTAACATCACGGACCTAAATGATATGTAGGTCGTGGTACTATGAAAGGATAAGGTTTTCAGATAGCACAAATGGGGAAATCAAAGTACACGTGACAGGCAAACCACCAATCTACTGACATCGCAGCCAATAAATCAGAACATCAATCTAGACCAGTTCATGCACTTTTGAAACAACAGAAAAAGACGGACTGGAATAGATTGGGCAAAAAGTGTAAAACCACTGCAGTTGGTGTGTAGATCTATCCCGTACAATCAGCTCATCTCTCATCCAGACTCTCATTACTCACGCTAAAAACAACCCTGCAAACTGTAACCTTTATCTCCCATTCTACATTGGTAAAATACCACCTTGACAGCAAACATCATTGCAACTCTTTCTTTTTTACACCAGCTCCTGCCTGGATCCTGCCTGCATCCTGCCTAGCTCTCAGCAGCCGAGTCAGCTGGGCATAGAACAAGCACCTGCATCCTGCCTAGCTCTCAGCAGCCGAGTCAGCTGGGCATAGAACAAGCACCTGCATCCTGCCTAGCTCTCAGCAGCCGAGTCAGCTGGGCATAGAACAAGCACCTGCATCCTGCCTAGCTCTCAGCAGCTGAGTCAGCTGGGCATAGAACAAGCACCTGCATCCTGCCTAGCTCTCAGCAGCCGAGTCAGCTGGGCATAGAACAAGCACCTGCATCCTGCCTAGCTCTCAGCAGCCGAGTCAGCTGGGCATAGAACAAGCACCTGCATCAGCTGCAGCAGCAGGTGGGCAGACAATCCCTCCCCACCCCACCCCACCCCACCACACACCTGACCTCATACAGCTTCCTATTGTCAGAAGAGCTTTCATGGGGAACAGTTGATTGATGGTGTAGAGTTGTTATTTAGGTCAAATACCAGAAATTTGAAGTAAAACAATTCCATGTGTCAGAATAGTTGCAGTGTGTATAATTTATGCTTTATTCTGAATATGATAGTTAAATGAGGTGTTTTATCAGGTGCATGTGACTTGGCATATTAAAAGATAGGGCTGGGACTGGTAACTCGTGTACTCTTGTCGGATGGGTTGTGGGTAGGACCCGGGTACCAACTGGACTACCTGGACCTGTGGTTAGTCACATGATATACTGTTTAATGATGCCTCTTATATCACTTGCAACTTGGTGGTACACATGCTTTGCAAATCCTGCAATTGACTAAAATCTGCATGGCAATTTACGAACTGGATGTCAATTTCGTTACACGATTTTGATAGGACTATGCATAGACTTGTTAGTCCAGGCAAAAAATAAAACTCCATAATTCCAGCCTATTTCAGCAAGGGTGGAAACTGGACTTTTAGAGTCAGTTAACTCCCTTGCATTGGGAAGATGGAAACTCGGGTACAAGAAACCATTGTCGTTGACACTCTCAAGTCCGGATTAACCTTGAACACCATTGCACCATTGTAAGCCAGGCCACAAAGTTGCGACTAAATTGGTCGCCATGGCGATCTAGTTTTGTATTTTGCGACTGGTATTTTCATGTCAGTCGCCAACTGGCTCCTTGTCTTTAATTAAGTTTGGCGACTAAATATCTCTTGTCATAAGATATTAAAAAAGATCGTTTTTAATATAAGTGCGTAACTTCGGTGAAAAAATTCGATATCAGAACATAATAACATCGACAAGATCACTGTTGGCCATGTGTTCTGTTTTCGCTTTCGACATGAAGCTCCATACCTGGAATGAAGGAAGCACTTTCCGTTATTAAGTAATGCACTAACGATGTTAAGAGTTTAGTACCCACGCATGCGCTGTACGACATCCGCCCAGGTGACAGCTAAGGCGGTCGTTTCGCCGTTCAAAAACACGAAGTATTTTTCTATATTTGCGCAAGTCAAAACAACAACAAATCGTTGTCAATCGGCAAATGATGAATACCGTATTTTCTTTAGTATAGTGCGCACCCCTCTCTAGCAGATTCAGTATTTATTTTTATTTATTTTTTGGGGGGGGGGGGGGGAAACAGGGGTGGAAATTTGCCATTTCCCGACTCTCGGGGAAAGTAGAAATACGAGGTTGGGCAACAAAATCACTTACTTTAACTTGTCCGGAGGCAAGTAATATTGGAAATTACTATCACTGTCTACATTTCTAACTACTTGTAAGGCAGGCAGCCAATCAAATTTCAGCGGTGATACCAAGCTCGTGTTTGATAAATTTCAGAAGTTGGCGAAAGATTTTTGTTAAATCATGTTATTCTGAACTAAAAGGCAGGAAATCACGATATATATATATTAAAAATATGGAACTTCGTGAATCTATCGTGCTAGGTTACGAGCTGTGACAGATTTTTCATGCATATATTTTTGCATTAAACATCGTGTCCGAGCCGAGAATTTAAGGCGACGAAAGCTGAGATGTCATTTGACTTACATTACATGCGATCGCACGAAAAGATGGAAATAATAACTTAGATGTAAGTTTGATTACTTTTAGATATATTTTTGTTGAATTTATTTATTACTTTGTATAATATATCAAATATTTGCTTAAAACGACTTTATTTTGCTCTTTGACATGTTCGATGTGGACCCATTGTTGAAATGTGTGTCCGAGAATTATATTTTCAATAACATCGCGGGAAATAGTGAATAATTTTTTTATTTATTGATAAAAAAATGATAAATTGATATGGAATACGTATTTCAGACATTGTGAAATGTGATAGATTTAATAAATGAATGATATTATAGGTAGGTCCATACAAATATATACTATTTTGACGTGACTACGGCTTGGCCGGAAAACCGGCCTACGGTGTTGAAAGGGATAAACACATAGATAAAAAATCACCAGACATGTTGATTTACCGTTTAAATTGTATTTTTTTGTTCTGCTAGGCATTGTTTTATATCCAGGGATTAAGATTACCACGTGTATCTTCTCGTAAACTAAGCCGGACACAGCAATCAGCTGTACACACAATTTCTTGGAATTTACCGGTGATTCAGTCAAGTCACACCCAATGATATAACTTTACAGGGTTTTAATGCAAGGATCGGCAAAAAATGTATCTGAAACTTCTTCTTTTTATCAGGAATAATATATTCCAATATCTTGTTAATTTAGATGCAGCTTTTACCAAACATATTTGAAATAATAATAACCCTAAGCGTAAGCGAAGCAGCTGATTGCTATATATTACCGGGTATTACATGGTTTTACATGGAACACACAGTCTGACCAGTCACCGTCAAGGCTCCCGTGCACGTGATCGCGTGAATTACGTGTTGACATAGAATCGTCCAACAAAAACAAATATGACCTTTAACGAGTCAAAGTATGGCATTTATGACAAATGTATCCATTCTCTGTCAACGAAAGTTCGTTTCAAGGCATCAATAGCGGTAATCTGACCGTGGTTTCTCTTAATAACCGTTTGTTAGATCTTCCGATCGCTTCACACACGATTTCGCCGAAATAAATTAAAACAATATTAAAAGTAATTTTGAATAAAATTAATGAAATAAGTTACTAACATAAGTCCAGATATACAAAGAACACTTTTTATAGTCAGACAGTGTAATTACATGATTTGTTTGCGTACTTCAGTATGGATTTGTTGACATGGTATTTCCGGTGTTACGTTCTCACGGTAATGTCTTTCCATGGGTGAAAAACATCAAAACTCATTATTTCGTGTATAATGCGCACCCCCTTCTACACAGCTGTGTTTTTTTGGAAATAAATGCGCAGTATACTCAAGATAATACGGAATGCTTTGAATGGCGAAGCTGACACGGAAGTTTCGTCGTCTATCGACACGTTCGATGAACCAAAACCTGCAACTGGCACCGGTAAACTGTCAGATGATGTTACTGACACAATGTTCTAAAGCTTGTTTGTCTGAAAAACTCAAAAGCTTCAACAACACGTCAACAGTTGTTGTTCATGATTTAAAACTGATTATTCAAACTAATGGATTTTTTTTTTTTGTTATGCAGTTAAATTACAAGTCATTACTTTTGGCTCCTTACATTTTGTCTTGGCTCCTTGAAATTCTATTTGGCTCCTTGAAAAAATAATTTAGGAGCCAAGTGGCTCCTTTGAATTTTTTTTAACTTTGTGGCCTGTAAGCTTTCCCAATCAGTACGTATAGTGTAGTATGGGGAACTGCCCATGATAGATTGTGCAAACCACAATACTAAGAACCTTCACACTTCTTCCCCAGTACACTTGATACAACTGTGTCATTGATTACATTGAAACTTACCCAATGATATACCTTAAAAGGATTTTGATGCAAGGATCGGGAAAAATTGTATCTGAAACTATCTGAATCAGGAAAAATATATTCAAATATCTTGTTATTTTAGTTGCAGATTTTACTAAATATATTTAAAGTAATAATAACCCTAAGCATAGCATTTCAGTGCAGGTGATCGCTATTGCTGGATATTTTTTTCACATGGACCAATTTGACCAGTCACCGTCAAGGCTCCCCTGCACATGATCGCGAGAAGTACATGTTGACATAGAATCGTTAAACTACAACAAATATGACTTTTAACGAGTCAAAGTATGGCATTTATGATATATGTATCCATTCTATGTCAACTAAAGTTCGTTTCAAGGCATCAATAGCGATAATCTCACTGTGATTTATGTTAATAACGGTGAGTTGTGCAATCTTCCGATCACTTCACACTCGATTTCGCCGAAATTAATTTAAAGGAATTTTGAATAAAATTAATGAAATAAGTTACAAACGTAAATCCAGGTATACAATGAACACCTTTTATAACCAAACAGTGTGATTACATGATTAATTTGCATACTACAGTATGGATTTGTTGACATGGTATTTCTGGTGTTACGTGCTCATGGTAATGTCTTTGCATTGGGGAAAAAAACATCAAAACTCATTATGGCATGTATAATGCG
Source organism: Haliotis rufescens (assembly GCF_023055435.1). Lineage (NCBI taxonomy): Eukaryota > Metazoa > Mollusca > Gastropoda > Lepetellida > Haliotidae > Haliotis > Haliotis rufescens. Next base: position 2,859,596 of record NW_025964057.1, read on the forward strand.
CACCCCCTTCTACCCAGCTGTGTTTTTTTGAAAAAAGTGCACACTATACTTAAGAAAATATGGTAAACCTTGTTTGGCGTTCCCTCCATTGATTTCCTGGAAGTGAGATCACAGGAGAAGTGAATGAAGTTTTGCCCACAGGAAATGTTAAAGAAATTATTCAATCAAAATTGGTTTGAATGGTTTTATATATTTTCAATTCTTATCGTGCTTTTCAAAGTAAACCAAATATCAAAGTTTCCCTATAAACATTTGAGTAGTATGGTAAACAGGTTTTATCCAGCTCCGGGTTGTGGGTTGTCCAACAAAGACAGACAGCGGTGTATTCTGCCAGCACTTGGAAGTATCACTGCCTGATGCATCATCACGCTCAACTTCTGTTACAGAGCTTCAAGCCAAAGATGGCATCAGTTTCAAACAAGTTTAAGACACACGATCAAATTTCATGTTCCTCAGTGTTCCCAATGATGACAAACAGATTAGCAACCTGGAAAAGAAACAGTGAAACTCACAGCAACAAATGAGTTTAGAATAGAGACACAGAGCGGTTCCTTTCATGTGTTTCTTTCATCTTGTATAGTTTGAAGGCCTGTGGAGATTGTGAAGAGCACGAGACTGGATCTGCAGCATATGCACACCTGCACCTCCTATGGGTGAGAGACGGTATCCCAGTCTGTGACATGATGCTAGAATGTTAGACCTAGTCTTCCATGACGTACTCTCATCACTGGGGAAAGCTGGTTATGTCAATCAGTCCCTGAATAAACCATTCACTTTCATTTGCTCATAACATCCAGCCTGCCACAACAGTGAAACCTGCTTGGCTGATGACTTGCTATTTGCGGAATATAATGTTTTAGGGTTGAACAGGTGAAATACTCTACAGAATTAGAGTAGTGGGAAAAAACTCTCATAAACTGGAGTGAGTTCGAGGGCAGCCTACTTTCCTGGCATTCACTTATGCCAAATAGTTCTCATCAGCGGTGCTCTATTTTTCTGTAACATTTGTGGCCTGCCAAACTAATTACCACGACTACAAAATAAACACCTAACATATCTGTGGTGGGTCTATGACTACAAGCAGCATGGGCAGGTGTGACATGAAACGGAGTGGTGTATCGACATGGCGCCATGTCACTTCCCAGGGGGGCGGTCGGGTAGCCTAGTGGTTAAAGCGTTTGCTCGTCACACCGAAGACCCGGGTTTGATTCCAGACATGGGTTTCGATGTGTGAAGCCCATTTCTGGTGTCCACCACCATGATATTGCTGGAATATTGCTAAAAGCGGTGTAAAACCATACTCACTCAATTTTGTTGGTTGAACAGAAACGTAACTGGTAATAAACTGTAAATATGCATATAACCATATATTATATACAACTTTTGAGCACCAGTTCTTGCTGCATTGATTTGAAATGCCTCTATTTACCCCACTGCCCCTCATTAGCACCCATAAAGATTCGGGTTAGAATGGGTCTTCAGCAACCCATGCTTGTTGTAAGAGGCGACTAACAGGATAGGGTGGTCAGGCTCACTGACATGGTTGATGCATGTCATCGTATCCCCATTGCGTATAACGATACTCATGATGAAATCACTGGATTGTCTAGTTCAGACTCGATTATTTACAGACTGCCATCATATAGCTGGAGTGCGGCGTTAAACAACAAAGAAACAAAACAAACAAACACGTCTGCCCTCTGCTTAACCCAATTACTCTTAACTTCCTTGCCTAACCCTACTGCTCTAAACTCCAGCATAACCCCACTGCCCCCGACCTCCATGCTCTCAACCCCTCTGCCTTACCTCAATGCTAACAAACCCCTTGCTCTAAACTCCAGCATAACCCCACTGCTCTCGACCTCCATGCTCTCAACCCCTCTGCCTTACCCCACTGCTAACAAACCCCCTGCTCTAAACTCCAGCCTAACCCCACTGCTCTCAACCCCTCTGCCTTACCCCAGTGCTAACAAACCCCCTGCTCTAAACTCCAGCATAACCCCACTGCTCTCGACCTCCATGCTCTCAACCCCTCTGCCTTACCCCACTGCTAACAAACCCCCTGCTCTAAACTCCAGCATAACCCCACTGCTCTCAACCTCCATGGCTCTCAACCCCTCTGCCTTACCCGACTGCTAACAAACCCCCTGCTCTAAACTCCAGCATATCCCCTCAGCCCTCAACCCCTCAACCACAAAGCTATCAACACCTCTACCTCCCTGCTTAACTCCCTAGCTGAGAGCTTATTATCCCCCCTCTCCCCATTTAGTAATGACACTGCTATTCAGAGCATTTCTACTGATTGTTCTCATATGTCAGTGTAAACCTCCAGGCTGTTTCTGCAGATAACCCAATCCCTTCTGACAGTACATCACAACTTGTACAGACTCTCCATCATCATCTGATTATACCCTGGACCCAGGTGGGTAATCTAGTCATCTATAATCCCCTCAAAGGCCTGAGGTAAAAAAACAGGTAAAAGAAAACAATGTAAACCTGCTCATCATCATCACTAGAATCTAGCTGTCTGTTTCGTTAGCTGTTGTCTTGCAAAAACAGTTTTCAAGTGCATCATCCTAGCATCTGTACCAAAACATCACAGGGATACAGAAGCAGAAATAAGTCACAACCTGTTCACATACAACCTGTTGAACTAATTTGAAGTTGTTTGGTACTAACTGCCAATGACAACAAGGCAGTTAGTAATTGGTAGCATGACACACTCCTTCATGCAGTAATCATTCTATTCCAGATTGATGCTACTGGTGAGCTGACTGCTCCATCAACAGAATATACCCGACAATGGGAAGAGTCCGGCAGTGTGACACTCATACTCTCACCTGACACTCATACATAACAAACTCTTGAGCACTGGGTAGAGTTTGATGTTCGTGGTTCTCTACGTCTGTGATGTTTAACACTAAATTAATATCCAGGTACAGGGTGGGGCCTACAACTAATCAAATTTGGACCAGACAAATCAGTGATTGATATTACAGGCAATTTTCCATTCCATTGGGGTATGATGACATGCAATCAACCCAAACATCGAGCCTTGACCACACAGTCCTTTTAGTTTGTTAGTTTGTTGCTTAATTTAGTAATAGTCCATCTACCTATATGACAGCAGGCTGTAATTAATCGAGTCTGGACCACACAATCCAGTGATGGATACTGTAAGCAACGATCCACACCTTTGGGGTTCGATGACACGCAATCAACCAAGTCTCGGAGTCGGACCACCCGATCCTGGCCTCGTACAACCAGGATAGGTAGTGGACCGATTCTAATCAGGAATACCTTCAGGGTTCCTCATTTGGTGACCTTGTACAACAAGCATAGGTGGCTGGGGATCTGTTTCGGCATGGGATTACAGGATTGATGTTAACTGAGCATAATAGTGACATTGTATATCACACCACAGAATACGAAGTAACAACGCTTGCTGTGGGTTGAGGAAAGGTGTGATATATATTGTATACAACACCATAGAATACAGTACAACTAACAGGCACTTGTTGAGGGTTGAGGAAAGGTGTGATATATATTGTATACAACACCATAGAATACAGTACAACTAACAGGTACTTGCTGTGGGTTGAGGAAAGGTGTGATATATATTGTATACAACAACACAGAATACAGTACAACTAACAGGGTACTTGTTGAGGGTTGAGGAAAGGTGTGATATATATTGTATACAACACCATAGAATACAGTACAACTAACAGGTACTTGCTGTGGGTTGAGGAAAGGTGTGATATATATTGTATACAACAACACAGAATACAGTACAACTAACAGGGCACTTGTTGAGGGTTGAGGAAAGGTGTGATATATATTGTATACAACACCATAGAATACAGTACAACTAACAGGCACTTGCTGAGGGCTGAGGAAAGGTGTAGCATATTAAGCAATGAACTCTTGGCTATATCATCCCTGATATTGTTTGTATACCACACTGAGGGACAGAGCACTTGTGTCGGTATACACAATATGAAGTAGCTTGTATAATTCTTGTTATCCACTGTCGACCAGAAAAGCCAGGGCACTTGAAGATTGAAAAGGCATATGGGGTAATATATATCGCATACCACATGTGGAACGATACATGATACTATAAACACTGTTATTTCTACAGGACATTAAGTAAACAACCCTGCCCTTTGGCAGATGATAAACAGGTTTGTTTATTTCATCCAAAATGTCAGTTTGACATGAACACTGCAATTGGTGTAATCAGGATTAATTTGGAAACATAAATCCTCTATGATTGCAGGACACTTTTTATGGATAGTAACTTCTTTTAGTCTTTGTCACAACATTTCAGAGATATTTCTTGTTCCTTCACCTGATGAAGGAGCAAGAAGTAGCTCTGAAATGTGGTGACAAAGAATAAAAGAAGTTACTACTATCCATAAATAAGGTCATGTATTCATGTTCTTCTACATGTCCATAAAGTGAGTGAGTGAGTTTGGTTTTACGCCGCTTTTAGCAATATTCCAGCAATATCACGGCGGGGGATACCAGAAATGGGCTTCACACATTGTACCAATGTCGGGAATCGAAACCAGGTCTTCGGCGTGACGAGCGAACGCTTTAACCTCTAGGCTACCCGACCGCCCCTCATGTCCATAAAGCCTCTAGCAGATAAAAAAGGCTCTTGTCCTACTTTAAAGCATTCTGGATTATTGGCAACATCAAATTAAAAGGGTAAAACAAATAAGTAAAAGAAATGTTAATACAATATTAAATTAGAAATATTAATCATAATGAGTGAGTGGGTGAGTTGAGTTTAACGCCGCTTTTAACAGTATTACAGTTATATCGTGGCGTGTCAACTTAATGTGGGACAAAAGCCCGAAGTGATGCAGGTCTCCGATGTTTAACAGTTCGGTGAAACCCACGAGCACGGGTATGGTGCTGAGAAACCTAGAAACATAATCGGAGCGAATCGGGATTCGAACCCACAATCATAGGTTTCTGGCACGTCCAAAGGGACGCAACTCTGCACAGCGAATCGCGGCGCCTTAGACGACTGGGCCACCCGTGCCCCCTTTAAAGCATCTGATGGTACTAGGGTTGTGGTACACAGCTTTTGATGGTACCAGGGCCATGGTACATAGTATTTGATGGTACAAAGCCATGGTACACAGCTTTTGATGGTACTAGGGCCATGGTACACAGCGTTTGATGGTACTAGGGCCATGGAACATAGTATTTGATGGTACAACGCCATAGTACACAGCATTTGATGGTACTAGGGACATGGAACATGGTATTTGATGGTACAACGCCATAGTACACAGTTTTTAATGGTACTAGGGCCACAGTACACAGCATTTGATGGTACTAGGGCCATGGAACATAGTATTTGATGGTACAACGCCATAGTACACAGTTTTTAATGGTACTAGGGCCACAGTACACAGCATTTGATGGTACTAGGGTTGTGGTACAAAGCATTTGATGGTACTTCGGACATGGTACACAGCTTTTTATGGTACTAGGGCCATGCTGCATCCAAACTAACACATATCACCATCCGCATTACATCGCCATGCTGCATCCAAACTAACACATATCGCCATCCGCATCACATCGCCATGCTGCATCCAAACTAACACATATCGCCATCCGCATCACATCGCCATGCTGCATCCAAACTAACACATATCGCCATCCGCATCACATCGCCATGCTGCATCCAAACTAACACATATCACCATCCGCATCACATCGCCATGCTGCATCCAAACTAACACATATCACCATCCGCATCACATCGCCATGCTGCATCCAAACTAACACATATCGCCATCCGCATCACATCGCCATGCTGCATCCAAACTAACACATATCGCCATCCGCATCACATCGCCATGCTGCATCCAAACTAACACATATCACCATCCGCATCACATCGCCATGCTGCATCCAAACTAACACATATCACCATCCGCATCACATCGCCATGCTGCATCCAAACTAACACATATCGCCATCCGCATCACATCGCCATGCTGCATCCAAACTAACACATATCGCCATCCGCATCACATCACCATGCTGCATCCAAACTAACACATATCACCATCCGCATTACATCGCCATGCTGCATCCAAACTAACACATATCGCCATCCGCATCACATCGCCATGCTGCATCCAAACTAACACATATCGCCATCCGCATCACATCGCCATGCTGCATCCAAACTAACACATATCACCATCCGCATCACATCGCCATGCTGCATCCAAACTAACACATATCGCCATCCGCATCACATCGCCATGCTGCATCCAAACTAACACATATCGCCATCCGCATCACATCGCCACGCTGCATCCAAACTAACACATATCGCCATCCGCATCACATCGCCATGCTGCATCCAAACTAACACATATCGCCATTCGCATCACATCGCCATGCTGCATCCAAACTAACACATATCGCCATCCACATTACATCGCCATGCTGCATCCAAACTAACACATATCGCCATCCGCATCACATTGCCATGCTGCATCCAAACTAACACATATCGCCATCGGCATCACATCGCCATGCTGCATCCAAACTAACACATATCGCCATCCGCATTACATCGCCATGCTGCATCCAAACTAACATATATCGCCATCCGCATCACATCGCCATGCTGCATCCAAACTAACACATATCGCCATCCGCATCACATCGCCACGCTGCATCCAAACTAACACATATCGCCATTCGCATCACATCGCCATTCGTGATGTATGACATGTTCATTTTTTCAGTCTGCAGAATTATTCATGCTTATTGTAGAATATGACTTAAACCAGGCCATGATCCCGCCTCACACATCAACAAGCCCTGTGTTTGGAAGCCCTTCACTTGCATCCTGTTTCTGTAGTTGAATCTGGAGCAGCATGAAGCTCTGACATTCACACAACTGTAAACACTGGTTGAGCATGTTCCCTATTACAGATAATGACGACTTCAACAAAACATATATCACAATTTAAACACAGCCTTTGGCATTTCTTGTGTACTGTTGCCAAATTTAGTGGAAGGTAGTCTGTCTAACAAGATAATTGGTTCGGTTTACTAAAAAATAAATAATATATCCACAATGCACTGTAGCTCACCTAATGCTGGATTATTGGCAACATCATATTAAAAGGGTAAAACAAATAAGTAAAAGAAATGTTAATACAATATTAAATTAGAAATATTAATCATAATGAGTGAGTGAGTGATTTGGGTTCAACGCCGCTTTTAACAGTATTCCGTGTCAGTTTATTGTGGGAGGAAAGCCCGAAGTGGAGCAGGTCTCCCATGTTTACCAGTTCGGTGAAACCCACGAGCACGGGTATGGTGCTGACAAACCTAGAAACATAATCGGGCGACCCGGATTACCCGGGATTCGAACCAACGATCATAGGTTTCTGGCATGCCCAAGGGATGCAACTCTGCAGAGCAAATCACGGCACCTTTGACGACCTGGCCACCCGTGTCCCCTTGATCATAATGAGATGCCAGAGCAGTCACAAGGCAAATTACACTAAATCCTGTCAAAATCTTTCTGTATACCACTTACTTAATGAATGACTTATTTCATAATGACATATGCAAAACTTAACTGAATAGAATGCAAAAATGATATTTTAAATATGTATGTTGAAAATAGTATACAAATTCTGAGCAAGATATACAGGCAGGGGTTTCAGAGGAGGGACTGAAAGATGCCAGACAAAAAAGTGCATGTGAAGTCAAAGGCCATAGAAAAGTAAAACATCAAAGAATGCCTAAAAATACGAAAATATACTCAAGTTATATATACTAAACAAAAAACAGTTAAAGATCATGAATATTTTTGGAGAAAGTTGCAAATGCCTACGTCTCCTATAAATTGTGGACCTCTCTCAAAGTTTGCAGTAACAATCTTGATTTCAAATCAAGCCGTTGAAAGGCTACAGCACTGCCCCCCCTTGGATTTTTTTTTATAGAAAACAGTTTCATTTGACTCATGAAAATACAAGTTGAGGACAAGTGATACTTGTACAAATATTTGCCCCCCCCCCTGTCAAAAAAAGTTAACTACGGCCTTGAAGGTATATCTATGCTCAACTGTCACTCCATTTATTCCATGGATTTCAGGGAGTAAATCAGCCTATTAATACAATTTCCAAATAACAATCATGAATAGATATTTTGAAAAGAAATTTAAAATTCTCAAGAAATTCAAAACCTTTGTCATTTGACGAGTCCATCTGTGAAAGTTATATGGGCATCAGGGTGTGACCTGGGACTGTTATGGGCTGTTGTGGAGGGTAATGTAGACAGATGGGCATTAGGGTGTAACCTGGGATTGTTATGGGCTGTTGTGGAGGGTAATGTAGACAGATGGGCATCAGGGTGTGACCTGGGACTGTTATGGGCTGTTGTGGAGGGTAATGTAGACAGATGGGCAACAGGGTGTGACCTTGGACTGTTATGGGCTGTTGTGGAGGGTAATGTAGACAGATGGGTATCAGGGTGTAACCTGGGACTGTTATGGGCTGTTGTGGAGGGTAATGTAGACAGATGGGCATCAGGGTGTGACCTGGGACTGTTATGGGCTGTTGTGGAGGGTAATGTAGACAGATGGGCATCAGGGTGTGACCTGGGACTGTTATGGGCTGTTGTGGAGGGTAATGTAGACAGATGGGCATCAGGGTGTGACCTGGGACTGTTATGGGCTGTTGTGGAGGGTAATGTAGACAGATGGGCAACAGGGTGTGACCTTGGACTGTTAGGGGCTGTTGTGGAGGGTAATGTAGACAGATGGGCAACAGGGTGTGACCTTGGACTGTTATGGGCTGTTGTGGAGGGTAATGTAGACAGATGGGCAACAGGGTGTGACCTTGGACTGTTATGGGCTGTTGTGGAGGGTAATGTAGACAGATGGGCATCAGGGTGTAACCTGGGACTGTTATGGGCTGTTGTGGAGGGAAATGTAGACAGATGGGCATCAGGGTGTGACCTGGGACTGTTATGGGCTGTTGTGGAGGGTAATGTAGACAGATGGGCATCAGGGTGTAACCTGGGACTGTTATGGGCTGTTGTGGAGGGAAATGTAGACAGATGGGCATTAGGGTGTAACCTAGGACTGTTATGGGCTGTTGTGGAGGGTAATGTAGACAGATGGGCATCAGGGTGTGACCTGGGACTGTTATGGGCTGTTGTGGAGGGTAATGTAGACAGATGGGCAACAGGGTGTGACCTTGGACTGTTATGGGCTGTTGTGGAGGGTAATGTAGACAGATGGGTATCAGGGTGTAACCTGGGACTGTTATGGGCTGTTGTGGAGGGTAATGTAGACAGATGGGTATCAGGGTGTAACCTGGGACTGTTATGGGCTGTTGTGGAGGGTAATGTAGACAGATGGGCATCAGGGTGTGACCTTGGACTGTTATGGGCTGTTGTGGAGGGTAATGTAGACAGATGGGCATCAGGGTGTGACCTGGGACTGTTAGGGGCTGTTGTGGAGGGTAATGTAGACAGATGGGCAACAGGGTGTGACCTGGGACTGTTATGGGCTGTTGTGGAGGGTAATGTAGACAGATGGGCATCAGGGTGTGACCTGGGACTGTTAGGGGCTGTTGTGGAGGGTAATGTAGACAGATGGGCATCAGGGTGTAACCTGGGACTGTTATGGGCTGTTGTGGAGGGTAATGTAGACAGATGGGCATCAGGGTGTGACCTGGGACTGTTAGGGGCTGTTGTGGAGGGTAATGTAGACAGATGGGCATCAGGGTGTGACCTGGGACTGTTAGGGGCTGTTGTGGAGGGTAATGTAGACAGATGGGCATCAGGGTGTGACCTGGGACTGTTATGGGCTGTTGTGGCGGGTAATGTAGACAGATGGGCAACAGGGTGTGACATTGGACTGTTATGGGCTGTTGTGGAGGGTAATGTAGACAGATGGGTATCAGGGTGTAACCTGGGACTGTTATGGGCTGTTGTGGAGGGTAATGTAGACAGATGGGCATCAGGGTGTGACCTTGGACTGTTATGGGCTGTTGTGGAGGGTAATGTAGACAGATGGGCATCAGGGTGTGACCTGGGACTGTTATGGGCTGTTGTGGAGGGTAATGTAGACAGATGGGCATCAGGGTGTGACCTGGGACTGTTATGGGCTGTTGTGGAGGGTAATGTAGACAGATGGGCAACAGGGTGTGACCTTGGACTGTTAGGGGCTGTTGTGGAGGGTAATGTAGACAGATGGGCAACAGGGTGTGACCTTGGACTGTTATGGGCTGTTGTGGAGGGTAATGTAGACAGATGGGCAACAGGGTGTGACCTGGGACTGTTATGGGCTGTTGTGGAGGGTAATGTAGACAGATGGGCATTAGGGTGTAACCTGGGACTGTTATGGGCTGTTGTGGAGGGTAATGTAGACAGATGGGCATTAGGGTGTAACCTGGGACTGTTATGGGCTGTTGTGGAGGGTAATGTAGACAGATGGGCATCAGGGTGTGACCTGGGACTGTTATGGGCTGTTGTGGAGGGTAATGTAGACAGATTGGCATCAGGGTGTGACCTGGGACTGTTAGGGGCTGTTGTGGAGGGTAATGTAGACAGATGGGCATCAGGGTGTGACCTGGGACTGTTATGGGCTGTTGTGGAGGGTAATGTAGACAGATGGGCAACAGGGTGTGACCTTGGACTGTTAGGGGCTGTTGTGGAGGGTAATGTAGACAGATGGGCATCAGGGTGTGACCTGGGACTGTTATGGGCTGTTGTGGAGGGTAATGTAGACAGATGGGCAACAGGGTGTGACCTTGGACTGTTAGGGGCTGTTGTGGAGGGTAATGTAGACAGGTGGGCATCAGGGTGTGACCTGGGACTGTTAGGGGCTGTTGTGGAGGGTAATGTAGACAGATGGGCATCAGGGTGTAACCTGGGACTGTTATGGGCTGTTGTGGAGGGTAATGTAGACAGATGGGCATCAGGGTGTGACCTGGGACTGTTAGGGGCTGTTGTGGAGGGTAATGTAGACAGATGGGCATCAGGGTGTGACCTGGGACTGTTAGGGGCTGTTGTGGAGGGTAATGTAGACAGATGGGCATCAGGGTGTGACCTGGGACTGTTAGGGGCTGTTGTGGAGGGTAATGTAGACAGATGGGCATCAGGGTGTGACCTGGGACTGTTATGGGCTGTTGTGGAGGGTAATGTAGACAGATGGGCATCAGGGTGTGACCTGGGACTGTTATGGGCTGTTGTGGAGGGTAATGTAGACAGATGGGCATCAGGGTGTGACCTGGGACTGTTAGGGGCTGTTGTGGAGGGTAATGTAGACAGATGGGCATCAGGGTGTGACCTGGGACTGTTAGGGGCTGTTGTGGAGGGTAATGTAGACAGATGGGCATCAGGGTGTAACCTGGGACTGTTATGGGCTGTTGTGGAGGGTAATGTAGACAGATGGGCATCAGGGTGTGACCTGGGACTGTTAGGGGCTGTTGTGGAGGGTAATGTAGACAGATGGGCATCAGGGTGTGACCTGGGACTGTTAGGGGCTGTTGTGGAGGGTAATGTAGACAGATGGGCATCAGGGTGTGACCTGGGACTGTTAGGGGCTGTTGTGGAGGGTAATGTAGACAGATGGGCATCAGGGTGTGACCTGGGACTGTTAGGGGCTGTTGTGGAGGGTAATGTAGACAGATGGGCATCAGGGTGTGACCTGGAACTGTTATGGGCTGTTGTGGAGGGTATTGTAGACAGATGGGCATCAGGGTGTAACCTTGGACTGTTATGGGCTGTTGTGGAGGGTATTGTAGACAGATGGGCATCAGGGTGTAACCTAAGACTGTTATGGGCTGTTGTGGAGGGTAATGGAGACAGATGGGTATCTGGGTCTATTACCGCTGTCATCACAAGTGTTTCAGGATGAGCGTATAATGATAAATGAAAGAAATGTTGGTAAAGAGAGAAAAGACATGTTTATTCTTAAAAAATACTTCAAAACAGTAAGAATATAAATAAACAGTAAGAATATACATGTGCACTCAGTCTTCACTTCCAAAAAATATCCCCCAGATTGTTATGATCCCTAACTTTTTTGTTTAGTATATGTTCTCACTGATTTCAGGCGGAACGCATCTAGACTCCCAAGGGTCACGCCTTTTACACAGTTAACCAGTAGATAATCACTCCAACCCTTATTTCTAAATATGACATATGAATCATGATAAGACTGAAAACAAAAACATGACACTATTTTATTGTGGTTGCCATAGCAACTCTGAAATAACTACTGTCAGAGTTAATGTTTCCCACTTAACTGAAACAATTGTTTTTTAATTCCTGTCAAACAGATGATATTTAATTTCCTGTAACACAACAAGCAGATGCCTGCCACGTTCACAGACGTAAATATTTCCGTGGTCAGAGGCTGGTGATGACGTCAACATCCTCCACAGCTTGATTGTGAACACAGTGACATGGAGTCGGACAACATGGAGAACACAGTGTGAATTTTGAATAAAATCAAAACATTTGTGAACTACACATGCTGTCAGTATTATTCCAAGTAAATATTCAGCAATATTGCATCTACATTCAGTAACTGCAACATCTGACCCCATACTGCAACATCTGACTCCACACACTGCAGCATCTGACCCCACACACTGCAGCATCTGACCCCACACACTGCAGCATCTGACTCCACACACTGCAGCATCTGATCCCACACACTGCAACATCTGACCCCACACACTGCAGCATCTGACCCCGCACACTGCAACATCTGACCCCACACACTGCAGCATCTGACTCCACACACTGCAACATCTGACTCCACACACTGCAACATCTGATCCCACACACTGCAGCATCTGACTCCACACACTGCAGCATCTGACCCCACACACTGCAACATCTGACCCCACACACTGCAGCATCTGACCCCACACACTGCAACATCTGACCCCACACACTGCAGCATCTGACTCCACACACTGCAACATCTGACCCCACACACTGCAGCATCTGACCCCGCACACTGCAACATCTGACCCCACACACTGCAGCATCTGACCCCACTCACTGCAGCATCTGACCCCACACACTGCAACATCTGACCCCACACACTGCAGCATCTGACCCCATACTGCAGCATCTGACCCCACACACTGCAACATCTGACTCCACACATTGCAACATCTGACCCCGCACACTGCAACATCTGACCCCACACACTGCAGCATCTGACCCCACACACAGCAATATCATATAACCAAATGGAGATATCCATGTCAGGAAACAGCCAATCTGAGCCTGGTGTGGCAACTTGACACTCTGTCAGAGATAAGAGACATAAAGGTTGCCACGGCCAGCATCACCCCCACCATCTTGTTCCACTGTCAATACAGCTGTACAAGCAGCAGGTTGTCTTGTCTGCCATGGACATAGAGTAGTCAAGATGACTTGTTCTGATTTGTACTGAGTGAGCTGATCCCAGTGCTTTGAGAACAAGGTAGTCCTGCACCATGACCGTGGAATATATTTATTTTATGAAGAAAAAAAAATCTAGAAATGCATACAAAAGCAAGTCTAGCCAGCTCAAGCTAGCTCTATCTGAAATCAGCATAGGGATTTTTTTTTCATTTTTAGAATCAAGAAGGATATTGTGTAATATAAGATCATTTCAGAGACTAAATGTAAGTCTAAGAGCAAGGGGGCTTTACACAATAGCCATCTTCCCGAGGCAAGCAATCACAGAGTCATGTTATGGCTGGACTAACGAGTCTTTGCACAGTCCAATCACAATTGTCTCTGGAATATGCACAATAGCAGTGTGTGATTCAACCCACTTGCCTGAAGAAGAAGCTTAGTAAAATGTCCTTCTGTCAAGTAATCCAAGCTCACATTAGACCATGTATTGACACTTAATGCTGTTAAATGTCACAATACTTTGAAAAATAGGATGAGTGAATGAGTGTAATGCCACTTGGACACTATTCAGTAATATCACAGTGTAGTAAGAACACGCACAAACTACAGGGTGTCCCGCCTACCCCAAACATGCCATTTATGTCTTATTGATACCATTCATGAATTATATGGTGAACCTAACTAAACACACACAGTATTTGATAAATGGCCTTTTCAGTACATTGAATATTTTACGGGAGCTTCAGGCAATGTGTATCAGATGTCTTGCACAGCATCCTGAACCAGGAGAGATGCCTCGCATGGCAAACTGGGTAGTCAAGGTCCAGGACAAATGGACAGTTAATATAAAAATATAACATGCTTTAGCATTTTGTCTCTTAAGGAAGGGTCGTGTCCAAGGACATTGGGAGGGTCATTTTTCTGAGGCAAGGGAGTTAACGGACATTTTTGCTGGACTAATGAGTCTAATAGTCTATGCATAGTCAATGAAAATCGTGCAACAAACTAGGCACCTGGTTCGTAAACATGCAGAAATCCATCGACAGCGGGATTTGCAAAGTATTTGTACTGTCAACTGGGCATCGACACATGTATTCCAAATCTTTTCATACACTGCACAAGGTGAGACCCATTTTATCACAATATAGATCTTGATTATCAATCAGATCATCTTGACTGGATACCCCCATTTTGTTTGAAACCAATGCAAGTGATAGGAGGGACACAGAAGGACATAACTCGTAAATGCCAGCGGTAATGCTACAATTGATCCACAAAATTCCAGCCTAGTTCGGCAAGGGTGGAAACTGGACTTTTGTAGACAGTTAACACCCTTGCCTCAGGAAGATGAGCGAGGGTCATCTACATTATGTACATTTGTGCACCCAAAACCTCTGACATCCCCCTATAACAAATGGCCGGTCACTTACTGATAAATTCTGTCAATTTTGTTCCAGTTAAACAAAACAAATAGGCTATCATTTCAAGCTGCCAGTCAGACCACCTTGGCTATAGAATAACTGGTCCTGGATAGTGACTGTCATTTGTGTAGCCTGCTGCAGGATAAATACCATGTACTCAGGGCTGTAGGGATACACAGTCACCATGGGATCCACACCTTGATGGCAAGGGAATGATAAGATACATGATACGGTAGATGGTACGATACATGATACGAAAGATGATACATTACACGATACATCAAAACTCAACACAAGCCACGCTACAAGACAGAGTCCATCATCCAAATGAAAAGAACCCTGATGAGAACATATTCAGTAGTTTTGAGCATAATAATCACCATGATGAAGTGGCTTGAGACATTTCAATACACTTGTAGTGACTTGTATCGATACATGACCACACTTATCCATACCTGTACAGTGCCACACAGCGTTATGGTCACAGAGCCCTCGAAATTGTATCGATACACCAACTTGTAATACAGAGAACCATCTGATCACTCACCAAGTTAAGTAGAGTGCCGCTGGATCCCTCAAACACCAGCGACATGTTACAGAACATCACTCACCAGGTTCAGTAGAGTGCCACTAGATCCCTCAAACACCAGCGACATGTTACAGGACATCACTCACCAGGTTAAGTAGAGTGCCGCTGGATCCCTCAAACAACAGCGACATGTTACAGAACATCACTCACCAGGTTCATTAGAGTGCCACTAGATCCCTCAAACACCAGCGACATGTTACAGGACATCACTCACCAGGTTCAGTAGAGTGCCGCTGGATCCCTCAAACACCAGCGACATGTTACAGAACATCACTCACCAGGTTCATTAGAGTGCCACTAGATCCCTCAAACACCAGCGACATGCTACAGAACATCACTCACCAGGTTCAGTAGGGTGCCACTAGATCCCTCAAACACCAGCGACATGTTACAGGACATCACTCACCAGGTTCAGTAGAGTGCCGCTGGATCCCTCAAACAACAGCGACATGTTACAGAACAACACTCACCAGGTTCAGTAGAGTGCCACTAGATCCCTCAAACACCAGCGACATGCTACAGAACATCACTCACCAGGTTCAGTAGGGTGCCACTAGATCCCTCAAACACCAGCGACATGTTACAGGACATCACTCACCAGGTTCAGTAGAGTGCCGCTGGATCCCTCAAACACCAGCGACATGCTACAGAACATCACTCACCAGGTTCAGTAGAGTGCCGCTGGATCCCTCAAACAACAGCGACATGTTACAGAACATCACTCACCAGGTTAAGTAGGGTGCCACTAGATCCCTCAAACACCAGCGACATGTTACAGAACATCACTCACCAGGTTAAGTAGAGTGCCACTAGATCCCTCAAACACCAGCGACATGCTACAGAACAACACTCACCAGGTTCAGTAGAGTGCCACTAGATCCCTCAAACACCAGCGACATGTTACAGAACATCACTCACCAGGTTCAGTAGGGTGCCACTAGATCCCTCAAACACCAGCGACATGTTACAGAACATCACTCACCAGGTTCAGTAGAGTGCCACTAGATCCCTCAAACACCAGCGACATGCTACAGAACAACACTCACCAGGTTCAGTAGAGTGCCACTAGATCCCTCAAACACCAGCGACATGTTACAGAACATCACTCACCAGGTTCAGTAGAGTGCCACTAGATCCCTCAAACACCAGCGACATGCTACAGAACAACACTCACCAGGTTCAGTAGAGTGCCGCTAGATCCCTCAAACACCAGCGACATGTTACAGAACATCACTCACCAGGTTCAGTAGAGTGCCACTAGATCCCTCAAACACCAGCAACATGTTACAGAACATCACTCACCAGGTTCAGTAGAGTGCCGCTGGATCCCTCAAACACCAGCGACATGTTACAGAACATCACTCACCAGGTTCAGTAGAGTGCCACTAGATCCCTCAAACACCAGCAACATGTTACAGAACATCACTCACCAGGTTCAGTAGAGTGCCACTAGATCCCTCAAACATCAGCAACATGTTACAGAACATCACTCACCAGGTTAAGTAGAGTGCCGCTGGATCCCTCAAACACCAGCGACATGCTACAGAACATCACTCACCAGGTTCAGTAGAGTGCCACTAGATCCCTCAAACATCAGCAACATGTTACAGAACAACACTCACCAGGTTCAGTAGAGTGCCACTAGATCCCTCAAACATCAGCAACATGTTACAGAACATCACTCACCAGGTTAAGTAGAGTGCCGCTTGATCCCTCAAACACCAGCAACATGTTACAGAACATCACTCACCAGGTTCAGTAGAGTGCCGCTGGATCCCTCAAACACCAGCGACATGCTACAGAACATCACTCACCAGGTTCAGTAGAGTGCCGCTGGATCCCTCAAACACCAGCGACATGTTACAGAACATCACTCACCAGGTTCAGTAGAGTGCCGCTAGATCCCTCAAACACCAGCGACATGTTACAGAACATCACTCACCAGGTTCAGTAGAGTGCCACTAGATCCCTCAAACACCAGCAACATGTTACAGAACATCACTCACCAGGTTCAGTAGAGTGCCACTAGATCCCTCAAACAACAGCGACATGTTACAGAACAACACTCACCAGGTTCAGTAGAGTGCCACTAGATCCCTCAAACACCAGCGACATGTTACAGAACATCACTCACCAGGTTCAGTAGAGTGCCGCTGGATCCCTCAAACACCAGCGAC
Organism: Haliotis rufescens; assembly: GCF_023055435.1. NCBI lineage: Eukaryota > Metazoa > Mollusca > Gastropoda > Lepetellida > Haliotidae > Haliotis > Haliotis rufescens. The sequence goes on from NW_025964057.1 coordinate 2,877,217, forward strand.
ATGTTACAGAACATCACTCACCAGGTTCAGTAGAGTGCCACTAGATCCCTCAAACACCAGCGACATGTTACAGAACATCACTCACCAGGTTCAGTAGAGTGCCGCTGGATCCCTCAAACAACAGCGACATGTTACAGAACATCACTCACCAGGTTCAGTAGAGTGCCGCTGGATCCCTCAAACACCAGCGACATGTTACAGAACATCACTCACCAGGTTCAGTAGAGTGCCGCTGGATCCCTCAAACACCAGCGACATGCTACAGAACAACACTCACCAGGTTCAGTAGAGTGCCACTAGATCCCTCAAACAACAGCGACATGTTACAGAACATCACTCACCAGGTTCAGTAGAGTGCCACTAGATCCCTCAAACACCAGCGACATGTTACAGAACATCACTCACCAGATTCAGTAGAGTGCCGCTAGATCCCTCAAACACCAGCGACATGTTACAGAACATCACTCACCAGGTTCAGTAGAGTGCCACTAGATCCCTCAAACACCAGCGACATGTTACAGAACAACACTCACCAGGTTCAGTAGAGTGCCACTAGATCCCTCAAACAACAGCGACATGTTACAGAACATCACTCACCAGGTTCAGTAGAGTGCCACTAGATCCCTCAAACAACAGCGACATGTTACAGAACATCACTCACCAGGTTCAGTAGAGTGCCGCTAGATCCCTCAAACACCAGCGACATGTTACAGAACATCACACTCCAACTGAGCGTCATCTGCCACTCCCGGTTCTTGTCATACAGAGGGTGGACGACGTCCGGCAGTCGGAGCACCATGTCACCAAACATGGCCGTGTTCTCGTAGATCTTTGACACAGCTGAGGACAGAAACTACTTTGCTACATCCATGTATGCTGTAAAAGGCGACTGTGCTTGACATAAGAGTAGACTAAGGGATCGAGTGGTTAGGCTCGCTGACAAGGTTGACGCATGTCATCGTATCCCAAATGTGTGGATCGATGCTCATGATATCAATCACTGGATTGTCTGGTCCAGATTCAATTATTTACAGGCTGCTGTCATAAAGTTGGAATATTGCTGAGAGCGGCGTTAAACAACAAACAAACAAACAACATCCATGTATAGCTGCAACAATTCTGTGAAGGACCTTACTACCACAAGACAAATGTTGTATAGTAAAGTGGAAAAAAACAAACATCCATGTACGCAGTTTTTTAACTTCACAAGAGCCTGAGACTACTATGAGTGCGGAGGACAAGTAGAAACCTAATGATGGTTGTCCTCAATGACTAAAAACACTAATTCTGAACCAGTTCTCCATGCAAAATAACACTGCTCAGCTAGGTCCCAGGTACCTACGGGACACGTATCTAATACCTTGATATCATGCTAGGTCCCGGGTACCTACAGGACACGTATCTAATACCTTGATATCACGCTAGGTCCCGGGTACCTACAGGACACGTATCTAATACCTTGATATCATGCTAGGTCCCGGGTACCTACAGGACATGTATCTAATACCTTGATATCACGCTAGGTCCCGGGTACCTACAGGACACGTATCTAATACCTTGATATCATGCTAGGTCCCGGGTACCTACAGGACACGTATCTAATACCTTGATATCACGCTAGGTCCTGGGTACCTACAGGACACATATCTAATACCTTGATATCACGCTAGGTCCCGGGTACCTACAGGACACGTATCTAATACCTTGATATCACGCTAGGTCCCGGGTACCTACGGGACACATATCTAATACCTTGATATCACGCTAGGTCCCGGGTACCTACAGGACACGTATCTAATACCTTGGTATCATGCTAAATCCATGGAACCAGTGACAAATGTACTTCAGTGAACTGGACAAACACATTGAACATGCATACTAGACAATATGATTCACATCATATATCTTTATTTATTAAATTTCTTCTTGTTTCCACACCTATATTCCAAAAGGCACACCGAAATGTCTTTAGGAAACAGCAGTAATAGTGTATGGGACTCACAGTGCCTATTAGAGGAATAACAGGATTCCAAACAAAGTGCCCCTGTCAGATAACTTGGGATAAAAACATTATTTTGTTCAAAATCAGATTTTTATTGTTTTTGTTTTCTTAAAGTTAAAGGGATTTTTATTTGTCAAAGGGACCCTGAAACAAACATATTAAAAAAAAGCCCATGCAAGTCTATATTACTGCAGTATCTGAAAATGAAGAGTCTCTAGGTTCCTTTTTATTACATTTGTGTATATCTTTATAAAGATATTTTAACAATTGTTTTTTTTCTGCAAGATATGTTCATTTCAGAGACTAGATGTTAGTCTAAGGTATTTTATGAGTATTTCAAGATTGGTTTTAGCAGTGCATTCAATGCAATAATGTAAAACTCTGCATTGAAGCCTCTCCCTAGTCGACTACCAAACTATGTGAACATGAATTGGGAATTTTTACTGATATTAATTTTGTTGCAGACATGGGCCCAATATCAACCTTTGAGCAGGTCTTGATAAACCCCAGTATTATTTACATCCATTTCAAATTTATTTCGGCACACTGAAAGCAGTAAGAGTTGTCCGTACTTACATTCCTGCTTGGATTCCTCGTCTGGGAAAGGGTCGCCCGGCAGCACCCCCCACTCCGTGATGTTCACCCTCGCCTGTGCCAGAGTCTAGGGGACAGATGCAACACTAGACATAGATGGACAGTGGACAATACTGTTTGTTAACCACAGTCAGCAATATTGCAGCTATATCACAGCAGCTGGTACAGGCCTCAAAGTTGCAACTAATTTGGTCACTATGACGACTGAAATTTCCACTTGGCAACCAACATTGTTTAAGCAGTCGTCAATTGGCTACTTGATAAAAATTAAGCCAGCATCCTGATATTACTAACTGCATAGTACAGAAATACAATACATTAATAAATACTGATCGACCGAACTATAATTTTACTTCAAAAAGTCAAAACATCAACGAGGGAATTGTAAGGTAAATATCAATCGATAATCTCATCAAGTATTTATAATGTGAATAACAACAAAGCCAAATGTAGGACTTGGTATTGCTGCTGTCAGGCAGATAAGATAAGCTTTCACAGTATTATACCGTAATATAAATTACTAACAATAATCTTGAAGTTTTGATCCTTCATGGCAATGTCACAGTCCACAATAATGTCATAGCTAAAGTAAGTTCCCTGAAGGGTACAGAGAAACCATATTTGGTTACCAAAACTACTTTGTGAATGAGTTGTGATAATGTTGTTTTTTTCTGCAAAGCCAGTGATAAATGTACATATGCACAGGTAAAGTGAACAAGCACGTTAATAGTCATGACAACCATAGGACCATACTTGATGCACAATATGATCCACCAAATCCGGGAATTCAGAAATAAAAAAGGGTACATATGTTATATGGTCTCTGGTATGAACAAATACAATGAAATAGGATGGGGCAAACTTTCAAAATTACAACCACTTAGTATTAATTGATCAGCTCTTTTCACAAATTCTGCATTGTTTACTGTTATGGGGACATATTCTAACAGGATCTGGAATGTCATATCATAAAAATCCTCCACCAGTGCAGAGCTCCAGATAAGCTTTTGGTGTTGTGGGTATTTCACCCATTCATTTTAAAATCATTGGTTATCAGTAATTCTATCTGGGTATTCAAATTTCTGTTACCCACAAGTTTTTACACATGTGGGTTTTTAAGTTAAATATTTAAAAACACTTTTCATCTAGTCCCTGCAAAGGGGTGTCGTGTGGGTTCGAGTGCTTTATAGGCCTTGAAAATACCATGATACTTCCACAAGAAAGTGTGATGGCAAATGATCATGATGTAACTGTCATCGTGGAGTTTGGCAAGATTGACGGAATGCCCGTTTATAATTTCAAAATAAGTTGCTGATTTGCTAATCGAATAAGCAGGGTTACTTCACAATATTTTGATGATACGCACAAGTTTTATTTTTGTAGCGTATCTGTAATGTTCGTTGCGTATTTGATATGCTTGGATTTTATTTTACTGCGCATTTCTGCATTTCTGATGCGTATTTTGCGCAGATACGCAGCTTATCTGGAGCTCTGCCAGTGTATGACAATAACCATGACAACGTACAATGAACAGTTGCTGCAGCATGATCTCCACCAGCTTGTGTCGCTGCATGTTGTCCCCGAACTGCTGCAGCGACTTGATGGCATTCAGCTGCAGTGACCGGTGTTCTGCAAACAGCTTCTTGACTGATAATCTGGTTAGGGAGGATAACTGAAAACTATTTCCTGTCATCATCCCAAATATGTCTTCAGGGAATATATGTGCATGTATTACATCAATAAAACAAAACTCAAGAAAGACCTAAGAACATTATTGCTTCAAAGCAAATCTTCGAATAAACATCTTACGAAAATTGTGAAGGTTAGACATGTCCACTAAATATCATTCTATTTCTAACTTATTTAAATAATGATTCTATCACCTTCTCAGTAACATGACTATGGTCATGCCATACAAATGTATCTAAGAGTACTGAAAAGCATGGTTTAAATCTCACTCTGTCAATGAGCTATTGGCTTAAATAATGCTTAAAAGCTCCTAACTTGTTCTTTGATTGAATAGGAAAATAATAAAAAAGCATACACAATTTGGGTAACTATTAACTTTTTAAATAGTAATTGATCACATGGATTGACTAAGAAAGCAGAGAAGAGTATTGTAACAGAAGAACCTTGTGCACAATTGATTTACAAAGCATAGTACTCTATGACCCATGTCTCTCTGAGGAGTCTGCAGGGTCCTCTTCAACAAGGCAATCTTAGTGCTACGACAATCGTGTGTCTATGTTAAAGTATTGGAGAAACTTGGAGAAGAAGATTAAGAGGTCCCTGTACCCATGTTTGCCTCAAAACAAAATCTAATGGGGAGTGGGTCTTTCAGTATGATCTATGAGGGGTGTTCATTAAAGATTTCCCCTAAACCACTTAGGGTTATCATATATTTTGTTGAAATTTCACATGTGTAATGATACATGTATCTATGGGTTATGTCTGAATTTGCAGCACCGAACTATTAATCTTACCACTTTTACAGGTGTTATGATCGAGTAGGGTGTGACAATGGAGCCAGTAGAATACCGAGCAGTGATTAGATTTTTATATTTGAAAGGTTGCACACCAAAAGAAACTTTCGATGAAATGAAAGCAACTTATGGGGAAGATGCCCCATCATATGACGTTGTTAAACACTGGCATCGCAAGTTCAAGTGTGGTCGGACATCTGTGGAAACAGCTGCCATTCCTGGTCGCCCCCATTCAGCCATTGATGAGGACACTATCCATCAAGTGGAGACCGCCATTTTGGCAGACCGACGTATAACTGTTCGCCAGTTGGCACAAGATGTCAAGATCAATGTAGGGTCTGTGGAAAAAATCATCCATGACAATTTGAACATGCATAAGGTGTCTGCACGATGGATTCCCAGGTTGCTCACACCTTTCCAAAAGCAGGAACGAGTCAATTGCTCAAAGGATCTTTTGGACATGTGCCAAAAAAACCAGGCAAACTTTTTTGACAGACTTATCACACAGGATGAAACATGGGTCCATCACTATGATCCTGAGACTAAAGTTCAGCTGATGCAATGGAAGCACGTGGAGTCACCACCCCCAAAGAAGGCACATGTCCAACCCTCTGCAGGCAAGGTCATGCTCACAGTGTTTTGGGACCAGCACGGAGTAGTGATGATGGATTTCTTGGCAAAGGGTACCACAATTACAGGAGCTTATTATGCTTTACTGCTGCGGAAATTGCGGGACGCTATCAAGCTTAAGAGGCGTCCGTCTCCTGCAAGACAATGCTCCAGTACACAACTCTCATGTTGCCCAGACAGAAGCGCGGTCCTGTGGCTATGAAATCCTTCCACATCCTCCTTACTCTCCTGACCTTGCACCATCTGACTTCCACCTCTTTCCAACCATGAAGTCATTTTAGAAGGGAAAACGTTTCACAGATGATGAAACACTGATTTCTGAAGTCAAGTCCTGGTTTGAGACGCAAAATGAGGTCTCCATAGTTGCATAAAACGATGGGAGAAGTGTGTAACTCTTGGTGGTTCCTATGTCGAGAAAGACTAATACCTATGCCAAGTTTCATTCCACTAGGTCCATCGGAAGTGGGTCAGGGGAAATCTTTAATTAACACCCCTCATAGTTGATTGTGTGCCATTGTGCCTGATGACTGATCGCTGGTTATGCTATTCACATTTTTTTTCTAGTAGAGTTCTTACAGGTCTCTACAATGTTAGCTATAGTATTGCTGATGATTGGAGCACAATCAAAATAAAGAGGCCAAGGTCCCATGATCCCTGATGGGGGGGTTGAAACTTCACAATAATACAATAATATTAGCAATTCTCCCTACAAGGCATAAGAGAATTCCAATCACAATGACAGAGACTTGCTTATTCCTTGGCCTATAATAATCATTGTTAATCTCACTACTGGGTTCTTGGCCACAAGAACTAATGTCATTATCTATGTTGGAATAATCAGTAAGTCAGCGATAGAAACTAACAGTTTTAGTCCACTAGTCCTTATAATGATAACATATAGCAAAACCCTTATAAGGGGAAAATTCTGCTAGTCCTTAACTATTGGGCAGTTTGGCAAGGACTATGAACTATAGTGCCAATTTATAAGACTGTAAGTCGAACTAAAGAAGAAACTGATACATAGGTTCTGCATTCCAAGCTGCTGTTCAAAGACTATTTTTCATATTAAGTCAAAGTTGTTAAATGTACAAGCATGACACATAATCCTATATCTATCATTAATAATGTTAATGTCAACAATGTTAATTAAAAAAAAGCCATACATATTTTCATTTAGAAAAAAATGTTTAGGGTCATAAGTCATCTATCAGGTTACTTTAGACATTTACGAGAAAAACATACATTCACCATTTGATGACACACTCACTCATCATCATGATAATAGTTAATAGGCAACATCATATCACACTGAGTTAGTTGGTAGTTATTCGGTCAAAACGGACCAATTTCGTATTTCTGCTACTAAAAAGGATGATATATAACACACATAGCCATATCTGCAAATAACACACAGAGGATACATCTGTCAAATGGGGAGATTTTCCCTGTGACAATATCACCACTCTCATCGTCTGCTTGATCTCCGCTTGGCTTGGCTGCGTCCCCTGCTCGTGCTGTGGTCGATTTCCCTGTGTCGTCCCCAAAAGTCGTGCAAACGTACAACAATACCATAAGAACTAATGCAGAACGTAAATGGTGAAAATAGAACATCTTGACAGTAGCGAACACAACAGAAAACACCAGAAAGCTAGGCTGGCACCCTCATTGTTGTCATCACACAATTAACACGTGGATAACCCGGGGATTCCCTTCCGCTTTTGAAAGCGAGACCGGAACAGAACCACGCGCATGTTCAAAAGGAATTCCCTCACGATGGCTGACGTGGAATTCCTCACTGATCAAGTAAATATGGTTTTGACCGTTCAATTACACAGTTTTATGATTTTATTTCATTTGATTACTTTTCCACGCACCGTTTCTTTACTATTTTAAAATGGATACAGGTGAGAAAGGAAGAATCAGTTGTTGAGGGATCATTGATGATGTTCATGGTTGATCGGATGATTTGTCGTGGATGTTGAATAGTATTTATATTTCATTGAGATTTTAAAACAGAACTTTACCATTTCACCCTCAAGTCAATATAGAATCTAATATGAATGGTGATTTTGCCTTGACTTGTCGACAATTTAATTAACTGACATTGTGAAGCTAAGCTAGGCTAATGAGTTAATCGTCCTAACTGATACAGCTAAAGCTAAGAACCAAAAGTAGGTACCTAAACCTAAGGATCACTAAGGGGTTCCCAAACCCTAACGATTGTGAAGGGGATAAGCACTGTGTTAGAAAGGAAAGGGGTCTTCCTAACCTTAATGATCATAAACTGATGAAGGGCTGCTTGATCGGAAATGGTATATGAGTGAGTGATTATGGTTTTACTCCGTGTTTAGCAATATTCCAGCAATATCACGGCAGGGGACACCAGAAATGGGCTTCACACACTGTACCCATGTCGGGAAACAAACCTGGGTCTTCGGCGTGACGAGTGAATGCTTGAACCACTAGGCTACCCGACCGCCCCCAGAAATGGGATATAGGCCTAAGGATAATGTTCGGGGCAACTTACCTGGGAGTAGTGCACTTTACCAGGCACACTTTTTCAGATCACGCTTCTCCAAGTCGGCTAATTGATGCGTCTCTACAAGCTGTGTGACTGAGTGTAGTTATTTGTTTACCAAAGATTCACGTTAAGTGAAATTATTCAAGAATGAGCACACGTTAAAACTGATTTCAACTCATGATACCAAACAAAACATGGTGCCACTTTCCATCAAGTTATATGTTTGTAACCAGTGACTGGAGGGACTTTTCTTGTGTTTCAGGAAGTAGATATACCCCTGGAGGGAGACATAACAGTGCCCGGAATTGCCAAGTCAGATGATGAGTTATCTACCTTGGATGAACCTGTCAAGGAAACCATTGTACGTGTGATATATTCAGTACCATGATTCACAGGAAGAATATGGGCAGTGTCTGATAATTGTGGGATTTAATTGCACACCCGTGAAGATCAGGGGTAGAATAGGTCTTCAGCAACCCATGCTTGTCTCCTCACGTGAAGATCCAGGTTAGAATAGGTCTTCAGCAACCCATGCTTGCCATGAAAGGCGACTATGCTTGTCGTAAGAGGCGACTGACTGAACCTGGTGGTCAGGCTCCCTGACATGGTTGATGCATGTCATCGTATCCCAATTGCGTGCATCGATGCTCATAATGTCAATCACTGGATTGTCTGGTCCAGACTTGATTATTTACGGACCATGGTTAATGTCTAGAACCTACTTTCTTCCCACATCAAGATATAACTAAAATAGAGCTGTAACTGTCATTGGACCCATTTGACACACACTTGTAAGAAACAACCAGGGGCAGATAACTCCAAATTCCTCTTGAAACTGCTTTTCAACTCTGGCCATGACAGAAGTGAGTGAGTGAGTTGGGTTTAACGCCGCTTTTAACATTTTTCCAGTTATATCACGGCGTGTCAGCTTAATGTGGGAGGAAAGCCCGAAGTGATGCAAGTCTTAGACGTTTACCACTTCGGTGAAACTCACGAGCACGGGTATGGTGCTGACAAACCTAGAAACATAATCGGGGTGAACCCGGATTCGAACCCACAATCATATAGGTTTCTGGCGTGTCCAGGGGACGCAACTCTGCACAGCGAATCGCGGCGCCTTAGACGACTGCGCCACCCGTGCCCCCTCATGACAGAACCTGGTGTTGTTTTTACTGCCACTGACAATTACAACAGTTCTTTTATCCACAGCCTAGAGTGTAGTAGGTAGAATGCATGAAGTTCTTATGTCTTGATATTTCACTGCAGAAAAGGGACCTAACTGCTGTGGGGAAGAAGTTCTTCCATGTTCTGTATCCAAGGACAAGTTTTGTTCTGCTGAAAGAATGTAAGTTGTTACCATGGTTACACAGCATTGCTTACTTCCTCTGTTTGAGTTTTGGAGATTGTAAATAGTCACAAATTGTTGGCACTTTTACTGAGACTAGAAATATGAAATAAGTAGGCCGTGGTAGGTTTGGGATGATACACGAAATGAGATACATACCAGTACCATGATACAGAACATACATGACAATAGACCCGGGAAGATACGGGGTAGAATAGGTCTTCAGCAACCCAAGCTTGCCGTAAAAGGCGACTATGCTTGTCGTAAGAGGCAACTAATTGGATCGGGTGGTCCGGTTCACTGACTTGGTCATAGTATCCCAATCATGCCAATTGCATGGATTGATGCTCATGATATCAATCACTGCATGGGCGGATACAGAGGGGGCTGCGGAGGTGCGCACCCCCCCTTTTTATTTCGAAAAAAAACTTTCTTTCTGTATAAATTACCACCAAAGACAATAAATAGATCTTAATTGTGCACCCCCCCTTTTAAAAAAAAGCTGTATCCGCCCATGCACTGGATTGTCTGGTCAGACTTGGTATTTACAAACTGCAGTCATATAGCTGGAATATTGCTGAGTGCTGCGTTAACCAACAAACAAATCATTTGACAAATGATGGCGATTTAACAAACATGATGACAAACAAACAAATGCTGAATATCTGATGTGCACATTCACACTATGAACCACGCACTAATTATTGCATAACAGATCATTACTTGTCCGGGTTTCCCTCAGGTTCAATGTTCTCCCATATGTTACTTAGCAACCTGAGTATTATGCATAAAAATTTGAAACATGTTGCATAATTTTAAGAATATTACTTTTTTTTCAATTATTAGTTTTATGAATCACTGTTGAGGTCTACATACTATCTTCACTGAGATATTGCTTAATTGTACATTTATCCCACAAATGAACCTCCTCAGTTCTCCAGTGGGAGCGGTGTGTTAGCCTAGTGGTTAAAACGTTTGCCTGGCACACCGAAGACCTGGGTTCAATTCCCCACATGGGTACAATGTGTGAAGCCCATTTCTGGTGTCCTGCCGTGATATTGCTGGAATATTGCAAAGGGCGGCGTAAAACATCACTCACTCAGTTCTCCAGGGTGAACCCTGTAGGGATCGGTCTGATGAACACTGACGAGGTTCAGTGATTGCATGCTGGGTAGAACGTTGTAATTAGCATGATGAAGATTAGTCCACAGCATCATCAGGTCATTTTTTCTGTTGTATGTACTAGGGCTGTTACGATTCACTCGCATATTCGGTGAATCGAACCGTATCCATTCATGAATTGAATTTGTTATTCGTGGCCACTAGAATGGAATATTTATGTTCAAGCATGTGCACTTACATACCCTGTACCTAAAAATATTCATAAGAACATGTTATATGCCTAGATTTCTTCAAAGACAACACTCTTATAATAATTAATTTAACAGTATTGTGGTCACTGGTCATTGTCACATTTGAGCAGATACTAGTACCTAGATAAGTCAAGTATATAAATGTATAATGTATTAATAATTAACAAACCATGTCAAATAATTTATGTTGTTAATGTTTTACTGAATATAACAAATAATACATTCACTGCTGACTTATTATTGTATTCGTGAATTAATATTCATATTCGTTACCCTATTTTAGTGATACGAATCGTATTGGCCTCATAGTGTATTCGTTGCAGCCCTAGTATGTACTATATGTTTCTACATGTTTACGCCTGTGTTGATATAAATTCTCCGGTCTAGCTCTGTTCTCCGTCTTTCAGGGGATCTCTGGGGGCCGCTCATCCTGTGTGTCTTCATGGCAATGTGAGTGTGTTTGTTGTTTGGCGCCGCATGCGGCAGTATTCCTGCTACGTGATAAAGGCAGATCGTAACTGTCCAAGTCTGGACCAGACAATCCAGTGGTTTGTGGTGTGGGGTGGGGTGTTGGGTGTGGTGTGGGGTAGGGTGTAGGGTGTGGGGTGTGGTGTGGGGTAGGAGGGTAACAGTAGTAGAGGTGAAATGATACACTGGTGTATCGTGAGTTTTCAGGCGCCTATACGATACACAACTCATTTTGTTCTGTATCGATACAAGACGGTGTACTTGCTAAAATACATTACTGCTTGTTTAATGAAGCCCCAGCGTTTTTTCAGTCAAAAATCGCAAAATATGTTGTTATTAAGTTCACTACTAAAAAGATCCGCAACAAACAAGTGTCTACAGCCAGCTTTTCGTTTTGAACCTGCTCTGAAATATTTATAGTCAAGATGTTTCCACACAATTTGACGTAAATATGCATATCGTGATATGTATCATGACCCTTGTCTCAAGATATGTATCATATCATGTCCTTATATCGTTACACCCCTAGTCAGTAGGTCTTGTCCTCCACTAGGGCTGTATTCGTGGATGGTGTACTGGTGAATCTATTGTTTGTGTGATGTACTTGGCTCTAGGGTAACCTAAAGTGTGCATTGTTTCAACAAGAAGGTCTTCCTAGGGTTGTTGGGTAGCCCAGTGTGTTAAAGTGTTCAAGTAGCACCGAAAGCCTCAGTTTTAATTGCCTGTTTGGGGGCAATTTTGTGAAGACTATTTCTGTCCTCGTAAACATGGTAAAGATTTTCCTGGAATATTTCTAAACAAATATGCTGAATATGTCATAAAAGTGTACTCACTCACGTCCATGTTATCAAGGATGTATGGTTATATTGAAGAGCAACATCATTTACATTAGATGCAGTAAGCGAAACAATAATTTTTTAGGGTTTCAGCTTAATTTCTTTTAGATCAGATGGCAAAATTGATCATAATAGAAATTTTCCACTCATTTATCCATATAGTGCAGATGTACATGTCACTATTTCAAAGGGAAGCAACTGTAAATGGTTTTGTATTTAATTACTGAAATATCTGTGAAAACAGGGGCCTAACACCATTAATTGTAAGCATGGTTAGTCGTTACAAACCAAATACATTTTACATTCCCGAGTTAGTGATTTCCAGTAATATTGTCAGTGTCATGATTCTCATGGTAAATTGGACAGACATGACGTGAGTAGATAGGCACAATTTTATGGATAACAACTTCTTTAATACTGTTAAAAGCGACGTTTCAGTATAGATCCTTATACCATTGTCAAGCAAGACAGTCTTGCTTGACAACGGTATAAGGATCTATTCCAAAACGTCGCTTTTCACAGCATTAAAGAAGTTGTTATCCATAAAATTGTGTCTATCTTGTCATCCGTCAACTTCTAAGTAATGCCTATCAAACAATTTATGACGTGAGTACTGTGGATGATGTCTGATGCTGATGCTGTTGCTGTTGTGTGTCAGGATGCTGCAGGGAGATGAGAAGGTGGACAGCATGAAGGATGGGAGTCCTCAGTTTGCAGAGGTGTTCGTCATCTACTGGACGGGCGCCTTCGTCGTCACCCTCAACACCAAGCTTCTCGGCGGCAACATGTAAGTGAGGCGACGTGGACCGACCTCATTGGTCTGGATCTTTCCAATTAGAGGTCAAAGGCTTATGAAGCACACCTGCAGGCCTCACTCCAGCAATTTTCTGACATGTCCCCTTTATCTTAAAATTTTAAATATTCCAGAGGTACACCCACACTTGCCTCTACAGCACAATGCTAAAATTCCCCATTGTCTTTGAAAATGTGGGCCTTTATTCAAATTTAGGGGCTAAAAGCTCAAGGCCCACCCTAGAATTATCTCTGCCCCTGGAGATTGCAAGAACATTTCTAAAATGGAGTAGTTAGTTACACAATTCCCGTGGTCACATGAAGCTTATTGATCTGTTACACAGTAACATTGTCAATCAATAATCATCCCTTGACTTTACCATGGTTTCATGTCATTGTAAGTTACTGACAAATATTTAAAATCTTGGAAACTGAATTTTGGTTGGTTGGTCAAATGTACCATTGTTAAGTGTCTTGTAGACTGCGACTATTTCCAGTTACCATGGTTACAGGACTGACATTGTGTGTTGCAGCTCCTTCTTCCAGAGCGTGTGTGTGTTGGGCTACTGTGTGCTGCCGCTGTGCATCTCTCTCGTCGTGTGTCGGATCATCTTGGTTTTCGGTTCAGAGTCAACAGGACTTTTTATCACCCGGTTCATCTTTGTACTTGCAGGCTTTGGCTGGTCCACATTTGGTAAGTCCTTAACAGAAGAAATGAATCCCAGACTGGTTCTTGTTGTGTATCTAGGTTTGTAGGCTCCATACCTGTTCCGGTGTGTTTCACCAAAGTAGTCTATGCCGCTCACTCACTCGCTCACTCACTCACTCCACTCACTCCACCCCAGCCCACCCCACCCCACCCCACCCCACCCCACCCCACTCACCCACCCCTCACTCCACTCCACTCACTCCACTCCACTCCGCTCACTCACTCACTCACTCACTCACCCACTCACTCACTTACCCACCCACCCACGCTCACTCACTCACTCACCCACACACCCACACACTCACCCACTCACACACCCACCCACTCACCCACCCACTCACCCACTCACTCACTCACTCACTCACTCACTCACTCACTCACTCAGGGATAGCTAATTTATGACTAAGCATGGAGACCCAGGATATGGTCTCCCTTCCCGATTTCTATTGTGTACATCTATATAGCATGTATAATCGCAAAGGAAGGAATGGTACTATTTGTCCTCAGTCATTAGAAGCAATTAAATGGTCAGTTGTTTGATTGTTTGTCATTGGACCCTGGTCATGTGGGATGGTGATCATACCATCAACCACTGGTTTGTTGGGCACAGACCCAGATTATTTACATATGGTTATATGTTTTATCTTGTAACCATGGTAACTAGTGGGGGGTTTGTGGAGCTGATGTGTATATGTGTTAATGTACAATGTTAAAGTACAGTGTTAATCCACAATGTTAATGTTTAATGTACAATGCTAATCTATAATGTAATGTTTATTGTACAGTGTTAATCTACAATGTTAATGTATAGTGTTAATCACCCACCCACTCACCAACCCACTCATTCTCTCTCTCTCTCTCTCTCTCCACAGCCTCCACTGCGTTCCTGGGGTCCAGTCAGCCTCCCAAGAGAAAGGCGTTGGCTGTATACCCACTTTTCCTCTTCTACTTCATCATCAGCTGGCTCATCATCTCACACAAAGTCTGATAGGGGGCACCACTCACGCTACGCCAGAGTATTTATATTGTGGGACTCAAGTGTGCAACGTGATGAAACTGTTTTTGGTGTAGCAATATATGCATCTTTGTCTGCAAGTGCGAGAGTGTGTGTACGAGGTCTGATTGGTTAAGAATGTCAGGATTGTTTGCGTGTGAGAGCGTGAGAGAAAACAATGAGAGATGACATTCTTCTATACATATGTACAGACAGTTTCAAGTTTCTTTGTGATTTATTGTTACCACTTTTGCCACTTATATAGCAATGTATATCATGTGTTTTGAGCTCAGTGGTTATCGGGGTGAATATTCAATAGCACTTTGATTTGGTCAGCCAGTGACCTGCAGACTCTGGACACATCCTGAATCTCCATCTGGTCCCGCTGCCAACTTCTTCTGTGGCTTAAAACAAGATTCAGTACATCTTCCTGAGGCAAGGGAGTTAACTGACTATAAAAGTCCAGTTACCACCCTTGCTGAACTAGGCTGGAATTCCAGAGTTACGTTTTGGCTAGACTAAAGAGTCTATGCATAGTCCAACTAAAATTGTGTAACGAACTAGACATCTGGTCCATAAACAAAATGAATTTCAACATGCTGAATTTGGTCGACTGCAGGATTTGCTAAGCATGTGTACCGCCAAGAGGGCGTCAACAGATATTTTGCAAATCTTTTCATGTTTTGAATCAAGGTGCTCAAATGATGTGAAGCCGTTCGTGGGATAAGACCTGTTTTATTACATTATAGATCATGATTATCGATAGATTATTTTAACTGAGCGACGCCATTTTGTTCAAAGCAAATGCAAGTGATATAAGAGATGGATTCTGATTGGTCAGTAGGAGGGATTTAGAAGGGACATTGTAATAGCCACTGGTGTCACTATTATCGAGCCAGAAATTTCAGCCTAATTCGGCAAGGGAGGAAACTGGACTTTTAGAGTCAGTTAAATCACTTGCCTTTGGGAACGTGGACGGGGTGTATAGAGGGGTACTGCAGTGTTGGTGGAGTTGGTGAGGGGAATGGGGTGTATCGAGGGGTACTGCAGTGTTTGGGGGGATGGGGTGTATCGAGGGGTAGTGCAGTGTTTGTGGAGTTGGGGAGGGGGGATGGGAAGGAGCATTGTTATACCACCATGTCTTCACTTGGCCAGTGGGTCTGGGTAGCTTTACATTCTTTACCTATGTTTCACAAGTTCGCTCACTGTTGACTGAAAAACAGTTTTAAGGACTTGTACAAGCAAGAAGTTTATTGCAATGACACCTTTTCCCCGTAGTTAATTCAAAGTTCATATAACATTTTAACAGTTCTACATTTAGTGAAATATTCTTTGCTGTTCTGTTCTGTGTTTCGACTGTCATGTCTCTATTACTGTTGTGGGGAGGACGGGTGGCCCAGTCGCCTAAGGGTCTGCGATTCGCTGTGCAGAGTTGCATCCCTTGGGCATGCCAGAAACCTATGGTTGTGGGTTCGAATCCCGGTTCACCCCAATTATGTTTCAAGGTTTGTCAGCGCCATACCCGTGCTTATGGGTTTCACCGAAGTGGTAAACGTCTGAGACTTGCATCACTTCGGGCTTTCCTCCCACATCAATCTGACATGCCGTAATCATAATGTTAAAAGTGGCGTTAAACCCAACTCACTCACTCACTATTACTGTTGTAGTTTAACCTACTTTCATTAGGAGTTCAAAACCCTCTTTTACAATGATCTTTTAAAAATCTCCAGTTACAGTAGCAGATACACACTTGCTGCAGCTAACCTTCTCTGTCTGATGAGAATGTAAATAAGAAAAACTTTTGTAGTTTGGCTACAAGTTAAAGCTTGTTGGCAACTATAAGAGTGAAGGGCTTGTGCCAGTGCTGCTATGAATGTTTTCAGTGTAGGTGAAGCGAAATCTGTGTATGGCTTTATTACGTTCATGGACCAATGTGTTTTATCATGCAATGCACATGACTTTGCTTGTTGTATGATTTGTTATAGCATCATGAGCTTATTAATCAGTATCTAATGCTAATTTACACATGACAATACGATACATGACATGCCCACTCATGTTTTTATTCCATATCAAATTTAAAAAATATTACTTCCAAAGTTTTGCTAAACCTGATTGCATAATGCTGTAAGGATGAGTCTGAATAACACGAACTGGTTGAGGCCACCTGCATGGTCAAGTCTGCCCAGAGAGGTGGTCAGCGGTTCGATCCTCTCCGCGTCATACCCAAACTTGAAAGATGGTACTTGTTGTTACCCTGCCTGGCCCTCAGTATTAAGGGGATGAAAGAAGAACTGGTCGGCTCTGAGTCAGTATACTGTGAGGTATCGAATGTTTAACTGTGGGGTGGCAACTGAGTGGACTAGTATAAGTGTGTGCACGCACACACACACACACACACACACACACACACATCGTATAAATGCAATAATCATTTATAATGTTGTTAAACCCCATTTCACCTGTCAAAGAGATTGAAAAGTAAGAATCTCTTCACGTGGCCAGATGGCACATTTAGAATTCCATGCAAAGACTATGCACAGTAAGAAGTGCAGTGCATATAGTGTTGTGACTCGAGCACCATGGTGTGTATCACTACATGATGGGTGTGACTACAGGGCTTATTTCATGGGGGTAGCTGCTGCTAGGGGGCTGTACATTGGGGAAGCAGGGTAATGATGTGAGGGAGGACGAGGAACTACTGGCATCTCTGATAAAGACTGATTCATTTCCGACCAAGATGACAAGTATGTACATGACAGATGTCAAGTTCCAAGTTTTGTCCTTAATCTAAAATTACTAGTACTTAAAATAATATTTCCAGTGAAAGTTAATTCTAGAGTACACTGGGACAGTGACATCTTATCTCTAACATCAGCTGTCCATATGGTTTTTTTTATGTATGAAGCATCAGCATCCCGGCAACTACAGAAAACCTGGCATGCCTTGAGTTGTTCCTGGGAGGCAACCAAGTTCACGGTGTATGTGCATCTGTGAGAAGTTGTACAGTCTGATGTTCTCATCCAGTCACATAAGTGTTAATGGAATCAGGAGAGCAGGACACTTCCTATCTCTCTCCCATCTACAGAATAGGTGCCCAGCCACAAGGTCCAGTGATCCGTTCAACAAAGCAATCTTTGCACCATGACTATTGTAAGGCAATTTGAAAGGATGGGACTTACAATCATCTAGCGCTAAGATCATTTTGTAGAACAGAGCCCAGGTTCACGAGGTCCCCAGCCACGAGGTCCCCAGCCAAAGGGTTGACTTAAATTGGGACCTGGGCCCACTTGCACAAAGTGATCTTAGCACTAAGACAATCATAAGCCTATGTTAAAGTATGGGAGTTACGATCATCTTAGCGCTGAGATCTCTGGTTGCTTGACCCGCCTTTATGTTTACAGGCCACACTGATATTGCTGGCATGTTGCGGACTTCAGAGTAAAACAACACTCACTCACTCACTCACGCTAACGTGTGGACAGAAATTTAGAAGTCAGTAGAGAAAACAAATGAATTTAGACACACATACTCAAAAACAGTTTCTTAAGATTCTTAAGCTCAAAACACACCACAATGGTCTGTATTACATGAGGTAAACTTGTTGGGGGTATCTCTTTTAATAATTGAATATACTTTCTTTCTGTCTGTGATAAACAGCTGATATGCTATCAGTCCAGGTGTTGTCTTTTGTGTGCTGTAATTGGTTGTTATGTATATATTTTGATTAATGATGTTTATTTATGAACAATTATATCCACAAAGAGGGAATAAACAAATTTATATACAACCAAGTATTATTGTGATGTTGACAGTAGTCGGTGATGGAGATAGTCATTGCTGTACCAGCCCAGTATGAAGAGGAGGAGTCACTGCATAGCAACAGGAGGAGGACTCCTTCACATCACCTGTACATTCTGCATCAGACCCGGGAAAATCTGGGGTAGAACAGGTCTTCAGCAACCCATGCTTGTCCCCTGTGAAAATCCGGGGTAGAACAGGTCTTCAGCAACCCATGCTTGTCCCCTGTGAAAATCCGGGGTAGAATAGGTCTTCAGCAACCCATGCTTGTCCCCTGTGAAGATCCGGGGTAGAATAGGTCTTCAGCAACCCATGCTTGTCCCCTGTGAAGATCCGGGGTAGAATAGGTCTTCAGCAACCCATGCTTTTCCCCTGTGAAGATCCGGGGTAGAATAGGTCTTCAGCAACCCATGCTTTTCCCCTGTGAAAATCCGGGGTAGAATAGGTCTTCAGCAACCCATGCTTGTCCCCTGTGAAGATCCGGGGTAGAATAGATCTTCAGCAACCCATGTTTGTCCCTCGTGAAAATACGGGGTAGAACAGGTCTTCAGCAACCCATGCTTGTTCCCCCTGAAGATCTGGGGTACAATAGGTCTTCAGCAACCTATACTTGCCATAAGAGGCGACTAACAGAATTGGGTGGTCAGGATCACTGACCTAGTTGATGCATGTCATCTTATCCCAATTGCGTATATCGATGCTCATGATGTCAATCACTAGATTGTCGGTCCAGACTCGATTATTTACAGACCACCGTCATATAGCTGGAATATTGCTCAGTGTGGCATTAATCAACAATCTACACTTGCGTAACCCTACCCAATACACCTACCTCACCCTACACACACCTCACCCTACACACACCTCACCCTACACACAACCACCTCACCCCATCAAACACCATGCGCGTAATTTGGTTGTGGATTTCTGAAATGTTGCATCCGAATATGGATGTGGAATCGCCTTCCGCGTCATTGCGTAGGTATTGATCGAAGCACCAGTAAAATATGTTTGTCTTGCCAGGCTCGTAGTGCAACTCGTTGATGGAAAGTTGTGATTCTATGTATATCATAGTCATGTGAAAAATGGCGATAAAGATTTGGATTTACAACAGGAACAGTTTTCATCAATGTCACTGCTATGTATTGAACAGATGTATATCCCTTTACCAACTGACCAGACAATTATTTCAACAACCTTGACAACTTATTTGTTCACGCAGCCAACTAACTAACATCAACTCGTACAGTTTTTGGTTTTTGAAATATATGAGAACATACTTCATCACACAAAGGTTAAAAAATTGATACAATTATATAAATAGTCTCATAGAACTAAAATTGGCCCATTATGAACGGCCATTTTCACGCTGAAAAGCACCTAGTAGTCGCTAGTAAAGTAAAGATAAAAATATCGAAATTTTTATTGAGTGTCGTAAAATAAATACTATAATGATTGTGTCCCGGAAGCCTTTCGGTGCATGTGAATAAAGACACATTTTATAATGTCCAGCGAGAAAGTGGTAGTTGCTACCTACCAACTTCCGGTTTGGCATGGACAGTGCATACCCCCTGTGGTCGACAATCACTTGCTTGTCGATTGTTTACAGACCACCGTCATGTAGCTGGAATATTGATGAGTGCCGCGTTAAACAACAAACAAACAAACAAACAACCCACGAGAGAAGGTCGCGTCAGGTGAATGCTTAGGGATATTGTCTGTCCGATCTAAATAAGGATGCGTGGGTTCTTTTCCAACCAGATGCAGGCTTTCTAAAACGATACGGCTTCTTGTCTTTACCACATCGGTTTGGGAATTTCGATCTTAGCAAAAGACAACAACAACACAGATATACCCTAGGTTGTCCGCCATTTTGGATGGAGAAGGCTCTCAGGAACAACAGTATACTGCGGGTCTTATTTATCTACATTCTGTGTGTGTGTGTGTGTGTGTGTGTGTGTGTGTGTGTGTGTGTGCTGGGTTTAACGCCGTTTTTAACATTATTCCAGGTATATCACGGCGTGTCAGCTTAATGTGGGAGGAATGCCCGAAGTGATGCAGGTCTCAGAAGTTTACCACTTCGGTGAAACCCACGAGCACGGGTTTTCGGAGCGAACGGGGATTCGAACCCACACTCATAGGTTTCTGGCGTGCCCAGGGGACGCAACACTGCACAGCAAATCGCGGCGCCTTAGACGACTGTGCCATCCGTGCCCCCCTATCTACATTCGGAACTTATCGATACAACTTGTTTTCAAGATACAGACATCAGGTATGCTTGTTTAAATGCTTCGCTCACTCGTATCGATAATTTAGAAGCCTCGATGCTGATGAGAAGGCCAAGTTCACCTGACACGATCTTGTGTCGAGTTGTTCAGATCGGAGTAACAGATCTCATTGAACAACGAACAAAACAAAAACAACTTATGTGGCCAAAATCCGAATAAACTATAAATTAACAATTAATAATTACTTAACTCGAACTCCATTGTTCCCACGTTGGCACTCGAACTCGAGTCAGAGAGTCTGGTGGCCCAGTCAAGGCTTTGTAATTCGCCTTCAGACATGATCGATATTACCAGTTGAGCATTCGTGTACACCCCATGACCTTACGTCTCGTCGTGTGCAGGCTCATTCAGCTCGTAAAATCTGCTTTAACATGCTTTTGGGTGTGGATTTGGTGCATTATAAACATACACATTAATATTATTGTTGCACCCCGCTAGTGGCATGGTGTCTATAAGATTGCCACTGGCCAAAAGCGGATATAGGATTTTTAAAAGGGAAGGGTGTAAAAATTCAGTCAATACTAAAGAGAACAGTAAAGAGAAGTGATAACAGACCTAATCAATGCGTGCACAGAACAGGTCAGGTATATTTCAGTTACCATGCTGTAAGGGGCGGTGGTAGCCCTGTGGCTAAAGCGTTCGTTCGTCATAACTTCGATTCCCCATAGGGCTACCATGTATGAAGTCCAATCCTGGTGTCCCCGGCCTTGGTTTTGCTGAAACATTGACAAAAGCGGCGTAAAACCCACCTCTCTTAGTTACTGTAAGAGATCCTAGCCAGACGACCAATCTTTGACTTTTTCAATCATGAACCTGTTCGTTTGAACAAAAACTATAAAACTATATCTCACCTTTACTCTTATAAAGAATTTAGCGTCTCGCAATACGTCCCCATCTGACTGAATGATGTCGCTCTGACGCAAGACAAGCACTGTTGCTGTGGAAGACGTCAGTCCTGTAGGAGGAAGTCGTCTGCTTGACATCCTACAGATCTGCAGGAAATCTACATTGTGGTTCCACTCCAACTGTATAAGCGGCACTTCACTTGCAGAAGATAGTTTTTGTATTCCTGATAATGTGTCTGAAATTAGAAGTTTCCGCTCTGTTTGTTTGGGTATATGTATTGATTTGGGAGAATCGCAGACGATTGTGTGATGTGCAATGTCGGGGTTTAACGTCGCATCCAAGATTATTGCATGTGTGTGTGGCTGCTTGTACTAGCCACTACTAGTACTAGTCCGGACTATTTCCGATTTTATAGTACTAGCCCACTGAGATACCATGCCGCAGTTTAACATAAATACCCCACTAAGACACCGTATACTGACTCTGAGCCAACCTGTCCTTGTTTAATTCCCTTAATGCCGAGGGCCAGGCAGGGAATGACGCGGACGGGGATCGATCCCCGAACCTTCTGCTCTCCGGGCGGAGGCTCTACCACTAGACCACGGTGGCGGTCTGTCATCAATGAGTGAGTGAGTTGGGTTTAATGCCGCTTTTAACAGTATTCCAGTTATATCACGGCGTGTCAGCTTAATGTGGGAGCCCGAAGTAATGCAGGTCTCAGACGTTTACCACTTCAGTGAAACCCACGAGCACGGGTATGGTGCTGACAAACCTTGAAACATAATTGGGGCGAACCGGGATTCGAACCCACAATCATAGGTTTCTGGCGTGCCCAAGGGACGCAACTCTGCACAGCGAATCGCGGCGCCTTAGACGACTGGGCCACCCGTGCCCCCTGTCATCAGTGAGCCTGGCCAGGTTGATTATGGCTGTCACATTCATGTTACTATACACTGAGGAGCAAACGAAGCTATACCTCTCACTTCATTTTATCATGTTTGATTTTGAATTAAAAATATCTTAAGGTATCGATTTTAAAAGAATACTTCTAAATGCCTTTTTTTAATGTTTGATTTCGGACTTGTACAAAATAAAATTCGCATAATACACAACTGCTGATGGCTATCTTAAACATGTTATCTTTGAAAATCAATAAATTTGCTCTTATCGACACAAATTTACATTTCAAACATGGTACGGGTCATGAGGGTGTCAATTCATTTTTACCCGTCTTCATTGAACCAATTTATTTTTACATCAAAATACCTAGTCACAGACTGCTTTTCACAAACTGTTCCAGGAATGAGTGGTGGTTAAATAGACATAGTCAAAGTTTAAAACAGTTCTTTCAATTTTCAATTACATAATAAACAAACGCTGCCCCTCAAATTACATAGTTGAGGAAAAGATTCCCCAAACATCTCTAATGCGAGGTGACACAAGGCAAATACATCCAGGGTGCAGTCTCTATAGGGGGAAGGTGTAACTTGATTACAGTGCGTGACCTGTTGGATCGTGAAGATATATGAGTCCGAGAGGCTATTAATAATAATAACTACAGATTTATAAAGCGCTGGTATCCAGTTCGAAGAACTGCTCAAAAGCGCTTCATTTGAGTCTACACAAAAAAAGAGACTTTACACAGCTAGGAAAACACAAAGCCTCAGTACTCTAAGAAAGATTTGGTGAAAAGATAGGTTTTGAGTCTTGATCGGAACAAAGTAGGACTGTCAATGTTCCTGATATCCAATGGCAGCCTATTCCATAGCTCAGGGGCAACTTTGGCGAAACTCCGACCTCCAAAAGTCGCCGTTCTAACACTAGGCACAGAGAGTAGGGACTGGCAGCTTGATCTGAGACATCTCCCAGGCACGTACTCTTCAAGAAGCTCGCTGATATAAGTTGGTTTTTGATTGTGTCTCGCATTGAACACAATCAGCATCACTTTATACTGGATTCTCTCTATTGCATACATACGGACCTTTGTGAACAATATATGTACCTGTTATTGCGATAAACAAACTGAACCCAAAGAAGTACAAGAATCTGTGCTTTACTCAGAAAGCGTTATCCAAAATATAACATTTGTTACATTTGACCAGTTTCTAAATGATATTGTGTGGTCTTAGCTTTCGGCCACGGGAGCCATGCCAATTTACACTTGTCAGAGGGGTACACAAAGTATGTGATCTAGACTACCAGTTGTCGGACATTTTGTGGAGGCCTTGGTGGCTAAGTGGGTTACATCGCTGTCTTTGTGTGCTGGCTAATAGGTGCCTTACTCTGGCAGTGTGGGTTCGAATCCCGGACGGAACCCACCCAAAAAGTACAAGAATCTGTACTTTACTAAAAACGTGTTATCCAAAATAAAACAGTTGTCATTGTGTCTTAGTTAACTGCATGACCAATAACGCCAAAATATTGGCGTTCACCTCAGCAACGTTGACAACATATTGTTCGAAATCAAATTATTCCGAATCCTTGTGTGACTTGAAACTTAATACACTGTACAGAAACATGTTGCTAGGGTTCCTATAGCCTTGCTACAAGGATGTACTGAAAGATAAGTCCATGGATGTGTAGTAATTCTATCCTTCCAATAGACAAGTCTAGTTATGTGGACAGTACGAGGACTCCAGTCTCATATAGGGACAACTTGTTCTGATTATATAAATAATCTAGAAATTATGATTTAAACTAATAATTATTGCATTAGAGACTTGTGCAAGTCTAGGGTTCCTAAAATCCGTAGTGTTGCTGTGAGGATCTTTGTCTGTCAACGAGGTAGGGATCGCCACCTGAGACGTGATACAGACAAGGAACCAGTTTAGCATCGACCGGGCCGATTGCCTTCACGTGCCGACTTGTTTGGACTGTTGTACACGGGTTGACGACGTCGTGTGGTAGCTTGTGTCTTCTGTGTTTGTGCAGACATCATGAACGCCGGCAGGGATATATTGCATTTCCGTGATGGCGTCATGGTCACTTCCGGGTTTATGTCACAAAGATCGCCATGAGGGAAATGGCGGGACTATCTACGTGGCTGCAACTCGAGGACAGGGATCCAGTGTTGGGTGAGGGTGATGGGTCTGAATAGAATGATTGTTTTAGCCGGCCCGTTGTTACAGCAGTTACAATGTAACTTTCCTGTAACAACGGTACGAAAACATGCTGCACGATCATTACTGGAACGTGTAGAGTTGATGGTAGACTTTCACAAGTCCCTAAGGCAATAATTATTAGTTTAAATCATAATTTCTAGATTATGATAATAATAAGAAAATGTTTTCCTTATAAGAGACTGGAGGCCACATATCTAGACTTGCCTAGGAGAATAGGAGTACTACACATCCATGGACTTATATTTCAGTACAGCCGAAGCAAGGTTAAGTTGTCGGGGCACTGCTGCACTCACATATAAATTATAATCACGATCAAACGCTGCAAAGCCGTTTTCTCAGACACAGTATAAACAGTGTTGAGGATTTTTTCGTCACGTTAAATGTATTGTTTTACCTTCCCGAGAACAGAGGGTGCCAGTCCGCTTTTGGAACGACAGATGCCGAGTCCTCCGAAGTGGTTTTACGGATGCCCCAGTGCAGAACGCTTGATGCCATAAAATGTTAATCTTGAACGCGGGTGCCAATATTTCAATGTGAATTAAAGTATTTATCCCTTAGCCTATGAGCACGCATGGTCATGCATTCTGTGTGAAAATCCCAGTCTAACTGACTTGTAGCACTGATTTGCTCTGACTGAAGAGCTCTTAAACTGGATGCCAAGACAATATGACGTTGTATGCCGGAAGCCTTGTGGGCGTGGGGTACCCTGTACAGTAACGCGGATAGAGCGGATAGAGCGGATAGAGCTTTTCATAAAAGGAGGAGACGGGTGGCGGCACTCAGCACACAACATTATCGAAAGCACCATTCCCACACACACCCTCCCCCTACACCTCTAGATCCACGTGTGCCACATTAGTACAGGCGGCTGTTTGTCAATAAATGGTCGCTTGACTTCGTTTTACAAGCCTCATCAACAGATGATGGCGACATGATCGTTATTCAAGAATTCAACCTTAACCGTTTCTTCTTGCCCTACCAAAAAAAAACAGGAGTCAGTTTTTCTCGACGAAGCATCGATTGATGTAACGTGATGTTGCACACGTTGCCGGGACATCGGCGGCGCCGGCTCCAGAGCTGTCGGATATCCTCAAGGCAGGGACATGTTCGAAAAAAATATATTACTGCTTTTTTTACAAAACGATATAATTGACTGATGAATAATGGATTGTTTTTGTAGTAGGAATGGCGAAAACCATACCTTCCTCCTTGAAAATGAAATATAGCGGTAGAATGACGCCAAAAAAATCATTTGTTTCGGATTAAAATCCTAGAAATCGTCATCCCAGACCATAAAGTCCCAAGCTTCGAGCCCCGCCTCATCTTTATTTCATAGCTCTGTTGCACAAAGCTCATTTTCCGCCCGTTTTTATTTCCCACCTGACAAGGCCGCTTCTCCTCCACGCTCGGGCGTCTGCATAATGGCGGCTTCCATTCAATATATATGGCTTTTGTAGGAACACGTTCTCCTCACGAGAACGCCTCGAAGCGAGCGTCTTCCAGCTTGACCTCAGTGTAAGATTATGCTACAATAGTATTGATTTCCCAACATCTGCCTATTGTACTGCTCCCCTTACGTACCAACATTAACCCCACTGACAACGTTTTTCCCGAGAAACGATCTCCTGCATGTTTAAATGTGTCGATTGAAAAACTCTAATTAAACAAAATAATATACCCTACAAATTCCCTTTGAAGAATTGCGTCACTTGGCTTGCCAGAAACCTTTGTTTACGGGTTCGAATCCCGGTTCGCCAAGATTATGTTTCTAGGTTTATCAGCACCGTACCTAAGTTTTCACCAAAGTGGTAAACGTACAACTCGCTTGTTCTATAAAACTCTCAGACTTTATGCAGGCTCACATTCCCATAAACTCATACAACCTGACAGTCAAAATTCGGCACACTTGACATATCCATATAGTGTCTGATGACGTTCGTGAAGGCGGCACACTTGACATTTCCTAATAGTCTCTGATGACGTTCGTAAAGTAGGCGCACTTGACATTTCCTAATAGTCTCTGATGACGTTCGTGAAGGCTGCACACTTGACATTTCCACATAGTCTCTGATGACGTTCGTAAAGGCGACACACTTGACATTTCCACATAGTCTCTGATGACATTCGTAAAGGCGGCACACTTGACATAACTTTATAGTCTCTGATGACGGTCGTGAAGTCGGCACACTTTATCATTTCTGCGTTGGGTAGTGTTACACAAAAGTAAAGCCCACAACGTTCGTGAAGGCGGCATACTTGACATATCCATATAGTCTCTGATGATGGTCGTGAAGGCGGCATACTTGACATTTCAATATAGTCTCTGATGACATTTGTGAAGGCGGCATACTTGACATATCCATATAGTCTCTGATGATGGTCGTGAAGGCGGCACACTTGACATTTCAATATAGTCTCTGATGACGTCCGTGAAGGCGGCATACTTGACATATCCATATAGTCTCTGATGATGGTCGTGAAGGCGGCACACTTGACATTTCAATATAGTCTCTGATGACGTTCGTGAAGGCGGCATACTTGACATATCCATATAGTCTCTGATGACGTTCGTAAAGTAGGCGCACTTGACATTTCCTAATAGTCTCTGATGACGTTCGTGAAGGCGACACACTTGACATTTCAATATAGTCTCTGATGACGTTCGTGAAGGCTGCACACTTGACATTTCCACATAGTCTCTGATGACGTTCGTAAAGGCGGCATACTTGACATATCCATATAGTCTCTGATGACGTTCGTGAAGGCGGTATACTTGACATTTCAATATAGTCTCTGATGACGTTCGTGAAGGCGGCATACTTGACATATCCATATAGTCTCTGATGATGGTCGTGAAGGCAGCATACTTGACATTTCAATATAGTCTCTGATGACGTTCGTGAAGGCGGCATACTTGACATATCCATATAGTCTCTGATGATGGTCGTGAAGGCGGCACACTTGACATTTCAATATAGTCTCTGATGACGTTCGTGAAGGCGGCATACTTGACATTTCAATATAGTCTCTGATGACGTTCGTGAAGGCGGCATACTTGACATTTCCATATAGTCTCTGATGATGGTCGTAAAGGCGGCACACTTGACATTTCCTAATAGTCTCTGATGACGTTCGTAAAGTAGGCGCACTTGACATTTCCTAATAGTCTCTGATGACGTTCGTGAAGGCGACACACTTGACATTTCCTAATAGTCTCTGATGACGTTCGTGAAGGCTGCACACTTGACATTTCCACATAGTCTCTGATGACGTTCGTAAAGGCGACACACTTGACATTTCCACATAGTCTCTGATGACATTCGTAAAGGCGGCACACTTGACATAACTTTATAGTCTCTGATGACGGTCGTGAAGTCGGCACACTTTATCATTTCTGCGTTGGGTAGTGTTACACAAAAGTAAAGCCCACAACGTTCGTGAAGGCGGCATACTTGACATATCCATATAGTCTCTGATGATGGTCGTAAAGGCGGCATACTTGACATATCCATATAGTCTCTGATGACGTTCATGAAGGCGGCATACTTGACATTTCCATATAGTCTCTGATGACGTTCGTGAAGGCGGCATACTTGACATATCCGTATAGTCTCTGATGATGGTCGTGAAGGCAGCATACTTGACATTTCAATATAGTCTCTGATGACGTTCGTGAAGGCGACATACTTGGCATATCCATATAGTCTCTGATGATGGTCGTGAAGGCGGCATACTTGACATTTCCATATAGTCTCTGATGATGGTCGTGAAGGCGGCACACTTGACATTTCAATATAGTCTCTGATGACGTTCGTGAAGGCGGCATACTTGACATTTCAATATAGTCTCTGATGATGGTCGTGAAGGCGGCATACTTGACATTTCAATATAGTCTCTGATGACGTTCGTGAAGGCGGCATACTTGACATATCCATATAGTCTCTGATGATGGTCGTGAAGGCGGCATACTTGACATTTCAATATAGTCTCTGATGACGTTCGTAAAGGCGGCATACTTGACATATCCATATAGTCTCTGATGACGTTCGTGAAGGCGGCATACTTGACATTTCAATATAGTCTCTGATGACGTTCATGAAGGCGGCATACTTGACATTTCCATATAGTCTCTGATGACGTTCGTGAAGGCGGCATACTTGACATATCCGTATAGTCTCTGATGATGGTCGTGAAGGCAGCATACTTGACATTTCAATATAGTCTCTGATGACGTTCGTGAAGGCGACATACTTGACATATCCATATAGTCTCTGATGATGGTCGTGAAGGCGGCATACTTGACATTTCCATATAGTCTCTGATGATGGTCGTGAAGGCGGCACACTTGACATTTCAATATAGTCTCTGATGACGTTCGTGAAGGCGGCATACTTGACATTTCAATATAGTCTCTGATGATGGTCGTGAAGGCGGCATACTTGACATTTCAATATAGTCTCTGATGACGTTCGTGAAGGCGGCATACTTGACATATCCATATAGTCTCTGATGATGGTCGTGAAGGCGGCATACTTGACATTTCAATATAGTCTCTGATGACGTTCGTAAAGGCGGCATACTTGACATATCCATATAGTCTCTGATGACGTTCGTGAAGGCGGCATACTTGACATTTCAATATAGTCTCTGATGACGTTCATGAAGGCGGCATACTTGACATTTCCATATAGTCTCTGATGACGTTCGTGAAGGCGGCATACTTGACATATCCGTATAGTCTCTGATGATGGTCGTGAAGGCAGCATACTTGACATTTCAATATAGTCTCTGATGACGTTCGTGAAGGCGACATACTTGACATATCCATATAGTCTCTGATGATGGTCGTGAAGGCGGCATACTTGACATTTCCATATAGTCTCTGATGATGGTCGTGAAGGCGGCACACTTGACATTTCAATATAGTCTCTGATGACGTTCGTGAAGGCGGCATACTTGACATTTCAATATAGTCTCTGATGATGGTCGTGAAGGCGGCATACTTGACATTTCAATATAGTCTCTGATGACGTTCGTGAAGGCGGCATACTTGACATATCCATATAGTCTCTGATGATGGTCGTGAAGGCGGCATACTTGACATTTTAATATAGTCTCTGATGACGTTCGTAAAGGCGGCATACTTGACATATCCATATAGTCTCTGATGACGTTCGTGAAGGCGGCATACTTGACATTTCAATATAGTCTCTGATGAGGTTCGTGAAGGCGGCATACTTGACATATCCATATAGTCTCTGATGATGGTCGTGAAGGCGGCATACTTGACATTTCAATATAGTCTCTGATGACGTTCGTGAAGGCGACATACTTGACATATCCATATAGTCTCTGATGATGGTCGTGAAGGCGGCACACTTGACATTTCAATATAGTCTCTGATGACGTTCGTGAAGGCGGCATACTTGACATATCCATATAGTCTCTGATGATGGTCGTGAAGGCGGCACTTTTGACATTTCAATATAGTCTCTGATGACGTTCGTGAAGGCGGCACACTTGACATATCCTAATAGTCTCTGATGACGTTCGTGAAGGCCGCACACTGGACAGTTCAGTATAGTCTCTGACGACGGTCGTAGCGTAGTGTTAAAGCGTTCGCTCGTCACGCAGAAGACCCGGGTTCGATTCCCGACATTGGTACAATGTGTGAAACCCATTTCTGGTGTCCCCCGGCGTGTTATTGCTAGAATATTGCTAAAAGCGACATAAATACTCACTCACTCACTCCCTATTTGGTCTATGGTTGATCAACACCCTGTGCGAGGCTGGGATCAAAGTCGTAAGTGTCCTGCATCACATTGGGCTTTCCTACCAAACTGACACGCTGTTGCATAGCGGCGCCATAACTCACTCACTCTCATTGTACCCCTCCACGTCCAGCATCACCCCGCAATGACGTGACACATTCACGTGCGCTGAGTGCAGCCTCCCCATCACTGCATCCAACTTCATCAAAGACACTTTAACTGAGAGGATTTGTTCATTTCCCGAGAATTAATGACAACACCAACTAGGGTGCAGGAATATTTACAATACTCTCCAGGATTCCATTCCGCGCCCGCGTTGGGTAGTTTTACATAAACGTAAAGCCCTTAATATTTATAACACCTCAGATGATTGTGCGTGGTATCGCATTAAAGGTCATGTTGCTGTTCCGTGCGTCAACTGAAGACCAATCATCTCTTTCTTCATGCATAATATATTTCTCAGTTTTATATTTATTGACTTACATGATTTTATTGTGAAAAGCTAGAAAACATTGAGGAAATGTCAGACGCCGAGCAAGAAGGTGTAATAGCGGGGACCGGGCGGGGATGTCCTGGAATCGTTCAGTGTAAACTGGTCATTGGTTGTGTGAGTGAGTTGGGTTTAACGCCGTTTTAACATTATTCCAGTTATAACACGGTATGTAAGCTTAATATGGGAGGAAAGCCTGAAGTGATGCAGATTTCAGACGTTTACCACTTTGATGAAACCCACGAGCAAGGGTATGGTGCCGAAGAACCTAGAAACGTAGTGTGTGCGAACCCACAATCAATGGCCTAAGGGACGCAACTCTGCACAGACATTTGAGGAGCCTTAGGCGATTGTGCCACCCGTGCCCTTGATCGGTGGAAGCGTTAGCCTGCGAGTATTTCTGAACTTTGTCAACTTTTGTCGCGGTATAAACCCGATTAAGACACCAGTGCACTATGAAACCCCGTCGTCTCAAGGAAGTCGGCTGACAACGTGTTAAATGTCAGCGATGATTTAAACATGGAGATCTTTAAAAATCATCTAATGGAAAATTTAACATTTTGGAAACATTTCTTAATGTCGTGGTGTAAGTCCTTTTTATTACGTTGCCAGGCAACAATGACGATGCTGCTGATAAAACTCTACAGATGCTGGGGGTTAATCACACGCCGTCTCAACTTTGCATCCATACAGTTCGCGTTTCTTTGACAATTTCAGAAATAAAGATAGATGAGCAGATCTAATATTGCAACCAGACATGAAAATACAAGCGTACACACCAGCCATCGCTTCAACACAGAGGAAACTTTCAAGTGCTAACATAGGGCGCGGGTTCTGTAGAGCTGCCTGCTTCAGGTGTGCAAAGGATCCTCTGACCGTGGGATCGAATCCCAGGTGTGCGCTGATTTCCACCTTACCATGCTCGTGGGTGGTAAACGTCGTTGGCCTGCATCTCTTGTGCTTCTTTTTTTAGCCAGTTGTGTGAGTTGTGGGTGCTACCGGTAGAGTAGGCCATCCTCGCCCGTCTCTCGAACACCTGGTGTCATCACTGATTTTAAGTGATCCTTTCAGATAATGTTCACCGCTATTTTGCCTTTACGCCCAATAGAATCTGTTTCTGTGGAGACTGGTGATTCTCTAGCGTACACGTTTTATATTTCCTTCCTCATCAAACTGACTAATGTTGACTGAAGCACTGCTACACTAACTCACTCACTCACTCCAACTGATGACATCCTCCATCACATGACCGTGTAGAACCCTGGTCCATCAACATCACAGAGAGCGGAACTCCAGTCATTTCCAGAGGAAATTGTATCCCCGAGTTCCAGCAGTTATGGAAATACCATGTTTATTCCATCCACTCCAGGGCAGTGTATTCGGAAAATTTTATACATTTTTTACCGACATATTGCCGCAAGATGGCAGACTTTCCGAGCACCGAGTGATGGTGATGGAAATACTCTCTGTGGTCGTCTTTGATCGCCAGACTCGATAACTGTCTCTAAACCGCTGAAACACTGAAAAAAATCGATGGAGGCGATATTTGGACATGCAGATGCTTTTAAACTTTCATCGTCCTTCATATATCTTGGAAATATTCTTGGGTCTTAGAATCCAATATGGACGACAAACAGGCATTATGTACCTCTTTATATCATCTACTCCGTGAGTGCCTCAGCATCAACATGGCTTCAAAGAAAGGTCTAACCCTCTGAAGAATTATACAAACAGTTGCCTCCGACTTCTACACTCAATTACAGTAATCTACAAAGCAGCTAATCTGAAATGTAAATGTTCTCGGTTAATGCACATGCAGAGAGTCCGGTTTACATCAGAATCACAACACGGTCCTTGGGTCATTGTCAGCTTGTTGTGTAGTGGTGAGTAACGTCTGGCCAGACAGCATGACGTCGTGACCTGCAAGAACGCCATCTTGGATGTGCCGATACAAAACACTGCACGCATACTGTCTGATTAACGCAAAACTTGTTATAAACACTCGTGTTAAGAGATTTACAACGACGTCATTTTTGGGAACTTTTGAAAATAACCTGGAAATTTAATAAAATTAATGTTCTGTTTTGTAGGCCGTGTTCGGTTGCGTAAATAAGAATATGGTTTTACGCTGCTTTTAGTTCTATTCCAGCTACATCACGGCGTGGAACCAAGACTCAATGCGATGAAACTCAATATGAACATGGCGTCCGAAGGTGAGCCACATACATCACGTGATGACGTTGATCAGCGCCAGTCAACAAATATAATCTTTGATAATGCACATATTAAAGTCAACGTTTACATTTATGTGATATCAGAATTCGTTACGGTGAGGTGAAAGAAAGCCAAGATTATTACAGTTCCACAGTTCCACGTGTGTGCGTGCGTGCGTGCGTGCGTGCGTGTGTGTGTGTGTGTGTGTGTGATGCTTGTACTTGTCCGGACTAATGCCGATTTATAGGGCAAGCCCACTGAGATACCAAGCCGCAGTTTAACATGGACACCTCACTCAGACACAGTATACTGACTCCGAGCCGATCAGTCCTTGTTTTAACCCCTTACTACTGAGCGCCAGGTTACCATGCCGTATCATGTTTTGACATGTACCATCATTTAACGTCTTTTGGTAGGCCCTGATCGGGGATTGAACCACTGACGCTCTATCCACTAGACCACGGACTGAAGTCTCGCTTCTTGTGCAGACACTTAATTAGTGCTTGTTGTAACCAAGGTCTCGTCGCCTGCCAAAGACCGGGTAGATGGTGGTACCGTCTCTCGCCGCGTGCATACATCAAACGTGTCACTTCCGGGAGACGGAACATCGGAAAGGAAATCGCGGGAGACCTCGCGTGGCTTGGAGTAGAGAAGAGAAGGTTTCCAGCAGAACGTGGCTAAACGTGAGAACATGTTTTTTATGAACCATGAATATGAGATAACCTTTGTACGACATGATCCACATAAAACCAATAATGTAATAGGATGCTACTACGACGTTGCCATTATATCTTAATAACTGCAAAGTATCCCACTAACCGTGAATTCAGATTACAATTGTCAGTAGTATGTTTTCATAAGCTTCATTTAATTTGAGAGAACTTGTTCCAGACTGGCATCAATGAGCCTGGCCCGGTTGATTACAGACCGCCGTCATGTAGCTGGAATATTGCTGAGTGCGGCGTTAAACAACAAACAAACAAGTAATGAGCGATCCTAGGCAGACGACCAATCTTTGATGTTTTCACACATGAACCCGTACGTTTGAACCAAAAGTATAAAGCTATACTGTACTCTTCTGACGTAAGACACAACACTGGTGCGATGGAAGACGTCAGTCCTGTAGAAACCGGAAGTAGTTTGTAGGAGGAAGTCGTCTGCTTGACATCCTACAGATCTGCAGGAAATCTACATTCACGTCAGTGGTTCCACTCCAACTGTATAAGCGACACTTCACTTGCAGAAGATAGTTTTTGTATTCCTGATAATGTGTCTGGTATTAGACGTTTCCGCTCTGTTTGTTTGGGTCTGTGGTTTTCGAGATGCTACAGTGGACATATCATTCGATAGAATTATCAGACGTAATACTTCACATCATGCGTGAACAGTTGACGGGAGATTCATCACTACCGACGCAGACAGAGCACGGAGGGCACGGGAAGACTGCGTAGGGGAATATCAGATAACTGTTGTACACATAATAACCAATAATGTCATGGGATGCAATCACGATGTTGCAAGTATATCTTGATGATAACTAAGTTACCCACTAACTGTGAATTCAGATAACAATTTTCAATAGGATTTTTATGTAAGCTCCATTTAATTTGGGAGGTGAAGTGGGGTTAAATGTCGCATCTTAGATTATTGCACTTATATAGAGACGTACTTGCACGTGTGTGTGTGGCTGCTAAAAGCAGTAGTGAATATTTCCGACCCAGAGCCAACCTGTCCTTGTTTTAGCCCTTTAATGCCGAGCGCAGGCAGGGTAACAACAAGTACCATCTCTTCACGTCTTTTGGTATGACGAGGCCGGGGTTCGAACCCTGGAACTTCTACTCTCCGGGCGGACGCTCTACTACAAGACCACGGAGGCGGTCTGTCATCAGTGAGCCTGCACTCAAAGAATACCTCTAAATGTTGTTTGTTTTAATATTTGATTTCGGACTTGTCAAAAATAACATTCGCGTAATACGCAACTGCTGATGGCTGTCTTAAACATCTTAGTGGTTAAAGCGTTCGTTCGTTACGTCGAAGACCCGGGTTCGATTCCCGACATGGGTACAATGTGTGAAGCCCATTTCTGGTGTCCCCCGCCGTGATATTGCTGGAATATTGCTAAAAGCGGCGTAAAACCATGCTCACTCACTCACTCACTTAAACATCATATCTTTCACAATAAATTTGCTTTTTGCTTTTTTTGACACAAATTACAACATATCAAACATGGTAGGGAACATGTGGTTGTAAATTCATTTCTAATCTCAGTCTTTATTGAACAAATTTATTTTTACACAAAATTACCCATCCACATACTACTTTTTACAAAACTGTTTCAGAAATGAGTGATGGTTAAATAGACATAACCAAATTTTAAAACAATTCTTTCAATTTTCAATTATATATAACACAACCGCTGTGGACTATTTTTGCCCCTCAAATTACATAGTTCCGGAAAAGATTGTCCGTAAACATCATCATTGTAACGTGACGCAGGGCAAATACATCCAGAGAGCTGTCTATATATGGGAAACGTTTAACTTCTTTGCAGTACGTGACCTACTTGATCGTTAAGATATATGGGACCGAGATGCCAATGCATACATACGGCCCTTTGTGAACAATATATGTACCTGTAATTGCAATAAACAAACTTTTTGTTTGTAGAAAAAAGAAAGTATATTAAAATCGAAACATCATCGCTCTGGGGCTCTAATACGAGTTCTTGTGTCTTAATTAACTACATGGCTCTAATACGTGATCTTGTGACTTAATTAACTGCATGGCTCTAATACGTGTTCCTGTGATTTAATTAACTGCATGGCTCTAATACGTGTTTATGTGTCTTAATTAACTGCATGGCTCTAATACGTGTTCTTGTGTCTTATTTAACTACATGGCTCTAATACGTGTTCTTGTGACTTAATTAACTGCATGGCTCTAATACGTGTTCTTGTGACTTAATTAACTGCATGGCTCTAATACGTGTTCTTGTGTCATAATTAACTGCATGGCTCTAATACGTGTTCTTGTGTCATAATTAACTGCATGGCTCTAATACGTGTCCTTGTGACTTAATTAACTGCATGGCTCTAATACGTGTTCTTGTGTCATAATTAACTGCATGGCCAATAACGCCAAAAGTTGGCGTTGACCTCAGAACATTCAGCATATTGTTCGAAATCAAATTATTCCGAATCGTTGTGTGACTTGAAACTCTAAACACTGCAAGAAAACATGTTGCTAGGGTTCCTATAGCCTTGGTCCAAGGCCCAGCTGAAAGATAAGTCCATGGATGTGTGGTAATTGTATCCTCTTAATAGGCAAGTCTAGATATGTGGAGGGGCGGTCGGGTAGCCTAGTGGTTAAAGCGTTCGCTCGTCACGCCGAAGACCCGGGTTCGATTCCCGACATGGGTACAATGCGTGAAGCCCATTTCTTGTGTTCCCCGCTGTGATATTGCTGGCATATTGCTAAAAGCGGCGTAAAACCATACTCACTCACTCACTAGATATATGGACAGTACAAGGACTCCAGTCTCTTATAGGGACATCTTGTTCTTATTATTTACATAATCTAGAAATCATGATTTAAACAAATAGTTATTGCATACTGCATATATAGATACTTGTGCAAGTCTAGAGTTCCTAACACATATAGTGTTGCTGTGAGGTGCTTTGTCTGTCAACGAGGTAGGGATCGCCACCTCACACGTGATACAGACAAGGAACCAGTTTAGCATCGACCGGCCCGAGTGCCTTCACGTGCCGACTTGTTTGGACTGTTGTACACGGGTTGACGACGTCGTGTGGTAGCCTGTGTGTTCTGCGTTTGTTTAGACATCATGAACGTCGACAGGGATATATTGCATATTTCCGTGATTAGTGTTTTAGCCTACCCGTTGTTACAGCAGTTGTATTGTACCTTTCCTGTAACAGATACGAAAACATGCTGCCCGATAATTACTGTAATGTGAACAGTTGACGGTAGACTTGCACAAGTCTCTAAGGCAATAATTATTAGTTTAAATTATAATTTCTAGATTATGTTAATAATAAGAATAAGTTGTCCCCATAAGAGACAGAAGTCCACCTATCTAGACTTGCCTTTTAGGAGGATAGAATTACTACACATCGATGGAGTTATATTACAGTACGGCCTTGGAGCAAGGCTAGCTTGATGGGGACTGCAGCATTGACATATATAACCACGATCAAACACTGCAAAGCCGTTTTGTCAGACACAATATTACCAGTGCTGAGTTTTTTCGGCACGTTAAGTGTATTGTTTCATCTTCCCGAGAACAGAGGGTGCCAGTCCGCTTTTGGGGGATGCCGAGTCCTGTGAAGTGGTATTCCGGTACGCTCTAGTGCAGTCCTCTGGATGCCTTCAACTGTTTATCTGGAATATTTCCATGTTGAAGTATTTATGCTTAGCTTATGGGCACGCATGGTCATGCGATCTATGTGAAAATATCAGTCTAATTAACAGCAGCTCTGTACACTGATAAAATGACTGAAGAGTACATAAACATGATGTCAAGACAATATGACGTCGTATGCCGGACGCCGCGGCGGGGTGGGGTACCAAGGACAGTAACGCAAGCCCGGATTGACTCTCCCCCTACACATCTAGATCCACGTATGCCACATTAGTCCAGGCGGCTGTTTGTCAATAAATGATTGCTTGACTTCGTTTTACAAGCTTCATCAACAGATGATGGCGACATGATCGTTATTCAAGAATTAAACGTTAACCGTTTCTTCTTGCACTGACCGAAAAAAACCAGGAGTCCGTTTTCCTGGATAAAGCATCGATTGATGTAACGTGATGTTGCACACGTTGCCGGGACATCGGCGGCGCCGGCTCCAGAGCTGTCGGATATCCTCAAGGCAGGGACATGTTCGAAAAAAATATATTACTGCTTTTTTTACAAAACGATATAATTGACTGATGAATAATGGATTGTTTTTGTAGTAGGAATGGCGAAAAGCATACCTTCCTCCTTGAAAATGAAATATAGCGGTAGAATGACGCCAAAAAAATCATTTGTTTCGGATGAAAATCCTAGAAATCGTCATCCCATTATAAAGTCCCAATCTTCGAGCTCCGCCTCATCTTTATTTCATAGCTCTGTTGCGCAAAGCTCATTTTCCGCCCGTTTTTATTTCCCACCTGACAAGGCCGCTTCTCGTCCGCGCTTGGGCGTCTGCATAATGGCGGCTTCCATTCAATATATATGGCCTGTGTAGGAACACGTTCTCCTCACGAGAACACCTCGAAGCGAGCGTCTTCCAGCTTGACCTCAGTGTAAGATTATGCTACAATAGTATTGATTTCCCAACATCTGCCTATTGTACTGCTCCCAGTACGTACCAACATTAACCCCACTGACAACGTTTTTCCCGAGAAACGATCCCCTGCATGTTTTAATGTGTCGATTGAAAAACTCTCTTTAAACAAAATAATATACCATACAAATTCGCTGTGCAGAGTTGCGTCACTTGGGCTTGCCAGAAAGCTATGTTTACGGGTTCGAATCCCGGTTCGCCAAGATTATGTTTCTATGTTTGTCAGCACCGTACCTAAGTTTTCACCAAAGTGGTAAATGTACAACTCGCTTGTTCTATTAAACTCCCAGACTTTATGAAGGCTCACATTCCCATAAACTCATACAACGTGACAAAATTCGGTACACTTGACATTTCCGCATAGTCTCTGATGACGTTCGTAAAGGCGGCACACTTTACTTTTCCATATAGTCTCTGATGACGTTCGCGAAGGCGGCACACTTGACATATCCATATAGTCTCTGATGACGTTCGTAAAGGCGGCACACTTGACATATCCATATAGTCTCTGATAACGATCGTAAAGGCGGCACACTTGACATTTCCATATAGTCTCTGATGACGTTCGTAAAGGTGGCACACTTGACATATCCATATAGTCTCTGATGACGTTCGTGAAGTAGGCACACTTGACATATCCATATAGTCTCTGATGACGTTCGTAAAGCCGGCACACTTGACATATCCATATAGTCTCTGATGACGTTCGTGAAGTCGGCACACTTGACATATCCATATAGTCTCTGATGACGTTCGTAAAGGCGGCATACTTGACATATCCATATAGTCTCTGATGACGTTCGTGAAGTCGGCACACTTGACATATCCATATAGTCTCTGATGACGTTCGTAAAGGTGGCACACCTGACATATCCATATAGTCTCTGATGACAATCGTAAAGGCGGCACACTTGACATTTCCACATAGTCTCTGATGATGTTCGTAAAGGTGGCACACTTGACATAACTTTATAGTCTCTGATGACGTTCGTAAAGGCGGCACACTTGACATATCCATATAGTCTCTGATGACGGTCGTGAAGTCGGCACACTTTATCATTTCGATACAGTCTCTGATGACGGCCGCGAAGTCGGCATACCTGACATTTCCATATAGTCTCTGATGACGGTCGTAAAGGCGGCACACTTGACATATCCATATAGTCTCTGATGATGTTCGTGAAGGCGGCACACTTGACATTTCTATTTTCTTTCTTTGTACCGAATTGACCCGCTGGTATATAACTGAAGAACATTTCAAAGCAGCGTCTATCCCAACTCACTCACCTACCTGCTAATGTCCTGGGTTCAAATTCTAGATTATTCCCCTATTTGGTCTGGGGCGGTCGGGTAGCCTTGTGGTTAAAGCGGTCGTTCGTCACTACCGAAGACCCGGGTTCGATTCCCGACATGGGTTCAATGCGTGAAGCCCATTTCCGGTGTCCCCCGCCGTGTTATTGCTGGAATATTGCTAAAAGCGACATAAAGCTATACTCACTCTCTCTCTCCCTATTTGGACTGTGGTTGATCAACACCCTGTGCGAGGCTGGGATCAAAGTCGTAAGTGTCCTGCATCACATTGGGCTTTCCTACCAAACTGACATATAGAGGCGCCATAACTCACTCACTCTCATTGTACCCCTCCACGTCCAGCATAATCCCGCAATGACGTGACACATTCACGTGCGCTCAGTGCAGCCTCCCCATCACTGCATCCAACTTCATCAAAGACACTTTAGCTAAGAGGATTTGTTCATTTCCCGAGAATTAATAACAACACAACTCGCGTGCAGGAATATTTGCAATACTCTCCAGGATTCCATTCCGCGCCCGCGTTGGGGAGTTTTACATAAACGTAAAGCCCTTAATATTTACACCTCAGATGATTGTGCGTGGTATCGCATTAAAGGTCATGTTGCTGTTTTGTGCGCCAACTAAAGACCAATCATCTCTTTTTTCATTTTACATGAAACATATTCATATTCAGTAACTTACTTGACTTTATTGTGAAAAGCTAGAAAACATTGAGGAAATGTCAGACGCCGAGCAAGAAGGTGTAATAGCGGGGACCGGGCGGGGATGTCCAGGAATCGTTCAGTGTAAAGTGGTCATTGGTTGTGTGAGTGAGTTTGGTTTAACAACGTTTTAACATTATTCCAGTTATAACACGGTATGTCAGCTTAATATGGGAGGAAAATGTCAGCTTAATATGGGAGGAAAATGTCAGTTTAATATGGGAGGAAAATGTCAGTTTAATATGGGAGGAAAATGTCAGCTTAATATGGGAGGAAAATGTCAGCTTAATATGGGAGGAAAATGTCAGCTTAATATGGGAGGAAAATGTCAGTTTAATATGGGAGGAAAATGTCAGCTTAATATGGGAGGAAAGCCTGAAGTGATGCAGGTCTCAGACGTTTACCACTTTGATGAAACACACGAGCAAGGGTATGGTGCTGAAGAACCTAGAAACGTAGTGTGGGCGAACCGGGATTCGAACCCACAATCATAGGTTTCTGACGGCCTAAGGGACGCAATTCTGCACAGACATATGCGGAGCCTTAGACGACTGTGCCCCAGGTCAGTAGAAACGTTAGCCTGCGAGTATTTCTGAACTTTGTCAACTATTGTTGGGGTATAAACTCGATTAAGACACCAGTGCACTATGAAACCCCGTCGTCTCAAGGAAGTCGGCTGACAACGTGTAAAATGTCAGCGATGATTTAAATAATAGATTTCTTAAAAAATCATCTAATGGAAAATTTAACATTTTGGAAACATTTCTTAATGTTGTGGTGTAAGTTCTTTTTATTACGTTGCCAGGCAGCAATGACGATGCTGCTGCTTAAACTCTACAGATGCAGGGGGTTAATCACACGCCGTCTCAACTTTGCATCCATACAGTTCGCGTTTCTTTGGCAATTTTAGAAATAAAGATAGACGAGCAGATCTAATATTGTAACAGGACATGAAAATACAAGCGTACACACCAGCCTTCGCTTACCACAGAGGAAACTTTCAAGTGCTAACATAGGGCGCGGGTTCTGTAGAGTTGCCTCCCTTCAGTGTGCCAGGATCCTATGACCGTGGAAACGAATCCCAGGTGTGTGCTGATAATGATCCTTGGGTTTTCTTCACCCTACCCATGCTCGTGGGTGGTGAACTTTGTCGGCCTGCATCTCTTGTGCTTCCTTTTTTCAGACAGTTGTGTGAGTTGTGGGTGCTACCGGTAGAGTAGGCCATCCTTATCCGTCTCTCGAACACCTGGCGTCATCACTTTTTTTATGTGATCCTTTCAGATAATATTCACCGCTATTTTGCCTTTACGCCCAATAGAATCTGTTTCTGTGGAAAATGGAGACTGGTGATTCTCTAGCGTACACGTTTTATATTTCCTTCCTCATCAAACTGACTAATGTTGACAGAAGCACTGCTACACCAACTCACTCACTCACTCCAACTGATGACATCCTCCATCACATGACCGTGTAGAACCCTGGTCCATCGACATCACAGAGAGCGGAACTCCAGTCATTTCCAGAGGAAATTGTCTCCCCGAGTTCCAGCAGTTATGGAAATACCATGTTTATTCCATCCACTCCAGGGCAGTGTATTCGGACATTTTTATACATTTTTTACCGACATATTGCCGCAAGATGGCAGACTTTGCGAGCACCATGGTGATGGAAATACTCTCTGTGGTCGTCTTTGATCGCCTCACTCAATAACTGTGGAGGCGATATTTGGCCATGCAGATGCTTTTAAACTTTCATCGTCCTTCATATATCTTGAAAATATTCTTGAGTTGAGGATGGTAGTATGGTTGCCGGAAGTTGTTCTGCGCATGCGCGAAAAGGGCATTGTGGGTAATGCGTGCGCCTCCAAGATGGCGGCACTTCCGGTTCCGGGGGAGGGGCGTGTGCGCCTCCAAGATGGTGGCACCTACGGTCCCGAGGGGGCATCTCCCCATCCAAGATGGCGGCTCGGCGCATCCAAGATGGCGGCGGCGGGAAGGCGGGAGAGCGGGAAGGCGGGAGGAGGAGGCGGGAGGCGGGAAGGAGGAGGAGGGAGGAGGGAGGAGGAGGGAGGGAGGGTCTTCTTGGGTCTTAGAATCCAATATGGACGACAAACAGGCAGACGCTCAATCCACAAGACCAGTCCAGAATTCTTACGTTTCTATCTTAAGACACTACGCCATCTTTATATCACATAGATAAGAATGGTGTCGTGGCGTCAGATGGAGTCTTGACGACTCTTGGTGAGATGTTGAGACAGTCTTTGATGGTCACCCAGCATAACATCGCCACCCCAGAGGATATATAGACCCGGAATCACGTTAGTATCGACCTTTCCGTCTCCGACACCCACACAACTCGCTCACGTCAGATCGTCACCATCGTTTCCCCAAGACTATACACGGCGTGGAGAAGCTTCCGTCCACTGACGAGACGCGTCGGATACTAATATTGTGCTTCAGTTTTCTTTATATACTTTAAAGGGATTACAGTAATGTATCGAACCCGGATATTCGACATGACGAGCGAACGCCTAAACCACTAGGCTACTCCACAAGCCAACAGGTCTATCAAGAGGGTTGTGAGACAGACACGTTCCCATTTCTTCCCTTGAGACGTGGATCTCAGACACTTTGTATATTATCTAATGTCTAATCAATTAAAAAAACTTTAACAATAGTTTGTATGGACTTTGCAATTATCAGGCTTTAGGGTAGATAGAGACAGTTAGATGAAAGTCTTATTCATATATACTGAACCGCAAAAGAAACGTCACCATCAATAGATATATGAGAAATCTAATTTGTCCAAACACTGTAAACATACTTTGAGACATATTAAAAAGATGAAACTTGACAAAACTGATCATTAAGGTTGAAATTAAAGTGTCAAATGTTCTTAAAGTGAAACACAACACTAGACTCTGAGAAAATGGCATCACCAGTCAGTATCTCGTGTGTCCGCCATTTGTATTGATGACTGCCGTGCAACGTCGATACATGGAATGGGTGAAGCAGTTGATGAAGGCCATAAGCTCTTGAGCCCACACTCTGAAGAACACCTGACGCAGTTCAGCTGCAGTTGTCGGCCTTGGTCAGGCGTCATTCAGCCGTCTTTGATCTCGTCCCAATGGGATATAAATCGGGACTGACGGCAGGCCACTGCATGGTTCTGATGCCATTCTGCTGGAGGAAGTCTTTTTGTTGCTCTCGCAGAGTGGGCACGGGCGTTATCATGCTGAAACTCGTGGTTGCGTCGACATGCCAAATGAGGTATGGCGTGTGGTCTCAAGACTTGATCAATGTACGGAGCTGCTGTGACACCATTGCCTCTCCCTGGACCGACGTTCTGTAAGACCACAGGGCCGACCCTCTGTGCAAGACCAATTCCACCCCACACCATGACCACCCCACGAGTCTCTCTCAACAACACAAGTATCCGAATAACGTTCCCCAATGCATTGGCCACTTGCCGGGCCGTTTGTCCAGCTTGCAATCGTCCAATGGCTTGGTGTCGCTGATTTCTTGTCAATCTTGGTATGTGGTAGCAATTCAATAACGAATGAATGTTATCTGATCTGGGTGGATTTTTATAGGGCAAGAAATGGGGGAGCGCATGTGCATTTCAATACTCCAGATATTCCAGGTATATGACGGCGATAAATAATCGAGTCTGGACCAGACAATCCAGTGGTTGACATCATGAGCAACGATCAACGCACTAAGGATACGATGACATGCATCAACCAAGTCAGCGAACCTGACCACCCGATCCCGTTAATCGGAGACAAGCATAGTCGCCTTTTACGACAAGCATGGGTTGCTGAAGACCTATTCTACCACGGATCTCCACGGGTCAGGGACAGAAATGACGACACGCTTCCTCGGCAGTTCATCAAGTTTGTCTATGTCCAAAGGTCACAGGCCCCTGCTTGTCACAGCGAAACAATTTGGTCAGTTGGCTCAAGTTTTGTGGATCTACCTCTATGACATCGTGCAATGTCCACAACGAAAGATTGAACTATTACGTAATTCCTTCTGTGTGAGGGCTTAGAACTTATCAGTCAACCCTCGTATCATACACGCTGGAGAAGGAGGTCTCGCTCCTGGAAGTGCAGACACTTAATTAGTGCTTGTTGTACCCAAGGTCTCGTCGCCTGCCAAAGACCAGGTAGATGATTGTACCGTCTC
The DNA here is from genome assembly GCF_023055435.1 of Haliotis rufescens. Taxonomy (NCBI): domain Eukaryota; kingdom Metazoa; phylum Mollusca; class Gastropoda; order Lepetellida; family Haliotidae; genus Haliotis; species Haliotis rufescens. Next base: position 2,922,049 of record NW_025964057.1, read on the forward strand.
TCGCCCCGCGCAGCCTTGTCCTCTTGGATGCTTCTGACAGACATCAACAGCGTCACTTCCGGGAGACGGAAAACAGAAGAGGAAATCGCGGGAAACCTCGCGTGGCTTATAGTAGAAAAAGAGAAGGCTTGTAGCAGAACGTAGCTGGATCTGAGAACATGGCTTTTGTGAACCATCAACAATCAGGATGAGGGCTGTTAGGTCAATCAAGCAAACATCTCACATATTGTGCATTTTCAGAAATTACATTTTAATAGCTGAATTGACGATGCCGGGTTGACACTCCGACTCAACCGTGCCAGCAAAAGGGCAGGATAATGACATTTACCTTATGTGTATTTGATAAACAGTAAACAGATGCGCCACACCGGCCGACTACTCCTAATGCCATCCACAGCTGGGTGTAAATATTCAAGGAGAAACTCGAAAATGTGTCACATCAATGTTTCATGTGTTGAAGCTATTTAATTGTAGCGACAATTATCCGGCTGGCATTCATAGTGTATAAAATTCCCCAAAATATCAGTCAGACAACGGGATTGGCAACTTTGCAAAGTTACCAGACCAGATGGAATGTTGCCAGTCCAGAATTTTCTAGACCAACGAACAAAAGCAACAAAGGGGAAAACAAATGAATAGTACCGTTTCATGTTAGTTCTCCGAAAATAACAATAATGTGGTAGCTTATCAGCTTAGTAACTGATACTGACCGTCCGTCAGTAAAATAGACCGTCTCGGGAGGTCGGGCAAGCGGGTATTCACAGTTCGGAGTTCTACAGACAGCATCGACAGAATCGTTACAATCGGGATTGTTACTGTAGTGACACTCGAAATATTGAGAAAAGTGTTTTCAGCGCTATGCATGTATAAAATGGTAGAAGATGCTATTCTGGCTTTGCAGCTGGCTGTTATATTCACAGAAAGAAATCAACAGAATCCTGACGCTTGAGATAGATTTGCCATGGAGATGACGCTGTCTTTCTTTAAGTTCAGAATTGCTTTCCTGTAAATTGACCGATTTGTGATGCAAATGTAGCACTTTCACACCTTAAGATATTGGATGTTAGAGAACATCCACTGTATGGGGATGTAGGATGTTAATTGGAAATGTAGTTTTTTGTTCACGTCGTACTCAACAAAATTTCATCTATATGTCGGAGGCTTGTAGATAATCGATTCTTGGCCAGACAAACCAGTGATGAATATTATATGAACAACGATCTCAAGTCTAATGAGGAATGAGTATGTAGGATGGTGCTGTAGGGTGGTGCTGTAGGATGGTGCTGTAGGAGGTGCTGTAGGATGGTTCTGTAGGATGGTGCTGTGGGATGGTGCTGTGGGAGGGTGCTGTGGGATAGTGCTGAAGGATGGTGCTGTGGGATGGTGCTGTAGGAGGGTGCTGTAGGATGGTGCTGAAGGATGGTGCTGTGGGATGGTGCTGTAGGAGGGTGCTGTAGGATGGTGTTGTAGGGTGGTGCTGTAGGATGGTGCTGTAGCGTGGTGCTGTAGGATGGTGTTGTAGGGTGGTGCTGTAGGATAGTGTTGTAGGGTGGTGCTGTAGGATAGTGTTGTAGCGTGGTGCTGTAGGATGGTGTTGTAGGGTGGTGCTGTAGGATGGTGTTGTAACGTGGTGCTGTAGGATGGTGTTGTAGGGTGGTGCTGTAGGATGGTGTTGTAGGGTGGTGCTGTAGGATGATGTTGTAGGGTGGTGCTGTAGGATAGTGTTGTAGGGTGGTGCTGTAGGATAGTGTTGTAGCGTGATGCTGTAGGATAGTGTTGTAGGGTGGTGCTGTAGGATAGTGTTGTAGCGTGGTGCTGTAGGATGGTGTTGTAGGGTGGTGCTGTAGGATAGTGTTGTAGCGTGGTGCTGTAGGATGATGTTGTAGCGTGGTGCTGTAGGATGGTGTTGTAGCGTGGTGCTTTAGGATGGTGTTGTAGGGTGGTGCTGTAGGATAGTGTTGTAGCGTGGTGCTGTAGGATGGTGTTGTAGCGTGGTGCTGTAGGATGGTGTTGTAGGGTGGTGCTGTAGGATAGTGTTGTAGCGTGGTGCTGTAGGATGGTGTTGTAGCGTGGTGCTGAAGGATGGTGTTGTAGGGTGGTGCTGTAGGATGGTTCTGTAGGATGGTGCTGTGTGATGTATGATAGTGCTGAAGGATGGTTCTGTGGGATGGTGCTGAAGGATGGTGCTGTAGGATAGTGCTGAAGGATGGTGCTGTAGGATGGTGCTGTAGGATGGTGTTGTAGGGTGGTGCTGTAGGATGGTGTTGTAGGGTGGTGCTGTAGGATAGTGTTGTAGGGTGGTGCTGTAGGATAGTGTTGTAGCGTGATGCTGTAGGATAGTGTTGTAGGGTGGTGCTGTAGGATAGTGTTGTAGCGTGGTGCTGTAGGATGGTGTTGTAGGGTGGTGCTGTAGGATAGTGTTGTAGCGTGGTGCTGTAGGATGATGTTGTAGCGTGGTGCTGTAGGATGGTGTTGTAGCGTGGTGCTTTAGGATGGTGTTGTAGCGTGGTGCTGTAGGATGGTGTTGTAGCGTGGTGCTGTAGGATGGTGTTGTAGGGTGGTGCTGTAGGATAGTGTTGTAGCGTGGTGCTGTAGGATGGTGTTGTAGCGTGGTGCTGTAGGATAGTGTTGTAGGGTGGTGCTGTAGGATAGTGTTGTAGCGTGGTGCTGTAGGATGGTGTTGTAGCGTGGTGCTGTAGGATGGTGTTGTAGGGTGGTGCTGTAGGATGGTGTTGTAGGGTGGTGCTGTAGGATAGTGTTGTAGCGTGGTGCTGTAGGATGGTGTTGTAGCGTGGTGCTGTAGGATGGTGTTGTAGCGTGGTGCTGTAGGATGGTGTTGTAGGGTGGTGCTGTAGGATAGTGTTGTAGCGTGGTGCTGTAGGATGGTGTTGTAGCGTGGTGCTGTAGGATGGTGTTGTAGGGTGGTGCTGTAGGATGGTGTTGTAGCGTGGTGCTGTAGGATGGTGTTGTAGCGTGGTGCTGAAGGATGGTGTTGTAGGGTGGTGCTGTAGGATGGTTCTGTAGGATGGTGCTGTGTGATGTATGATAGTGCTGAAGGATGGTTCTGTGGGATGGTGCTGAAGGATGGTGCTGTAGGATAGTGCTGAAGGATGGTGCTGTAGGATGGTGCTGCAGGATGGTGCTGTGGGATGGTGTTGTGGGATGGTGCTGTAGGATGGTGCTGTGTGATGTATGATAGTGCTGAAGGATGGTTCTGTGGGATGGTGCTGAAGGATGGTGCTGTAGGATAGTGCTGTGGGATTGTGCTGTAGGATGGTGCTGTGTGATGTAGGATAGTGCTGAAGGATGGTGCTGTAGGATGGTGCTGTAGGATGGTGCTGCAGGACGGTGCTGTAGGATGTTACTGTGGGATGGTGTTGTAGGATGGTGCTGTGGGATTGTGCTGTAGGATGGTGCTGTGTGATGTAGGATAGTGCTGAAGGATGGTGCTGAAGGATGGTGCTATAGGATAGTGCTGTAGGATGGTGCTGCAGGACGGTGCTGTAGGATGTTACTGTGGGATGGTGCTGTAGGATGGTACTGTGTGATGTATGATAGTGCTGTAGGATGGTTCTGTAGGATGGTGCTGAAGGATGGTGCTGTAGGATAGTGCTGTAGGATGTTGCTGTAGGATGGTGCTGTAGGATGGTGCTGTAGGATGGTGCTGTGTGATGTATGATAGTGCTGTAGGATGGTGCTGTAGGATGGTGCTGCAGGACGGTGCTATAGGATGTTGCTGTGGGATGGTGCTGTATGATGGTGCTGTGGGATGTATGATAGTGCTGAAGGATGGTTCTGTGGGATGTCGGATCTTGTAGGAGGATGGTCAAGGGCGCTCAGGTAAGATTTGAAAGTAGAGTTTGAATCCGGGAGGCCGATGTAAGCTCGGAAGTGACTGCTGCTTTGAAGAGTATTTCAGTTACAGGATCGATTCACGTGTGACATGGGGGCGGGTCAGCGTGATGTTAGAGGACAGGGATGTAGGTGTCACAGGATCACCAATGTCGTGAAACCCACGAGCTGACAAACCATGAAACATAATCCGGGTGAACCTGGGATTCGAACCCACGATCTGAGGTTTCTGACACGCCAAAGGGACGCAGCTTTGCACTCTGAATTGCGGCAAGTTCGACAATGAGCCACCCCCTGAAACGAATGGACACCAACACAAATAGATGTGGATATTTATGATCTAAGTCTTCTTGGAATGATTGGAATTGACATAAAATTAAGTTTCTGTACGTCAGATAAGTAAGGTGACAGTTGCTTGAATGTACAACGGTTTTGATCAGCCATTATCGTAAACGATATGGTTATTTGAATGTCAAGGTCATCTTTGATCTGATCGTCTGCTACGCCTGCTTCTGTAGCAGAATATTCAGAAAAACACTGTATCCTCCTCGATCAGGCTCCGTGGCCCGTAAACATGGAATAACCATAACTCTTGCCCCACTAGTTAGTACTGGCAATGGATGCTGCACATGCAGGTCTAGCAGAAAATGAGGCTTTTTATCCTGGTGTAAATCAATGGGTTTGTATTGATTTCCGAGATATAAACATGTCCATAGTAACACTTTCCTGAAAACAGTCACTTGCACGCAACGACAGTCTCTGTGTAGGTGGCCCTGGAGGCTGGGGGCAAAGAGATCCCTGGCATGTGATTGACACTGCGGGATTCAGCAGGGCTGCACAATGTTGGATCAGATCCCCAGCTTCCAGTGCGGTTTGTTACATAGCTGTCATCGCCATAATGACCCGTTTGCTCAACCCCCCAGGTAATAACGTTTGAAATATAGTTGATGGGATGTGTGGCTCTCCTACGTGTACACAGAAGACAGCATTAAGTGTCAGCACAAATAGGTGTTGATAGCAGGCATCCGTTGTAAATTTGTTGTAAAACAATTAATTAACAATTAATTAACAATTAATTAACAAAAACAATTTTCTTAAAGTCTGACCTGTCCCCAGGTAGAGAAGCGCAGTGGTTTGGTTGCCACTGGAGACCCAGGTTGTTTGGACACGTTGATATCATGATGACGATCCTTCATGTCCTGGTGTGTGGTACAGCTGCAGTGTCATAGATATGTCCAGTGTCATAGCATCCTTCAGCACAGTGTGTGCGAGTTGGTATGTGTGTGTGTGTGTGTGAGAGAGAGAGGGTGTGTGTTTTTGTTTGCGAGTTGGTATGTGAGAGAGAGGGTGTGTGTTTGTGTGCGAGTTGGGATGTGTGTGTGTGTGTGTGTGTGAGAGAGAGAGAGAGAGAGAGAGAGAGAGAGAGAGAGAGAGAGAGAGAGAGATGGTGTTTGTTTGTGTCTATGTATGAGGTGTGTGAGATGGTGTGTGTCTGATGGTGTACATGTGTGTGCGAGTTGGTATGTGTGTGTGTGAGAGGGAGATGGTGTGTGTCTGTGTGTATGTATGAGGTGTGTGAGATGGTGTGTGTCTGTGATGGTGTACGTGTGTGTGCGAGTTGGTATGTGTGTGTGTGAGAGAGAGAGATGGTGTGTGTGTGTGTGATGGTGTACGTGTGTGTGCGAGTTGGTATGTGTGTGTGAGAGAGGGAGATGGTGTGTGTCTGTGATGGTGTACGTGTGTGTGCGAGTTTGTATGTGTGTGTGTGAGAGAGAGATGGTGTGTGTCTGTGATGGTGTACGTGTGTATGCGAGTTGGTATGTGTGTGAGTGAGAGGGATATGGTATGTGTGTGTGTGAGAGAGAGAGAGATGGTGTGTGTGTGATGGTATACGTGTGTGTGCGAGTTGGTATGTGTGTGTGTGAGAGAGAGATGGTGTGTGTCTGTGATGGTGTACGTGTGTATGGGAGTTGGTATGTGTGTGAGTGAGAGGGATATGGTATGTGTGTGTGAGAGAGAGAGAGATGGTGTGTGTGTGATGGTATACGTGTGTGTGCGAGTTGGTATGTGTGTGTGTGAGAGGGAGATGGTGTGTGTGTGTGTGTGTCTATGTATGAGGTGTGTGAGATGGTGTGTGTCTGTGATGGTGTACGTGTGTGTGCGAGTTGGTATGTGTGTGTGTGAGAGGGAGATGGTGTGTGTGTGTGTGTCTCTATGTATGAGGTGTGTGAGATGGTGTGTGTCTGTGATGGTGTACGTGTGTGCGAGTTGGTATGTGTGTGTGAGAGAGAGAGAGATGGTGTGTGTGTGTGATGGTGTACGTGTGTGTGCGAGTTGGTATGTGTGTGTGTGAGAGAGAGAGATGGTGTGTGTGTGTGTGTCTATGTGTGAGGTGTGTGAGATGGTGTGTGTCTGTGATGGTGTACGTGTGTATGCGAGTTGGTATGTGTGTGTGTGAGAGAGAGATGGTGTGTGTGTGTGTGTGATGGTGTACGTGTGTATGCGAGTTGGTATGTGTGTGAGTGAGAGGGATATGGTGTGTGTGTGTGTGATGGTGTACGTGTGTGTGCGAGTTGGTATGTGTGTGTGTGAGAGAGAGAGATGGTGTGTGTGTGTGATGGTGTACGTGTGTATGCGAGTTGGTATGTGTGTGTGTGAGAGAGAGATGGTCTGTGTCTGTGATGGTGTACGTGTGTGCGAGTTGGTATGTGTGTGTGTGAGAGGGAGATGGTGTGTGTGTGTGTGTGTCTATGTATGAGGTGTGTGAGATGGTGTGTGTCTGTGATGGTGTACGTGTGTGCGAGTTGGTATGTGTGTGTGAGAGAGAGAGAGATGGTGTGTGTGTGTGATGGTGTACGTGTGTGTGCGAGTTGGTATGTGTGTGTGTGAGAGAGAGAGATGGTGTGTGTGTGTGTGTCTATGTATGAGGTGTGTGAGATGGTGTGTGTCTGTGATGGTGTACGTGTGTATGCGAGTTGGTATGTGTGTGTGTGAGAGAGAGATGGTGTGTGTGTGTGTGTGATGGTGTACGTGTGTGTGCGAGTTGGTATGTGTGTGTGTGAGAGAGAGAGATGGTGTGTGTGTGTGTGATGGTGTACGTGTGTGTGCGAGTTGGTATGTGTGTGTGAGAGAGGGAGATGGTGTGGGTCTGTGATGGTGTACGTGTGTATGCGAGTTGGTATGTGTGTGTGTGAGAGAGAGATGGTGTGTGTCTGTGATGGTGTACGTGTGTGTGCGAGTTGGTATGTGTGTGTGTGAGAGGGATATGGTATGTGTGTGTGTGAGAGAGAGAGAGATGGTGTGTGTGTGATGGTATACGTGTGTGTGCGAGTTGGTATGTGTGTGTGTGAGAGAGAGATGGTGTGTGTCTGTGATGGTGTACGTGTGTATGGGAGTTGGTATGTGTGTGAGTGAGAGGGATATGGTATGTGTGTGTGAGAGAGAGAGAGATGGTGTGTGTGTGATGGTATACGTGTGTGTGCGAGTTGGTATGTGTGTGTGTGAGAGGGAGATGGTGTGTGTGTGTGTGTGTCTATGTATGAGGTGTGTGAGATGGTGTGTGTCTGTGATGGTGTACGTGTGTGTGCGAGTTGGTATGTGTGTGTGTGAGAGGGAGATGGTGTGTGTGTGTGTGTCTCTATGTATGAGGTGTGTGAGATGGTGTGTGTCTGTGATGGTGTACGTGTGTGCGAGTTGGTATGTGTGTGTGAGAGAGAGAGAGATGGTGTGTGTGTGTGATGGTGTACGTGTGTGTGCGAGTTGGTATGTGTGTGTGTGAGAGAGAGAGATGGTGTGTGTGTGTGTGTCTATGTGTGAGGTGTGTGAGATGGTGTGTGTCTGTGATGGTGTACGTGTGTATGCGAGTTGGTATGTGTGTGTGTGAGAGAGAGATGGTGTGTGTGTGTGTGTGATGGTGTACGTGTGTATGCGAGTTGGTATGTGTGTGAGTGAGAGGGATATGGTGTGTGTGTGTGTGATGGTGTACGTGTGTGTGCGAGTTGGTATGTGTGTGTGTGAGAGAGAGAGATGGTGTGTGTGTGTGATGGTGTACGTGTGTATGCGAGTTGGTATGTGTGTGTGTGAGAGAGAGATGGTCTGTGTCTGTGATGGTGTACGTGTGTGCGAGTTGGTATGTGTGTGTGTGAGAGGGAGATGGTGTGTGTGTGTGTGTGTCTATGTATGAGGTGTGTGAGATGGTGTGTGTCTGTGATGGTGTACGTGTGTGCGAGTTGGTATGTGTGTGTGAGAGAGAGAGAGATGGTGTGTGTGTGTGATGGTGTACGTGTGTGTGCGAGTTGGTATGTGTGTGTGTGAGAGAGAGAGATGGTGTGTGTGTGTGTGTCTATGTATGAGGTGTGTGAGATGGTGTGTGTCTGTGATGGTGTACGTGTGTATGCGAGTTGGTATGTGTGTGTGTGAGAGAGAGATGGTGTGTGTGTGTGTGTGATGGTGTACGAGTGTGTGCGAGTTGGTATGTGTGTGTGAGAGAGAGATGGTGTGTGTCTGTGATGGTGTACGTGTGTGTGCGAGTTGGTATGTGTGTGTGTGAGAGAGAGATGGTGTGGGTCTGTGATGGTGTACGTGTGTATGCGAGTTGGTATGTGTGTGTGTGAGAGAGAGATGGTGTGTGTCTGTGATGGTGTACGTGTGTGTGCGAGTTGGTATGTGTGTGTGTGAGAGGGAGATGGTGTGTGTCTGTGTCTATGTATGAGGTGTGTGAGATGGTGTGTGTCTGTGATGGCGTACGTGTGTATGCGAGTTTGTATGTGTGTGTGTGAGAGAGGGAGATCGTGTGTGTGTGTGATGGTGTACATGTGTATGCGAGTTGGTGTGTGTGTGTGTGTGAGAGAGGGAGATGGTGTGTGTGTGTGTCTATGTATGAGGTTTGTGAGATGGTGTGTGTGTGTGATGGTGTACGTGTGTATGCGAGTTGGTATGTGTGTGTGAGAGAGGGAGATGTTGTGTGTCTGATGGTGTACATGTGTGTGCGAGTTGGTATGTGTGTGTGTGAGAGAGGGAGATCGTGTGTGTGTGTGATGGTGTACGTGTGTATGCGAGTTGGTGTGTGTGTGTGTGTGAGAGAGGGAGATGGTGTGTGTGTGTGTCTATGTATGAGGTTTGTGAGATGGTGTGTGTCTGTGATGGTGTACGTGTGTGTGCGAGTTGGTATGTGTGTGTGTGAGAGGGAGATGGTGTGTGTCTGTGTGTATGTATGAGGTGTGTGAGATGGTGTATGTCTGTGATGGTGTACATGTGTGTGCGAGTTGGTATGTGTGTGTGTGAGAGGGAGATGGTGTGTGTGTGTGTCTATGTATGAGGTGTGTGAGATGGTGTGTGTATGATGGTGTATGTGTGTGCGAGTTGGTATATGTGAGTGTAGGAGGGAGATGGTGTGTGTGTGTCTATGTATGAGCTGTGTGAGATGGTGTGTGTGTGTGAAGGTGTACGTGTGTGTGAGAGGGAGATGGTGTGTGTCTGTGATGGTGTACGTGTGTGTGCGAGTTGGTATGTGTGTGTGAGAGAGGGAGATGGTGTGTATGTGTGATGGTGTACGTGTGTATGTGAGTTGGTATGTGTGTGTGTGAGAGAGGGAGATGGTGTGTGTGTGTGAGAGGGAGAGATGATGTGTTTGTATGTGAGTGAGTCAGAGACCTCCTGAAAGTGGTTTGTTCACAGATGGTAGACAGACATACAGACATACAGTAAGTACTGGAGCATTTCCCCTACATACTTTGTTAAGTGTGATAACAATGTTCTTACTTTAAGCATAAATAAAAAAACGTTCCTGCAACCTGAATCTAAGACTGGAAGCGGCCCCAGTTTACAAGTTACATTATAGAAAGTATAACAAAAACTGACATACAAGTTCTGCATCTTCATTAAAAAGTTCTGATTAATCAGACAGTGAATACTTCTTTTCTTGTAATAAAATGAAGACAGCTCCAGTTTACCAGAGTCTTAGAAACAGATTTTAGCCGATGATATCCGATATTGTGGAGAAAGGAATCAAAGCTGGCAATGTCTTGTCTCCAGTTGGATAGGAGAGAAGCTCACATCTGAGAACACACATTATCTTCCCAGGAGAGCTGCACGCAATGCTCTCAAGGCTCAGCAAATCTAATAGGTTTTATGCATGTTCAATAGTTTCAATCTGTTGTTTCTGGAAAAAAAATTACGTCCTGTCAAGAAATTGAAACTTCCATTATAACCTGTTCCGGTGGCTCTTGGTGTCTATGCATGTGTAGGTTAAATGAATTCCTCAGGGGGAAATAAACGTTTCTCTGCCAAATGCCACAAGGTCTTTCCAGTAATTCCTTTCAGAAGACAGAATATTCCTCATCTTTGACAGGGGATAAAGAAAGTCTGACACAGCAGTTTTTTTTTTCTTCTTTTTTTTTAATTGTTGGTGTCTATATTTTTACAAAGCTGCAAAAAAGATAAATGTCAGTGGGGATTTAGGACAGACAGATGTTCATGCCGACTAAAGAAGATCAGATGCAATGTGGTTCATGACGATGCCCAGTGTGTTGCTCATGCTATCAACCACTGGTCTGACTGGTCCAGACTTGATCACATATATGCCACAGAGACAGAGCTTGGATGTTGTTTACTGTGGCGATAAACAACATTCACTCACTCACTCTTTGGTTTACAAAACAATACAATCTGTGGTATCTGAGTACAACTCCACAGTAGTCACTGCTTGTGGCTATGGGCAGGTGGGTTGGCCTGGTGGTCAAAGTGTTCGCTAGTCATGCTAAAGGACTAGGTTTGATTCCCCCCGGGTATGCCTGGTCCAGAATTCAATATTTACAGGCCCTGAGTGATCAAACATTTTCTGAATACTCAAAGTTTGCCTTAATGATATTATATATTTTTAAAGTGAGAACATGAAGATCTTCAAAATACATAATAGATATAATATGTTTTTTCTTGTCACCTGAATAAGTCTTGCCACCTGCTCTATACTATCAAAGTCACATTAAACTATGTTTTTAGGTTTCATATTCTTCACTTCTATACTATACTATGCTATATTATTATATTAGTGGATATAATTATAACAAAATGTGGAGGTCCAATGGTCTAACCTGCAACAATTTTCTGAAGATAGTTGCTGAGTGAGTGAGTGTTGAGTAAGTGAGTGAGTGAGTGAGTGTTGAGTGAGTGAGTGAGTGAGTGTTGACTAAGTGAGTGTTTAGTGAGTGAGTGAGTGTTGAGTGAGTGAGTGAGTGAGTGTGAGTGAGAAGTGAGTGAGTGAGAAGTGAGTGAGTGAGTGAGTGAGTGAGTGAGTGAGTGAGTGGGTGGGAATCAAACCCTTCCTTGTCATGGCAAAGAAACACATTAACCACAAGGCTATCCAGCTGCTGTAACAGTGATGAGATTCAAGAACATGTTTTATGTAGCCTCGCACATAGATTACACACCCTACACACACTGCCCAGCTAAGCAAAGAGCCATGACACGTCACCCATGCACATAAACACTGACTTACCACACGATCGTGGAAACACAGGCGCCAGCTCAACACTCGCCAGGGGGATTACTCCTTCTGTGCAATGTTCTTAATGACGATCTCGGCTCAGGAGTGTCCATCTTAGCAAGGTGGAATCCTGTCATCTAACCCACACTCCACCCATAACTTGAAGTTTTAGCATCTAGTTTTATTCATCAATTACTCATGACCTCAATAAGATAGAATCAAGATCTCAAATCCACTCAGGAGGTAAATAAAATGTCTGACCAAGCCGGAGAAATGACCGCCAGACGGACTCAAGACCTCGTACAGCCATCTAGAAACCATTAAGTTCTTGAATATCCTAGACTGATTTATTTTATTAAATACTGGTTTACTTACATACTGTTGGTATGTTTGTGAGGTCATGAAAACAACACCTCTGTAAATGTCAAAGAAAAATTCCAAGAGACCAAAACAAAAATTTCAAGAATTATATCAAAGTTCACTTTATGGCCTTTCTAAATGAAGTCCGTATTTTGACAAACACTGACATGTGAGAGAGTGTGTAGTCAGGTGGGAGTGCCAGGTGGCCGCTGCTGGAATAACCATGTGTGTTTACAATCCGGAGGGAGTACACCCATGAGGGGGTAGATCCGGGGGGGGGGGGGGGGGGGGGTTATGTCCGTGAGGGTCAATCGCCGTTTGGCCATTTCCTCATCACTGTGTGTGCTGGTGATGTTAGACAATCAGACTGGTGTAAGCTGCTCTGTGTGTGTGTGCAAGTGTGTGTGTGTGTGTGTGTGAGTGTGTGTCAGTTTTGTGTGTGATGGTGGTTGTGTTTTGTGTGATGGTGTCTGTGTGTTTTGTGTGTGTGCATGATGGTGTGTGTATGTTTTGTGTGATGGTGTGTAATTTGTTTTGTGTGTGATGGCGTGTGTGTATGTGTGAGGGTGTGTGATGGCGTAATGGTATGTGTGTGTGATGGCGTGTGTGTATGTGTGACAGTGTATGTTGGCGTAATGGTGTGTGTGTGTGATGGCGTGTGTGTATGTGTGACGGTGTATGTTGGCATAATGGTGTGTGTGTGTGATGGCGTGTGTGTATGTGTGATGGTGTATGTTGGCGTAATGGTGTGTGTGTGTGATGGCGTGTGTGTATGTGTGACGGTGTGTGTTGGCGTAATGGTGTGTGTGTGTGATGGCGTGTGTGTATGATAAGATAAGATAAGATAATATTTATTGCAGAAACGTTCCATTACGGGACAGATGCAATTTTAAAAGACAAGACATTATGATTTATATATACATATATACAGACATACATATCTTACATTCCTGTAGACACATACAAAAACAAAATAATCAATATTACATATTTTTATACATAAATTGTCAACGGTTGATTATAAAGGGGTATTTATTGTTTGAAATTATAGATGTGGAAACAAATGCAGTTGATATTGACTGCTTCATTATTTGACAGGATGTATTGAAATAATTTGTCGTCATGACTGTGGACATTTACATTTACATTTTGTGTGTGACGGTGTATGTTGGCGTAATGGTGTGTGTGTGTGATGGCGTGTGTGTATATGTGTGATGGTGTATGTTGGCGTAATGGTGTGTGTGTGATGGCGTGTGTGTATGTGTGACGGTGTATGTTGGCATAATGGTGTGTATGTGTGACGGTGTGTGTTGGCGTAATGGTGTGTGTGTGTATGTGTGACGGTGTATGTTGGCGTAATGGTGTGTGTGTGTGATGGCGTGTGTGTATGTGTGACAGTGTGTGTTGGTGTAATGGTGTGTGTGTGTGTGTGTGTGTGTGTGTGTGTGTTGGAGTAATGGTGTGTGTGTGATGGCGTGTGTGTATGTGTGACGGTTTGTGTTGGAGTAATGGTGTGTGACAGTGTGTGTGTGACAGTGTGTGTGTGACAGTGTGTGTGTGTGTGTGTGTGTGTGTGTGTGTGTGTGTGTGTGTGTGTGTGTGTGTGTGTGTGTGATGGCGTGTGTGTATGTGTGACGGTGTGTGTTGGAGTAATGGTGTGTGTGTGATGGTGTGTGTGTTTGACAGGAACTAGCTACTTGTACAGCTGGATCATCACCCAGCTAGTCTCCACAGACAGACAAGTCAAACAGGCTGGAGTATGGGTCAGCTTCCAGCGTCTAGCAGCACCAGCTCGGTATACAGGGAACATATACACTGGCCTGGCTCCTACTGACAGCATAATTCATACAGACTGGACATCTGGTCAAGCTATATACTTGGACAGTTCCCACATGTGGGCATGCTGTGTGTCAGTACTGCAGGATTCTCAGTGTTGCTACCTAGTACGGCTAGTATTTGTGAATAGAGTGAGTGAGTGAGTGAGTGAGTGAGTGAGCGAGTGAATAGAGTGAGTGAGTGAGTGAGTGAGTGAGTGAGAGTACACCAGCAATGAGCTTCACACATTGAACCCATGTGGAGTACAATGAATACAATTAACTTAGGAATAACTTAGGAATATGAAATGTATTATGCAAGCCTTCGTTGAGCTTGTTTATTCTTTGTATATTATAATAATATCAGGAAAGACATTAGGGTTATATTTTCATTATCAAATGATGTCTTTAAACATAATCAAGTTTCAAGATATATTCTAATTAAATAAAGTTACTTGGGAAGTGCTTATGATTACAACAGCTGAGTGAACAACCCAGTTTAGCACATAGCAACAACTGATAAACAGCCATGTTTGTTTACTGAAGCACTAACACCCCAATCCAAACTTACTGGTACCAAAAACTTACCAAGCAAGTTGGCATCATACAGTGTTACAACACCCGCCTTCCCGACAGCCCCAGACAGTCTAGTTTGCTGTCAGAGGGTCAGTTATTATTATATTCCCTAAATTGCCTATGTATCTATTGTTAATTCAATGTAAGAGGTAATTAACTGTAAATGTTAAGCACATTATTGCTGAATAAAATTTCATTGAGTTAAAGTTAATCCACCAGTATATTGTTATTTATCTGAGAACTGACATTTAACAGTACTATTCTTATGTTTACCCTTTTCTTACTATTGTTAGGTACCAGTAGTCTAGACAATTCTGGACAGGCAACATTTTATATGTTCTGGTAACTTTGCAAAGATGCCAGTCTGGAGTGGGTGGCAGAAATTTTGGTGAATTTTATACACTGCATCATATCAATGAATGGGGCCTAATAAAACTAGTTTTTGCCAAGTGACCTCATTTGCATATTTATCGGATGGTGATACCAAGTTTATCGGAATGGTTTATCGAATCTGTTATATGATGCACATAGATGAAAGCAAGCTAAGTGCTGCTGTAGGCGTAAGGCTTATCCCGAGTCTCACTGGAGATCAGGCAGTCTCATTGCCTGGCAGACACCTCAGGAAGTGTCCACTGGCACCAGCTTTGGCAGTAATCCCTGGACCACAGCAGTGAGTGAGTTAGGATCAACTGTTGTTTCAGGAACATCCTGGCGGAAAAGCCTTGCGTGATGCCGGTCCTGGAGCTTTACCACTTTGGTGGCGCCCATTAACATGGGTTATTATGACAAGGGTGTGGTCACTGGATATTTATAGACAAACTTGCTCTCTCATCAGAAAATTAATAAATTTCTGTTGTGTTCATTGTAATTCCTGCATTCTGATTAGCTGAGTTGGTCACGTGTTATTGCATTTATCTCCCAATGAATGTAAAACATCAAGCCACGCCCACCTAAGTGGACTGCATTTATTACTACGGAATGTCGTGGAATCCCAATATTACAGGCGGGAACTCCCTTTCTGTTCACGTGTATCATCATGCACAGTACATTTGGCGACATTCATGCATATTCATTGTCCAAACTTCACTTTGAGACCGAAAGCTGAGAAGGAAAGAAACATAATGTGTAGGCTCTCTTGCCTGTTTTTTGTTGAATGTTACCATGTTGGTTCAAAGTGAGATAACTTAAGTCTACACTTGTTCAGAGACAAACATCTATCTGATGCATTTCTGACAGGGACAATCCACCTCTTCCTCTACCAACGGACCTCCGTTATCAGCCCTACACGATCAACGCACGACAAGATGATACTCATACTGCTAGTAACACAACTCATTCCATACACAGGATTTATTCATATGAAGTTCATTGAAGTAAAAGCATTAACATTCAAAAGGATGAACATATTTATTAAAATACCAAGACATGATTCTGACAACATTCAGACTACCCCTGTGTAAACGTTGTGGAAGAGTTTTTGACTACAGACTAGACATGCTCTGTGTGATGCTGGCAGAAGCCTGACAATTCATCTAAAACACAAATTGAGAGGCCACAGTTGCTACCATGGTCTGAATCTTCGCGAAGGTAAGTAGCACTAATCAGCATATAAACATCCCACGTCACCATCGCTTTAGAGAATTTAGGATGTTTTGCACAGATACTGTTTACCAGAAGTCTGACAAGTCATTTAATGTACAAATTTAGCGGCAATTACTTGTCTAAGAAAAGTTAATTAATTCTCATAAATATAAAATTTAAAAAGGTCAAGTTAAATTGTCACAGACGTGTCTTCGTCATGTTCAGTGTTGTTGGTTGTGTTCAGAAGAGCAGGGATTCCCTGTCGTGTTGTTGCTGGTGTAGATGGTGTTCAGAAGACGGTGAGGAGGGCGAAGACCCCGTAGACCAGGGCGCAGGGGTACGCCACCAGGAGCTGCTGCTGGTCCATCGCCAGCGCAGACACAAACAGCTTCGACGCAGACAGACAACACCATATCACGGTCACAACAGTCAGCACTGTACCCAGGATGCCTCTGTAACAGAACACAACATTGTGTTATGGTATAATGCAGAACATTGTGTTCAGAAGGAGCATTCAATCTTTTACACAACACAACATTGTTTTAGAGTATAATGCAGAACATTGTGTTAGAGTATAATGCAGAACATTGTGTTAGAGTATAATGCAGAGCATTGTGTTCAGATCGTGCATTCAATATGTTACACAACACAACATTGTGTTAGAGTATAATGCAGAACATTGTGTTAGAGTATAATGCAGAACATTGTGTTAGAGTATAATGCAGAACATTGTGTGAGAGTATAATGCAGAGCATTGTGTTCAGATAGTGCATTCAATATGTTACACAACACAACATTGTGTTAGAGTATAATGCAGAACATTGTGTTAGAGTATAATGCAGAACATTGTGTTAGAGTATAATGCAGAACATTGTGTTAGAGTAAAATGCAGAATATTGTGTTCAGATAGTGCATTCAATATGTTACACAACACAACATTGTGTTAGAGTGTAATGCAGAATATTGTGTTAGAGTGTAATGCAGAACATTGTATTTAGATAGAGCATTCAATATGTTACACAACACAACATTGTGTTCGAGGTTAATGCAGAACATTGTGTTAGAGTAAAATGCAGAATATTGTGTTCAGATAGTGCATTCAATATGTTACACAACCCGACATTGTGTTAGAGTATAATGCAGAACATTGTGTTAGAGTATAATGCAGAGCATTGTGTCCAGATAGAGCAATCAATCTGTTACACAACATAACATTGTTTATATTACAGAACATTGTAGCAACACACAGCACTACACCTCTGTTACACAACACAACATTGTTTATATCACAGAACATTGTAGCAACACACAGCACTACACCTCTGTTACACAACACAACATTGTTTATATCACAGAACATTGTAGCAACACACAGCACTACACCTCTGTTACACAACACAACATTGTTTATATCACAGAACATTGTAGCAACACACAGCACTACACCTCTGTTACACAACACAACATTGTTTATATCACAGAACATTGTAGCAACACACAGCACTACACCTCTGTTACACAACACAACATTGTTTGCTGAGAGACACTACACTGAATGTCTCTGTGGGGAGCTGGTGCTGCAGGAGACACCAGCCAGTAAACAGAGAGCCACAGACCACAGCATGCTGCCAACCACAATATATATCAGTGAATACTCAAATGTCAAAAACGGTTTTAATTATCCAAACAAAATATAACAATAGTCCTCAGGACCTTCTGGGAAATGGTAAACCTTACATCAGTTTCCTCCCAAGTGAGCAAGGCTGGAGAAGGAAGAGACTAACACTTAGTAAATTATAACGTGTCTTTAAAATAATCAAAAGATTTTTTCGAAAGAACCTTTCCTCTTCTGCTGTTTTGGTTAGTTTGATCTACACTTGCCTAGGCTTTTAGTAAAAAAAAATACCTAAAAAATATAAATTCTACAGTCATTGGTGCAGGACTAGAGAAGGAAGTATGGGTTTATGTTTCCCATAGGAAGTCATTGGGAGATAAATCAGTTATAGCCTGCTAAGAGATATACGCCATTCTGGGGGAGAAGAATGACATTGTTGGGATGGAAGTGCTCCGGTGGGGACCTGTGGGGGGTCAGATGTTGCAGCTGCTGCTCAGATGGTACATGAAACATTTCACTCTCCAGGATAAAAAATAAATTGCTTCTAAAATATTTCTTCCCTCGGGCAGCAACAGAACATCTGGTAGCCATGATGTTCTGATTGGTTTTAATTTGTCGAAGAAGGATCATCAGCTGTCCTGGAGTGGCTAACAGCAGTCTTAGGGGGAATAGTATTATACCACTTGAACAGTGATTCAGGTATAACAATCAACAAGCTGTGTCAAAAGCATAATTTGAAAACTGTTTCCCAAAACACCAGTGATCAGCATGATGAGATATCATTTACCAATATATAGGTAGGATTGCTCTCCATTCTGCATTAAACCCTAAAATATGTATGCCAAAGCTTTGCTGGACTTGGTATAAATTAAAAATATTTGTAATGTTGAGATTCAGTTTGATGAATAATGAATAATGAAGTCCAAGTCATTGCCATGGAAACAGAATTTTTTTTTTTTTTTAAATCCTAAACTATCAAAAGGCATCAGTTCACCACTAGACCTATCTATGTATTAAGTTTGGTTAAGATATCTCCCATGGTTTTTGAGTTCTGTTCAGGAAATGAAATGTGACAGATGGACGGGCAGACAGCACCCATTCTTATGTCCCCTTCTACTTCCTGGCAGGGGATAATAATTTCTGAAGTACCACAAAGTGCAACCGAGAGTCTTATGAAACACAAAACTGAAACCTGTGAAGTTCAGGTTGTCATGACGACACCACTCCATCTGGAACAAGGTCATCATCATATCCCTGAACCCCCATACACTTCATCATCGGAAGCAAAGGATTCTAGCACAAAGTAGAAAAAAATTAAAAATCCTATCATTTATATTCTTTAATCTCCAGCTGTCTTGAAGTTTATGTTACCGATAACACCGACAACATGTTGTGTATGAACAACGCTCACGCCACAATCACACGTGATCAGAGTGACATCAGTTGGTATCATCACAAGATAGTGGTGTCGTTAGGAAATAATTATCTACCCCTTGAAGGGGTTTGCCTACAATCCTACATCTATTCTGCATCTTCTTCAGAATCACTCTTATGTCAAACGAAACAATATTCATTAAGCAGTTGCCATGGTAACATAGTTTTGTGGGCAGTGTGAAACAGTATCTGTACATCTATACTGAGATGTAAGCAGGACATGAGGCAGTAGGGGCAGAAAATACCTCTCTGTGTCTCACATGTAACCTCAACAGTGTGATGTCTGTCTCTACTGTAGGGTGTCTCGGTCTGTTGACAGTCTGTCAGTTTCTGCAGTGAGATGACACAAGGTGTGAATGTGTGTGTGTGTTGGTGTGTGAGTGCATGTGTGTGTGTGTGTGTCTATGTGTGTGTGTGTGTGTGTGTGTGTGTGTGTGTGTGTGTGTGTGTGTGTGTGTGTGTGTGTGTGTGTGCGCGTGCGTGCGTGCGTGCGCATGTGTATCTCTGTGTGTGCATGTGTGTGTGTTCATGTGTGTGTGCATCTGTGGGTGTGATGTCTGTCTCTACTGTAGGGTGTCTCGGTCTGTTGACAGTCTGTCAGTTTCTGCAGTGAGATGACACAAGGTGTGAATGTGTGTGTGTGTCTTTGTGTGTTCGCATGTGAGTTTGTGTGCATGTGTGTGTGGCATGTCTATGTACGTGTGTGTGCAAGTGTGCGTGTCTATGTGTGTGTGTATGTGTGTATACATGTCTCTGTGTGTCTGTGTGCATGTGTGCGTGCGCATGTGCATCTCTGTGTGTGTGCATGTGTGTGTGTTCATGTGTGTGTGTGCATCTGTGGGTGTGATGCTGACTTACTGCAGTGACATGACACAATGTGAGTGTGTGTTTTCATGTGTGTGTGGCATGTCTATGTACGTGTGTGTGCGCATGTGTGTGTGTGTGCAAGTGTGCGTGTCTATGTGTGTGTGTATGTGTGTATACATGTCTCTGTGTGGCTGTGTGCATGTGTGTGTGCATCTCTGTGTGTGTTCATGTGTGTGTGTGCATGTGTGTGCGTGATGCTGACTTACTGCAGTGAGATGACGATGGAGGTGAAGGAGAGGATAACCATGGGGAGGAGGCAGTAGCCGAGGACGCTGATTATGCAGCCGATAGTCACCCCTGTCATACTCATCAGGTTGAGCAGTGCATACATGGCCACGCAGCCCACCACGCCGATGCCGTAGATGTAACCGAAATGCAGCTTCCCAGACTGGAAGGAAACAGAAAACATTACAACATATTATACAATGTTACAACTACTTGTTCTACATCACTCACTAGATGTGTTTAGCCCATTTCTGGTGTCTTTGCCATAATATTGCTGGAATATTGCTAAAAGGGGCGTAAAACCACACTCACTCACTTACTAAACTGAAGAAGTCGCAATGTGAGCTAGTTGTGGACCATCACACCTTGATGTCCTCTATCATTGCTCATGCTATCAACCACTTGGTTGACTGGACCTGAGTTGGTTATTTACCGTCCCCCTTGATTTTGCTGGAATATTGCAGTCTCAATTGCTAAACATCCTTTGCTCATCCATCCTACCCATATCACCCAAGGGCAAGCAAACCTGATGGTCTACAAGATTTTGGTTTATAACACTCCCATGTCAGGTCGTGTTTAACTTACCGTATTCGACGTAATAAGCGCCCAATGCGCTCTCTAAATTAGAAATAGGGGCTCTTATTAGAATATTATTTTGGTGATAAAAACAGAGTTGAAAGATAAATTTCATGGTTTATGCTGACAGCCTGAAGTGTTTTTGTACGACAGATATATTTTTCCAGAATTTAATTGCCAATAATTAAGGGTGCATATAACACACGAGTGCGTATTATACGCGAATCAATAAGTCTTGTGTACATTGATCAATCAGAAGGGGTGCTAATTGGGATTGTTCACTAGGCAATATATTAGCAAATGTCGCCGTGGGTGCTTATTAGAGCGGGGCGCTTATTACGTTGAATACGGTAATGTCTGTTTTATGCTGCAGTGACTGAGTCAGACAATGTGAGAACCATAAAAAAGATTATTAGCCGAGTCTGTTTCCATATCGTAAATGTCAGGAATAAAAAGTATATTATTATTGTTTTTCTTCTTGATATATGATATTGATGATGCGGAGATACACAAGGGTAATAAAAGCTTATCATTCTTTTAAAAAGCGATGTCGTCTTGTCTCATCTCGACCAAGGTATCAAATTTCATTGAAGCTGTTCTGCCTCTATGAAGTTCAAAATATGCTCAACAAATTGGGAGAAAATTTATTTTGATCTAGAACTGTATTGGACATGTCAGTCATACATCCAGTTTCGGCTGTGACACCCCCTCCTCCGCATCTCCCAAACATCATCCCAGGGGATGAATCACAGAGAAACATGTCGCCTCCAAACAAAGTGTTGACGAGCCGATTGTGTCATTACACGAGTCACAATCACCAGAGACATGTCGCCTCCGAACAGAGCGTTGACAAGCCGGTTGTGTCATTACACGAGTCACAATCACCTGAGACATGTCGCCTCCGAACAGAGCGTTGACAAGCCGATTGTGTCATTACACGAGTCACAATCACCAGAGACATGTCGCCTCCGAACAGAACATTGACAAGCCGATTGTGTCACTACACGAGTCACAATCACCAGAGACATGTCGCCTCCGAACAGAGCGTTGACAAGCCGATTGTGTCATTACACGGGCACAATCACCAGAGACATGTCGCCTCCGAACAGAGCGTTGACAAGCCGATTGTGTCACTACACGAGTCACAATCACCAGAGACATGATCACAAGAAGTTGGAAATGAATCTTGACTCTCATTGGACCAGGATGTGGCAACACCGGACCTTCCAAATATCATCAAACAGAGAGCTTATTAGTCTTTCAGGATCATAACATCTTAGGTTGAATAAAGGTAAGAGACAGTTATTGTCTCCGTAGGTTCCTGTTCTTCAGCAGTAAGAATGCTAAGATATCAACCTATCAATATTTGATGTCATAATTCCCTTTTCTCGTGAGTTGATATTGTTTATCACCCTGGTCAGCACTATTCCAGCCTGGACCAGACAAACCAGTGACTGATAGCATGACCAATTTTCCACACCACGCCTGACTTCCTAGTTTAGCAAACTCTCCCAACTCTGCCAACTCTGCCAACCTGCAGAACATGTTGTTTGTTTGTTGTTTAATGCCGCCCCAAGCAATATTCCAGCTATATGACAGTGGTCTGTACATGATTGAGTCCTGATCCGACAATCAGTGTTTCGATCAATGCAATAGGGTTCCGATGACATATAATCGACCAAGTCACAGAGCCTGACCACTTGAGCCGTATTACAACAAGCATACTAGTAGGTTGATGGGCTGATCAGGTGGTGACAATTTTCATCCCGGTGTCATCACACCCACGTGGCATTGTTGCTCATGCTATCAACCATCGGTTGGCCGAGTCCAGACTCGATCATGTCCCAGCAGTCCTGATAACATTTCCATATTGCTGAATGAGGCTAAATATTACACTCACTCCAGCTGACGTGTCATTGTATCTGGCAACTTGTCATGTTTTTATTGGAAATTTCAGTTTGGAAGATAAAATGTCAATTACATTTGAAAGGTAATCAAAATGTCAAAGCTACTGGAAGGAAAAATACCTAAATACTTGTTTTCATTATAAATACATTTAAAGTAGACATGACAAAAGATATAGATTTTTGCCAAAAGAATTAATTACCTGCAGAGAACAAATTACAAACTTTCGTAATGGTCAAAGGAACATGTTCCCATGTTTTTCTCCCAAACTAAATTCAATTACACTTTTTAACCTTCAACCGATTAGAACTGCCAAGTTTGTTGGTGAGATTTTCAAATCAAATGACGGCCGACAATGTGAAAAAGGAAAGTGTTCATCGAGGACCATAAATAATTCTGACATATCTTTCACCGATAAAACATCCTTTTAGATAAGAATTGAGGAGTTGTGAGAACATGGAGAGCACTTTTTCAATGATTTGTCTATTTTTCACGCTTCTAGCAATTTTCAAATCTGAGTGATTTAAAGCATGGTTTGCTATCAGTGATCTAGGGAGTCTGAGATTTAGTTTCTGTTAGTGACAGTGGGGCCAGTCAGGAATTATCAATAGAAGTGACTATATAGCTTAACATGCAGAGCTGCCGAGTCTGTGTCCCCACTCCGTCCCATCCACCCATCCTCTGTGTCCCCCCTCCATCCCATCCACCCATCGCCATGGACTCCTAACTTGTCAACCCTCACCCTCTACCTTCCACCCACCCCCTGTGACCACCATCCATCTACCCATCTTCTATGACCATCATCCCATCTACCCATCTTCTATGACCATCAACCCATCTACCCATCCCCTGTGACCATCATCCCATCTACCCATCTTCTATGACCACCATCACATCTACCCATCCCCTGTGACCACCATCCATCCATCCATCCTCTATGATCACCATCCATTTACCCATCCCCTGTGACCACCATCCATCCATCCATCTTCTATGATCACCATCCATTTACCCATCCCCTGTGACCACCATCCATTTACCCATCCCCTGTGACCACCATCCATCTACCCACCCCCTGTGATCACCATCCATCTACCCATCCTCTATGACCACCATCCATCTACCCATCCTCTATGACAACCATCCCATCTACCCATCCCCTGTGACCACCATCCATCTACCCATCTTCTATGACCACCATCCATCTACCCATCCCATGATCACCATCCATCTACCCATCCTCTATGACCACCATCCATCTACCCATCCCCTGTGACCACCATCCATCCATCCATCCTCTATGATCACCATCCATTTACCCATCCCCTGTGACCACCATCCATTTACCCATCCCCTGTGACCACCATCCATTTACCCATCCCCTGTGACCACCATCCATCTACCCACCCCCTGTGATCACCATCCATCTACCCATCTTCTATGACCACCATCCATCTACCCATCCTCTATGACAACCATCCCATCTACCCATCCCCTGTGACCACCATCCATCTACCCATCCTCTATGACCACCATCCATCTACCCATCCCGTGATCACCATCCATCTACCCATCCTCTATGACCACCATCCATCTACCCATCCCCTGTGACCACCATCAATGACCACCATCCTCTATGACCACCATCCATCTACCCATCCTCCATGACCACCATCCCATCTGCCCATCCCCTGTGACCACCATCCATCTACCCATCCTCTATGACCACCATCCATCTACCCATCCCGTGATCACCATCCATCTACCCATCCTCTATGACCACCATCCATCTACCCATCCCCTGTGACCACCATCCATCTACCCATCCTCTATGACCACCATCCCCTTTACCCATCCCCTGTGACCACCATCCATCTACCCATCCTCTATGACCACCATCCATCTACCCATCCCCTGTGATCACCATCCATCTACCTATCCTCTATGACCACCATCCATCTACCCCTCTTCTATGACCATCATCCCATCTACCCATCTTCTATGATCACCATCCATTTACCCATCCCCTGTGACCATCATCCATCTACCCACCCCCTGTGACCACCATCCATCTATCCATCTTCTATGACCACCATCACATCCACCCATCCTCTATGACCATGATCCCATCTACCCATCCCCTGTGACCACATCCATCTACCCATCCTCTATGACCATCATTCCATCTACCCATCCCCTGTGACCACCATCCATCTACCCATCTTCTATGACCACCATCACATCCACCCATCCTCTATGACCATCATCCCATCTACCCATCCCCTGTGACCACCATCCATCTACCAATCCACACCACACACTTGTAGCCACCACTCCCATCTTTTAATCTATTATCACGCCTTTATTATCACGCCAAGTTGATATGCGTGTACTTTAAATGTACACAAATATACATCCCATTGGCATTCATGGGGTAAAGTAGGGCACCAGTACCCAATGCTTGTCTCCCCCTTGGGATTCAGGGCAGAATAGGTGCCCTGTACCTCATGCTTGTAGTCCGAGGTGAGGTGAGGTGGGGTGGGGTGGTGGGGTGGTGGGGTGGTGAGGTGAGGTGAGGTGAGGTGAGGTGAGGTGAGGTGAGGTGAGGTGAGGTGAGGTGAGGTGAGGTGAGGTGAGGTAAGGTGAGGTGAGGTGAGGTGAGGTGAGGTGATTGTGTTTCACTGTATCCCAGCAGAAGAAGTCGTTGCTCGTGCTATCAACAACTGGTTTGTCTACCCCAGATTTAATTAGTTTCAGTCATGATAATGCTTGAATATTGCTGAGGCATAACATATTATAATCATCAAACTGTCCCAGAGAACCCATGCAAGTCGTTGCTATGAGGGTTGGTCAAACAGATCAAAGCCTGACTAACTTTCAACTATGGGCCATAACAAAGTGAACTAGTCAATGTAGTACATTGCTTGAGTTGTTCAGTGCAAGTGTATTTGGTCTGTTGAGGCCGTTTGTATATTAGTGACAGCCAGTTGAACGTGGTAGAGGGCCAAATGGACACAGAAATGGAAAAGAACGAGTACAAAGCAGTCATCAAGTTTCTTACTTTAGAGAACAGTACTCCCAAAGAAATTCAGGACCGTATGTCACAAGTGCATGGGCATAAGTGCCCTACCTATTCCACTGTTAAACATTAGGCAGCTATGTTTAAGGCAGGGAGAACAAGCCTTGAATGATGACCCTAGGTCTGGACGTCCCTCAACTTCCATCAATGATGATTCATTCTAGGAGAAAAACGTATACTGTCAGATAGACATATTACCGTTACTGAATTTGAGGAAGACACAGGTCTAAGCCATGGATCCATTATTCATGAAAATATTATTCATGAACATTTACAAATGAATAAGATATCTGCTGGTTGGGAGCCCACATGTCTAAATTCTTAAGGAAAAAAGAACACACATTGCCAGAGAAACTTAAGAGCTAATTGAGGAGGATTTCGTTAAATTCAAAAAAAGATTAGTAACAGGTGATGAAACATGGGTCTACCACAATGATGCCGATGCAAAACGTCATTCCACTTCTCTGGCACTAAAGAAATTCAAGTTTCCAAGATCGGTGAAGAAAGTTATGACCACTGTATTCTGGGATGCAAAGGGTGTGATTCTTGTTGATAAGTTAGAAAGTCAAAAGACGATTACCGGTGCCTGCTATGCTGATTTGCTTCATCACCTGAGAGATTATATCAAAGAAATATGGTGAGGAATGCTAGAGTATTACTACTTCATGACAATGCCTCTTCTCACACCTCTCAACTTGCAAAGGCTGCTGTGCGACAATGTGGGTTCGAAGAGCTTCCTCACGCTCCATACTTGCCAGACCTGGCACCAAGTGGTTTCCACCTCTGGTGATTGTGACTCGTGTAATGACACAATCGGCTCGTCAACGCTTTGTTCGGAGGTGACATGTTTATCTGTGATTCATCCCCTGGGATGATGTTTGGGAGATGCGGAGGAGGGGGTGTCACAGCCGAAACCGAATGTATGACTGACATGTCCAATACAGTTCTAGATCAAAATAAATTTTCAACTCAATTATTCTTTTGTAACTCCCAACACCTTTGTGGAAAGCGCTATGATGACAATGATGACCTCAAACCTGCCGTGAATAGGTTTTTCAGGGAGGCTTCAGAAAACTTCTTCCTGAATTGAAAAGCTTTACTATAGATATGAGAAGTGTATTGAAAAGCAGGGAGATCATGTTGAAAAATAAAAATTAAAACCACTTTCACAAATGTTGATTCTGTTTGTTAGGCTTAGAACTTCTTAACAATCAACACACATCTTTATTCCGTTATTATACAAATTCAGCTGTCCAAAGAGTCTACCTGCCCTCTCCTTTCTATTCTCACAATGCACCCACTGACCTCGCAACGCATCCCCTTCATCTGCCATATTCTTTCTTCATCCTTTTAGAGTTATCCCCCTTACACTGCCCTTACATGTATGGTAACACAAGTTACCTCCCCTTATACTACAATAAAATATATCCACTAACTCACTAAACATACAGCATATCAATTTCCATCAAAAGACATTTTCCAAGGAAAAGCAAAAATAGACCATTGCCCTGAGGCAAGCCACCGAGACTTTGATGGTTGCAGTTGATTGAAGGAAGACATGACGGAAGGTCCAGCAGCCACTGACGGAGCTGCACAGGTTGTGGGGACGCCGTCATGCACAACAGCAGCATCTACATCACTCCAGTCTTTGATGTCCTCGCAATTCAAACACACTCCAGCAGAAGAGGCCTTACGCCATTGATTCCCATAAAATCGGCGCTTCAGAGTCAATCAGAACCTTCCAGCTACATTAAGAGTGTTCCATCACAGTTACGGATACAGACAAGTGACTGATCATGTGATACCTTATCGCCTTTAACTACGTCTTCATCGGGTCTTTATGATTTCTTCAGACATGTGAAAATAAATCTATAATCTATTTTTTCCCTAAGAGGCAAAGACTGATATCACTGATCTGAGTTTGAAATTTGAAATGGCAACAGTCATGCAACTGGTACAAGTTTCTTTCACCTACGTTGGGTTTGAAACTTTAAAGAAATAACTTTTCAACCTTGACCCTCCCCTCCCCCCTTCTCCTGCTGTGAGACAACAAGCTCAGTTGAATATCACTGCACCCACACACATGCCGTGGACAGATGTATCAATTTCATCCAACATCTATAACATTGTAACACTGTAATCTATCAAGTCTGCCAATATTAGAGACGATCCATCACTTGTGTGTACCTGGCAATCTCTTGATTCAATAACTCACACAGTCCATTCTAAACATCTGAGTGTAGGTTATCACTCATTCCCACCTTCCCTTCCACACAGGACTTGATGAAATTAATACTTTTCACAATCAAGGTCATAAAGGGTGACAATTTCACATTATTTATTGTTATCAAGGGAGACAATTCTACAATATTGTTATCAAGGGAGACAATTCTACAATATTGTTATCAAGGGAGACAATTCTACAATATTGTTATCAAGGGAGACAATTCTACAATATTGTTATCAAGGGAGACAATTCTACAATATTTTTATCAAGGGAGACAATTCTACAATATTTTTATCAAGGGAGACAATTCTACAATATTGTTATCAAGGGAGACAATTCTACAATATTGTTATCAAGGGAGACAATTCTACAATATTGTTATCAAGGGAGACAAATAATTAATTTATAAGTCAGAAATCCATGCCTTACTTTTCTTTAATGTTCACTTAGAAGCGTATATATGACACACAATCAAGAAAATCGCGGCGCCTGGC
The DNA here is from genome assembly GCF_023055435.1 of Haliotis rufescens. NCBI lineage: Eukaryota > Metazoa > Mollusca > Gastropoda > Lepetellida > Haliotidae > Haliotis > Haliotis rufescens. Next base: position 2,950,137 of record NW_025964057.1, read on the forward strand.
TAGCTGATCCATTGTGTTGCCTCATAGGACAAGCAAAGGTTGTCTAACACAGGATCTACATGAGGACATAATGGTGTTCTGGACACCCAGTGGAGACACAGTTAGACACAGTTAGACACAGTGTTCTGGAAACCAAGTGGAGCACAATTAGATATAATGGTCTTATGGACACTCAGTGGAGACACAATTAGACACAGTGTTGTTCTGGACACCAAGTAGCACAATTAGACACAGTGTTGTTTTGGACACCCAGTCGAGACTTAATTAGACACAATGTTGTTCTGGACACCCAGTCGAGACTCAATTAGACACAATGTTGTTCTGGACACCCAGTCGAGACTCAATTAGACACAATGTTGTTCTGGACACCCAGTGGAGACACAATTAGACACAGTGTTCTTCTGGACACCCAGTCGAGACTCAATTAGACACAGTGTTGTTCTGGACACCCAGTCGAGACTCAATTAGACACAGTGTTGTTCTGGACACCCAGTCGAGATGCAATTAGACACAGTGTTGTTCTGGACACCCAGTCGAGACTCAATTAGACACAGTGTTGTTCTGGACACTCAGTGGAGACTCAATTAGACACAGTGTTGTTCTGGACACCCAGTCGAGATGCAATTAGACACAATGTTGTTCTGGACACCCAGTGAAGACTCAATTAGACACAGTGTTCTTCTGGACACCCAGTGGAGACTCAATTAGACACAATGTTGTTCTGGACACCCAGTCGAGACTCAATTAGACACAGTGTTGTTCTGGACACCCAGTGGAGACTCAATTAGACACAATGTTGTTCTGGACACCCAGTGGAGATGCAATTAGACACAATGTTGTTCTGGACACCCAGTCGAGACACAATTAGACACAGTGTTGTTCTGGACACCCAGTGGAGACTCAATTAGACACAATGTTGTTCTGGACACCCAGTGGAGATGCAATTAGACACAATGTTGTTCTGGACACCCAGTCGAGACTCAATTAGACACAATGTTGTTCTGGACACCCAGTGGAGACTCAATTAGACACAGTGTTCTTCTGGACACCCAGTGGAGACTCAGTTAGACATCATCACTTGGACACCAAGGATGCTTCCCACCGACATTTCACCACTCTACTGGGAGCTAGATGGAATCACTAATTGAGAAACCAAATCAAGATGGCCAAACATGACCATGTCAGCATATCTCAACATAAGTTGATTAACTCATGTCAAGAGGTGTCCGCCATTATCCATTATTGACAAAGGAGACACTGTAAACAAGGAGAGCGGTATGTTCTGACAGAATGCTACGTGTTGATTAACCACTTAAACACCACTCAATAAAACCAAACAGACAGGGTCGCCACTGCTGACCAATTAGCAGAGAAAGTGTCAGGTCTCTCTCAATCAGGGCACAGGGTGACGATATCTGATTCAATGTGATGGGGAGATTATAGTGTTGTGCCAATATTGGCACACTGCTGCCATTACGTGGAGGCACAATATCTTCCCCATCGGCAGGACATGCCAATATCTCTCCCAAGCAGCAAAACAGAATAAGCCACAATCATCTAACAGGCCACAGTGAACCAGCGGACGGATGACAGAACATCACACAGCTTTGCACAAAGCTACAATTGCTGTCTGACTGACACATAATTTGAAGGATTAGAAAATTGAGTGTGCATACAAGTATTTGAAACGTTCAGTTGATAACTAATTAGGAATTTCCATCATTGCAGGCTGTTGACCTGAAGTCCATCCTGCAGATCCATCAAGACATATTCCGTGGAGGATGAGGAGCACGTCCTACTCTCATGCCCAGTGTATACAGATCTCAGGAGAAATCTGATGGCACTGGTAGAAATAGGCAACCCTTCCCAGACTGATAAAACCAACCTCCTAAAACAAACCATGAGCCCTCCAAAAGAATGGTCACGTCTTGTTGCCAGGACTGTCTTTCCCATGTTTCAGCTAAGACCAGCATAAGGGCCCAAAGTCGATAAGTCTGTATCTGCCACTAGAATCTGTACACAAGGCATAATCAGAGACCTTTATCTCCCAAACATACCCTGATGAGTGAGTGAGTGAGTATGGTTTTAGCAATATTCCAGCAATATCACTGTGGGGGACACAAGAAATGGGCTTCACACATTGTACCCATGTCGGGAATCAAACCTGGGTCTTCGACCAACAAGCGAACACTTTAACCTCTAAGCTACCCGACCGCCCACATACCCTGATGAACGTTGCCAATAACTTTAAAAACATGTAAAAATCAAAGGGTTCTATCCCCTGAGTTTCCATTTCCATCATGTTTTCATGCATTTATGGTATGTATATATATCATGTCCTCATCTCTACACCACATAAATCTGTATTCGTACCAGGTCCCAAGTGGGTGTTTTTGAACAATTGATTCTTGAGACAAGCTACATCACATTACTTTACTGACCAGGAGGGGGGCACGGGTGGCCCAGTCGTCTAAGGCGCCGTGATTCGCTGTGCAGAGTAGCGTCCCTTGGGCACGCCATAAACATATGATTGTGGGTTCGAATCCCAATTCGCCCCGACTATGTTTCTAGGTTTGTCAGCACCATACCCGTGCTTGTGGGTTTCACCGAAGTGGTAAATGTCTGAGACCTGCATCACTTCGGGCTTTCCTCCCACATTAAGCTGACACGCCGTGATATAACTGGAATACTGTTAAAAGCGGCGTAAAACCCAACTCACTCACTCACTACTGTCCAGGAGGTAACTGTGATATAGCTGGTATGCTGCTGACTGCAGAGGAAAGACACACTCACTCACTCTCACAGTTTGGCAGTCTAATACATGGTATAATGAGTGAGCAGGTTTTACATCAATGTTCCAGCAATGTCCCGGTTTGGGCACAACCAATAGGCTTTACACACGAGCGAGCGAGCGAGCGAGTGAGTGAGTGAGTGAGTGAGTGAGTGAGTGAGTGAGTGAGTGAGTGAGTGAGTGAGTATGGTTTTACGCTGCTTTTAGCAATATTCCAGCAATATCACCAGAAATAGGCTTCACACATTGTACCCATGTCGGGAAGCGAACCCGGGTCTTCGGCGTGATGACTGAACACTTAAATGACTAGGCTACCCGACCGCCCTTTTATACATTAAAGCCACATGGGGAGTCAAACCTGGGTCATGGTCATAATGAACGAACAATCGACCAACTGAGCTACCTCACTACCCATATTTATTTACAGATTTGAAGCAATGCTTTTATAGCCATTTTCTAAGACATAAATCTTAATGATATATAATGACAAAGGTATTGTGACTTTGCTGTCATTGCCCAACCGGCCAGGCCTTGTTTTATCTCCTTAATGATGACCGCCAGGCAGGGTGACAACAAGTACCATCTTTTAACATCTTTTGGTATGACGTAGCTGGTAATCAAACCAATGACCTTCCTCTCTCCAGGGCAAATGCTCAGTCCAATAGACAATGAAGGCAGTCAGTTATGTCAGTGAGTTTAATATGCAGATGTGCCACACTACTTCGGCCTGCTCCAGTTAAGATTCTGACAACCCACTTAATGCAGCATCTGCTCCAGTGATGGCTGATAATAACAGTGCCACAGTTTACAGCAATTAAAAGTTGTCAATTCCCTGCTGCCTGTCATTGGCTGAAGAGGCCGAGTAGAAGTATCCCAGCATCCTCTCTCACAGCAGCCAGCCTGTGTCTCAAGAGAAATCCCCCCAGATTGGTTGAAATTGGTTTTAAGTCATTTTCCATGGAGACCCCCATTTGTGTCGGCATGTCAAGGAACAGCATGTGGTCAGACTAGCAGCAAACTTCAAGGGTCAATGATGTCATCTACTGTGGAATATTTTTATACCAGGAATCAATCAACACACATAACACTGAAGTTTGTTGTCCAACACTTTTATGAAAGTAATTATGGAGCAACCCTGTTAAGAAGTTGTAACCTGAATGAAATATCTGTCCATATCTGCTCCTGAACTGTCAAACCTGAGAAGTTTTGTTTGTTTTGTACCTACACACAAGCATGAAATACTCATATCCCCCACCAACATGTCCGGTTGCTATGGAAACTTGAAAAATATATTTTTTAAAAATCCCAAACTATGAAAAAGGCACCAGTTTACCCCCTAGACTATGTGCCAAGTTTGGTGAAGAAATATTGTAGTTTTTCAAGATCTGCTCTGGAAAGGAGCACTACTGCCATTTCAGTCAAAGTCATTGCCATGGAAACTCGAAAAATATATTTTTTTTAAATCCTAAACTTTCAAAGGCACCAGTTCACCACTAGAGCTACCTATGTGCCAAGTTTGGTTAATATATACCTCATGGCTTTTTAGTTCTGCTCCGGAAATGAAATGACGGATAGACGGAAGGATTGAGAGAAGGATGGACCCATTCCTATATCACTTCGTGGCTGGAGGGAAAGGCTAATAATTAAGCCTGAGCCAGCCTGTATCATCCCTGAGAACACCGCTGTCATCTCTGTGTATTGGGCATATGCTTACACACAATGGATATTCCCTGACACAAAGTCTAGGACATAAATCAACACATTAGCCTTTCCAGGTCCCCCTTCAGATTCCACTCCCATCATCCCCTGATTGACACAAATAAATGTCAGGGTCACACTCCTGTCTGAGTTCATCACTCTGTTCTCATCCAGTTATTCACCAGCTTCATCCCGCCAATCAACCAATCAGAGAGCAATCAGCTGTCATTGATGGGATAAGACAGGGACAGACATGGGGTCAATCTGAGGACCACATACTCACACTGGACAAAGTATACCCATCTTGAGATCCAGTTCCTTACCCATCTACAGACCCTTAGGGTCCCCTGAATTGGTATCCTGCCCCCTGGGGTGAGGGCTGACAGACTACAATAGCCTCCGAGGGAATGAGGGGTCATCTCCTACATGTCTCTGTACGAGGTACATATCACTGTTTCATAAGCTGCCCCTGGGGTGAGGCCTGCTAGGTTACAATAGTCTCCGAGGGAGTGAGGGGTCATCCCCTACATGTCTCCATGTGAGGTAGACATCACTGTTATACTGCTCCTGGTCTATGTGGACATTATGATTCAAAGCTGAGAACCAGGATGATGCATTGAAGTCTCTGGGAGGGTCGACTGCATGGTGGAAATTGGTGAAATATTAGCATTTTATCCCAGAGTGATTGATCAAAATGTGGCACATCATTTTCATGTCACTGGACCTCCTCCTGTGGCAGAGATCTAACCAGTGAATAACATCCTATACTGACAGGACAAAAGGCAAGGTGAGCCCGAGTAGGAAAATATGACAGAAAAGCACTTCCCACGGGGAGGAGGAATTATCATAATCATCCATCATAAACCAATAAACAGTAACTGTGGATGCAGAGGCATAAAAGAATACAAGTAGGGTGAGAACATGTGAGTGAATACGAGAGTGAGACAGAGAGTGAGATGGTGAGTAAGATGGTGAGTGAGTGAGTTAGATATTGAGTGAGTGATATTGAATGAGTGAGTGAGATATTGAGTGAGTGATGTTGAATGAGTGAGTTAGATATTGAGTGAGTGATATTGAATGAGTGAGTGAGATATTGAGTGAGTAATGTTGAATGAGTGAGTGAGATATTGAGTGAGTGAGTGAGATATTGAGTGAGTATGGTTTTAAGCCGCTTTTAGCAATATTCCAGAAATATCACGGCAGGGGACACCAGAAATGGGCTTCACACACTGTACCCATGTCGGGAATCGAACCCGGGTCTTCTGCGTGACGAGCGAACGCTTTAACCACTAGGCTACCCGACCGCCCCATGGATATTGGGTGAGTGATATTGAATGAGTGAGTGAGATATTGAGTGATATTGAATGAGTGAGATATTGAATGAATGATATTGAATGAGTAAGTGAGATATTGAGTGAGTGAGAGGGGTACTGAGTGAGTGAGATATTGAGTGCTTGAGTGATTAAGATATTGAGTGAGTGAGTGAGTGAGATATTGAGATACTGAGTCAGCGCGAGAGATTTTGAGTGAGTGAGATATTATGAAAGTGAGATATTGAGTGAGCGGGTGAGGGAGATATTCAGATAGTGAGTGAGTGAGTAATATATTAATTTAGTAAGGGAAAAAGTGAGTGAGTGAGTGAGCTATGGGATGCACAGCCTCAGACTACTGGATCCCTTCCCTACCACCAGTTCCTTCCCATGATTCCCACAAAGAAATGTGGAGCAAACAGACATCCTGTGTTTCCATGACAGTGTCAACATGCTCTCTCTGTGCAGCCTGACCCCACCATTCACATTCCTATTTCACAGACTTGGATTTATCAACACAAAACTCTAACAAAGTTTACCAGCAACATGGAAACTAGGGTGATGACAAGAAGTTTGATATATCTTTTCAGCCAACCTTTCCTGATAACGCAATAACTCAGATTCCGATTGACCAGGAAGTTGGGTGTCCATGGTATGAGATGACCATACCTCATTTCAAGACGTCCAGTAATAACTCAAAGACCATGCTGAGACGTCCAGTAATAACTCAATGACAGTGCTGTTACTGACGAGGACCCAAGAGGAAAATAACGGCATCCCTATAATCAGCAGTTACAGTCTGCAATCAGCCGCACCACTTCCTGGGAGATAAACGAGATCTGTCAGGAAGAAGCTGCAGTAGCCAACAAATAAAACACAAGCTCCAAGTAACACCTATTGGTTGGAATCCATAAACCAGCCACTTCTTTCATCTCACAATAACCTGATGTTGAAAAATCAAATCAGAAAACTATATTTTGTTGTGCGAAAGAGTTGTAAAAAAATCTCCAAATTGTTATTGGTGAGTAGGACCAACACACAGTTGTGCCTCCGTGGACAGACAGTATCACACAGCATGGCATGAAAGCCCTCCGTGGACAGACAGTATCACACAGCATGGCAAGCCTGACTGGAGCATAACATTAATACTTCTCTTCCAATTAGGGAAATCTTTCGAAAATCTGTTGAAATCTGGCGTGCCAGGTTACCCAACAATTTGTAATCAATTTAGATTTTGTTCTTTATTTCATTGCCTGTAATCAGGGAGAAGTCTTCAATAACACTGTCACTGGGAACATCTTCAGCAGTGGAACACCATGTGTTCAATAACACTGTAACTAGGAACATCTTCACCAGTGGAACACCATATGTTCAATAACACTGTCACTAGGAACATCTTCACCAGTGGAACACCATGTCTTCAATAACACTGTCACTGGGAACATCTTCAGTAGTGGAACACCATGTGTTCAATAACACTGTCACCAGGAACATCTTCAGCAGTGAACACCACATGTTCAATAACAGTCACAGGGAACATCTTCCGTAGTGGAACACCATGTGTTCAATAACACTGTCACTAGGAACATCTTCAGTAGCTGAACACCATATGTTCAGTAACACTGTCACTGGGAACTTCTTCAGTTATGGAACACCATGTGTTCAATAACACTGTCACCAGGAACATCTTCAGTAGCTGAACATCACATGTTCAGTAACACTGTCACTGAGAACATCTTCCGTAGTGGAACACCATGTGTTCAATAACACTGTCACTAGGAACATCTTCAGTAGTGGAACAATATGTGTTCAATAACACTGTCACTAGGAACATCTTCCGTAGTGGAACACCATGTGTTCAATAACACTGTCACTAGGAACATCTTCAGTAGCTGAACACCATATGTTCAGTAACACTGTCACTGGGAACTTCTTCAGTAGTGGAACACCATGTGTTCAATAACACTGTCACCAGGAACATCTTCCGTAGCTGAACACCACATGTTCAGTAACACTGTCACTGGGAACATCTTCCGTAGTGGCACACCATGTGTTCAATAACACTGTCACTAGGAACATCTTCAGTAGTGAACACCACATGTTCAATAACACTGTCACTAGGAACATCTTCAGTAGTGAACACCACATGTTCAATAACACTGTCACTAGGAACATCTTCAGTAGTGAACACCACATGTTCAATAACACTGTCACTAGGAACATCTTCAGTAGCTGAACACCACATGTTCAGTAACACTGTCACTGGGAACATCTTCAGCAGTGAACACCATATGTTCAATAACACTGTCACTGGGAACATTTTCAGTAGTGGAACACCACATGTTCAATAACACTGTCACTGGGAACATCTTCAGTAGTGGAACACCATATATTCAATAACACTGTCACTGGGAACATCTTCAGTAGTGGAACACCATATGTTCAATAACACTGTCACTGGGAACATCTTCAGTAGTGGAACACCATATGTTCAATAACACTGTCACTGGGAACATCTTCACCAGTGAACACCACATGTTCAATAACACTGTTATTAGGAACATCTTCAGCAGTGAACACCACATGTTCAATAACACTGTTAGTAGGAACATCTTTGCTGTGAACACCACATGTTCAATAACACTGTCACTAAGAACATCTTCAGTAGTGGAACACCATGTGTTCAATAACACTGTCACTAAGAACATCTTCACCAGTGAACACCACATGTTCAATAACACTGTTATTAGGAACATCTTCAGCAGTGAACACCACATGTTCAATAACACTGTTAGTAGGAACATCTTTGCTGTGAACACCAAATGTTCAATAACACTGTCACTAGGAACATCTTCAGTAGTGGAACACCATGTGTTCAATAACACTGTTACTAGAAACATCTTCACCAGTGAACACCACATGTTCAATAACACTGTCACTAGGAACATCTTCAGTAGTGGAACACCATATGTTCAATAACACTGTTAGTAGGAACATCTTCACCAGTGAATGCCATGAGTTCAATAACACTGTCACTAGGAACATCTTCACCAGTGAACACCATGTCTTCAATAACACTGTCACTAGGAACATCTTCAGTAGTGGAACACCATATGTTCAGTAACACTGTCACTGGGAACATCTTCAGTAGTGGAACACCATATATTCAATAACACTGTCACTGGGAACATCTTCAGTAGTGGAACACCATATATTCAATAACACTGTCACTGGGAACATCTTCAGTAGTGGAACACCACATGTTCAATAACACTGTCACTAAGAACATCTTCAGTAGTGGAACAATATGTGTTCAATAACACTGTTACTAGGAACATCAAGTCTTGTAGCTATACTCACTGTAGAGAGAAAGGTGTTTTGTAATTGTAGCCATAACATAGACATGTGTGATGCCTTTATCATCACTGATTCTGAGCAGTTATTGCATTTTCCAGTAAAACCTTCAGTGGTAGTTATCTTGTGTTGGTCTAACTTATTGTTTCTCCCAACAGCTGTCTATAACACTGATATTCCCTGAATTCTTGCCACCTGAAAGAGTCATGTACTCTCATGTACACTGACATAGCTGGCCGATACTGATAAAACTTCCATCTGATTAAGCAAAAGAGCAATGAGTTAGATAAATAAACACAGTTCCCTGACAAAACAAGCTGGTTGCTGTTATGTCCAGCTTGACAAAATAAGCCATATTTCCATCCACTGAAGCCAATAATGGCTGTACATACCAGCTAAATGTCCGTCATGTACCAACAGACATGGTCTGGATATGATCTATTGCTACAGACCTCTCACCCTCAGTTGTCAAAACACATTGTGAGTGAGACTCCTCTGCTTCCTGAGCTGACCACAGTAAATGGCTTCCACACTGGGGTGGCATGGCCAACATCCCACCTCACATTTCACACATATATAGCTAGCTCTCCTGTACCTGCAGAGCACCACGTCTGGACTGGAGATCTCCCACCTGTCTTGCTGCTAATGATCCTATTTTCATATATTTATTACGAAAAATATTTTGTTGAATATCTTTTCACAACAAAGTGTCAAAGCAAATCGCAATCTCTATAAGGTATATCAGTAGTCGTAATAAAATCCATTTGATTGACCAGATGAGGTCTTGTCCACACATACAAATAAAAGTGACAAAACCATATTTATAAGAAATCCCTGCTTAAGGCAGAGTCGATTGTACAATTCCGACTATATCATGAACATGTGTTTATGAATCACTATCAAATAGTAATGACACCAGGTGTTCGCGTAAAAGGCGAGTGTATCCTGCCCCCTGGTAGCACCCAGCCAATCAGCCGGCCTGTACGGACATCTTAAAGTCATTGTCCTTCTTGTGACGTCATCTGCTTGTCACATCACAACTGACCCTCTTCACATTAGAGTTAACCACTGGTGGTCGTGAGACAGGTCTGATACTGTCACACAAACATACTTCACTGAAAGTAATACTTGTGAGGAGGTAATGACACATTTAGGTGTCTCTAGTAGTGCATGTCCTTTTTACACGGTCAGAATGGCCGTGATCCTCAATGCTGTGTGGATTTGACAAGATCGCCTTATTGCTGAGTTGACCTTGGTCAGTTGGTGGGTTTGATAAGATCTCGTCATTGCTGAGTTGACCTTGGTGGGTTTGACAAAAGATCTCCTCATTGCTCAGCTGACCTTGGTGGGTTTGACAAGATCTCCTCATTGCTGAGTTGAACCTGGTGGGTTTGACAAGATCTCCTCATTGCTGAGTTGACCTTGGTGTGTTTGACAAGATCTCCTTATTGCTGAGTTGACCCTGGTGGGTTTGACAAGATCTCCTTATTGCTGAGTTGACCCTGGTGGGTTTGACAAGATCTCCTCATTGCTGAGTTGACCTTAGTGGGTTTGACAAGATCTCCTTATTGCTGAGTTGACCTTGGTGGGTTTGACAAGATCTCCTTACTGCTGAGTTGACCTTGGTGTGTTTGACAAGATCTCCTTATTTCTCAGTTGACCTTGGTGGGTTTGACAAGATCTCCTCATTGCTGAGTTGACCTTGGTGGGTTTGACAAGATCTCCTTATTGCTGAGTTGACCTTGGTGGGTTTGACAAGATCTCCTTATTGCTGAGTTGACCTTGGTGGGTTTGACAAGATCTCCTTATTGCTGAGTTGACCTTGGTGGGTTTGACAAGATCTCCTTATTGCTGAGTTGACCTTGGTGGGACTGACAAGATCTCCTCATTGCTGAGTTGACCTTGGTGGGTTTGACAAGATCTCCTTATTGCTGAGTTGACCTTGGTGGGTTTGACAAGATCTCCTTATTGCTGAGTTGACCTTGGTGGGTTTGACAAGATCTCCTCATTGCTGAGTTGACCTTGGTGGGTTTGACAAGATCTCCTTATTGCTGAGTTGACCTTGGTGGGTTTGACAAGATCTCCTCATTGCTGAGTTGACCTTGGTGGGTTTGACAAGATCTCCTTATTGCTGAGTTGACCTTGGTGGGTTTGACAAGATCTCCTTATTGCTGAGTTGACCTTGGTGGGTTTGACAAGATCTCCTTACTGCTGAGTTGAACTAGGTGGGTTTGACAAGATCTCCTTACTGCTGAGTTGACCTTGGTGGGTTTGACAAGATCTCCTCACTGCTGAGTTGACCTTGGTGGGTTTGACATGATACACTAGTCCAAAGGGATAACATGACATACACTTTGTTGTACACCAGCTCATGAAGGGACTACTAAAATACACTTATTACAAAAGTTCATAAAGCTACTAAAGAAAAATGCTTCTTATGTTAGTTCTACAGGTTTATACTCGTATAGCATTTCCTGAAATAGATACAACAAAACAAATTGTGTGACACAGCCAGACTAATCCAGAAAGGTCGACCTTTTTCCTGGTGTGAGACACAGCATCTACTTCATCCTCAACAGTTGTCTGGCATAGCGACAAGAGTACAGTCTACCCTGGAGTACATGTCCACTGATGACAACAGAGATCTAACAACCAACTCATTACATTCGCTGCCTTGTTGTGGACGCTCACACTGTACGGTCAGGATATTTCCTTATGTCAATGAGTGAACCGTCTGACAAACTCACCCAAAATACAACTACCACTGTCTAGCTGGGATGATCAAAGTCAGCGGAAAACAAGGAACTGATAATATAATTATATTCTTTTTTTTTAAGTGATATTTTCATGAAGAGGTAGATTTTTTTCAAATTGCCAGCATGTCTGTTAACATTGAAATAAGTTCAGGAACCATGACATTCATCTCACACACTCTGTCATTCCTGTCTTGACGTCTTTAATCAAATGTCTGTCATTATATTACCTTTGTTCTATCAGCAAAGGACAAATCAGCAATAACCATGGCAACATATGTGCTACGAACATTAATTTTATGACCAAACTATCTGGCTTTCACGAATGTAATGAATCCGAGTCAAATGAAAATAGAAAGTGTGATTGATTTTTTGCTAATGTTCTCTAAAGAAGATTAAGAAATATATATCAGCAATGATATCATCGTATCACGAACAACCCACATATCTCAGCCGTACTCACAGCCGGCAGCTACCCATCGCCCTCATGTCCGCCTCACGGGGACCTCTCAAGGTCAGCTTTATCTTTCAACTCTCCAGTAATAAAACAGAATTCAACATAAAAGTGTCAATTAATGCAATTTATTGAACCCAATATCAATTCCGAACTTTCATATTACAAACAGAACCCGATAAAATGTTTAATGGCTTATTACAGAAATGTGTAATATTGTGAAAAATATCCTAGGCTACTAGTTAATTGGAAAATAGACTGACAAAGTATGCATATTAGCGTAGGGAAAAGGCAGATACACAGGAGTGGGAGAGATTGAAAGATAAAAGATGAACTCTTCTAACAAACAAACACAAACAATCAAACTGTGAGGCAATATCAATCAACAAGTCCAACATTGGATTTTTTATTTGAAACCAAATCCAATTTCATCAGCATCCATATTGACTCAGGAGGATCCAGATGCAAGTGAAGCCAGTTTCCATCGTCTTTCAAAAACTATGACAAGAAAACAATAAAACGATAAAGGACACAGCGCAATCACGGAACAGAGTCAACGAAGGACACGGTGCAATCATTGAACAGATATTCTGAGCTAATCGGGACTGACCAGGTGCAGAGAACACAGAAGAATGTGCAGCATCTAATCAGACTTGTCCACATAGTTTATACATAAGGGTGATGCACTTGGAACACTCTTCCTTCATGAAACAATCTAATATCAAAATTGTTTTATCAGTCACCAAGGTCAGCATAATAAATCTGTGCACCATCATCTTGAATCAAGGAAATCCCATTGTGTATCAAGTTAACTTTTTCTTCCTGTTGTAGCTTGATGTAAAACATGAACAAGGGTTTAAATTCAATTGGGAACTGATGACCACCAGGGATCTCTAACTATAGAATACTGACATATTGCATGATGTTTAACTTGAATATTCCCCACTGAACAGCAGACTCAGGGGAGATCTGGTGGTCAGAGTGTGAAACCAGATGTTTATGTTTCATTGCATCGTAATCACAACTGGATTATTTAAAGGTAAAATGTTGATATGATTACGGCTGCAGCAGAAAGGTAATTTATGGAGTGAGTGAGTGAGCCGGTGGGTGGGTGAGTGAGTGAGTGAGTGAGTGAGTGAGTGAGTGAGTGGGCCGGTGGGTGAGTGAGTGAGTGAGTGAGTGAGTTGGGTTCAACGCCGCTTTGAACAGTATTCCAATTCCAATTATATCACAGAGTGTACCAGTGATCAAAAAGGGTATTGTGATGATATATGCCTTAAAACACCTGACCATGAATCCCTGCCACTCCCTGCTACAGCTCCCCACCTGCTGACCATCGGGAGGATCGCCATGTGGTTCTATACAAGCACCCTCCGACACTGACTGATGACATGTCCTGTCTGTCATGGCACAACTGCCCTGACCCTGGACCCTGTATCTCCTTGTGTACCCTCCCCTCTCCTCCCCCTCCCCCATCACCCTGGAGGTAAACACAGCTCGTCTCAGCAGAACCCTCCCCAAGCAGCTGTGCTGGCGGCCATTACAACAGAACCACACATACTATTCATCAAACAACTTCTTCAATGGCACTAAATAAATTACCCTTTTTCAACTGTAACAAACTTTACAAAGTTGTTTTTCTGCTTTAATAACTTCATTAAGTATGAGATGGAGCACCATGCTCTGACGCTCCTGTCTTCATCAATACTCCAGAACATCACTCACAGGAACCAAACCCAGCCAGTTAACATTTATCACACAAACAAAACAAAATAAGTGCCACAGCTGGTCCTCGGAAACAGTTATTCATGTTTCGTAAAAAAAGATAACGCTATATCCCTACGGTATAATATCAACTCAAACAATGAGCCCAACTCAGTGCTTATTCATAACAAATATAAAAACTGTGAATAGGAATATCCGTGAATAGCTTCCCAGCATACCTCTAATCTGTGGTAGGGAACTGTCCCTGAGGTATCTGCAGCCTGAGATTATAACCAGTGACCTCACAGATCAACACGTAGTCACTTCCTGTCTTAAGGCCAACACAATCTGGTTATCAAACTCTAGTTTAGTTTTTCACTCGCAGACATCAGGTATATTCACCGTTATTCATTAAAGTTTGGTCAACCATAATTAGTAATTCTACCATGAATTTGGAATTTACTCAATCCTGATTGGTCAATCAGAGGCTATTTAATCTCAATAAACCCCCTCTGATTGAAACAGCTGGTTTGAGGGCCGCATCACCGCGGAAGCTAATATTCATAGAATAGTACTATTTTCAGTCATTGTCGGTAGGCATATTTAAATAATTATATCTACAATTACAGGTTACAAAATGCACAGATGCGGTTACTACAATATTCAAAGGATGTGTGGCAATACATTTCGTGTAGAAAAAACCGACAGAAATCAACAAAGGGAATGTATTTACGTTTTGGAGACAACAGAGAACTTGGAATTTTGGTGCTTTTCTATATACGACTGTGACGTCATATTTTTTGCGTCACAATGAGCAATATGACGTCATAATGGTGACTAGGATGTAGAGCGAAAGCCTTGCAAAGCTTGCTTTGTTTTCTTTAGGGATGCCCACCTCATGTTAGCTTACCAAGTTGCCGTGCTTATATGCTTTCAATGTTCGAGTGAAGTATAACGGTGTAAACAAACTGCTTGAGTATATACAGCACCATATTTTGTTCGGTGATCCCGTAATTCAGATAGATAACCCACTCAAAACACTGAACTCAACCCATGCCGCTTCACTCAGTATTTTTTCTAACACCAAAGAGTTCGCGTTTTATTTAGTCATGGTTGAATGGAGATAAACATATTGTGTTTTCAATGAAGAGATAGGTTACCTATAGATTTAACCGCGCTAAATTTAACATTTGAAACCTCATGCTGCGCGTTTGGTTACAAATTCAATTTAGCGGGGTTAAATCTACAGGTAACCTAGCTCTACATTGAAAACACAGTATGTTTATCTCCTAATTAACACATTCAATTAAAGACATTTATCTTTGGTTTACATGAAAATATGTTCTTACTACAACCTGTTCTGTTTTTCATCACTGACAAATTTCAACTTGATCTCTCAATTCAAAATCAAATGCATTTTTTTCTTCCTTACCAACCTGAGAAACACTCCCACCACTACTGTGAAGTAGCCAACAACAAAGAGTTACAACACTTTGAAACAGATACCTGGTGTATGTTTCCATACATGTGGCAATCTACTGTCCCAAGTGGTAGAAGAATGAGTGAGTGAGTTTAGTGAGTGAGTGGGCACAGTGAGTGAGTGAGTGAGTGAGTGGGCCAGGTGTGGTGTGAGTGAGTGAGTTGGGGTTTAAACAGTATTCCAGTTATTCAGTATTCAGTGTAATGTGGGAGGAAAGCCCAAAGTGAATCAGGTCTCAGACGTTTACCACTTTGGTGAAACCCATGAGCACGGGTATGGTGCTGACAAGCTTAGAAACATAATCGGGGCGAACCAGGATTCGAACCCACAATCATAGGTTTCTGGCGTGTCCAAGGGACGCAACTCTGCACAGCAAACTGCGGCGCCTTAGACGACTGGGCCACCTGTGCCCCCTAGTGAGTGTGTGAGTGAGTGAGTGAGTGAGTGAGTGAGTGAGTGAGTGAGTGAGTGAGTGAGTGGGTGAGTGAGTGCGTCAGTGAGTGAGTGATCAAAAGATAAAGTAAAGACAAATGTTTATTACGTTTATCAATGTCTATATGATCATCCACACAATAGGATACTTCAAACCCAAAGTAAAAAGGTCGTCTTTACCCAAACCAACTTAATGAAAGAAAAATACCATGAACACCTATTATATCATATCGATGTGAATGAACACAGACATGTAATATTTGAAAAGATAGTCAATCGCAAGCCGTCTGCTCGCTGTTTCATTTATATGGCAACGAGCCTTGAATGAGCCGGAGTCCGGCCTCCTTGTCGTGGGGTGTGAAGACACCTCTGTCTGGGTCAGGAACAAAGTTTATGTAGCTCTATAGACAAGTGGTCACTCGGGATGAAGTGCAGCAGGTATCAGGGCTTGTGTGGAGGAAGATATTGATGGGATTACACAGTCCACTGCTCCTCTGTCTGGACTCAGGCACACAGAGGGTTGGCCTCGCACTTGACAATATAATATGTCTGAAGTAGGAGCCGGTCGGACTGCATGTATGATGGAAGCATGGGGCAACATTGATGGAAATGTCAGACTGATTGTTACAATTAAGACGTGATATGGAGATTTATCCTCTGTCTGGATGTAGTATAAAGTATGCTGGGTGTTATTGGTCCATATAACCACCACACCATGATACCTGATAAGCATTGGATTGTGTACTAAGTGGACAGATGGGAAGCAGAGTTTTAGGGTGTTTTCCTGTTAGGCCAAATGTCTGGGTTCGAATCATAGTTTCCATATAATCATAGCAACTTTATGTAACTAAACTACTTTACTTTCCTGCTGTCCTCAGATTAATTATTTATTTGGTAACAAAGTCTACTATTATGGTTCTGTTCGGGTGAACAAAACCTTCCAAATGGCATGCTGGTTTTCTAGGGGGAATTAGTCAGCAAAGAGCCAGAGCCACAGGACACAAAACAAAATCTTATTTACAAGAACAATTAACAATAAACAATTTATCTTAGAATATAGCTGAGTTGGTACAACCCCCTGGGCTGTGGGAGAGAGGTATGTGAGTGAGTGAGTGAGTATGGTTTTACGCCGCTTTTAGCAATATTCCAGCAATATCACGGCGGGGGACACCAGAAATGGGCTTCACACATTGTACCCATGTCGGGATTCGAACCCGGGTGTTCGGCGTGACGAGCGAACGCTTTAACCACTAGGCTACCCGACCGCCCCAGAGAGGTATGTATTACTTGCTAAACTATAATTTTATGAAATGATGAATAAATATTACACCACGATAACTCATAAAAGCACTTGATGTGGATCTAATTATTATAGGAAAACGTAGCATAAATGTTATATCATGATAGTACACTGGAATAGGCACCAGATCTTGGAACCAAACCATGGCACCAGATCATGAAAAAAGACTGTGACTATGGACTCACACCACTGAACCACACAGTGACACCAGACTAAACACCAGACTATAACACCACACTATAACACCAGACTATGACGCCAGACTATGGACTTACACCACTGAACCACACAGTGACACCAGACTGTGACACCAGACTATGGACTGACACCACTGAACCACACAGTGACACCAGACTGTGACACCAGACCAAGGACTCACACCACTGATCCACACAGTGACACCAGACTGTGACACCAGACTATGGACTCACACCACTGAACCACACAGTGACACCAGACTGTGACACCAGACTATGGACTCACACCACTGAACCACACAGTGACACCAGACTGTGACACCAGACTATGGACTGACACCACTGAACCACACAGTGACACCAGACTGTGACACCAGACTATGGACTCACACCACTGAACCACACAGTGACACTAGACTGTGACACCAGACTATGGACTGACACCACTGAACCACACAGTGACACCAGACTGTGACACCAGACTATGGACTCACGCCACTGAACCACACAGTGACACCAGACTGTGACACCAGACTATGGACTCACGCCACTGAACCACACAGTGACACCAGACTATGACACCAGAATATGACACCAGACTATGGACTCACACCACTGAACCACACAGTGACACCAGACTGTGACACCAGACTATGACACCAGACTATGGACTCACACCACTGAACCACACAGTGACACTAGACTATGACACCAGTATATGACACCAGACTATGGACTCACACCACTGAACCACACAGTGACACCAGACTGTGACACCAGACTATGACACCAGACTATGGACTCACACCACTGAAACACACAGTGACACTAGACTATGACACCAGTGTATGACACCAGACTATGGACTCACACCACTGAACCACACAGTGACACTGGACTATGACACCAGACTATGACACCAGACTATGGACGCACACCACTGAACCACACAGTGACACTAGACTATGACACCAGTATATGACACCAGACTATGGACGCACACCACTGAACCACACAGTGACACTAGAATATGACACCAGACTATGACACCAGACTATGGACACACACCACTGAACCACACAGTGACACTAGACTATGACACCAGACTATGACACCAGACTATGGACTCACACCACTGAACCACACAGTGACACTAGACTATGCACTCACACCACTGAACCAGAGTGTGGTTCCAGGATCCTCAATAAGCCCTTGTTGACCCCATCTCAGAGCCCAAGATATTCATATGAATAATGCACTAAACTACACATAGTAATATTCAGCTTTTTCAAGAAGTTACACAAAACTAGCCTTGATTATACCTCAGTGCAATCATTTCCTGAATAAACCATGCAGTCACATTATCCACGGTGCTGTGTTCCATACAAGAGGACAAACTGTCTCTGTTGGTGGAGAGGTACTGTTTGTACCGACCTCCCTGTCCATACATGAGGTCAAACCTTCCCTGTTGGTGGAGAGGCCTTGTACAGTTTGTACCGACCTCCCTGTGTTCCATACAAGAGGACAAACTGTCTCTGTTGGTGGAGAGGTCTTGAACTGTTTGTACCAACCTCCCTGTGTTCCATACAAGAGGACTAACTGTCTTTGTTGGTGGAGAGGCCTTGTACTCTTTGTACCAACCTCCCTGTGTTCTATACATGAGGACAATCTGTCTCTGTTGGTGGAGAGGTCTTGTACTGTTTGTACCGACCTCCCTTTGTTCCATACTTGAGGTCAAACTGTCCCTGTTGGTGGAGAGGTCTTGTACTGTTTGTACCAACCTCACTGTGTTCTATACAAGAGTACAATCTGTCCCTGTTGGTGGAGAGGCCTTGTACTGTTTGTACCGACCTCCCTGTGTTCCATACAAGAGGATCAACTGTCTCTGTTGGTGGAGAGGCCTTGTACAGTTTGTACCGACCTCCCTGTGTTCCATACAAGAGGACAAACTGTCCCTGTTGGTGGAGAGGTTTTGTACTGTTTGTACCAACCTCCCTGTGTTCCATACAAGAGGACTAACTGTCTTTGTTGGTGGAGAGGCCTTGTACTGTTTGTACCGACCTCCCTTTGTTCCATACATGAGGTCAAACTGTCCCTGTTGGTGGAGAGGTCTTGTACTGTTTGTACCAACCTCACTGTGTTCTATACAAGAGGACAATCTGTCCCTGTTGGTGGAGAGGCCTTTTACTGTTTGTACCGACCTCACTGTGTTCTATACATGAGGACAATCTGTCCCTGTTGGTGGAGAGGCCTTGTACAGTTTGTACCGACCTCCCTGTGTTCCATACAAGAGGACAAACTGTCTCTGTTGGTGGAGAGGTCTTGTACTGTTTGTACCAACCTCCCTGTGTTCCATACAAGAGGACTAACTGTCTTTGTTGGTGGAGAGGCCTTGTACTCTTTGTACCAACCTCCCTGTGTTCTATACATGAGGACAATCTGTCCCTGTTGGTGGAGAGGCCTTTTACTGTTTGTACCGACCTCACTGTGTTCTATACATGAGGACAATCTGTCCCTGTTGGTGGAGAGGCCTTGTACTGTTTGTACCGACCTCACTGTGTTCTATACATGAGGACAAACTGTCCCTGTTGGTGGAGAGGCCTTGTACTGTTTGTACCGACATCACTGTGTTCTATACATGAGGACAATCTGTCCCTGTTGGTGGAGAGGCCTTGTACTGTTTGTACCGACCTCCCTGTGTTCCATACAAGAGGATCAACTGTCCCTGTTGGTGGAGAGGCCTTGTACAGTTTGTACCAACCTCCCTGTGTTCCATACAAGAGGACAAACTGCCTCTGTTGGTGGAGAGGTCTTGTACTGTTTGTACCAACCTCCCTGTGTTCTATACAAGAGGACTAACTGTCTTTGTTGGTGGAGAGGCCTTGTACTGTTTGTACCAACCTCCCTGTGTTCTATACATGAGGACAATCTGTCTCTGTTGGTGGAGAGGTCTTGTACTGTTTGTACCGACCTCCCTTTGTTCCATACTTGAGGTCAAACTGTCCCTGTTGGTGGAGAGGTCTTGTACTGTTTGTACCAACCTCACTGTGTTCAATACAAGAGGACAATCTGTCCCTGTTGGTGGAGAGGCCTTTTACTGTTTGTACCGACCTCACTGTGTTCTTTACATGAGGACAATCTGTCCCTGTTGGTGGAGAGGCCTTGTACTGTTTGTACCGACCTCAATGTGTTCTATACATGAGGACAAACTGTCCCTGTTGGTGGAGAGGCCTTGTACTGTTTGTACCGACCTCACTGTGTTCTATACATGAGGACAATCTGTCCCTGTTGGTGGAGAGGCCTTGTACTGTTTGTGCCGACCTCCCTGTGTTTCATACATGAGGTCAAACTGTCCCTGTTGGTGGAGAGGTCTTGTACTGTTTGTACCGACCTCCCTGTGTTCCATACAAGAGGATCAACTGTCTCTGTTGGTGGAGAGGTCTTGTACTCTTTGTACCGACCTCCCTTTGTTCCATACTTGAGGACAAACTGTCTCTGTTGGTGGAGAGGTCTTGATCTGTTTGTACCGACCTCCCTGTTGTCCATACATGAGGTAAAACTGTCCCAGTTGGTGGAGAGGTCTTGTACTCTTTGTACCGACCTCCCTTTGTTCCATACTTGAGGTCAAACTGTCTCTGTTGGTGGAGAGGCCTTGTTCTGTTTGTACCGACCTCCCTGTGTTCCATACATGAGGTCAAACTGTCCCTGTTGGTGGAGAGGCCTTGTACTGTTTGTACCAACCTCCCTGTGTTCCATACAAGAGGACTAACTGTCCCTGTTGGTGGAGAGGCCTTGTACTCTTTGTACCGACCTCCCTGTGTTCTATACATGAGGACAATCTGTCCCTGTTGGTGGAGAGGTCCTGTACTGTTTGTACCAACCTCCCTGTCCATACAAGAGGACTAACTGTCTTTGTTGGTGGAGAGGCCTTGTACTGTTTGTACCAACCTCCCTGTGTTCCATACAAGAGGATCAACTGTCTCTGTTGGTGGAGAGGTCTTGTACTGTTAGTACCGACTTCCCTGTGTTCCATGCATGAGGTCAAACTGTCCCTGTTGGTGGAGAGGTCTTGTACTGTTTGTACCGACCTCCTTGTTGTCCATACATGAGGTCAAACTGTCCCAGTTGGTCGAGAGGTCTTGTACTCTTTGTACCGACCTCCCTTTGTTCCATACTTGAGGTAAAACTGTCCCTGTTGGTGGAGAGGCCTTGTACTCTTTGTACCGACCTCCCTGTGTTCCATACAAGAGGACTAACTGTCCCTGTTGGTGGAGAGGTCTTGATCTGTTTGTACCGACCTCCCTGTTGTCTATACATGAGGTAAAACTGTCCCTGTTGGTGGAGAGGTCTTGTACTCTTTGTACCGACCTCCCTTTGTTCCATACTTGAGGTCAAACTGTCCCAGTTGGTGGAGAGGCCTTGTACTGTTTGTACCAACCTCCCTGTGTTCCATACAAGAGGACTAACTGTCCCTGTTGGTGGAGAGGCCTTGTACTCTTTGTACCGACCTCACTGTGTTCCATACAAGAGGACTAACTGTCTCTGTTGGTGGAGAGGCCTTGTACAGTTTGTACCGACCTCCCTGTGTTCTATACATGAGGTCAAACTGTCTCTGTTGGTGGAGAGGCCTTGTTTTGTTTGTACCGACCTCCCTGTGTTCAATACAAGAGGACTAAATGTCCCTGTTGGTGGAGAGGCCTTGTACTCTTTGTACCGACCTCCCTGTGTTCCATACAAGAGGACTAACTGTCTCTGTTGGTGGAGAGGCCTTGTACAGTTTGTACCGACCTCCCTGTGTTCTATACATGAGGTCAAACTGTCTCTGTTGGTGGAGAGGCCTTGTTCTGTTTGTACCGACCTCCCTGTGTTCCATACAAGAGGACTAACTGTCCCAGTTGGTGGAGAGGCCTTGTACTCTTTGTACCGACCTCCCTGTGTTCCATACAAGAGGACTAACTGTCTCTGTTGGTGGAGAGGTCTTGTACTCTCTGTACCGACCTCCCTGTGTTCTATACATGAGGTCAAACTGTCTCTGTTGGTGGAGAGGCCTTGTACTCTTTGTACTGATCTCCCTGTGTTCTATACATGAGGTCAAACTGTCCCTGATGGTGGAGAGGCCTTGTACTCTTTGTACCAACCTCCCTTTGCTCTATACATGAGGTCAAACTGTCTCTGTTGGTGGAGAGGCCTTGTACTCTTTGTACTGATCTCCCTGTGTTTCATACAAGAGGACTAACTGTCCCTGTTGGTGGAGAGGCCTTGTACTGTTTGTACCGACTTCACTGTGTTCTATACATGAGGACAATCTGTCCCTGTTGGTGGAGAGGCCTTGTACTGTTTGTACCGACCTCACCGTGTTCTATACATGAGGACAATCTGTCCCTGTTGGTGGAGAGGCCTTGTACTGTTTGTACCGACCTCACCGTGTTCTATACATGAGGACAATCTGTCCCTGTTGGTGGAGAGGCCTTGTACTGTTTGTACCGACCTCACTGTGTTCTATACATGAGGACAATCTGTCCCTGTTGGTGGAGAGGCCTTGTACTGTGTGTACCGACCTCCCTGTGTTCCATACTTGAGGAAAAACTGTCTCTGTTGGTGGAGTGGCCTTGTACTGTTTGTACTGACAACATTACAGAGGAGTGTATCACAGTACAAGGTGTATCACAGTTACACCTGCGCTAAAGAGTATGTACAAATATTGTATCATTTGAATCATCTCATGTCTACTCATCCCTTGTCTACTCATCCCATTTACTTGCCCTCTGTCTACTGATCTCCTGTCTACTCATCCCATTTACTTGCCCTCTGTCTACTGATCTCCTGTCTACTCATCCCATTTACTTGCCCTCTGTCTACTGATCTCCTGTCTACTCATCCCATTTACTTGCCCTCTGTCTACTGATCTTCTGTCTACTCATCCCATTTACTTGCCCTCTGTCTACTGATCTCCTGTCTACTCATCCCATTTACTTGCCCTCTGTCTACTGATCTCCTGCCTACTCATCCCATTTACTTGCCCTCTGTCTACTGATATCCTGTCTACTCATCCCATTTACTTGCCCTCTGTCTACTGATCTCCTGCCTACTGATCTCCTGCCTACTCACCAACATCAGGAAGCCCCCGAAGGCCAGACAGAAGACGAGTGGTCCGGCCAGATCAGTGTCCTGCATGATGTCGTGGTCCGTGCCCTTCAGTGGATTCAGTACGGCTGTTGTCTGAAGCAACATTCCACACGTTAGATACACATGTCACACATGTCACACATGTCACACAAAACATGAAAACATCATTGAATATAGATATATAAGAGTTTTTTTACACAAAATATTCTTAATAACTCTGGATATTGCAGTAAGTTGCAGTAAGTAGTGCCATGAATGCATTAGCATACATGAGCGAGACATCCCCGTTAGGTAGAGAATGTGTGAGGGAGAACATACTCAATCAACAGCAAATCAAGTCTGCTCAATACACTAAGCAAATTACTTCAGCAATAATGTCTTAGACTCTGTAGCCCACTTTAATTATGAAGAAATAATGGCAGCCATGTCTAACAGCTAACTGTAGTTGTTGAATGAAACGTTAACTTTATATTTAGTTTCAGTTTCGTATTATACAAAATACGAAATTATTTTTTCACTCTTACTCCTACTAATGTGATGTCTTACTGATATTACTGTTTCTGTAGTCAGGAATGACATTGGCACCCTGTACAGACACAGTAAGATGTACGACATTAAAGTCATTGTTAATAAACATTAAGGATTTAAATGTTATTTTGTGTTGTAAACAGTAGATGTACAAAACACACTTTACGGTTTCTTTAAACAGGAATTCTGTGTTAAGTTTTTAACTGGGATCATTCATGCAAAGTTTTAGCATCGTCGTCCTTGTATTATTTATCTATCATCAAAACAGAACACACCTTTGTTCTCTAGTTACACTGTAGAATCACCACAGAACCAGAGGAAGCAGGATCCGTTTATCATCTATACTGTTATATATGGTGCATCTCTACACTTACACGGACCAGTCATACGCATTGTCAACTTGGCAGTTTATCATCTACACTGTTATATATGGTGCATCTATACACAACACAGACCAGTCATACACATTGTCAACTTGGCAGTTTATCATCTACAGTTATATATGGTGCATCTATACACAACACAGACCAGTCATACACATTGTCAACTTGGCAGTTTATCATCTACACTGTTATATATGGTGCATCTATACACAACACAGACAAGTCATACACATTGTCAACTTGGCAGTTTATCATCTACACTGTTATATATGGTGCATCTATACACAACACAGAAAAGGTCATACACATTGTCAACTTGGCAGTTTATCATCTACCTTGTTATATATGGTGCATCTATACACAACACAGACCAGTCATACACATTGTCAACTTGGCAGTTTATCATCTACACTGTTATATATGGTGCATCTATACACAACACAGACAAGTCATACACATTGTCAACTTGGCAGTTTCTCATCTACACTGTTATATATGGTGCATCTATACACAACACAGACAAGGTCATACACATTGTCAACTTGGCAGTTTATCATCTACCTTGTTATATATGGTGCATCTATACACAACACAGACCAGTCATACACATTGTCAACTTGGCAGTTTATCATCTACACTGTTATATATGGTGCATCTCGTACCCTTACATAGACCAGTCATACACATTGTCAACTTGGCAGTTTATCATCTACACTGTTATATATGGTGCATCTATACACAACACAGACCAGTCATACACATTGTCAACTTGGCAGTTTATCATCTACACTGTTATATATGGTGCATCTATACACAACACAGACCAGTCATACACATTGTCAACTTGGCAGTTTATCATCTACACTGTTATATATGGTGCAACTACACACCACACAGACCAGTCATACACATTGTCAACTTGGCAGTTTATCATCTACACTGTTATATATGGTGTATCTACACACTTACATAGACCAGTCATACACATTGTCAACTTGGCAGTTTATCATCTTCACTGTTATATATGGTGCATCTATACACAACACAGACCAGTCATACACATTGTAAACTTGGCAGTTTATCATCTACACTGTTATAAATGGTGCATCTACACACAACACAGACCAGTCATACACATTGTCAACTTGGCAGTTTATCATCTACACTGTTATATATGGTGCATCTATACACAACACAGACCAGTCATACGCATTGTCAACTTGGCAGTTTATCATCTACACTGTTATTTTTTGTGCATCTACACACTTACATAGACCAGTCATACACATTGTCAACTTGGCAGTTTATCATCTACACTGTTATATATGGTGCATCTATACACAACACAGACCAGTCATACACATTGTCAACTTGGCAGTTTATCATCTACACTGTTATATATGGTGCAACTACACACCACACAGACCAGTCATACACATTGTCAACTTGGCAGTTTATCATCTACACTGTTATATATGGTGTATCTACACACTTACATAGACCAGTCATACACATTGTCAACTTGGCAGTTTATCATCTACACTGTTATGTATGGTGCATCTACACACAACACAGACCAGTCATACACATTGTCAACTTGGCAGTTTATCATCTACACTGTTATGTATGGTGCATCTACACACAACACAGACCAGTCATACACATTGTCAACTTGGCAGTTTATCATCTACACTGTTATGTATGGTGCATCTACACACCACAGAGACCAGTCATACACATTGTCAACTTGGCAGTTTATCATCTACACTGTTATATATGGTGCATCTATACACCACACAGACAAGTCATACACATTGTCAACTTGGCAGTTTATCATCTACACTGTTATATATGGTGCATCTAGACACAACACAGACAAGTCATACACATTGTCAACTTGGCAGTTTATCATCTACACTGTTATATATGGTGCATCTATACACCACACAGACAAGTCATACACATTGTCAACTTGGCAGTTTATCATCTACACTGTTATATATGGTGCATCTACACACCACACAGACCAGTCATACACATTGTCAACTTGGCAGTTTATCATCTACACTGTTATATATGGTGCATCTACACACCACACAGACCAGTCATACACACTGGCAACTTGGCAGTTTATCATCTACACTGTTATATATGGTGCATCTATACACCACACAGACCAGTCATACACATTGTCAACTTGGCAGTTTATCATCTATACTGTTATATATGGTGCATCTCCACACTTACACAGACCAGTCATACACATTGTCAACTTGGCAGTTTATCATCTACACTGTTATATATGGTGCATCTACACACAACACACACTAGTCATACACATTGTCAACTTGGCAGTTTATCATCTACACTGTTATATATGGTGTATCTACACACAACACACACTAGTCATACACATTGTCAACTTGGCAGTTTATCATCTACACTGTTATATATGGTGTATCTACACACAACACACACTAGTCATACACATTGTCAACTTGGCAGTTTATCATCTACACTGTTATATATGGTGTATCTATACACAACACAGACCAGTCATACACATTGTCAACTTGGCAGTTTATCATCTACACTGTTATATATGGTGCATCTCCACACCACAGAGACCAGTCATACACATTGTCAACTTGGCAGTTTATCATCTACACTGTTATATATGGTGCATCTACACACAACACAGACCAGTCATACACATTGTCAACTTGGCAGTTTATCATCTACACTGTTATATATGGAGCATTTACACACAACACAGACCAGTCATACGCATTGTCAACTTGGCAGTTTATCATCTACACTGTTATATATGGAGCATTTACACACAACACAGACCAGTCATACACATTGTCAACCTGGCAGTTTATCATCTACACTGTTATATATGGTGTATCTACACACAACACAGACTAGTCATACACATTGTCAACCTGGCAGTTTATCATCTACACTGTTATATATGGTGCATCTACACACCACAGAGACCAGTCATACATATTGTCAACTTGGCAGTTTATCATCTACACTGTTATATATGGAGCATCTACACACAACACAGACTAGTCATACACATTGTCAACCTGGCAGTTTATCATCTACACTGTTATATATGGTGTATCTACACACCACACAGACCAGTCATACACATTGTCAACTTGGCAGTTTATCATCTACACTGTTATATATGGTGCATCTACACACAACACAGACCAGTCATACACATTGTCAACCTGGCAGTTTATCATCTACACTGTTATATATGGTGCATCTCCACACCACAGAGACCAGTCATACACATTGTCAACTTGGCAGTTTATCATCTACACTGTTATATATGGTGCATCTACACACAACACAGACCAGTCATACACATTGTCAACTTGGCAGTTTATCATCTACACTGTTATATATGGTGCATCTACACACCACACAGACCAGTCATACACATTGTCAACCTGGCAGTTTATCATCTACACTGTTATGTATGGTGTATCTACACACAACACAGACCAGTCATACACATTGTCAACCTGGCAGTTTATCATCTACACTGTTATATATGGTGCATCTACACACCACACAGACCAGTCATACACATTGTCAACCTGGCAGTTTATCATCTACACTGTTATATATGGTGCATCTACACACAACACAGACCAGTCATACACATTGTCAACTTGGCAGTTTATCATCTACACTGTTATATATGGTGCATCTACACACCACACAGACAAGTCATACACATTGTCAACTTGGCAGTTTATCATCTACACTGTTATATATGGTGCATCTACACACCACACAGACCAGTCATACACATTGTCAACTTGGCAGTTTATCATCTACACTGTTATATATGGTGTATCTACACACAACACAGACCAGTCATACACATTGTCAACTTGGCAGTTTATCATCTACACTGTTATATATGGTGCATCTACACACCACACAGACCAGTCATACACATTGTCAACTTGGCAGTTTATCATCTACACTGTTATATATGGTGCATCTACACACCACAGGGAGCAGTCATACACATTGTCAACTTGGCAGTTTATCATCTACACTGTTATATATGGTGCATCTACACACCACACAGACCAGTCATACACATTGTCAACCTGGCAGTTTATCATCTACACTGTTATATATGGTGCATCTACACACAACACACACTAGTCATACACATTGTCAACTTGGCAGTTTATCATCTACACTGTTATATATGGTGCATCTACACACAACACACACTAGTCATACGCATTGTCAACTTGGCAGTTTATCATCTACACTGTTATATATGGTGCATCTACACACAACACACACTAGTCATACACATTGTCAACTTGGCAGTTTATCATCTACACTGTTATATATGGTGCATCTACACACAACACACACTAGTCATACGCATTGTCAACTTGGCAGTTTATCATCTACACTGTTATATATGGTGTATCTACACACCACACAGACCAGTCATACACATTGTCAACCTGGCAGTTTATCATCTACACTGTTATATATGGTGTATCTACACACAACACAGACCAGTCATACACATTGTCAACTTGGCAGTTTATCATCTACACTGTTATATATGGTGCATCTACACACCACAGAGACCAGTCATACATATTGTCAACTTGGCAGTTTATCATCTACACTGTTATATATGGTGCATCTCCACACTTACACAGACAAGTCATACACATTGTCAACTTGGCAGTTTATCATCTATAACTGTTATATATGGTGTATCTACACACAACACACACTAGTCATACATATTGTCAACTTGGCAGTTTATCATCTACACTGTTATATATGGTGCATCTACACACTTACAGAGACCAGTCATACATATTGTCAACTTGGCAGTTTATCATCTACACTGTTATATATGGTGCATCTCCACACAACACACACCAGTCATACATATTGTCAACTTGGCAGTTTATCATCAACACTGTTATATATGGTGCATCTACACACAACACAGACCAGTCATACACATTGTCAACTTGGCAGTTTATCATCTACACTGTTATATATGGTGCATCTACACACTTACACAGACCAGTCATACACATTGTCAACTTGGCAGTTTATCATCTACACTGTTATATATGGTGCATCTACACACTTACAGAGACCAGTCATACACACTGTCAACTTGGTGTCGCTGGGTGTTTGATGAAACCAGGTTTGAGGCTGAAGACAGACTACGGCCATACCGTGCCCACATCCAGACAACACATCGCACATCCATGTTAACTGCTGTTGGGAGGTATTGGTGCACTTTGTTACCTGACGTTGTAAATAAATGACCATCTTGAGTTAATGACAACCGTAACTGCACTATAAAAATACATCAGAGGCATTCAATCAATCACATGCTTGTGTTTTTTGTTCTTCCTTTAGCGCAAAAAAATAACTGGCTGGATGTTAAAGATTGTTATCCTGAAAAACTAAAGTAAATGATGCTTCACTTTCAAGCAGTATGGGCAAGAGTGAAAACACACTGACAATATTTAAAGGGACTCTCGCTGATAACACACTCCAAGTGTCTAAGCACTGATCCTGATTAAACACCCTGTCTATTTCTGTTACTTAGAGTGACTGATTTCACATAACACTACTTACTTGACTCATCCAACATAAACACTACCTGACTGATCCAACATAACACTACCTGACTGATCCAACGTAACACTACCTCACTCATCCAACATAACACTACCTCACTCATCCAACATAACACTACCTCACTCATCCAACATAACACTACCTCAATGATCCAACATAACACTACCTGACTGATACAACTAAAGACGTCCGTCTTATTTATGTCTATGTGGCAATTCATTTTGTTTTCATTTTGCTTGCTGGGAATCAAATAGGGATTATCTACCAATAGCTCTGGGTACAATATTCATAGCAATAAAGGTCTCCCATTAGCTGACAAACCAACAGTCATAATTGTTCTGAGACTGACAAATGTTCTACTGAGGCCAACTAATGCTGAATAGACTATGACTTGGCAAGGGTACGTCGTCATCCTAATGAACTGCGACAATTGCTGACAAGCAGGAAAATAGCTGACCTTGCACCTTTAACTGCCACCATGGCTTGTTAAGTTTGAGAAGATCAGGTGCACATTGGGGAAACTAAAGTTTTTTTACATCTCCAGACTAACACTGAGATATTGACTGAGGTCTGTGGGAGTTTCTGTAAAAACGGTTACAACTCTAATGACACTGGTTCCAGTTGGGGAAAACCTTGTCTCATTATTCAGTTCCCCAAGGGAAGATCCTTACCCTGTCAAACAATACCATGCTAGAATGGTGGAGTAATATGAACAGTTCTTCAAAATAATTTTAGGAAAGTCAATAAGTTGATTTTCAGTTTGACTTCCTGTTTGTGAGAAAAAGTATTCAGTATTGGTGATGATGTGGATCCAGAAACTGAGGGACGGAGTTCTGAGCAGCTGATCTGGGAATCTGGGAAGGTATGTGTGTGTGTGTGTGTGCGTGTGTGCGTGTGTGCGTGTGTGCGTGTGTGCGTGTGTGTGTGCGTTTCCTGGAGTCTTTTTAAGGTACTTCTGTGTTTAACATGACACGATGGACCCCAAAGGAATTCAAAATATTTAAATTGAGATAAAAACAAACAAGAATTCCAATTCTGCTCATCAATTATTGTCTGAGTAAATTCACAAACATTTTTTCATATCAGCTGAAACAGCCACAACTCTAATATGTATGTCACTTGTTGTGTGAGGGACTGTCGGGTAGTCTAGTGGTTAAAGTGATTGATCGTCATGCCGAAGACCAGGGTTCGATTCCCGACATGGGTACAATGTGTGAAGCCGGTAAGCAGCGTAAAACCATACTCACTCACTCACTCACTCACTCACTCACTCACCGACCCACCCACCCACTCACTCACTCACTCACTCACTCACTCACTCACGCACCCACTCAATCAATCACTCACTCACTCACTCACTCTGGCGGACACAAAGAACGTGTGACTAAGAGCTGCAGTTACTGATTACGGTCATGAAAAGCTGATACACTACTACAACATTCCAACTTATTTTGAATCGACTCCCACCCTGCTCGCCAGTCACCCTATCTACCTGACTACCTATATCTACTGTTGTTGTTTGCTGTTGACACATACAGGCAGATGAAAGAGTTACAACCCCACAAGACAGCATGTTTATGTATCTGAAACACGGCCACCATTCTCAGGACTGTTGTGGCTCCTTATATCCTCAGCAAACAGCTCAAGTCTTGTCTCATCTAATCACTGCTCTGTGTAAATTACAGAACAGACAACAATATTAGAGACATTAGGCCTCTTCTTAAACAGACTAGACACCCAACCATTAGACAGAAACGGGTCATTACACATGGGGACAAAATGGGGATCTAATGGGCACAATGGCTGATGCGTGTGACCACTTACTCTGCTATATGCAACCCTCATGAAAGCCATGAAGAAAACCATCAAGGGAACTACATGTTGACATAGAATCGTCAAACTACAAAAAATATGACTTTTAACGAGTCAAAGTATGGCATTTATGATATATCTATCCATTCTATGTCAACTAAAGTTCCTGTCAAGGCGTCAATAGTGGTAATCTGACCGTGGTTGCTGTTCATAACAGTGAGTTGTGAGATCTTCAGATGGTATTTCCGGTGTTACGTGTTCATGGTAATGTACTCATGCAGAATGTTCTGTAATGTTCTAGTGCAGCTAGACTGGTGAGGGCACTGTGTAGAAATCTCCAGTAGCTAGCTATCCTGTATATAAGGGGCATGTTTACGTATTGACCTGTAACAACGACGAGAGATGACACAGCATAATGAGACATGACAAGACATACTGAGACATGACAAGACATACTGAGACATGACAGCAAGCGGACTTAGGGTCTTTTCTGTCTTTGAACCCCATGGGGACTTTCTGGCTGATCGTGTGTCACTGACATGGATGGTTGCTCACGCTATCCATCCCTGGTTTTGAGGCCATGGTTCAACTACTTTACAGACAGCATTGTGTGAACATGCTTCCAACCCAGGAACAGTCTGACATAGATGGATGAGCAAGAATATGCTGCTCATAGCCTATAGTATCTGAATCAAAGAGAGAAATTCCCGCAAAACCGTAATTTTCTGAATCCTCCACTTGACATAAAGATGCAAACTTCAGTAGCTCATGTTTGCTCACAATACAACTCACTCTTTTCAAAAGGTCAAAAAATAGCTTTAGCAAATAAATGGATGCTCATAAATGGACAACCTAATTAAACTTGAAAGCTCCTTGAAAAAATATTTTCTAAATTAGATCAGGTGTGTTCGATTTTCAGGGACCGAGTTATTTCTTGATTTACAAGAATAGAACTGTCAAGATGTTTAGAAGAGTTCAGAAATCGCTGTGTTTAAGCTCCCTCTTTCATCTGTGGGACCAGTATAGCTGAGATGATTGTCTAATGCCACCGAAGTCTGTGACAGTCCTGGTAATCCACACTGGTCACATTCACTTCAGTTTCCCAGTCTGCTAATCTGCTTGACCAGGGGTCCGCCCAGCCATGCTGTCAACTCACGGCACCATGCTGAGAAGTTGACATCTGACCTCTGCTCCCACCTCTGCAACAACCTCCTCTCCACCAGCTAAGACAACATTGTGACATGTTCTGACTCTAACACTGTGGTAATCTGGCTATAAACATGTCAAGTTGGTACACGTCTCGGTGCTAATTACTAAAGACAGTGTGCAAGTGTTGACACAACTGATAATATAGCCTGGTAAGCTCCTCACACTGTCCCCTGATTTCTCCTGAGCCTCCCAGGCCAGGATACCTGGGCTGACCACATGTTTGGACGGCCCAATCAGCCCTGGTTGCAAATGTTTGCCCATAGCTAAGTGAGGATATGTCATGTGGCCAGTAGTATTTGGGAAGCTGTTAAAACTAGCGAAAAGGCACTCAGAATGTGCAGATGAATTAAGGTTTATTTACATAAATATAAAACCTCAACGTGACAGAACAACCAGTCTTAATAATACGCACAAACAGATTCCATGAGGTGTGAAAGGCAAAATGGAGGTGAAAATAATATGAATAGATCACTGAAAATCAGTGATGACACCAAGTTTTATTGAAAAGAGTAAACCTGTCCTGTGGTAATAGTCGATCCTTATTTTATTAGTATGTGAGGTGGTGAGGTGAAATGGGGTTTAGCATTGCGTTCAGATTATTGCACTTATATAGCAACGTGTGTGTGTGTGTGTGTGGTGTGGTGTGTGTGTGTGTGTGTGTCTGCTTGTACTAGTCTGGACTAATAGATTTTATAGTGCTAGCCCACTGAGATACCATGCAAAAGTTTAACATGAATACCCTACTCAGACACGGTATACTCAGACTCTGGGCCGACCAGTCCTTGTTTTAGCCCCTCAATGTCAAGCACCAGGCAGGGTAACATCAAGTACCACCTTTTAATGTCTTTTGGTATGATGCGGCTGGGGATCGAACCCCAGACTTTCCGTTCTCAGGGCAGACATTCTATCCACTAGACCATGGAGGCGGTGCTTCATAATAGCATGTGAGAAGCTGAACGGTAACTACAGACATGCCTGCTTGTGGTGGCTGACTGTTATTTCCCTGTAGATCAGGAAGAAATGCATTGTTACAATTGAACAGCAACATATTCATGCTGTTAGAACCTCAACTCAACAAACAAAGAAACAACGTTTTCCAATTTCAATGTCATGTTGGACTTTGGAATGTTTGATTTCATGTTTTTTCAACTGCAACATTTTTACATCACCAGACTAACAAGAAATATGCCTTTACTCACAGTAGCCAATATTGAAAATATGAAGCAAAAATCAATTAAATGTAATATCTAAATATGTTGAACGAATATTGATGAAATGGTATTTCCGTGATATTTTTTTGGTGCCAACAGCGATCAAATGTTCCATCATAATTACGGGGATATAATATACTGGGATCAATACCAGCACGGAATACAACCCAAGGTTGTCCGGGGAGTAGAACCCATGGCTGTCCGGGGAGTAGAAACCATGGCTGTCAGGGGAATACGACCCATGGCTGTCAGGGGAATACAACCCATGGCTGTCAGGGGAATACGACCCATGGCTGTCAGGGGAATACAACCCATGGCTGTCTGGGGAGTAGAACCCATGGCTGTCAGGGGTGTAGAACCCATGTCTGTCCGGGGAGTAGAACCCAAGGCTGTACGGGGAGAAGAACCCAAGGCTGTCCGGGGAGTAGAACCCATGTCTATCCGAGGAGTAGAACCCAAGGCTGTCCAAGGAGTAGAACCCAAGGTTGTCCGGGGAGTAGAACCCAAGGCTGTCCGGGGAGTAGAACCCATGGCTGTCCGAGGAGTAGAACCCATGGTTGTCCGGGGAGTAGAACCCATGTCTATCCGAGGAGTAGAACCCATGGCTGTCTGGGGAGTAGAACCCATGTCTGTCCGAGGAGTAGAACCCATGGCTGTCTGGGGAGTAGAACCCATGTCTATCCGAGGAGTAGAACCCATGGCTGTCTGGGGAGTAGAACCCATGGCTGTCCGGGGAGTAGAACCCATGTCTGTCCGAGGAGTAGAACCCATGGCTGTCTGGGGAGTAGAACCCATGTCTATCCGAGGAGTAGAACCCATGGCTGTCTGGGGAGTAGAACCCATGGCTGTCCGGGGAGTAGAACCCATGTCTATCCGAGGAGTAGAACCCATGGCTGTCTGGGGAGTAGAACCCATGTCTATCCGAGGAGTAGAACCCATGGCTGTCCGGGGAGTAGAACCCATGTCTATCCGAGGAGTAGAACCCATAGCTGTCTGGGGAGTAGAACCCATGTCTGTCCGAGGAGTAGAACCCATGGCTGTCTGGGGAGTAGAACCCATGGCTGTCTGGGGAGTAGAACCCATGGCTGTCTGGGGAGCAGAACCCATGGCTGTCTGGGGAGTAGAACCCATGTCTGTCCGAGGAGTAGAACCCATTGCTGTCTGGGGAGTAGAACCCATGTCTATCCGAGGAGTAGAACCCATGGCTGTCTGGGGAGTAGAACCCATGTCTGTCCGAGGAGTAGAACCCATGGCTGTCCGGGGAGTAGAAACCATGGCTGTCCGGGGTGTAGAACCCATGTCTGTCCGGGGAGTAGAACCCAAGGCTGTCCGGGGAGTAGAACCCATGTCTGTCCGAGGAGTAGAACCCATGGCTGTCTGGGGAGTAGAACCCATGTCTATCCGGGGAGTAGAACCCATGGCTGTCTGGGGAGTAGAACCCATGGCTGTCTGGGGAGTAGAACCCATGGCTGTCTGGGGAGTAGAACCCATGTCTGTCCGAGGAGTAGAACCCATGGCTGTCTGTGGAGTAGAACCCATGTCTATCCGGGGAGTAGAACCCATGTCTATCCGGGGAGTAGAAACCATGGCTGTCCGGGGTGTAGAACCCATGTCTGTCTGGGGAGTAGAACCCATGGCTGTCTGGGGAGTAGAACCCATGTCTGTCCGAGGAGTAGAACCCATGGCTGTCTGGGGAGTAGAACCCATGTCTATCCGAGGAGTAGAACCCATGGCTGTCTGGGGAGTAGAACCCATGTCTGTCCGAGGAGTAGAACCCATGTCTGTCCGGGGAGTAGAACCCATGGCTGTCTGGGGAGTAGAACCCATGGCTGTCAGGGGAATACAACCCATGGCTGTCTCTGGAGTAGAACCGATGGCTGTCTGGGGAGTAGAACCAATGGCTGTCAGATGAATATGACCCATGGCTGTAAGGGGAATACGACCCATGGCGGTCAGGGGAATACGACCCATGGCTGTCAGGGGAATACGACCCATGGCTGTCAGATGAATATGACCCATAGCTGTCAGGGGAATACGACCCATGGCTGTTAGGGGAATACGACCCATGGCTGTTAGGGGAATACGACCAATGGCTGTCAGATGAATATGACCCATGGCTGTCAGGGGAATACGACCCATGGCTGTTAGGGGAATACGACCAATGGCTGTTAGGGGAATACGACCCATGGCTGTCAGGGGAATACGACCCATGGCTGTTAGGGGAATACGACCCAAGGCTGTTAGGGGAATACGACCCATGGCTGTTATGGGAATACGACCCCTGGCTCAGTGGCTGTCAGGGGAATACGACCCATGGCTGTTAGGGGAATACGACCCATGGCTGTCAGGGGAATACGACCCATGGCTGTTAGGGGAATACGACCCATGGCTGTCAGGGGAATACGACCCATGGCTGTAAGGGGAATACGACCCATGGCTGTTAGGGGAATACGACCCATGGCTGTCAGGGGAATACGACCCATGGCTGTCAGGGGAATACGACCCATGGCTGTCAGGGGAATACGACCCATGGCTGTTAGGGGAATACGACCCATGGCTGTTAGGGGAATACGACCTATGGCTTTGATTTTTATATCTATTTTTCTGAAAATAGCAAAAATACTTGAAATGTGATACACTGTCAGTGTAAGTATGAGTTGTCATTTATAGAGATAAGAAACTTAGTCATTATTCATCTGGCTTGTATGTCATGAGTGATTAGTGACAAAATACCATTGAAAGTATGTTTAACACGAAAGAGGTGTGATGAAAAAATGAACTCAAATATAAAATTTATTTTCGGTGAACAAGTTCAACATCAGTAGCATGAAACAAAACAGATGGAACTGTGCAAGAGGAAGACTCAATAAGACTCGTAGTCCATGTCAATCCTTGGTTGTTAATACGAAGCCATGAAGCCATCGCACAGACAATCCAATGCTGGCCCTGTGTACAGCTAGCTCTCTGTGGAAACTGATAACACATTAGTTATGTCATCAATTAGACATGCCAGTCAATAACTCATTGTGGATGAAATGTGACAGCCACTTACATTCCTCTGACTTACAGGATATTAGAACAAATGTTTGTAATACGTTCTCTACTTTCATATCCTTGCACCTATTTGACCTCGTCCTTGAGATCTCACTTGAAAACAAAGATTGTTTGGCTGCAATATGCACTAAACATGTCGATCCTTTGCAAAATGTCTTACAATACAGGGTGAACCATCGCTGACTGTCATCCCACTTGAGACACAATCTCTCCTGCAAGTTAGTTTATTTCTTTGTCAAACCACAAGAAGTGTAGCCCCTTTTCAATAACATACATGAACAACAGCACTCAGTGACCAGTCTATCAGTGTTACAGGGCTACACTCAGTGACCAGTCTATCAGTGTTACAGGGCTGCACTCAGTGACCAGTCTATCAGTGTTACAGGGCTGCACTCAGTGACCAGTCTATCAGTGTTACAGGGCTGCACTCAGTGACCAGTCTATCAGTGTTACAGGGCTGCACTCAGTGACCAGTCTATCAGTGTTACGGGGCTACACTCAGTGACCAGTCTATCAGTGTTACAGGGCTGCACTCAGTGACCAGTCTATCAGTGTAACAGGGCTGCACTCAGTGACCAGTCTATCAGTGTTACAGGGCTACACTCAGTGACCAGTCTATCAGTGTTACAGGGCTGCACTCAGTGACCAGTCTATCAGTGTTACAGGGCTGCACTCAGTGACCAGTCTATCAGTGTTACAGGGCTGCACTCAGTGACCAGTCTATCAGTGTTACAGGGCTGCACTCAGTGACCAGTCTATCAGTGTTACAGGTCTACACTCAGTGACCAGTCTATCAGTGTTACAGGGCTGCACTCAGTGACCAGTCTATCAGTGTAACAGGGCTGCACTCAGTGACCAGTCTATCAGTGTTACAGGGCTACACTCAGTGACCAGTCTATCAGTGTTACAGGGCTGCACTCAGTGACCAGTCTATCAGTGTTACAGTGTTACACTCAGTGACCAGGCTATCAGTGTTACAGGGCTACACTCAGTGACCAGTCTATCAGTGTTACAGGGCTACACTCAGTGACCAGTCTATCAGTGTTACAGGGCTGCACTCAGTGACCAGTCTATCAGTGTTACAGGGCTGCACTCAGTGACCAGTCTATCAGTGTTACAGGGCTGCACTCAGTGACCAGTCTATCAGTGTTACAGGGCTGCACTCAGTGACCAGTCTATCAGTGTTACAGGGCTACACTCAGTGACCAGGCTATCAGTGTTACAGGGCTGCACTCAGTGACCAGTCTATCAGTGTTACAGGGCTGCACTCAGTGACCAGTCTATCAGTGTTACAGGGCTGCACTCAGTGACCAGTCTATCCATGTTACAGGTCTACACTCAGTGACCAGGCTATCAGTGTTACAGGGCTACACTCAGTGACCAGTCTATCCATGTTACAGGTCTACACTCAGTGACCAGTCTATCAGTGTTACAGGGCTACACTCAGTGACCAGTCTATCAGTGTTACAGGGCTACACTCAGTGACCAGTCTATCCATGTTACAGGGCTACACCCAGTGACCAGTCTATCAGTGTTACAGGGCTACACTCAGTGACCAGTCTATCAGTGTTACAGGGCTGCACCCTGAGTCTTCAAACCCAGAAATATGTTTGGGTGCATCAGTGTTTTAACCATGATAAAACACTTTGTCAATGCCCAAAACTGGGGAAGATAGATCCATCCCCAAGAAAAACAGGACATCACTGCCACCATAATTAGTTATGTAGCGGTCATAATACTTCCCATTATGGGATTCGAACCATGGACCTCCAGATCCAAGATAGGACGCTTTGTCCCTTTGATCAAGAGGTCAACAATGCCAAGGTGACGAGATACGGATTCTTCTGTGGGATGACTCCACACCCTGCTACTGTTACAAATTATTTTAATAACCTTATTTGACCTCAACTTTTGAGAACACTTCTATTACCATTGACCAACAGATTTATCTGTCCATATCATGCAAAGTACTGGTTTGATTTCCTATCCAAATTATCCCCACAATGCCCCAGCCATGGCTGAACAAACTCGACATGTAGCACAGACTAATCTGGTGAGCTCAACCGCCCAGAATGCAATTGTCTAATGCAGCATCAGTGTCCACACAAGTGAAACACCCCATGACCTGTACAGCCTCAGGTGGCATGTTAATACCATGGGCGATGACCCATGGTCAAGATCAAATGATATACTGTAAATATACACACTGACCCCCTCTGATTGATCCTGTCCAGTGGGTGTACACAATGTGATAGGACACACAGATGCTCATCTACAGGGAGGTAAACGTGCCATCGGACCATGTATTCCACTCAATATTCACAATCATCCATTTTATTGTCCAGAAATGTCTCAAATTCCTTGAGTGTAATGGGTAAATGTTCACTATCCAAGAGCTGTTCTTGTTGCAGCAATAGAAATTAACATTATTAGTTCACTAGTCCTTGTAACATAACATATAGCCAAATCCTTACAAATGGCAAATTTCTAATAGTCCTTATGATACATTAAGTATTGGGCAGTTTGGTAAGGGCTACATGACAAGTGCCAATTTCTAACAATGTCATTGGGCACAACATATTCTTCTGTAAATATGCTCTTAACCTTACATGTAGGCCTATGTTAAGGTAAACAGATTGTATGTATGTCTACAAAATAGCCTCTGTTCCGAAATCAAATGTTTGGCAATAAATTCATCTTATCTTATCTTATATGTCCATGGAATAGTGTGTAATATTTAAATCTCAGCCTGGCAAACTAGTGGTTGATATCATGAGCAGCACCACACACCACAGTATTGCAGGAATGTCACATCAAGACAGTATTTGACTGCCTGCAATGTACACACTTTTATACTCTACTCAGAAACTTATGCATAGGTTTCCTTTAAGTTTAACAGGGGTGTGCTGTACCAGACATACCATATTCGACGTAATAAGCACCCAGGGCGCTCTCAAAATTAGATTAGAAATAGGGGCTCTTATAAGAATATCATTTTGGTGAAAAAAAAACAGAGTTAAAGGATATATTTCGTGGTTTATGCTGACAGCCTGAAATGTTTATATATGACAGATATATTTTTCCAGAATTTAATTGTCCATAATTAAGGGTGCATATAACACATGAGTGCGGATTATACACGAATAAATATGTCTTGTGTACATTGATCAATCGGAAGGGGTCCTAAATGGGATTGTTCACTAGCCAATATATTAGCTTATATTGTCGTGGGCGCTTATTAGAGTGGGGCGCTTATTACGTCGAATACGGTATTGCCACACAAGGGTATGCTATATCAGACATATTGCCATACAAGGATGTGCCATATCAGACATATTGCCATACAGGGGTGTGCTATATCAGACATTGCCATACAGGGGTGTGCCATATCAGACATATTGCCATACAGGGTATTTATTTGTAAAATTTATATCATTTCATTTCATGTCATGAAGCAGGATCACCCAAAGTGACAAGTCCGACACATCTGCCGCCACTTTGGTGGAAATAGCATGGTATGGTGCTGACAGACAACAACCAGTACACCAACAGACCTTCAGGTGACGCCCATAG
The DNA here is from genome assembly GCF_023055435.1 of Haliotis rufescens. NCBI lineage: Eukaryota > Metazoa > Mollusca > Gastropoda > Lepetellida > Haliotidae > Haliotis > Haliotis rufescens. The sequence continues at coordinate 2,991,182 of NW_025964057.1, forward strand.
GTCCCCACACTTCTTGTTTCCCTTGCTGAGTCTAGCAGTACAACAATTGAATTTTGTCCCCCATGTCTGTCAGCAGAGGACCCTCATCCCTTAAGCTGTGATTCAATTTATCCTTAATGACCTTGATGGAACTGACCTGGGGCATCTTGGACACTGTGTCATAAAATTGGCCCTTAATTGGTCTGTCCTTCCTGATGACCAGCAGCACTGACCCCAAGCAAGGACAGAACAGGCCCCCTGTCATTGCCTGTACAGGGTCCTCTTGACACGAAGCCATGACAAGTGTGGGCAGCCCATGCGCTGTAGAATACAGAATAAACCTAAGGTGCCTCGCAATATTCACACTTCTTGTCAGTTATTGAAAGGTTTGCTGCCTCATTTAGCAATGCCTCTCCAGGTGCTGAATTAATTCAGGACAAAGGCATCATTCTGAAGATGTTTTCATGCATAAACACAGTGGAGGAGGAGAAATCCAATCAAGTCCCCATCTTGACTTGTACCCACCAGCACTGCTTCTCAATGACAGAAGACTGCAGACACTAGGAACTTGATATGGAATATTAATGGACCTGCTTGAGGAGTTTACATTAAATGGCAGCGTGATTGCCCATTTGCATTCATCCCTCTGAGATTTCCTGCCTCCCATGTTGCAGCCTGCTATCACCCTGTATAGGACATCTATAATAATGAATGATCTGAGCGAGACTTTGATGGTTCCATTTGTCATTCATGCCATAAAAACATCATTGTATACAGAAAGACTTATTCCATTCTGATGAGCTACAATTTTATATTCATTGAATGACACCAACTGTGAGAATTGTACTTCCAGCATGGCCTTCAACATGCCATCCACTCCTTGTGGGAATTCTAAACAGCTCCTCAATGACGTGGGCTTGTCATACACATTGTGATGAGTGTTGATTAATTCACACTGTCCCCACTAACGAGAGTAAACAATGAGGGAGCGTCACCACCAGCTACCAGACATACAATGTCATTACCACAGTCATCTGTATGGCAATATGTCTGATAAATTACACATCTGCATGGCAATTACGTCAGATATGACATATCCCTGCATGGCAATATGTCTGGTATAGCACACTCTTGTATGGCAATATGTCTGATATAGCACATCCTTGTACTATAGCACATCCTTGTATGGCAATATGTCTGATATACCAAATCCTTGTATTGTAATATGTCTGATATAGCACATTCTTGTATGGCAATATGCCTGACATTGCACTCCCTTGTATGGCAAAATGTCTGACATAGCACATATCTGTATGGCAATATGTCTGATATAGCAAATCCTTGTATTGTAGTATGTCTGATATAGCACATCCTTGTATGGCAATATGTCTGATATAACAAATCCTTGTATTGTAATATGTCTGATATAGCACATCCTTGTATGGCAATATGTCTGATATACCAAATCCTTGTATTGTAATATGTCTGATATAGCACATTCTTGTATGGCAATATGCCTGACATTGCACTCCCTTGTATGGCAAAATGTCTGACATAGCACATATCTGTATGGCAATATGTCTGATATAGCAAATCCTTGTATTGTAGTATGTCTGATATAGCACATCCTTGTATGGCAATATGTCTGATATAACAAATCCTTGTATTGTAATATGTCTGATATAGCACATCCTTGTATGGCAATATGTCTGATATACCAAATCCTTGTATTGTAATATGTCTGATATAGCACACCCTTGTATGGCAATATGTCTGATATAGCACACCCTTGTATGGCAATATGTCTGATATAGCACATCCAATTATGGCAATATGTCTGATATAGCACACCCTTGTATGGCAATGTGTCTGATATGTCACACCCCTATATGGCATTAAATCAGATATTGCTCCCCTCTGTATGACAGTAGAGATGACACCACACATCTTACAAGATGCTCCACAACCCAGCCTGTCTCTTCCCCATCATTACCTGTGACAGACTCGCAGTGTGAGGTGAGTCCCGAGGATCATCTACCACACTGACTGACAGCTCCGTCTTCATCACATCAATAACGCTCCTACATGGCTGTAACTCTCAGTCGGGGATTTAATGATGATGCCATCTAATCAAGCTGTTGGCGTTAACGATGACTGTGTGGTTGGCTCAAGACATTACGGACTATCTTCCATGCTGTGCAAACACTTCCTCATCATAACTGGGTGTGTTAATATTGACTGCTCCAGTGTTAGCTCCACAATGTGCTGCCTTAGTGAGATGGCCACTGATGAGATGGCCTCGGGAACGAGAGGGACTCCGTCTCAAGTCGTGTTATTTAAGATTTGGACAAGGCAATCAAATCAAGCAAACATTAGCAAGAGTGTAGTCATCATAGCTATCATTTCAGATACTGCGAATAACCAACATGACATCTGAGTGGACAACCGCTGCCATCTCAGTGGACAACCGCTGGCATTCTTATAGTTTCTGTGATGAAGTTGGTAGGGCTCCATTATGATGGTGTTGTAACTTGAAGGAACCTAAATGGTTTAATTATTCCCTCTATCCATGGCAGGACCAGCAGAACTTTCCCAAGCTCCACCGAGTCCATTCAGACCACATCTCCTCCAACATACTCAATTTGGCTTGCCACATACACGATACACATTGTCAAAATTACTCACTACTGTCCACAATGTAGCTTTCTTAAAATCTGAAATGCTACATTTATATTACAGATCTTGGTGACGATGGGCAACCAGATGTACTTATAATGTAACCACTTCAGGCCAATGCTGTTGCTAACAAGTTATAACATCCATATACCGTGTATGAAACATTCTATGGGGATTCCAGACAAGGTCCCAACAGCTCATGCTTGTCCACAGAGACAACGAGAAAGGGGATCAGGTGGTCCTTTATTTGCCCCTTGATGTGACAGGATGAGCAGATCCAAAAAGGTAGCTGTCAGAAAGTCAGTGCTAACTATGGGTCGATCAGTTCAGTTGGCCCTATTGGCCATTGTCAGTTGAATACCTCTTGGTCTCATCTTTGAAGTGAGTGAGTGAAGTGAGTGAGTGAGTGAGTGAGTGAGTGAGTGAGTGAGTGAGTGAGTGAGTGAGTGAGTGAGTGAGTGAGTGAGAGAATGAGTGAGTGAGTGAGTGAGTGAGTGAGTGAGTGAGTGAGTGAGTGAAGTGAGTGAGTGAGTGAGTGAGTGAGTGAGTATGCTTTTATGCCGCTTTTAGCAATATTCCAGCAATATCGCTGCGGGGCACACCAGAAATAGGCTTCACACATTGTGCCTATGTGAGGAATCGAACCTGGGTCTTCAGCGTGTTGAATGAACGCTTTAACCACTAGGCTACCCCACTGCCCGTAGTCATCAGAAGATGTGGATCGTTTCGTACACATTCAGTCACTGGTTTGGCTGGCTATTGAAAGGGTGCTGGGATAGAGCTGGACCAACATTCAGTGGCTCTCATCCCACCACTGAAGATCTACAAACTACCATCACATGACATATCACTATAAGCACCACATCCTCCCTACCTCCAACCCACGTCTTTGCTATGACAACACGAACAAAAGTCAGGTGTTGATGATACCATCACGGGAAAGCCACATCTTGATTCCCGTGGCATCATTCAATCCCCTCATCTACAACCCTGATCTCGTGTCTACACCATCAGAACACAGACTCCAATAAACTAATGTCTGCTCAATCTTCAGGATGGCCCAGTGTGATGACCACACCTGCAGCAATTCCAGCAACACAATGACCAGTCAATAGATACAACCAAGGAATTGGCAATAGATTAGATGGCTTGTACTGTTTCAGTATTTTCGGTTCCCTGTGCCTCAATCATTCAGCCAGTGCTGGCTTGTGTTGTTTCAGTATTTTCGGTTCCCTGTGCCCCAATTATTCAGTCACTGCTGGCTTGTGCTGTTTCAGTATTCCTGGTTGGGCAGAGCACAATAATAATGGCCAATACCATTTTTTAAAGCCCTTTGAATTTCACGGAAGAACTCTCGCCAATAGCGCCTCCCTTGATGTTATTCCACTTCCATTATCTGAGGAATTAGTGATAACGACCTTGAAAGTGTGACAAGAGGGAGGCCACCATGCCAGCTGCTGATGTTTGCTGTGCTTCAAACAGTTACCATCCATTACACTGATAACGTTATCCTGTCAACTAATACACTTCTGTAAATTGTGATTAATCTAAGTTTCATGATGTTTGGAAGGAAAGTATCTATTTCAAGATTGGTATTAATACAATGTGAATAATAGTGACAAAACCCTTCCATAATTATAAGAAATCTCTGCTATAAGCTACAAGCAGAGTTCCTTGTACAATGCCGACTACATAATAAACGTGCACATTCCCTTTAATCATAAAAAATATATTCAATAAAGTATTTTTACAGTGTGATCTTTGTCAATTACTTCATCTGCAGCTTCCTCTGCACATTTGTAACAGTATGTATCTTTTTGATGCAACATTATAAATTAATCAAAACTTCAGAAGGACTAAAAGAGAAAACAGGATTAAATCTCCATTCTTTATTGATGTCATGATCACATTACATGTTGTGCAGTCTTGCAAGCTTCTGCTTTAGAATAACAGGCTATCATTTCAGATTTATCAAGAAACTAATCACACTAGCGGCAACCGACCTAATCACACCCTCGTAAAGCGATGAAAGTTCAAATCTAAATATAATAACCACCAACAGATAATGTTTGTCAGGATAACAAGAAAATATCAAAGTTCATGCAGTACAGTATGTTGTAACTTCCATGTTGTCATTCTTAAAAAATGTACATCTATGGATGATTTGTCTCATCGTCTCTCAACCGTATTATTCTCCCATTCGCTCAACTTTTTCTGTCATGCAAAGGCCCTAAATGAAGCAAGTCTAGATTTTCCTAAAAATCATGAATCTCCCATCACACTCGGGCTCCTTTTCAATTATATGTTTCTATCAAATTTATATATTTTCAGAGAATAAGCGTTAGTCTATTTCATGGACAACAACAGCCTTCTTTTATAGCTCATCCTTTAGACAGGCTAGAATCCTGTGTAGGTTTGGATGCCTGTTTGAGCTTGACTTCTCATTCTTGGTTTTCAGCACTACACTTGTTCTCGTGGGTTTATCAAGGCGGAGACCCGTGAAGATCCGGGGTAGAATAGGTCTTCAGGAACCCATGCTTGCCGTAAAAGGTGACCATGCTTGTCGTAAGAGGCGACTAACAGGATTGGGCGGTCAGGCTTGACTTGGTTGATGCATGTCATCGTATCCGAATTGCGTGGATCGATGGCATCCTCCCCTGATCATGACTGAACTCTTTCACGTAAATGACAGTTAAATTGTAAATGAGTTATATTGGCTGCATATGGTTTTTCACAAATCAAAACTCCACAGGATCTTGTTGTGGGTCATTGAGGAGCCGAGATGCTAGAAGATGCTGATAGCCTGCAACTTCAATAACTTACAACGCCAGGTTAAAAAAGGCCACAATTAGAATTAATTAAATTAAATTCAAGAAAAACATTTTCAAAGGAATTTCCATGATCAAAATTGCACAATAACCAGTGAAAATTAATCAAATCGATTTCATGAATACTTTGAAGGTATTTTCAAAGGTAATTACGAAGAAATAATGGTAGACAACTATTTGGAATTCCTTTTGATAAATATTGTAATCTTAATAATAGTCTTGTACTAACGAAACCTAGGTTCTGGTAGAAACCTTTCTTGTGTTTAATCTCCAACCAGGAGCTTCAATTAACAACATTAAGGACGGCAACAGGCCGAATACAGCGCCGGAACAATGGATCAAAGCACGGGTCATGTTCTCATCAACGATCCTGATGTTATTAAGATGCTAATTTAAAGTATAATGACTGCTCACAGTAGCATGACAATGATGTCCACTGTTCTGCTCAATGTTTTGCTACCAGCATGACTCTATTGATCTTCGACACATTTGTAGCGGAATATTCAGTTTCATTTCTTTGGAAATAGGTAGAAAATTGGCAGCATTCTCCTCATCACCACCATTAGGAGGTACTGAAAAGATCGATGTTGGTCAATATGATGGTGACGAGAGTCCAGGTGATGATGTTGAGGTGGATGAAGAGCGACATTCACACGCTCGGCACGCAGGCTGTAATGACATTGGTCAGCAGATGCATTCCTCGTAACCCTATTTTCCCCTGGAGGTCCGCAATGGCTGGACACACACTGAACTATGTCGGATATAGAGGAGGCTGGATAATAACATTTACACCTCAGAAAGGACCAAAATGTCAAACTTCTCCGTGACCGCTGGCGGTGAGAACTGCTGTTACCAAACTGCTGCACTAGGTTCTGTACACAGTAGCAATCTGGTCAACCCTTGTTCTAGACTAACATCTAGTCTCTGAAATGAACATATCTTACAGAAATAAACAGTTAAATTATCTTAATAAAAATAAAATAAAAAGGAGCCCAGAGACGCTCTTCATTTTCAGATACTGCAGTAATCTAGACTTGCCAAACATTATAGACATGCATGGGAAGTATGAGATATACTTGTATCAGGGTCTCTATGACAGACTACCCTTGTTCCTGAAGTAGGCTTGGCCTATATGGAGGGTCTCCAGAAGCCCCAGATAATGTCCTGAAGGCCTGGTGCTATCTGACACAGTGAACCGAGAAATGGTACAAAGACAAATAATCAGTACTGGTCATGAAACAACAGCTTCAGTTCTTGGAGAATGTTACTCCACATTCTATGTATTATTTCATCTGAGAATGATCTCCAGAACCTTCTCCAGCATCAGCCATGAAACAACAGCTTCACTTCTTATCTAGTAAACATACACTGATGTACACAGCAAATAACTTTAAAATCTGTACAATCATAAGTAATAAAGGTCTTTGTTGCCTGTATTCCTATTTTTATCATATTTTGCCATGTTCCTATCACTGCACCATATAAATATTCTCTTTTTGTACATTGTCCAAAGTGGGCATTATTTTTACAATAAAATTCTTGATTCTTGATAAGTTAAACAAATATTTGAACTGATCCAGAGAAAGAGAACAGCCTTGTAGAAATTAATGTTCTTTAATCAACTGGAGACCATGGATATCTCTCAAGCTGGTCAGCAGTTACCATCCCCAGTACCAGATATTCTCAACCCCTGTTGGGGCAGTGGGGTAGCCGAGTGGTTAAAGCATTTGCTCGTCACGCCGAGGACCTGGGCTCGATTCCCGACATTGGTACAATGTGTGAAGAACATTCAGTGATCCCCGCTGTGATATTGCTGAAATTTTGTTCAAAGCGGCGTAAAATCATACTCACTCACTTACTCAACCAATGTGACCCATCAAACCCCTTTATAATCACTTCTATTAAAGTTACGAGGCACTCAAATTCTCCAGTGGAAATTTCAACTAATGGAAGAAATAAACTTGGAGTTAATAGTCTGAAAAACCTGATTTCTCCAATCTGTGTGCAGATCGACTCGTATATCCGTGTATCCCCGAATGACCAACTCCCTGGAGTTGGATGTTATTATCCCGATATATCACTCTCTGTCCTGTCCTTCAATACCATAACTCACAAGGAGCAGGTCATTTTCTGGTTGGTCAGTCAGTACTCCCAAACATGTTTCTGGCTTATTGATATTAACTTTGTGCGGACATACAGCTGACAGACAGGAAGGCCACCTTCTGTGACGGATGTGTCAGGTGACCCAGGCGGAGATACTGTGACACACTGAGATACTGTGACAGGCTGAGATACTGTGACAGGCGGAGATACTGTGACAGGCTGAGATACTGTGACAGGCGGAGATACTGTGACAGGCTGAGATACTGTGACAGGCGGAGATACTGTGACAGGCTGAGATACTGTGACAGGCTGAGATACTGTGACAGGTGGAGATACTGTGACACACTGAGATACTGTGACAGGCTGAGATACTATGACAGGCGGAGATACTGTGTCAGGCGGAGAACCTGTGACAGGCTGAGATACTGTGACAGGCGGAGATACTGTGACAGGCGGAGATACTGTGACAGGCTGAGATACTGTGCCAGGCTGAGATACTGTGACAGGCGGAGATACTGTGACAGGCTGAGATACTGTGCCAGGCTGAGATACTGTGACAGGCGGAGATACTGTGACAGGCTGAGATACTGTGACAGGCTGAGATACTGTGACAGGCTGAGATACTGTGACACACTGAGATACTGTGACAGGCTGAGATACTGTGACAGGCGGAGATACTGTGACAGGCGGAGATACTGTGACAGGCGGAGATACTGTGACAGGCGGAGATACTGTGACAGGTGGAGATACTGTGACAGGCTGAGATACTGTGACAGGCGGAGATACTATGACAGGCTGAGATACTGTGACAGGCGGAGATACTGTGACAGGCTGAGCATGAAACTAGTGTCAGCAGACGTACAACAACTGGGAAGGATCTGTGGTTATTGTTTTTGTATTTTCAATTTTCTGAGTGAACTTTCAGCGCCTTTAAGTGAGTGAGTGAGGGAATAGAGTTTATGCCACTTTTAGCAATATTCCTAAGAAAATTAGCAGGGGTAAACACCTGATGAAGGAGTAAGCATATACTCTGAAACATTGTGTTTCTTATCATAAAGAAGTTGACATCCATAAATTCTCTTCCTTATGTGTATCACTTCTAAAGTGAGTAAGTATGGTTTTACGGCGCTTTTAGCAATATTCAAGCAATATCACGGTGGGGGACCCATGTCGGGAATCGAACCCGGGTCTTTGGCGTGACGAGCGAACACTTTAACCACTAGGCTACCCGACCACCCCTAATATCACTTCTAACTACCTTTTGAAGACTTGACAGGGGGAAGTTAGGTTTACCTATTGTATCCATGTGGGGAATTGAACAGGAGACTTCGGTGAGACAAACGTCCAGCATTAGCCATGAGGCTGAAACACCTCCCCCACTAATCTTAGAAGTGAAGTCAGTTTTGTTCTCCAAAGTATAAAGTACACATTGTTTCGTGTATCTGAAAGGCAAAATTTGACATACAGCACTAAATAAATGCTGTGTTCAGAGCTCTAGATAAGCTTTCGGTTATTTTCGAACAAAACCCAGGTGTTTGATTGTGATTGGTTATCCACAATTTGTTTAGGGTATTCATATTTTTATTACCCACCTGTTTCTTGACATTTGAGTATTTTAACTTGATAAACTGTTTTGTAACAATCCCTGTAAATCATTTAAAACAAAATGAATAGTACGTAGTATGCCAGTCAGCCTCTGCTTGCGGCTCCCTCTCTGGGAAGCCATGTTTGTTTGCAAAACCTAGCATTGTAAAAAGGGAACTATTTCTTTAATCACTAATCAGCGACTGTTTAAGATACATTGACAAGGCACGATGTGCTTTTATTATTGATTTTCGAGTTTGTTTGTTACACAAGTTTTTCCAAATGCAACTGTCTGTAAGTGAATTCTGTGATCGGCTGATACACAATCTAACAGTTGTAACACATGCAATAGTGTTGTTATTTGAATAGCGTATTTATAGTTTTTGCTGCATATTTCAGTTAATTCAGCTGTGTGTGTTAATTGGAAACCTAAAGCTATTGAGCTCCGGTGTTAAAAATGCAGCAGGAACTTACTGCCGAGGTTGTGGCTGATGCATACAATTTGAACTTTAGTTGAACAAAACTAACACAGTTACAGAGACGACAGAATTCAATATCTAAAAATGAAACGATGAGTGGGAGTTATTTATCATCTGTATCCGTGACCTTTGAGAATACATTAAAAATTGAATGCAACTCAAGTCTAGAAGGCCTCACCTCAAATCAAGCATTATTCTCGGCTCCATTTTAATAGATTTGATTTTGTATTTTGTAGATATATATTTTTAAATAAGATTATTTATTTCTTGGACTTAATGTTAGTTTAATTACACATTACATTCTTGAAAAAGTGTACTGATACATGAAGAAAGGGCAAATTAATAGGATAACATGACTTTTCCAATATGGCTGCTGTGGTAGTCATGTTTGAAACAGACTTGAACTTTTAAGGTCTGTTTAAACACACCATTGCTGGGATGACCTTTGTCTGGTTTTGCATTTTAGAGACTTTGGTTTCAGAGATGTTGAGTTTTAGACTCTCAGAGACTATGGTGTCGGAAATGTCAAGCTAAATATCTTAGACATTGTGCTTTCAGAGATGTTGAGTTTTAGACTCTCAGAGACTATGGTGTCGGAAATGTCAAGCTAATTATCTTAGACATTGTGCTTTCAGAGATGTTGAGTTTTAGACTCTCAGAGACTATGGTGTCGGAAATGTCAAGTTAAATATCTTAGACATTGTGCTTTCAGAGACGTTGAGTTTTAGCATCTTAGACACTGAGGTTTTATTGATGCTGAATACTTTTTTTATCTGTAACATCCTCCCCCACCCCCCCGCAAAAAAGTTAATAATTTTCACAACAAAGATTTTGAGATTGGAAATCAGACCTCTACACATTACTGGATTAATGTCAAAACATACATTTACAGTTTCAAAACTCTTAAATTCCTATTAAGGAAGAGAGTTAAGTACCTGCTGGGTATGTAGATGCTTTCCTTTCAGAAAAAATCCACAATTTCAGTGACATCACAAAAGTTTTCCCAAATTTCCCTGACCTGCAGGAACCCTTTTCTTTTTTCAATTTCCAACATTTCCCCGTTTTTTCGGAACACATGAATCAAGCAAGGCATCCCCATCATGTGCTATAGAATCCTCGCGATCCTGAGAACCTGCATCAATCTACACTACGCAGTGAATCACCCAAACTGTATTAGTTATGCTATCAATAAACTGTTAGGAAGTCAACACTATTCTGAAGCACTCAGTTGGAAGATGGAATATTGGTGCTGTGCCAAAGACCTCCAATCGGAGACAGTTTATGATGCTAAATTTCATACATATTTTCCCGACGTCATAAACACAACATTAGAATCAGATCACGTTTTCCACCAGGGTTCTCTCTGGGCAAAACTCACTTAAAATAATCATCCAAGCATGAGGCTGACGAAACAGCAACTTGGTGGATTTCATTACGTCGTCGCCATCACCGTAGCGGTATCTGCTCACACCATTAATTGTAAGCTCACCTATTTGTATTGATTTTCTACTGCAGTTCGGGAATGGTGTCTTTAACAAAGTTTTATTCTATCTCTCCCATGGCATGTCACATGGTCACATATCTAATCCGATTTGGCCGACATTTAGTTTTTCGGGTAGGAAGCTGTAGCAAGAGTTTAGGATGTCCTTAATGTGACAGGCTCCGTGGCACCTGTATGCTTGCTCCTGATATACCGTTGTTGCCTGATGTCCACAACAGGCAACGCAGATTAATTTGCTTCAACAAAAGTTTTCACTTTTTCTTTGAATTCAATTTGAAAAAGAGAACTTTATGGCACTGAGCATCAGCATGAGCTAGTTTTTATGAGTTTCAGCTCTTTCGATGATTGTAAATGAAAAGTTTCAAAAAAACTTTACAAGTTCCTGCAGACATTCCTGAAGACCAGATGGTGAAGGAACAACACCTTCATCATGATCAAACAAGTGTCTTCTATGGTGGAACTAGCTCACCTGGACAAGCAGGACAACTCACCACTTTCTGACGTCTTGTAGTAAATATTCAGATGTAAGGCACTCCCTGTTTAATTCTCTTTCCTTAAAACATAACTATTTGAAAGCCTTAACATCACAGAAGTATTTACTCTACTATTTTTCAACTAATGAACCAGGTAACATAGAAATAATATGTTATCATGTATACAACTTCAAATGAATCTGGGGGCGGTCGGGTAGCCTAGTGGTTAAAGCGTTCACTCGTCACGCCGAAGATCCGGGTTCGATTCCTGACATGGGTACAATGTGTGAAGCCCATTTCTGGTGTCCCCCACCGTGATATTGCTGGAATATTGCTAAAAGCGGCGTAAAACCATACTCACTCACTCAAATGAATCTGACGTACTTATTATAGATAATCCAAGGTCATACAATAATATTTTGTAGTGGTACTTTGTGTTGTTACCCTCACGTCTTACGTATCTGTTTATAGAGTTTATAGAATATTATCACTGTTTCTACTTGGAACGGTTGTGCCATAAAATCCTGTATCTTACACACTTGCTCTACTTGGGTTCAAGGTCACCTTATTCTGCACTAAAACTATCAAGTAGGTTCAAGGTCACCTTAACCTATACTAAAATTGCTATGTGGCTTCAAGGTCACCTTAATCTGTAACCATAACATTAGTCATAACTAACAACACAAATTGATAAATTCTTAATTCCAATTTGTGAATTTTTACTGACACTGACCATGGATGAAACATCGGCCCCTGAGTAGGTCTAGATACATCCCTGAGAAGGCCGCTGCAGAAAGCCACACCACAGTCTGTGCTGGTGTCTTCACTAAACAACAGGAATTCCCCAAACACCTTTTCATATTCTCCTCTATGAATAAAATATGACACTGACAAATGGCTACCACGGAAAGCCCCAGAGTGAGGGACGGGATGCAGGGAGCTGGCAGGAGTAATCTAAGGCTGATGGAACGTGCTGATTACATAAAGTGCTGACGTGGCATAAAGCAGAATTCATCCACATCCATCTCAATAAAGAACAGTATTACTGTTTGCTTCAATGAATAAAGATTATGATTGGAGGAAGGACATGTGGTTCCTATTAAGTCCCCCACTTCTTCCATAGTCAAAACTGTTTCAGTAATAGACGCTGCATGTTAGCAATCTGGAATATTGGTTGCTACATTTCATTACCAAATAGCAATTCTGAAGTTTGTCTGGCACAGTGGTGTTTTGAATACAAACAGTATTTATCACCCTCACCACAACCCAATCAGTCTGGCACAGCAGGAGTAAATAAGTGTGAGGCCACATGGGGAGATGATCACATCAGGAGGCAGGTCATATTGCGTCACAACCCATGGGTGGACTGAGGACAGGGGGAGGGGGATCAACCACCCCCCCTTGATCTGATGGCTCCTCCACCACAGGGGAACTTGTACCTATGAAGATCTGGATAAGAATTGGTCTAAGCAACCCATGCTTGTCGGATCAGGTGGTCAGGCTCGGTCAGGCTCGGTCAGGCTCGCAGACTTGGTTGATGCATGTCATCGTATCCCAATGACATAGATCAATGTGCACGATGTCAATCACTGGATTGTCTGGTTCAGACTTCATAATTTACAGACTGCCATAATATAGCTGATATAGTGCAGCGTTAAACAAGCAAACAAACACGGAGAACATGATTCATCCTGACAATCTATTCCTGCTGCTGCTGTTGTCCCTGGGGTGTGAGTTTGACATTGTCCATCTTGTGATGCCAGCTCCCATGAGATGCTTCAACAATAAACAAGTTCTGAGGCCTTCTACATCAACTCAGCCACCAATTATCCTGCAAGGCGATACATGGAAGTGGTCATACCTCCAGCTGGTTGCATCACAGAGGCGGGTACATTAATACATAGATTCCTTCTTGACACTGGGCCGCAGCTAGAATACCATCTACTGGCAGGTCATTAACACCTTGTCAAGTATTTTGGCATGAATCACAGGCAGTAAAGTTATTTCAGAAAGCTTATGTCATCAATTTACTCTTGACAGTAATCAGTTCTTCTGGACAAAGCAAGACAATATAGGAATGTATGAACACCAGTTAGTGTACGGGTAGGTATCAAGAGGTTGTTTGAGGGAATGGCGGTTGGAAATCATGGTGATGGATGGCATCAAGTTTGTGGTGTCGCGTTGACAAAGCAAGAATCACAAACAGGTTTGAATCAAGTTTACATAGATCTATTGACCGGGGTAACAGTTTAGTGCTTTGAGCACACTTTAGGGGATGGATTAAATATAATAGATATGCACATTATGTTTAGTGACAGGTTGAATCTAAGATTCTGTGGATCCTGACACAACTAGGGTGTGCAACTCTGCACAGCAAATTGCAGCAGGTAGATGTGGAGAAATAGCAATGGTTCTCCCCCTCAGTGCATGCTGACAGTCCTGTACCCACCCCACAGCCTTGAGGTCATCACTCCCCTATCATATAGAATCTATTCAATAGTTCAAGATCCATCTTTTCACATGAAAATATTCAATAAACACTCGTCTCAGACAAACTGTCAGTCATGGATGTTATCACAGTCTCCAGTGTCTTGATTCTGTCACTGAACATCCTGCTGCAGACACACAGACCTCTTAGACGAGTAGACTAGAGGAAGTGGCTGTCACCTACCGGTATATATTGGTGATAATTGCAGGCACCATCTGTAAGTCTCTAGACCGACAACATGTGGACTACTTATCTAATAGTTAGTTTTCTTTTGTGTGCCTCTTCCTGCATTACAGTCTGTCCCCATGATGGCACCTGGTGTTACAGTGTCTCCATGATGGCACCTGGTGTTACAGTGTCTCCATGATGGCACTGGTGTTACAGTGTCTCCATGATGGCACTGGTGTTACAGTGTCTCCATGATGGCACCTGGTGTTACAGTGTCTCCATGATGGCACCTGGTGTTACAGTGTCTCCATGATGGCACCTGGTGTTACAGTGTCTCCATGATGGCACCTGGTGTTACAGTGTCTCCATGATGGCACCTGGTGTTACAGTGTCCCCCATGATGGCACCTGGTGTTACAGTGTCTCCATGATGGCACCTGGTGTTACAGTGTCTCCATGATGGCACCTGGTGTTACAGTGTCCCCCATGATGGCACCTGGTGTTACAGTGTCTCCATGATGGCACCTGGTGTTACAGTGTCTCCATGATGGCACCTGGTGTTACAGTGTCTCCATGATGGCACCTGGTGTTACAGTGTCCCCCATGACGGCACCTGGTGTTACAGTGTCTCCATGATGGCACCTGGTGTTACAGTGTCTCCATGATGGCACCTGGTGTTACAGTGTCCCCCATGATGGCACCTGGTGTTACAGTGTCTCCATGATGGCACCTGGTGTTACAGTGTCCCCCATGATGGCACCTGGTGTTACAGTGTCTCCATGATGGCACCTGGTGTTACAGTGTCTCCATGATGGCACCTGGTGTTACAGTGTCTCCATGATGGCACCTGGTGTTACAGTGTCTCCATTATGGCACCTGGTGTTACAGTGTCTCCATTATGGCACTGGTGTTACAGTGTCTCCATGATGGCACCTGGTGTTACAGTGTCTCCATGATGGCACCTGGTGTTACAGAGTCTCCATGATGGCACCTGGTGTTACAGTGTCTCCATGATGGCACCTGGTGTTACAGTGTCTCCATGATGGCACTGGTGTCACAGTGTCTCCATTATGCCACTTGTGTTACAGTGTCCCCATAATGGCACCTGGTGTTACAGTGTCTCCATGATGGCACTGGTGTTACAGTGTCTCCATGATGGCACCTGGTGTTACAGTGTCTCCATGATGGCACCTGGTGTTACAGTGTCCCCATGATGGCACCTGGTGTTACAGTGTCTCCATGATGGCACCTGGTGTTACAGTGTCTCCATGATGGCACCTGGTGTTACAGTGTCTCCATGATGGCACCTGGTGTTACAGTGTCTCCATGATGGCACCTGGTGTTACAGTGTCTCCATGATGGCACCTGGTGTTACAGTGTCTCCATGATGGCACCTGGTGTTACAGTGTCTCCATGATGGCACCTGGTGTTACAGTGTCTCCATGATGGCACCTGGTGTTACAGTGTCTCCATGATGGCACCTGGTGTTACAGTGTCCCCATGATGGCACCTGGTGTTACAGTGTCTCCATGATGGCACCTGGTGTTACAGGCCCCACACTGGCTGCTGGTGTTACAGAGTCTCCATGATGGCACCTGGTGTTACAGTTTCCCCATGATGGCACCTGGTGTTACAGTGTCCCCATGATGGCACCTGGTGTTACAGTGTCTCCATGATGGCACCTGGTGTTACAGTGTCTCCATGATGGCACCTGGTGTTACAGGCCCCACACTGGCTGCTGGTGTTACAGTGTCCCCCATGATGGCACCTGGTGTTACAGTTTCCCCATGATGGCACCTGGTGTTACAGTGTCTCCATGATGGCACCTGGTGTTACAGTGTCCCCCATGATGGCGACTGGTGTTACAGTGTCCCCCACACTGGCTGCTGGTGTTACAGTGTCCCCCATGATGGCACCTGGTGTTACAGTGTCTCCATGATGGCACCTGGTGTTACAGTATCCCCCATGATGGCACCTGGTGTTACAGGCCCCACACTGGCTGCTGGTGTTACAGTATCCCCCAAGATGGCACCTGGTGTTACAGGCCCCACACTGGCTGCTGGTGTTACAGTGTCCCCCATGATGGCACCTGGTGTTACAGGCCCCACACTGGCTGCTGGTGCTCCGGTTCCCTGAATGTACCAGGAGGAAGGAGGCCAGCCTCTCAGGACACCTGGTGTTACAGGCCCCACACTGGCTGCTGGTGTTACAGTGTCCCCCATGATGGCACCTGGTGTTACAGGCCCCACACTGGCTGCTGGTGCTCCGGTTCCCTGAATGTACCAGGAGGAAGGAGGCCAGCCTCTCAGGACACCTGGTGTTACAGGCCCCACACTGGCTGCTGGTGCTCCGGTTCCCTGAATGTACCAGGAGGAAGGAGGCCAGCCTCTCAGGACACCTGGTGTTACAGGCCCCACACTGGCTGCTGGTGCTCCGGTTCCCTGAATGTACCAGGAGGAAGGAGGCCAGCCTCTCAGGACACCTGGTGTTACAGGCCCCACACTGGCTGCTGGTGCTCCGGTTCCCTGAATGTACCAGGAGGAAGGAGGCCAGCCTCTCAGGACACCTGGTGTTACAGGCCCCACACTGGCTGCTGGTGCTCCGGTTCCCTGAATGTACCAGGAGGAAGGAAGCCGGCCTCTCAGGACAGATACATCTTGTGCATCCTGACACGGCCTCTGTCTTGATGGGGTTACACATGTAGCTCTACGTCCTGAGTGACTTAAGATTGTTTAATGCTACATCAGGTCATGTCCCAGGGGAAATTGAGCTTGGCACTTTCACTATTAATGTCAACGTTTTTTCGGCACACTATTTAATCACAGCGAGGAAGGTGGGGGCCTGACGTAGACGAAGTCCCTATCTTACAGCAGATGCTGACCTGTTGTTGATGTTGCTGCTGTAGAGGGGAGAAAGAGGTCAACTCCATTAAGGAACAAGATGGATTATTAAAAAAATACAAATATGCCTCCTGATACTGACATTTATCTCTCAGAATATTATTTCGAATTTTATTTCCAATGATTAAACCAAGATTATTCCAAAGATACAATAAGACAAATCTTGTGAATCAGTGAATATTTTCCTATTCCCTATGAAAATTGTCCTTGGTATTGACGATGAATTTGTTATGCTTCTGACATCATATGTCCTGGAGAATCAGTGTCCCTTGTTACTTGGGTGCCAGTCTTGTACACCGGTATGTGTACAACCACCAGGTGTTAGGAAGTGGCGTTCCCATTAATTGAAACAATCATAGATTGATCCGAAGGTCAAAACATTCAAGGTTTGATGAGTATATGAAGTAATGTAAGCCTTTGATTTTTAATTAAAAAAATAACAATTTTACATTTGTTTTGTACCAGAACTGTTAATGAAAGACTTGTTTTTATATATTTAAATTTTTAAAAATCTCACTTATATTTCAATTTGAACCATTAACTAGATATTTTTGGAAAAATAATAATTCATAAATAAAAGTTATTACAGAAAATGACATTGAGTGCAAAACAACAATATCTGACTGATCAGTACGGGTCCAGATTAATTGACATATGACAGAGATCTTCACAAATCAGCCAAGTGCCTTATGGGATTGATGGTCATAAGCTGATGGCCGTAAAGGCTATAAGGTATTGAACCGTGCAGGGCGACCTGTCACACAGGCAACCACATTGTCTATGTTGATGCTATCTGTGGCGGAGAACAGACTTCTTGTCTGGACAATTGGCCTTGGAGAGTACAGTGTCTAATTGCAGACTGGAATATGTTTTCATGCCTATAACCAATACATGTAATTGTGTTCATTAATATCTATCTCATCTCTCTGGCTTTGCTTTTTGCATGTGTGAAATAATTCCAGGTGTCAAGTTCCACCTTCTCAGAGACAGATATGTTTCAGACAGTGATGTAGGCCACACACATCAGTTACATGTTTCTAACAGAATAAAGAAATACTCATACCCATGGCAATATGACATGTCCAGTTGCTATGGAAACTCAAAAACATTTTTTTCAAAAATCCCAAACTATCAAAAGGCACCAGTTTACCAATAGACCTATCTATGTGTCAAGTTTGGTGAAGAAATATTGTACGGTTTTCAAGATCTGCTCCAGAAAGGTGCACTACTCCATTTTCAGTCAAAGTCATTGCTATGGAAACTTGAAAAATATTTTTTCAAAAACCTCAAATTCTGAAAAGGGACCAATTCACCACTAGACCTATCTATGAACCAAATTTGGTTAAGATATCTCTCATGGTTTTTTTAGTTCTGTTCCGGAAATCAATCATGATGGACAGACAGACTGAAGGACAGATGGACAGCACCCATTCCTATATCCCCCTTCTACTTCGTGGTGGGGAAAATGATCCAGCAACCCGGGATTCAAACCCAGTAATGTTGGACCCTGACAGATGAAGAACACCTCCCATGTTACCAATCAGTCTCCAGCAAGTGAAGGTGTGCAATAAGTCATCAGTGATTACCAACAACCATCACATAACAGTTCATCTCACCTCACACGGGAGGGTCATATCCCATGATGCATCAGTGACAGGATCATACCGACAAGCATCCTCACATATCAAAGACACACCAATTACATGGAATCTTTATTTATATTCATGTCATCCATATTGAAATTGACGAATAACATATTTGACAAAAGTCCCAAGCAGCGTTCTGACTCCGCAGCGATTACCTTTAACATGTAATTACAGAGTAGCACTGAACGTGTGAGGTGTCTCGACTGTCAGTGATGGCAGGGTGGGAACTGATCAGATCAGTGGAGTATCGACAAACTGTGAAAGCATTTCTTGCGGTCCAATCACCAGATAAAAGCATCACCATTTTTCACGTACAGTTTTTTCAATCCAACACTTGCTAAAAGGATTGGCTTTTAGCTTCCATGGAAAGAGAGTTTTAGAGTCAAGAAATCTTATTGCTGTCAAATCGGATAGAATTAGAAACAAATTTGTCAGGATATATTCTTTTAGATATATCTTTTCCTCTGAAGGCTAGAACAAGTTTGTTTCTTGTTTGACATTTCCTGGGTTGATGTGCAGAGATGCAAGAGAAGAGATGGTGTTAGTGTTGCCAGGGCTTTCATGTCCTATATCTCATAAAAATATGAAAAATACAAAACCTATTTACAGTCAAATACTGCTTTTATTCTTAATCATATGTTACTTTTTTTAAAATCAAAACATGAGTGATGTTCTTTCAGTCTAACTAGAATCAACTACTAGGCATTTAATACATTAATGGTATGTAGCACATCCAGGCAAAGAGTTCTTAAACCATTATTCCTTATGTGCTAGCCTGCATATTCAGTGATTGACAATACGAACAACGATTCTCACATCTACATTTCACAACTTTGGAGGTGCAATGTAGCATGCTCTATCCACAAAGATTTCGAAGATCTTCATGCCTTGTTCAAAAGTTGTCAGGCAAGATACACTCACCTTTTCACGAACACCAGGACTGTTTGATCGTGATTCATAAATACATGCTCATGATAAAGTCAGAATCGTACAATCGAATCTGCTTTTATCAAAGATTTCTTATGAACACAAAAAGGATGTTATTCCTTATGTTTACAGGGGGACTACACTCCAAGAATTTAGAACCACTATTAAGCCTAGATCGAGGAATATACTCATGGTATGTGGTCTGTGTGAAACTGAGACATGACTTTGTTTATTTAGGGCAATCAGCAACTGCTTGATGTATATATCATCTTAAAATTTGACTAAGCAGACAAAGAAAGTGACCCTGAAGCAAATATATTCAATACAGCCCATGCAAGTCTATAATAAAGTCTAGATAACTAAAGTATCTGAAAATGAAGAAGTCTCTGGGCCCTTTTATCTATATTTGACAACTGTTTTTTTCTGTAAGATTTGTTTATTTCAGAGAATAGGTGTTAGTCTAGGGCTTGGATCAAATGTGTTTAGAAGCGCGCAATAAAGAGGGAACACTGAACGTAACAACTTGTAATGTGTGTGAAAGTCATTCTAAAATACACTATTTGAAGGGGGCGTGGCCTAAATGCAAATGTCCGATTGGGGTTTTAAATTTTCCAGACCCCTGGTTGAGACTGCCAATTGCCCCGAGCATTGTCCTCCTCAGTGAGTGTGTGTGATAAATGTCTTCATTTAAAGGGGGACTTTGCTTCATGATCTGGGGCCTGGCTCTGGTTGTTGTAATTATTGACTGCAATTAAGGTAAACATTAAATATATTCGTAAAACGAACTGTTGAATGCTTTATGGGGTATCTATCATCTGTATGTAAAATTGAAAAACCCAATGCAATTATATAGAAAAAGATATGTATCATAAATGGAAACCTGACTTGCAAAATACATTTTGTATCAACAGTAATATATATTTAATATTTATTATCCTTTTAAAGGTTTTGTTTTGTAAAAGACTATTTATTCATTAGGGAAATAAAAACAAAACACTAAAAATAATGGCTGAACAGATATACATCATAAACTTCGAGTGTACAGACAACTTTGGGATTACAATGGCTTTAATCAAATAAGCTAGGCCTGTGTTGACCCAAGCCTAGTCTCCCTTTAAACAGTCTTTATTACATGAACATTCAGATGAAGAACCAGCACTAATGCAGCTTCATTGGCCTTGGTAATCACATATACTCATTTCTTCTTTAACATAACACAGACTAAAGAAATAAAAGTGAGAAGAGGCAAATACTCTGACAGAATGTGACAACATTCATTTCCCAAACCATTCCCAACCTTTCTGATGCTGTACATCGGACACAGATCCCATAAGGTGTCGGTAATTGTGTTCCGCACCAAGCAAACAAGTGTGGACTCGGATAACCACATCAGAGCTGATTACAACTGTTGGTAAAGAGACATCCTGGACACTGAAAGACCATCCAAGCTCTCTCATGACTTTATCTTGGAGCCCCGAGGTCAGAGAGGACTGTCCTCATGTCAGGAGGCTTCATCGACACTAGTCGTCATCAACAGGAGCTTCATCAGAAGAACATCAACACTCCACAGCTCCAGAACTGAGACCCCCCACAATCAAATGTTCTCTCCCCATTAAGCAATTTCAATCAGTTCCTGTCCTGGGGCCATGTGCAGGAGGAACACACTGACAGTGAAGAAGCTGTCAGATGGACAACTGTTTGTCCATGTTACACAGCCTTTGACCCCTGTCTTGATGACCTCTGTGTTGGGCATGAGCAGGAAGGATGTATATCCCCATATTTAATTAATAAATATATATACTCACTGACAAAAGAAACCATACATGTTGGTTAATATGAAGAATATAAATATTCAAGAGATATTATATTGGTTCGATGCACAAATGAACATACTGTTATGTTGGGTGATCCGACGCTCCTGATTGCATTACATGAGTTGTCATAGATCCATGACTCAAGATGCACCATTTGTCTCATGCAGGATTAGTGTGTAATGTTTGCAGCATATCTTGATAAGAATAAAGTCACTCTGTGGTAACACTTTGATTGACATAAATTTACAGTTTTTACTATGAAACAGTGTGATGTAACCACCATAGGGATTCTTGGGTTGGATTTTGGTGGGATTGTAACCCTTACCACAAAAGTAACCCATTATTGGCATTGAATCTGAAATGGACTTGGAGGTCGGACTCTGTCATGATTTACAGGCAACCATCATATAGCCGAAACATTCCTAACTGTGGCATTAAACATTCAGTCACACATAACATCTGGGGAACATGCCCTGTCCACAGTTCGTAAGCATCAGTGCAACGAGCTCCAACAGATCATACTAATTCTTGACACTGATAGCAAATGTTGTGAGGTGTACAGTATTTCTTTCACATCTATCAGTGATGATCCATGAGTGACAAGTGAGCTACCTGTGAAGATCCTGGTTAGAATTGATCTTCAGCAACCCATGCGTGTCACCTGTGAAGATCCGGGTAAGAATTAACCTTCAGCAACCCATGCGTGTCACCTGTGAAGATCCGGGTAAGAATTGACCTTCAGCAACCCATGCGTGTCACCTGTGAAGATCCGGGTAAGAATTGACCTTCAGCAACCCATGCGTGTCACCTGTGAAGATCTTGGTAAGGATTGACCTTCAGCAACCCATGCGTGTCATCTGTGAAGATCCGGATTAGAATTGACCTTCAGCAACCCATGCTTGTCACCTTTAAAGATCCGGGTTAAAATTGATCTTCAGCAACCCATGCTTGCCGTAAGTGGTGACTAACAGCATCGGTAGTGATGCTCGCTGACGTGGTTGATGCATCTCATTGCATCCCAGTTGCATAGATCAATGCTCATGATGTTAATCACTGGATTGTCTGGCCCAGACCCTGTTATTTACAGACCGACATCATGTAGCTGGAATTTTTTCAGATTGCGGCGTTAAACAACAAATAAAGACAAGTGAGAAAAAGAAGCACTATTTCAGCAACATCGGCAGAGGACACCATAAACACGTTTCATGCACACATTGGATCAATCTGCAGGGTTAGCACAACTAATTCCATCCCCACAGCCACAAGTGACACCTCACAGGGTGAAGACAACAGTTACAGGACAGATCCACACAAGTCTCCTACACAATCACACACCAGGAAGTGTATGAGAGAGCATGGCCAGAACACAGAAGGCTAACACTGATGGAAGGTGACAGTTCAAGTCTTTAAAAAGGTTTCATATCAAGGATAAAAGAAAGTTTGAGGAGCCTGGTTGACATATGATCACATTTAATGTTCACATTCCATTGATCTAAAGCAAGTGCAAGTCAGTACTCCATGTTCTAAAGTGAACAAACATCCACTCTTGATTAATCACCTACCCTTCATTTGTTCCTTTACTCATTGAAAAGAAATTCGGCCTTTATTTGCCCCCTTGATGTGACAGGATGAGCAGATCCAAAAAGGTAGCTGTCAGAACGTTGGTGCTAACTATGGATCGACCAGTTCAGTTTGCGCTATTGGCCATTGTCAGTTGAATACCTCTTGGTCTCATCTTTGAAATAAGTGGGTGGGGGGTTGTTTGTGTCGGTGGTTGGGATGGATGGCTATGTGAGTGAGTGAGTGAGTGAGTGAGTGAGTGAGTGAGTGAGTGAGTGAGTGAGTGAGTGAGTGAGTGAGTGAGTGAGTGAGTGAGTGAGTGAGTGAGTGAGTGAGTGACCAACACATACCACAATGCAATGTGTTAACTGAACCCAGGAATTCTGTATGAGTGTGAACACACTAGACTTCCCAGTGAGTGAGTGAGTGAGTGAGTGAGTGAGTGAGTGAGTGAGTGAGTGAGTGAGTGAGTGAGTGAGTGAGTGAGTGAGTGAGTGAGTGAGTGAGTGAGTGAGTGAGTGAGTGAGTGAGTGGCCAACACATACCACAATGCAATGTGTTAACCGAACCCAGGAATTCTGTATGCCTGTGAACACACTAGACTTCCCAGTTTCCTTGTACATCTGGATTCAAACCCAGGGCAAGCAGGTTTAAGTGAACACACTATCTGCTAAGGGAGAAGAGAATGACTCAAGGGGCTGCAAGGACATCCAGCATGAACTGCTAGAGGCAACCAGTGAGTGAGACAAGGACACAGAGGGAGCAGAGAATGACTCAAGGGGCTGCAAGGACATCCAGCATGAACTGCTAGAGGCAACCAGTGAGTGAGACAAGGTCACCAAGGGAGCAGAGAATGACTCAAGGGGCTGCAAGGACATCCACCATGAACTGCTAGAGGCAACCAGTGAGTGAGACAAGGACACTAAGGGAGAAGAGAATGACTCAAGGGGCTGCAAGGACATCCAGCATGAACTGCTAGAGGCAACCAGTGAGTGAGACAAGGACACAGAGGGAGCAGAGAATGACTCAAGGGGCTGCAAGGACATCCACCATGAACTGCTAGAGGCAACCAGTGAGTGAGACAAGGACAAAAAGGGAGAGGAGAATGACTCAAGGGGCTGCAAGGACATCCACCATGAACTGCTTGAGGCAACCAGTGAGTGAGACAAGGACACAGAGGGAGAAGAGAATGACTCAAGGGGCTGCAAGGACATCCAGCATGAACTGCTAGAGGCAACCAGTGAGTGAGACAAGGACACAGAGGGAGAAGAGAATGACTCAAGGGGCTGCAAGGACATCCACCATGAACTGCTAGAGGCAACCAGTGAGTGAGACAAGGTCACCAAGGGAGGAGAGAATGACTCAAGGGGCTGCAAGTACATCCAGCATGAACTGCTAGAGGCAACCAGTGAGTGAGACAAGGTCACAAAGGGAGGAGAGAATGACTCAAGGGGCTGCAAGGACATCCAGCATGAACTGCTAGAGGCAACCAGTGAGTGAGACAAGGACACAATGGGAGCAGAGAATGACTCAAGGGGCTGCAAGGACATCCAGAATGAACTGCTAGAGGCAACCAGTGAGTGAGACAAGGTCACAAAGGGAGGAGAGAATGACTCAAGGGGCTGCAAGGACATCCAGCATGAACTGCTAGAGGCAACCAGTGAGTGAGACAAGGACACAATGGGAGCAGAGAATGACTCAAGGGGCTGCAAGGACATCCAGCATGAACTGCTAGAGGCAACCAGTGAGTGAGACAAGGTCACAAAGGGAGGAGAGAATGACTCAAGGGGCTGCAAGGACATCCAGCATGAACTGCTAGAGGCAACCAGTGAGTGAGACAAGGACACAGAGGGAGAGGAGAATGACTCAAGGGGCTGCAAGGACATCCAGCATGAACTGCTAGAGGCAACCAGTGAGTGAGACAAGGACACTAAGGGAGAGGAGAATGACTCAAGGGGCTGCAAGGACATCCAGCATGAACTGCTAGAGGCAACCAGTGAGTGAGACAAGGACACAATGGGAGCAGAGAATGACTCAAGGGGCTGCAAGGACATCCAGCATGAACTGCTAGAGGCAACCAGTGAGTGAGACAAGGACACAATGGGAGCAGAGAATGACTCAAGGGGCTGCAAGGACATCCAGCATGAACTGCTAGAGGCAACCAGTGAGTGAGACAAGGACACAATGGGAGCAGAGAATGACTCAAGGGGCTGCAAGGACATCGAGCATGAACTGCTAGAGGCAGCCAGTGAGTGAGACAAGGTCACAAAGGGAGGAGAGAATGACTCAAGGGGCTGCAAGGACATCCAGCATGAACTGCTAGAGGCAACCAGTGAGTGAGACAAGGACACAGAGGGAGAGGAGAATGACTCAAGGGGCTGCAAGGACATCCAGCATGAACTGCTAGAGGCAACCAGTGAGTGAGACAAGGACACTAAGGGAGAGGAGAATGACTCAAGGGGCTGCAAGGACATCCAGCATGAACTGCTAGAGGCAACCAGTGAGTGAGACAAGGACACAATGGGAGCAGAGAATGACTCAAGGGGCTGCAAGGACATCCAGCATGAACTGCTAGAGGCAACCAGTGAGTGAGACAAGGTCACAAAGGGAGGAGAGAATGACTCAAGGGGCTGCAAGGACATCCAGCATGAACTGCTAGAGGCAACCAGTGAGTGAGACAAGGACACAGAGGGAGAGGAGAATGACTCAAGGGGCTGCAAGGACATCCAGCATGAACTGCTAGAGGCAACCAGTGAGTGAGACAAGGACACTAAGGGAGAGGAGAATGACTCAAGGGGCTGCAAGGACATCCAGCATGAACTGCTAGAGGCAACCAGTGTGTGAGACAAGGACACAGAGGGAGCAGAGAATGACTCAAGGGGCTGCAAGGACATCCAGCATGAACTGCTAGAGGCAACCAGTGAGTGAGACAAGGACACAGAGGGAGAAGAGAATGACTCAAGGGGCTGCAAGGACATCCACCATGAACTGCTAGAGGCAACCAGTGAGTGAGACAAGGACACAGAGGGAGCAGAGAATGACTCAAGGGGCTGCAAGGACATCCAGCATGAACTGCTAGAGGCAACCAGTGAGTGAGACAAGGACACAGAGGGAGAAGAGAATGACTCAAGGGGCTGCAAGGACATCCAGCATGAACTGCTAGAGGCAACCAGTGAGTGAGACAAGGACACAGAGGGAGCAGAGAATGACTCAAGGGGCTGCAAGGACATCGAGCATGAACTGCTAGAGGCAACCAGTGAGTGAGACAAGGACACAGAGGGAGCAGAGAATGACTCAAGGGGCTGCAAGGACATCCAGCATGAACTGCTAGAGGCAACCAGTGAGTGAGACAAGGACACAGAGGGAGAAGAGAATGACTCAAGGGGCTGCAAGGACATCCAGCATGAACTGCTAGAGGCAACCAGTGAGTGAGACAAGGACACAGAGGGAGAGGAGAATGACTCAAGGGGCTGCAAGGACATCCAGCATGAACTGCTAGAGGCAACCAGTGAGTGAGACAAGGACACCAAGGGAGAGGAGAATGACTCAAGGGGCTGCAAGGACATCCAGCATGAACTGCTAGAGGCAACCAGTGAGTGAGACAAGGACACAGAGGGAGCAGAGAATGACTCAAGGGGCTGCAAGGACATCCAGCATGAACTGCTAGAGGCAACCAGTGAGTGAGACAAGGACACCAAGGGAGAGGAGAATGACTCAAGGGGCTGCAAGGACATCCAGCATGAACTGCTAGAGGCAACCAGTGAGTGAGACAAGGACACAATGGGAGCAGAGAATGACTCAAGGGGCTGCAAGGACATCCAGCATGAACTGCTAGAGGCAACCAGTGAGTGAGACAAGGACACAATGGGAGCAGAGAATGACTCAAGGGGCTGCAAGGACATCCAGCATGAACTGCTAGAGGCAGCCAGTGAGTGAGACAAGGTCACAAAGGGAGGAGAGAATGACTCAAGGGGCTGCAAGGACATCCAGCATGAACTGCTAGAGGCAACCAGTGAGTGAGACAAGGACACAGAGGGAGAGGAGAATGACTCAAGGGGCTGCAAGGACATCCAGCATGAACTGCTAGAGGCAACCAGTGAGTGAGACAAGGACACTAAGGGAGAGGAGAATGACTCAAGGGGCTGCAAGGACATCCAGCATGAACTGCTAGAGGCAACCAGTGAGTGAGACAAGGACACAATGGGAGCAGAGAATGACTCAAGGGGCTGCAAGGACATCCAGCATGAACTGCTAGAGGCAACCAGTGAGTGAGACAAGGTCACAAAGGGAGCAGAGAATGACTCAAGGGGCTGCAAGGACATCCACCATGAACTGCTAGAGGCAACCAGTGAGTGAGACAAGGACACAGAGGGAGAGGAGAATGACTCAAGGGGCTGCAAGGACATCCAGCATGAACTGCTAGAGGCAACCAGTGAGTGAGACAAGGACACTAAGGGAGAGGAGAATGACTCAAGGGGCTGCAAGGACATCCAGCATGAACTGCTAGAGGCAACCAGTGTGTGAGACAAGGACACAGAGGGAGCAGAGAATGACTCAAGGGGCTGCAAGGACATCCAGCATGAACTGCTAGAGGCAACCAGTGAGTGAGACAAGGACACAGAGGGAGAAGAGAATGACTCAAGGGGCTGCAAGGACATCCAGCATGAACTGCTAGAGGCAACCAGTGAGTGAGACAAGGACACAGAGGGAGCAGAGAATGACTCAAGGGGCTGCAAGGACATCCAGCATGAACTGCTAGAGGCAACCAGTGAGTGAGACAAGGACACAGAGGGAGAAGAGAATGACTCAAGGGGCTGCAAGGACATCCAGCATGAACTGCTAGAGGCAACCAGTGAGTGAGACAAGGACACAGAGGGAGCAGAGAATGACTCAAGGGGCTGCAAGGACATCGAGCATGAACTGCTAGAGGCAACCAGTGAGTGAGACAAGGACACAGAGGGAGCAGAGAATGACTCAAGGGGCTGCAAGGACATCCAGCATGAACTGCTAGAGGCAACCAGTGAGTGAGACAAGGACACAGAGGGAGCAGAGAATGACTCAAGGGGCTGCAAGGACATCGAGCATGAACTGCTAGAGGCAACCAGTGAGTGAGACAAGGACACAGAGGGAGAGGAGAATGACTCAAGGGGCTGCAAGGACATCCAGCATGAACTGCTAGAGGCAACCAGTGAGTGAGACAAGGACACCAAGGGAGAGGAGAATGACTCAAGGGGCTGCAAGGACATCCAGCATGAACTGCTAGAGGCAACCAGTGAGTGAGACAAGGACACAGAGGGAGCAGAGAATGACTCAAGGGGCTGCAAGGACATCCAGCATGAACTGCTAGAGGCAACCAGTGAGTGAGACAAGGGCACTAAGGGAGAGGAGAATGACTCAAGGGGCTGCAAGGACATCCAGCATGAACTGCTAGAGGCAACCAGTGAGTGAGACAAGGACACAGAGGGAGCAGAGAATGACTCAAGGGGCTGCAAGGACATCGAGCATGAACTGCTTGAGGCAACCAGTGAGTGAGACAAGGACACAGAGGGAGCAGAGAATGACTCAAGGGGCTGCAAGGACATCCAGCATGAACTGCTAGAGGCAACCAGTGAGTGAGACAAGGACACAGAGGGAGCAGAGAATGACTCAAGGGGCTGCAAGGACATCGAGCATGAACTGCTAGAGGCAACCAGTGAGTGAGACAAGGACACAGAGGGAGCAGAGAATGACTCAAGGGGCTGCAAGGACATCGAGCATGAACTGCTAGAGGCAACCAGTGAGTGAGACAAGGACACAGAGGGAGCAGAGAATGACTCAAGGGGCTGCAAGGACATCCAGCATGAACTGCTAGAGGCAACCAGTGAGTGAGACAAGGACACAGAGGGAGCAGAGAATGACTCAAGGGGCTGCAAGGACATCGAGCATGAACTGCTAGAGGCAACCAGTGAGTGAGACAAGGACACAGAGGGAGCAGAGAATGACTCAAGGGGCTGCAAGGACATCCAGCATGCAGAGGAAGCAAATCTACTTTTTTTGTAAAAACATTCCCCAGTAAATATTACATGGTTTAAACATGCAATAAGACGCTGATTGTAACATAATACCATGAAGCTGATATCCCACTGTATCTTTACGTTTGTTTCTTGTGCAGAATCTCATTATTATTAATGCTATTGATGGTATTGTTACTGACATTAAATTTGTTCATCGTGAATATCTGAGATTTGCAAAAACAATTACTTGTATTTTACTGCATCAACTGTAAGAAACAGAACAGGACATTATTAGTGAGAAGCTCAGACATACATCTACTCATATTCTGATTAGTTGGCATTAAGTCTGATTGAAAGATTTATGGTCCACACAACTGAAGAGACCAATGATGTTAAAGGTTTCTTTATGTAAAAGTTTGTAATAATCTAAATAATAAATATAATAAAAAAATGAATAAAATAAATATAAATTGTTTGCAGAAATTAATAGCAGGTTATAATGCTGCGAGCTCATGCTAGAGACCTGCTATCAATCAAGCCAAGAAGTGAGTGGATGGCATTAGGATGACACTCTAGTACAAGGCAGAATGTTCTAACTGGCTGGTCTGTTCTACTTTCACCTTCGTCTCTATCTCTCTACGGATAATCCACTTTCCTGCCCACTTCCAAACTAAGCAGCTTTCTTATGCATTTGCAAAGCAGTTGTACAACAATTACATTTTTAAAACCTATCTGGTTATTGCTGAATCTTCTCAGTTGTCTCCATAAAACCTTACACAACTACAGTTTTATTTGAAACAAACAAATTGTCTCCATGAGATATGAGACTCCTCTTGGATACAATCCAGATAATCACTTCCTTGCGTCCAGCACAGATCTAGCCTGCTTATGCCTATTACATCAATGCTAAGTGACATATTACACTGTCTCAACGCAATTTCTTATGCCTGACTTCGAATTACTAGCGTGCTACTGTTGGAATATCCAGGCAATGTTATTTCTTCTACTTCATCTTTAAACTACTGAAGTCTTGAGTAACACAAACCAGACTTGCACTGAGGTCATCCAGGCATCTGTAATTTGTTCGGTGAGAGACAGGCATGCTTGAATCTGAACCAAAAAATGGCTTGGGTTGTGTTGCAGTTGAGAGAATTGAGAGGGGAAAAGCTTATAGCTGAACCCCATAATTGCCTTGATTATAATGCAGATGTTAATGGATTGAGGAAATACAAACTGAAAAATTTCATCAAAATCAAAGTTACCGCTCACTGCACAAAGATCTGAGTGCCTCCCGATACAGGTAACAACCTGTTGAAAACACTAACTAACCAATGAATCGATTAACAGTAATCTGACAACAGCCAATCAGAAAGCAGCTTTCCCATGCTTCCAGGCAATAGTTGCAAAATATTTTGAAATATACTCTTAAAAAAAAAGCACAATACAGATATTTTTGGCCATAAAAGAGGACCAAGAGGTGCAAAATGAAGATGTTTGATATGTTATAGTGTCAGTGACAAAGTTCCCGGATCAAAATGATCATAGGGACCTGCAAACCATTTGTCGGGAAACACGTACGATTCGGAATAATGCACTCAGTGCAGTAACAAAAGGGCCTTGGAGCTGCATGCACTGCATGTGCAGCAGCACTATGAACACTATTAAAGTGCAGGGTTTTTGATTGCCTGGCATCTGCGTCAATTGAACAGCACCTGTGGGATGAATTGGATAGATGGCTACACTGACGTCAACCACAACCCCAGACGTTGCAGCAGTTGGCTTTTGCTTGCAGGCAGAGTGGTCTACGATTCCCGAGGATGTGATTCGCATACTCGTCTCTTCCAAGGGCAGGAGATGTCAGGCCGCTATCGATTCCAACAGGGAACATACACCTTATAAATGGTAGCTGACTTTCACATTGGACTTTTCCTATGTTCCAATAACTGAGATGACTACAATCACCAAGTGTTCCCTCCACAACATGTTGGCTTCATACCTTGTACGGTTCCTCGTGTAAATGTATTTTCCTACCTCACACAAATCTGGCTTTGCATTTATTTTTTTGAAGGGTATATATAGTTCTCGATTCAAAATTTGGAAACTGAACAAAAGAATATTCTGGAATGTGTGAAGGAGTAACAATGAACTTATCAATGGTCTGGTGAACCAGTCGAATGAGTGAGCGAGTGTGGTTTTACGCTGCTTTTAGCAATATTCCAGCAATATCAGGGCGGGGACACAACAAATTGGCGTCCGACATTGTACCCATGAGGGAAATCAAACCAGGGTCTTCGGGATGACGAGTGAACGCTTTAACCACTTGGCTACCCCACCGCCCCTCGTGAACCAGCTTTGCCCCCCATTTCACCAGGTGCCTTCGTCAATTCCCATGCATGTGCCACACAATTGTTATTGCAGTTGGACAATGAAGGTATTCAGAAACACATTGATAATTATGACCTGTGTCTGTACACAGAAGCTCACTACACTGATGAGAGGGTGTGCTGCACGGATGTTTCACAACTGTGGGAAGAGTTCCTCCATGTACTGTTCAAGCCTCTGTTGTGGAAATACCGACCATCCATGTCACAACATTAGTCATAACAGACAAGCATCAGACACTACGATAACATCACAGCTTGAAAGTTATGTGCTGTACCTCTGAAGCCTTAAATAGCCATTGTGGCTGCTGTCAGTTCTCAAAAAGTTTATTTGAACAGCTCTAAAGAAAATGTGATGCATGTATGTATTTGCTGTGTGTTATGCCGGACACCTTCTCTGTATGGTGTCTCTCAGCATTGTTTGTGTGCGGATTACTGCCTGCTTCACGGAATATCTCCTACTCAGTATGTACACATTCAGACAGCTCTTCTACCCCTATAAGAAGTAGCTCCTATACAAATATCCTACAACAGGGAGCTCCTCTACCCATATTCTACAACAGGGAGCTCCTCTACCCATATCCTACAACAGGGAGCTCCTCTACCCATATCCTACAACAGGGAGCTCCTCTACCCATATCCTACAACAGGAAGCTCCTCTACCCCTCCTGTTGGGGGTGGATGGACTACTTGCTCCACAGGGCAGTCGGGTAGCCTAGTGGTTAAAGTGTTCGCTCATCACGCCGAAGACCCAGGTTCGATTCCCGGCATGGGTACAATGTGTGAAGCCCATTTCTGGAGTCCCCCACCGCAATATTGCTGGAATATTGCTAAAAGCCATGTAAAACCGTACTCACTCACTCACTTGCTCCACAACAGACAACCTCTCTACAGCCCCTTCTACACCTCCTCTGTCCCCTTATTTGCCTTCCTACAGGGCGCTCCTCTATCTACACCACCTTAATTGCTTCCTAGCAAGACCATACGCTCCACTAGCAAATAATGCCAGGCTTGTAGCATGTCAGTGAGGAAGCTGTTCTACGCTGCAATGTCCCATCAACAGGGCTGTGTCGGCGTATGTCGCAGCAATCTCCAGTGCCCCGCTCAGCCCTAGTCCAACATCATTACACCACCGGGAGCCTCAAATCACATGCAACTGAAATTTCATCCCTGCTTTGAAACTCTTTTTAGTTTTCTAATGGTTTACTCTGAAACCTGACTTTTCAACTTCTCGACAGATTCAAGCCCGCTTCCTTTGTCCGGCGAGTCCCAGACATCTGTTTTCACGCTGCAGTTGCCCGAGCACTGATGTGTCTGTGTAACTGTGGGGGAGATCCAGCTACACTGGAGCAGCAGAATGCCATACACTGACATAGAGTCTACAAAATCAATTATTACACAATATATTTCTCTCCTCTAAATTTTTTTTTTTCAGATGAGCTGGTTGGAGTGTCTTTTTTATAATCTAGATTGGTTTGGGCTTTTTAAAATACATATTTCCACAGTCATGGTGCAGGATGACAAATAGCATCACAGAGGCAGATAATGTCACATTCTCATGGAGATCGCTTCTTCAGAGCCGGAAACCTTTCAGATTGAAAAATGGGTAACAAGGTTGATCTGTAATGTATATCAAACATGATGAATACATAAGTTTTGAAAGATTCATATCAGAAGAAACTTTGCACTTTATATAATTTGATCCAATTCACCACACCCAACCCAACATGCATACAGTGCAATCAGCCTGTCAACAATCCTGACCAGCTTGCATTAGATTCAGACAAGTCAATAACTCCAGAATGCTGCACACATGTATCAGGACTATGTTGGATTAAAACTGTTTATTTGTTGTTTCATGCTGCACTCAGCAATAAGCAAGCCATGACAGTGGCTGTAAATGTGAATGAGGACCAGACAAACCAATGATTGTTATTAAACGCCAATATCCATGCCATTGGGGTAGTATGACATGCAACAAAGTCACCTAGCCTGACCGACCAATCATTAAGTTGCCGCTACAACCAATACAGACTCCTGCTGTCCAACTCTCTCCCAGACCCCCCAGGGTTTGCTACACCCCACAGCAGCATACTGTAAAACGTGGAGCGGAGCTTTGGAATTGGAGCCTTGGAGTGGAGCCTTGGAGTGGAGTCTGTTTTTCCTTGTTTTACCAAAGTGGCAAGTAGACTTGCACAAGAATAAGTGCCCCTATAAAAAGCTTGCTTCCTTAGACTTATCTAGTCTTGCCTATTATAAAGATAGAACTACTATACACCCATGGACATATCATTCATTACAGCCATTCTCGTTCTTTAAATGAGAAAATAATGAAGTCAGTTCCAATATACTCCAGATTCCACCTCCAAGGCTCCACTCCAAGGCTGCACTCCAAGGCTCAAATCCAAGGTTCAAATCCAAGGTTTCACTCCAAGGCTCTACTCCAAGGTTCCACTCCAAGGCTCCACTCCATGGCTCCACTCCAAGGCTCCACTCCAAGGCTCAAATCCATGGCTCCACTCCAAGGCTCCACTCCCAGGTTTCACTCCAAGGCTCCACTCCAAGGCTCCACTCCATGGCTCCACTCCATGGCTCCACTCCAAGGCTCCACTCCAAGGCTCAAATCCATGGCTCCACTCCAAGGCTCCACTCCAAGGCTCCGCTCCAAGGCTCCGCTCCAAGGCTCAAATCCAAGGTTTCACTCCATGGCTCCACTCCAAGGCTCCACTCCAAGGCTCAAATCCAAGGTTTCACTCCAAGGCTCCACTCCAAGGCTCAAATCCATGGCTCCATTCCAAGGCTCCACTCCAAGGCTCAAATCCAAGGTTTCACTCCAAGGTTTCACTCCAAGGCTCCACTCCAAGGCTCCACTCCAAGGCTCAAATCCAAGGTTTCACTCCAAGGCTCCCAGACCTGTCAACCCTCCCGCATTTTGCGGGAGACTCCCGCAATTTGATGAAATCTCCCAGTCTCCCGCAAGATGGACAATTTCTCCCGCAAAACAGAATTTTTTCATTATTTAAAAAAATCGCCTACATTGTCCCGTGAGTAAAAACAATGAACGGGAAGTTTGCGTCCCGATCTGTCCGGTAGGCTCCCGGATTAGCGACCCTTATCACAGCCACCCGCAGGGGGACCCAGATGGGCCTTTGTCCAGTAATCAACTGGTAATTAAATTCATATGGTGAACGATTGAACAATGTAAACTGTTAAGAAAACTCGGATAGTCCTAACAGGTGCCTAAAGGGTTGAACTTGTAATGAAAAATCAGCCAAGTATTCATCACTTCATGAAATGAACTGTTGTCTTCATGTTCTTAGCGTGTTTATTCTTCCATAATTTAAGAACGTAGATACATATGGCCAGTCCAGTTATACATAACTTTATTGGTTATCAGATTTGTCAGAAACTTTGTTAAAACATCAACATACCTCAAAGTTACGTCATTGAACTCTTGGAAATGAAAACAAAATATGTCCTGCAAGCGCCGTCTTCAGAAACAACACTATGCGTGATTGGTTGATTCGGTAGTCGAAATAACAATGAGTTACACGATCAGGATTCCTCACAGATAGGATTTCAAAGTCAAAGTTTAAAGTGAAACTTATAAATTTCCTTTTGACTGACATCGTGACTTGTGTGCACAGAAAATATCAAAACAGAACTTTATCAAATTTCGCGAGAATGTGTCGTGATTATTTTACACGATTTGATTGGCTAATAGTTTGCTTGCGTCCCAGATCTGCAATCTAATTTGCATACAACAGTACTAGTCAACCAATGAGATTAATACACATCAAGGTCAGAAAGGTCAACAACGACAACGAGACTCATTTCATTCATAAATTGTAGTAAAACGTAATAGTACTTCCAAATATGGCATACATTTCTTGGAATGGAATAACATGAACATTTCTAGGAAATTTAAGGAGCTAAGTAATGGGACTGTCAACAGACTGCCGCAGACAGAAAAAAACCCAGTATATCTTATTGAAATTAAGGGCGATGATGTTGCGTCAGGATAAATGCATTTGATATTTCTTTGGCGAATTTTGTAACCAACATCGCGCCAAATACTCAGAAAACCTGCATCGTAACGAAGCCTGACAACTGGTCGGATTGAACACGTCGTCAACTGGTCAAGCTACCGATTGTGAAATTTCAATATCTGTTAGCGTTTATCTGAGATGATCTTTGAACGAAAGTTATATGGGTAGATTGTGCTGGGTTTATTTTTGGAGGAGGAAAATGCAAACGGAAATTAAGCAAGCTGTACGTATAAGAAACTTATTGATTATTTATTGTTTCAAAATATTTGGTTTTCTTTGTAACATTATTAAAAATAAAAGTTGGAAATTATCTTATCTTCACTATCTTAAAAATCTCCCCCTTTGGAGTCAAATCTCCCCCATTTTGAAGTCAAATCTCCCACATTGTCATGATGAGGGGTTGACAGGTCTGGGCTCCACTCCATGGCCCCACTCCATGGCTCCACTCCATGGCTCCACTACAAGGCTGCACTCCAAGGTTTCACTCCAAGGCTCCACTCCAAGGCTCCACTACAAGGCTGCACTCCAAGGCTCCACTTCAAGACTCCACTCCATGGCTCCGCTCCATGGCTCCACTACAAGGCTGCACTCCAAGGTTTCACTCCAAGGCTCCAATCCATGGCTCCACTACAAGGCTGCACTCCAAGGCTCCACTTCAAGACTCCACTCCAAGGCTGCACTCCAAGGCTCCACTCCAAGACTCCATTCCAAGGCTCCACTCCAAGGCTGCACTCCAAGGCTCCAAGACTCCACTCCACTGTTTACAGTATGCCGTGTTTGGCATCGGGTGTCACAATAATGGAAGATGTGTAGGATCTTCCCTGCAACTCTAGCATCCTCACCAGGAACGACATCTCCCCACGTCACTGCAGATACTCCCATCTCCTTTAGGTGTTCTACTTTCTGTGGGCATTGCCACCTAATCATATTTCCAGTGCTATCTCAAAATAAAAGGGGTTTTTTATTCCCAAGAACTGAAACCCTGTGGAAATTGAGATAAACTGTACATTGTATAAAGTAACATCCTGTGTGACTATTTCCGGGCCGATAGATTTTATTTCTTGTTTGTAATTGGGTCAAAATACATTTCCGTCAAATTGCAAGTGAGATATAGATTACAGTTTTTGTCAGAATTGATCGTAGATTAAATTCCTATTCGTCTATTATACTTTCGTAATAACCGTCATAATGAAGATACCAACAAAATAATCATGTATCAACCCAACACAGCATTTACAAATCATACTTTTCTCGTAAACCAATCTGAGGGCAGGTCATCAGTAAAAACAAAAATAAAAATTGGTAGATCCCATTTACACAGCTTCATGAAATAAAAATAATAAGCTATTTCCCTAACACATGGGAGGCAGGAAGCCTTGAGGCTCAGCTCATTCTTTCACCGTCTTCAGGAAACAAAAAACAGGTGTTTCAAAGTAAACGTTACAAGACCCATACAGACGAAGCGTTCACCAGTTCATGTAATACTCCCATGTGTGGAATCATGGGTCAAGGGTCTTCAGCCATGCTTCACCACTACCTATTACACCATGATATAGACTTACGGTCAAAATCTCAAAGCAATAGTTTTAGTCTTTTCAAAATATCAATGGAAAGAAGTGGAAAGTGTCTTCACAGGTTTGTGTAGTTTATCCATGCTATGTAGGGCGATATTCAGCGGTTCATATGAATCTCAAAACAATTCCTTCACCAACAAACAAGCCCCGAAACATAGAATGGTAAAGGTGGGCATTCTTCCCCTGCGTGGTACTGGAGAGCAGACTGAACCATCTCACTCCCACCCTCATCACACCATCAACACATGGGGCTGTGACTCTACATCAATGTGTAGGTGATCCAAAGGATGCAGTTGCTGCTGTTGCCCACGCTGTGGGGCCGTCCAGGCCTCTCAGGGATACTCATTGTCTTACAGGTACACTTCACAAAAACACCTGCATTGGTAACTGCTACACATCAACAACTATTTATGTGCTGATGAAAAGGTGAAAGTCTCACATTGTTGTGTGCAAGCATATATCATTGCTTCAGAGTAACAAGGGTCTGTTGTAGGATCTGTTGTCGGGTCTGTTGTCGGATCTGCTGTTGGGTCTGTTGTCGGTTCTGTTGTCGGTTCTGTTGTTGGGTCTGTTGTCGGATCTGTTGTCGGTTCTATTGTCGGATCTGTTGTCGGTTCTGTTGTCGCATCTGCTGTCGGGTCTGTTGTCGGATCTGTTGTCGGGTATGTTGTCGGGTCTGTTGTCGGGTCTGTTGTCGGGTATGTTGTCAGGTATGTTGTCGGGTATGTTGTCGGGTCTGTTGTCGGGTATGTTGTCAGGTATGTTGTAGGATCTGTTGTCGGGTCTGTTGTCGGGTATGTTGTCGGATCTGTTGTCGGATCTGTTGTCGGGTATGTTGTCGGGTATGTTGTCGGGTATGTTGTCGGGTCTGTTGTCGGATCTGTTGTCGGATATGTTGTTGGGTATGTTGTCGGGTCTGTTGTCGGGTCTGTTTTGGGGTATGTTGTCGGGTATGTTGTCCTGGCTACTATGGAGCTGTCAAGTCTCACTCACTCACTCCCTCATACAAGGTTGGGTCCTGGCTACTGTGGAGCCGTCAAGTCTCACTCACTCAATCCCTCATACAAGGTTGGGTCCTGCCTACTGTGGAGCCGTCAAGTCTCACTCACTCACTCCCTCATACAAGGTTGGGTCCTGGCTACTGTGGAGCTGTCAAGTCTCACTCACTCACTCATACAAGGTTGGGTCCTGGCTACTGTGGAGCCGTCAAGTCTCACTCACTCACTCCCTCATACAAGGTTGGGTCCTGCCTACTGTGGAGCCGTCAAGTCTCACTCACTCACTCACTCATACAAGGCTGGGTCCTGGCTACTGTGGAGCTGTCAAGTCTCACTCACTCACTCATACAAGGTTGGGTCCTGGCTACTGTGGAGCTGTCAAGTCTCACTCACTCACTCCCTCATACAAGGTTGGGTCCTGGCTACTGTGGAGCTGTCAAGTCTCACTCACTCACTCATACAAGGTTGGGTCCTGGCTACTGTGGAGCTGTCAAGTCTCACTCACTCACTCATACAAGGTTGGGTCCTGGCTACTGTGGAGCTGTCAAGTCTCACTCACTCACTCATACAAGGTTGGGTCCTGGCTACTGTGGAGCTGTCAAGTCTCACTCACTCACTCACTCATACAAGGCTGGGTCCTGGCTACTGTGGAGCTGTGAAGTCTCACTCACTCACTCATACAAGGCTGGGTCCTGGCTACTGTGGAGCTGTCAAGTCTCACTCTCTCACTCATACAAGGTTGGGTCCTGGCTACTGTGGAGCTGTCAAGTCTCACTCACTCACTCATACAAGGTTGGGTCCTGGCTACTGTGGAGCTGTCAAGTCTCACTCACTCACTCATACAAGGCTGGGTCCTGGCTACTGTGGAGCTGTCAAGTCTCACTCACTCACTCATACAAGGTTGGGTCCTGCCTACTGTGGAGCTGTCAAGTCTCACTCACTCACTCACTCATACAAGGCTGGGTCCTGGCTACTGTGGAGCTGTCAAGTCTCACTCCCTCACTCACTCACTCAGGGTTGAATCTCAGCCACTGTGGAGTTGTGGAGCCTGTGAGGAGCCTGCTTGAATGGCTCCTGGCCTCCACCTCCAACACAAACAAATCCCTGCTCTGCTCAAGGGGATGAATGTTAGTTACTTCCCCCAACTTTTATTGCCACGTGTGATAAGATAACTGCATGTATGTGGGTGTGATGGGACTTTGATGAGGTCGCGGCACCATGTACTACTATCTATCTGGTTGTGGAGTGAGATCTCAGACCTCGACCATCTGATGCTTGTCCCTCCAGACAGAACATTAATGTCCCCTTACTGCACTACTAACCTACTTGATATACACCTACCTTCACCTCAGTCTGGGGAAGGAAGGTTATTTATGATGCTTTGCTTACAAAGCTTACATTCAGGTTAAATGGAACGTTACAAAGTTACATCATTCTTCACATGGCCTAGGAAGCGGGAATAAATCCCCATTAACGCCGATGTCAGACTTTGCAGGAGGCAACATCCTTAGAATGAGCTATGTATATCCCAGAACAACTTACTGATATAAAAAAACTTATATAGAAAAAGCTAAAGAAATTCAATTTCATATTCAAACATAAACATACACAACATTCACATCAAATTATCATAAAGCAGCATAGAGTTTTTTTCCTTCATATGCATGGGATTTAATTCAATTATAAACATGAACAAATAGCTGTTTCATGAATACCTGGAAGTGGTGAACAGATTTAACAATGTACTTAGTTCATGAATATTGATGGAAGAGGATCTAATTGCAGTTTCTGAATGAATGTCAAACTCAAAACTCTCTGGTCGGATATATCCTATACCTACCTCTGTATATCCTACATCAACTATGCAATATCATCTTACTGTCTATAATACCCTATATGTACATTCTATACCAATATCTACCAGGCATTATCCTATATCTACCAAGCTTTATCCTTTACCAGGATATATTCTCTATGTACGAAGGAGTGAGTGAGTGAGTGAGTACGGTTTTACGCCGCTTTTAGCAATATTCCAGCAATATCACAGCGGGGGACACCAGAAATGGGCTTCACACATTGTACCCATGTCGGGAATCGAACCCGGGTCTTCGGCCTGACGAGCGAACGCTTTAACCACTAGGCTACCCGACCGCCCCTATGTACAAAGGAATAACCTATACCTACTAACAAGTGCCCAACATCTTCAAAGCCATATCTGTAATATCTACCAGCATATATCCTATATCTACCAGGTCCTGAAAGTATATCCTATATCTACCGGGTCCTGAAAGTATATCCTATATCTACCTGTACCAGGTCCTGAAAGTATATCCTATATCTACCAGAATATATCTTACATCTACCAGGGTATACCTTATATCTACCCAACTCTGAAAGTATATGCTATATCTACCAGGGTATACCTTATATCTACCCGGCTCTGAGAGTATATGCTATATCTACCAGGGTATACCTTATATCTACCTGGCTCTGAGAGTATATGCTATATCTACCAGGGTATACCTTATATCTACCCGGCTCTGAGAGTATATGCTATATCTACCAGGAGACACCCTATTTCCACTTAGCCATATCCTATATCTACCAGGCCCTGAGAGCATATCCTAAATCTACCAGGGTATACCCAATATCAACCAGGCCTGGAAAGTATACCCTATATTTACCAGAGTATATTTTACATCTATCAGGGTATACCCTATATTTACCAGAGTACATCCTACATATACCTGGGTATCTACTCGGCCTTACCCTTTGTCTTACAAGCTGTACCTTTAATATCTACTTGGTGTATCCTATATCTCCAGAGTATATCCTATATCTACCGTATATGACCGCGTATAAGCCGAATTTTGAGGACCAGAAAAAAGATTCTGTAGAAAGGGGTCGGCTTATCCACGGGATACACTTTCATGATAGTATTTTTCAGATCGTGATCTGTCAGAACATCGGCTGAATGACGGTCCGATAGATTACAACTTCCCGAAAGTTTGGAAGTTGCCACGACTAGAGCCATTATTCTTATAAATTATCAATAAAGTTATTATTATACACCAATGTTGTCATTATTAAAAAAATGTTATGCATGTTACTCCTTCCGATAATAAGTTTTCAATTGAATGTTCAAAGTTTATCGTTCTTCGTAAACTCCACAATCTTTACATGTAACAATATATGTAATTCACAGCTATAATATATAATCCCCAGATAAAATCGCCAATAGCTATTACGTACGTTTTGCAAAGTTCATAAATTGATAGTGAACAAGTGTCTACCTTTATTGAAAGAGGCAAATAAACAACTGTATCGGCAAGTTATTCCGTTCGCCATTTGCAAAAACATGTGATCAGCTGTTACCTGTGACGTCACGAACGGTGACCACTGTGATTGCTTCCTGTTGTTTAAAGCAACACGGTACACAAGGAAATGAGCATTGATAATAACGGGCCGATTGGTATTGTCATGTTGTTTACACAAACATTTTCAAGTTGTGGGTGCTTAGCGATCGTGTTGGGAGTAGGGGCTTAATTCCTTTGTTTTCGAGAGATTAGTTTAATAAACTGGAGAAGCCTGTGAGTAAGTGATGGTCATTCAATGTGTTCATAGTATGATAGTTTATTTAATTCAATTGGATTAACATACAATAGTGGTGTAAAGGGGGTTATAAAAGTTGGTATATTTTTACAGACTGACATTTTCATCATGAGTTTTAAACAAAAACGCCATGCTTACGATGCTGAATTCAAACTGCGAGTCTTCGCGCCAGCTGATATATTTTCTCACGGGTTCATAATTCTATATACACCGATTCACAAAATGGCGCTTGGTTGTTGATGGCAACATATAACGATCATTATGAGATTAAAAAAACCCACGAGAAACAGCTTCCCACATTATGAAAGTGGATGACTGGTTTGTTAAATCTTTTTTAGAAATAATAATGACTTTTTCAATATAATTACAACGTTTTTCATCTTATATTTTTGAATATTTGCGAGTACCGGCACATGTCTTGCAGTCCGACTTCGCAGTGTTTTTTGTCTTTCAATTCCTGATTCGGCTTATCTGCGGGTCATATCATTTTCTTTCGTATTTCAATGGTCAAATTAACACCTCGGCTTATCTACGGGGTCGGCTTATCCGCGGTCATATACGGTACCAGAGTATATTTTACATCTATCAGGGTATACCCTATATCTACCAGACCTGGAAAGTATATCTTATATCTACCAGAGTATATTTTACATCTATCAGGGTATACCCTATATCTACCAGCATATACCCTATATCTACCAGACCTGGAAAGTATATCCTATATCTATCAGAGTATATCCTACATGTACCAGGGTACACATACCCAACATCTTCTAGGCCATACCGTATATGATCCA
The DNA here is from genome assembly GCF_023055435.1 of Haliotis rufescens. NCBI lineage: Eukaryota > Metazoa > Mollusca > Gastropoda > Lepetellida > Haliotidae > Haliotis > Haliotis rufescens. Next base: position 3,033,711 of record NW_025964057.1, read on the forward strand.
AGCTATGCCTCTAATATCTCCTATGGTACATGTATATCCAATGTCTAGTAGGGTATAACTAATTATATCTACCAGGCTACATCCTATAATTACCACCTTAGACCATCAATAAAGATATAAAAAAGACGAATGGAGCATACTTTCTCTGTGATCAAGGACACAGCTTATTATGATTGTGATGGAAAATAGCTGGCGAGTTTTCTTGCAATACAGTCAAATGTATGGTAGCTAGCCCAGCACACAGAACAACAAGCAGTTGGCTTGGGGCAGTAAATCTATCTGCAACCATGTCTTTGGAATACTGTGTCAACAGTAGCTCATCATCAACTGGTGGCGCCGACTCGCAGACATGCATTGTCTTACATAAATACACAGCACTTGCTGCCAACATCAGGCAGAACAACCCTGTCCATGGAATACTGAGGCCATAGCTCATCCACTAGTCTTACATATATACAACACCTGCCACAAACATACAGGCAGATCAACCCTGTCCATGGAATACTGAGGCCATAGCTCATCCACTAGTCTTACATATATACAACACCTGCCACAAACATACAGGCAGATCAACCCTGTCCATGGAATACTGAGGACATAGCTCATCCACTAGTCTTACATATATACAACACCTGCCACAAACATACAGGCAGATCAACCCTGTCCATGGAATACTGAGGCCATAGCTCATCCACTAGTCTTACATATATACAACACCTGCCACAAACATACAGGCAGATCAACCCTGTCCATGGAATACTGAGGACGTAGCTCATCCACTAGTCTTACATATATACAACACCTGCCACAAACATACAGGCAGATCAACCCTGTCCATGGAATACTGAGGCCGTAGCTCGTCCACTAGTCTTACATATATGCAACACCTGCAGCCAACATACAGGCAGAACAACCCTGTCCATGGAATACTGAGGCCGTAGCTCGTCCTCTAATCTTACATATTTGCAACACCTGCAGCCAACACACTAGCAGAAGAAGGATAAAAAACAAACATGTCATCATCGACTTATCTTTCAGGGGGAAGGTGTTACTACTATGCTACTTCACCAGAACATGTATTGTAAGAAACAAATCATCTCCAGCAGGTTTAGCCATTAGTTTGTCTATTTGTGTTGTTTGACGTACTCAGCAATATTCAAGCTTTATGACGACGGTCTGTAAATATACAAGTCTGGACAGAACAATCTAGTGATTGACATTATGAGCATCGATCTACACAATTGGAATATGTTGACATCCATCCACCAAGTTAGCAAGTCTCTTTGTCTCTATAGGTATAGAAGACTGAGTGAGCTGTATAAGGTAAGAAAACGGCTGCTACCTCCAACAAAGCTATCATTGTTTTCCATGACCCATGCAGATGTGAGCATGTGAGGAATCTGTTTGTTTATTGTATATTGTTTAGTGTAACACTCAGCAATGGTCCAGCTACATGATGGCGGATCGAGGCAGAACAATCATGACAACACAAGCCAATGGCATGCTATCAAACCAACCTGTCCAAATCTGACAACCTGATCATGAAGCTGAAGGCCTATTCTAACCCACATTTATAGAAGCAGCTCATCTAGTCTGAAGGGTCTGATATAATTCTTGTACACCGAAAACCATAGGTGATGCATCTCTAATTTGTCATCACTGATGGGTTTGGATCACTTCCTGTTTGCTTGGTGTATTTCCTCTCGTTCACCCGTCATGGAGACCCTGTCTTCCCACACAAAGGGACACAGCTTTGACCAGGTCATTCTCACCTGTGTCATGAGCACCTGGTGTCATCACAAGTCAGTTTACAATGAGTGATGAGTGTAGTTTTGAAAACCATACTTCCATTATTTTGGAATGTTCCTTTTCTTTTGACAGAAATATGACCAGCCTAAAGGCATTAATGTTCTCTATGTGTACTGTGTTGTGATGTGCCGTGCAAGTGTCATGTGTGTGTGTGTTGTATGCTTTCTGTGTGTGGTGTGCTGTGCGTGTGTATAACTCTGTGCGTGCGTGCGCACGTGCGTGGATATAAAGGATGCAGTCATAGTGTGACCTTAGCTATGGCCAGCCGTGTATGTCAGACAGACCTGGCTTGCCATCAATCAGCACCCAACACAAGCTTGTTATTTTATGTAAGATCCACTCACGGCAAGCATATGTCAAAGGAAGAGCTACAGATGAAAGACAACAGGTTACATCTTGTTTCTGTATTTCCATATGCTGTTTGACTGCAGAAACTGACAACTGATGTTTGTTTGTTTGTCTGTTTGTTTGTTTGTTTGTAGTGTTAGCCTCACTGAGCAATATATTTCAGCAATATATTCATCATCAATCTGTAAATAATCGATTCTGGACCAGACAATCCAGTGGTTGACATCATGAGCATCGAGATACCATGCCATCCATCAACCAAGTCAGCAAGCCTAACCACATGATCCCGTTCGTTGCCTTTTACAACAAGCATGGGTTGCTGAAGACCAATTCTAACCCGGATCTTAATGGGAGGCCACACATACCAACACAATAAATCAGACTGCTTGATCAAGCCTTCCCCAAACCACTAGCTGCAACTGAGCCAATAAAACAGATAACCTTTGAAACAATGATGCTGGATTTTGTCAGGGACTAAAAGACTGTTGGCCTAGATATACTATGATCAATGAAGCCATGCCATGGTCTTAAATCAATTAATGCTGTACAGACCTCAGCTTCACAGTAAAATTACTCTATCAAAGTTGCACGGACAAAGATACCCCTTAATTTGGGAATCACATTTCAGGATTTGCTCGGAAACATCTAGCTTAAGAGTGCAGCTGAATGCCCTTGAGGGCCTCGTGGAACTCTGGGAGGAGCAGCTACCGGTGGTTATTTACACGAGTGTCTGCTGTGTGCAGTGTAATAACTCAATATGATTTCCTTTCAATCAACATCAGAGAGCATCAATAGCATCAATCTGGCCACATGGACACTGTGGCCCTGAACCTCGTGGCTGCTGAGCCCCGCCCTGGATCCTATTGATTCCCCAGCCAAGAGATGAGCCAGTGATATAACAATGACATTGTCGCCCTCCCTCCACCCTCACCCCACACCCTCAATCTGATGGAGAAATCAGCTCTCATCCTCGTGTAGTATTGATTCTGTGAGATATTGAGATGTAAAGATTGCCTCCCCAGCAAGGAGTCTTGTGTGGATGTCTGTCCTCAGAAGACAGTCACGTCAACCATCTTGTCAATACACCAGTCTACGGCAGAACAAATAACTATTGTCACAACTTTTCCAACTCCCATTTGTGTAATCCTTGATCCCTTATTATGCAACTTTCCAACATGTAATATCGAACATAATTACCTGATGATGTTTTGATGGGCCTGTATGACAGTGAATAAAGAGTTTGATGTCCCAGTCATCAATGCCGTAAGTCTGAGTTATGCAGGATTCACAGGGAGATGGTTAAAATGGCCTGATACCGAAATGGTCTTAAGTGAAAATGTCCTGTTTCACGAAGACCCATGTGATAAATATTGCCCGAAAGAAAGAGTGATATATGACCCAATATGATTAATGTATATTTTCAAACAATACAAATGTAACAGAAAAAAGTGGCCATTGATAATAAAACATTTTCAGTTATTATTTTACTGTTTGAAAAACCATGATAAGACACAGTAACTAACTTGACTGCAGAGTTGTGTCCCCTAGCTGCCAGGATCTGGTGATTATGGCCTAACTGATCAGCACCTAGTCTGTCTCACAGTCCCTGAAATATTATTTTCCCTTCTCTCTACCCCTACTGTAACGCTATAGCCCCAAATGAAGCAAGTCTAGATTTTCCACAGGATCAATCTCCTCCCTTTTCAATTTAAATGCAGTTGCTAGTTTCTATCAAAATTGTTCATTTTCAGAGACAAGGTGTTAATCTTATCGGCACCATACCAGAGGCACGATAAGACACAGCACCCAACTTGGATGCAGAGTTGTCTCCCCTAGCTGCCAGGATGTGCTGATTCTTTCCACTGTTCACCAGTAACAGATCAGCACCATACCAGAGCTCTTGCAACTTTCGCCTTTCTTCCAACATCAATGCTGCATGGAACTCAACCTGTACATTCTTGTAGTTATGGCAAAAACAGGATTCTGGAGATTACACAAGGCATTTCTAATATTTTAACGTAAACAATCCTTCAACGAATGCTGATTGGCTGACATTTGTTAACATGATGTCATGTGTCGTAGACTTGCTGCAGATTCCTTCCTCAAGAAGTCTGGAATCTGCCACCACATTCTTCCACATGTGTTTTGCTAGTCCAGGACACTTCTAACCTTGTTGTATGTGTATTGTAGCATGAGGTAAAGTGATGCCGCCAGCCAGCGATGATCACAAGAACAGCCAGTGTTGTACTGAAGATCACTCAGGCTCTGCCAGATCTGATGAAGACAACATTTAGTGGAAACAAATCGCTACCATCATCCCTTGAATAAAACTCTTCACTACCAGGTTGAGAGATATATCCAGAGAAATTTGTTACTATTCCTTCCCAAGTACCAGTATGTCTGTGATGACTACAGATGCATGCCGCCTCCCTGCTGGCTCCTTGTGAGAAGGTCATGTACAGCTGAGTAACCTAAAGCTGCCTCACTCCCCCACCCTCCCTGCCTCACTCCCCCACCCTCCCTGCCTCACTCCTCCACCCTCCCTGCCTCACTCCTCCACCCTCCCTACCTCACTCCCCACCCTCCCTGCCTCACTCCCTAACTCTCCCTGCCTCACTCACCTACCCTCCCTGCCTCACTCCCTAACTCTCCCTGCCTCACTCCTCCACCCTCCCTGCCTCACTCACCTACCCTCCCTGCCTCACTCCCAACCCTCCCTGCCTCACTCCTCCACCCTCCCTGCCTTACTCCCCCCCTCCCTGCCTCACTCACCTACCCTCCCTGCCTCACTCCCTAACTCTCCCTGCCTCACCCCTCCACCCTCCCTGCCTCACTCACCTACCCTCCCTGCCTCACTCCCAACCCTCCCTGCCTCACTCCTCCACCCTCCCTGCCTTACTCCCCCCCCTCCCTGCCTCACTCACCTACCCTCCCTGCCTCACTCCCAACCCTCCCTGCCTCACTCCCCACCCTCCCTGCCTCACTCTTCCACCCTCCCTGCATCACTCACCTACCCTCCCTGCCTCACTCCCAACCCTCCCTGCCTCACTCCCCACCCTCCCTGCCTCACTCTTCCACCCTCCCTGCATCACTCCCCCCCCCCCCCCTCCCTGCCTCACTCCCCCCTCCCTGCCTCACTCCCCCACCCTCCCTGCATCACTCCCCCACCCTCCCTGCATCACTCCCCCCCCTCCCTGCCTCACTCCCCCCCCCTCCCTGCCTCACTCACCTACCCTCCCTGCCTCACTCCCTAACTCTCCCTGCCTCACTCCTCCACCCTCCCTGCCTTACTCCCGCCCTCCCTGCCTCACTCCCTAACTCTCCCTGCCCCACTTTCCACCCTCCCTGCCTCACTCACCCACCCTCCCTGCCTCACTCCGTAACTCTCCCTCCTTCACTCCCCCACCCTCCCTGCCTCACTCCCCACCTGAGCCTCCACCCACCCTCACCCTGTCTCAACCCTCACCCTCACCCTGACAGATGGCGTAGCTGCACACATCATCACACGCTGATCAAATACTCAGAACCAATCAAACGCTTGCTACAAACAACTCACCAACTTTTTCTAAGAAAAAAACTCCTATTATCTTACACTGCAGTCGCCAAATACAGCACAAAGGAGCAAGCTTCCAGAGTTTTATTTGTATACAAGCTGAGAGAATCTGCACGTGTATTTTATGGTTTACCTTACAGTGTAGACAAAGGTTATTTTGGTGGTAAGTATGCTGCCTGGATGTGTGTTTTATTGCTAGCTGCACCTGTCTGGGATACAGGTAACTCTCAATTACACAGCCGGGTAGTTCAGAGTAGAAAACAGTCTGGACTGTCTGTATCACTGATAGCATGCTGCTTGTGTGTGCATTACTCGTCTTTTAAAACAAAATTAATAACACCACCACCTCCCCCCCAAACCCACATCCCCCCAAAAAAACAAAATAAACAAAATAAAAATAATAACAAATAACAAAAGAAATTATTTAAAAAATCAACCAAACAGTATATTAATTAGAAACATGATTTCGCAAAATTGTGACTCATCTGTAAACAAAGAAATATGAAAATAGAACAAATAAACAAAAATAATGATAGTAATAACAAATAAAAAGAGAAACAATAAGGTAAATCAACCAAACAGTATATTTAATTAAAAACATTATATTGCAAAATTGTCTCATCTGTAAACAAACTTTATTATTAAAACTGTTTCTTACTTACTAAAAAATGTAAAAGAAAATATTTTTTAAAATTAATTCAATGAAACAGTGTTGAATTAAAAGAATAGTTCTGCAAAATTTTGGCTCACCCATATATTAAATCAATATATTGGAGTAGTCTTTTTGTAAATAGTACTGTAACAGTTGATATGGAACTACTCCTTGACCATTGTCTCCTGGGTGTAAGCATCGTGAAGCCTGATCACTGAGCATGAGCAGTTTGCTGTAATGGAATGGCCACATCAAAGCTTGACACTGTATACTTACTGACCCCATCAATACATTGCCATGTTTACATATCATCAGACCACGGGACTTGGATGCATGCTATATGCTCGACACTGTCCGAGGACACTGCCCGGTGAACAACACATCCCTGGTACCAGCTTCCAAGTCAATAATACATTGTGTGAAGAAACCTTACTGGGCCAGTAAACGTTTATATTCAATACACTCTCACACAATATAATCATAATCAATAGCAAAGTGATATATAATTCATATCATAATATGCAATATCTTATTCAGCCTGGTGATTTCAATCAATATTGCCGACATGGAGGTAGGAACATCACGTGGGAAGTAAACAAAGTGTGGCCTTGTCATTGTCCTTCAACTAATTATTCGAGGGAGTGAGTGAGTGAGTGAGTATGGTTTTACGCCGCTTTTAACAATATTCCAGCAATATCACGGCGGGGGACACCAGAAATGGGCTTCACACATTGTACCCATGTCGGGAATCGAACCCGGGTCTTCGGCGTGACGAGTGAACGCTTTAACCACAAGGCTACCCGACCGCCCCAATTACTCGAGGGAACATGTATGACTGATGAGAGAACACAGCTGCTATCTCCTGTCACTGAAGTTATGCAAGTACATCCCCGTGTTAGGCGTTTTCTGACGCTTAAGAAACATTCAGTTTTCTCTCTAATCACATCAACAACTGTAAAACATCTCATTCACTTATAAAAGACAACTTTCTCTTAAAAACAAGCCTTCATCTGAGTATTTACAATGTCTGTGTGATGTTATAGTGTGAGTAATCGCGATAAACATGAAAACATATGATGTCTGAAAACATATGATGTATGAAAACGTATGATCTGACAATATAGACATGGCTGGTGAACACACATATCTTTCTTTCTTTATTGTGTAATGTTGCACTCAGCAATATTTCAGGTGTGTGACAGCAGCCGGTAAAATGAGAAAAATCTGGATGAAACAAACCTGTGATTGATATTAAAATATAATTATCCACACCGTAGGGGTACAAGGTGACAAAATCAAACAAGTCACTGAGCCTGACCGCCCAATCAAGTCGCCACATACGACCAGCATAGGTCGGTTTGTAGGAACATGCTTCAGCTCACACACAAGACAACTAGATGTATCTCTAGGTCACTACAAATTAATTACTTGTTCTCAGTTGTTGCTAAACAATGTAGTAAATGAATGTTGTTTATGCCACAAGCAGATATCTTGCAGTCCTGTCAGAACACCTCAAAATAATCCTGTGAGGCAAACCAGAGGCTGACAGCATGAGCAACAGTCCACACCATGAAAACAGGGGCTGACAGCATGAGCAACAGTCCCCACCATGAAAACAGGGGCTGACAGCATGAGCAACAGTCCCCACCATGAAAACAGGGGCTGACAGCATGAGCAACAGTCCCCACCATGAAAACAGGGGCTGACAGCATGAGCAACAGTCCCCACCATGAAAACAGGGGCTGACAGCATGAGCAACAGTCCACACCATGAAAACAGGGACATCCTCTGTCTGGGCGTTTGCATTAACCCAGTTCTTTGATTTTGATTTGTTGGCAGATTATTTTAAACTCAAATCATGTTGAGTCTGATGTTTTCCTGCTTCTTGAAAGCAATGAAAAAAGCAGCTTAAAACCCATTTCTTAGCAGGAATAACAAGTAACTGATCATCAAATCACCACACAAACACACACAACCGACAAAAACAATGCAGACTTTGCATCAAACAAAAACTAGAGGAGCTGCAGCTACAACATATTCTTTATCTTCTCGGGAAATTTGCATTTCCATATTTAATTTGATAGAATTAACACATTCTTCTACTAGGTGTATCCTGAACTTGTCAGACAAAGAAGGAAACCGGGAGTTGTCCCTGCAGTATAATAGCTGGGGCAGACCTAGCCTTGCTCCAAGGCTGTACTAAGGGGAAAGTCCAAGGATGTGTAGTTATTCTATCCACCTAATAGGCAAGTCTAGATATGTGCACAGTACTAAGGACTTCAGTCTCTTATAGGGACAACTTGTTTTATTATTTACATAATCCAGAAATTTTGATTTAAACTAATAATTATTGCCTTAGAGACTTGTACAAATCTAGGGCAGACCCTGGGCCACAGTGACATTCTCTAGCAGGCTCAGATTTCTGGGTGATGCTGTCTGTATTTCAGTTTTTTTCTATTAGGAATGTGTTTCCAGAACCCTTTGTGGAACTTCCATTTCCTCACTTGCGTATCTTGTAACAGAGACCATGCTGCCCAAACTTACATGAGTGCCATGCATAACCTTGTGAGACACACTCACACAATATCTCTATAACAGTGCTTGAGGAGTGCCATGTATATCCTTGTGACAAACTGACTCGCGACATCTCTACAACAGTGCTTACACGTGTAGCATGTATATCCTTGTGACACACTCACTCGCGACATCTCTACAACAGTGCTTACACGTGTAGCATGTATATCCTTGTGACACACTCACTCGCGACATCTCTACAACAGTGCTTACACGTGTAGCATGTATATCCTTGTGAGACACTCACTCGCGACATCTCTACAACAGTGCTTACACGTGTAGCATGTATATCCTTGTGACACACTCACTCGCGACATCTCTACAACAGTGCTTACACGTGTAGCATGTATATCCTTGTGACACACTCACTCGCAACATCTCTACAACAGTGCTTACACGTGTAGCATGTATATCCTTGTGACACACTCACTCGCGACATCTCTACAACAGTGCTTACACGTGTAGCATGTATATCCTTGTGACACACTCACTCGCGACATCTCTACAACAGTGCTTACACGTGTAGCATGTATATCCTTGTGACACACTCACTCGCGACATCTCTACAACAGTGCTTACACGTGTAGCATGTATATCCTTGTGACACACTCACTCGCGACATCTCTACAACAGTGCTTACACGTGTAGCATGTATATCCTTGTGAGACACTCACTCGCGACATCTCTACAACAGTGCTTACACGTGTAGCATGTATATCCTTGTGACACACTCACTCGCGACATCTCTACAACAGTGCTTACACGTGTAGCATGTATATCCTTGTGACACACTCACTCGCGACATCTCTACAACAGTGCTTACACGTGTAGCATGTATATCCTTGTGACACACTCACTCGCGACATCTCTACAACAGTGCTTACACGTGTAGCATGTATATCCTTGTGACACACTCACTCGCGACATCTCTACAACAGTGCTTACACGTGTAGCATGTATATCCTTGTGAGACACTCACTCGCGACATCTCTACAACAGTGCTTACACGTGTGGCATGTATATCCTTGTGAGACACTCACTCGCGACATCTCTACAACAGTGCTTACACGTGTAGCATGTATATCCTTGTGAGACACACTCACACAATATCTCAATAACAAACATTGCATGACCTATCTATGTCAGAATAAGTATCAAATTCAAACAAACATATTTTTATTATGAAAAATAAAGGCAGAAAGCCTCATATATTCTATTATAAGGTCTTTTATCTAGTTTACTTTTAGACCCGGCAAAATTATAGGTAGGCTTTTATTACTTTCATGTGATGGGAAGCAACTGCTTATTTCAGTAAACTGTACTGTAATCAGATGTAATGGGGAGAAATCATTAGATGCCCAGCTCTCTATTCCAAACATTCCCCTCAGGTCTACCAAGACCCAGCTCTCAACAGAGGAAATACACAGGCTGACTCTTTATAGAGGAAATACACAGGCTGACACTTTATAGAGGAAATACACAGGCTGACCCTTTATAGAGGAAATACACAGGCTGACCCTTTATAGAGGAAATACACAGGCTGACTCTTTATAGAGGAAATACACAGGCTGACTCTTTATAGAGGAAATACACAGGCTGACCCTTTATAGAGGAAATACACAGGCTGACCCTTTATAGAGGAAATACACAGGCTGACTCTTTATAGAGGAAATACACAGGCTGACTCTTTATAGAGGAAATACACAGGCTGACCCTTTATAGAGGAAATACACAGGCTGACCCTTTATAGAGGAAATACACAGGCTGACCCTTTATAGAGGAAATACACAGGCTGACTCTTTATAGAGGAAATACACAGGCTGACCCTTTATAGAGGAAATACACAGGCTGATCCTTTATAGAGGAAATACGGCACCAGGAAAGAACCGCTGGTGTGAACAATGAAAAATAAGAAATGTGACTTCAGGTCAAACTAGTTTTATTCTGGAGAAGAGATTTAAGGGAGTAAGTGTTAAAAGATCTACAAAGAAAGACCATGCATTTGGCCTCAATTAATTCCAAAGCTCTGAGAAAATCTACATTAAGCCAGCCTTGCATCAGGTTCTGCATTAAAGACGATTTTTCTCTTCTGGTAGAGCAGACAATGGGAGCCAGAAACTCTCGGAAATGACCTACTGGAAGAATTCAGGCCCAACAATCAATACAATAACTAAAACCGATGGTGATAGAGGTATTTTGTTCATCCAACTGCAGTTGTTACTGCCGTGGGTCGTGGCTGGTGGGGAGACCGAGGGCAGGGTAATGAGGGTGGTGGCAGCCATGGCTGTCCATCTTCCATCTCCATCACATGGCCACAAACCTCCGTCACAAACCTTCACCCGCCCCACACATACACAGGTTCTACTAGGGACACTCTTGGGCCAGCAGTGGTGGTTGGGTCATGAAAGAATTGCAAAGTGAAAAGTGTGGGGGGGGGGGGGAGACATGAAAAGAAGTTATAAATTTGAACAATATTTAGGGACTTGTCATTTATTATCGGGAGGGTGTGTGTGTTTTGGTGGGGGGTAAAAGAGGGGGGAGGGGGGGTAGGGGTAGCGGTAGGGGGTTAGGGGAGGGGCCTGGAGGAGTCCTGAAAATATGTTACATATGTAATTGAAGGGCATGAAGAAATGAAGAAGTGTAACCTAAATAGGATGGTACAAAATCCTAAGACAAATCCCTCCATCGAATGAGATGTCATCTGCTTTTCAAACATAACTTTACGACAACTGACATTAATAAGACTCCCCTCATCAAGTTCTTAGTTCTTTATTCCAGAGTTTGAAAAAGTGTCATGCTTCAGATGTGATGCTATGTTCAACCCACAGCTTAATAGTTTTCAACAAACTGTGTTAAACAAACTGTTATCTCTTGTCGAATCCTCTGCAAATCAGGACCACAGATGCCAGTACTGGTGGGGAGTTTGCAGCATATCAATGTGAAACTGCCAGATCAGGGATCTGTGTGTTCCAACTCAACCTTTTCCATGATTTACCTGCTCCTGATCCAAGAGCATCTGTCAAAACTTTGATAAAGTAGGCTTCATGTCACTCCTCTAAAATTATCTTGGTCTTTATATCTTATCCTTACACTATATGAGTACAGGAATCAGATACGCAACATCGCAAATCCAATTCTGCAGATCTGCGAAAAAGATTTTTTAATCAGATCAAATTCCCACATAAAACAGATAGAAAAATCATTACCTCAACTCAAAAGAAACCAGTGAAAACCAACCCTGGAACCACTAGGTAATCCATATCATAAACAAATTAAGTGTGTTTACACGGGAGCCTCCGTAATGGTTCCGCACAGAGCCATACGATTTCATTACCTGCGATACCTTACAACATTAATCAGATAATGGTTACATATCACATGCACAGCCACCAGATCCATGACCGAACTCCATTAACTCGAGTTCCCAGAGAAGTTCCTCAGAAGATGTCCTGTCTCTGCGAGATAAATTCCCTATCATAATTTACCTGAAGCTTTCACTGATGTTAGTACTCGCCGGACTTTGATGTTAGCGAGGGTTACCATGCACCTGTGTAGAGGCCACACAGTAATAGAGCTGCAGCCAATCAACCTCTGAGCGATGTACGAGCTGAAACCATGTGAACAAGCAGCAAGATGAGCTGAATTGTCCTTGCCACAATACACCAGCCGTATACAGTCCTTCGTACAAACGAAATCAGGTGATTAAAAAGTCCAAACAACATTGGCTCTTTATCTGTATGTGTTACTCTATGTTCCATCACTTTGTCAAGTTGTGAATCTTCTTCAGTTGGCGATAAAAAAGTTAAATTTTTATTGGACCAAAGCAATATTGTGAAACACTGCCACCCTGTTTATGTCTGTGTTGCTTGTTGTCGGGGAGGTAATGAGCCAAGGAGCCAACTGGTTGTACAATCTTCATGCATGTGAAAGAATCCAACTTGGCATGAACTGTGTTTACCTTCCCCTATACGCTGCCTGCTATACTGCGAGATGTAAACATGTTTCAACAAACTTGTACTCCCTCTCCATCATCAGCAGCGACGGTGTGAACACTGCTGTGGGCAAACACTGTGAGGAGTAGCATAGTGGTTCAAGTGTTCACTCATCACACCGAAGCCCTGGGTTGGATTCCCCACATTTGTTTGTTTGTTTGTTTGTTTGTTTGTTTGTTTATTGATAAACGCCGCACTCAGCAATATTTCACCTATGTGATGGTGATCTGTATATAATCAAGTCTGGACCAGGCAATCAAGTGATTGGTATCATGGGCATCGATCTACACAATTGGGATACGAAGACATGCATGAACCAAGTCAGCAAGCCTGCGACCACTCTATCCCGTTAGTTGCCTCAAACGATAAGCATGGGTTGTGCTGAAGAGCTAGTCTAACCCGGGTTAGTTTGTTTGTCTCCACGAAGCTTTTTTCTTGTGTTCCCTGCCAATACATTGCTGGAATATTGCTAAATGTGACACAAAACCCACTCACACACTTACACCTGTCTGCTGGCGGAGATACTCTCTAAGGACACGTGACAACAATCAAACGTTCCCCTACTCTCCCACACAGAGTGCTCTACTCTCCCACACAGACTGCTCTACTCTCCCACACAGAGTGCTCTACTCTCCCACACAGACTGCTCTACTCTCCCACACAGAGTGCTCTACTCTCCCACACAGAGTGCACTACTCTCCCACACTGACTGCTCTACTCTCCCACACAGACTGCTCTACACTCCCACACAGACTGCTCTACTCTCCCACACAGACTGCTCTACTCTCCCACACAGAGTGCTCTACTCTCCCACACAGACTGCTCTACTCTCCCACACAGACTGCTCTACTCTCCCACACAGACTGCTCTACTCTCCCACACAGGCTGCTCTACTCTCCCACACAGACTGCTCTACTCTCCCACACAGACTGCTCTACTCTCCGACACAGACTGCTCTACTCTCCCACACAGACTGCTCTACTCTCCGACACAGAGTGCTCTACTCTCCCACACAGACTGCTCTACTCTCCCACACAGACTGCTCTACTCTCCCACACAGAGTGCTCTACTCTCCCACACAGACTGCTCTACTCTCCCACACAGACTGCTCTACTCTCCCACACAGACTGCTCTACTCTCCGACACAGAGTGCTCTACTCTCCCACACAGAGTGCTCTACTCTCCCACACAGACTGCTCTACTCTCCCACACAGAGTGCTCTACTCTCCCACACAGAGTGCTCTACTCTCCCACACAGAGTGCTCTACTCTCCCACACAGACTGCTCTACTCTCCCACACAGACTGCTCTACTCTCCCACACAGACTGCTCTACTCTCCCACACAGACTGCTCTACTCTCCGACACAGACTGCTCTACTCTCCCACACAGACTGCTCTACTCTCTGACACAGAGTGCTCTACTCTCCCACACAGACTGCTCTACTCTCCCACACAGACTGCTCTACTCTCCCACACAGACTGCTCTACTCTCCCACACAGACTGCTCTACTCTCCCACACAGACTGCTCTACTCTCCGACACAGAGTGCTCTACTCTCCCACACAGACTGCTCTACTCTCCCACACAGACTGCTCTACTCTCCCACACAGACTGCTCTACTCTCCCACACAGAGTGCTCATTACGGTCAAAGCAATAAGAGATGGAAACTTTGCATAACTTATAGTGTCCTCAACCTGGAGTAATCTGCCTCAACACAAACAACCTGGACATGATGCCAACCATATCTGTTGACAGCAGAGGAAAACACTCAAGTAGTTGCTGTCAAAGTTGTAACGAGAGTGCTTCACTGCCATTTCAGATTAAAAACACTTGACATGTCTCTTTAGAAATCCTAGCAGAAACAATTTACATAGTTTCCTGAGGCAGCGAGAATCAAACTTTTAAACATATTACATACTAAGAATAGAAACAACACTTTGTTCATACTTCACATGAAAACTCCCCAGGGGATTGGCCTGAAGTGTGCTATGGCCCTAACATGGAGCCACTATACCTTGATGCACGCGGACGCTCCACTGCAGGCAGCTAATTTCACCATGGTAATTCTCTGGTTGAAGCACTTCATCTGATGATAAGGGATGAGCTCAACTTGACAGATTTCAGTGTGGAAATTACCACATCTTAGAGTAGGACATCAAAACAAACGTGCGTTTTAGAGTGGACAAATCGTAATTAATGTCAGAACAGAGAGAGCATGCTGCACAATCCGTTGTGTTCTACCTAGACTGACCTCCTGAAACACACATCCTGCACTTAAAGCTGCACTCTACAACACAGCATAATATTTGTTTATTTGTTGCTTAATGCCGCACTCAGCAATATTCCGGGTTAGAACTGTCTTCAGCAACCCATGCTTGTCCCCGTGAAGATCCGGGTTAGAACTGTCTTCAGCAACCCATGCTTGTCCCCGTGAAGATCCGGGTTAGAACTGTCTTCAGCAACCCATGCTTGTCCCCGTGAAGATCCGGGTTAGAACTGTCTTCAGCAACCCATGCTTGTCCCCGTGAAGATCCGGGTTAGAACTGTCTTCAGCAACCCATGCTTGTCCCCGTGAAGATCCGGGTTAGAACTGTTTTCAGCAACCCATGCTTGTACTCGAGCAGAAGGGCAAGCGCTCATAATGGAGAAAGTGATCAGTGATCTAGGCCATCAAGGATAACACACTTAATGAAGACCAAGAGGCCATGAAGTCCCTTCACGAACCAGTCCACACTGTGGCCTCTAGTCTGTTTCTGAGACCCCAGAAAATAAATTATAAAAGGAGTCCAACTTAAGTCTAGAATGACTGGGCAAGTCTGTACTGCCTCAGCTCTCTGAAATTAAGAATAATTTTTGGCTCCTTTTTGACATTATTATTTATATTTTGTAGATATATATTTTAGAAATAATATTTCTGTGACTTAATGTCAGTCTACGTGGCCTCTTGAAACAAACAGGGGATGGTGCAGCATCAGTGTGCACAATATGAAAACTCCACCACCATTAACCATGGAGCACAAGCACGCGAATAAAATACTTTTCAACAGACATAAAAATGTTCATGTCACTACAGGACAGATCATTAAACACTCCTCATCAGTTTCCGGGTATTATCCCAGAATAAAGCCAGAGCAACCAGCCATTACTGTTTATTCTGATGCAGGAGTATAATGGCCAAGGATTCCTCCACCAGCAGCTGAAGCCCCAGCAATTACACCTGATGCAAGTAGCAAGTTGCATGCCCAGCTGCAGTATGAAGCACCCATTACATTGTATGTAGATTCCTGGAGTACTGGCTATAGCTGTACAGGAGGCCTTGCCTCCGAGTCATGCTAGCACAGCCGGCCTCTGTGTACAGTGAAGTCTGGAGGTCTGTCTTCTCATGGAATGCTGAACTTTCCACTGAATATCTGCAGATTTGATTGATTGTGATGAGGGAGAAAGTCTTGTGCTGTCCAGGTTCCCCTGTCTTCCCTTTGTGGGGCAGATCGTAAACTCTGGTCACTCTACTAGTAGTTTGCTACTCCACAAGTCTAAACCACCAAGCACCACCCGTAAGTTGAAACCACAAAGCTCCACCCCACAAGTCTAAACAACCAAGCTCCACCCCACAAGTCTAAACAACAAAGCTCTACCCCACAAGTTAAAACCACCAAGCACCACCCCACAAGTCTAAACAACCAAGCACCATCCCCAAAAGTCTAAACCACCAAGCACCACCCCACAGGTCTAAACCACCAAGCACCACCCCACAAGTCTAAACCACAAAGCTCCACCCCACAAGTCTAAATCACCAAGCACCACCCCACAAGTCTAAACCACCAAGCCCCACCCCACAAGTCTAAACCACCAAGCACCACCCCACAAGTCTAAACCACCAATCACCACTCACAAGTCTAAACCACAAAGCTCCACCCCACAAGTCTAAACAACCAAGCACCACCCACAAGTCTAAACCACCAAGCACCACCCCACAGGTCTAAACAACCAAGCACCACCCCACAAGTCTAAACCACCAAGCACCACCCACAAGTTTAAGCCACAAAGCTCCACCCCACAAGTCTAAACCACCAAGCACCACCCCACAAGTTAAAACCACCAAGCACCACCCCACAAGTCTAAACCACCAAGCACCACCCCACAAGTCTAAACCACCAAGCACCACCCAACAGGTCTAAACCACCAAGCACCACCCCACAAGTCTAAACCACCAAGCTCCACCCCACAGGTCTAAACCACCAAGCACCACCCACAAGTCTAAACCACCAAGCACCACTCACAAGTCTAAACCATCAAGCACCACCCCACAAGTCTAAACCATCAAGCACCACCCACAAGTTTTAACCATCAAACACCACCCCACAAGTTTTAACCAGCAAGCACCACCCCACAAGTCTAAACCATCAAGCACCACCCACAAGTTTTAACCATCAAGCACCACCCCACAAGTCTAAACCATCAAGCACCACCCACAAGTTTTAACCATCAAGCACCACCCCACAAGTTTTAACCAGCAAGCACCATCCCACAAGTCTAAACCATCAAGCACCACCCACAAGTTTTAACCATCAAGCACCACCCTACAAGTCTAAACCACAAAGTTCCATCCCACAAGTTAAAACCATCAAATACCACCCACAAGTTTTAACCACCAAGCACCCCACGCACAGACCGGCAAATACCCTGCGACCTCCTACATAACAGAAGAACACAGAGATGGCATCCCTCACCGTCACCAGTGACAGGATGTACAGTTCTCCAGCCACCTTTGCCCCAACCACACACCTGTCCCCAGCACACCTGTGCATCCACGCAGGAGATAACAGCACTGTTAGATGATGGCAGCTAGAGCATCAGAGGAACTGTTGTGGAACCCAACAGGTACCAGAGTCCCTCAGAGAGAGCTGATTATACACTCCTGTATTACGTCATGGAAACCGTTGACGCTGTTATTGCGCCAGATTGAACAGGTGTGGCTGCTGTGGCAAGAAGGGAGTGGGGGGAGGGTCAGGAAAGGCTTTGGCAGAACATGCTGGTGTATCACTACTTTAAAACCAATTATACAAAATGGTCTTCTCCTTTTTCATTAATTGGTTAAGGATATTTTTTCTCAAACCCTTTGGCTGGTGGTCGAAATATAAACTTTGGTTGAAATTTCATTTAATTAGACTACATTCTGAGTCAGCACCACATAACGATTCCCAGATAAAAACAGGTAATTATCATGTTGCTATTCACTAAGGGGCTGCATGGTAGCCTTCTAATAAAAGCATTTATTCCTCAAGCCCAAGACCGAGTTTGATTCCCCGTGGTTCAACATGTGAAGCTGGTTCCTTCTGTCTTCACTGCTGGAATATTGCCACTCCCCCTCATTGAACGAACTGTAGCTGGTACTTGCTGTACTTCCAGCACACTCAACATAGCTTTACATCCACAAACATGTTTGTCCATGACTTACGAATTCTTACTGCAATGCAGAAGCATGCTCTTAGACAGACTCGACATTTAAACATGCAATTTGTAAATTTGTTCCAATGTCCTTGCTAGCTTTAGGTACAGATCCTCCGATCAATACACAATACTTGAGATGGGACTACAAATGAATGGTGCTCCAGAGAAAATAGAAAAAGGCTCTCAATTTCTCTCAAACACATTCGATGACCTTTATTAAGCCTGAAAGACAAGTTCACTCCATGAGTGCCACAATCTGAGCAGTGGATTGTGAAATGAATAGACATCTTCCAATAAACCATGAGCATGAATAAACAGTTCTTCAGGAAACATATCAGAGCAGGTTCCAGGGAGATTTGTCCCTGGTATCTTGCTGAGCTGACCTTCCTGGTAGGTCTTCCAGATGTCCTTCTGTCTCTGACTCCTAATCGTCATGACTTTCAGCTCCTAGGCTAACATATATTCTATAAAATCTTTTATTACACAATACATTTCTTTCCTCTAAAATCATATTTTTCTGGTGCTGATTTATATAATAAAGATGGCCAATCTGCTTTTTTTATAATCTAGATTGGTTTTGGTTTCATAAAATACATATATTCCAAAGTCAGGGTGCAGGACTAATGAGCTCTCACCATGGGAGATATGGGTATTTACACAATAGGAGATACGGGCATTAACACACCGTCTTGCCTGGCTATATTTGTATATCCCTGTCATATCTCATTAGTCCAATCGATCCTCTCAGCATTTCTTCAACATGTGTTCTCAACGGATCATACTGACGGATTACGTGTAACCTTTCTAATGGGATTCATATATTTCTTGAATTGGGAACAGAATCGCTAGAAATACTTCCCCTCCTCCTTACCCTATGCCAATCTGGGATAAATCTATATAGATGATGATTTAATCTGATAATTCACCCACAACTTCATGGGGAAGACAATGAATCAGTTAATTCATTGATGCCCAAACTGTCTTATCTTTCTAATATCATTACAGAGATAACATCCAGTTTTTTATAATCGGTGGCCATCATTCCTGGATGCAGAACATAAATAGAAGCAGCCCTTCCACACAAAGAGCAGTCACTACACAGATTCCCGGCTCTCCATAGAAAAACTCTCCTCAACATCTGCTTCACTCATCTCGCTGCGGCTATGGCCTGCTGTCTGTACCAATATAGACAGGTTTATGCTGTATTTCTCTCTTTCTCTGCACGAGGAAGTGATGGCAGTTAGCGGGTAGCCCTACAAGGACCTGACTAGACTTGGGACAGACTCCTCGGGACTTGAGACACTATAGGAGCTCAGTTGACATAATCTGGGGATTGAAAGAGGCAGAAACACCAACACGCCTGCCAACCAGAGACTATGCAAAATACGTAACTTAAACAAAGTAGAAGATGAAAAACACTTCCTTTTGTACTGTCCGAATTATAGTTACGAAAGACAGTTACTTCTTCAAACACTGGATTTATTAAACTGCCAAAATGATAACAAAGTTTTTCAAGTTTCTTGAACCCCTGTTCTGAAAAAGTGAAATATGTTACAAGAATTATCTCTGACATGTTTATAAAAAGAACCTATCTTGTAGACAACGTTTAGATATGGTGTTAAAGCTTTACTACAACTATTGTGACCTATCATTATCTACACTACGCGCTGCCAGCCACCTTATGATACATATAAATCTTATGTACCGTGAATGAAAATAATATTAATTAATATCTTTATATACAGGGATAATTCTAGTGTGGGGCCTTGTGGTTTTAGCCCCTTCATTTGGGGCATTTTAACTTTGTGCTGTATGGGCGTACCTCTGGAATATTTGAAATTTTGATCCAAAGGGCCCATTTCAGAAAATTCCTAGAGTTAACCCTGTATATACAATGTACATTATGTATATCTACCTTTCATGTCTATGATTATATTTATTCCCAATGTAGATAGTTTGTACCCTGCCCAACAGGGGTTTTCTTTACAACAAAATTCTTGATTCTTGATTCTCTTCTTTCACCAATACAACAGTGAGTGAGGCAGGGTAAATGTCGCTTTGAGTGAGTGAGTGAGAGAGTGAGTTTAATGCCACATTTAACAGTATTTCAGTTATATCACTCAAAGTCAGCTTGTGATGCTGGTATAAGACGTTTAACACTCGAATCCTTATACTGCTTGTCCAGTATGTCTGCTTGACATGGGAGGAAGCCCAGTGATGCCCAGACATTGATACAGTGGGTCTGGTACACGCAAACCAAGAATAATGTAGTCTGAGATTGAAACCAGTCACAGGATCCTGGCACGGCTAAGGGACACAACTCTCCTCACTTACATTCTAGAAGGATATACACATATGTCAAATTTATAGGACAGGAAGGCATGACAATCTATGGATGAGAACCTGTTAACCATGATAAGAAAGATGCCAGTCATCGAGTTTCATGGCTTCCAGAGCAAGATATGTCAAGAGACCATGCTGCAATGTGTGGGACCTGGGCCAGCCAGGTGTGGTTGGTTGGTTTGTTGTTTAACGCCGCACTCAGCAATATTCCAGCTATATGACGGCGGTCTGTAAATAATCGAGTCTGGACCAGACAATCCAGTGATTGACATCATGAGCATCTATCCACGCAATTGGGATCGATGACATGCATCAACCAAGTCAGCGAGCATGACCACCCGATCCCGTTAGTCGCCTTTTACGACAAGCATAGTCGCCTTTTATGGCAAGCATGGGTTGCTGAAGACCTATTCTACCCCGGATTTTGACCAATCTGGTGGCTTCCAGAGCAAGATATGTCAAGACCCCATGCTGCAATGTGTGGGACCTGGGCCAGCCAGGTGTGACTGGCAGTCTAATCTGGTAGCCCCAAACATGGCACACAGTGTGCTGACTACATTTGGTTGGTCATGAGAGACTGGCGTCTTGCTTTCATTGCTGTCATGACAGCTGTCACCCAATATGGCATGCCAACTCTAGGCCTTCTCAGGTGATGGACAATAGGACAACCTCATTCATTGGCTGCCTCTCCGTCTAGATCTGACAAACCTGATTGTAAAGAGACTGGATCACAATACAAAACATAGTAACAGAAACCAAACCTACTTCCAAGAAAAGTAAGACATGAAATGCTAAGTGGTGGTACGTATGATGCTATCTGTGTAGGTATCTGTCATTGCACACAACTGAAGATTTTGTTTGTTTGTTTGTTGTTTAACACCACACTCAGCAATATTCCAGCTATATGATGGCAGTCTGTAAATAATCGAGTCTGGAACTGACAATCCAGGGATTGACATCATGAGCATCAGCCAAGTCAGTGAGCCTGATCACCCGATCCTGTTAGTCGCCTCTTACGACAAGCATGGTTGCCTTTTATGGCAAGCATGGGTTGCTGAAAACCTATTCTAACCCGGATCTTCACGGGTCACACAACTGAAGAAATGGTGGAACACTATGGTTACTCTTGGTAATAACAAAAACTCCTCTAAAGAACACCTGATTCTTTCATATGATAATAGTTATTCTGTCATGGCATGACACATTAACTCGTCATATATGAAAGATTCAGTTATTCTTTAACTTCTTTTGAGTAGTAAATATAGAGAATCTCACCCTCGTGTCTTTTGATATCAATTATATGTCATTTGATTGTGACGTCATGGTAACCAGTGACGTCACAATGGTCTGCAAAGCATTGTGATGAAATTTCATTGCAGTGATATCTACAGTGATATCCTGTGGGAGCCAGTTTTGGATGATAAATAAATTTATCTAGCGCCAATATCCAGAATGGACCTGCTCATTGTGCTTCTGCATGAGTCTGGTAGTGAACAGAGAGTCGGTGAGACCTGCAGGTGGATCAGGAAGTGTATAGGGATTGCAATAGGAAACTTGTTCCCGTCAACCTGTGCGACCTAAGGCAGGAAGACTGAACACTATGATCTGTTGTCAGCTGTTGTCACATTGCGGGGACTGATCCTGATATTTGAAGTGAATCCCTGTCACTAGTTCTCTGTTCCACTTTGGTCTAAACCTTGAAGAAACTGTGGGAAGCCGACAATCAGCTGAGCGAATAGCTGCCCCAAGTCTAGCCCCGGGCCCCTTCTAAACAGATGCTGACTGCCTCTGTATGTTTTGCTGTGAGCGATGATGCCTTTGCATGTATTTCCAGCAGCTACAGTGACAGCGGAGAGCCTTCTGTCAGTGAGGAATGTCTACATCCACCGCAGATACACAATATAGCCTCTCTCCACAGCCTTTGTTTGACTTAAGCACTTGTTTATAACTTGCTGGGTGAGGACGTACTGGAACTAGTTGTGTAGAAGATCTAAGAGTGGGAACTAGTTGTGTGGAAGATCTGTTCAGTAACATGCTATTTTCCAGCACCTATGTGATGAACCGATGTCTGTGAGCCTCTTTGTGTTACCTTGGATCATTACCTCCAGTGATGCAGACTGTTGCAAACGTTACACAGGTACTGTATTGCAGTGTTAGTTGAATATATTTCAGTCCAATAACTCCATTCTTGCCAACACTGCTTACTTTCAGCTAACAAAGAATTCACACATTAATACTTCTGAAACTTGAAACAAGTTTGCGAAATTAAATTTTCTAATTCAAAATTTAGTATTTATGATTGTTTCTGAAAATGGCTTTGTGAAACGTAAATCAGATTTGAAACAAAGAACATCTCACCATCTTAAAGTTCTGTGAACAAAGGCGTCACCGTTTTTTATAGCAACTAAACATGTTCACGGTCCATTTCAAGTCATATGCTTTTAACAGCTTCTTTTAGCATCAACAAAGAACACTGAAATTAAATGAAAACATTTCCTTTCCTCTTCAGTAGATTTATTTATATATTTATCAACATGACGAGCAGCAAAACTGAACCCTGACTCAACACAGAGTATCTTATCGGGTCTGCCTGTACATCCGTATGATTCATGTGTGGTGGTGAATATGATACACTCCATGATGGAGATAAGTAGCCATGTTTCTTTGAACTCGGAACATCGGGAGTTGTCCCAACTGACGGAGATCAGGTTCAGCTGTATAAGTAACATCTGGAGTCAACATTCGTTTCAATTCACAGCCTCAAATTAATCACTGGATACTTTACGTGGTCATAACAGAACTGAAAAAGGTTTTACTTTCACCTTCAATAAAGATTAAAGACTATGCAAGGGATATGGAGAATGTGGTGGGTCATCCGTCCCATGACCGCCCAGAGTCCCCTTGTTCTACTGAGAGTGGTTATCACCTTGCTGACAGATTCTGAATACAGCTCTTTTGATGTCGGAAGTTATAACTGCCATGAGAGTACTAGGAATATATTTTTAATCTGACATGAGAACATCAAACATACACATTAGTCGTAGGATTGGGACGGGTAGCTCAGGCACTCGGGTCGGGTGGGTGCTGAGTAGGACCTGGGTACCCACAGGACTACCCGGACCCTTCGTTAGTCACCTGATATATTGTTTAATGAGAAAAGTTCACAACCACAACTCCATGGTTACCTACAAGTCACGCATATCTTTCAGACTTTATGTGCATTCCGTCTGATTTTTATATGTTTGTGTAAGGAAACAGTTTCATTCAACTTCAGTTTATGCATGGCAAGATCATTTTATAGATGTACCTAAATACTTTTGCCAGGGGTCCTGTAAAACAATTCCTAATTTGTACCCAACTCTTGACACTACAGCAGATTTCCGTGTAGAGTCGGCTAATAGGGGGTCGGGTACCCGGGTAGTAAATTTGGACTTGTCCCAGCCCTAAGTAGTCGGTAGTCACTCCTATTATTGCTGATCCGATTTTACTCCTCATTAATCTCGTTATTAATGGATTGCATTCCTGAGGATGGGAGTGTAATCTTCAATGAATGAACTTCAACAGTTTAAACATAGCTTGAATCAGATATTTCACTCTTAGGCTCAACGTGAGATGGAGTGGTTCATTTCTAATTGCTACCAGTCTAATAAAATACAATGAAAGCCTTGTTTTACGCCAAAACTCTATCATCATAGACGATGTACTGGTGATCCAAGCTGAATCTTGTGGTAAGCACAATGGTCTAATACAGGCACTTAGCTTGTCTAAAACTGCAGATTACTCAATATGTTTGTAATTGCCCAAAACTACAACTATAAGATAGCAACATCCACTAAATATTTTTTAAAATAAGACTACTAGTACAACATAAAAAATACATTCTGATGATGTGCACATCACATGAGCTCAGAATAGAATAGGTTTGCAGATTGATCCAGTTATTGGGGAAGTAACGTCATGCACTTTCATCTTATAGGTCTTGTTTGTTGTTTTATATCTCAGTCAATAATATTCCAGCTGTAAAACAGCATCTGTAAATCATCAATTCTATACGAACAAGTGATCAATATTATGAGCTACATCAGATCCATTTAGTTGTCTCCATGACAGAGATAAGTTAATGGGAACATATTCTCCTAAGGAATCCTGGACGAACATTCAGCAATCTTATTCAAAAACATATTTCTACAAAACAGAAAGAAAACTATCTCACACAATCTAGACTTGCCAAATCATTCTAGACTTGAGTTGGATTCCTTTTTTAATTAATTCTTTAGAATCTGGGAGACAGATTACAAGAAAAAACACACGAGTATTGTGAATCTTGTGATACAGTATCAACACCTGAGGTAACTGTGTGTCAAAGACTGGTGATCCTGACAATATGACATCAGAACATGGAGGGTTAATCGTGAGACCATGTGCCTGCCACCCTCATCAGGAGAAACACAGATAGCTGTCACACATGGTGGCCAGTTATGTCAGCTGAGCTGTGAAGGACTTAAGTAAAGTTAATAACAGTGACCTGGAGACTGCAGGCCATCACTATAAGACAAAAACACACAAAACCCAATTTTCTTTCCATCACCCTTTGACAAGCGCAGATTCAAATTAAGTTCATTAAACGTAGCTTGTGACGGTATTTCAGGAAGTTAATGTTCACAGAGAAGTTAGTCCCTCTGAGCTGTCAATACGCTGCTATCAAATGTACTCTTTACTAGTGCATAAAAATCCCAAAAATTTCAATCAGACAACCGGGACTGGCAACTTTGCAAAGTTACAACAGATAAAGTATTGTCTGTCCAGAATCTTCTAGACTGATTGGATAATTTCGAGCATTTAGCCAATAGAAAATGAGGACAGAAACTTGATATTAACATACTGAATACTGTGTTTAACGTTGTCAGATAATTTAAGACCTTTTACAATGAATTAAAATAAGAATGCTTAGGTGAATTTAGGGAATACAAAAATAGACCAGACATCAGGCGTGCAACTTTTCTAAACTGACCTCCGTCAGCAACACAGACCGTCTTGGACAGTCGGGCAGGCAGGTATATAAAACACTTTATCATCCAAAACTGGCTCCCACAGGACATATCACTTAGGTGAGCTCAAGCGATATCTACACTGTAGATACTGTAGATATCACTGCAATGAAATTGCATCATAATGCCTTGCAGACCATTGTGACTTCATTGGTTACCATGATGTCACAATCAAATGACATCACTAATGGCTCTGCTACTGAAGCTGTTTGCAGTACTTTTTACATTAAAGACACTGCTTATTACTGTCTACAAACTGAAAAAGTTGGACAAATGATGCTGGATGATAAATAAAATCTCACCCTCGTGTCTTTTGATATCAAATATATCAATACTCGTTGATAAAAGTGGAAAAAATCCTCGGCAAGCCTCAGAGTTTTCCCACTCTTATCAACTCGTGTCGATATATTTGATATCAAAAGACACTCGGGTGAGATTCTCTATATATTTCCCTATATTCCAAGAAGGGGAGTTTACGCCAGCAGCCAGCATCTGCAGCAGGGATGAAGTGAGAGTAATATTTACCACCAACAGGTTCCCTGAAACACCAGGTGAGCATACCGGCCCCAGGTCAGGTACACAGCTGTGGGCTCAAATACTTGACATACATCGCATTGATTAAAATACTTGACACACATCGCATTGATTAAAATACTTGACACACATCGCATTGATTAAAATACTTGACACACATCGCATTGATTAAAATACTTGACACACATCGCATTGATTAAAATACTTGACACACATCGCATTGATTAAAATACTTGACACACATCGCATTGATTAAAATACTTGACACACATCGCATTGATTAAAATACTTGACACACATCGCATTGATTAAAATACTTGACACACATCGCATTGATTAAAATACTTGACACACATCGCATTGATTAAAATACTTGACACACATCGTATTGATTAAAATACTTGACACACATCGCATTGATTAAAATACTTGACACACATCGCATTGATTAAAATAGCTGAAAGAATTTTGTCAAATAATTTTTTTTATTACTTTTATTAAAACAATGTAACTAATCCTACTCAGGGTAAACTCCCCAATCATTGTATCGGCAAACCTTATAAAGATTAGTCTACCAACATAAAGTAGCAGGAATTAAGTCCCAAATAACTGTAGCCAGATTATTCCTAGATTTGACGACATAGATAGACTTGTAGGGTCTCATCCATGACGTAATGGTTACAGCAGTGGTTTTTCATGATATCAGAAAAAGGTTGTCTTTGAGATATAATCAGAGTTTTCTGCATCCAGGTTATATCCCATCTCAACTGGCCTGTTGGTTCACCACATGCCGAGATGACAGCCCTGACATATGGTAGGGTATATCCTAGGATCTAAGTGACATCCAGGTTATATCCCATCTCAACAGGCCTCTTGGTTCACCACATGCTGAGATGACAGCCCTGACATATGGCAGGGTATATCCTAGGATCTAAGTGACATCCAGGTTATATCCCATCTCAACAGGCCTCTTGGTTCACCACATGCTGAGATGACAGCCCTGACATATGGTAGGGTATATCCTAGGATCTAAGTGACATCCAGGTTATATCCCATCTCAACTGGCCTCTTGGTTCACCACATGCTGAGATGACAGCCCTGACATATGGCAGGGTATATCCTAGGATCTAAGTGACATCCAGGTTATATCCCATCTCAACAGGCCTCTTGGTTCACCACATGCTGAGATGACAGCCCTGACATATGGTAGGGTATATCCTAGGATCTAAGTGACATCCAGGTTATATCCCATCTCAACTGGCCTCTTGGTTCACCACATGCTGAGATGACAGCCCTGACATATGGTAGGGTATATCCTAGGATCTAAGTGACATCCAGGTTATATCACATCTCAACTGGCCTCTTGGTTCACCACATGCTGAGATGACAGCCCTGACATATGGCAGGGTATATCCTAGGATCTAAGTGACATCCAGGTTATATCCCATCTCAACTGGCCTCTTGGTTCACCACATGCTGAGATGACAGCCCTGACATATGGTAGGGTATATCCTAGGATCTAAGTGACATCCAGGTTATATCACATCTCAACTGGCCTCTTGGTTCACCACATGCTGAGATGACAGCCCTGACATATGGCAGGGTATATCCTAGGATCTAAGTGACATCCAGGTTATATCCCATCTCAACTGGCCTCTTGGTTCACCACATGCTGAGATGACAGCCCTGACATATGGTAGGGTATATCCTAGGATCTAAGTGACATCCAGGTTATATCACATCTCAACTGGCCTCTTGGTTCACCACATGCTGAGATGACAGCCCTGACATATGGCAGGGTATATCCTAGGATCTAAGTGACATCCAGGTTATATCCCATCTCAACAGGCCTCTTGGTTCACCACATGCTGAGATGACAGTCCTGACATATGGCAGGGTATATCCTAGGATCTAAGTGACATCCAGGTTATATCCCATCTCAACAGGCCTCTTGGTTCACCACATGCTGAGATGACAGTCCTGACATATGGTAGGGTATATCCTAGGATCTAAGTGACATCTTACAGAACTTTGCAATCGAGCAGCAGCCTTGAATACATCGAAATATCCACACTTGTCACATTGTACTTGTAACAGAACTTTTTGAATTCTCCTAAAACATTAGAGAACCTTGCGAACAAGAATACATGACACTTTTTATGGATAGCAACTTCTTTCATTTCTTGTCTAGCCGTTTCAGAGCTACTTCTAGATACTTCATCAGGTGAATGCTAAGGAAGTGTAGAGAGTTTATATGTATATATATATATATATAAATTGTGTTTACACAACACAAGGTGGCATGAATGTACACAGATAACAATATAATGACGAAGACAATGAAATAGCATTGATGTACAAAGATAACCATATAATGCCAAAGCCAATGACATTGCGAGGCCAATGACATTACAAAGCCAATGACATTACGAGGCCAATGACATTACGAAGCCAATGACATTACGAAGCCAATGAGATTACAAAGCCAATGAGATTACAAAGCCAATGAGATTACAAAGCCAATGAGATTAGGAAGCCTATGAGATTAACAGGAGAGACTTCAAATAAGTCCACTGAAGGTGTAGTGGTGACATTAAGCAATAAGACAATCAAGATGTCCATTGTGGATGACGGTGTGATTATAGCACAGTGGAGTAGGTCATGTATTCATGTTCTTCCAACTTCTAAATGCCCATCAAAGACTTCTTGAGAACTAGCTTTTGAAATATCCGAAGATATCATTGCTTTGGTAATGGGAAGCATTTATCCGAATTCTGTGGAAATTCTAGTGCATGCAACCTCTTGTAAAGAAAGATCTCAGAACATAATGGTAGACCCATACAGAAACGTCAGCGTTACATTCTTTCATCTCATTATGAAAACACTGAGGTGTTGTTCTTTCATTTAAAGCACTGTGGCCTATCTGAACCTTGAGTGTGTGGCTCCTGGGTAATCCTCCCCTGTTTATGAGAAGCCGGTGTCAGTGTCTCTATAATTCAGCCCTGGACCCTGTGGAATCTCTGTTCTTGGTGCTATATCAACAGTGAGTAAATCTCAAGACTTAAGTCCTAAATAAGCTTTCAAATATCAGCTGTTATCAAAGAAGTGTTCAATACTAAGTAATGATTTCCATGAGAACTTGGCAGCAAGCGGCAAGCTTGGAGACACTCCACGGCTCCTGTATCGACTGTTCAGACAGAACCCACTGTGATGGACGCAGTGTTTAGCAAAGATGTTCAATAGTGGGTTATCTGTCTGTCATTACAGAGTACTTGAGAATAGTCATTAGCTTTAACTGGCCTGGTGACAAATCTATACAGTGGTAACTGACCTGCCCCAGCAGTGTGTAAGGTCAAGGTCATCCTGGTCCATTGGGGGTCATGTCACAGGTCCAATGTGTCAACAACATAGTCACCTTCACAACAACCATGCAACATCATCACCTTCACAACAACCACGCAACATCGTCATGCACCTTCACAACAACCACGCAACATCATCACCTTCACAACAACCACGCAACATCATCACCTTCACAACTACCACGCAACATCATCACCTTCACAACAACCACGCAACATCATCACCTTCACAACAACCACGCAACATCGTCATGCACCTTCACAACAACCACGCAACATCATCACCTTCACAACAACCATGCAACATCATCACCTTCACAACAACCACGCAACATCATCACCTTCACAACAACCACGCAACATCATCACCTTCACAACAACCACGCAACATCATCACCTTCATAACAACCACGCAACATCATCACCTTCACAACAACCACGCAACATCATCACCTTCACAACAACTATGCAACATCATCACCTTCACAACAACCACGCAACATCATCACCTTCACAACAACCACGCAACATCATCACCTTCACAACAACCACGCAACATCATCACCTTCACAACAACCACGCAACATCATCACCTTCACAACAACCATGCAACATCATCACCTTCACAACAACCACACAACATCATCACCTTCACAACAACCACGCAACATCATCACCTTCACAACAACCACGCAACATCATCACCTTCACAACAACCACGCAACATCATCACCTTCACAACAACCACGCAACATCATCACCTTCACAACAACCACGCAACATCATCACCTTCACAACAACCACGCAACATCATCACCTTCACAACAACCATGCAACATCATCACCTTCACAACAACCACGCAACATCATCACCTTCACAACTACCATGCAACATCGTCATGCACCTTCACAACAACCACGCAACATCATCACCTTCACAACAACCACGCAACATCATCACCTTCGCAACAACCACGCAACATCATCACCTTCACAACAACCACGCAACATCATCACCTTCACAACAACCACGCAACATCATCACCTTCACAACAACCACGCAACATCATCACCTTCACAACAACCACGCAACATCATCACCTTCACAACAACCATGCAACATCGTCATGCACCTTCACAACAACCATGCAACATCGTCATGCACCTTCACAACAACCACGCAACATCATCACCTTCACAACAACCATGCAACATCATCACCTTCACAACAACCACGCAACATCATCACCTTCACAACAACCACGCAACATCATCACCTTCACAACAACCACGCAACATCATCACCTTCACAACAACCACGCAACATCATCACCTTCACAACAACCACGCAACATCATCACCTTCACAATAACCACGCAACATCATCACCTTCACAACAACCACGCAACATCATCACCTTCACAACAACCATGCAACATCATCACCTTCACAACAACCACGCAACATCATCACCTTCACAACTACCATGCAACATCGTCATGCACCTTCACAACAACCACGCAACATCATCACCTTCACAACAACCACGCAACATCATCACCTTCGCAACAACCACGCAACATCATCACCTTCACAACAACCACGCAACATCATCACCTTCACAACAACCACGCAACATCATCACCTTCACAACAACCACGCAACATCATCACCTTCACAACAACCACGCAACATCATCACCTTCACAACAACCATGCAACATCATCACCTTCACAACAACCACGCAACATCATCACCTTCACAACAACCATGCAACATCATCACCTTCACAACAACCATGCAACATCATCACCTTCACAACAACCACGCAACATCATCACCTTCACAACAACCACGCAACACAGTCAACCCATCCATGCTTGAGGAGGTGGGGCTCCATGACTTGGCCAATAGTTTGCCATAATACACAGACAGTGTGGATCATTGGTCACAATATAAATCACTTGATTGACTGTAGTAGATGCAGGACTTCAGAGGCAATATACTGGTGTGTCTGTCACCAATCTGTGTCGGCTGTGAGACACTGTCCTGTAGTAGATGCTGGACTTCAGAGGCAATATACTGGTGTGTCTGTCACCAATCTGTGTCGGCTGTGAGACACTGTCCTGTAGTAGATGCAGGACTTCAGAGGCAATATACTGGTGGGTCTGTCACCAATCTGTGTCGGCTGTGAGACACTGTCCTGTAGTAGATGCAGGACTTCAGAGGCAATATACTGGTGTGTCTGTCACCAATCTGTGTCGGCTGTGAGACACTGTCCTGTAGTAGATGCTGGACTTCAGAGGCAATATACTGGTGTGTCTGTCACCAATCTGTGTCGGCTGTGAGACACTGTCCTGTAGTAGATGCAGGACTTCAGAGGCAATATACTGGTGGGTCTGTCACCAATCTGTGTCGGCTGTGAGACACTGTCCTGTAGTAGATGCAGGACTTCAGAGGCAATATACTGGTGTGTCTGTCACCAATCTGTGTCGGCTGTGAGACACTGTCCTGTAGTAGATGCAGGACTTCAGAGGCAATATACTGGTGGGTCTGTCACCAGTCTGTGTCGGCTGTGAGACACTGTCCTGTAGTAGTTGCAGGACTCAGGAGGCAATATACTGGTGTCTGTCACCAGTCTGTGTCGGCTGTGAGACAAAGTCCTGTCTTCCACAGTCTCTGTAGGCCAGATCACAGACTTACCAAGGAGGGTTCAATGGAACCGACTTCAATGCAGTGTGATGGATGGCACTGAAGCAGGCGTCTTGTGGTATCTCTGACATTTGATTAACTGTTGAATCATTTCACTTCACTCGACTCAATTAATCATTTGCTTTCAAGTCAATATCCATCGAAACAACAAACTTGTAACTTTCCTCAGTCAAACACCCAAGAGATAGTCTTTGAACTTTGACAGAAGAGTAAAGTGACATTATCTTAAATTAAGGAATGCTACGGTTTCCCCACACAAACACAAGATCCACTTGCCACAGGAAACCCATTCCAATAAGTCTGGATGATTGCTGTGTCCCATGTGCAATGTGTCGCATGTACCACAAGCCAGTGTTTAGGCTCCAACCATTTAATATTCTACGCCTGGGATGTTGTATCAAGATGAGATATTTCTTCAGCTACACCCACAAAACCAGACATGTTTTTATTTTAAACCATGAGCCTGAAATTTTAAATAAAAAACACCTTGCAACAATTTAATTTTTGTGGCAGGAAATTTGTATTTTTTTCAACACATGACAGTCTGAAGCATAAATATATATTAAATAATTCAAGAATTTTCGGGGCCCCCCACGAATATCAAAACATCATCCCCTTAGGTACCTTAAAAAAAAGAATGTCTTCTGCACTGTAGGCATGTACACTGTCAGACCCGTCACAGGACCATGTATTTCCTGTGCATATAGCTCAACTGAAGGTGACATTATAGGAGGCTAGTTTTACACAGATAGCATCTTTGATTAGCCTCACATGTCTCCTAATCATGGGTGAACATGTCTCTTGTGTGTAGAGCTCTACTATATGTGACATCAGAAGAGGGAGGTATTAACATAGACAGCATCTTTGATTAGCCTCTAGCCCCTACATACCATCTTATCGGTGTTTCCTGTTGGTGACATTATAGGAAGGTACAGTGTTCCCTTGCTATTGCGCTCTTCAATATAGCTCTGTTATAGCGCGCGGTAAAGCATGGCTCCAAAAGTTTACTTACATAAACTCAAGTTTTCCAATGACACAATGTTTTCCCCCATTTCAGAAAACATTATAAGATGATCACCGTAACACCGTAACACCGGAAATACCAGTCAACAAATCCGAACTGAAGTACGCAATTTAATCCTATTATTATAATATCTGGTTATAGACAAATTGTTCATTGTTTATCTGGACCAATGTTTGCAATATATTTTATAAATTATATTCAAAATTTCATTCAATAATAATAAAAATGTTTACAATAATTTCGGCGAAATCGTATGCAAAGTGATCGGTAGATCGCACAACTCAGGGTTATTTACAGCAACCATGGTCAGATTATCGCTATTGACGCCTTGAAACGAACTTTAGATGCAAGAGAATGGATACACATATCATAAATGCCGTACCATGACTTGTTAAAAGTCATATTTGAGGCAGTTTGACCATTAAATGTCAACATAATGTTTTCGCAATCGAAATACATGTAGCATGAGAAGTCCCTACGGTGAGTAATCCAATACGTAAAAAAATATCCTGCATACCACCTATACCAAAGTGCTACGCTTATGATTCTTATAATTTTAAGTATATATACAGTGGAAGCTCCAACTAATATAACACAATATTGGAATATATTATTCCTGATGAAATAATATTTTCAGATACAATTTCTTCCGACCATTGCATCAAAATTCTTTGAAGTTGGTTACTTTTTAACTGAATCAGTTACTTTTTAACTGAATCACCGGTAGATTGGGAGGAAACGTGTGCATAGCTGATTGCTATTTCCGGCTTAGTTTACGAGAAAATACACACGGTAATCTTAATCTCTGCATATAAATCAATGCCTTGGAGTGCAGGAAATACATTTTATATGGTAAATCATCATTTCTAGTGATGTTTTATATTAAATTTCATACTTTTATTGACCAAGTTTCGCTGAAGGGATACGATGTGTTTTTTTGAAAGCGCATATTAATCCTGGATAAATATTTTTTTACACTATGAATCATAAACAACTTTTATTCTATTCTAATCTGTTCTAAACTCTGAAACATGCAACGTATATCATGTTGGGTAGGCATAGCATGTATACTGTTTTGTGGTCATCTACCACCTATGACGCGACCTTCGTTAAAACACTGATCATCTATAACGCTCATCAATTATTTGAACACCAAAGGTAGTGTTGTAGCGAGGGATCACTGTAGTTGGAAGGCAGATAGCATTTTATAGTAGTAGCCAATAGCCCATACATACCATCTTGTACACGTTACCTGTCTTATATGATGGTGACATTATAGGAAGGTAGTTGGAAGGCAGATAGCAGAGCAGTAGCCAATAGCCCCAACATACTATCTTGTCCACCTTACCTGTCTTATATGTTGGGGACATTATAGGAAGGTAGTTGGAAGGCAGATAACATCTTATAGCAGTAGCTAATAGCCCCAACATACCATCTTGTACACGCTGCCTGTCTTATATGTTGGGGACATTAAAGGAAGGTAGTTGGAAGGCAGATAGCAGAGCAGTAGCCAATAGCCCCAACATACCATCTAGTACACGCTGCCTGTCTTATATGTTGGGGACATTATAGGAAGGTAGTTTTAGCACAGATAACATCTTTGATTAGCCAATTGCCTATACTTGTCCGTGTAACCTGTCTTAAATGTTGCTCAACTGATGGTGACATTATAGGAAGGTAGTTTTAACACAGATAGCATCTTAGAGTAGCCACACGTACCACCTATCATGGGTCAACACGGCTGTCTGGTGTACCGGTACTTCAACTGAAGGCGACATGCATATCAACAGGTAGCTGTCTGCTTGCCCCCAGCACACTGCCTCATCACTGATAAACTCAGACAACTGCTGCTTGTCCACAACTACTTGGGGGTTATCTTACAAAGTTGGTCCATGTCAGTATTACTCTCATTACAACATTCTGGTGAGGCTTCCTACACTTCATGACATTGCATAGTGTGACCTCAGTATCCTCCACAGAATAGTTAAATCATCTACACTCACTCAACTTCAGAAATTAACTCTAGGTTGTTTATCTGTGGCTAGTGGAATATCCAAACGGGCAACTGAAATGACGACTGACCCAGACCAAGCTTGTAGTTAAATCCCACAGAAATCTAGAGGTTACCTTTAGATTGACAGAAGTAACAGAGGTGAAGTTCCTCTGTTATTCCACATACAGTAAACAAACATGCTTATAACAAACTGATGGATATAAGAAACTATTTAATCCCATCCGTGTGCTGTATATATGCTGTATACAGGCTTATAACGAACTACGGCTATAGCAAC
This sequence comes from Haliotis rufescens, assembly GCF_023055435.1. Lineage (NCBI taxonomy): Eukaryota > Metazoa > Mollusca > Gastropoda > Lepetellida > Haliotidae > Haliotis > Haliotis rufescens. The sequence goes on from NW_025964057.1 coordinate 3,069,405, forward strand.
CTAAAATTAGGGGTCCCTTTTATTTTGTTATAACCAGGGCTGTAACGAATCACCGATACTTACGATATCATCGATATTTAGGTACACACGATACTTGATCCGTCAGTTTGTGAAATCGCGATATGCTATAAATAGAACAGAACTAATAGAGTTACTTCCCATAATGGCAGAAGTAGCACAGCGCCACTTGTAAGCATGGCAACTCAAAGCCAAGTTTCATTGTTTTATCAATTGGAATACATTAATCTTCTATTGTAACCTCAAAAGTCTTCAGTCAGCATTCAGTAATGATATATTTAACACGTTTTGATTTGATGATTCAAATCCTCGGCTCAAGCAGTTTCAACCTTCAATCTCCTATCCCTGTCACACATGGCTATCAGCTGGTCATGGCATCTCAGAAACAAAGGCAGACAAAAGGGCCGAGTTTATTTAATTTATTTCTGAAACAACGTCAAACTGATTGCCAGAATCTGGCTGAAGAGAAGTGAAGAAAGTGTAAATCTTTAACATGGACTGGAAGTTTGAACTGAATGAATAAAACGTGGAAAGTGAAATGTAAATACATAAAGTGACTCTCACTGGTTAAATAAGTAAATACCCGGCAAGGTGACATAAACTAATTTTATGTCATATTTCACAAATATTTGTGTGTCATCAAATGTCCCTAATTCTTAGAAAGGTAAGGGTCATTGGGCCCCATTTTCCAGTTCCTGAAATGAACATTGCTAATACATGTATGATGCTGAACCAGGAAACCCTATTTTACTGATTGGGTTATCTTAAAAATTGATAATTAGGAAAAAAATCAAATCAGTATTGCCATTTGTTTATGCCACAGAGAGTAAAATGTATTCTGATAACAAAATAACCTCACAATACTGGGTACTGACTGATACAAAACACACCTTGAATGCATTTATTTTATTGATTACTTGAAAACAGAAACAAATTAGAAATTTGAAATTCTGCTGTTGAATTCAAGTTATTATTTCAAGGACTAATACAGTGAGAGCGGTCATTTTTACTTCCAACTACCAGCCAAAGCAAATTTCACAGTCCATAAAGAACACATATATTTATCATTTCAAGTGTCCAACCAAACTTTCAGTGTTATTATCTGTAAATCAAAATTCTAAAATAATTTTGCCCACATCAATTTTTAAACAACTTATTTAATTATTACATTACATTGTATATATATATAATACTGAATACAAGTGAAGTAGTGAGTGAGTGAGTTGGGTTTAACGCTGCTTTTAACAGTATTCCAGTTATATCAACGCATATCAGCTTAATGTGGGAGGAAAGCCTGAAGTGATGCAGGTCTGAGACGTTTACCACTTCGTTTAAACCCACGAGCACGGGTATGGCGCTGACAAACCTAGAAACATAATCGGGGCGAACCGGGATTAGAATCCACAATCATAGGTTTCTGGCGTGCCCAGGGAACGCAACTCTGCACTGCGAATCGCGGCGCCTTATACAACTGGGCCACCTGTGCCCCCTCATGTGAAGTAGCTTGCTGACACTGTTCTGATAACCATAAGAAACAATTGACCTCAAACCAACAGTATACTGAATAAAAAAATATTTTTATGAAATTGTCTTTGCTACAAAAAAATCCCAAAAAATATTCATGATCCCTTTTTTGTTCAGTATATAAAGAGGGTTAGCCTGACACGGATATGTCCTGTTATACCCAGTGAATAGAGATGGGTTCTACACAGGTAATGAAGCGAGGACATGTTTGTGTCCAGGTAACTCCCCCTACGTGTCCTCGTCATTCATCACGCAGTTGTCAACTGTAACATGAGGTACTGCCTGCCATCAGCTCTCAGGAACACTACAATCAAACCACGTTTCCTTACACATGACCGATTTATTCCCCATGCTATAAGTATATTATTTCCCTGCCATTGCATATAGCACACTGTCCATGTGAAGCCACCAGAAACATCTCAATGATTCTACAGATCTTATCTCAGTTGCAGATCTTACTGCCTGCCATGTTATTCAACAGCTTGCTTCACCAACAGACCCCCTAGTGTCTCGATACTATTGCAAGAGATCTCTATTGTGAACCCTGTATATCTTGCACAAGTATGTCACATAAAGAGTGTTGCTGCGCGTGTATGGACATAGTTGGTGGACGACTGTGACGGAGTTGGGTTACAGGTGTATAATACTGTCATGGTTGAGTGGACTTCTGAGAATTTCACGTTCACAGAAAATTACATGTTTTAGTGATTTAATGTTTCTGGAGAATTGAGTCCCGCGGTGGGTCGCGGTGACATCTGCGAGGGCCGCACTCGACACACCTGGCTCAACCAGCGCTGTATTGTACATCAGGGGTAACTGCTACTCTGTGCCGGGGATGTTTTACACACTGCTGAGATATGGGCTTTCTTCCTATGTGGAACTTGGCAGGACTCTCAGTAATGAATACACTAGTACCTGCAGAAAGTGTGGATGTTTTAAAGAAGCACATTTGTTTAGCTCCTGCTTTGTCATTTATGATCACAGAAGTGAAACCTATCCCTAATGTTCTACACAATTGCAGCTGGAAAACAATGCTGTTTTCCTCCTAACTCATTGTATATCTAGTCACTTCAACAGATTACATGCTTGTTCAGAACATAATGGCTTAAGTGTTTTTTTCAATTTCTCACTTTCACAGAACACAGTGAACTCTAAGCAATATTGTAGACTATTGTCGTGGTAGGCACCAAGACACCAATTAGACACAGGGTGGTAGATCCCTCACATGTTTCCAAGGAGTAGGGGTGAGTCGGCCACAGAGTGAGAGATCCCTCACCTCGGAGACAGCTGGGGTGGTTGTACTCACTCACTCACACACATGTTTCCAAGGAGTAGGGGTGAGTCGTCCACAAGGTGGTAGATCCCTCACCTCAGAGACAGCTGGGGTGGTTGTACTCACTTACTCACACATGTTTCCAAGGAGTAGGGGTGAGTCGGCCACAGAGTGAGAGATCCCTCACCTCAGAGACAGCTGGGGTGGTTGTACTCACTTACTCACACACGTTTCCAAGGAGTAGGGGTGAGTCTGCCACAGAGTGAGAGATCCCTCACCTCAGAGACAGCTGGGGTGGTTGCACTCACTCACTCACTCACTCACTCACTCACATGTTTCCAAGGAGTTGGGTGAGTCAGCCACAGGGTGGTAGATCCCTCACCTTGGAGAAAGCTGGGTTGGTTGTACTCACTCACTCACACACGTTTCCAAGGAGTAGGGGTGAGTCGTCCACAAGGTGGTAGATCCCTCACCTCGGAGAAAGCTGGGTTGGTTGTACTCACTTACTCACACACGTTTCCAAGGAGTAGGGGTGAGTCGGCCACAAGGTGGTAGATCCCTCACCTCGGAGACAGCTGGGGTGGTTGTACTCACTCACTCACACACGTTTCCAAGGAGTAGGGGTGAGTCGTCCACAAGGTGGTAGATCCCTCACCTCGGAGACAGCTGAGGTGGTTGTACTCACTCACTCACACACGTTTCCAAGGAGTAGGGGTGAGTCGTCCACAAGGTGGTAGATCCCTCACCTTGGAGAAAGCTGGGTTGGTTGTACTCACTTACTCACACACGTTTCCAAGGAGTAGGGGTGAGTCGTCCACAAGGTGGTAGATCCCTCACCTCGGAGACAGCTGGGGTGGTTGTACTCACTCACTCACACACGTTTCCAAGGAGTAGGGGTGAGTCGTCCACAAGGTGGTAGATTCCTCACCTCGGAGACAGCTGGGGTGGTTGTACTCACTCACTCACACACGTTTCCAAGGAGTAGGGGTGAGTCGTCCACAAGGTGGTAGATCCCTCACCTCGGAGACAGCTGGGGTGGTTATACTCACTCACTCACACACGTTTCCAAGGAGTAGGGGTGAGTCGTCCACAAGGTGGTAGATCCCTCACCTCGGAGACAGCTGGGGTGGTTGTACTCACTCACTCACACACGTTTCCAAGGAGTAGGGGTGAGTCGTCCACAAGGTGGTAGATCCCTCACCTCGGAGACAGCTGGGGTGGTTGTACTCACTCACTCACACACGTTTCCAAGGAGTAGGGGTGAATCGTCCACAAGGTGGTAGATCCCTCACCTCGGAGACAGCTGGGGTGGTTGTACTCACTCACTCACACACGTTTCCAAGGAGTAGGGGTGAGTCGTCCACAAGGTGGTAGATCCCTCACCTCGGAGACAGCTGGGGTGGTTGTACTCACTCACTCACACACGTTTCCAAGGAGTAGGGGTGAGTCGTCCACAAGGTGGTAGATCCCTCACCTCGGAGACAGCTGGGGTGGTTGTACTCACTCACTCACACACGTTTCCAAGGAGTAGGGGTGAGTCGTCCACAAGGTGGTAGATCCCTCACCTCGGAGACAGCTGGGGTGGTTGTACTCACTCACTCACACACGTTTCCAAGGAGTAGGGGTGAGTCGTCCACAAGGTGGTAGATCCCTCACCTCGGAGACAGCTGGGGTGGTTGTACTCACTCACTCACACACGTTTCCAAGGAGTAGGGGTGAGTCGTCCACAAGGTGGTAGATCCCTCACCTCGGAGACAGCTGAGGTGGTTGTACTCACTCACTCACACACGTTTCCAAGGAGTAGGGGTGAGTCGTCCACAAGGTGGTAGATCCCTCACCTTGGAGAAAGCTGGGTTGGTTGTACTCACTTACTCACACACGTTTCCAAGGAGTAGGGGTGAGTCGTCCACAAGGTGGTAGATCCCTCACCTCGGAGACAGCTGGGGTGGTTGTACTCACTCACTCACACACGTTTCCAAGGAGTAGGGGTGAGTCGTCCACAAGGTGGTAGATCCCTCACCTCGGAGACAGCTGGGGTGGTTGTACTCACTCACTCACACACGTTTCCAAGGAGTAGGGGTGAGTCGTCCACAAGGTGGTAGATCCCTCACCTCGGAGACAGCTGGGGTGGTTGTACTCACTCACTCACACACGTTTCCAAGGAGTAGGGGTGAGTCGTCCACAAGGTGGTAGATCCCTCACCTCGGAGACAGCTGGGGTGGTTGTACTCACTCACTCACACACGTTTCCAAGGAGTAGGGGTGAGTCGTCCACAAGGTGGTAGATCCCTCACCTCGGAGACAGCTGAGGTGGTTGTACTCACTCACTCACACACGTTTCCAAGGAGTAGGGGTGAGTCGTCCACAAGGTGGTAGATCCCTCACCTTGGAGAAAGCTGGGTTGGTTGTACTCACTTACTCACACACGTTTCCAAGGAGTAGGGGTGAGTCGTCCACAAGGTGGTAGATCCCTCACCTCGGAGACAGCTGGGGTGGTTGTACTCACTCACTCACACACGTTTCCAAGGAGTAGGGGTGAGTCGTCCACAAGGTGGTAGATTCCTCACCTCGGAGACAGCTGGGGTGGTTGTGGAGGTTCTTCATGTCCACTGCTGGTGGTGTCGGGTGTCAGGGGTTACATCGGTGGCATCATTATCATCTGTCAACTGTCACTGGACACGGCCATTACACTATCACGATCCCCTAATTACATTAATCAGCTCCTGTGACGGGGACATGTATCCCATCATCACTCCCCTCAACGGCCATCACAGCACTCTTCACCTGGCCACCGTCACAGCTTACCACCTCGACCACCTCGGGCAGGGGAAGTGCTGGGGACACCACGTCTAGGAGAGCAGAGACCAAATACAGGTCACTATATGGTCTTTATGAGGTCGCAATACAGACTCTACATGATCTCTATATGGTCTCAATATGGCCTCAATACAGACTCTACATGATCTCTATATGATCTCTATATGGTCCCAATATGGCCTCAATACAGACTCTACATCTCTATATGGTCTCAATATGGCCTCAATACAGACTCTACATGATCTCTATATGGTCTCAATATGGTCTCAATACAGACTCTACATGATCTCTATATGGTCTCAATATGGCCTCAATACAGACTCTACATGATCTCTGTATGGTCTCAATGAGGTCTCAATACAGACTCTACATGATCTCTGTATGGTCTCAATATGGCCTCAATACAGACTCTACATGATCTCTGTATGGTCTCAATATGGCCTCAATACAGACTCTACATGATCTCTATATGGTCTCAATATGGCCTCAATACAGACTCTACATGATCCCTGTATGGTCTCAATGAGGTCTCAATACAGACTCTACATGATCTCTGTATGGTCTCAATGAGGTCTCAATACAGACTCTACATGATCTCTATATGGTCTCAATATGGCCTCAATACAGACTCTACATGATCTCTATATAGTCTCAATATGGCCTCAATACAGACTCTACATGATCTCTATATAGTCTCAATATGGCCTCAATACAGACTCTACATGATCTCTATATGGTCTCAATATGGCCTCAATACAGACTCTACATGATCTCTGTATGGTCTCAATATGGCCTCAATACAGACTCTACATGATCTCTGTATGGTCTCAATGAGGTCTCAATACAGACTCTACATGATCTCTGTATGGTCTCAATGAGGTCTCAATACAGTCTCTACATGGTATCTATATGGTCTCAATATGGCCTCAATACAGACTCTACATGATCTCTATATGGTCTCAATATGGCCTCAATACAGACTCTACATGATCTCTGTATGGTCTCAATGAGGTCTCAATACAGACTCTACATGATCTCTGTATGGTCTCAATGAGGTCTCAATACAGTTTCTACATGGTCTCTATATGGTCTTAATATGGCCTCAATACAGACTCTACATGATCTCTATATGGTCTCAATATGGCCTCAATACAGACTCTACATGATCTCTGTATGGTCTCAATATGGTCTCAATATGGCCTCAATACAGACTCTACATGATCTCTGTATGGTCTCAATATGGTCTCAATATGGCCTCAATACAGACTCTACATGATCTCTGTATGGTCTCAATATGGCCTCAATACAGACTCTACATGATCTCTATATGGTCTCAATGAGGTCTCAATGAGGCCTCAATACAGTCTCTACATGATCTCTATATGGTCTCAATATGGCCTCAATACAGACTCTACATGATCTCTATATGGTCCCAATGAGGTCTCAATGAGGCCTCAATACAGTCTCTACATGATCTCTATATGGTCTCAATATGGCCTCAATACAGACTCTACATGATCTCTATATGGTCCCAATGAGGTCTCAATGAGGCCTCAATACAGTCTCTACATGGTCTCAATATGGCCTCAATACAGACTCTACATGATCTCTATATGGTCTCAATGAGGTCTCAATATGGCCTCAATACAGACTCTACATGATCTCTATATGGTCCCAATGAGATCTCAATGAGGCCTCAATACAGTCTCTACATGGTCTCAATATGGTCTCAATATGGCCTCAATACAGACTCTACATGATCTCTGTATGGTCTCAATATGGCCTCAATACAGACTCTACATGATCTCTATATGGTCTCAATGAGGTCTCAATGAGGCCTCAATACAGTCTCTACATGGTCTCAATATGGTCTAAATGAGGTCACAATATGGTTTCAATAAGGTCTCAATACAGGTTCTATATACCGTATTTTCTTGAGTATAGTGCGCACCCATGTATAATGCGCACCCCCCTCTAGCGGGTTCAATATTTTGGAAAAAAAGAAATTTGAATATTATGCGCAGAAATTTTTTACACCGTACCCTTTCAGCGAAGTCCGGCAAACGAACGGGTGCTGAGAAACTTCGTCAGTACAAGTTCGAAATTTGAGATAAAAAATCACCAGACATGTTTATTTACCGTTTAAATAGTATTTATTGTTCTGCTAGGCATTGTTTTATGTTTAGGGATTAAGATTACCTTGCGTATTTTCTCGTAAACTAAGCTGGAAACAGCAATCAGCTGTACACACGTTTTCTTGGAATCGACCGGTGATTCGGTCAAGACACACCCAATGATTTAACTTTATAAGATTTTTAATGCAAGGATCGGCAACAATTGTATCTGAAACTATTTTATTTATCAGGAATAATATATTCCATTATTTTCTTAATTATATGCAACCTTTAATAAACATATTTAAAATAATAATAACCCTAAGCAAAGCAGCTGATCGCTATTCCCGGGTATTATTTTTTACATGGAACATGTCTGACCAGTCACCGTCAAGGCTCACGCGCACATGATCACGTGATCGCGAGAATTTCATGTTGACATAGAATCGTCAAACAAAAACAAATATGACTTTTAACGAGTCAAAGTATGTCATTTATGATATATGTATCCATTCTCTGTCAACTAAAGTTTGTTTCAAGGCGTCAATAGCGGTATTCTGACCGTGGTTGCTGTTAATAACGGTGAGTTGTGCGATCTTCCGATCGCTTCACACACGATTTCGCCGAAATTAATAAAAACAATATTATCAGATTATAAGGAATTTTGAATAAAATCAATGAAATAAGTTACAAACATTAGTCCTGATATACAAAGAACACTTTTTATAGCCAGACAGTGTAATTACATAATTATTTTGCGTACTTCAGTATGGATTTGTTGACATGGTATTCCCGGTGTTTCGTGCTCACGGTAATGTCTTTCCATGGGGGAAAAAAACATCCAAAATCATAATTCGTGTATTATGCGCACCCCCTTCTACACAGCTGTGTTTTTTCGAAAAAAAGTGCGCACTATACTCAAGAAAATACGGTAGTCTCAATATGGTCCCAATGTGGCCTCTACACGGTCTCAATATGGTCTCAATGTGGTCTCTACATGGTCTCTGCATGGTCTCTACATGGTCTCTGCATGGTCTCTACATGGTCTCAATGTGGTCTCAGTGTGGTCTAAATACGGACTCTACATGGCCTCAATGTGATCTCTACATGGCCTCTATATGGTCTCTACATGGTCCATCTATTGGAAGCCTGGCATCTGCTAGAGCTATGGTAACTATTGCTAGATATGGTACCCATGTTGCTGAGTGGTGATACAGTCAACCATGTCACTGAGAGATTTGTAGCCTCTCCATTGTGGAGCATCACTGTACAGGCTTGTTCAGGACTTGTGAAACACATAACAACCCTTTAATGGTGTATTTGTTGTATCTGACACTATAACTGCCTCCTTAACAACTGTCACACTTTCACACACACGACCTCCAGACCCACCGACTCTGTCACATGACACTCACACGTGGAAATGTTAGGTAGTACTTGATGACTGATGTCCCTGGTAACACCAAAATGATGAGACCACTACCATGCCCATACTGCTCAGCATCAGCCTATAGTCTACATTGACAGTCACCAGCAACTGCCTATAGTCTACAACAACAGCCACCAGCAACTGCCTACAGTCTACAGTGACAGTCACTAGCATCAGCCTACAGCAACAGCTACCATCAACTGCCTGTAGTCCACAGCAACAGGGACCAGAAACTGCCTATAGTCTACAGCAACAGCTCCCAGATAATGCCTCTAGTCCACAGCACAGTCTACAGCAACAGCCTATAGTCCACAGCCACAGTCCACAGCAACAGTCCACAGCAAAACTCTATTCTGTAATAGCCTACAAGCCTACAGCAACAGCCTACAACAACAGCCTGAATTAAACACTACCCACCTACAAAAGTGCCGGCTATCCAGCCCCAGTGACTCAAACAATAATGCTTGCCAATTTGTCATTACACCTTCAGAATCAGTAGTCGTTGCATCATTGAAACCAGTCGTCATTACACCTCCAGATAATTGAGCTGGGAGCTTCTGTCATCAGCCACTACAGTATCAGATGGTCTGCTAATTACAATGGTGTAAGACAGATGTCATATACTGAGATTGTACAGATTACATTGATGTCTGGTGATGTACTGCCTTGACTCTTCAGGACTGGACAACACAGCAAGCAGCTGGTTCACCTCAAACAACAACACAGCAAGCAGCTGGTTCACCTCAAACCAACAACGCAGCAAGCAGCTGGTTCACCTCAAACAACAACACAGCAAGCAGCTGGTTCACCTCAAACCAACAACGCAGCAAGCAGCTGGTTAACCTCAAACCAACACCACAGCAAGCAGCTGGTTAACCTCAAACCATCAACACAGCAAGCAGCTGGTTCACCTCAAACCAACAACACAGCAAGCAGCTGGTTCACCTCAAACCAACACCACAGCGAGCAGCTGGTTCACCTCAAACCAACACCACAGCAAGCAGCTGGTTCACCTCAAACAAACAACACAGCAAGCAGCTGGTTCACCTCAAACCAACAACACAGCAAGCAGCTGGTTCACCTCAAACCAACAACACAGCAAGCAGCTGGTTCACCTCAAACAAACAACACAGCAAGCAGCTGGTTCACCTCAAACAAACACCACAGCAAGCAGCTGGTTAACCTCAAACCAACAACACAGCAAACAGCTGGTTCACCTCAAACCAACAACACAGCAAGCAGCTGGTTCACCTCAAACCAACAACACAGCAAGCAGCTGGTTCACCTCAAACAAACAACACAGAAAGCAGCTTGTTCACCTCAAACAAACAACACAACTCCCTGTCTGGGTAACATATAATCAGCAATGGTGTCATTTGCTAGTGGTACATGTATGTATACACAAGACTATTTTCTTCCTTGATCCTTCTTGTCCAGAATATCGCAACCGTGGGTGGTTCGTTCGTTCGTTCGTTCGTTCGTTCGTTCGTTCGTTTGTTGTTTAACACCTCACTCAGCAGTATTTCAGCTATATGAATGCGGTGTGTAAATAATCGAGTCTGGACCAGACAATCCAGTGATTGACATCATGAGCATCAATCCCAAAATTGTGATACGATGACATGCATCAACCAAGTCAGCAAGCCTGACCACCCGATCACGTTAGTCACCTCTTACGACAAGCATAGTCGCCTTTTACGCCAAGTATGGTTTGCTGAAGATCAATTCTACCCCGGATCTTCACGGGTCTCGCAGCTGTGGTAGGTGGGCATATATCAAACAAAGGCACATCGTTGGGCCTCTTCTGAGTACCTTGGTATATTTGTGTAATTGTTTAGTTTAGAAAAGTGAAACCCACATTATCATTGTGAACAAATGTTACAATTATTCCGTTCTCACTTCTCTGACTTCCACTATTTACCCCTAACTCCAACACTGCAAGTGTCAATACAGCCACCAACTGAACAAGCCTGGGAAACGAGAGATACAAACTTTCTCCTTTATAAGCAGGTGGTCATATTCATTTCCAATTAAGTGTCACTTGTTATTCCACGGCTTGTTTCTACAAATCTCCAAAGTGGAATCTCACCACCCAACTGGTAGCCACTGCTCCACTGTTTCACCTTGACTGGCTGAAGGTCAAGAGAGGAGCAGAGCGAGTCGGCAGGTGCCCCTATAGCCCTGGGATGCTGCTTGAACTCTGAGTGGAACCCTGGCCACACAGGATCATCCATTATAAACTTCTACAGAAGAGATTAAAAATAGTATGTACAGCTCCAAAATTAGAAACAATTCGTCACATAAAAACTGAAGTATCCCCGGGCATATACCCTGGAGCAGGAAGAGGGCTGCTGCTGTAGCCTCGGCATCTTTTGAGCGTCATTAATCACATATTTGTGTAATTTGGCTTATATGACTTGAGTCAACTTGGTTCATCACAATGTCAGCATATATAAACTGTCAACTACTGAACCAGATCCAGGATCTGTGTGCGTGTGTGTGGGGGTTGTTCTTGATCTTATAGACCTGTGAGTCAACTGTCCACTCTTTTTACCCATTCAGTGGATCATAGACAGCAGACAGCATTAAAAAAAACAGGCTTTGCTCTGCCAGTGTGAAATGAATATATGGAATATAGAAAAAAATAACTTTCATAATTAATGATTTTTTGCAACGTGTTGATTCTTTTCAGGAACAATATTGATGCAGTGATTTCTCCTCAAGCATCACTGGTGAAACAACACTGTATAATCAATTATCAACTGCAGCTGACCCCATCGTGAATATTCCCATATTCAAATGTCCAGGTTACCTAACTTCAAACAAACTTTATCATTAGATACCACAAACGTGTAGCATATGAACCTTTCCCACCAGCAAATCCCCTTTCTGAAATAAACATCACTTGAAGTCGTTGAGATAAGACAAGGGTACATTGTAAGTGTTATCACAGCAATAGCGAGGTGTTTAGCCCCGTTAACACTGAGCCCCTGCCCCAACACAGTGTTGTTCAAACCCCTAACAAGGCTATAACAACGCTATTGTCCTGGTAATGGATATGTGTGTCTTGCACTCCCCCTCAGCATCACTGCAAGCCAATATTCAACTTAAACAATAACCACCACACTCTTGAACACAAGAGCATGCTTCAGAGTGTCTCATGACCATTGATTGGCTGATCTTCATGATTTACGGGAAATTGTGGCAAGTAACGTTCGTGTCCTTGAATAACATTGTAGCATTTATGACAACTATATTTACTTTGTATTTTTATTCCACCAAACTTTATGATTATCATACAACCTTAAATCTTTATATCACATTTCAATAACAATAGAAGGTTTATAACATTCATAATGTTTCAGATAATATAGATTATTAACAATGTGGCCAAAAGAAATAAAGACTGACACAAAATTTCAATAGATTTAGCAAACAAGTAGCTGTAGCTGAAACCTTTGCTCTGTATAAATACTGATGCTGCTGAACAATGAATAAGATATTTCAATGATGGATATGTTGATGTGTCATGATATATTGGATGAAATTGGAAATATAAAAACGAAAGGTATTGATTGACCATTGGAGCAGGCCATCCATATCTAAGAACTGGTAACTTCATTAGCCAATTCATTATATATTATTCTTCCTTAGCTATGTTTTCTACAGTGAATTAGACAGTGCTTCATCATCTACTGGCGTACCTGTTCAGCAGAGTCTTTGATGGATTTGTGGGTTTAATCCACAAACAACCATATTATAAATCAACATTTTCTTGTTTCTGTATATTCCCTATTGTGATAATTAGCAGTTAATTACCAAATCCAGATAAGCTAATTAACACCTCTCCTGGCAAGAAGAAGCTCTCTCTGGTGATCTGCTAATTAGCTGGGTTATGTGAAGAGCAGCTACTTTCACAACAGAGATATTAGCACCACAGCGTAATCCTGTATCAGAAATCAGCTGGTCAATAGACATGGAAGAGATTAAGGCCCATGCTTTGACTGTAATTACACACCTCCAGGTGAGTGCTTCCTCAAACATAATACACATCTTCCAGACAAGGAATATTCCATGAAGACTGCCAATTACATGCTTAACTTCGGCTCTCAATTGACTTTTATTCGGCTCATGAGCATCTTCTGCTCTAGCAAAACATTCGGTCTACACAACTTCCACTATATCTCCAAAAAATGTTTAGACAGCTTATATTTAATCACAAAACTCTAAATTGACATTTCTATGAAACATTCAATCTCCAGACAGAAGCAGTTTTTCCTGCTAAGACCCATTACCTAAGTTTTGCTTTCTTTGAGTTGCCTAGCAACACCGATTTTCATTCCAATGACTAACATTCTTTGCCTAGTGACTGTGTATTTCCTGGGTGATGGAGAGATGGGGAGATGGAGGTGGAGAGTTTGTCACACAGGCGGAGAACACTTGCGTTGCTGTGTGCCATCCAACACAGGGCCTGCTGCAGCAGTCGGCCATTACAGGCAGCACAGAGGAAGAGACAAAGTGATTGACTGTTTGAAGAGATTGATAACTCAGAGAGCAGTGTTATGAATGAGGTTCAGAAGAAAATAGAAAACAATAGTCTCCAATTTCCAGTATTGTTATTCATCATGTGGACAGTTTTAAGTTGAAATGTGTGAATAAAGCAATGGAATATATATGAGATAAGACATACACATAAAAAAAATACAATAGGATAAAATAACATGAAATAGACCATGTAAAAATTAAATACACTAGACCATGTATAAACAAAATTAAAACAATAAACAAATAAAATAAAATAAATAAAATGAAAAGTAAAAAATAAATAAAATGAAATAAAAAAATAAAAAAAAATAAAATAAAATAAAATAAAATAAAATAAAATAAAATAAAATAAAATAAAATAAAATAAAATAAAATAAAATAAAATAAAATAAAATAAAATGAGGAGCCAGCTGTTAACAGCCCCTGTTGACAGTGCAGTACTCCCTATGACCTGACCTCTGCAGGCAGCAGCACACATGCTCACTGTACAAACAAGGTGGTCACATGACCATACACCTCAATCAATAGAGACTGCTGGCTGGCAGTAGAGGGAGCTCTGTCAGAGTGTGTGTTGGATCTAGGCTGACAGTCAGGCCACCACAGTGGTACTGAAGGATATACTCAGTGAAGGCAAGCCTGGAATACACAGATGGACTACCCTGGCTGACCAGGATATACAGGTGTGTCATACAGGATTTATACCATGTCCAGGTACAATAGCAGCTAGTTAGACACCGGCCAGCTCCCACAACAGTTGGCTGTAGTCATGTGTACCTTTAACACCAGATCACTTGTTGTAGTGTCTTGTGGGTCAGGATAGGTTACAGGCAGGATTTCAGATAGTTACTGACATGAGATGTTTAGCTGAATTGTCACAACTCAGGATTTGATAAGCGTTGTCATTCATGTGGTCTTGGGTCGACAATCACCAGGGATATTATCTTCATGTCCTTGCAAGTCAGCCTGCTATAACATGTCAAACTTGTCACGGTTGGTCTAAATACTGTCAGATCTATCAAACGGTTTGGGAGACCTTGACAAATGGTTGGCAGTGCAATATGTCGGTCAGGAGTTGAAACTGGAGACTGTGCGTGGATGAGCTTGTTGCAGATAAGACTGACACATCCCAAGCAACTGCACAGCCACACACTGTGACAGAGTGTCATGTCAGGCTTATCACCCCACACCAGGCCCCACGCCCTATCCCAGGATCAAATGTAAACATCTCCCAACCATAACTTTACTTTTTCACCTTTGAATTTTTTCAATGTGGGCACCATGATAGGACCTGGAACCAAAATATACATTGCAGGTTGACAGAGGGAGGATCAGTGTTCAAAATAACTGCCCGCCTGCCTGCCCGTGGCTGGTAACTTTTCTGGCGTTAAATTTTCCTCCACCTGCTGCCTGTAATTTTAAGACTGCTTACATATTCAATTTTATTATAACTCCTTGTAGATTCTCAAATAATTTTTTGCATTATTTCACCTGAATTGAATCAAGACGCAAGTCTCTAATTTTTTGCGATTTTTCAATATTTATGTTGGAATGTGGGCAGGTAACTTTGAAGACTGGCAGGCAACACTTATGGGTCACCTGCCGGACTGTCTTGTTGGGTTTTAAATGATTTCACGCAGTGGGGAGGATCAGAGACAGGTCTCATCAATGTCAGTGAGTAATGTGTTCAACTTGCAAATGATCCTGTCAGTAAAACTGGCTGATCCAGACACCTTATGAACCTAGCATTGTTCACCTTAAGACCTGGGTATAGAGAGCTCCCCACTATTTTGAGCCACCCTACATGAGGACCTATCAGGTGTTTCTTCACTACAGGAGGTGGCACAGTGCACAGCCCATTTCAACAATCCTGACTCCGACACATCAAGCATGACTGGTTCAGCATACAGCAGTAGGACACATCAATTCTAACACCATTTTGTCGCTCGCCTTTCAGGACAATGTGTTGCATAAACACTGATATCACATAGCCGCCTACAAATCGAGTCTGTCACCGAGATTTAGGTTCCACTGAGTGGTCATCATCTGGTGCTTGAGTGAGTTAGTGACTGGAGTGTCACTTGATACATAAATCATTGCTTACATTGTCACTCTTTAAAATGTATGAGTTGGCACTTATTTTTAGACCCAGCTCATACAAAGATCCGCCTTTGGAATTCGAAAGTAGGACTGAACATAGTTTTGCGTTTGTTCAACTGCTAAGTGGAACTTCATAATCTACGGTCTTTGATTACGGGTTTTGTCGGAACACGTTCCAGTATTTCAGGTAGGAACTCATAATGATATGAACATTGTTGAAGGTGTCAGTATTAGTTGAAATATCCCCTACAGAGTGCCCTTTCCTGTGCTGCAATACTGGATTACTTCACTGGCAAATCTAGTCACGACATAAATGTCATGAGACGTTCATGTTAAAAGCTCCTACAGTTATATGTCTCAGGATAGCCTTGTGGTTGAAGTGTTTGCTTGTCACAAGGCCCAGGTTCAATTCTCCATATGGGTACAATGTGTGAAGCCCATTTCTGGTGTCCCCTTCCACGATATTTGTGGAATATTGCTAACAGTGGTGTAAAACCATATCACACATTCACTGTTGTTCAGGAACTGAGGACCCGTGAAGATTGTATTTATCAGAATGGAGATATAATCCACTGTATGATAACAGAATGAAGAACTTATCACTTCAAGTTTCTTTTGAGAGGCGATTAACGGGATCAGGTGGTCAGGCTCGCTGACTTGGTTGAAGCATGTCACTGATCCCAATTGCATGGATCGATGCTCATAATGTCAATCACTGGATTGTCTGGTCCAGACTCTATTATTTACAGACTGCCGTCATATAGCTGGAATATTGCTGAGTGCGGCGTTAAACAACAAACCAACCAAATCAGGAAGTGAGGATTAAGCAAGCAGGGGATAAAAACACCTCGAGGACCATGATTCCTTGACTTCCATGGAGGACACCGCTGTAGCTAGAACATGATGGGTCAGATGGTGGGAAAGGGAACCAGTTTGTTACAACTGACCAAGTACCATGGTACAAGAGCCCAGGTTGTTACAACTGACCAAGTACCATGGTACAAGAGACCAGTTTGTTAGAACTGACCAAGTACCATGGTACAAGAGACCAGTTTGTTACAACTGACCAAGTACCATGGTACAAGAGACCAGGTTGTTACAACTGACCAAGTACCATGGTACAAGAGACCAGTTTGTTAGAACTGACCAAGTACCCTGGTACAAGAGACCAGGTTGTTTCAACTGACCAAGTACCATGGTACAAGAGACCAGGTTGTTACAACTGACCAAGTACCATGGTACAAAAGACCAGGTTGTTACAACTGACCACAGCATGTAACACTCACATACAAGCATCAGTATTGGGATGTGTTAACTACTAAATCAGCAACAACCTCAGTAGAACCATCCACTGAATGAAGTAATAGGTGGTTAGGTCAACTGAGGATCTCATTCATGCCCTTTGTGTGTGCATAATCAATACTACCTCGCGCACACCTCACAGCCTATCTAAAGGCGGGTTACTTACACCTGATGGTTTTAGGCCAGGTATGTGAATTACAAGCCACAACTATTCTCTACCAATCAATTTTATTCTTGCTTGATCAGAATTTCAAATATGGTATCTTTGCTACTATGTAATTCAAACTGAGATGGATACAGCGTACCAACATCCAACCACTTCCTGTTAGACTGGTTCTTGTGTAGTATCACAGCTTGTTTCTAAGTAGATAAAGTGTTGGAGAGATCGATCCAGGTCTGATTGTCTGCCATCAAGTACACATAGATCTTCATTCGCCCCTCATGCTCCTCTCTCCCCTCACACGCTCCTCTCTCCCCTCACACGCTCCTCTCTCCCCTCCCACGCTCCTCTCTCCCCATGTGGAGCTGATCACTGTGTCACATGGCAGCTCTGATAGATATGACATATGCTGTTTCTCGACCCTAATCTCCTTCCTGTGTCCCGAAGAAATACAAACTTATCTATGTCTAGGTGAATCAATAAACAGGTTAAAGACGTGTCAGGGTTGTCATAAATATTGTCAAACTTCCTTGGTGAAGTATTGAATTTGCATGTTCTGTTCTGGTGATGTTCAATATGTTTTGTATGTATAAGCTTTACCTTCGTGTTTCTTAGCCCTGCTGATAACAATATGTTTAATCTACCTGAATGTAATTCTGGAATGCTTGAAAATTGGATCTACTGATGATATGGAAACAGTGAAGATTGGCTGTTTTATCAGTGACAGAAATAGGCACTAGTCCTACAGTCCTTGCCAAACTGCTCAATAGTTAAGGTATCATAAGGACTAGTAGAAATTTGCCGCTTTTGTTTTTGCTGTATGTTATCACTATAAGGACTAGTGGACTAAAAATGGTAGTTTCTAATGATGTTTATGTGAGGACAGGGCAGGATTGAATCACTTAGATCTGTTAGTTTGTTTATTTGTTGTTTAACGCCACACTCAGCAATATTCCAGCTATATGACGGCAGTCAGCAAACAATCGAGTCTGGACCAGACAATCCAGTAATTGATATCATGAGCATCGATCCACACAATTAGGATACGATGACATGCATCAACCAAGCTGATAATGTCCCAGAAGCAAGTCTGTAAGTGTGTTTAGCAATGGGCTGTATTATATACATCATGCTGAAACAATCATACTATCAGAGCAAACATGCTATCTGAGTAATAGGTTGACAAAACCCGACTCCGGCCTGCGGTACACAGGACACTTAATGTTTGGCCCCGCACCAGCATGGAGGTACAGACAGTGGCTATGCCATAGCTGACACTCCAGGAAGTCAACTTATTTAGAGAAAATCTCCCATCTTTTTTTGTTAAGATCCTGAGATCACTTATAAAACAATTCCAGCCTAAAATGTTGGCCCAGAAATAAATCCAAGTACAAAAGGCATAAAAGTAAAGAGGTAATTTTGATTTTTAAGATAAGCTTTCTTCTTAATGTTCAAATGTTGGCCAATGGAAATATATCTATAAATAAATGTCATTTAAGTAAAGAGGTATTTTAGCGTTGTAGAATGAGCTTTTTTCCTCAGCTTCTAAGAGAACAGAAGCAATAAATATGCATCCAGCAAACAGGGGGGCTGTACATCATACATGGCAAATGAGAGTCTCTTGACAGTTTGTTGTTCAATTTGTGGATGTAGATAAAGCGGCTTATTTTGTAGTAGACTGAGCAGGGGATAGGATGGCAATGTTCCTGTAACTCTGGATTCCTTTGATAGGGAAACATGAAACAAATGGCGAATTAATCTTCACTGAGATTCCGGTTTCTTCTTCATCAGAAATTGTCCCCACATCTACTCCCGCCCACGAAAGAGTCTAGCATCATCTAGAGACATCTAGAGTCTATGATATCAGTCTAAAGCTAGGGTTACTGTTAATTCAAATTGAAACATCTTGAGTCTATTTGATATAGTCTACAGCTGGTGTTACTGTTAATTCAGCTAACTAGGCCTTGTAGTTTGGATCAAGTGTTGAGGGTTGGATAATGAGATCAAGATGGAGACTATGGGGATCTATTCTTTCACTCCCCCAGGGTGTGTAAAGAGAGTTTGAGCACCATGGTGAAACCTTCATTATGTTTCATCTCTGGAACCTTACTTTGTGGTAAATTATTCTTTCTCTCAATTGCATTCCAAAGTATAGTATCCAGATCTCCAACCTACACAGAGGACGTGGGGTAGCCTAGTGGTGTGTGTTGGCTCCTCAAACCAAAGACTATGGTTCAACTCCCCACATGGCTCAACCGGACCCATGAAGATCCAGAGTAGAATAGGTCTTCAGCAACCCATGCTTGCCATAAGAGGTTGGTTGGTTGGTTGTTTAACGCTGCACTCAGCAATATTCCAACTATATGACGGGGGTCTGTAAATAATCGAGTCTGGACCAGACAATCTAGTGATTAATATCATGAGCATCGATCCACGCAATTGGGATCGATGACATGCATCAACCAAGTCAGCGAGCCTGACCACCCAATCCCATTAGTCGCCTCTTAAGACAAGCATTGTCGCCTTTTACAGCAAGCATGGGTTGCTGAAGACCTATTCTACCCATATTGACGGGTCTGCCATAAAAGGCGCCTATGCCTATCGGGATCAGGTAGTCAGGCTTCTCCATGTCTTAACAGTAGTCATTGTACACATTAAAATGTCCATAACGATGAATTTAGTTGGCTACATATTCCTTTCTGTTCTCCATCTCAGGGAGGGAAATGGGTAGGGAGTATGGGGTAATTGAAGTAGATTGTAACATAGAGAATGAATTTTGTTATGAACCTCACCAAAGCAGCGTTAGAAATTGGCCTGTAGTCCTTGCCAAACTGTCCAATAGGAATTTTAAGGACTGGTAGAAATTTGCTTTTTTTAAAGGTTTTGCTATATCATCATAGTGGACTAAACCTGTGGGTTTCTATCGCTGCAAAGATGTCAGTGCTCCACCTGGGAGAAGGGGGTAGGGGGTGGTAGTAGGGGGCAGGGGAAGGTCTGGGGGGTGTCAGGGAGCCTGAAGGGAGTCCCCTCACATCAAAGGCTAGAGGGCAGGACCAGGATGAGATGGCCATCATGTTAGGTAACACTGTGATAAACATCATGCTGACCGCCACTACATAATGTAAGGGCTTCAACTATTAAACTTCATGCATGGGGTCCTTTCCATACAAACCCTTGAATCTTTAATTGGAAGAAATACCTTTGTATTGATACTTTCTTTGAAGGGAAGGCTGTAAGATTAGATCAAATCTCCCTATTAGCATGGATTTTCATTTCAAAGGTGGACTGTATATTTTGATAGATTTTATTACAGTCTTGGTATCAACTGTCTGCATGGGCAAGCTGTGATGATTCTGGAGGAGAAGCGAGACAGCGAATGGCAAATCAATGAGCAAACTTTCTCCATTTTCTTTATCTAATGATCTCCGCCATTTCTTTTACAGTCTGCTTCTTCAGCCACTTGTCCGAAACGAGAATAGTTTCTTTCTGTCTAGTGAGCTCAATGAATGATCACCCATTCATCAATATTGATGCTAAAATCTATTCAATATGATGCAAAGATAAGATTGGCCTTGTAGATAAGTTTCAGCCCCGACTCTTTTCAAAAAAAGAAATACTAATTACAGCTACTTAAAAAATACATTAAATGCAAAAAAGGAAAACGACTATGACTTTTATGAGAGATGTCTCCGATAGCTTACTCACACAGTGGTAAGTTAATGTAAAAAGTACCACACTGAATACCACAGGTCTCTGTATTCTGAGTGAAGGCTCGGCCCCTCCTGGGACCTGATGGTCGTCACAGTTCCACTGAGTGATCAAGGAATGTCTGTTTGGCTGATTGGAACGTGTGTCTCACAATGCATTAACACAGGTGTACGGCCAGGTGAGAGGGCTTTTCACCTGGTTAAACATCACTCCCCGGGTCAATATGATTGTGTTCCATGCTCCACTGTACACAAACACACTAACACACTTACAATGCCACACAGTCCATCAATCTCAAAATCACAAGTTGGGTGTAAATCTCAATTTACCTTCGACCTTTTCACAGCATGTGACTTATTCTGGGTAATTTTATCTGCAATTGTCAGGAAATTGCTTCGGAATTGAAACTGTTTGGTTCCCAAACATGTTTGGAATTTGTCTCCAAATGTTTTCCACTTCGTTTCCATGTGTAACAAATGGCTACCCACACCTAATGGCCGCCTCTTCATGAATGTTAATATAATTCAACAGAAAAAATAATTATCTCCTTAGATTGATGATGCATGCATGTTTTATTGTTACCAATGTTCTGCTTTTAAGTTATCACTGTTCCAGCCGTGAATCAATAGGACAGGAAACCCTTTGTTGGCTGTGACTTCCATTCAGACATAGCACTGACGCTGTGAAACAAGTCACTAATCTTTACCTAGCTATTTATCAATATCAAAAACCTATTTGTCTAATTACATCAACCCTTTCATTGCCGGTGCCTGATCCATTCAGAGAAAATATCTTGCATAACATCTAAATTGAAGTATAATCAATCACGCTGAACACTTTGAAATGTCAGTGGCCAGTGTGGAATTAGTGAATGGCAGATTACCAATGAGTTGTATAGCAGTTATATACTGTGAGCGGCCTCAGCGGTGAACACCATTCAGACCATGGTAATCTCACAATCTCTTTACACCTCACTAATGAGGTCTCCAGCTCAGCAGGTGGAACAGTCTGGTCAGGGTTGACAGCTGATTTCAACCTTTATTTGTCCTCCTGTAAAAATGTCTTGCTTTTATTAACCTGGTTCATCCACACTCGACATGCCTATAATCAGACTCTGTCATCATGTAAGACTACCCGTTCACCACGATGGTTCACCACGATGGACCTGACCCTGACTCCCGGCTCCCCAACAACCCACACCTGCGGCTGTATCCTGTTACCATCATTTAAAACACAAATGGTTTCAACTTTCTTTAATTAATATCCTATAACCACAGCCACCTGTCTTCAAGGAAACTCCCGTAAATACATTGGCCCTAATACTGACCTACATTTTCACGATGATAAACCAATCTGATCCATTGAGCTTATCATACATTAAGAAGTGTATTATGCTGCTTAACTTGTATTAAGCTATATACTCTACTGTGTACTTATATCACATCCATAGCGTCCTCGGTGTGTGTCAACTCTATCTCTGCCCAGACCAGGGATTACCTATATTCTCTGAGCCCAGAAATCTGTCACCTCCAACTCTCCATCATAGATTAGACACAGGAGCAACACGGATGTACCTGCCATCAACTCTTGACTCTCCGATAAAACCGTGAAGCCTATCTGTCACCATGTATGAAAAGACTATATCTTCTAGAAGTACTTAATACAAAGACCGTGCAATAAAAACCTGTTTTAAATTTTACAACATCGAAAAATAATCTCGACCTTTGAAGTTGACAAGTGTAGACATGAGTCAGCATTGAATTAATCTCAATCTTTTGCTCATATAGGAAGAATGTGGCTTCAGTTAATGTCTTAATGTGGGCGTGTTTATTACAGGCATATTAAGGTGTTTAAAGACCCACTTCAACATTTCTGTCGTCCAGGGCAGGTCATTTGTCAAGTATGTCACGTCCAGGTGGGATGATATGAGTATATTACACATCAATGTCACATTGACATGCACAGGTAATCCTGCTTTGCTATAAATAGTGTATACACTATCTAGCTGTGCTACAATGTCAGGCTGAATTAACAAACCCATTTCAGCTGAAAATTCATTCCATCACAGCCAGACTGTTATGAATTAAAGCCATTGTGAGTAGATACCTCTGAATAATGGATGGTGAGGGAAGTAAAGTAAACACTGGGTAATTCTTACAATGGTGGTCTGTAACTAGGGGCAGAAAGAGCTGTAATCACTACAATAAAGAAAACAGATAACAATACATCCCTGCCTAGTTATATACTGGCTGTGGAGGGATGAAGCTTAAATATCAATACCATCCCAACAATGGGCACTAACTGGTATTAGAATAAAACTTCAAACTTCATCAGGTTCACAGCCGATCAGTAGCTGAGTGTGAGTGAGTGAGTGAGTTTGGTTTTATGCCACTTTTAGCAATATTCCAGCAATATCACGGCGGGGGACACCAGAAATGGGCTTCACACATTGTACCCATGTCGGGATTCGAACTCGGGTCTTCGGCGTGACGAGCGAACGCTTTAACCACTAGGCTACCCGACTGCCCCTCGATCAGTAGCTGAAGGTCTATAAACAGAGAATAGAAGAAGCTCTTCCACAGGATGTTGTAGGAATTGATCTGTACACAGGCTGTGTGGTGCTGGCAGTAGGTTGTGTGTGGAGGGCTAGGCAAGCATCCCACCTCTTCACCCACTGGATACACAATAGACCTTTGCAACCAGCCACTGCCTGGAGGATATCTCCCAAACAAACCATCCTGTGAGGGAAAGATTATCAGTTTTGTGACACGTTAATAGTTAACAGATGTTGAGTAGGGTGATGTATGGTATAAGCTTTAATATTCATGAGCTAATCTATACCATGTTTCACTTGTGTCCTGAGTGACTGTAAAAGAGCTGTGTCAGCACTGTTTCATGATGTGGGTGTTGGGTAGCCCAGTGGTTACTGCAGGTGATGCAGGAGATCTGAGCTTGACTCTGTGTATGAAGTCTCCACCTTGTGTTCCCTGATTTGATCATCATCATCATCCCACACTGCTTCTGTTATTGATGACAAGCACAGTGATACCAGACTTGGGCTCTTGCTCCTGTGAATGTTTCATGGAGTTATCTATTAATGATAACACGTGGGTAGTTCTCTATTCTGGAATGTTGAATATATATTTTGATAACCTTATGTTCATGTGCATGTGAATATAGACAGTGTGAGGGTGGCTAGGCGATTCCAATCATGGTGCATGAGCGGGTGGGTGGATGGACGGATGGATGGACGGATGGATGGATGGATGGATGGATGTGATCAGGCTAGATGGGCGGGTGGTTAAGTCCGGGGAAGGTTGAGATGACATATTCACCGTATCACCATACAGTAACGACAACATATCGACTATACAAATCTCAGCAGCCTTCTATGCTGCCCCAGGACAAACATCAGATATAAAATGTTTATTCAGCAAATGGATCATATCTGTGGTGTATATCTATTTGTAAATCAAATATGGCCTGGTTCTTGAAAAAGCCATAAACACACTTCCAGTATTGACCAATGATCAGCTTACTCCCAGTCACCACGGCGATGTAGTTCTGGAGAGCACTCATCAGGGCATGGCACAATACTTGAGCGGCACCCAGTGTTAATGTATTAGTTTCAAGATTGCTCATTACAAAGGGATTGAAGGGTAGCTCAGCACAATTTGTGCCCTCAACAAACATGTGGTGAGTTTATTTTTTCAATACAAAATTTCAATACCAGCATGACTAGTGAGTGAGTATTTTACACAAATGTTTTTGATAATTCTAGCCATCCAGTTTCACACATGACATGTTCCATATCAGGAAACAAACCCAGCTTATCAGTGCTACAAGTGAACACTTTAACCACTAGGCTACCTCACCCTTTCTCAAACTCATTATCAGTGGTAGTAAATGTGCATCAAAGACTATTGGGCAGATGAACCGACAGGAAACAGCCACACACACACACACACACACCTGATTGGACTGCAAGAACCATAGCCATCCACACATGCACCCATAATTTGACTGTGCAAGCACCAAGGTCACAGCCACACACACACACACACACACACACACACACACACACACACCTGATTTGACTGCAAGAACCATAGACATCCACACATGCACCCATAATATGACTGTGCAAGCACCAAGGTCACACACACACACACACACACACACACACACACACACACACACACACACACACACACACACACACACACACACACACACACACACACACACACACACACACACACACAAGCACCAAGGGCACAGCCACACACACACCTGATTTGACTGCAAGAGCCATGAGCACACCCCCACACCAGTGATTTGACTGACCTACAGTTCTTGATGCCATGAGGAAATCAATTAGACCTGGTAACTGATGTCACAAACAGTTGCCATCACAATGTAAGGCAATGCTAGGTACTTTGTTTCTATAACTGCGCACATCAATATCTGGATGTGGAATACATCAATATGGGATCACTGCGACGTCCTCGATGAATGTGGGGCTGACATAACCGCTTCAGGACCAGAGCTGTGGGTGGTCATTTCTGTTCATTCATAGTAGGCTTGTTGTCACGATTTCATCTTATTTCCAACCATCGTTCCGGTTTCTCCGGACTTCAGGAATGATTGAGGCACTACGGCCATGTTCATACTTCTTGATAACGGTATAAGACAATGTATGTTATGAAAAACTATGCAGCTTTCATTACAGTTCATTAGTTTAGAACTGTATAAATATTGCATTGAGTATCAATGGCAACTGTGACACCGATATAGATGCCGCCCACGCTGGTGACATCACAATATCCAGTTGCAGTGTATGCAAGCTTACTGAGATGTGTGAGTGTGATGTGCGTTTTGTGTGTTGTGCATTGTGGGTGTATGTGGGTGGGGGTGGGGGGGGGGGGGGGGGGGGGGGGGGGTTGGGTGTTGGGGGGAGAGTGAGTGTGTGTGTGTGTGTGTGTGTGTGTGTGTGTGTGTGGTACATTCCTCAACAACAGCACTCACAGCTGTCACAGTAACAATGTCTAACAAGCAGATTTTGAATTAAGTCTGATATCTAGACACGGTTGAACTGTTTTATATGCATCATTGATTATTCATATTCATTATTAATAAAATGAAATAAGTTGTGTGTTAGTGCAGAACCATCCATCTGGTTGGATTTGATCCAATTTGCTGCTAAGACTTGTTTCCCTTGGCCATGCAAAAAAAATAACATTGTGGGTTAGAATCACGGTTATGTGGCGAAGATCTGTCGGCACCATACCATGCTCGTGGGTTTCACCAAAGTGGTAAATGTTTGAAACATGCATTTGGGCCTCCCTCCCACTTAAGCTCACATGACATGAATGCTGTTCAAAGCAGTGTTAAACCCAACTCACTCACTCTCACTGATGATGTAAGCTAAGAAAAGACAACCTGCCCTATTCTCTGTACTTCTCAGATACATGTTCCCAGTGGTAATGGAAATGGGAAAGTTTCATGCCATCAACATATTGTATTGAAGGTTTTCTAGAACCAATTCATGTTGTCTATCATCCTCTGAAGGTTTCAGATTGGTTCTGCCTGATTCTTGTCAAAACTTGACAGAAACATGAAAGTGGACTTTCTCTCCAGCAAAATCTCTGGAAGTTTGGAGGAATCAATGTTGCTATTTGCCTGTATGTTATAACTATCATTACTACAACTATCTGACCCAGTAGGATAGTCCCCAACACAACACTGGTGAGTGGCAGGCAGCCCCACATGTTGCTTGCTGTGTTTGAAGGGCCAGATTGTCCACACATTGGGAGGAGGATGGACATTCCCTAGATTAGCGTGGGCGGGATCTACGGCCTCTTCACACATGGCAGGTTCCTGGACTCCTGTCAACTATGTTGGAGGAACTCGGGGCCTTCTTACACAAACACCACATACAGAGGTACTTTGACATGAGTATTTGATGAACCACGTCCACATGTACTCAGAAAAGGCACTGACTTGCCATGGTTCTGGACATGGAATGGCAATCTACAATTCATTTCGAGACAATGTGTGGATTTTGGTTCAGATCTAGACTTGCACAAGTCTCTAAGGCAATAATTATGAGTTTAAATCATAAGATTATGTAAATAATAAGAACAAGTTGTCCCTAGAAGAGACTGGGGTTCCTAGATGAAGTGTCCACATATCTAGAATTGCTTCAGGAGGATAGAATTCTACACATCTATTGACTTTTCTTTCAGTACAGCCTTGGAGCAAGGATAATTCAGATCGATTGATTTGTATTTGTGTACAAACTAAGAGCGGAACTATATAGGCTGGGTAAATTTCAGCACTATTTTTAACAATACATGTCCTGATGGTTTAATTTGTTTTTAACCAATTGGCAATTTGTTCCATATTTTCTCATGGATTTGTGTTCATAGCAATCGTCCAGTGATTCCGACATAGGTCACAGAGATAATATCATCTCTTATGAACGTCTCAGAATTATCGTCTGTGATGGACAAATTGAGAACATGAATATCTCCCCTCATCAACCCATTACTAAGACAATGATTCTGTCTGAGGACGTTGCAGACCTACTCTAATTGGTTAGAAGGTCCATAATCAATTTAGCATATGTATATACATAGCACAGCCCAAGACAGGGCAGGAGACTCAGTAATGATGGAGAGTGCTAGGTAGCAGACAGGTCATGTATATGGAACAGGGAGGGGGCCAGGATATATGGATGTGTTATGGACGTGTTATGGACATCGGTTGGTGCTGTGTCAGTCAGTGGGTGAGTAAGTGGGTGAGAAAGTGGGTGAGACAGGTCATCTATATAGCTGCTTCCATTGGGGCTAGGATATATACATAGGCTGAATCTATTAGCATCATATGTTGTAGGTTGAAGACTAGACTTGCATGAGTCTCTGAGGAAACAAATATTTGTTTAAATCATAATTCCTAGATTATATAAATAATCGGAACTGACATAAACTTGAAAATCCACTTGTCTGACTGTGACATCATTCATAAAGCTGCCATGGTCAGAACTGTTAGATTTGGACTCCACTGTGTCTGGGGCACTTCTTGAACCAGATACAATCTCTTTCACTAACACACAAAACTCTATAAATACTTTGTGGTCCACCAGGTGAAACTGCTGTTTGAAGTCAGGACATTTATTTATCTGTGTGGCAGCCCCTTGATTGAGTTCAGGACTTGCCAGAGACAGTCAATCTCAATAAGCTTCCGGTTCCCATTTCAGCCTCACTCATAAACACAACGGTCGGCACAATGCGTCCGCAGACAGCCGTGTATACTGTTTCCAGACAATCACATCCATGCTGTCTCCCCAAGTCCGCCCCACACATTCCATCTGCTTCCATCCTTCTGGTCATCATAAACTATCTTGTCTGCTTAATTAAGTCAACCCACTCGATACAGTCTATCTGCTCAATCCTATCTGACCGCTCTATTTTGTACACCCCACAACACAGTCTATCTGCTCAATCCTATCTGACCGCTCTATTTTGTACACTCCCCAATACAGTCTATCTGCTCAATCCTATCTGACCGCTCTATTTTGTACACTCCCCAATACAGTCTATCTGCTCAATCCTGTCTCTGACCGCTCTATTTTGTACACTCCACAATACAGTCTATCTGCTCAATCCTGTCTCTGACCGCTCTATTTTGTACACCCCACAATACAGTCTATCTGCTCAATCCTATCTGACCGCTCTATTTTGTACACCCCCCAATACAGTCTATCTGCTCTATCCAGTCTCTGACCGCTCTATTTTGTACATTCCCCAATACAGTCTATCTGCTCTATCCAGTCAGCTGCCTTCCTCAAAGTGTCTAATTGTTACCTGTGAGACCCTCCCCAGTGGGAACCTCCCCTGTCCGGAATACACGAACCAAATACACATCTCCACTAAATACAGCTTTACTACCAATCTTCGATCATAAACTATCCCCGGTCTGCAGCATCTGATACCCCTGGGCAGCTCAGGAATCAATCAGATGGACATCAGCTCCATCTCCCTGTATCATACAGCACAGCCTTGCTCCAAGGCTCTTCTGAAAGAAAAGTCCAGGATGTGTGGCATTTCTATACTCTAATAGGCAAGTCTAGATATGTGGACTTCCCATCTCTCATAGGGACACCTTGTTCTTATTATTTACATGATCTAGAAATTATGATTTAAACTAATAATTATTGCGTTAGAGACTTGAGCAAGTCTACACTACGGTGGCCGTGTCTGCCATGGGAGGTACAAGCCTCGCCCTGGGCTAGAGGTTTCTCTACAGTAGCTGTCATGTTCATTATCTACTTTTGTGCATCCTAAATGTCCTCCACCTTTGAGCAATAAGGCTCAGGTTTCCTGCGGGGGAATCATCAGGATCAGTCCACCCTGTAGTCCTGCTAATTGCTGCTGATCAGATAGTCTGTAATGAGCTCACTGATATCCAAGTTGACATGTAGATTTATGAGTGTTCAGTCATGTAGGAATGTAACCTATGCATGTTATCAATGAAAAATCCATGGCAGTTCAGTTTGGGTGAGTTGGAGTGTACACCTGGAATTAATGCCATTATTAACTTGACGGTGTGTCACGCCATGATCAACAATATCACACCTATTTTATCACAGCTATCATAACGCCATGATCAGCAACATTATAGTACGTCACAGGAAGGGATGGACGATGCCTGGACCAGACTGTCAGTTGTGTGTTTAGTGAGTATTGTTTCATGCTGATTCAAGTCATATGCCTGATGCCACCAAAAATGGCCATCCACTTTATACTCATGTGGTGGTTTAAACCCAATGGTAGATAGATATGCACAGGTGTGGCCATAGTGAAATATGCATCTTAGGAAGCGATAGAAACTAACAGTTTTAGTCCACTAATCATAATAATAATAACATATACTATATAGAAATGGCAAAATTCTACTAATCCTTACGATACCTTTAACAAATTGGTCTTCAGGACCCGGCTTGACCTAAGAGGTGACTAACGGGGTCAGGTGGTCAGGCTCGCTGACTTGTTGATGCATCTCATGGTATCCCAATTGTGTGGATCGATGCTCATGATATCAATCACTGGATTGTCTGGTCCAGACTTTATTATTTACAGACGTTGTCAAATAGCTGGAATATTGCTGAGTGCGGCGTTAAACAACAAACAAACACACAAAACAAACAAAACTACTGGACAGCTGGGAAAGCACTAGTGCCAGTTTCTACTGCTGCCAAGGTCCAGGATCTTTACTGAATCAGTACAACAGTGGGGCCCACGCCAAGCATTACCAGCAGCAGGATAATCAGATGTAACAGGAGACATCAAATCTCATCGCTGTGTCTCCAAGCCTCCTCACAATCACAGGACTTTTGTGGCTTGACATTGTGTAAAGATGGCATACATAGCCATTGATGACCAGATAAATCACCATCTCAGATCAGCCAGATTTGGATTTGGAGGATCTCTGTCTCATTCAGTGGATATCCCGAGTGTGAATCCCGAGTGTGAATCCCCACATCTGTAGCGATCAGGATATGGAGCCTGACAAGTATTTGAAGCAGGTTATTAGCCATGTTGACCAGAAGCCTTCACACAGCCTGGTAGTCAGTGGGAACTGCATGGTGATATGTAAAGTTATCTTATCTCCAAAACAAATATCTACAAAATACAAAACAAAATACAAATGAACCGCGAACAATGCCCAATTTCAGAATTCCTAAAGCCGAGGCGATCTCGACCTGAGTTGGATTAATTTTCATTTATTCTCTTTGGTCTGGGAAACTAGAGGGTGCCTATAGACACATTTTGTGCCCAAAGTTAATCAATTATAGATTTATCCACACTGAGGGGCAGTCGTGTAGCCGAGTGGTTAAAGCGTTTGCGTTGTCACGCTGTATACCCGGGTTCGATTCCAAACATAGGTACAATGTTTAAAGCCCATTTCTGGTGTCCCCCGCCTTGATATTGCTGGAATATTGCTAAAAGCGGCGTAAAACCTCCCTCCCTCCTTCCCTCCCTCCCTCACTCACTCACTCACTCCCTCCCTCATTATCCACGCTGACTGTGGTTTGGGACAATAGTTGATTACCCTCGAGGCAGCCTTGAGACCATCTCTCTCCCCCCCTCCCCACCTCTATGAGGCCCTTCGTCCCTCTCAGTCATTACATGGTCTTCAGTGTCACCCTAATGGACCTATCGTGACCTTCAGTATGCAGCCTGTCACCCCTGTCAATAGGGTTATGGAGCTACAATCAACATTCATGTCCTTTTAATGTCATTATCATCAGAAGGAATCACAAAGCATCATCTGAAAATGAAACTTTGATGCTTCGAGAGACAAGTATCATTCTTGGTTGCGCCTTTCACAAGACAGTTTATAGGATTGGATGGATGGCATGTGTTGATTATCTGACCATTATCCGTTATATTATCATTGATATCTTTCAAAGAATAGTGTTTCATCAGTTTAAAAAGGACATTAACTCTCTCAAAGAAACGTTGGTGTATCGGTTTCATGTGGATATTGAGCAATTGACACATTTGAAGAAATGACCTCGAGGAGAAATCATTTTCAGAATGGTTTTTGGGGGGTTGAATGGGATGTCTGAAATAAGGATTGGATCAGATGAAAATTACTCCTCCACATCATGTTCGAGAATAGCTGTGAGTCATAGCAGGATTCTCCATGATGTGGAAACAGAAAATAGAAACATGAAAAAAACCACCTCGCCATCTGTCGCACACACGCCTGCCTGGCATCATGTACCTACCTCAAAGTCAGAAGTCAGGATGTCCTGCTTCTCAGACAAATGTCAGGAACGTTGATGATGGACATTTATAAATAATGGTATTTTTGCACAACAATTTCAGAAAACCCGAGTAATGAATTTTGGTCAAAACTACGTATTCATGTTTTTTTGTAATTAGGTTTTGTGAGTTGGATCTATAGGCCATTATGACCACACAATACATATACAAAGCTATGTTCTACTGATATTCAAGCATAAATGAATTTATGGAGTATGATCAATGGAAGATAGAGGTTTAATGTCAATGTCAAAATAACCAAAGAAATCTGCTGCCTTCTTTCCTAGATTAATGGGGGGGGGTGTGGCAGTTTGCCTGAGGGAAGGGACTGCTATAGCAGTCGTGGGTGAGACAGAGACAGAGACGGTAATCTCCATGTCCCTGCTGGCTGTCCTGCCCCCAGGGGGAATATCTACATAGATCAACAGTGATCACACGGCAATAAAAGTCACGATTTATCAAGCGAACAGGGCCAATTGTCTGAGTTTTGTGCATATCCTTATATCCTTATTTCCTCACCAGTAGACACCAAACCAGCTACTTTCCCGCTCAGAGTATAGCAAAGACACTCTGGGTTTCAGGCTACTAAATGTTATTGTATGACATCCGACTTCTAGGATGTGTACGTTTAGTGGGACTGTAAGCATCCTATAGATCCACAAAGGAGTACAGTATGTGGGTTATACCCCAAGGTGCTGGCTGATAAACACTCATATCTTTTGATCTGCGATACTGCTCAAATAGTCAAAGGTCACCTTGATACTGGGGTTATATCAAGCATTATACCACGTCATCCACACACCTATTAACATTTCTTTGTGGGAGTAATTTCTTACCACTTCTTGTCTATTTATGGAACTAGTGCTTTACACTTAGCAGAAGAGTGCCAAGGACATAGAGTGAGTGAAACCAAAGTTACTAACTTTACACTTAACAGAGAAAAGGCGCTCAAAAAGAAAATAGACAACCTTCAAGATATCAGCAAAAATGTTTCTCTTGAAGATGTATGCTGGAAAAACTCTGACAGATGCTGTAATGTTGTTTTGAGGACTGACATTTTTGAAATATATAGACAAGCAATTTTCCAACTATACTGGGTGTCAAGTGAATCGGACACACATATCCATACAGAATGGAAAGAACACAGAGACGAGACAGGGGCTATATGTGAAGATAAAATTATTGTGTCTTTCTTTGATTCAGTATCAAATCAATATAAGAGATATGGAACCCTGCATATCTACCGGACCTCAAACAGGCTCCAATTCCAGGGGATAGGAGCAAAAGATTGGTACGAAAAGGAAGTCCCCAAACTCATATCACTCGTGGATGACATTCAACAAGGAATCATCTCAAATCTACCAACACTTATGGCAGAAGAGGACAGGAGGACATCCCAACTTGTGAGGGTCAGTGCTGACAAAACTGAGATTACCCCACAAAAGAAAACCAATAAAATGACCAAATCAAAATCATCAAGAAAGACACAGGATTTCGGAAGTATTTTGACCTACCAGCACTCTGTGAACTCACTGAAAGAGTCTTTCACTGCACAAGAAGCTCGCCTTGAAGAACACATGATGTCAACTGAACAACTAATCAAAGACAGTTCTATTCAAACAGGCAACAGGACTAAAGCAATTGAATGTGACTGGGCTGGTAAATTTGAAGATTTGTTTCTAAAATACACTAAAATGGAAAAAGAACTGGAAATGTTAAAATCTGAACGTATTTCAGATACCAAAAGACATAAAACCATGCAAGAATCCATCACAAAATTAAACCACAGAGTCCAATCCCTGGAAGAGAAGCGTTCTGTAACCCCCCTACCTCCCGAAGACACTGAGATTACTATGTTGATTGGACAGCTGGCCTCTCGTATTACACTCATAGAGGACAGAGAAGAAATCATCAACAACTCACCACCTCATCCCAAACCTGCACCCCCTGTGACCTCGGATGGCCAAGCAGTTGAAACAGAGAGCAGCATGCCTCAGCAACCAACTTCACCCCCCAGTGCTGACTCAAGCCCCTCAGAATTCACAGTAGTGAAGGACAGAAGGCCAGTGAAAGACAAAACCTCACAGCAGGAGTCATCACAGAATGATAGAAACACCAGAAATGGAGGGAAAATCACCACTAATGCACAGGAGCAAATGTTCAGAGTAAACAGTCATGTTAAGACTGTGTTCATAGGAGACTCAGTCTTAAGATTTGTAAGGCCACACCTCCCAGACTCTCATCATTCAGCAGTCTTCAGTTTCTCTGGAACAACCACTGAACAACTATTTGAAGAACTCAATAAGTTCAAAGTTAACCATTCAGTGGAGACATTGGTACTTCATGTTGGTGTAAACGACTGCTGGCTTCCACCACATTTCTCACTGGACCAAGACAAATATGAAAAATTGATAATGAAATGTCAAAATGCATTCCCCAGGGCAAAGATACACTTGTCTCTGATGGTGCCAAGCTCCACACGTGGAATGTTGTTCCAGTCCATTGCAAAAGGCAACGATACAATAAGACGTATTGGACAGAAGTACAAACACAACGTTATTAACCATGACAGTGTGTTCATTACTGCCTCAGGAGCTCCTAAGAAAAACATGTACCATGATAAGGTTCACCCAAGCAAACACAAAATCCATCTTTTCGTCAATTCCTTTACGGACATTTCGTTGATGACACCGCCAAAACCTGATCGTACTAATTTTCCACCTCTGTCATCGAACTTAAGAGATATACAACCATCCAGACCTCAGCCTACAAGTCATCCAGTGCATCAGATCAGTGACAACAACAACAAACATCACCATCATTCCCAGTTTGGAAATGTAAATCCTGATCTAATGTTACATCAACCTCAGGAATCACAGCAACCCTGGCAGATACAGCTGCTGCCCCCTTATCCTACATCCCATGACAGCAGGAATGGACAACTGAGACCACCTCCACCTCCTGGGCACCAGGTACCACCCCCATGGCCTGTCCCCCCACAGACAGGACCAAGCGCTCAACTAAACCCGTCCATGGACCCCGCCTCCATATGGTGGTCACCGCCACCATCACAACTACAAACAAGTGATTCAGCACAGGACATAATCCGCAAACTACGCATGTGCCTCTCTGGAGTTATTTGAAAAGAGTGATGGAGTATATTTATTCTCCATATTGGTTTGATGTGCCATCAACTTTCTGTGTTATATTAACATACCTTACTTTCATGTATCCAAGGATTATATCATACCACCCTCAAGTGCCAAATTCCATGTGGATTATACTCATAATAATACCAAAACAAGATTGTGCAATGCATATATGATGACTCTCCTCCGGACCGACCTGGCAGCTCAGTAAAACGTGCTTTTTCCTGCCTGTGCCACATTAGGCTATATTTTGCTTTGTTTTATTATTCTGTGAATGATGTATACCCAGAGTGATATGAACTTTTCATTTTGGAACATACAAGGACTCCATCATACAAAAGACAATGATTTGTATGACAAACTGAAAAACTATGACTTTCTTGGTTTAACTGAGACATGGGAAAACCAAAGTGATGTTTGCTTTCATGGATTTCATACCATTAGTGTATCTAGAAAACATAGTATTGGAAACAGTAGTCGAGGTGGAATAGCCTTCCTCTGTAGAAACGACCTTAAACACCATGTAAATGTGATTTCATCTAGCCTTTTTTCTCTCTGGGTGAAAATAGATAGAACATTATGTTGCACCAAGAGAGATATTTATATAGGTACCATCTACATACCGCCAGAAGGGTCCTCATTTTGGACAAAATGCAATATTGATCCATTTGACATCCTCCTTAAAGAAATAATCAAATTCTCTAATTTAGGTGAGATCATTTTGGGGGGGGACTTTAATGCCCGTACAGCGTGCGAGGATGAATGTATTGATAATACAAACATAGATCACCTGCCAGACCTACCCA
The DNA here is from genome assembly GCF_023055435.1 of Haliotis rufescens. Lineage (NCBI taxonomy): Eukaryota > Metazoa > Mollusca > Gastropoda > Lepetellida > Haliotidae > Haliotis > Haliotis rufescens. Next base: position 3,105,181 of record NW_025964057.1, read on the forward strand.
GTGATATAACCTCAGACATACAAACCCCAAGATGTAGTCTTGATGTTAAAACCAATAATTATGGGAAATCGCTCCTTGATATAGCCACATGCTGTAAATTAATAATATTAAACGGGCGAACTATTGGTGACAGACTTGGCAACTTTACATGTCACACGTATAATGGTCATAGCGTTGTTGATTACGCGTTAGTCACAGAAGGAATCTACCAAAATATTTCATATTTCAACATAAAACCATTAACATGGTTATCAGATCACTGCCAGCTATCCCTTAAACTTTCAGTAACCACAGATCAACTCCCTAAAATGAACAAAAACATTAATAAGGCCACAAATGTAATCTTTACTAAATACAGGGGCAGAAGACGCTGGCATTCCAACAGCCACACATGTGTTAAAGATGCTACCTCAAACTTCAATATTCAAATTGCCTTAAACAATTTTATGTTAACCTCCAGTCCAAAAGATGGTTCTGAATGTGAAGCGCTTGTTGATGCCTTCTCTGATATATTACAAACTGTCAACAAATTGTCAACAAAACCTTGCAAAAATAAATCAAATGTACCAAAAAACCAATGGTATGATGCTGAATGTAAAGCGGCAAAACGTAATATGGAACAAAAATATCAAGAGTTCAATAAAGAAAGCAATATATCAATTAAAAATAGGGCTCTTGCATCCAAAAAAGAATACAAGAAGTTACTCAGAAGAAAACAACGTATCTATAAACAAAATCACATTGAACAACTAGAAACCCTGTCAAAAAAGGAACCCAAAAAATTCTGGAAACTATTAAATAAACTTAGAACCTCATCCCAAAAGGAATCTGTTTATCCTGATCCTGAGGAGCTAACAAACCACTTCAGGAATATTTACAACACTAAAACAAAAATATCTTCTCTGGATCCTCTACAAAATTCTTCAAGACATGGAGATATGCATATATGTGACGGTCTTAATAAACCAATAACAGCTAATGAAATTCTCACTTGTATAAAACAATTCAAAACAAACAAAAGTCCAGGCGAAGATAACATAAGTAATGAACTTTTAAAATCAATATCTTGTTCATTGATAGACCAGTTGGTTAAACTGTTTAATGACGTATTAAATGGCGGTCACTTTCCACAGAGCTGGGCAGCCTCGGTTGTTACCCCATTACATAAGAAGGGTGATAAGACTGTCCCTAACAACTACAGGGGTATTGCACTAAGCAGCTGCTTAGGTAAGCTATTCTGTAAGGTTATAAATGAAAGAATAATGGAACACATGGACAAAAACCAATTACAAGACCACTGTCAGTCTGGATTTAGGAAGGGCTACCAAACATCAGATAATGTATTTGTTCTTAAAACATTAATAGATTCTACAAAAAGTAAAAAGAAAAAACTATACACTTGCTTTGTAGATTTTCAAAAGGCCTTTGATTCAGTTGACAGATCACTACTCCTAACAAAGGTATTATCAAATAAAATCTCAGGAAACATATTTAAAATAATATCATCACTATACAGTGATATCTCTTATAAAGTGAAAACTGACAAGGGCGTTTCACAATCCTTTAAATCCAACATTGGGGTACGACAAGGGTGCATTTTGTCTCCCACATTATTTAATATATTCCTCAATGACCTTCCACATTATATCAAATCTGATAGCAATAATATAACACTCAATGGTTTCAACATTTGTCATTTGTTGTTTGCCGATGATTTAGTTCTATTTGCCGATTCCCCCCAAAAGCTACAAGTGTTACTTGATGGACTAAAGGTATTTTGTGCCACAAATAACCTAAAGATTAATAGTGATAAAACAAATGTTGTAGTGTTTGGACAATCAATTAAAACAGAAGAAAAGAATACTTGGACCATAGGTGATACAAAAATACTAGTTACAGATAGTTATAACTATTTAGGAATACGCTTCGAAGCAAATGGTAAACTTAAAAACAGTGCTAAACCTCTCTTGAAAAAAGGCCTAGGGGCCTACCACAAGCTTCAGTCCACCATTTTGAACCAAGATATACCAATAGCTCTTGCTTGCAAACTATTTAAAACATTAATCGAGCCAGTAATTTTATATAATAGTGAAATCTGGGGTGTAGAATCAATCCTCCTGAACAACTTTGATTCATTTATCCCCGAAAAACTGCAGCTCAAATTTTGTAAATCCATATTAGGTGTCAACAAAACAACACATAACTGGGCAAGCCGAGCTGAACTAGGACTCTACCCCCTTATCTACACAGTATTAATCAAAATGGCAAATTTTTATCACCATGTCTGTTCTTCCAAAAACATAATACTTCAGAACGCTTTTACAGAAAGTACATATTTGGTGAAAAAACGATTAGGATGGGTATACCAGCTAAATCTATTCTTAGGAAAACACAATTTGAGTATTTCAGCTTTCCTATCACCTATATTCAAAGAGAAAATCAAATCTAAATTCAACTCCCTCTTCAAGGAATCTCTTCAAGATGTAAATACAACAAGAGGCACAGGAAACAAACTTAGGACATATAGGATAGTTAAAAATGAAATAAAATTAGAACCCTATCTCAGTCACTGTAAAGTAAAAAAATATCGAGTCCACTTTTCTAAACTAAGATTAAGTAACCATAAATTAAATATTGAACTTGGAAGACACACAAAGCCACCAACCCCACTACATCAGAGGCTATGCTCTACATGTTCAATCATTGATAACGAAAAACATTACTTACTTCACTGCATTAAACACACTCGAGAAAGAAATATACTCTTTGAAAAACTATCCAGACAAAATGTAAATGTAAATGTTCACAGTCATGAAGACAAATTATTTCAATACATCCTATCAAATAATGAAGCAGTCAATATCAACTGCATTTGTTTCCACATCTATAATTTCAAACAATAAATACCCTTTCATAATCAACCGTTGACATTTTATGTATAAAAATATATAATATTGATTATTTTGTTTCTGTATGTGTCTACAGGAATGTAAATTATGTATGTCTGTATATATGTATATATAAATCATAATGTCTTGTCTTTTAAAATTGCATCTGTCCCGTAATGGAACGTTTCTGCAATAAAATATTATCTTATCTTATCTTATCTGCCTTAAAGTCCAGATCTGAACTTTGTACTCTGCACTGTCGACACTGAGATAATGTAAACTTGGACAGTATCCAGCCATTCATCCATGAACATATGCACTGGTATGACCGGCTGACTAAGGCTTTGTATATTTCTCTTCAGTGCCTGAGTGTAACTATATCAATGTTACTCTTTGGTCACACTTCCTCAGAAACATACACATTCCTCCCCTGTGTGCTCAGCCAATGATCATGCTGTATCTGTGCTTGACACAGAGCTGTGAACCAGGGAATGCTATCATGTAGGGAGAAGGGAGCCTCTAGTGTCTCATCAGACTGCCATGTGCAGTGAAGTGCATCTATGCAGTACCTCTGCTCACAGCATGCGTGAACAGCCACAAGACTGTGCAGCTGAAGTGATCCATCAAATACTGTCATTTCCAACTATTTCTTTACTTCTCATAATTACAGTTTTCTCACCTCTGCTTCACTGCAGGTCAAACAAACACAACCAGAAGTACTTCACATTTAGTGTATACCTATCACCTTGCACACAAGTGCCTTCTTCAACCCATCAGCCCCTTGACAGACACTCCCCTTACTCTCCCCCCTCCTCCTTCCCCAGGGGGATGCCACAGCCAGACATGGGGAGCTGACTGTGCCTGGGGCCACATGATGAGCACAGGGCCCACTGACAGGCAGTCTGCACACCAGCAGTCCAGTAGTGTACACAGTGCATGTGGTGTCAGCTGGGCAATACGGCTCCCTGTGTCTTGCGGTAACAGGGGTGGAATACAGACACACAGCTCCCTGTGTCTTGTGGTAACAGGGGTGGAATACGGCCACACAGCTCCCTGTGTCTTGTGGTAACAGGGGTGGAATACGGCCACACAGCTCCCTGTGTCTTGTGGTAACAGGGCTGGAATACGGCCACACGGCTCCCTGTGTCTTGTGGTAACAGGGGTGGAATACAGCCACACAGCTCCCTGTGTCTTGTGGTAACAGAGACCTTACGGCTGGCTCCCTGTGTCCATGGATGTGTAGTAATTCTATCCTCCCAATAGGCAAGTCTAGATATGTGGATATTACAAGTAGAAGGACTCCAGTCTCTAAAGGGACAACTTGTTCTTATTATTTACATAATCTAGATATTATGGTTTAAACTAATAATTATTGCCTCAGAGACTTGTGCAAGTCTTGGGTGGAATACAGCTATACAGCTTGAGAAGACATGCTCCGAAATCAGTGCTATCTTCATATGGTAACAGAGGAGTGCAGCAACACATTATTCCGTGGATAGAGATCCCTCTTTCTCGCTTTCAGAAACAAAGTGGAATCCAAGTCGTTACAGCCTACAGCAGGGATATGGGATACAGATCCCTGTTGTAAGAGGTACAGTCTATACTACATACTGTACTAGCTCCCTGTAACTACATACTGCAGCAGTGTATGAGACAGCACGACATATTGTTGTAGATTTACACCAACCCTGGTGTCGCCAGCAGAACTGAAACACCTAGCCTTGCTACAAGGCTGTACTGAAAGAAAAGTCAGTGGATGTGTTGTAATTCTATCCTCCTAATAGGCAAGTCTAGATATGTGGACAGTATCTAAGGACTCCAGACTTTTATAGGGACAACTTGTTCTTATTATTTACATAATCTAGAAATTATGATTTAAACTCATAATTATTGCCTTAGAGACTTGTGCAAGTCCATGAGACTCCCTGCACAGACTACGTCAAGACTCTGGGACACCACACTGTCTGAATAACATGCCATGTGCTGTCAAGGACAGAAAGCCTACTGTGAAGGGGAAGAGGGCAGAGTGTGGTGATATACCTGCCACACAGTGTAACATTAGTCAACAAGGGAGATAACACCTAGACAGGATATAAGTGTTTTATCCCATAGCTGTTGTCAGTCCTCGAGGTCCATCTGTAGCGAATGTCTGACATGGAACAGAAAGTAGTGCTATTCATATAGAAGAGCCAGGATAGAATCAGTCTGACTCCAAGGTGAGAAAAACTTTGTTTATACAAGACTGTGTTATAAAGCGCTCATATCATCTTCACTAGTCTAAATTTAGCCATGATGTGTGATATCCTAGCAGTAGGGACACACCTGGTATGAATACAGGCTTTACCGTCATAAACCTTCTATCTGCTGGGTATATAACCTTTCTGCTATTCATTTTAGATGACATGGTTTGAATGCTCTACTGACAACACGGCTCACTAAGAATTATGATACATGCACTATAAGTTCCTGATCTGTCACTCCATGCCCCAGGCACATGATGCATGCAGGACACAATGCTGGGATAGGTTCAGGATAATACCCTACAACACTTGAGGTAGAAACCCTCCTCGCTCAGACATGTACTATTTCAAATTCTCCATCCCTGGTCGGTCGTTATAGGTCATATTTCCTTGATGGATGCTGGTCAATATGGGGCTTACTGCAGTCCATCAGTGTCCACTAGCGCTTCAGTGGAGATGATTACACACTAGGTATGTTGATGGTGTCACTGGGACCAGTAGTGGCAGATAGGATGGGCAGTCCAGACACTCAGCGATCCTTATGTGACAAAAAAGAATGATAATGGTATCTAAATGTATCGCCATAACGACCAGCATCCCAGTGTTCTGGTTCAAGTGGCAGTTACAGGCAGATACATCACTTTCAGCACGGAATAATGGCATATATCGCACACTCCCTTTTATCTTCAATTATCAATATAACCCATTGGTTATGTGTGGGCAACTGCGGCGAGGATTCAAGTACAAATAATGGCAGCAACAGGTTTGACTTTAACATCCGACTTCCATTAAAAAGTTGTTTGTTTGAGACATTGTGTGAAGCCCGAAAGGAACGCTAATCCGGGAGAGTAAACTAATTGAGAAATGTCACATGGCTGTAAGCATGGTCCATACTGAGCAGTGCCCGAGGATGTTGGCTAACACAGATCTCCAGTTGGTTATTGGCAGATGAACCTGTCTGCTCCCCTCCTCGCTAGTCCACACAGAAGCGTCTCATCCATGCATGTTTGTGTAATCAGACACCCCATGCGTTTGCGGAGCACAGGTTAGATTGAGTCGGGCACCAAGTCACCTGTCCGAGATGGCTCCCGTTCAAATACGTCTGTAGCGACCTCAGGTGTACCTGTCTGTTCCTCTCAGTGGCATCAGGTCCCCTCAGCCGATCACACTATCACATTACTGGGTAAGCACTCACGCACATTCTATAAACTGACTCTATTGCCTTTGGGGATTATTTCATGCTGTAAACATTTGTTCTGCTTCGATTTCAATAGATGTTTTCAAGTTAAATGTTTATTTTCTTGGCAACCTTTCTTGGCCAATTGATGTAGTAAATATCATGGTTTTCTTGGCTCCATCTGACAGAGGTAGTGGCTAGCTGAGAGACTTTAATGGCTGGTTGGTACACACTATCATCTAGTTGCACTTCCTCAACCTGCATCCACAGTAAACACATCTTCCTGTTTATGGCTTCGATTGAAATAATTTTTTGGCCATTTAAGGATTTATACTTTTGGTGATGTTAAACACATGGGGCTCCCTCATGACTTTTTCTCCCACAGTGAGTGAATGGATAGACCTTTTTTGGATAAGATTGAAGTAAATTAGCAGCTTAATGTGATGGGTGACAGTGCCAGTAGGCTTCATCACTTGTGGGAATCATAAAGCCAGCTCAGCATCCCCCCCCCCCCCCCCCCCCCGATACCACCAGGTGTTGTGAGGTTGTATAGGCTGTTCTCTTGGGCCAATTGTCTGGTAATAGTGTTTATTTATTTGTGTGCTTGTTTGTTGTTAAACGCCACACTCAGAAATATTCCAGCAATATGACGACAGTCTGTGAATAATCAAGTCTGGATCAGACAATCCAGTGATTGACATCATGAGCATCAATCCATACAATTTATCACCCTGGGGACACCAAGAATGGTCTTCACACACTGTTCCCATATTGGAGAATCAAACCCAGGAGTTGAGTGTAATTGTAACCACAGGGCTACCCCACTGCCCCCTGGGAATGGAAGGATAATGTCTTTTACGAACTGAACAATGATACACTGTTTCTTCCTACAGATCACATGATCAAGTCTATTCAGATTCAAGGTTTATATTCCTACATGGCGATAAATCTGAAAATCAGGAAATTGTGTGTAGTTATGCAATGTCAACAGATTCTTATCACACGACCCGAGGCTTATCATCATCGTGTGACTGCACAGTAGATGAGGTCCGACTGATCTGATAGCCACAGCAATTACCTGAAGCTCAACGTCTAGATGGTATCTGTCACATGTGACATAATACCTCGTTCGTGAGGTCACCTTGTTCTCCAACACAATCTGTGTCGTAGTAAGTCACTAGCGGCTACCTGCATAGGCATACCTTGTCAGTCAGACTGTCACTAAAATAGATGGTTGCGTCTCGTCTTTTCAGGAAATGATTTATTTGTAATTAAGACCTTACCGTCCTACAGTATTCTACAGCCACATCTAATACACTGTTCACTCTTTTCCTCCAGTCTGATGTATTCCGGCCACTATTTCACTTGTGACTCAATTGCCAGGCTGACAATCATTACGTATTCTGCTTGTGATTCACGGGCTAGTTGTGTATTGTAACAACCTCCACATGAATTATTGCTCACACAGCTGATCACATGCTGGTGCTGAAACATCATTTGCATCCCAGTGAAGATTCAGAATTTGCAGCATCAGCAACGCCTCCAACAGCTGCTACAGTAACACCTACAACTAAGATTAGCCCCTGCTTCTACATTTGTAGAGAATGTTAACCTAATGATGTTGTGAGTGTTGTTACTTTTCAACTTCTACACATACACATGCTAATGATTTTATATCGAGCGCTATCTTTGTGTGGTGCTGTAACACATGCATTCCATATGGAAATATAAGTTGTTGAGTTAACCTGACCGGCATGTTATCTTCCAGCCAGATAAGATGGTGTGACGTCACGTGTCCCATATCAACAGGTGGCAATAACACTTAGAACCCAATTCCCGGGGAATATGGTGCACTTATTCAACAGACAGTTAAACAGTGTAGGAAAACCCTTTCAAGTCTTTGGAGAAAGATTTTAAATACATCTGAGAGAGAGCAGGGTCTATGTTATTCAACACTTGTAGTGCCACACAGTTTAACAGTGTAGGAAAACCCTTTCAAATCATTGCAGAAAGATTTTAAATACATCTGAGAGAGAGCAGGGTCTATGTTATTTAACCCTTGTAGTGCCACACATTTTAACAGTGTAGCAAAACCCTTTCAAATCATTGCAGAAAGATTTTAAATACATCTGAGAGAGAGCAGGGTCTATGTTATTCAACACTTGCAGTGATATCTGATATAAATCATTGTGACAGAGTATAAGGAAAACCAGCCAACAGGAACACAAAGTGTTCCAGCGGAGGAAGTCTCTGTCATGAACATAGGTCATTAAGGCAGCATTATCACTGAGTCATATGAACAACTCTATGTCTGGCACGGTTGCAGCCTTGCTCCAAGGCTCTACTGAAAGAAAAGATGGATGTGTAGTAATTCTATCCACCTAATAGGCAAGTCTAGACATGTGGACAGTACTCAAGTCTCTAATAGAGACAACTTGTTCTTATTATTTACATAATCTTATGAACTTATGATCTAAACTAATAGTTATTCCCTTAGGGACATGTGCAAGTCTAGCACAGTTGGGATAGGCAGTTTTACAATGTCAAAATGTCATATTCAGTCAGGTCTGATAAGGGCGACACTGTTTGAATGATTCTCTTCCTTCTAAACAACAGTCACCTCGGACTCTGGTAAGTGAAACTCCCCAAACCTTTCAAGACATAATTTCAGTTTCAAAGTTTTAATTCAGAATTTCACAGATATTTTGATTAATTTTTTTATGGGTGTATTGCGAACGTGTGTACCTCACATTGCACTTCACTCTCGTTAGGACCCCTTACATCAATTGAACATCAATATTTCATTAGCCTAATTAAACCTCGCAGATAAAACTATTGATCAGTCATTTCACTGATTTGGGAACAAAGATTCACCTCCCTTGTAATCCCAAGTCATTAACATGGAAACATTGTTACAAGATTCTCGGGACAATAGATTGTGTGATTATTGTTCCCCGTTGTTGCTGCAATCTTTCCCAGGTAGCACAAGGGCCCTCACGTGTCCGCTCATGTTCACATGCTTCTCAGTCTGTGCTGGACAATAACAAGCCAGCCACTCGTAATCCCCAACAGTAATTATCAATTATTCCCACAAGCTGACGTTTCACTGCAAAAGACTAAGCATCAGCTCGATCAGACCTTAATACACAGGATTAGCTGACTGGCAGTGTGATGAAGGGAGTATTGTTGAAACTTCACATAACACAGTTTGAGATACGCATTATTATGAGTTGAGTGAGTGAGTGGGTCAGACGAGGTAGAGGGTGGGTGGATGTTTGCTTGGTTGGTTGGATGGTTGGTTGGTTGAGTGAGTGGTTGAGTGAGGGAGGGAGGGAGGGAGGGAGGAAGGAAGGAAAGGAGGGAGGCAGAGAGTGAGTGAGTGAGTGAGTGGGAGGGAGGGAGGAAAGGAGGGAGGCAGAGAGTGAGTGAGTGAGTGAGAGTGGGAGGGAGGGAGGAAAGGAGGAAGGCAGAGAGTGAGTGAGTGGATAGTGGGCAATAATACAGTTATGCCACATCAGTTGTTGTAATCACTATTCACTTGACCACAGCCCCGTCGGTCCACACTTGATGTATTCTGCCTCAGATGATAGTAATCATTCACTGTTTGTCTATTGGGGAATATATGAATATTTTCCTCCATCCTATTCATGTTTTTCAATGCAAAGAGAGAACAGAATATTCTGGCATCAGTAAAATTCTGCATACAACCCACTGATTTATTTGCCTTATTCCATCTCCATCTTATTTCATTGCCACTTCCCAGATACGCTTGGCAATTGATTAATACTAGATTAAAAAGTCAAAGCTAGTTCAGTAAGCATTGATTATCACTTGCTTTGACTTTTTGTCGGCTAATGTTGTAACAATAGAGTCTCCTGCAACATCCCTTCCTTCCCATTAGCACCAAACCTGTTATTATTCAGAATCTTTCTGGAAGAAAATAGTCAGCCCTCTACCATCTAACCTCTAATGTCATATTGATCAATTTTCCACCAATCAATAGCCATTAACTATTTGAGATACACTGACTTCCATTTCAGCTTGAACGTTCTCCCATGATCATTGATGCTGAACCCTATCTGGAATCTAACATATGCCATCTACGTCAATTAGGTCGTGTTCGGACACACTTGATTACACTACAAATAGCTGATCCAATGCACATCTAACAAATTCCAGTAGGATTTAGTACTGCCTGATACCTTTGCCTCCTCTCCACTGAACTGCATGAGTTTCTGGGACAAGTGCAGCATTACATAAAGTCTTCAAACAGCCTTGTAATTACTGGTATGGTCCATAAACTTTCAGTGACTGCATTATAAATTTCATTATGGCACGGAAGTGTGTATGTTGGATCCAAATGGTCCCTGAAAGACTTTTAAGGCTGAAATTGTAAACACTTGTTTTTGACACCGTTAATTACATTGGATGTATGTTACTATGGAAACGAGGAAACTGCTGTCACCTTGTGAGACTTCCCATAGACTGGTCGGTTGGTTCATTAGCAAGTTATTAAGAATGTCAATGTGGATGTGTTCTGGTGGGAAGGGCAGGATATCCCCTCCTGTACTGCAAGTAGAAAGGATATCCCTACTGTTTCCCTTCATGTTATTGTTACCCAGGCAGTGTTCGACATAAGCATCTGTCCTTAGGCCCGTGGCAGGTAGGTCTTGTGTTGGGTCCGTAAGTTTCAAATTCGTATGGCCTGCAGTAAGTTTTTGTGTTTATTTATATGTCACAATAAGCTGCAGGTTTTATAAAGAGGTCCTGAAGTGTTAAGTCAGGGCCTACATCTTCTAATGTCTCTGGGCCCTCATGTCAGCCTGGGGGGCGGTCGGGTAGCCTAGTGGTTAAAAGCGTTAGCTCGTCACGCCGAAGACCCGGGTTCGATTCCCGACATGGGTACAATGTGTGAAGCCCATTTCTGGTGTCCCCCACCATGATATTGCTGGAATATTGCTAAAAGCGGCGTAAAACCTCACTCACTCACTCATGGCAGCCTGGCAATTTCTTTTTTTCAAACGCTACTCAGGTCAGTGTTTAAGTGTGTGAGTGAGTATGGTCGGATTTTAGCAAGATTCCAGCAACACCACCAGAATGGGATCAACACATTGCACCCTGGTTGGAACAAGAACCCTGGTATCGAATGAGCGCATTAACCACTAAGCTGTTTAAAAGTTCTTAGTAAACATTAATGATTGTTTTTAAGCATTTTCTTCATAGTTCATATTGCCATGTTTGTCAAGACATTCTGGTCTGGTATGGGAGACATGATCCCTTTACACAGGTGATGGCCTGTAACAGCCTATTAATGCCAGGGTCTGGACTAACAAGGTGTCACTATCAATGGTTTGAGTTTTCCAGTTACTTATTGAAGCCACATTGGCCAGGTTTTGACAACTGTTATGTTACATCTTGCTCATGCAAATCTTGAAATTAATTTTCTGTATTTGTTTCCAGGAATGGGTGGCCGAGGCGAATCCTGTCCCAGCCAGTCGCCGCTGAAAACGTGCATGCATCCCTCATCCTGACACAACAACCTTCTCACCATCTTTGCAACATCATCAGCACTAACTCATCATGACGTCGTTTGCTGCAGCAGTGTTGTCTGTGTGTGTCATCCTCACTGCCACAGCAGACATGATGGTCCAGGCAGAATGTCGCACCAAGCACCTGCCCACTGGTTCTGAAGTCAACTGCAGTGGAAGCGACTTGGCATATGTACCCTGGGACCTCCACAGTAACATCAAAGTACTTGATCTCAGCAACAACAAACTCACACAGCTCAGTAGTGGGGATTTCAATAAATATACATCACTTGAAAGGCTCTACTTGAGGAACAATCAAATCAGTGAACTTGATAATGAGACTTTCTCAAAGTTAATAAGACTGAAAAATCTGGATCTGTCAAGTAATCAGTTTGCCAGAGTTCCAGTAGAAGCCTTGAACCTGCCAGAGCTCTCCCTTCTTTCTTTGCAAGGGAATAGACTAACTCGCATTGAAAACAAAGCTTTCGCTGGATTACAACTACTAAAAATACTGCATCTGGATGGAAATCACATAAACTCCATCCAGAAAGATGCCTTTGAGGGTCTGCAGTACCTCCAGATTCTGGAGCTCCAGAACAATGCCCTGCAGGATCTCCCCGAGGGAGTCCTGAGACACTGCTCCAGCAACCTCCTCACCCTCAGACTCTACCACAACCCTTGGTTCTGTGACTGCAGAATCCACTGGCTGAAACAGTGGTTCCAGAACAACACAGGAGTGCAGTGGGAGTTCCCCCAGTTCAAACCGCAGTGCGACGGACCAGCGTTTATCAGACAGATGCCATTCTCACAGGTTTCCTTGAACAACTTTGCTTGTCCGCCTGAGATGTACTCAAGTTCTGATAAAATGGTGCTCCAGCCTGGCAGCTCCCCGAAACTCCTGTGTAAATTCTTTTCCATGCCAGAGACTAGGCCCAGATGGTTCAAAAACAAAGACTTGATCCGAGAAGATACGGAAAAGTATGACATAAATGAACATGGTGTTTATGAGAAAACAAGTGTTTTGGAAGTGACAGACTTTCAGGAGGAGGACATTGCATTGTACACCTGTGAGGTGGAAAACACCAGGGGATCCAACTCCATCGAGTTCATCATTACCCTGGAAGGTATTGACTTCGCGTCCCTGTTCACATCACCCAAGCCGGAGCCTCTCGGGGCAGGTGTGGATATGAAAAATGTTGTAATATCTGTCAGCATTGTCTGTGGTCTCATTTTGCTGACAGTGTCCATCATTCTTATTGTGTGTTTGACAAGTAGATACAGGCGCCAAAAGGCGATTAAGAAAGAAGAAATTGCAAAAGAGATAAAGGATCACTTCCTTACCAATGGAGACCTGTCGATGAAGTCACTTGACCACCTTGATGATGTATCTCTGACCAACAGCAACCACGATTCCAACACTACGAAAGAGAAGCTGTCAGAACATGACGACAGCAACCTCCTCCATACATCGCTCTCAAACATCTGCCGCCCCTCATCCCCGACTGGTCACACGTACTTGTCATTTGACAGTGAACTCACGGACAACGATGAGCTGACACAGATCTACTCCGCCATCCGTAGCCCGAAACGAGAGGGTTCTCACACAGAGTCCACAACTCCATTATTAGAGCATTATGCACCATCATCAGTTTTCGATTCCAGAGAACCATTGGATAATTCATCTCGTCTCCAGTCGTTTTCCAGTGTCCCAAGAAACGGAACCAACTACTGGTCCAACAATAACCTGCCACGTACCCCGGGAAGCATGAGGTCCAATACAATCTATAATGATCCTAGTTACCTATATGGGACGAATCCCTATCCCCGGAACTACCGAGACTATGGGGATTACCGGGATTACCGCTATCCCACCCCCCCACCTCAAATGCAGAGGATACATTCAACAAAGAAAAGTGCATCTGTTGGTAATCTCGGACTTCCGCAGAGGACACCAGCGCCACGGAAACCTCCACGCGTGAATCGTTCGGGCGAACGGATGAGTGACAGTGTGGATGACACAAACAGTGAAATCGGAAGGACGATGACAAATTCCAGTTTCAATGGCATTACGCCAGGAACCCCTGTGTGAGATGAAGTGCTTATGTGTTGTGTCTTTTCATTGGATCATATCATCATTGTGCGTATTCCTCCATTGTGGAGATGGCAGACAATGCTCATTGTGCATCTTTCAAGAACCTCTATTACCATGGTAAAGACAAACACAAGGAATATCAGTAACCATGGTAACGGAATACCCCAGGTTTATCCATAACCATGGAAACAAAAATTGCAACAATACTCCATCGCTAAGCATAGTGAATGAAGTGATCTAGTGCAGACAGTTTCTAGTCTTGGAGTTTCCGTATAAAAAATGGAATAAATTCTGTATTGTATCAATGTGGATTGAGACATGTTGCGCTGTGATGACGGTGGGGTTGACGCCACTGTCGGTGTGGACAGTATTTATTGCTTCTCTGGTAGGCTGGTAGGTGCTGACCTGGTCTCATGAGATCTCATGAGATCCCACAAGCTCACTGAGACATGGAATCCCATATGCTCATTGTACATACATATACTGGATGTAATTCATAACCAACGCAGAAGCCACTAATTACTATGGACACCTGTTTACTTATACCCTGCATCATTTGTACATAGAAACATTTTACATCGACAACACCCAGGCAGAGTTGTCTCCCCTGCTTGACCGCATTGGATTTCTAGCTATACACAGAGTTGTCTCCCTTGTGACCCCGACTGTTAGCTGTGAGTGGTTGTATCAGAAGTTTTATAAGCATTATCAATAACTTCAGCTTGTATTACAGAGGTTTGTAGGCTGGCTTGTTCCTGGAGAAGTATTATACACTGTTTCCCTTGCTGATTATTTCAGGGGCATTGTGGCCCCCTGAACTTTGTCCACACTGTACAAAACTGTTCCATGAAACTGTTTACAAGGTTAGATTTGTTGAAGTGTACAGAACTGTTGTAATTTATTTCCTTGTCAATTGGTATTTACCTCAAATATGTGTGTTCTTTCAATGAAATTTAAGCCTTGAAATCGACGACTGAAGTCTTTATTTTACCTGGTTGTCACAGCAATGGCAGATATATACTGGCACCACAGGCAGGATGTTATCGCAAATATTACAGACTATTGTTAATTACCATTTGTTTTAATATGGTGTGAATGAGAAAGTCAGTGAAAATGCTGTTGCCTATTTGATGACCTCTTGTACCAAACAAGGTGTACTTCTTTGTTTGTGGATGTTCAAGGCTAAACTTGATCAGTGATCAGGATTTAAACAGGTGAACTACAGAATTAAATATTAATGATGATGATAATATATAATCACAATTCAGGGATCTGTTTTGAAAATGTCAGTTCATCAGGATGTTTTGAAACAACCTTTTGAAACAAACAGTTATGGGCTTGAAATTAGCCATCTTTCACATCAAGCATCTTTCATTTTGAAAACTACAAAAATACATGTATAGACTAGCCTGACATCTACAAACAAGATTATTTCGGCCGAGATTGCTAGTTTCTGTTACTAACTGTTGTAAAATATTCCTCCTTCAATTCTGTACAGTCACAACCTGTTACAGTTGTGTGTATTGACTCAGCAATTCTCAACATCAAGGAGATACTATTCAATTTCTCTTCACATTTTATACACATCAGAAAACAGTACTACGGTTTACATGTGCACCTTCAACATTTCCCAGCATGCAGTCCTCCTGGAACACACATGCTGCAGCGCCGCCTAGCTTTGTTTTCCTCCACAGGAAATGTCAGCGCTATCCATCCCTTATTTCAGGCTATTAACCGGCTTCATCATCGCATTACGATTCTGAACAGACCTATTACAAACGTGATGTAGTGATCGTGTTTACTGGAGCCAAAATGTACACATCTCTGCCAAACTAACCCAGTCAAAGCCAGTTCAGTCGCAGGCAGTGACCATAACAAGTCTTTCCTGAGGCTGTTTTTCTCCATAAGGATGGAACAAGTTCTGCAATACAAACAAATAAATGATTCCCATTTACATTAGGTCATGTAGGGAACAAATAAGGAGCAAGATTAAATATTATTTTGTAATAAAAATCCCAAGTCCTAACTCAGATTATTTAGGATACAACCCAAACTTTAATGAATGAAATATCGAAAAGGTAGATATATCTCATGTTGTTACACTTGTTTGATTTTTATCCCAAACATCTGTCTGATCATAATTACAAGTGTAAGTATGTATTGTAACAACTTTTTTCAAAGGTATTCAAAATGTCAGTGCTTCACATTCAGGACACCACTAACTGATGCATTATGGGACACTATGTATGACCAACCATAAGATAAGGGAACTTAGGGGTGAAAAATCATTTTGACTTTTCTTTATATTTTTAAAACTACATCATCTTCAGAACACAAAAATACAATTCACAAACTTCAATTCATATTTATTACAGAGGTGCATGGCATCAAACATGGCGATCTTCACTGAAGTAAGTTGCCGTCAAACTTCTTTATGACGTCACAGCACAATTGCATCCTAACACCCATAAGATCCCTTTGCTCCTGGTGGGTCTCATCTATCGTCAAACAAGGGTTATGACACAATAGTCAGAGAAACACTGGAAGTTACTAGGAGGTAGATATGGCATGATTACATCTGATAACCTGTGTGACAGACACCCAGCCACATTGTCACAACACTAGTGTCCCACTGCCTTTGACAGTATGTATATCAGCCTTACTTCACCAAGCTTTAATCAGGTGATATCAGGTGTGTATTCACTGTCTCATCATCATCACGTTGTTTCCACTGACTGACATATCTACCCCGTCACATATCTAGATTACCCACAATGCCCTTCTTTATTTTGTCGTATTTTCCTTCACTGTTTGTCTAATGCTGTTGCAAAGTTGTATAGACATGTCTGGATTAGCAACTAAATTATTTGCTTAATTGTCTTAATTATACCATAGGTCTTTTTTCATAGTGGATGAGCAATTTTTTATTTATGGATCTCCAAAAGTAAAAGACGTCCTCTCTAAGGAACGTCGTCTTTGAGTCTAGGTGTCAGGTACCTTTAACATTGGATATAAGAGAAGTTTAAGTCATAACAGTGCAACCAACTGGCTGTATCCATCTAAAACTTAAACAAGACATTGGGGATGCTTTCAGATTTAGTATCACTGCCTTTGATTTTCAAATGAGAAGGCACATTGAATGTGAATTTTTCTCCTTAATTAGAAAAAGCAGTCCATATTGTCATAGTTTGATTCCTGAATGCCAGCTTCTGATTGGCTACCTGCTCCTGTCAATCAATGTGCTATGTATGGTCTATTTTGTTTAGTTGCACCAATCACTGTGTCTGATTTTGGTTGCTGCTTGCTTATTTATTTGTTTTGAGTTGTTGTGAAGCAGTTCAGAGGGGACTACATAGGTTCAGTTGTGTCAATGGAAAAATAAAATATGAAATAATAATGCGTCTTTGTTGTGTGTAACATCAACACTCACCACTGAAGTCAGGGGAGTACGTGAATGTTGTTTTAAGACACAATCAGCAATATCATAGCCATCTGTCAACAATCAAGTCTCGATTTAACAAGGGATTGATGCTCTCTCTCTCGCTCTCTCTCTCTCTCACACACATTGCCATTATACTGTCTGACTTCACAACATAACACAGCATCCGCATGCTATATCATGATCAGCGTAAGACTGTACCCCGGTAATGCTAGCACACTGTCTCATGACTAGTGACATACACAGGCCACGAACCAATGCCGTAGCCCTTCTTCATAGTTCTTCCAAGTCACGAGAATTTCTAAGCTCTAATTCTTCTGTTATTCCACACATTTATGTCTGATTTTATCTCAACATTGTCAGTCAATCTCAACCCAGATCAGAAAAGTCACTTAGCCAGGTCAACCAAACAAACCAAAGTAAGGGGCAGTTCAACAGCGCATGTAAAAGTTTCTGACTATTCACCTCCTGACTACTGAACCTCTAGCGTTAGTGTTATATGCCTTGACTTCACAAGGAGGAAAGGTTCTATTGAAAAATAAAAAATTACAACTATTTTAAAGAAATGTTTTCCTAGACGAAGTGTTAGTCTATCTCGCCCACAACACTGCTACCTGTTGACTCTAGCACACACAGAAAAGAAGTGAGGTTTTCCGCCTTCACACACAGAAGAGCTGTAAACTGCTAAGTGCTACTTTGAATCATATACCCGGTAGTTGACAGTTAAAGGGGACCCCAGTTAAAAATCTGAAAGTTAAGTATGGTGTGATTGCAGCCAAAACACAGGACTTATGGCAATGATGTAATAGAGGTAGAGTACTCGCAAGAATTGAAATAATTACTATAATTTCAAAGAAATGTTTTCAAAGATTAAGTGTCAGTCTTTCTTGCCCACAACACTGCTGCATGTCTCCACAGCGAAACCACGTGTGAAGGGATTTGAGACATCGGACAAACATTCACTGATGGTTCTACAAGACTGAACATTGTTTGGCACAGCTTTCAGCAGAGTTTGGTACTTAGCCTACTGACAGCATAACATTATGTCACAAGTCTGCTAAACATACAAGTGGGTAGGACTTAAGCCTCTTGACTCTGAATACCCTACAGCACTTATTCTGCCTTTCTCTCGGTTAATCATGGTAATCTTAATAAACTTAAATATTTCTGTGGCAGTGAAGTCATATTTTAGTGTTGGTATTCAGAAGTTTTGTAATGATACATGATTGATATGCCAAACTTATGGCTACATCGATATTGCTACATATGACATCCCACCACATCACCTAACGGGATCGGGTGGTCAGGCTCGCTGACTTGGTTGATGCACGTCCTCGTATTCTATTTGCGTGGATCGATGCTCATGATGATAAACACAGGATTGTCTGGTCCAGACTTGATTATTTACACACCGCTGTCATACAGCTGGAATATTGCTGAGTGTGGCATTAAACAACAAACAAATGACAGCCTGGTAACATACAAGAATATCAAGAACATGTTGCTTATATGACTCTACATTACGACATAAAGTTGTTGAGTGTGTGTGTGTGTGTGATCGCATGATAAGACACACGGTATGTTGATCCCCTCACAGCCCTGTCTGTGTGATGTTACACAATGTAGGTGATGTGTCGGGGTCAGTGACCGGTGAGTCAAACCCTCCAGCAGCTTGGAGATAAGTCATGCTGGCTACCTGTCTGTGCCATCAGATGAGAGTGTCATGAAGGTGTTGCATGTTGTCATGGAGCTTACTTCATAACATTGCACACTTCTAACATTCATTAACACTTCTATACATACCGGCAAAAGAAGCATGTAGACGAGAGTTAATATAAAAAAATAATGTGGGGGTATTTGCCAGAGATTATTTAGCAATGGAAACCATGTGGCCACCTGCCTCAGGTGCGTGATAATTCTTGCATCGTTATTAAAAAGATTTGGCGATGCTGCTCTAGAACACTGCATGAACAACAATCAATGCTGTTTGGGTACGGGTGTGTGGGTGAGTGAGTATAGTTTTATGCCACTTTTATCAATATTCCAGCAATATCATGGCGGGGACAGCAGAAAAGGGCTTCACAAATTAGACCCATGTGGGAAACTGAAGCAGGGCTTTAGGCATGATGAGTGAACACTTGAACCACTAGGCTACCCCTCTGCCCTTTGTTTGGGTACAATGACACACAAGCCCCCTTTGTGAGCACCTTTCCTCTTTTTAGTCATCTGACGACAAGCGCTGGATGCTGTGAAACTACCCAGGTCCCCAGCAATTTTTTAATTCTTGATAAGTATCGATCATAGTCGCACACTAAGCAAACAAAGAATATCAAATCATATTAAATATTTGCTTTCATAAATTTTACACCAAACACAAATTAGCAGTGAAAATAAGTAGTGAAAACATAAATATTTTCATCCACCGTGCCCTACTTGACACGGCCAACTGTGAGTCATCAGTGTGCCCGGTATTTGGCAGTCCTGCCTTGGAAACAGAAGGCTAAGTAACCAGGGATAAGAGCACATGCAAGTACCGTGATACGTATCGGATCATGTGCCAGGTATTTGGCAGTCCTGCCTTGGAAACAGAAGGCCAAGTAACCAGGGATAAGAGCACATGCAAGTACCGTGATACGTATCGGATCATGTGCCAGGTATTTGGCAGTCCTGCCTTGGAAACAGAAGGCCAAGTAACCAGGGATAAGAGCACATGCAAGTACCGTGATACGTATCGGATCATGTGCCAGGTATTTGGCAGTCCTGCCTTGGAAACAGAAGGCTAAGTAACCAGGGATAAGAGCACATGCAAGTACCGTGATACGTATCGGATCATGTGCCAGGTATTTGGCAGTCCTGCCTTGGAAACAGAAGGCCAAGTAACCAGGGATAAGAGCACATGCAAGTACCGTGATAAGTATCAGATCATGTGCAAGGTATTGTGATAAGTATCAGATCATGTGCAAGGTATTGTGATACGTATCAGATCATGTGCAAGGTATTGTGATACGTATCAGATCATTTGCAAGGTATTGTGATACGTATCAGATCATGTGCAAGGTTTTGTGATACGTATCAGATCATGTGCAAGGTATTGTGATACATATCAGATCATGTGCAAGGTATTGTGATACGTATCAGATCATGTGCAAGTACCGTGATAAGTATCAGATCATGTGCAAGGTATTGTGATACGTATCATATCATGTGCAAGGTATTGTGATACGTATCAGATCATGTGCAAGGTATTGTGATACGTATCAGATCATGTGCAAGTACCGTGATACGTATCAGATCATGTGCAAGGTATTGTGATACGTATCAGATCATGTGCAAGGTATTGTGATACGTATCAGATCATGTGCAAGGTATTGTGATACGTATCAGATCATGTGCAAGGTATTGTGATACGTATCAGATCATGTGCCAGGTATTTGGCAGTCCTGCCTTGGAAACAGAAGGCCAAGTAACCAGGGATAAGAGCACATGCAAGTACCGTGATACGTATCGGATCATGTGCCCGGTATTTGGCAGTCCTGCCTTGGAAACAGAAGGCTAAGTAACCAGGGATAAGAGCACATGCAAGTACCGTGATACGTATCGGATCATGTGCCAGGTATTTGGCAGTCCTGCCTTGGAAACAGAAGGCTAAGTAACCAGGGATAAGAGCACATGCAAGTACCGTGATACGTATCGGATCATGTGCCAGGTATTTGGCAGTCCTGCCTTGGAAACAGAAGGCCAAGTAACCAGGGATAAGAGCACATGCAAGTACCGTGATAAGTATCAGATCATGTGCAAGGTATTGTGATAAGTATCAGATCATGTGCAAGGTATTGTGATACGTATCAGATCATGTGCAAGGTATTGTGATACGTATCAGATCATTTGCAAGGTATTGTGATACGTATCAGATCATGTGCAAGGTTTTGTGATACGTATCAGATCATGTGCAAGGTATTGTGATACGTATCAGATCATGTGCAAGGTATTGTGATACGTATCAGATCATGTGCAAGTACCGTGATAAGTATCAGATCATGTGCAAGGTATTGTGATACGTATCATATCATGTGCAAGGTATTGTGATACGTATCAGATCATGTGCAAGGTATTGTGATACGTATCAGATCATGTGCAAGTACCGTGATACGTATCAGATCATGTGCAAGGTATTGTGATACGTATCAGATCATGTGCAAGGTATTGTGATACGTATCAGATCATGTGCAAGGTATTGTGATACGTATCAGATCATGTGCAAGGTATTGTGATACGTATCAGATCATGGGCAAGGTATTGTGATACGTATCAGATCATGTGCAAGGTATTTTGATACGTATCAGATCATGTGCAAGGTATTGTGATACGTATCAGATCATGTGCAAGTACCGTGATACGTATCAGATCATGTGCAAGGTATTGTGATACGTATCAGATCATGTGCAAGGTATTGTGATACGTATCAGATCATGTGCAAGTACCGTGATACGTATCAGATCATGTGCAAGGTATTGTGATACGTATCAGATCATGTGCAAGTACCGTGATACGTATCAGATCATGTGCAAGGTATTGTGATACGTATCAGATCATGTGCAAGTACCGTGATACGTATCAGATCACACAGTTCGTGTATCGTCCTAGACCTAACAAGCAAGGGAAGTTGTGGACAGAATCTCCCAGGCTCCATGAGTGCAACAATACACAGGCTCATCAATATCTGGATTACACAATACCTACTACCACACGAACACTGGCAACTTGTCACTGGAACTCCCTATAGTTACAAGTCCATGGGACTCTCAGTTACACATTTCAGGGTCCAGGCATCAACATGGCGGTCCCAGCATGACCAGTCTACCAACAACAAACAAACTACAAATGATGTGTGATCCGTAATTCCGTATGCTTATTACTGACATGGACTTCCTGGTGATTGAGTAGAGAAAATCAGACACAGTCGTTCCATTGATCGAATTTCATATCCGAACAGAAATCTAGGCTAAATTTAACGTACTTGATTCCATTTAATTAGTTCAATCATTTAACATCCATTCACTTTGGATCGAGTTCTTCATTTCTTCATTTTTATATGTATCAGAGGCAATATTTTGCAACTGGTAAAGCCTGCATTGAAGTAGGAATGACAATTTAGAATTTCTATTAGTATATAATAAGTAGATATATATATATATGTGCTCTTTTGCAAACTTGCTAACATTTGCACTAGAATGCTGTTATGTAGAACCTGACTCTCACACAGATACAAACATGATACTATCCACTAATTACATCGAAGTATGAAGGATGGGGGCTGTGTATGAAGCTAGTTACCATGGTTACCTTGCAACAACCCACAGAGCTAGCCATGTCACATGATCATCGCCAACTAACAGTAGACTATAACACAAGATCTGGCAAAACACATGCAGAACCTAAACCCCTGCAGGTGTAATTCTACCAAAAAAGATAACTTGAGAGACAAATTGCCTAGGAATGTCTTTTTGATGGGCTCCTATTTCAGTCGTAAAGGAGCAATTTGGACATGGCTCGATTTGCTTTTTATGGCAACATTGACAGATTATTGTCAGTGAGAACGTCACGAAGTACAGCAGGCAATGGGTTGTTAAAGCTGTAACCAGGAAACACTGCTGACTAAACTTCAGTCAATCTGACAGCAGAACAGTCATTTCAGGTAAAGGATGTATATTTTACGAGTGCTTCTATCAACATGAGCTCTTTATGTTTTGACCTGTGTACAAAACTGTACTATCTACCAAAGTTACATGAACAGAAATCAAAATGACATTGACTGTGTTGGAATAATTGTTCAAAGGATAGATAAGATTATAAAATTGGCTGAGATTATCCAGAACAGATTTCAATTCCACATCAATAAACAGATGAAACACGTGCCACGCTGACTTCAGACACGTGTTAATGTGAGAGAGTGAGTGTTGTTTAATGCCATAGTCATCAAATCCACCCTGTCATACTGTCAATACTTCATGGGATGGTATTTAGTACACTCATGCTGGCATGGCCCGTACAGCATGATGACACGTAGCCAGCCGAGTCAATCTCATTACAATGAGATCATAGTTCTCACCGCAAATCAAAGATCTGAGAACATCCATTACAGGTCACATCAGAACAACCTTTTGTGAACATTGACTGACCAATGAAATGACAAACAGGAGGCCGACATTAGCCAATCAGAAAGCAGCTTTCTCTAGCTATATCGCAATAGTTTCCTTTCCAGACTACTATGTAAAGTTTCCAAAAACATTTTCACAAAATTCTCGATTCTAACTTTGAAAACTGTCCAAAAGAAAATTCTGGAATGTCTAATAGATGACCAATATTGTTTAGCAGTACTTCATATGCGCTGTGGAAAGTCTCATTTCAAATGTGTATCCCACAGAAGCGAGAGATATACAATGATTTGGACAGAATCAGTTGTACAGCCCATAACTCTTCAGAAATACCGTACCCCTTGTAAACCTGGTCTTCAGGAACACCCCGTGTAAACCTGGTCTTCAGAAATACCCTGTGTAAACCTGGTCTTCAGAAATGCCCCGTGTAAACCTGGTCTGAGATTGCCAGTCAAGTCAGTAAGAACACAATGTTCAGTAAACAGGAAAAAAGTTATTTATCACAGCATCAGAATATAAGGCTGGAAGATGATATATCATAGATATGTCATGTCCACTATCATGTTGATAATCAATGGTGAGGACCCATAGCTGAAAAAAGCATTGATAGCCACAAATAATATTTGTTTTGCTCATTGTAGAAATCGGTTTGCCTGACCGGTTGAACACAGAAACAACAGCTGGCTCTTCAGCGACTTCAGGTTCAAGTTGTATGTCGAGTACCTGATCTTTTAATGTGAATAAATGTCACAGTTTGTGTTTTGGGTAAAATATCAGATGTAAGCTGCTTTGATGCTTGTGTATGAGAACAGAGAATATTTCTGTTAAACTCCTTCATTCAGTGGAAGATTGTTTCCATAAAATCTGAAAACATTTAAATCATTGTATATCATAGCACCATCATAAATACTTCGGCTGGAAGAAAAGCCATGCCCATCACATGCATGGAACAAGCTGCCAGGAGTTATCTCCCTTTAGAGCAGTGAAAACACGTTCCTCACAGCAATAGCCTGTTCGCGGAGCTCTCTATACCATCGCTGCCACCAAAGCTTCCCCACTGTGATAGGTGACGAAAACCATTCTTGGAGTTGAACTCGCAACCGAATGACCATTATGTTTACAAACAAGTGATGACTGTCATGACTGACGCCTTAAATTATTTTCTTTGTTTGTCAATTTGAATTTCTATTCTGTTTCAACTATCATGTAATTGGTATAGTAAGAATTTAAGGGGGAAGTTGCATGATTTTCCGTTAGTCTGCAATCTCGAAGTAATCCGATCAAATAAACAAGAAGGTAAATTTATCGGGGAAATATGGTCATTCGGAAACCTTTTCAAATTAACTGTGATGACATTCCCAAAGAAATAAACAAAAGTATAAACGTTACTACATTTGGGGATAGAGGGCAAATTTCAAGATTTTTCGAATGTCTGCACACACTGGTGGCAACGATGTTACCGAGCGTGTAACGAAGGTGACCCACGCTGGGGAGGAGCTCGCAGTGAAAGCAGGGTCCTACCTTCTGGATAATGTGGTCGAAGTTGATACCAAGCTCTGAAAAATAAAAAAATGCATCAGTACACTAAGCAACACTTTAAACATGTGAACTATTGACAAATACAGCTACCAAGGATACATCTGTGTGGTGTGCTGTACTGTAGGTTGATAGAAGAGGCAGTAAAAGAATGAGTGGTCGAGTGGGTGAGTGAGTGAATAAGGTTTTCTGCCACTTTTAATTACATATTTGTACCTGCTTTGGTTGCACATTTATCCACACCACCCTTGTACAAACAGACCAGAGTATTATCACCCACAGGGGTCCAAGCCTAATTTTACCGGTAAAAAACTGGTAATTCGATTGGATGGTTATTGGTCATGTCATTTGATGGACAGCTAGCAATAGTGGGTACTTCAAGAATTCCAAACTAAATGCCCCCTCTATCCGTGAAGATCTGGGTTAGAATTGGTCTTCAGTTACATGCTTGTAGTAAGAGATGATATTTGTTTGTCGTAAGAGGTGACTAACTGGATCGGCGGGGCCAGGCTTGTTGACTTGCTTGATGCATGTCAAAGGATCCCAATCGCATAGATCGATTCTTATGACGTCAGTCACTGGATTATTTGGTTCCTGATTATTTTCAGATCACCGCCATATAGCTGGAATATTGCTGAGTGCGGCGCTTAACAACAAACAAACAAATAAACAAACAGAAACTAGTCAGGTTTGAAGCCCTTGTCATGAGCTCTACCTGCTAGTTAGCATTATAAGTGGCATACTGCTTTTGCACAGGATGAGCAAACAGACCAGGTACTAACTTTATCATCCAAAACAGGCTTCCACAGAACATACCACATAGGTGACATCAAGGAATATGCATGACAATGCCTTGCAGACCATTGTGACATCATCAGTTACAATGACATCACAATCAAATGACCTCACTATCCTCTCAGCCACTAAAGCAGGGGTGTGTTTCAAAGTCCCAAACACTTGCAAGCGATGTACAGCGATTCGCCTTACAACAGTGCGCTAACTTTCAGCCAATTGCAAGCAAAACAGTCGCTGGCTGAGGTCGCTTCATTCTCAAACTAAAATGGAACATGCATGAAATACTCATATCCGCCGCCAATATGACATGTCCGGTTGTGTGCAATGCATTTGCTCCTGTGAACTATGTTCACTGGACCTTTTTGTAAATGGCCTGATTCCAGCACTAAACAAAGTTATTACTGGTGTTGTTTTGCCATCTGCTGTTTATGATAGAATATGTAACTGTATTTGTAATGAGTAAGGATGAGACATATGGACGAACAACTTCTTTATTACAATTAGGAGCAACGTTTCAGTGTAGGTTTAAGAATATATACAGGATAGGAGGCAGTGTTTATACAGTTGAGTAGGTTTAAGATCAGTTACACTGTTGTATTTGTAATTAGTTGTGTTATTACTTAAACAACAATCAGAGAAGGGAGTTCTTACTTAACTTTGAGATCAATGAGAGCAGGGGTCACCATGAGGTGTATTGAGAATCATCTGATGATCTCAGTAGTAGACTGGAGTCTGGAATGCTACAGCACTGGCATGATCAGTAAACAACAAGTCCAGTGTAGCTCCAAGACAGTGAGTTGGAGAGTAAATGAGTTGAGTCATTTTCCGCACATGAAAGAAATCTTCAAGTTTCACTTTTTCACTAAGATCACAGTTGAAATTCCCAGTAACTAGGACACGTTCACAATCATGCTGCTTGGAGAGATCCTGAAGTTTCTGCATGAAGCTAGTAGGTGAATGCGACAAGACACTTTTGGAGGAACAAACACACAAGCAATGCAGAACTTGTCAACAAGAAAAGGAAATGTATTCAATACTGCAAGATGACATTATGTGGCAAGTTTGGTGAAGAAATATGGTACAGTTTTCAAGATCTGCTCCGGAAACGAGGACTCCCGCCGTTTTCAGTCTAAGTCAAAGTCGTTGCCATGGAAACTCGAAAAATAAAAAAAAATTTAAATCCCAAACTATAAAAAGGCACCAGTTCACCACTAGACCTATCTATGTGCCACATTTGGTGAAGAAATATGGTACGGTTTTCAAGATCTGCTCCAGAAATGAGGACTACCACCATTTTCAGTCTAAGTCAAAGTCGTTGCCATGGAAACTCGAAAAATATTTTTTCTAAAAATCCCAAACTATCAAAAGGCACCAGTTCACCACTAGACCTACCTATGTGCCAAGTTTGGTTAAGATATCTCTCATGGTTTTTGTGTTCTGCTCCAGAAACGAAATGTGACGGAAGAACGGACAGAAGGATGGAAGGGACAGAAGGACGGACGGCACCCATTCCTATATCCCCCTTCCACTTCGTGGCAGGGGATAATAAGAAATTCTTGACTGTATCGAGGAAATGAGCAAAGGCAGCTAACACCCCATCATCCTCAGTCTGCTCCACATCTTCAAAGTAGTCATAAATTTCATCTGCTCGTCATTGAGCTTCTTCTATCACGTTCTTCATTACGCCAAGGCAACCAAGCGGTAGTTGTGCCGCCATTTTGGAAGAGTGCGCAAGCGCTTCGAACTGTTGCAGACCCCGGGATGAGCGATTGATTTGCTTTCTCTATTCTCTAATCTCTCGATTCGTGGCTTACAACGTGCCCTAGGTTAGTTCTACTTTCTACACTCAATACACTGTTTATTACTGTTTACAAAAAAAAGTGGCAAGGATGATATTGGATGATAACCAGAATCTCAATATGCCTTTTGACCTAAAACACATCAACATTCGCTTTAAAATGCTATCAACTTTTATATGATATATTTGAAATCAAAAGACACTAAAGTGAAGCTCTCTATGTGCCTCTTAATGATGCTTTGACGTCTTTCAAACATCAAAATCTCAATATCATGTTTCTTCTGAAAGCATAATTGATATCAAAAAGGTCAATCACCATCTTTTGTTGCAATAATCACTTCATAAATCAGTCCAAATGGTCGATAATAGCTTTATATTTTATCTGTGATCAGATACAGACATGCATACATGTATGAGCAGAGTTGGCGTTTTGTAAGGGTGATGCAGGGGATAAGGTGGACCACTTTCAGGGCTGAAGCCACAGAAACATGACAGGGAGTGAGTTGGTTTAACGCCGCTTTTAGCAATATTCCAGCAATATCACGGCAGGGAACACCAGAAATGGGCTTCACACATTGTACCCATGTTGGGAATCAAACCTGGGTCTTCGGCGTGACAAGCGAACGCTTTAAACTAGGCTACCCGACCGCCGCCGACAGAAACATGAGAGTGAGTGAGTTGTGTTTAACGCCGCTTTTAACAGTATTCCAGTTATATCCCGGAGTGTCAGCTTATTGTGGGAGGAAAGCCCGAAGTGATGCAGGTCTCAGACGTTTATCACTTCGGTGAAACCCACGAGCACGGGTATGGTGCTGACAAACCTAGAAACATAATCGGGGCGAACCGGGATTCGAACCCACAATCATAGGTTTCTGGCGTGCCCAAGGGACGCAACTCTGCACAGCGAGTCGTGGCGCCTTAGAGGACTGGGCCACCCGTGCCCCCGAAACATGACAGTGGAAAAGCAGGTGACCCAATGGGTAAGGGTGAAACGATACATCGATATTCCCATGCATCGCAATATTTGACATACCATGATATGATACACGATACACGTGGGCCTATTTATCGATACGTCACGATACGGAACGCAAAGTACAGTGTTCCCTCGGTATTGCGCCCTTCAATATAGCACTAACTCAGTTATGGTGCATGGTAACGCATGTCCCCTAAAAGTTACTTACAATTTTAATAATCTTAAGTTTTACACTGACACAATGTTTTTCCCCTATGTCAAAAAAAATTATCAGCTGATCACCGCAAGCATGTAACACTGGAAACACCAATCAACAAATCTGAACTGAAGTACGAAATTTAACCCCATTACTATACTATCTGGTTAATAAAGTCGATTGCTATTTCCATCTTATTTTTCGAGAAAATACACACAGTAATTTTAATCTCTACATATTAAACAATGCCTTGGAGAGCAGGAAATACAATTTAAATCGTAAATCATTGTGTCTAGTGATGTTTAACATCAAATTTCATATTTTTATTGACAAAGTTTGTTATACTTGTTCATCCACCTGAATTCGCTGAAGGGATACAATGTGGTTTTTTTAAAGAGCTCAACACTCGAGAAATCCTTTTTTAGACTATGAATCATAAACAACTACTATTCTAATCTTTTTTCAAACGTACATCACAGATCGTGTTAGGTAGGCAGAGCATGTACTGTTGTGTTGGTCATCTACCCTTTACGATTCCAACTCCGTTAAGACACGACAGCAGCCATTACTGTCCCGACAATGTCGACTTTTTAATTTTTCTGAAGACTGGTTGGTTGGTTTGTTGTTTAACACCGCACTCAGCAATATTCCAGCTATATGACGGTGGTCTGTAAATAATCAAGTCTAGACCAGACAATCCAGTGATTAATATCATGAACATCTCTCCACGCAATTTGGACGGATGACATGTATCAACCAAGTCAGCGAGTCTGACCACCCGATCCCGTGAGTCGTCTTTTACGGCAAGCATAGTCGCCTTTTACGGCAAGTATGGGTTGCTGAAGACCTATTCTACCCCGGAATCTTCACTGAAGTTGAACTATTTAGACTGTGAAGTATATTGATTATTTTCTGGTGTTTGAAATTTGAAGTTGTTATTATAAAAGAATTTTGACTTTTCCAAAATCATGGAAGGTCAAATTTTGACAGGCTTGAAGTCATGAAACTGAAGCTATTTTATTTTCTTAAAGAATAAAGATTCAAGATTCTTTACTTCAGCATTGGAGGCCTTGTGGCCCAGAGTACAATACATTTATATCTAATTTATTTGTGGATCTCACATAATTGATATGCAATTATGCAATTTGTTTTTTTGTGTTTTTCAAATTTATCTTCCGATACAAAGCAAGACCTTTGATTGTTGAATGTGTTGTAGAGACATTAGTTCAATTATTTTTTACGCGAAGGATGTTATGGTAATATTGTGGAATAAATGTATTTCTTCTTTGCTAATAACATGAACAGACTAGTAAAAAGAAACAAAGTCATCTTATATAAGAAATATATCTACAAAATAAATTAAAAATCCAAATGGTGCCAAGAACAATGCTAAATTTCAAGAGCGGAGCCAATAAAGAGTTGCTAAATTATTCTCGAGGGTCTGGGAGACTAACGAATGACTGATGTAAGTGTAGAAACATGTCCAGGGCCATAAAGGATACATACTTATATGACATACCTGAGTCATCCAATCACATGTCAAATCAGAAGCAGTCTGACCCCAAGCTTTTGTCTAATGCTTCAATGTGTCAATATTAATTTTTAACTAAACAAAAGCAACAAAACCCTTTCCAATTCATTAGAAAATCTCAGCTGAAACCAGAGTTGATTGTACAATTCTGACAATATCATGAGCATGGTTTATTAATCACAACAACAAAAGTGATGATACCAGCTGTTTCGCAAAAAGGTGAGCGTATCCTGTCCCACTGAAGGCAACCATCACAAACACATGCAAGGGCAAGTCAATTGTTCATGTGAACATATGGCCTACGTCAAACAGAGAAAGAAGGCCATTTGGTTGATAATGGGATATGTTTTACCTTGTAATATACACTTCAATAATTTATCAATTTCCTATTCTGAGCATGTCTTGGGTTACTGTCATAGATAAACGTCTCCTGTATGTACAGCTGACTCAGTCACACCCTTCATGAACAGCCAGGAATCAGGAGCAGGTTACTGCACAGTCATGAAGGGGCTGACAAGTTGTCACTGTCTAACTATTATAACACTGCTGTCCAACATCAACAGGTCATACATTCTGACAGAGGGCTTGTCGCAGAGAAATAACACCAGGATCGTTGTTGATCTTAATCAGTATTGTGGAGTGTGTCCAGCAAATGGACTTTGTCCATATTTTATGGACTTGGTCCACACACAACATACTGGAGGGCTGAAAACCGATGGTGACAACCACTTGGAGGGAGGGGGCTTCCTAACACACAGTCTGCAGTTGAGAAACTATATCCTTTTGCTACGGATAAGGAGACGCATCACTTCAGAACCCAGGACCACGACAACAGGGCAGAACATCTCAAAACCAACATCAGGATTAATGGTAAGCATTAAGTAACTAAGTTTTAAAAAAATTTAAAAATGTTTTGGAAATCACAG
Organism: Haliotis rufescens; assembly: GCF_023055435.1. NCBI lineage: Eukaryota > Metazoa > Mollusca > Gastropoda > Lepetellida > Haliotidae > Haliotis > Haliotis rufescens. The sequence continues at coordinate 3,136,458 of NW_025964057.1, forward strand.
AGCTATATATATATATCCTTTCATAATCATTTTAAGGACCTTTGTTCCATATGACCAACTTCTGTACTGAGAGATGGTAATTAATTAAAAAAAAAAAGAAAAAAGAAAATCAGTTTTAAAGCAACTGAATTTCTATTTTCTGCTCGCTCTACTCTTTCAGTGAGTGAGTGGATTTTAACTCCATATTGAACAGTATTCAAACAGTTGAATTTGGCTTTATTCACAAAGGCGTCTAGGCCAGCAGCCCACATCACAGAGTGACAGCGTTATTTTGTTCTATCACAGCTCTTCTTAGTTGTGTAGGCTTATATAGGCTTTGAGTAGTATACATACATTGCAAGATACTTTGAAATTATCTTCATTTTTTCTGGACATCAGCATATTAAATTTATTTATAGAAGGATTGACACAGAATTGTGCTGATATATAACAGTTCCTGATGGATTGATCTATATCACAAACAAGGATAAAATGGTCGTCATCTTCTATATACAGTCTGTTACACAGTAAACATACTCTCTCACTGCCTGGTTGTCTGCAGTGTCGCACAGTTTCAAGTCTTAACTGAAGGGAACTACATCTTAGTTTTGCAAGACAGTTTCTAAACTCAGAGATACTAATTACCGGTACATTGAGATACATTTCTAGGGTCAACTGCAGTATTTGGGTCCCCACTTCGGGGGTTTCCGTAACGAAAGCGCTGCCTTCAGCAGCTTCAGTATGGAAGCTGCCAACTGCAGCAAAAACAAAAATGAGCTGGACGTGAAAAGTATGGTCTAAAACTCCGCCCCTGTGGGGGCCGAGAGTTTTACGATAGAAAGTGAAGCCGAATTATCATATTGTCGACTTGTTGTTGTTTGTGGGCGGGACATAAATGACGTAGGACGTCACGTGTCTGATCATGTGACTTTCCTTATATGGACTTGTTACTACGAAAGCAAATTCGCTCATAACTTGTAAATTCATAAACTGTGGCTTGTACAAATAAAGTCGACTTGGAGTACAGTGAAGACATCTTTGCATAGGTATGGGACGAATGCGGGAATGTATGACAATTATTTTGTTCAAAACATTATCAGAAAAGAAATATTTCAGTTGTTCAATTGATCAGTTTCAAAGTTCACCAGCGGTGTTTACATTTATTAAACTTAGGAAGCAAAATGATCGTTTAAGAAAAAGATGAAAAAGAATCAGAAAAAGAAATTGAACTAGGTCTAGATGGCTCCAGACTTATATGACAATCAATACGAATTCAACGTTTCAAATGATTTGTTTGAATGAGAAAGTATCTATCGATGCTCATTTTCCTATGAAAATTCACATGCTTTCATGAATGAAGTTATACCATTGTGCGATTTATTTGAAAAAGGGGGCTCCTCCCCCTTCACCCCCTGTATTTTACTTTTAAAATGTCATAAAGGTGTGGTTGTACCTGCCTTGAACCCCGCTGTGTTGTCCGCCCAACAAAATATATTATTCAAGTAACAGAATGAACTTACCGTTGTGCGATTTATTTGAAAAAAGAGGGGTGTAACCCCCCTTTACCCCCCCCCCCATTTTTACTTTAATATTTCGACAAGGGGGAAAAACCCCCCTTGAACCCCCTGTGTGTTGTATGTGTAAGAAAATACAGCGTTCGGTAGAAAAATGGCGGCCAACAAATCCTCTCACTTCGACCGTAAATAACAAACTGCGCATGCGTGGAACGTTTTTCATTCGACAACTTCCGTAAACACGTAAAAATGTTCGTTCCGAAATGGGGACCCAAATACTGCAGTCTACCCCATTTCTAGATCAAATGACGTTTTATACAAAGAATGACTATACGTTTTTTAACTGTTTTGGAGGGTGACATGCCAGTTTTGTTCATAGTTAGACTTTAACCGAAATGTAAATTCTGAAATGAATGTAAGAACGTTACCGACAGATTGGGGTTCCCAAATATAGCCAAAACCATTGGAGTAAAGTAAGTGCTTAGTCCTAGATACCCTTTTGATCTTTCCATTATTTGCAGATAACAGCAACATATTGTACTATTTTTTTACATACCGTTTTCAGGAACATTTACAATTCGACACCAGTATTTTACAGCACGTTTGTAAGCATATATATATATATATATATATATATATATATATATATATATATATATTATAAGGGATAGCTGCCAAGTTCACCCCTTACAATATAACTTGGAGTTGATAATTTTACGTGTAAGATTACAAATATCTAACCCCTAAATTTTTTAACTCTACAACAAAATAGGACAAATGTTTGTATCCAAAATTTTGAAATATGTCTCATATGGGAAGGGTTGAATTGCTGACAATGATCCCACACAACTACCCACCACCAACCACATAACTACCCCACCCCATCCCACACAACTACCCCACCCCATCCAACACAACTACCCCACCAACACCCAAACAAACAACTAACCCACCAACACCCACACAACTACCCATCGACACCCACACAACTACCCCACCCCATCCCACACAACTACCCACCAACACCCACACAACTACCCCACCCCATCCCACACAACTACCCCACCCCATCCCACACAACAACCCCACCCTATCCCACACAACTACCAACCAACACCCACACAACTACCCCACCCCATCCCACACAACTACCCACCCACACCCACACAACTACCCCACCCCATCCCACACAACTACCCATCGACACCCACACAACTACCCCACCCCATCCCACACAACTACCCACCCCATTTCACACAACTACCCACCAACACCCACAAAACTACCCCACCCCATCCCACACAACTATCCCACCCCATTTCACACAACTACCCCACCCCATCCAACACAACTACCCCATCCCATCCCACACAACAACCCGCCCACACCCACACAACTACCCCACCCCATTTCACACAACTACCCCACCAACACCCAAACAACTAACCCACCCCATCCCACACAACTACCCCATCCCATCCCACACAACTACCCCACCAACACCCAAACAACTAACCCCACCCCATCCCACACAACTATCCCACCCCATTTCACACAACTACCCCACCAACACCCAAACAACTAACCCACCCCATCCCACACAACTACCCCACCAACACCCAAACAACTACCCCACCCCATCCCACACAACTACCCCACCAACACCCAAACAACTAACCCACCCCATCACACACAACTACCCCACCAACACCCACACAACTACCCCACCCCATCCCACACAACTATCCCACCCCATTTCACACAACTACCCCACCAATACCCAAACAACTAACCCACCCCATCCCGCACAACTACCCCACCAACACCCAAACAACTACCCCACCCCATCCCACACAACGACCCACCCACACCGACACAACTACCCCACCCCATCCCACACAACTACCCCGGCCCATTCCACACAACAACCCCACCCCATCCAACACAACTACCCCACCCCATTCCACACAACTACCCACCCCATCCCACACAACTACCCATCGACACCCACACAACTACCCCACCCCATCCCACTCAACTACCCAACCCCATTTCACACAACTACCCCACCCCATTCCACTCAACTACCCAACCCCATTTCACACAACTACCCCACCCCATCCCATCATAACTACCCCACCCACACCCACATAACTACCCCACCCAAACCCACATAACTACCCTACCCCATTCCAAACAACTACCCCACCCCATTCCACATAACTACCCCATCCCATCCAACACAACTACCCCACCCCATTCCACACAACTACCCCACCCCATTCTACATAACTACCCCACCACATCCAACACAACTACCCCACCCCATTCCACACAACTACCCATCGACACCCACACAACTACCCCACCCCAGCCCACTCAACTACCCCACCCCATCCCACACAACTACCACATACCCCGACAACAACTACCCCACCCCATCCTAAACAACAACTACACACACCCCCTACACAACTACCCCACCCCATCCCGCACAAATACCACACACCCCTACAACAACTACCCTCACCCCATCCAACACGACTACCCCAGCCCACCCCACACAACTACCACACCCCCCACCCTGACAACTACCCCACCCCAACCAACACAACTACCCCATCCCCACTGACACAACTACCACACACCCACCCTTACAACAACCACACACCCCTACACAACTACCCCACCCCCCTACAACTACCCCACACACACCTACATAACTACCCCACCCCATCCCACACAACTACCCACCCACACCCACACAACTACCCCACCCCATCCCACTCAACTACCCAACCCCATTCCACACAACTACCCCACCCCAACCCACACAACTACCCATCGACACCCACACAACTACCCAACCCCATCCCACTCAACTACCCAACCCCATTTCACACAACTACCCCACCCCAACCCACACAACTACCCATCGACACCCACACAACTACCCCACCCCATCCCACTCAACTACCCAACCCCATTTCACACAACTACACCACCCACACCTACATAACTACCCCACCCACACCCACATAAGTACCCCATCCCAACCCACATAACTACCCCACCCCATTCCAAACAACTACCCCACCCCATTCCACATAACTACCCCACCCCATCCAACACATCTACCCCACCCCATTCCACACAACTACCCATCGACACCCACACAACTACCCCACCCCAGCCCACTCAACTACCCAACCCCATCCCACACAACTACCACATACCCCGACAACAACTACCCCACCCCATCCTAAACAACAACAACTACACACACCCCATCCCACACAAATACCACACACCCCTACAACATCTACCCCACCCCATCCAACACAACTACCCCAGCCCACCCCACACAACTACCCCACCCCCCACCCTGACAACTACCACACACCCACCCTTACAACTACCACACCCCCTACACAACTACCCCACCCCCCTACAACTACCCCATCCCCACCCTTACAACTACCACACACCCACCCTTAATTTCTGGCCACCTTTTTCTTGTTTACCTCAGCGGCGCAGCATAGAGCTGATATTTGATGGTTGTTTTTAAATAAATATGAGGTAAGGTGACCACAGATGAACATGATTGTGTAGCTCTGGTTTGTTTAGCAGGTGCCAATAGGCTAAAATAAGTGACATTCATGTTTAATGAGATATCGAGCTTTGATTCGAACCGAGTGGGAAATCTTGAATAAGGACCAAGATGGCGGGTGTCACTCCTTGTCTATAGTATATGTATATAGAGGGTGTGATTTTTTTATACGAATATATTATGCTATACACGCTATCATCGAGTTCCTGTGAACTCAACATGTCTCTAAAATGATGTTTCCCTGTGTTTCAGAGAGGAAAGCAGCAAACATCTCAACAAATTACAATGCCTCCGTTTCAAGGACATAGTCATCAGGCAAAAACAATAAATACTTCCCCCCACTGCACACAGAAAGAACTTGCAACAACTTATATTATCACACAAGATGGTCATGGTCATAGAGCATATCTATATGATCGAAACACGAAACAGTTTCAGCCATCAGGTTTCCACACAACTGGTAAATGCAGGGCTGCTTTTCTCGACATACTCACCTCATTTTTCTATTGGGCTGATAGGAGTGGCATAAAACGTGCATGTGTCAGTGGAGGACATGTTCATACCGTCATCTCAATCCAAGGATCTACTGATGACATTAGTATTGACAGTAACAGAGCACTACTCTTTTTTACTCACGACCGCTCTGGCAAGTCACAAATATGTTGCATTGATATGAACAAGAAGACAAGAAAAGCATTGACAAAGAGGACTGTAGGTCCAATACTTATGTCTCTAGACACAGAGAAGCAGATCTTGTACTGGAAAGTTTTACATCACAACAAACTGTACACCCTGGTGTACGGAGACGACAGGGGCAGCGCCTCCACTTACACATTACTGTCAAACTGTAGAAGACATGAATCCTATTTCACTTATTTTCCTGATAAATCCATCATAACATGCTGTCAAAAAACAATTCTCATTATGAAATTGGAATCCCTAAAAACACAAAGAATACACCTGAGGAGGCATCACGATTGTGAGTTTGTGCACGTAACCAATAACCAGATCCACGTGCTCAGTCACCACAGACTTCTCCTTTTCACACTGACAGGGAAACCAGTGGCTGTGATCAAGTATCCAACAAAACGAAGATGCTGGCTCATCAAGTTTTACTAGTGTCTCATTGACTTATGTTGACATGTTGACATGTGTTGACATGTGTTGACATGTGTTGACTTGTTGACTTGTTGACTTGTTTACTTGTGTTGACATGTGTTGACGTGTTGACATGTGTTGACAATATACTGTATACTGTATTGGATATTGTACTGTATATCGTAAAGGATATTGTACTGTGTACTGTATTGTACATTGTATTGTATTTTATATTGTACAGTAGTATCTTCTACTATGTATTGTACTATACATTGTATTGTATATTGTACTGTATATTGTATTGTATATTGTACTGTATATTATACTGTATATTGTATTGCATATTGTACTGTATATTGTATTGCGTATTGTACTGTATATTATACTGGATATTGCATTGTATATTGTACATTGTATTGTATTTTATATTGTACAGTAGTATCTTCTACTATGTATTGTACTATACATTGTATTGTTTATTGTACTGTATATTATACTGTATATTGTATTGCATATTGTACTGTATATTGTATTGCATATTGTACTGTATATTATACTGGATATTGCATTGTATATTGTACTAAATATTGTACTGTTCATTGTATTGCATATTGTACTGTATATTATACTGTATATTGTATTGTGTATTGTACTGTATATTGTATTGTGTATTGTGTATTTTAAATGTATAGAGTAGTGTATATTGTACTGTATCACGACCTTACTATCGAATTGTACTGCAAGAAAGTGTTTATTTACAGTAAACTGATTGTATGGCGCAATGGCCTGACAGGTTGGATAAGTGTTCATACTATCAACCACTGGTTTGCTTTGCCTGAATTGGGTAGTATTCTGCTTTAATCTTCACTCGCGCACACACCACCTGCGACGACCATGGTGTCTCTGACACACCAAGCTGTCAAAGTAGCCTTATGTTCAGGCCTGTTCAGGAAATTTAAAAAAAAAAAAAAGTCGCCTATCTTTTTGTTTCATAGTTTCATTTTGTTTCTGCAGTTAAGTTAAGGTGAGGTGAGGTGAAATGTGGTTTAAAATGGGTTCAAGAATATTGAACTTATATAGTGGAATGTCGGACTGTCAATCTGTCTGCTTGTGATAGTCTTGACTATGCCTGTTTTACGGATTGAGATACCATGCCAACGTTTAACATGGATACCCTACTCAGACACAATACACTGACTCCGAGCCGACCAGTCCTTGTCTTATCCTCTTACTGCCAAGCACCAGGCAGGGTAACAACAAGAACCATCTTTCAACGTCTTCTGGTTTGAAGAGTGCCCAAACCCTGACCTTCCCCTCTCCTGGCAGATGCTCTATCCACTGAACCAAAAGAGGCTGTTCTTCATTAAGAGTGAGTGGGTTGGGTTTAACGCCACTTTTAACAGTATTCCAGTCATATCACAGCATGTCAGCTTAATGTGGGAGGAAAGCCCGAAGTGATGCAGGTCTCATACATTTACCACTTCTGTGAAACCCACAAGCACGGGTATAGTGCTGACAAGCCAAACATAATTGGGGCGAACCGGGAATCAAACCCACGATCATAGGCACCTTAGACGACTGGGCCACCAGTGCCCCCTCATGTATTAAGAGTTCACGCTCTTTATAAAAAACCTTGCGAAAGTATCCATAACACTTGAGAGTTTGCACACCATTACAAAAATACATCCAAATTATGTATAATTCAGCTCAGTTTGTTATAAGGGAATTAAAGAGAACATCAAAAACTGAAACAAATCTGAAAACTTTTAGGAGTACATGTACATGGACCAGCAGTTCAGGCTAACAGTGTCATATTTCTTCCATTAATAGGAAAAATGACCCTAATGGAGACTTTAAGACCTAACACAAATAGGTAAGGCTTGTGATACTTACCGTATTCGACGTAATAAGCGCCCGGGGCGCTCTCAAAATTAGAAATAGGGGGCTCTTATCAGAATATAATTTTGGTGAGACAAAAACAGAGTTGAAAAATTGTAAATTTCGTAGTTTATGCTGACAGCCTGAAATGATACAAAAGAAAAGTCTGTGCGTATCATACATGACAAATAAATTTTCCCGAATTTAATTGCCCATAATTAAGGGTGCATATAACACACGAGTGCGTATTATACACGAATAAATAAGTCTTGTGTACATTGATCAATCGGAAGGGGTGCTAATTGGGATTGTTCACCAGCCAATATATTAGCAAATATCGCCGTGGGCGCTTATTACGTTGAATACGGTATACTTCCTACCGTATCAAATGTTTCACAATATACTGCAAATCATAATTAATGCATCACCAAATCAAATCATGAATTTAATGGGACTTATCTGTCTTTGAGATTTGCAAACCATTTGTTGCAACACAGTTCTATCTATTTCTTTTTTGGGGTGGGTGGGTTGACAAAATGTTTCATAGAGGGAGGCAAAATATGATGCAGTCCTAACACCAGCACTCCAAAGAATATTTCTGTTAACACGATTTCGATCTTTAGGTCCATGCGCCACCATGTTGACTGTACTGGACATTTTCACAATTCTTACATGAGCAGTGTTTATTTTGGTTTAAACTGAAAATAATCAGCGACAGGGATTATTTTGTTTTAACGTGGCATGGCGCAAGGACATACGCCGATGTGCGCTCATGCATGACTCTCTACTCTGTCAGCTGCACTGGATGTGACCACCCACCCACCCAACTCTTAAACTAAAGGTTTTCACAGGTTTATTTCTAAGTGAGTTATTATGTACATTTTTAGTGAGGAAATTTTATGTGGTGTATTTACTCTGTTTTTATGTCAGTAATAAAACTTACCTATTCCCCCAACCGGGTTGTTTTATTATTTACATGTGCTTGAGATCATTGGAGATGTTAAAATGAGATCGTTGGAGATGTTAAAATATCTGACAAATTGGTCTGGAATAAAGATGCTGTGAAGCCTGCTTCATCAACTTGTGTAAGCAACATTGACCAGATTTGCCCTAAATAACCTGGTTGAATGTAGGCATTTGTGTGAGATTCATGTCATTATTTCCAGCAGTAAACCTGAAGTGACAACAAACTCCAGTCTGTCAATGATAATGTGTCACGATATTAAGGCGAGCTAGTGACACTCGCATTTTTTCGCTTTAATTTCAGTAGTTTCCAGTTTTGGATAAGTTTTTACAGCATGAATAGTTTATCTCAGTTTGATTTTCAATTCAAAGAAGAAGACAATTTCATCCCCATCCCCACCATCCTTGTGTTTTTACGTTTGGGAAATAAACACACTGTCTTCAGTGTTGAGCTACCATATATCAACGTCTATAAAGCGACCCTACGTATAAGGCGACCACCCTGTACAAGCCTTCAAAATCAATGCTAATTTATATACCCCGTCCATAAAGCGAATCGGAATGAAGCACGTCATCAGCGCTTACACAATCTCTACATTTGGAATAAAAATGTATTTGTCTTCCTCAGAAAAAATTTACATCGTATCACTTCAGTGAATTCAGGGAAGTGAACAGATCATAACAATTAAACTTGGTCCATAAAACTCAGAAATTTGCGATAAAACATAACTAGACATGATGATTTACCAATTAAATTGTATTTCCTGTTCTGATAGGCATAACCTGTAGATCTAACCATGCTAATTGAATTTGGAACTGAATGTGAGGCTAAATTTAACACTGGACACCTCACGCTCCTTGTTCAGTTCCACCTGCAACTCAGTGTGGTTAAATCTACAGGTAACCTGGCAACACTTGAAAACACAGTATTTCAGCTCCCATGTAAAGAAAATATCCCTTTTGTGTAATGCCCAAATATCTGCACATCGCAGGTTAATCTCAACAAAAAAAGGTTGAGTGAGTTTAGGTTTACGCGGCTTTTAGTATTATTCCAGCATTATCACAGTGGGGGACACCAGAAATGGGCTTCACACATTGTACCCATGTGGGGAATGGAACCCGGGTCTTCAGCATGACGAGCGAACACTTTAACCACTAGGCTACCCCACCTCCCTACAAAACAGGGGATCGTATGAAGAGTCACATACTAGTCACATTGCATGATTCCTACAAGGAATTACTCAGCAGCTGAATGTACCCCAAAAGCGTTCATGGTAATGTCTGCAGAAACCATGCCAGCATCATCTTGTGCTCGACATCTGTGGAAATTGTTGCTCTCTAACAGAACTCATCAGGGTGAGATGGTATCTTATGTACATGTGACAAGCAACAGATTACATTCCCACAGGGAGCCAGTGCTGCCAATCAACTGTCTGAAACTGGAATGCAAGCATGAAAAACTCCGCTAATATGACATGTCCGGTTGTGTGCAAGGCAAGAAATATTGCACGGTTTTCAAGATCTGCTCTGGAAACGAGCACTTATGCCATTTTCAGTCAAAGTCGTCGCTATGGAAACTCGATAAATAATTGTTAAAAAATCCCAAACTATCAAAAGATAGTTCACCAATAGGCCTATCTATGTGCCAAGTTTGGTTAAGATATCTTTCATGGTTTTTGAGTTCTGCACCGGAAACGAAACATGAGGGAGGATAATTGTGCAATTACAGCACCAGCTGACACTGACCTTTGACCTGAAATTACAGGTTGTGAAACCTAACTTTTTCAAACTAATGTCAGTTTGTCAAATACAACAGTAATATAGCATGTTTAAGTAGAGTGGAACGTCCGAGTAACTCTCCATTCCTTAAAAATAATGGAGCAGAGGCCCCGCAGTATACGTGGCCCATCATTTTTAAGGAATGGAGAGTTACGAGGATATTCCCCTGCTTAAAACTCATCCCTACTTTTACACATTGACAAAATATTCTGTTGTGGGCAATATTTGAAAAATAAACCAGAACTGTTTGTTGTCTGTATTTATACTGTGTGAGTCGACCTTGCATGATGCACGAGGAATGCATTCTGTGCACTGCACCAAGCTGCATCGCAAGCTGACATTTACAATGCATGGTACCCGTCTCTTCATAATTTTGGTTGGTCCTAAACTAGTATTCATCAATCGCTTGCATATTATTAATACATGCTGACGGGAATAACAGGAAGTATAGAGCCCCGAACAAAGATACATATATTACCTTATTTGTTTTTTCTTGTCAAAAGGTTTATCTAATCGCTATAAATATGAGTGAGTGAGTGAGTATGGTTTTACGCCGCTTTTAGCACTATTCCAGCAATATCACGGCGGGGTACACCAGAAATGGGCTTCACACATTGTACCCATGTCGGGAATCGAACCCAGGTCTTCGGCGTGACGAGCGAACGCTTTAACCACTAGGCTACCCGACGGCCCGCTATAAATATGAACATTATTGTAGGTAACATGCTGTAACACAAAATATGTACATATTATTTTGAGCTTATAAGCATTATGCAAAAATAAGAAAATATTTAATAGTTAATTTCACACCACACCTTCATGTGCCGCCGTAGCTGAGGGGGTTGACAATTACACATTCTCAACTCAAACATTGCAGGTTCGAACCCCGCTGGCGACATGTTTTCAGAAAAAAAATGAAATCGTCACTTGTTAATAAATGTAAATAGTTCCGTCTATTCCAAGTGGAAATTAATTCAAATGTTGGTTCAAGATAAAGTATAGTTGACAAACAACTCTCCATTCCTGACAAATAATGGAGCATTCAAACAACAGAATGACGTCACAGATGTGTTTTAAGTCTTCACAAACTTCCAGTCATGCCGACCAAAGCAACCAGCAGCAGGCTCCAAAACTATGGAATACGTACACCCCTTGAATAGTAGGACCAGCCACACAAAATACAAACACAATCCCCATAAAGTTTTCTTTGTAATAAGAACCCGGCACATTTTCAATGGAACTAAACACAGTAAATCATGCCGCGTGTAACCATTTGTTGCGGTCTGCATGTCTGATTAATATTTTATTTCATCTCAGTAAAGTAAGTCAAGCCTGAATAGTCGCATAATTAATATGTTCATATGATTAGGAGGAGAAGAAGACATTTTAATGCCCGTATTACAGGTCTGATGGACGAATGATGGACAAAGTGTTGGGACAAAAACTCACAATAACTGGTGGCCAAACAACAGCCTTCAGTGTAAACAGGCAAGCATGGTAAGGCGGGCCCACATTTGTCGACATCTATTTGTCATGAGGTCATTTTATTGGCAAATAGCATTTTTTATCTTAACACATTTTACGGAAAATATATGATATTCAAATGTTTAAGAGAACTGTTTACCTGAGGGCTCGAATGGCATATATATTTACAACATTAATACTCATCTTGTAAATATAACATCATTTCTTTTGCGGGGGGTGCAGGTGGCCCAGTCGTCTAAGGTGTCGCAATTCGCTGTGCAAAGTTGTGTCCCTTTGGCACGCCAGAAACCTATGATTGAGGGTTCGAATCCCGGTTCGCCCCGATTATGTTTCTAGGTTTGTCAGCACCATACCCATGCTCGTGGGTTTCACCGAAGTGGTAAACGTCTGAGACCTGCATCACTTTGGGCTTTCCTCACACATTAAGCTGACACGCCGCGATATAACTGGAATACTGTTAAAAGCTGCATTAAACCCAACTCACTCACTCACTCACTCATTTCTTTTGCAAATACAAAACAATAATAAAACCTCTCACCATCAACAATTTACCCTTATTGTCTTCAACTTGCTATGCTTTAAAACATTGTTATTCTTTTCTTAATACAAATGGATTTAGCAAAACTGTTTTCATACTCATCATACTTGACAAATTGTAACACTTTTAACCGATGTATATATACATATTGTTCACCCCTTACTACATAAGAAGGAGGTCATTATCCGACATTACCTTCCATCAGTGGAGGTTCATCGTCGAAATTGTCAGACGTTGTCTCATTGAAAGAAGTTGCTGGGGTCATGATGGAGCCAGTGTACCCTGCCTGGGGACTGGGGTAGCCTTGACCTTTGTTGTACTGCTGGTCGTAGTCAAACTGGCCAAACTGCCTGTAACAAGGGAGATAACTCAGACAGTCCAAGGGTTGTGGTATTAAATGAGCATACAGTGAGTTGGGTTTACAATATTTCTCTCATAGCCAGCGTGTCACATTGACATAGGCGGGATCAGAGGAACAAGGTAAGTGAAGGTATATATCATAGCTAACCACTAATTGTTAACCACAAGTCATGTTGTTATACATTATTAACCACTAGGCATGTTGTTATACATTGTTAACCACTAGGCATGTTCTTATATATAGTTAACCACTAGGCATGTTGTTATACATAATTAACCACTACGCATGTTGTTACACATTGTTAACCACTTGGCATGTTGTTATACATTGTTAACCACTAGGCATGTTGTTACACATATTTAACCACTAGGCATGTTGTTATACATATTTAAGCACTAGGCATGTTGTTACACATTGTTAACCACAAGTCATGTTGTTATACATATTTAGACACTAGGCATGTTGTTATACATAATTAACCACTAGGGATGTTGTTATACATTGTTAACCACTAGGCATGTTGTTACACAATGTCAACCACAAGGCATGTTGTTATACATTGTCAACCACTAGGCATGTTCTTATATATAGTTAACCACTAGGCATGTTGTTATACATAATTAACCACTATGCATGTTGTTACACATTGTTAACCACTTGGCATGTTGTTATACATTGTTAACCACTAGGCATGTTGTTACACATATTTAACCACTAGGCATGTTGTTATACATATTTAACCACTAGGCATGTTGTTACACATTGTTAACCACAAGTCATGTTGTTATACATATTTAGACACTAGGCATGTTGTTATACATAATTAACCACTAGGGATGTTGTTATACATTGTTAACCACTAGGCATGTTGTTCCACATTGTTAACCACTAGGCATGTTGTTATACATTGTTAACCACTAGGCATGTTGTTATACATTGTCAACCACAAGGCATGTTGTTATACATTGTCAACCACTAGGCATGTTCTTATATATAGTTAACCACTAGGCATGTTGTTATACATAATTAACCACTATGCATGTTGTTACACATTGTTAACCACTTGGCATGTTGTTATACATTGTTAACCACTAGGCATGTTGTTACACATATTTAACCACTAGGCATGTTGTTATACATATTTAACCACTAGGCATGTTGTTACACATTGTTAACCACAAGTCATGTTGTTATACATATTTAGACACTAGGCATGTTGTTATACATAATTAACCACTAGGGATGTTGTTATACATTGTTAACCACTAGGCATGTTGTTCCACATTGTTAACCACTAGGCATGTTGTTATACATTGTTAACCACTAGGCATGTTGTTATGCATAATTAACCACTAGGCATGTTGTTATACATTGTTAACCACTAGGCATGTTGTTATGCATAATTAACCACTAGGCATGTTGTTAAACATTGTTTACCACTGGGCCTGTTGTTATACACTGTTAACCACTACTCAAGTTATAAAACGTGGATATAGTAAATGAGATTGAAATCCCTCAGAGTTTTGTCATCAATCAGAACTCTAAACTCGTTTGTTCAAAACAGATATTCACCAAGGCTGAATGTTTATTAACAATTTGTTCCATTGTGTTTGTGTTTATCCTGGTTCCTACTACACAAAGTCATTAATCTTTGTATCCTCTACCACACTTAGCTTCCAGTATATTTAAAAATGAGAAATTATATGAAACTTAATTATAAAATATTATTTTCTGTCAGTATCTTCAAGAGATCTCAATCCACTTTTCCATTAGATACGACAACTCCACTCTACTAAATGTTACTTACTTCCCTGTGATGGTGGAATATGTCTTCCGCCATATGTCATATCATGTATCGAATGACCACCTTACTATTGATACATGCATCAAACACAACAGTATATTGTTACGGCCCTTATTTCTACTGATTAGCAATATCTTGGATTGTTACAGGTTAATTAATAATCATCGTCTGAACACTAAGTTTACAAATACGCACTGGTCCTGTCCGAACTGTGGTGCACTCCCCATGTCGTAGCCGGTGCTCTGCTGCTCATAATAGTTTCCTTGGAAGAAGCCATCATCCTGACCAAAACCTCCAGACATGATGATAACTGATATTATCTAAAACATAAATCATAATCAGGGTGTGAGTGAGTTGGGTTGAACACCACTTTCAGCCCACAAGGTAACAAAGTAAGAATAAAAAAATTCAAACAAAAGGTTATAGGGTCCTGTCACAACAAAGGGATGTAACTCTGCACAGAGAATTCCAGCACGTTAGATGACTAGACAAGCCTGTGCCTGACTAATATGCACAAATTGATTGAGAACATTATAAAGAAACGTGCATCAAATAATGACAACACCTTTTTAGTATCTTAAGATTAAACGAGCCAAATAAAGGCAGTCTGACCCATGAAATTATTGTCAGTGTTCAAAAACAAGTACGGTCCTGGGATCCTGGAAGTGTGCTCCTATCGTACTTAAATCTTATCGTACTTAAATCTGGAGGCACCCACCAAACTTTAACACTAGGCCTTTGATTAGACTCCTAGAATTGTCTATGTAATTTTAACATTAAATCTGTATAACATAACACTTCATGTATTTAAGGATACAGTAACAACTGGTAATATTACTTCAGAGTAAATACATTTGATGATATGATTTTCCTTGCTAATAATAAAGTAAAAGACCATCAGAAATCAGCTGGTCATTCAGGGGCCCAAGTTGCCATGTCATCTAGGGCCCAGCAAATTAATGTGCAGAGTTGCATCCCTTAGCTGTGTTAGGATTTGGTGGTCATGGTTTTAAAGGGACAGTACGTCGACAGTCCTGTGTGTTCTTAAATCATGTATGAAACAGAAGTAGAAACTAACATTTTTAGTCGACTAGTCCTTATAATGATAACATATAGCAAAACCCTTAATAATGGCAAATTTCTACTAGTCCTTATGATACCTTAACTATTGGGCAGCTTGGCAAGGACTACAGGACTGGTGCCGATTTCTAACGCTAATGAAATAATTCCCAAGTGTTCTCAAACTAAAACAATAGAGTTCCTTACAGTGAAGCCAACAATGCAGGCACTGTGCAGAGTAAACTGTCTTCAGTCTTGTTTTTTAATAGAGGCAACTTAAAGAGACAGCTTGTGTGTTCTTACTGCTGAGTACAACACACTAATTGCCAGCTAGATTAGATTAGAAGCAAGTGTTAATCAATGCCTAGACAACAATATAAATATGCCTCGGTTGGAAGAAGCCAATATCCTCTTATACCCAGAGTTCCTTGCAGCCAGCCAAGTTACATCTAACAAAGTCTGTTCATGTGATTTTCATCTGTTTCATTTTGGACGAGTCTACACATTTAGTTAGCCATACGTCATGAAATGTTTAACTTTCATTAGTGAGAACATATCCTGAAACGGGAAAAGCTATTTCCATTTGCGTACTTATCCTCCACGTCTGGTCATCGAAACCCTGGTCACTGGAGCAGAAACAGAATAAGGCGAGCACAGCAGAGTAAGCTCAGGGGTTATCAGGAATTGTTTACAAGAAAAGCTTCAGAAAGGTTGACGTCCTGTCCCTGTATATTCCACATTCTGCCTATGTATAATTGTTTTGTTGTGTCACAGAACTATAAGCTGCGTATTTGCATAAAATATGCATTATATAAACTGAAATATGCACACAAATCAAATACACAACAAAAACTATGAATACGCTTTTGAAATAAAACTAATGTGTATATTACAACTATTAGATAAAACGATTGCATGTATTACAATTAGATAAAATGATTGTGTATCAGCCAATCACAAAAATCACTTACCGAGAGTTACATTCAGAAAAACTTGTGCGACAAACAAACTTGAATGCCAAAAGATTCCAAATGAAAAGCACAATTGCCTAAACAATGTTTCTTAAAAAGTCACTGATCGCTGATTAAAAAAGCGGTGCCTTTCTGACTATGCTAGGTTTTGCAAACAAAAAAAGCTTCCCGCGGAAGGAGCCCCAAGCAGACGGTGACGGGTAACTGATAATAAATATTCATTTAGTTTTAATGATTTACTGGAGTTTTAACAAAACAGGTTTTCAAGTTAAAGTACCCAAATGTCAAGAAACAGGTGGGTCAAATATATTTGAATACCCTCTAAAAATAGTGGATACCCAATCAAAATCAAACCCCTGGGTAAAATACGGTTCGCAAATAACCAAAAGCTTATCTGGAGCTCTGGTGTCAGCATCTCATCTAGGCTCATTGGTTTCATGAAAGTGGTAAACAACCTGCATCATTTTGGTTCTTCATAAAGCTGATTTAACTGAATTAGTCAATTACTCTCAAACATAAATATATCTTTCAAATGAAAGTTTCTGTCATGTTTATTAATCAATAATCCTTTAGACACAAAATATGGTTTTATCTGTGTACTATTAATACACTCGTGCATCATGGGTTCTTAATTTCAGTATCTGATATTTCCATTCATCATAACAGTACTTAAACATTCACCTCTACTATAACTGTTTATATCTTTGATCGAAAACCGGACATTAGAAATAAAATATTGTTTTCCAAACAATTTGCAGCAGATACATCAATATTTCACACATAGCAACCAAGTAAATGTCATTTCTTCATATTTTCAACAAATAAATATTCATAGATAATCATATATCACCTTTGGTCACTCAAACTACAAGTTGCTAAAGTAAACTCAACCACGACAGCAAAGAGCAGACAACTTCACGATGATAATTCCGCTTCTGCGCAGTACAAGCCTTCCGACTTCCTTTTCCGGTCTTGACATCCACCAGGTTGGTGCTTCATGTGCACTATACAGAATAAAATCGTCAAGAATTGGCATCATTTATCCCCCATCTTGCATTAATATTAAATACGTAAAATGTTTTAAGTTATAGCTGTTGGATCGAACCAACATTTTGAGCCATTAATACTTATTTCATGAGTTATCGGGCCTTGTAGCGCTGAAGTGTATGATGTACACAAACAGGAGGTATCTCGGTCATAGGACTGGATACTTGATAAAGTTAATATGTAACAAAACCAACGGGATTTTTGTGGTCTCAATCTTCAGACGACGCATTGTTTACACATGTCAGATTCTTAGAATGTATCCCTATCATAATGTGGAGTTATTGTCGGCCTTGCAACTCTGCTACCTAATCCTACGAAATACTAAGCTAAGTAAAGGCTACAAACAAAAATATTTACAAAGATTACTATAAAAGTCAGCTTGACCAGGAGTTATTAGTCTTTTTGGTAAATCTGAGTAATTAATGTACTACCCTAATTGTATTACTGAGATGGTCAATCTGCATCCCTGCATGTAAGCTCAGATAAGTACAGTGTTCGACAATCGATACTCATGATGTCAATCACTGGATTGTCTGGTCCGGACTCGATTATTTACAGACTACCGTCATATAGCTGGGATATTACTGAGTGCGGCGTAAAAAATAATAATTGTTATGTAATAATGTAACATTGTCACCGGAAAATGTTTTCTAATCATGCAACCTCTAAAGCTCAACACAAAACAACTGTTACGTACTGTATGACTTGTTCAACATACTTTCAAAAGCTTAGTCTGGAATGGATGTCGCAAGTTTGAAACTGATACCGCAAAGCTTAAGAAAGCTGCTTTCTAAGTGGCTAACATTGACTTCCTGTTAGTCATTTCATTGGTCGGTCATAGTTCGTGATAGGTTGTTCAGACGTGACCTGTAATGGCATGTCCTCGGCTATAGCGAGAACTTGTATCTGATTTTAATGAGATTGAGGTAATCTAAGCATGTGATTAATCCTGTTTTCTTTATTTAAAGCATTAATTGTTTATTGTGAGCAAGTTTATCTCTGCAGCTGTTGAAATATGCAGCTACCTGCCGACTCATCTTGCATCAAAACACGGGCTGTGTACTCACAGGCAGATGACCACGGAGTACGCTGATCACTGTTGGATTAATGAGTGATTTCCTTAATTCGTTGCAAATTAGGTGTGTCGGAGTGCGAGACTGTCGAATTAACGGGTCTAAATAGCACTGATTTTTATCGGTTCTCATCATTAGTCTCGGATAAAGCCGATTCTCGTATTAACGAGGGTCAGATTAACGAGACTTGACTGTATATTGGTGACTGGGGTGTAATCACTGTAAACCATGAACCAATTTCTTTTCCCCATGCAAATATGTAATGATGCATTTTTATATTTTAGTCATGAAGACCATAAAATCAAGTGAGAGTGTAAGAGCTCCTGATGGAGGTAAGTGTCAAATCAGTCTTTTGGACCATGTATAGAGGATATTATATGAGTGTTCATGTCATACTATGTTTACCGACCTGTGAAGATCCGGTATAGAATAGGTCTTCATCAACCCATGCTTGCCATAAGAGGCAACTATGCTTGTCGTAAGAGGCGACTAATGGGATCGGGTGGTCAGACTCGCTTGACATCGTTGATGCATGTCACCGTATCCCAATTGCGTGGATTGATGCTCATGTCGTTATTCACTGGATTGTCTGGTCCAGAGAGTACCTCCATGGTGCCATTAGATCGTCCGTCCGGAGAGCGGAAGGCCTGGGGTTTGATCCCCGGCCGCATCATACCAAAAGAAGTTAAAAGATGGTACTTGTTGTTACCCAGTCTGGAGCTCGGCATTAAGGGGCTAAAAGGAGGACTTGGAGTCAGTATACTGTCTTATTGTGGCAGGGTTCACTCTGGGAAATTTGAAAATTTCAAATATTTCAGAGGTACACCCACACTTGCCGATACAGCACAATGTTAAAATGCCCCCATTGTATTTGAAAGTGTGGGCCTTTTTTTTAAGTTTAAGGCTAAAAGCACAAGGCCCCAACCTAGAATTATCCAAAGAGGAGTATTCATGTTAGACTGCGGCATGGTATCTCAGTGGGCTAGCACGATAAATCAGTATCAGTCTGGACTAGTACAAGCAGCCACACACACGTGCATGTACGTCGCTATATGAGTGCAATAAGCATAGGCACGACGTTAAAGCCCATTACACCTCACCTCACCTCACCTCACCTCACCTCACCTCACCAGAGGGCTTGTTTGTTTTATTGGAAGGTTATGGTAGATTAAAGATAAGACAGAAATGGCACTACACTCTTGGTAGTCAATGAGGACTACCATCATTTTCGCTTGTCCTCAGCAGAATTTAGTTGTCATGGGCTAGCTGACAAGCGTGAACTTTTTAAGACTGCATGTATTACAAGTAATAGTGCTGATTCTGAGCATGTAAGTTTTAGTTATATAGCTTGAATATTGCTGAGTGCGGCGTTAAACAACAAACGACAAAGCCTTCAAGTTTAACCTGATGATGTCTGTTGCAGTGACTCTTAAGGTTCACTCCCGAACTGTTACTGTTTTTGGACCTCGTGGAAAGCTTGTGCGCAGTTTCCGTCACTTGCCAGTGGACATGAAGATCAAGAACGGCAAGATCCTCACCGTCGACAAGTGGTTCGGCAAGCACAAGGAATTGGCTGCCACAAGGACTGTCTGCTCACACGTTGAGAACATGATCAAGGGGGTTACCAAGGTAGCTTCTAAAAGCATTAAGAACTGGCACTGGTCCTTAAACTAGTGTTGGGAGTTTTTTGTGAATTTAAAGATACATCATTCATTTGACATATTTACCTCCTCGATCAGTGTATGATTTTCTTAACCATATTAATAATAATATTCAAATCATTTCAATATTATTAATATGGATAAGAAAATCATACATTGATGGAGGAGGTAAAAATGTTGTTGTTGACTGTCCCACATTTCCAGCCCATGCCATTTATTGAGTCGATTAGACTGGACTCCTCGCTTCAGATCATATCTTGTTGATTTTAGCGGATGTGTATCAGGTAAACTGGTCCCTTTAAGGGTGTGTGTGGCTTGGGAGAGGGGAGATTAATGGGGAGGGTCATGAACATTGCAAAATTTATTACAGCTATTTTTGTTTGAATGGTGAGGGGAATGAAAAATTGATAGTTCTATTTCTTTATCAAACAATTTGTCATGGGGGTCATATGCTGGAGTACCACACAGGGTATATGTGGTTTATGCATCCCACATTCGGCTTTATGGTACCATCAATAGTCAAGTGGTATAAATCCCAACTATGGCCGCATAAAACAACATATAGAGTATGTATCTTGCCGACATGTTTCTATCTGCCGTTGTACAAGAATTACAACAAATTGAAAATTGAAGGAAAACAGCTGTTCGACTGAGCTGAGGTTAGCTTGTGCTGTGTCACGGGACATTTATTGACTCGTAAATATTGTGCAACCTTTCGTAGTGGGTTCCGAGAGATTATTCTCCAACTCAGGAACTCAGTGGAGCCTGTTCTCATTGTGGTGGGGTAGGAGGGATTTATTCTCCTGCTCAGAAAGTTAGAAGTCAGACGTTGTATTTTGTCAAGATCACATGAACTAACCAGACTCAACATTCTGACGTCGAGACAAGACAACAAAATGTGATACAGTCCCAAGACCAATCCCGCCATACCAACCACCATGTACAGTAAATGACCAGTATCTTAGGCCTAGGCATGGCCAAGTGGCTGAAGTTGTAGACTGAAGTTCAGCCAGTGAAATCAAACAAAATCATTTTCTAGCCATCATGACAAACGGTGGGCTAATGGCAGTTTCTAGCCCTGCTTTAGATCTGGGTGTCACTTGGGAAATGTCGGCCTGCTAACTTGTGAAGATCCCTTGTCTTGTGATAGGGCTACCATGTCTAGTTGGCCTGTACTGCATTGTTGATCACTACATTTTGTTCCAGGGATTTTTGTACAAGATGCGTGCCGTGTATGCCCATTTCCCAATCAACATTGTGATCAGCAATGAAAATACTACCGTGGACATCAGGAACTTCTTGGGGGAGAAGTTCACCCGCAAGGTGGAGATGATGCCGGGGGTCACCTGCACCCCCTCCGGCAGCAAGGACGAGTTCATTATCCAGGGAAACGACATTGAGCTGGTGTCACGATCAGGTGGGTGTCAAGGGTTATCTGCCCTTATGTGAGAACCACTCTCAGCGATAGAAACTAACAGTTTTGGTCCACTTGACCTTATGATGAAAACATATAGCTAAACCCTTAATAATGGGAAATTTCTACTTTCAAGGTATTTTACCCATGTATTTTAAAATCATTGGGTATCAGTAATTCTATCTGGGTATTCAAGTTTCTGTTACCCACTAGTTTTTACACATGTGGGTATTAAAGTTAAATATTTAAAAACACTATTCATCAAGTCACTGCAAATTGGTGTCGTCTGGGTTCGAGAGCTTTATAGGACTCAAAAATACCACGATACTTCCACAAGAAAGTGTGATGGCAAAGGATCATGATGTAACTGTCATCGTGGAGTTGTGCAAGGTTGACGGAATGCCCGTTTATTATTTCAAGATAAGTTGCTGATTTGCTAATCGAATATGCAAGGTTACTTCACAATATTTTGATGATACGCACAAGTTTTATTTTTGTAGCGTATCTGTAATGTTCGTTGTATATTTGATACGCTTGGATTTTATTTTACTGCGTATTTCTGCATTTCTGATGCATATTTTACGCAGATACGCAGCTTATCTGGAGCTCTGCTTTACCTTTTGATACCTTAACTATTGGGCAGTTTGGCAAGGACTGTAAGACTGGTGCCAATTTCTAATGCTGTCTCTGAGGATCCTGCGGTTCTGTTTATTTGTTGTTTATGCCGCACTCAGCAATATTCCAGCTATATGGCGATGGTCTATAAATATTCGAGTCTGGACTAGCAATCCACGCAAATTAGGATACAACCAAGTCAGCAAGCCTGACCAGTGACCATCCAATCCTGTTCGTATCCTGTTAGCATGGGTTGCTGAAGACCTATTCTAACCCAGATCTTCACAGGTCTGATCTTGGGTTAGAATTGTCCCCAAACGAGATATGTTAGTTGTACGAGGCAACTTAATGGAATAATTGGTCTGATGCAGTGAAGTGTTTGATAATGTTGGTTTTGAGTAAAACTGCACCAATGCGAACAGAACATGGTTGCACTTTGGCCTCAGCACAGGTCACTCTCATATCCTTTGGCCGTCAGCAGTTGAAAGGAACCTAGAGCTGCAAGATTGTCTGAAGCCCTTAGAATTCCTAGTCCTGCGTCATAGTAAAACAACCTCCTCAATGGCAATAATGAGACCTTCTTGACCTAAAAGTCCAGATTCTATTATTGATTCCAATGACAGGTGTTGGTCATACAGCTAGAATATTGTTGTTTGTGTCTGGGAACTACCCTAAACCTGGGGCATCAAAATGCTAATTGGGTTGAATAGTCCCTAGTGGGGTAGCCTAGTGGTTAAAGTGTTTGCTCGTCATGATGAAGGCCTAGGTTTGATTCCCTTTATGGGTTTAATGTGTGAAGCTCATTTCTGGTTTTCCTGCCGTGATATTGCTAGAATATTGCGTAATGCTGCGAGAAACAGACCTCCCTCTCTCTCTCTCTCCTCTCTCCTCTCTCCTCTCTCTCCTCTCTCTCTCTCTCAGAATATGTATTGGAAAGCACACAGATCTATCAATGGGTAATAATGATCATGTTCATTGAGCTTTGAATAATTTAATACCTAAGTGCACTAGCCTAGAATGTGACATTAAACCCAGTTCGCCTCACCTCACTCCTTACTGACTTGTGTGTGTGTTATCAGCGTTAGAAATTGGCACTAGTCCTGTAGTCCTTGCTAAGCTGCCCAATATTTAAGGTGTCGTAAGGACTAGTAGAAATTTGACAATTCTAAGGGTTTTGCTATACGTTATGATAAGGACTAGTGGACTAAATATGTTAGTTTCTACTGCTGTTTATGGGTTGTGGGTGACCTGTGTCTAAGACGCTGCAATTACCTGTGCAGAGTTGCATCCCTCAGGTATGTCAGAAACTTAAGATCGTTTATATAAGATCCACTATACCTGTGCTGGCGAGTTTCCACAAAGACGTCTACAATGTGCATAATTTCAAACCTGTGAAGTTCCGGAATAGAATAGGTCTTCAGCAACCCATGCTTGCCATAAAAGGCGACTATGCTTGTCGTAAGAGGCGACTAACAGGATCGGGTGGTCAGCCTCGCTGACTTGACTGATGCATGTCATTGTATCCCAATTGCGTGGATCGATGTTCATGATGTCAATCATGGATTGTCTGGTCCAGACTCGATTATTTTTCAGACCGCTGTCATATAGCTGGAATATTGCTGAGTGCGGCGTTAAATAACAAACAACAAAGCATAACTTCAGGCTTTCCTCCAACATCAAGCTCATAAACCGTGACCTAACTGGAACTCTGATGAAGGCATTGTTGCCGCGACCCGCTCACCGACTGCTTCGTGTTTCAGCTGCCCTGATCCAGCAGTCCACCATGGTGAAGAAGAAGGACATCAGGAAGTTCCTGGACGGGATCTACGTGTCCCAGAAGACGACAATTGTCAAGGATGAATAAATAAAGTATTCACTGTGGGACTAAGTGTTGTGTTATTGTATTTCCTGCAGAGATGGAAAATCTGCCGTCTGTTGATGTCAGTCATCTTCCGGAGGCAAGGGAGTTAACTGACTATTAAGGTCCAGTTTCCACCCTTGCCGAACTAGGCTGCCATTATGGAGTTATATTTTGGCTTGACTAATGAGGCTATGCATAGTCCAATCAAAACTGCGTAACAAAATCGACATATGGATCCTAAACTGCCGTGCAAATTTCGGTCAATCGCAGGATTTGCAAAGCATGTGTACCGGCAACTTGGTGTCAACACATATTTTCCAAATCTTTTCATGTTTTTAATCAAGGTGCTAAAATGATTTAAGGCATTTCGCGAAAGGAAGACCCGTTTTATCACAAAATAGATGTTGATTATTGATCAGATCGTCTTGACTGGGCGCAGCTATTTGTAAATGCAAGTGATATGAGAGGTGGATTCTGATTGGTCTATAGGAGGGATATAGAAGGGACATAACTCGTAATAGCCACTGGTGGAGCTACCATCGAGCCAGAAATTCCGCTTAGTTTGGCAAGGGTTGAAA
The DNA here is from genome assembly GCF_023055435.1 of Haliotis rufescens. Classification (NCBI taxonomy): domain Eukaryota; kingdom Metazoa; phylum Mollusca; class Gastropoda; order Lepetellida; family Haliotidae; genus Haliotis; species Haliotis rufescens. The sequence continues at coordinate 3,161,746 of NW_025964057.1, forward strand.
CTGGACTTTTAAAGTTGGTGAACGCCCGTGCTTTGGGAAGATGAATGTCTGAACTCCTTGGTACCAATCTCAAACTTGAACCACAAGACAGGATCTCAAGTTATACATCTTATTTCTGTCTAGTAAGCTCAGCTGAGAACTATTTGAGGTGAAAGTTATTTCCAGTGCCTGTGTGACACAAATATAGACAATACTTCAGTAGTGTTCTGTGGTAACAGCAGTCCCAGCAGCATTCTGCAACCAATATTTGATAATTCTGCATAAATTTCTGCAAAGCTTTGAGCTAGTTTTTGTAGATTTCCTAGTTTTACACCTGTCTGACTTATGGCAGGCATTTTGGTGACAAACTTGCAGTCATTGGTGTAAAAAAACAGCAGTGTTCTTGCCAAGAGACTGAACAAGGGGGTGGACAGGGACCCCTTCAGCATAAAATACATAGCGTCATTTTCAAGAATTGTGTGGCCTCGCTCTTTGAGAGATTTGTCGTGATAGATCAGATGTACCACTCCAGGTCCTGCTCATTTACCACCTTGAATGACTGAATGCAAACCCAGCCTGCAATATTCAGGCTAGTCCCATCTAAATTGTGTGAGGATCCAATGATGGTAGTCTTCAGTGACTAGTGGCATTTGAGGGCTGTAATTCTGAACAAGTTCTGAATATTTAAAACTGAATGAAACCGACAAAATGTGAAATAGTGAACATTTTTGGCTTGTGATAATAGTTTCATTTACATGTGGTGCATTTGCATTCGGCAAATACACTGCAGAATTTTAGTCAGAGTAGAAGGCTAGTTCTAAGTATGTAAAAGTTGCATAGGTTAAGTGAGTATGGTTTTACGTCACATTTAGCAATATCACAGCGGGCATAGGTTTAGTGAAACGAACAGTCGATGTTTGAACTGTGCTTTGTATCAATTAAGTCATTCCAAATAATTATTTGAGGTGTTGGATACATGGAAATGAGTCGGTCATTGTGATCCACACAGTTGGGATTTGATGACATGATATCAACGAAGTCTCCAAGGCTACCACCCAATCAATTCAGTCGCCTCTTATTATCTGGGAAACCATACCTTTACCTGGAATCCACACAGGTGCCCGATATCGTGGTCATCAGAAACAGTACCAGTGCAATAGGCAGGCAAAGAACACTAAATCATTTACACAAGTTTTAGTTTGGGTTAAAGCAACAATTACTATGTTATCTGAGTTCACATATACAAAACTTTCTGAATTCCCAAATGTCTATTACGATCACGATTACTAAATGACAAGAGTGTCGAACGATGTTGCCTATCCTATCTGTAAAGCCAAACTGAAATTATAACGACACCGTGTGGTCGACACGTGGCGCATATGCATGCTTTGAGATCTGTATCCGCGAAGTAAAGCAGTGTGTGTGCGCGAACTGTCTTCACACAAACGAAACAGAGCGACCAGTTCGGAAACCTCGCATACTTACAGAAGTACGAGAAAAAATAATATACATCCTGTGATGACAATACCCTTTTGTCCATATGGTGTTCGAAAAAGAACCAGCTTCACAAACCCTTTTGGTTTCAATACCCATATCCCCAGTTCTTTCTTCTGGTCTTGGAGTGAGTAAGTTGGGTTTAACGCCGCTTTTAACAGTATTACAGTTATATCACGGCGTGTCAGCTTAATGTGGGAGGAAAGCCCGAAGTGATGCAGGTCTCAGACGTTTACCACTTCAGTGAAACCCACGTGCACGGGTATGGTGCTGACAAACATTGAAACATAATCGGGGCGAACCGGGATTCGAACCCACAATCATAGGTTTCTGGCGTGCCTAAGGGACGCAACTCTGCACAGCAAATCGCGGCGCCATAGACGACTGGGCCATCCGTGCCCCCTCTGGTCTTGGAGTGGGGATGCGAAGGTCACTATAATGGCACCATATTGGAGCAGATGACCTTGATCTAACGGTGCTGGAACAGATGACCTTGAAAGATTTCGGTCACCAGGTTTGATGAGATCCTGTACACACAAACACATTCCATTCTCTGGAGCAGCATCTCCCCGGGCTTTCCCCCAACATCAAGCTATGATATCACAGGAATACTGTTCACATCAGTGTTAATCAAACTCAAGCATTCCAATATAGATTTAAAGGAGCAGGTGTATCAGGTATTTTCCCGGCAGGGTTTTGGGGCAGACTGGTCCCAGTACTGGTTTGCCGGCACCAGATTTGGATTTGTCTTGCTGACTGGTTCTATCAAGGCATGTCATCACAGGCACAGGGGCTTGTAACGCAGAAAATAGCAGCTCCAAGATATAAGGCCAACCCAGTGTCAGGATACCATATAAAAGGAATAAAGTATACTGACACTGGATGTGACCATATATCTTGTCGCTGCTATTTTTTGCGTTACACGCCCCTGTGATCACAGGTACGTTGCGATCATAATTTCGGAGAAAATGGGATTTGAACTCGTTACCAACAGGTCCTTTGATCTTACAGAGGCAATTCTGCAGGGAGTTTAACGCCTTCACCACTGTTAGCTGGTTTAAGGCCGCTTTGAACAGTATTTCAGAAGACCAGGATGACCTCTTGAACACAGGCGTGCCCAGAGACTCACAGCGGGTTCCCTAGTTCTTAAATGTGGCACAGAAGCTGCCTTTCAAAGTCACACATGAAAAGTCTAAGCATGTTCTTTGAAATGTTTCGTTGTGTTTACTGTCATGAATGTTGCAGGCAACACTTTCATTCTGTGAAAGGTTAAATTGATGTAGTCATGTTACACTGTCTTGAGAGAATATGTTCCGATGTCTGGGCTTGGTGACAAGCTAGACCCCGCCAAAAACAGACACGCCTTGTTGGAAACACGCGGGATGTCTTCAAACAGGAAGTAAACGTTCTCAATCCCACCCATGCCGTTTGAAAACAAATCCAACATAACAGCTTACTTTCTGAAATCAACCAGATTGACTACTTCCAGATGTGGACAAGTTTGTCACTTGAGCAAGGCTTACAACCGTTAAATATCAGTGTTGCCACGGACCCGTGAAGATCCGGGGTAGAATAGGTCTTCAGCAACCCATGCTTGACGTTAAAGGCGACTATGCTTGTATGAGGCGACTAACGGGATCGGGTGGTCAGGCTCGGTGACTTGGTTGATGCATGTCATCGTGTCCCAATTGCGTGGATCGATGCTCATGATATCAATCACTGGATTCTCTGGTCCAAACTCGATTATTTACAGACCGCCGTCATATAGCTGGAATATTGCTGAGTGCGGCGTTAAACAACAAACAAACAAACAGTGTCGCCACCGTTACGGGAAACATGTTTTGAAGCGCTCGTAAATTGGCGTTGAGGGCCTTATTCGTGTGATGTGTCATTGAGCTGTGTCGTCACGATATGGCTGAAATACCGCCGATGTGACGTTAAATCTTAACTCACTCACTCACTCATTGAGCTGTGACGGCAACTGTACTTACGGACGTGATTAAGCAACGATTCTGTTCTCACCGATTACACTCGTGTAAGTCTAGTCACTGTGATGTGGGACGTATTTCTGAGGTCTGCGTCAAGGATGTCTTTCTTACATTTTTTTTGTAACAGACAGGGTCTTAACTTATTCCTAGATCACTTCACCGATCCAGGCTATGATGAGCAGGTATCGAGCTCTATAAGATAGAAACGATACCTCTCTTCGCCAAGCTCTATCAATCCCATCCCATTGGGATATATACGGCTGTTTCCAAACGTTTTCACATATTTATCATTTCATGGCTGTACTGGAGACGAAAGGACATTTTTTGTCTAAAATATAATTGTATAAACATTTTGTTTTTCAAGGTGATGAAGGATATGGATTACAGGGAATGTTGTTTACGCCATAGTGCAGTTGTATCACGACGGTCTAAATAATCGCGCCAAAAATGAGACGTCAATCATAACGCTGTCCTATAATCATGAGTGAGTGAATGTTGTTTAAAGTCGTAGTCGGCAATAGTCCAGCTGTGCCGCACATGAGAACGCCCCTTGAACATCCGGGTTCCAATTGTTCTTCAGCAACTCCAGCTTGTGGTAAGAGGCGACGACCTGTGACCGTCGTCATAAAGCTGGCATAGCTGGAGTTACACATCAATCCACGGGGGCCCGGGTAGCCCGGTCGTCTAAGGCGCCGCGGTTCGCTGTGCAGAGTTGCGTCCCTTGGGCACACCAGAAAACTATGATTGAGGGTTCGAATCCCGATTCGCCCCGATTATGTTTCAAGGTTTGTCGGCACCAAACCCATGCTCGTGGGTTTCACCGAAGTGGTAAACAGCCCGAGACCTGCATCACTTCGGGCTTTCCTCCCACATTAAGCTGACACGCCGTGATATAACTGGAATAATGTTAAACCCGGCTCACTCACTCACATCAACCCATGCAATCTGCTAAGTCACATAGCCTGACCACCAGATCCACATTGTATATGTAATGACAAGCTTGGAATCCTGGGCACCTATGTTGACCCGTATTCGCGAAGGTGAGGAGTGACTGAAACATTCTACACGCTAATGCTGTCAACTTCATCATTGCCAGTGGCAGTCTTTATTAAGACGCAATTAACCTCTCTCAAAACCCTTTCCTGGACAACAATCACCAGCCAATATGAAACAAATAACTAAATGCGGTCGTTTGTGCTGTTGTCTAATCTATAGTGTTCAATGCATGACTACCTAACGCTAGATGCTGGAGCAAGCCTCACCTGCGAACACCTGGGCCCACTTGCACAAAGCGATCTTAGCGCTAAGACTATTGTAAGCCTATGTTAAAGTATGGGGGTTACGATCATCTTAGCGCTACGATGGTGTTGTCACTGGTGTCACCACTACTTCATAGTGATTCATAAACACAACGGACAGCTTTAGATCCTATCTTACTTGTTACATCCAAATTGAAATACAAACTAACTAGTAAGATCAGCCACAGGCTATACACGACATCGAGGGGTTTTGATTCAATCGTGCCGACACACTACATGCATTTATAAAAATGCGTTTAGAATGTAAACACATACAAGATATGTTTAGATCTAAATAGGTTTAGGAATATTTTTTATTATCCAAAACGGAACATACATTCGGTGTCTAAACACATGAAATTATCAATCGTCTCACAGCCTAAAACACCACCTAAACACAACATCCCCATAATCTAGAATTTAGAATTTTAACATGTTTAGAATTTGAAATCAAAAGTCAAATATGATTAAAATGTATAATGTCTATTGAAATTGCAAATCTGATTCAGAGACACTTGAATGACAAACGTGTTTGGGTTAGGATTTAGGATCTAAACACATTTTTACAGTGTGCTACTGGGTGTCAGTATCTATAAAGAGCATATACGTCTTACATCCTTTGGGCTATGTCTCGCGTACCGCTTCTGTTGTGTAAGTATCCAGGAATATATACGTCTTACATCCTTTGGTCTCTGTCTCGCGTACCGTTTCTGTTGTGTAAGTATCTAGGAATATATACGTCTTACATCCTTTGGGCTATGTCTCGCGTACCGCTTCTGTTGTGTAAGTATCTAGGAATATATACGTCTTACATCCTTTGGGCTATGTCTCGCGTACCGCTTCTGTTGTGTAAGTATCCAGGAATATATACGTCTTACATCCTTTGGGCTATGTCTCGCGTACCGCTTCTGTTGTGTAAGTATCCAGGAATATATACGTCTTACATCCTTTGGGCTATATCTCGCGTACCGCTTCTGTTGTGTAAGTATCTAGGAATATATACGTCTTACATCCTTTGGGCTATGTCTCGCGTACCGCTTCTGTTGTGTAAGTATCCAGGAATATATACGTCTTACATCCTTTGGTTCGATGTCTCGCGTACCGCTTCTGTTGTGTAAGTATCCAGGAATATATACGTCTTACATCCTTTGGGCTATGTCTCGCGTACCGCTTCTGTTGTGTAAGTATCCAGGAATATATAGGTCTTACATCCTTTGGGCTATGTCTCGCGTACCGCTTCTGTTGTGTAAGTATCTAGGAATATATACGTCTTACATCCTTTGGGCTATGTCTCGTGTACCGCTTCTGTTGTGTAAGTATCTAGGAACATATACGTCTTACATCCTTTGGGCTATGTCTCGCGTACCGCTTCTGTTGTGTAAGTATCTAGGAATATATACGTCTTACATCCTTTGGGCTATGTCTCGCGTACCGCTTCTGTTGTGTAAGTATCCAGGAATATATACGTCTTACATCCTTTGGGCTATGTCTCGCGTACCGCTTCTGTTGTGTAAGTATCTAGGAATATATACGTCTTACATCCTTTGGGCTATGTCTCGCGAACCGCTTCTGTTGTGTAAGTATCTAGGAATATATACGTCTTACATCCTTTGGGCTATGTCTCGCGTACCGCTTCTGTTGTGTAAGTATCCAGGAATATATACGTCTTACATCCTTTGGGCTATGTCTCGCGTACCGCTTCTGTTGTGTAAGTATCCAGGAATATATACGTCTTACATCCTTTGGGCTATGTCTCGCGTACCGCTTCTGTTGTGTAAGTATCTAGGAATATATACGTCTTACATCCTTTGGTCTATGTCTCGCGTACCGCTTCTGTTGTGTAAGTATCCAGGAATATATACGTCTTACATCCTTTGGGCTATGTCTCGCGTACCGCTTCTGTTGTGTAAGTATCCAGGAATATATACGTCTTACATCCTTTGGGCTATGTCTCGCGTACCGCTTCTGTTGTGTAAGTATCCAGGAATATATACGTCTTACATCCTTTGGGCTATGTCTCGCGTACCGCTTCTGTTGTGTAAGTATCCAGGAATATATACGTCTTACATCCTTTGGGCTATGTCTCGCGTACCGCTTCTGTTGTGTAAGTATCTAGGAATATATACGTCTTACATCCTTTGGGCTATGTCTCGCGTACCGCTTCTGTTGTGTAAGTATCCAGGAATATATACGTCTTACATCCTTTGGGCTATGTCTCGCGTACCGCTTCTGTTGTGTAAGTATCTAGGAATATATACGTCTTACATCCTTTGGTCTATGTCTCGCGTACCGCTTCTGTTGTGTAAGTATCTAGGAATATATACGTCTTACATCCTTTGGACTATGTCTCGCGTACCGCTTCTGTTGTGTAAGTATCTAGGAATATATACGTCTTACATCCTTTGGGCTATGTCTCGCGTACCGCTTCTGTTGTGTAAGTATCCAGGAATATATACGTCTTACATCCTTTGGGCTATGTCTCGCGTACCGCTTCTGTTGTGTAAGTATCTAGGAATATATACGTCTTACATCCTTTGGGCTATGTCTCGCGTACCGCTTCTGTTGTGTAAGTATCCAGGAATATATATGTCTTACATCCTTTGGGCTATGTCTCGCGTACCGCTTCTGTTGTGTAAGTATCTAGGAATATATACGTCTTACATCCTTTGGTCTATGTCTCGCGTACCGCTTCTGTTGTGTAAGTATCTAGGAATATATACGTCTTACATCCTTTGGGCTATGTCTCGCGTACCGCTTCTGTTGTGTAAGTATCTAGGAATATATACGTCTTACATCCTTTGGTCTATGTCTCGCGTACCGCTTCTGTTGTGTAAGTATCTAGGAATATATACGTCTTACATCCTTTGGGCTATGTCTCGCGTACCGCTTCTGTTGTGTAAGTATCTAGGAATATATACGTCTTACATCCTTTGGGCTATGTCTCGCGTACCGCTTCTGTTGTGTAAGTATCCAGGAATATATACGTCTTACATCCTTTGGGCTATGTCTCGCGTACCGCTTCTGTTGTGTAAGTATCTAGGAATATATACGTCTTACATCCTTTGGTCTATGTCTCGCGTACCGCTTCTTTTGTGTAAGTATCTAGGAATATATACGTCTTACATCCTTTGGGCTATGTCTCGCGTACCGCTTCTGTTGTGTAAGTATCTAGGAATATATACGTCTTACATCCTTTGGGCTATGTCTCGCGTACCGCTTCTGTTGTGTAAGTATCTAGGAATATATACGTCTTACATCCTTTGGGCTATGTCTCGCGTACCGCTTCTGTTGTGTAAGTATCCAGGAATATATACGTCTTACATCCTATGGTCTATGTCTCGCGTACCGCTTCTTTTGTGTAAGTATCTAGGAATATATACGTCTTACATCCTTTGGGCTATGTCTCGCGTACCGCTTCTGTTGTGTAAGTATCTAGGAATATATACGTCTTACATCCTTTGGGCTATGTCTCGCGTACCGCTTCTGTTGTGTAAGTATCTAGGAATATATACGTCTTACATCCTTTGGGCTATGTCTCGCGTACCGCTTCTGTTGTGTAAGTATCCAGGAATATATACGTCTTACATCCTTTGGGCTATGTCTCGCGTACCGCTTCTGTTGTGTAAGTATCCAGGAATATATACGTCTTACATCCTTTGGGCTATGTCTCGCGTACCGCTTCTGTTGTGTAAGTATCTAGGAATATATACGTCTTACATCCTTTGGTCTATGTCTCGCGTACCGCTTCTGTTGTGTAAGTATCCAGGAATATATACGTCTTACATCCTTTGGGCTATGTCTCGCGTACCGCTTCTGTTGTGTAAGTATCTAGGAATATATACGTCTTACATCCTTTGGTCTATGTCTCGCGTACCGCTTCTGTTGTGTAAGTATCTAGGAATATATATGTCTTACATCCTTTGGGCTATGTCTCGTGTACCGCTTCTGTTGTGTAAGTATCTAGGAATATATACGTCTTACATCCTTTGGTCTATGTCTCGCGTACCGTTTCTGTTGTGTAAGTATCCAGGAATATATATGTCTTACATCCTTTGGGCTATGTCTCGCGTACCGCTTCTGTTGTGTAAGTATCTAGGAATATATACGTCTTACATCCTTTGGGCTATGTCTCGCGTACCGTTTCTGTTGTGTAAGTATCTAGGAATATATACGTCTTACATCCTTTGGGCTATGTCTCGCGTACCGCTTCTGTTGTGTAAGTATTCAGGAATATATACGTCTTACATCCTTTGGGCTATGTCTCGCGTACCGCTTCTGTTGTGTAAGTATCTAGGAATATATACGTCTTACATCCTTTGGGCTATGTCTCGCGTACCGCTTCTGTTGTGTAAGTATCTAGGAATATATACGTCTTACATCCTTTGGGCTATGTCTCGCGTACCGCTTCTGTTGTGTAAGTATCCAGGAATATATACGTCTTACATCCTATGGTCTATGTCTCGCGTACCGCTTCTTTTGTGTAAGTATCTAGGAATATATACGTCTTACATCCTTTGGGCTATGTCTCGCGTACCGCTTCTGTTGTGTAAGTATCTAGGAATATATACGTCTTACATCCTTTGGGCTATGTCTCGCGTACCGCTTCTGTTGTGTAAGTATCTAGGAATATATACGTCTTACATCCTTTGGGCTATGTCTCGCGTACCGCTTCTGTTGTGTAAGTATCCAGGAATATATACGTCTTACATCCTTTGGGCTATGTCTCGCGTACCGCTTCTGTTGTGTAAGTATCCAGGAATATATACGTCTTACATCCTTTGGGCTATGTCTCGCGTACCGCTTCTGTTGTGTAAGTATCTAGGAATATATACGTCTTACATCCTTTGGTCTATGTCTCGCGTACCGCTTCTGTTGTGTAAGTATCCAGGAATATATACGTCTTACATCCTTTGGGCTATGTCTCGCGTACCGCTTCTGTTGTGTAAGTATCTAGGAATATATACGTCTTACATCCTTTGGTCTATGTCTCGCGTACCGCTTCTGTTGTGTAAGTATCTAGGAATATATATGTCTTACATCCTTTGGGCTATGTCTCGTGTACCGCTTCTGTTGTGTAAGTATCTAGGAATATATACGTCTTACATCCTTTGGTCTATGTCTCGCGTACCGTTTCTGTTGTGTAAGTATCCAGGAATATATATGTCTTACATCCTTTGGGCTATGTCTCGCGTACCGCTTCTGTTGTGTAAGTATCTAGGAATATATACGTCTTACATCCTTTGGGCTATGTCTCGCGTACCGTTTCTGTTGTGTAAGTATCTAGGAATATATACGTCTTACATCCTTTGGGCTATGTCTCGCGTACCGCTTCTGTTGTGTAAGTATTCAGGAATATATACGTCTTACATCCTTTGGGCTATGTCTCGCGTACCGTTTCTGTTGTGTAAGTATCCAGGAATATATACGTCTTACATCCTTTGGGCTATGTCTCGCGTACCGCTTCTGTTGTGTAAGTATCTAGGAATATATACGTCTTACATCCTTTGGGCTATGTCTCGCGTACCGCTTCTGTTGTGTAAGTATCTAGGAATATATACGTCTTACATCCTTTGGTCTATGTCTCGCGTACCGCTTCTGTTGTGTAAGTATCTAGGAATATATACGTCTTACATCCTTTGGGCTATGTCTCGCGTACCGCTTCTGTTGTGTAAGTATCCAGGAATATATACGTCTTACATCCTTTGGGCTATGTCTCGCGTACCGCTTCTGTTGTGTAAGTATCCAGGAATATATACGTCTTACATCCTATGGTCTATGTCTCGCGTACCGCTTCTTTTGTGTAAGTATCTAGGAATATATACGTCTTACATCCTTTGGGCTATGTCTCGCGTACCGCTTCTGTTGTGTAAGTATCCAGGAATATATACGTCTTACATCCTTTGGGCTATGTCTCGCGTACCGCTTCTATTGTGTAAGTATCCAGGAATATATACGACTTACATCCTTTGGGCTATGTCTCGCGTACCGCTTCTGTTGTGTAAGTATCTAGGAATATATACGTCTTACATCCTTTGGGCTATGTCTCGCGTACCGCTTCTGTTGTGTAAGTATCCAGGAATATATACGTCTTACATCCTTTGGTCTATGTCTCGCGTACCGCTTCTGTTGTGTAAGTATCCAGGAATATATACGTCTTACATCCTTTGGGCTATGTCTCGCGTACCGCTTCTGTTGTGTAAGTATCCAGGAATATATACGTCTTACATCCTTTGGGCTATGTCTCGCGTACCGCTTCTGTTGTGTAAGTATCTAGGAATATATACGTCTTACATCCTTTGGGCTATGTCTCGCGTACCGCTTCTGTTGTGTAAGTATCCAGGAATATATACGTCTTACATCCTTTTTTCTATATCTCGCGTACCGCTTCTGTTGTGTAAGTATCTAGGAATATATACGTCTTACATCCTTTGGGCTATGTCTCGCGTACCGCTTCTGTTGTGTAAGTATCCAGGAATATATACGTCTTACATCCTTTGGGCTATGTCTCGCGTACCGCTTCTGTTGTGTAAGTATCTAGGAATATATACGTCTTACATCCTTTGGTTCGATGTCTCGCGTACCGCTTCTGTTGTGTAAGTATCCAGGAATATATAGGTCTTACATCCTTTGGTCTATGTCTCGCGTACCGCTTCTGTTGTGTAAGTATCTAGGAATATATACGTCACACGAAGGTTTAGTTTGGGCACAAACCCTAAAATAGCCTAACAATTAAAAGCTACAATTGACACAACAGTGCGCAAGTATGAAATAATAATGTAAAGCAAAGATTTAACTTTGTATTGAGTGTCGCATATAAACACTGTCCGGAAGCTACATTTAAGTTTCTGAAAGGCATTTAGAAGTGATACACATTAGGAAGAGAATTTATGGATGTCAACGTCTTTATGATCTGGAACACCACGTTTTGGAGTCTATGCTTACTCCTTCATCAGGTGATCACTAAGCTACATTTAGTTCAAATAGTGACTAAAAGGTTTTAAAACTTATCTTACCATTGCTCCAAGTGCTCGGGCAGAGGTTATATAAGGCTCGGTAGGAATCTCAAGGTTTATCGTCAAGCGAGAAAATGGAAGCTTCCTACCAAGTTCCAGTTTGGTGTGGACAGCGCTAGATAATCACATATGTACCAGGCAAGTGGTTGATAACATGAGCATTGATCCAGGCCACCGGGGCACGATGACACATAGTCAGCTAGGTCACACTTTGTACCCAGCCCGTGAAGATCTGGGTCGGAATAGGTCTTCAGGAACCCATGCTTGCCGTAACAGGCGAATATGCTTATCTTAAGAGGCAACTAACGGGATCGGGTAATTAGGTTCGCTGAATTGGTTGATGCATGTCATCGTATCCCAAAGGCGTGGATCGATGCTCATGATGTCAATCACTGGTATGTCTGTTCCAGACCGCCGTCATGTAGCTGGAATATTGCTGAGTGCGGCAAACAAACAAACGCTGCACCCACTAGGCCCTCATTTGTCGTCACGTATGATATTCATGGGGAACTGATTTTCGTCTGTGAATGTAACTTGAATTAAAGGCATCAAGTCCCTTGTTTGCATATTTTAAATTCAAGAACATGATGCTTTTGTCTAATTCAGTGGAGGTTGTTTCTCATCTGGCCAAACGTTTCAAAGCAATATCAAGAACTATTCCCTCTGTGGGCTCTTACTGTTTGTAGACCCGCCATCAACAAACGTTGCTTGATTCGTTTGATTCTTCCAATCACACAGCGTATAGTCTTGTTCTTACTTTGTGAGGTCCCAATGGCGCCTTACGGAGAGGCAAAAACATCTTCCAAATGAATGGTGTCACTTGACCATCGTCCTTTCTTGTGACCAGGGCCCCGTTCCACAAAGCGGTCTTAGCGCAACGGCTATCGTAAGCCAGTGTTAAAGTATGGGAGTCACGACCACCTTAGTGCTAAGATCGCTTTGTGGAACGGGGCCCAGGAAGGAACCCATCGCCGACTGACACACTCTTTGGTCATCTGGCAGGCGTCTTCTCGATGGAGATCTTGCGTCTGGACGTTTCCGTTATCTCTACGGCGTAAAGGCGTTTCTTTTATCTCCAGGTTGTGAAAAAGCAATGCAAAAAAAGTAATGTTACAAATTAACAAGTGTAGCTGTGATTGCATGATTTATTGAAGCGCCATAAAATACCGTTAACCTGCATCTGTACCAACACAATAATGTTGCGGGTTAATCCACTTCCAAATAAAATCAGATCAAGTCACTAATAAACACTTATTTGGCATCACAAACAAGATAACAAACTAAATACGAGTAGTACATACAGAGATATGATTACTCGAAGAAAGAATGAGTGAGTGAGTTCCAGCAACCGTCACGATAGAGGACACCAGACCAACCAACCACTGCGCTATACCACGCTCAGACAAAGGTGGACCCCATAGTGATGTGTGTTAGGCGGGGATTTCCTATTGTAGTGAGTGAGAGCGTTGGGTTTCTCGCCGGTGATGGCATTATTGAAGACATATCACGACGGGGGACACAAGAATGGGCTTCACACATTGTACTCAATAGGAGATTCAAATCCGGACCTACGGCATGACGCGACAACCCTGCATGAATTAACCACTAGGCTATCCAACTGCCCCTCTCATTTTCAGTAGGATGATATTAATGATTGTGGTGGGGCTGCTGATGATGATGACTGTGGTGGTGGTGGTGGTGGTGGTGGTGGTGGTGATGATGATGACGACGACAACGACGACGATGATGATGTTGATTATGATTATGATGAGTTTCACCTTTACTGGTCTAATGTTCGTCATCTCTACACGCCCCTCTAAAATCTGGCACTGATAGTCGAGGTTTTGCGGAGAGAAATATGAGCGCAGTGATTTCTTTTCGTGACTACTTGTTGTTTTGATATTCACACAATCAGAACCCCTTCTGTGACCCTGCCACCCACTCACCTCCCCCTTGCTGCAGGGGTCGGGACGCGCACCTGCTTCACATCAAATACCACGTGCAGCCATCGCCCTGCCGTCGCAATACCTTCAATTCACAACAGATAACTTGGGTGACGTAATCGTGATCTGCTGCTGGATGGTAAATAACAAAGCCGATTTTTTACCAAACACAAATATGTTCATTCCTTCACGTACAGATTGGTTAAAGGACAGGGTGACTGTGTCGACGTAAAGAATGCACGTGTGGCTAACCTCAGCAGCACCGCTAACCATGGGAATAACACAAACCATTATAAACAGGCTTCAGAATACCAGGACTGCTCAAGCGTGAGTGAGTAAGGGGTTGGGATTTATCGCCAATTGAATTTTATTTCATTTACATCACGGCGTGTACACTTGATGTGGGAGGAAAGCCGGAATGATGCAGGTCGTAGACGTTTACCACTTTGATGAACAGCACAAGCATTGTTATGGTGCTGACAAACCTGGAAACATGATCAGCTCGAACCAGAAGTCCAACCCACGACCATAGGTTCCTGGGTCTCGCAAGGGACGCAACTGTACGAGCATCCTTCCGGCGCCTCAGATGGCTAGGTCTTCTGGTCCCCTCCTCCATCAGGAACAAGACAACATAAACACAATTCAACTTGTCATAAAACCGAACATAATAACTCCATACCAGTTCCAACTACCAACTGTATATTTATTTGTGTGTTTGTCTGTTTGTTATATAACGCCGCACTCAGGAATATTCCAGCTATATGACGATGGTCTGTAAATAATAGAGTCTGGACCAGACAATCCAGTGATTAACATCATGAGCATCGATCCATGCAATTGGGATGTGATGACATGTATCAACCAAGTTAGTCCCGTTAGTCGCTTCTTACGACAAGCATAGTCGCCTCTTACGGCAAGTATGGGTCGCTGAAGACCTATTCTACCCCGGATCTTCACGGGTCCAACTACCCAGTGTATCGTTCCATGTGAATACTGGTATTATAACTGTCATAAACAAGCTCCTTGTTATCATTATTACAATAATTATTCCAGAAAATAATTCTCTTAAAGTATGAAAATGAAAGGAGCATGAATTTCGGATTACAGAATTACTCCCGAAGACGCTACAGTCTCCATGTTCCTAGTCGAGCCCCCAGAAAGGTGCTTTAAGCGCAAACAGTAGTCACACGTCTTTTAGTGGACTTCTCTTAAAGACATTCCGCAATCTTCCAACAGAGGGTGCTGATATAGTTTGTTTAGGCTTGACGGAAATAGCCGAACGTGAGATTTGCGATATCCAACTGCTTATGTGACAGAATACAACCACATCTCTCCCTAAGTCCAAGGTAAAGGATGTTGGGACTCTGGATCGGTTTAGTACATCAGGGTTGTGGTTAAGAGCCGACTCAAATAGGGATCAGGTGGTCAGGTTCAATAAGTTGTTTTTTAAATCTATTAATCTACATTAAAAAGACTTAAAAGGCGCCATTTAAAACACAAATTATATATGTTGCATGTCATCATGACCCAATGGGACGGACCGTTGCGAACACTTTCAGCCACTGGTGTACATGGTCCGGAATAGATGTTTTACTGCTGCTGAGATATAGCATGAATAGCGCTGATTTGCGGCGCTAAACAACACTCACTCACAGGTTAACGGACCCTTGGGTACACTTGAGTAGGGCTGCAGCTCAGATAATGTACTCCTAACAAATGATCCCACCCCGTCAAACCTGTACCGACATTCTCTGACACAGGTGGTGTTGGCGAAGAAAGCAGGTGTTACTAGATGGCCGACATCACAACAAAATGATCGGGTTTCTAGCAATATTTTGATTTTTGCTGTGTGGTGCTGTGAGACTATTTGTGGCTGCCATTTATCATGTGCAGATATCAAGGGCGAGGCCGGGGACCTACAGCACACATAAAGTAATCTGTGAGTCTGCTGAGATGTATTACTTCTGATAGTATTAAATACACCAGCAGTAGGTTAGAGACCTGCACAGTGCCACTCGCGTACAGGCTGTGATACAGCGGTAGTTGTACACGCACTGGAAATCATTACAAGACTATCGAGGAGGTCATTGTGGGAACTTATTGGTGTTTTCACCGCAGAAATCATTTCTGTAGATACTGTCGATTACATAGAGGTCATTGAACCACTGTAGAGGTCATTGTTGGAGGTCACCGACAGGGTCATTGCAGGATGTCACAGACAAGGCTTTGGTAGAGGTCATTGTTGGAGGTCATCGACAAAGCTACAGTGGAGGGAATTGTTGGAGGTCATCGACAAGGCTTTCGTAGAGGTCATTGTTGGAGGTCATTGACAAAGCTACAGTGGAGGTCATTGCTGAATCTCACCGACAAGGCTTCCGTAGAGGTCATTGTTGGAGGTCATGGACAAGGCTTCCGTAGAGGTCATTGTTGGAGGTCATCGACAAGGCTTCCGTAGAGGTCATTGTTGGAGGTCATCGACAAAGCTACAGTGGAGGGAATTGTTGGAGGTCATCGACAAGGCTTTCGTAGAGGTCATTGTTGGAGGTCATTGACAAAGCTACAGCGGAGGGAATTGTTGGAGGTCATCGACAAGGCTTTCGTAGAGGTCATTGTTGGAGGTCATCGACAAAGCTACAGTGGAGGGAATTGTTGGAGGTCATCGACAAGGCTTTCGTAGAGGTCATTGTTGGAGGTCATTGACAAAGCTACAGTGGAGGGAATTGTTGGAGGTCATCGACAAGGCTTTCGTAGAGGTCATTGTTGGAGGTCATTGACAAAGCTACAGTGGAGGTCATTGTTGGAGGTCATCGACAAAGCTTTCGTAGAGGTCATTGTTGGAGGTCATCGACAAAGCTACAGTGGAGGGAATTGTTGGAGGTCATCGACAAGGCTTTCGTAGAGGTCATTGTTGGAGGTCATTGACAAAGCTACAGTGGAGGTCATTGCTGAATCTCACCGACAAGGCTTCCGTAGAGGTCATTGTTGGAGGTCATCGACAAGGCTTCCGTAGAGGTCATTGTTGGAGGTCATCGACAAGGCTTCCGTAGAGGTCATTGTTGGAGGTCATCGACAAAGCTACAGTGGAGGGAATTGTTGGAGGTCATCGACAAGGCTTTCGTAGAGGTCATTGTTGGAGGTCATTGACAAAGCTACAGTGGAGGTCATTGTTGGAGGTTATCGACAAGGCTTTCGTAGAGGTCATTGTTGGAGGTCATCGACAAAGCTACAGTGGAGGGAATTGTTGGAGGTCATCGACAAGGCTTTCGTAGAGGTCATTGTTGGAGGTCATTGACAAAGCTACAGTGGAGGGAATTGTTGGAGGTCATCGACAAGGCTTTCGTAGAGGTCATTGTTGGAGGTCATTGACAAAGCTACAGTGGAGGTCATTGCTGGATCTCACAGACAAGGCTTTCGTAGAGGTCATTGTTGGAGGTCATCGACAAAGCTACAGTGGAGGGAATTGTTGGAGGTCATCGACAAGGCTTTCGTAGAGGTCATTGTTGGAGGTCATTGACAAAGCTACAGCGGAGGGAATTGTTGGAGGTCATCGACAAGGCTTTCGTAGAGGTCATTGTTGGAGGTCATCGACAAAGCTACAGTGGAGGGAATTGTTGGAGGTCATCGACAAGGCTTTCGTAGAGGTCATTGTTGGAGGTCATTGACAAAGCTACAGTGGAGGGAATTGTTGGAGGTCATCGACAAGGCTTTCGTAGAGGTCATTGTTGGAGGTCATTGACAAAGCTACAGCGGAGGGAATTGTTGGAGGTCATCGACAAGGCTTTCGTAGAGGTCATTGTTGGAGGTCATCGACAAGGCTTTCGTAGAGGTCATTGTTGGAGGTCATTGACAAGGCTTTCGTAGAGGTCATTGTTGGAGGTCATTGACAAAGCTACAGTGGAGGTCATTGCTGGATCTCACCGGCAAGGCTTCCGTAGAGGTCATTGCTGGTGGTCATTGACAGGTCTATAGTTGAGGTCATTGCCTGATCTCATTGACAAGGCTATCGTTAAGGTTATCGATTAGGCACTGTTTTCATATAGGCCCAAGTTGATAGTTTGTTTTGCCTTAATAATGTAATCATTCAAACCTCCAATACCCATGTCAAGTACTACGTACCTGTGTCTATTCCCTTTATGGTATTATTCACATAAACAATATAGAATTAAGCCCCTTATGGAAACTGCAGCCAAAATATTTAAATCAGACCAAGCACCCACCACTACATTAGGACAGACCCACCCACAAAAAAACTCCCACTCCACCCAACCTCCACATCCATGGGTGGACACTCCATAACATTAGGACAGACCCATCCACAACCCCAGCCACCCTCCACAACCTTGGATGGACACTCCACAACATTAGGACAGTCCAACCCAGAGTCCCACCCACAACCCCAGCCACCCTCCACAACCTTGGGTGGACACTTCACTACATTAGGACAGCCCAACCCACAACCCCTATCACGCCACCCACCCTCCACAACCTTGGGTGGACACTCCACTTCATTAGGACAGACCCACCCACAACCCCTACCACACCACCCACCCTCCACAACCTTGGGTGGACACTCCACTACATTGGGACAAACCCACCCACCCCATCCACTCCACCCACCCTCCACAACCTTTGGGTGGACACTCCACAACGTTAGGACAGTCCCTCACGTTGAACGGGTCTAACAATCCTTCAATTGGGTTGATCCCCAGTCACACACAGTGTTTGAGTGCTGCTTAACATGGCTGTGTCAGTACACTTGACGTGCCCTCATCACAAGCACTTCATCCTATTATAACGAGAGAGGTGGTTTCACGTAATGAGATAGTAATAGGCCATGCATTCTTTACTCTTCATGCAATTCACCCATTAAATTGTTATATCAAGATTTCAAAGTAATCTGGATTTAATCGTCTCATTTAAAGAAACTGTTTACTCGCGGGCACCTGCCTCCTGTTAATCACCCGTACTGGTTTAAACAACCTATGGGCGTGGCATCTGTCTCTTGTTACTCACCCAGACTGGTTTAAACAACAATGTGTCTCCCATGCTGTCTGGCTGGGATCTGACGCGGTCTTTTCAGCTGTAATAAGAAAGAAATTATCGCTCAATTATTAGACAAACACACGACGTAAATATAAATGTGAATATGTGTTATTAAAAATGTTTTCCTGTTGTCGCTAATGTCATAATCTTTGAAACCATCATGCTATCAACACGTTTGGGTGAAGGCGATGCCAAGGACGGCTTGAGATTGCTGTGTCCCCACTGTGTGTTGGGCAGCCAAAGATCGACGTTCCTTCTGCAGTAAACACGGAGATTGCTGTGGATTCCGATGACAGACATTATAATATATGTATTTCTACAGTCGGACTCAGCAATTCCCTGGGGTGAGACCATTTCATGTCAACTGATATAGCTATCATTACGTATTTAAATGGCGATGGTGAGATAGAATCAAACATTTTAAACTGTACAACGTCTTCTTGTTTGCCAACATACACGTACGTATCTAAGCAACTTTCTTCAGTCTGGCTCCGCATAGTTGTATACTCACCGACAAATGTAATGCGAATACCATATATGTTGGTTAATAATATGAAGAATTACTCATAGCCAAGAGATATAAGATTGGCTTGACTCACAAACGAACATATTGGTATGTTCTGTAAACCGTGACGTCACAGATCCATGACTCCAGATGCACCATTTGTCTCGCGCAGGATTAGTGTGTAAAGTTTGGGAATCACGTGCAGCATATAGCATAATAAAGACACTGTGGTAACACTTGACTGATTGTTAGTTTTGTCATTAAGTAGTACACTTGGAAACATCTCTTCTTAAAGTAAATACTTCTCTGTATCTTTCTTTGGTTCGCGTTTCTTTTGGTGATGAGTATACATTCACCCTTGAGACATTGCATGGTGCTTTGTGAGTGGGTTTAACGCTGCTTTAAACAATATTCCGTCATATCAGGGCGGGTCTGCTTATTGTGAGGAAAATGACGCAGACAGAATGTCATCACTTGCACGAGGCCACTAAGGGACACATCTCTGCAGTGACAACACTGTCACGGGTGTGAAGAGCTTCCGTTTCACAGTACAGACGTTTGATGACCTTGTGATGGTAGCTATCAGCGCCGGATGGTTCAGGGTCCTAGTGACGCCATGTCTGATTGTGTTTAGCACAGTGTGTTTATGTGTTGAGTATTATGTCCAAAGGAGGCACGGTGGCCCAGTCGCCCAAGGCGCCGCGATTCGCTGTGCAGAGTTAGTCCCTTAGGCACGCCAGAAACGATTGAGTGTTCGAATCCCGGTTCGCCTGGATTATGTTTTCTAGGTTTGTCAGCACCATACCCGTGCTCGTGGGTTTCACCGAAGTGGTAAACGTCCGAGACCTGCATCACTTCGGGCTTTCCTCCCACATTAAGCTGACACGCCGAGATATAACTGGAATACTGTTAAAAGCGGCGTTAAACCAAACTCACTCACTATTATGTCCAAAGAAGACTGTTTGGAGGCCGAGGCTGCTAGTGCTCCAAGGCTAATCTAGCATGGTCCGAGACACACTACCCCAAGGCTTATCAACCATGGTCCGAGGCGCACTACCGCAAGGCTGACCAAGTATGGCCCGAGACCCCAGTACTGTAAGGCTAATCAAGTATGGCCGGGGGCCCCAGTGCTGCCAGGCAATCATGGCCGGGGGCCCCAGTACTACCAGGCTTGACAAGTAGGGCCGGGGGCCCCAGTACTGCAAGGCTGACCAAGAAGGGCCGGGGGCCCCACTACTGCAAGGCTGACCAAGTAGGGCCGGGGGCCCCAGTACTGCCAGGGGCCCCAGTACTACAAGGCTAACCAAGAAGGGCCGGGGGCCCCAGTACTGCCAGGGCCCCAGTACTACAAGGCTGACCAAGTAGGGCCGGGGGCCCCAGTACTACAAGGCTAACCAAGTAGGGCCGGGGGCCTCAGTACTGCCAGGGGCCGGGGATCCCAGTACTACAAGGCTAACCAAGTAGGGCCGGGGCCCCAGTATTGCCTGGCTAACCAATTATGGCCCGAGGCCCCAGTGCTGCTAGCAGGGGTTTCAATCAGTGCAATCCTGCGGGGCATTCCCTAATAGCATCCGTATGAGGACTCCCCGCCGTTACCCGGATGTGGCCCCGCCCCTTTACCCTACAACAAAATGAAATTGACATGGAATATTCCAGTAACAAAATAACATTGTTCAAGAAAAAAGTAAGCTTTTAAGACCCACTCCGACATATTGTTCCCATCAAGAGAGTGTCATTTCCCTGTTTAATACATACGATATCCTGCTGCACGCTGAGGCCAGACACGGCGGGGTGGGGGTGGGGGTGGGGGTGGTGGGGTGCAGCAAGCTGGGGGGTCACTGCTAGGGACAGCAGGAAAGGCTTGGGTGTGTGTGTGTGGGGGGGGGGGGGGGGGGGGGGGGGGGGGGGAGTGCAACTCTGTCTTGGCGCTCTGAATGCAGCTAACGTACCAGCCAGGAGAGGATGAGTTGGAGGGACGCCGCCCTTCAAGTCTGATGACGCTTGCAGGTTGCTCTCGAGACAAATGTGATCCGTACCACATACGGCGGAGAATTAAATTTGGAGTGTGTTGATGTAAAACGGAAACATCTAGTAGTGTTCATGACTAATGCATAAACAGTTTTATGCCGCAGAGAAGACAACCACGTATTTGTCATTATTTGAATATGTTAAGGACCAATTTGCGTAGGATGTCAGACACGTGTACTGAATCATGTTATAAAGTGTGTAGCATCCCATTCTGGAGATTACGCTGACTCAGCATGGGGAAATGTAGTTTCTGTCCGATCTGGCACCAAGGATACACGTGACGTCATGTATCACTTAAACTTCACGGCTTCATCATGGAACAAAGTGAAACTTTGGATAAAATAATTTGAAAATTGTTTTTTTCACAGTGAGGTCATAAACTGTGGCCATACATGAGGTACTGACCTGAGGTCACACGATTGCACACGGGTACTGCCATAATGCTTAACTTGGGGTCACATGAGATCGTGGCACACTGGCCTTTACTGCTGAACTGAGGACATACGGGACCCCGGCCTTTACAGCTGAACTGAGGACATACGGGGACCCTGGCCTTTACTGCTGAACTGAGGACATACGGGGACCCCGGCCTTTACAGCTGAACTGAGGACATACGGGACCCCGGCCTTTACTGCTGAACTGAGGACATACGGGGACTCAGCCTTTACAGCTGAACTGAGGACATACGGGGACCCCGGCCTTTACTGCTGAACTGAGGACATACGGGGACTCAGCCTTTACTGCTGAACTGAGGACATACGGGGACCCCGGCCTTTACTGCTGAACTGACGACATACGGGGACCCCGGCCTTTACTGCTGAACTGACGACATACGGGGACCCCGGCCTTTACAGCTGAACTGAGGACATACGGGGACCCCGGCCTTTACAGCTGAACTGAGGACATACGGGACCCTGGCCTTTACTGCTGAACTGAGGACATACGGGGACCCCGGCCTTTACTGCTGAACTGAGGACATACGGGGACTCAGCCTTTACAGCTGAACTGACGACATACGGGGACCCCGGCCTTTACTGCTGAACTGAGGACATACGGGGACCCCGGCCTTTACTGTTGAACTGACGACATACGGGGACCCCGGCCTTTACTGCTGAACTGAGGACATACGGGGACTCAGCCTTTACTGCTGAACTGACGACATACGGGGACCCCGGCCTTTACTGCTGAACTGAGGATATACGGGGACTCAGCCTTTACTGCTGAACTGACGACATACGGGGACCCCGGCCTTTACTGCTGATCTGACGACATACGGGGACCCCGGCCTTTACTGCTGAACTGAGGATATACGGGGACTCAGCCTTTACTGCTGAACTGACGACATACGGGGACCCCGGCCTTTACTGCTGAACTGAGGACATACGGGGACTCAGCCTTTACAGCTGAACTGAGGACATACGGGGACTCAGCCGTTACTGCTGAACTGAGGACATACAGGGAATCAGTCTTTACAGCTGAACTATGTACGTGCGACCAGTTAATGACCAGTTGATGCCTGTGTATATGTACTTGCTGCATGATTTGAGTATTTCGTTTTCACTATTTGCCTTGAGTTAATAATTCTTATCAATATAAAGATGTCTTACATACAATACCTAAATGTAAACTCGGATTAACGCTTAGGTTGCTTCCCCCTCTGGACGCAGGCTTCGTGAGTGAGACCCTTCAGTGCACATGTCGACTGTTCGGATCTTATGGTTATTGATAAATGGAATTTCACAAACAGGGAAAGAATCATTTGAAAACAGAACTGTTTAACGTTTTGTGACAATTAAATTTGAACTACAGTCTATTTCAGGTGACACGACCCCCCTCTCTCTCTGTCTGTCTCTCTCTCCCCTCTCTCTGTGTCTGTCTCTCTCTCCCCTCTCTCTATGTCACTCTCTGTCTGTTTGTCTCCTGTCTCTCTCTTCCCTTTCTCTCCCTTCTCACTCTGTCTGTCTCTCTCTCCCCCTCTCTGTCTGTCTCTCTGTGTGTGTCTGTCTGTCTCTCTCCCCCTCTCACTCTGTCACTCTCTCTCACCTCTATCTGTCTGTCTGTCTCTCTCTCCCCTCTCGCTCTGTCTATCTGTCTCTCTCCTCTCTCTATGTCACTCTCTGTCTGTCTGTCTCTCTCTCCCTCTCTCTATGTCTGTCTGTCTCTCTCTCCTCCCTTTCTCTCTCCTCTCTCTCCCCTCTCACTCTGTCTGTCTCCCTCTCCCCTCTCTGTCTGTCTGTCTCTCTCTCTCCCTCTCTCTATGTCTGTCTGTCTCTCTCTCCTCCCTTTCTCTCTCCTCTCTCTCCTCTCTCACTCTGTCTGTCTCCCTCTCCCCTCTCTCTGTCTGTCTCTCTCTCTCCCCTCTCTCTCCGTCTGTCTGTCTCTTCCCTCTCTGTCTGTCTCCCTCTCCCCTCTCTGTCTGTCTGTCTCTCTCTCTCCCCTCTCTCTCCGTCTGTCTGTCTCTTCCCTCTCTCTGTGTCTGTCTCTCTCTCCCAGCTCTCTCTGTCTGTCTCTCTCTCCCCCTCTCTGTCTGTCTCTCTGTGTGTCTGTCTGTCTCTCTCTCCCCTCTCACTCTGTCACTCTCTCTCACCTCTCTCTATGTCACTCTCTGTCTGTTTGTCTCCTGTCTCTCTCTTCCCTTTCTCTGTCTGTCTCTCTGTGTGTCTGTCTGTCTCTCTCTCCCCTCTCACTCTGTCACTCTCTCTCTCCTCTCTCTATGTCACTCTCTGTCTGTTTGTCTCCTGTCTCTCTCTTCCCTTTCTCTGTCTGTCTCTCTGTGTGTCTGTCTGTCTCTCTCTCCCCTCTCACTCTGTCACTCTCTCTCTCCTCTCTCTATGTCACTCTCTGTCTGTCTGTCTCTCTCTCCCTCTCTCTATGTCTGTCTGTCTCTCTCTCCTCCCTTTCTCTCTCCTCTCTCTCCTCTCTCACTCTGTCTGTCTCCCTCTCCCCTCTCTCTGTCTGTCTCTCTCTCTCCCCTCTCTCTCCGTCTGTCTGTCTCTTCCCTCTCTGTCTGTCTCCCTCTCCCCTCTCTGTCTGTCTGTCTCTCTCTCTCCCCTCTCTCTCCGTCTGTCTGTCTCTTCCCTCTCTCTGTGTCTGTCTCTCTCTCCCAGCTCTCTCTGTCTGTCTCTCTCTCCCCCTCTCTGTCTGTCTCTCTGTGTGTCTGTCTGTCTCTCTCTCCCCTCTCACTCTGTCACTCTCTCTCACCTCTCTCTATGTCACTCTCTGTCTGTTTGTCTCCTGTCTCTCTCTTCCCTTTCTCTCCCTTCTCACTCTGTCTGTCTCTCCCCCTCTCTGTCTGGTTCTGTGTCTGTCTGTCTCTCTCTCCCCTCTCACTCTGTCACTCTCTCTCACCTCTATCTGTCTGTCTGTCTCTCTCTCCCCCTCTCTGTCTGGTTCTGTGTCTGTCTGTCTCTCTCTCCCCTCTCACTCTGTCACTCTCTCTCACCTCTATCTGTCTGTCTGTCTCTCTCTCCCCTCTCGCTCTGTCTATCTGTCTCCCTCCTCTCTCTATGTCACTCTCTGTCTGTCTGTCTCTCTCTCCCCCTCTCTCTATGTCTGTCTGTCTCTCTCTCCTCCCTTTCTCTCTCCTCTCTCTCCCCTCTCACTCTGTCACTCTCCCTCACCTCTATCTGTCTGTCTCTCTCTCTCTCTCCCCTCTCGCTCTGTCTATCTGTCTCTCTCCTCTCTCTATGTCACTCTCTGTCTGTCTGTCTGTCTCTCTCACCCCCTCTCTCTATGTCTGAGCGTCTGTCTCTCTCTCTTCCCTTTCTCTCTCCTCTCTCTCCCCTCTCACTCTGTCTGTCTCCCTCTCCCCTCTCTCTGTCTGTCTCTCTCTCTCCCCTCTCTCTCTATGTCACTCTCTGTCTGTCTGTCTCTCTCTCCCCTCTCGCTCTGTCTATCTGTCTCTCTCCTCTCTCTATGTCACTCTCTGTCTGTCTGTCTCTCTCTCCCCCTCTCTCTATGTCTGTCTGTCTCTCTCTCTTCCCTTTCTCTCTCCTCTCTCACTCTGTCTGTCTCCCTCTCCCCTCTCTCTGTCTGTCTCTCTCTCTCCCCTCTCTCTCCGTCTGTCTGTCTCTCCCCTCTCTCTCTGTCTGTCTCCCTCTCCCCTCTCTGTCTGTCTGTCTCTCTCTCCCCCCTCTCTCCGTCTGTCTGTCTCTCCCCTCTCTCTGTGTCTGTCTCTCTCTCCCAGCTCTCTCTGTCTGTCGCTCTCTCACCTCTCTCTGTCACTCTCTCTTCCCTCTCTCTATCTGTCTTCCCCCCTCCCCTCTCTCTCTCTTTGTCGCTCTCTCTCTCATCCCCTTATGCATGTCACATACCTGCACATTCCCATCGCTGGAATGGAACACTTTTCATCTCAACTGAATTACCATACCAAACATGCCGCTATATTGACACATATTAAAGGTGAGATGATGGAGACGATGCATTCTTGATTTTCTATCTACGTACACAATTATTTTTGATGGTAATTAAAAAGGGGACTACACTAACGCTATACGTCTCTACAGGTGGCTTCGTGCTTACTTCTCCCGGTGGTGAGGAGATATATCTAACATCCCTCGTGATCTATGATCGCGAATACTGGGATCCTTTCATCGTCGCCATCAATCAGATGACTGTCAATATTGACACGGCGAATATTGTAACGTGAGTTACCGGACTCTTTTTGTGGCGGAGTAATCCCACTGTTTGCCTTCGTATTCAACGTCATTGTACAAATACACTCAATGAGACTTGAGGTGATGTTTCAAAGGGTCGCTACTTCTCCGCCATTCTTGCTTCGTGGACGTGAGATAAGGGAGACGGTGAAATACACACGTCGCTACCAATATCACGAAATCCCCGCCCCTTTTTATATTAGTTTTTCGTCTGCTTGTGTGAATCTGATCTGAAAGTATTCGTCTTTATCATTTATCAACGCGATCCCAACAATTGTCTAACAAGTGCTAAAGTTGCACAGTGCGTAGGCCTGGTGGTGAAAGGTGGTTTGTCTCACTGGAGAACGGACATCGGCTACAGACATCGTTTGTTACACGATAGTTCCTCTTGAAACCACTTTACCCACAACACACGTGTTATCCTCCGACGTTGAGCCCATCTTTCACCGCAGTTGCCAGTGTTGTCCAACACGTGAAACAAAATAGTACCACATGTAATACATATCACTACGCCTGTATATAGTTCCCCAGATGTCTGGACATCAGATGTCAAGTCATGTTCCAGCGATGAACTCAGTAACTGTCTGCCCTTTATCTCTACAACGTTCACGTTTTCCAGCCGAGATCTCGCGTTGTCTTAAAGTCCCCAGTGTATGGAGATGTACTTGTGTCTAGGGGTCGTGTGTATGGGGTATACGTTTTACATCCACATTCATTATCAATCAGGCGACGGGGGCACGGGTGGCCCAGTCGTCTAAGGCGCCGCGATTCGCTGTGCAGAGTTGCGTCCCTTGGGCACGCCAGAAACCTATGATTGTGGGTTCGAATCCCGGTTCGCCCCGATTATGTTTCTAGGTTTGTCAGCACCATACCCGTGCTCGTGGGTTTCACTGAAGTGGTAAACCTCTGAGACCTGCATCACTTCGGGCTTTCCTCCCACATTAAGCTGACACGCCGTGATATAACTGGAATAATGTTAAAAGCGGCGTTACTCACTCACTCAATCAGGCAACAGGAAGAACCCCACTGGTTTAATGAAACTACTATGTTACTGTTCTTTGAAAGAACCTTTCCTCTTCCGCTGTTTTTGTTTTTGTGGAATCAAACAAACTAGATTTGGTTAGTTTGATCTAAACTTGCCTAGGCTTTTAGTTAAAAAGAATACCTAAAAATTATAAATTCCACAGTCATGGTGCAGGACTTCAGTGGGAAGAGATGAGGCTACTAAACATGGTGACAACACTGCTTGCAGTTGTCGAGTTTTAGTCAGATTTAATATTAATACACGGCTCATGTTTAACCCAGTCCAGGCCAACTACCATCCCTTGTCTCCATGACGTCACGAACGGGTTTGTAGCATTAAAATATAAAATCTCATCAAAATCATATCTTAGTTCTCGCTACAGCTACACAAAGATCCCATTACAAGTCATGTCAGATCGACCTTTCATCCCACGGATCAGTGCGTCGCTAGCGAGATCGCGAAAGTGAAAGTCAGAATGTTTTCTAATCATGCAACCTCGGAAAGGTTAACACGGGGCATTTCGAACGACGGTTTAGCCTGTACGACTGATTCCAAAGGTTAGACACCGTCTGTCGCTATCTGCAATAGGATAAACTTTGAAAATGAAGAGACTTTCCCAAGCCCTTGCAAAAGTATTGCCATACAATGTCGACCATCAATAAACAGTTTGTTTTTTCAAAGCTAGTCTGGAATGGAAGTCACGATTTTGAAACTAGTCCCGTAGGTTCGAGAAAGGTGCTTTCTGATTGGATAATGTCAATTTACTATTAGTCATTTCGGGGGGCACGGGGGGCCCAGTCATCTAAGGTAGAGTTGCGTCCCTTGGATACGCCAGAAAACTATGACTGTGGGTTCGAATCCCTGTTCGCCCCGAATATGTTTCTAGGTTTGTCAGCACCATACCCGTGCTCGTGGGTTTCACCGAACTGGTAAACGTTTAAGACCTGCAGCACTTCGGGTTTTCCTCCAAAATTTAGCTGACACGTCGTGATATAACTAGAATACTGTTAAAAGCGGCGTTAAACACAATTCACTCACTCATTATTAGTCATTTCACTGATCGGTCAAATTCGCGAAAGGTCATTCTGACGTGAATGCCCTAGGTTCTTTGTATAGCAGTAGCGAGAAACTAAGATCTGATTTTAATGAGATTGGAAATTATTCCGATACGAAGATACGTTAACTCACTCACTCACTAACTCACTCACTCATGGTCATCAAGCAGGTCAGGGTTCAGGTCTTACTATGACCCCCTAGCTAGAGTGGCGTCAGTGAGTGGGTGTTGTTTTACGCTGCCTGTAAAGTTTCGAGTCTAGATCAAGTAAACTAGTGGTTGATAATATGAGCAACTAACCACATCGTTCAGGAGCTATGGGATGAATCAACCGATTCTGTATGGATATTACAACAAGGGAGTGGCACTGGGGCTCATATGGAGCAGGGTGTTGTTAAATCGCAATATCGTCCATGGTTTGGTCCAGGACAAGATGATGTTACAGTGAAGTCGATCTGGGAGGCTGCTGACAAATGACTCACTCAATCTTCCAAAACGTGTTAATCGTGAGCGAACGACCGAGTACGTATTCTTGATACAAAACTTAAGTAACGAGGCGACGAGAGTTTGGAACTACAGTTACCACAGGCCCGGTACAGGAAGCAGTGATCAATGGATAAGTTCCAGGCGTTTGTAATCATAGAACCTCATTCATTTAGTGAGTGACTGAAGATATGCAGAACATGGGGATGGAGGTGATAAATCTAGAAACATAATGATGGCGAATCTGGGATTCGAACCCACGGCCATAGGTTTCTGGCACACCCAAGGGACGCAACTCTGCACAGTGCATATAGCGATATCGGCGACTGGGCTATTCATAGAGTGGGTACCATGGTGGTCTTTAGTGGTTGCCTCACACTAGTCGCCTGGTATTCATTGACGTACTTCTCGTCTTTCCCCAGTGACGACTACCTGGGTCACCACCGCCTGTTAGTGGATCTGTCCTTGGATATTTGTTTAATTTTCGTTTCAGTCGGAGTCTGGTCACGCTAGTGTGCGCTTGTAGAAGATTGGGGTGATCATTCCATCACTGTTGGGTATCAGATCCTGTCACTGCAGTACACGTTGTTGTCGACGCCATGTCAGGGGCGTTGCTGAAAGGCTGGAAAAGCTTGGTGAACGCTGTAAAGGTCCATTCACGAATACATTTGAATTGAGGCATTTTGTAAAAGTACACCAAACACAGTCTATTACAAAAGCCGATATGATGCTTCAACAATTTCACCACAGTAAACTTCACCACCTTCACCACAGTAAACTGAGATTTACACTGGATTGTACTTCTGGTTCCGGGATGTCCCGGAAGTCCTCCTGCCCCATCGCGCCAACAACACTCGCTTTGATTCTTGAGATCTAATATATTAGAAGCCTCGCTGCAAAGAGACAGCTCGTTTACATTCGAGTTCATTACTGTCACGTGGATTTGGTGCAGGCGATATACAACATCTCCGAGATACAATCAACTACAAAGATAACCCTTACTGCGCATTCAAGACTTGACAAATAAGATGTGTCCCCTTTCCCCATATCCGTAATGCAACTCACAAAATATGTTTGCCATTCCACAGTTCCTGACAACCCCACACGCCAGATTACCAAATATCCAGTCTGTTATTCCATACCACGTAAATATGCCATAACTCTTATTAGAGCCTTCTGTTTCAACTCAAAACATAATATGACACCGTTAGCATGTGACTAGCTTCAAACCGTAAATTAAGATCTTGTCCCTTTCTTCCTACGATCCTGCTCTCCCCCGACCCTCAATACCCCCTCCCCCACCCCACCCTGCCTCCAATCCTGACCCCTGAGTCTCTGGGCGTGTTATCTACGGCTGTCTCCCGTTGGCTGAGGGCGGGTCTGTGTGTAGGTGTGATGCTAAATGGCTAGCATCTGACGAATCTGAGGCATCTACCGGTCAGATAAAGGCCGGACATGTGTGAGAGTTTGTTTTCGTATTACCATGGGAACGCATTTGTTACCGGGGAAAACATGTTGATATGCTTGAACCAGGCGGAATGTTCAGGGCCCAATCCTGTTCCTCTCCTAGATTATGTCATCAACGCAAGCTTTTGTTCTCATGTTAAACACGCTGGGCGTTAGAAAACATGTTATTTATCGTCGCTGGCTCAGTTTAGACGGAGATAAATATTGATGACGTTTTATAAGGTAGATCCCGAAAACCAGTACCTCTAAAGTCGTCGAGCCCAAGTAAAGGGGTGCCTGTAGCGTTCTATGCAACACACCTGGTTGGAACACCGACACAACAAAATCTGATACCCCTATTACTACAATGGATTCATCCAGCGGTTCACATGAGAATCTCAAAAAGAGATGAGCTCAGTCGCATGGCCGGAACAGTCCACTACACAGGGGTTTAAGTGGGTGGCAATTAGGGAGTTTACCAGATGACATAACCGTCGCGAAGAAGGTGTGTTTTACCGTTACGGCAGTGTGCGTGTGTGTGTGCAGTGTTCATCGGATTCGTAGCCCCAGTCGGACTATACGCCAGCGAGGAGACGTCCCCAACGTCGCGCGGTTCTGTGACGAAGTTGACAAACGTAAGTCTTGACGCCTATAACACTGCCTCTATCTGTTGGTGAGTTTAATCCACCCCGCCCGCGTACTGCTTTAGCATGTGCTGTGTATCGCCTGCCCTCCGACTGTCGATCAACTCAAACTGCGGCTAAACAATATTTTTTATTAAGTAAATAGTGTGTTTACATTAGAATGAATTGCACAATTAGCAAACAAGCTTTTGAAGATTATCTATGCATGTTTTGCCCGTGTCTTAAGGGAACCATGGTTGTCTGGGCATAGAGCGTGCAGCTGGTTGATAACCTATTCTGATATATGTACGGAATAGCATGGAGAAACCTGTCTGTAAACACGAGTAAGCTGGATATCATGTGTCTTAATACACCCATTGTTGGTTGTCGCTTCCCGGGCAAATTGAAGCAATATTAATATTAATATTAATATTAATAATTATATGTGAATTTATAATGCGTCAAATTCCATCCACCAAGTGGATGCTCATAGTGCTACTCTATTATTACCCTGGTCAATGGATCAGTGTGCACTCGATTTTCATTTTCAGCTCCCTGGGGAGTATACAGCCCAGTGTGGGAAACAATGCATACTGATGAATTTGATTACGGTTCAAATCATTACAAAAAAATCCCCGCTGGCTGTTCTAAATGTGTTCCTATGAACATCCGCTGATTGTGTTTCTAGTGTGTGGCGCGCCATCTGTCGGTGTTGGTGACAGTTGCCCCTTGTATGTCTCCAACAGTCTTTGTGAACTGATCCGCTCCCCTTGTTTCTGCCTTAACGCTGATTACCTGTCCAAATCTACAGGTAGCTAACACAATCAACACCCCACGTGAATACGGAACGGTCGGCGTCTGTCATACTTCTGATATTTTTTATTACTTATCGTCAAAATATGACAACCAAATCACTAAGTCGACGTGGTGGACGACCAGAGTGTAGCTCGACAAGGCTTCTACTGGCCTGTAACTCGACATGACCACGTATGTCGAACATACTGACATATACTCTGGAGTATGTGTATATCTCGACAGTGGCATGTCAAGGAGTTATCTCAACGTATCTCGGCGTGCCATATCTCGACAGTGGTATGTCAAAGAGTTATCTCGACGTATCTCGGCGTGCCATATCTCGACAGTGGCCTGTCAAAGAGTTATCTCGACGTATCTCGGCGTACCATATCTCGACAGTGGCACATACATTACGATGGTTGTTTCTGTGACAAGTAACACCACTGCTGTGTATATTATGTGTTCTTTACATTGAGACCTAAATCGCTGTTGTAGTGTGATCATCTCGACGAC
This sequence comes from Haliotis rufescens, assembly GCF_023055435.1. Lineage (NCBI taxonomy): Eukaryota > Metazoa > Mollusca > Gastropoda > Lepetellida > Haliotidae > Haliotis > Haliotis rufescens. The sequence goes on from NW_025964057.1 coordinate 3,193,630, forward strand.
CTCTGGTCGAATGTACTTGATATCTCGACGACCATTGGTCAAATGTACTTGATATCTCGACGACGATTGATGTAATGTACCTGCTATCTTGACGACCATTGGTAGAATGTACCTGCTATCTCGACGACTATTGGTCGAATGTACCCTCTATCTCGACGACCATTGGTCGAATGTACCTTCTATCTCGACGACCATTAGTCGAATGTATCTTCTATCTCGACGGCCAAAGCTGTGCTACTTTTCGGATGACTCAGTTGTACTCTCAACGATATACCATATTCTCGACATCGAATATCCTTCACCACAACCATTCTCTAATCTGTAGGTAGAAGATTACATTCATCTGTACACTGAATACAGCAAAACCTCGTTAATCCGGACGGGTTTTTTCCTCCACTGAAATCACCTGTTCGCATTAACGAGTCACTATAGAATAACATCATGTTTAGGAGATTGTGTAAAGTGACACTACAAAGTGTAGCCGCCTGGTCTTACACTACTAGGTGTCACGTGGTGCAGGGTGAGTGAGTGAGCTGAGTGACCACTAGTTCAGCTACATCACTGCGTGTCAGCTTGATAGGAGGCCACAGTGACACGGGTCATAACCTTTGCCAGTTTTAAGAAACATCCGAGCACGAGTATGTTGGTGAATAAACATCATAAACAGGTTTATCTTGTAATCGAACCCCGAAAAACGTGACAAGTCAGATATTTCTCTGACTTTTTCCAAAGTTTCCAAAGTTAATTTGTTTACTCCCTACATTGTCCAGGGGCAACAGCTCGCTCTTTAAATAAGTTCGTTATAGTTCTCAAATCTAATACAGTTATAACTGCATAAATGTTCTTGCAATACGTAACACGTAAAGGTATTTTCTCACGGGGTATGGTAAATTTTACATATTTATTTAGCTAAATAGATTTAAATTCAAATGGAGACTATTGACATGTGTAAGCCCTATTTAACAAGGTGGGATAACATGCCACATGTACTCGTTACCGTTCAAACACCACTTGAAAGGAAAACCTGCGCACATTCAGTACACTTGATAAGTAAGTGGAACACACGCTGGAGTAAGCGCAAGTTCGTTAACAGCCATAAATATGTCGGGGGCTGTGTGTATAATGCTGCATGTGATATGGTCGGAGATTGGACAGGACGTTCAGCACTAGTCCGGCGGATCACTTTCGTAATGATCTGTCGATATACAACGAGCACAGGACTGAAATCTGCGGATATAAAATGCACCATTTCCTTATAGACTACGTCCTTACCGTATGTTACAAAATCGAAATTTCATTGGTAATATTTACAATATAAGTTTATACCTAAACAACGTAAAACATATAGTTTCAGGGGTGTATATTGTAATTCTTTGTTTGTTGTTTAACGTCCACTGCCATAGACCTGTAGTCACGTGGGCATTTCATCTTGTATAGATAGCGGTCATATTTTTTACAATATCCCTTCTACTTAACCGTTGAGTGTCTGCTTTGCCCTTTCTCTGTAAACGTACAGGCATCTCCACAGAATGATGGAGCTACAGGTGCGTGGACAGGGGGAGCAGGATGAAGCGACACCGACAATCCAGTTAGACATCCCTTCATCACGTGCGATGAAGTAGAAACATGCTCACTTCACATCACATAGAATAGAGAGTTAGTGTAAGTAAGTAGGTGTCAATGAATCAGATCATTGTTGACATTTGTTAGAATCGAGCTATAGGCTGACAGTGTTTGTTTTGTTTGTTGTTTAACGCCGCACTGAGAAATATTACAGCTGTATGACGGATTTATGTAAATCTGGATCAGACAATCTAGTGATTGATATCATGAGCATCGATCCCCGCAATGGGGATACGAGACATGCATCAACCAAGTCAGTGAGCCTGACCACCCGATCCCGTTAGTCGCCACTTACGACAAGTATAGTCGCCTTTTACAGCAAGCATGGGTTGCTGAAGACCTATTCTACCCCGGATCTCCACGTGTCTCTTGTAATAATGATCATGCAGGTAACTTTTGAATGATTGTATTTTGGACCAGTGGCCTTGAATCAACAGTATGGCTCTCGATACAATGTCATGACTTCCACGTTTCTTCACTCCTACCTGTAACCTGCGTCAGCTTTTGTGTGTTTTTTTCTGAATTCTTCAGCTAATTAAATTTCTGAGACGAATGGCGTGACATGGATCTGTTGTTAGCACTTGTGTTTATCGTGTGTGTAACAAGGCGCTGCTGGCGAACGTAAATACATGTAAAATACAGAATATATCTCTGATATGGCGGCGAGAGGCATGGGAGAGACGCTGTGTTGAGTATGTTCCCACTGAGACAGTCGGCCCATTAACATAACTCGGGTGTTACCAGTGTTATCTGGTGATAGTACCGGCGGTGAGAGATGCGTCAGTGAATAGTCTGGTTAGACATGCCGACAGTGAATAGTCTAGTGATTGTACCGGCAGTGAGAGATGCGTCAGTGAATAGTCTGGTTAGACATGCCGACAGTGAATAGTCTGGTGATAGTGCCAGCGATGAGAGATGCCGACAGTGAATAGTCTGGTGATAGTACCGGCGATGAGACATCCCGACAGTGAATAGTCTGGCGATGGTACCGGTGATAAGAGATGCCGACAGTGCATAGTCTGGTGATGGTACCGGTGATGAGAGATGCCGACAGTGAATAGTCTGGCGATTGTACCGGTGATGAGAGATGCCGACAGTGCATAGTCTGGTGATTGTACCGGCTGTGAGAGATGCCGACAGTGAATAGTCTGGTGATTGTACCGGCGGTGATAGGTGCCGACAGTGAATAGTCTGGTGATTGTACCGGTGATGAGAGATGCCGACAGTGAATAGTCTGGTGATTGTACCGGCGGTGATAGAAGCCGACGGTGAATAGTCTGGTGATAGTACCGGCGGTGATAGATGCCCACAGTGAATAGTCTGGTGATAGTACCGGCTGTGAGAGATACCCACAGTGAATAATCTGGTGATTGTACCGGCGGTGATAGATGCCGACAGTGCATAGTCTGGTGATAGTACTGGCTGTGAGAGATACCGACAGTGAATAGTCTGGTGATAGTACCGGCTGTGAGAGATACCGACAGTGAATAGTCTGGTGATAGTACCGGCTGTGAGAGATACCGACAGTGAATAGTCTGGTGATAGTACCGGCGGCGAGAGATGCCGACCGTTAATAGTCTGGTGATAGTACCGGCGGTGATAGACCCCGACCGTGAATAGTCTGGTGATAGTACCGGCGTTGAGAGATGCCGACAGTGAATAGTCTGGTGATAGAACCGGCGGTGATAGACCCCGACCGTGAAGAGTCTGGTGATAGTTCCGGCTGTGAGAGATGCCGACAGTGAATAGTCTGGTGATAGTACCGGCGGTGATAGACCTCGACCGTGAATGGTCTGGTGATAGTACCGGCTGTGAGAGATGCCGACAGTGAATAGTCTGGTGATAGTACCGGCGGTGAGAGATGCCGACCGTTAATAGTCTGGTGATAGTACCGGCGGTGATAGACCCCGACCGTGAATAGTCTGGTGATAGTACCGGCGGTGAGAGATGCCGACAGTGAATAGTCTCGTGATAGTACCGACGGTGATAGACCCCGACAGTGAATAGTCTGGCGATTGTACCGGCGGTGAGAGGTGCCGACAGTGAATAGTCTGGTGATTGTACCGGCGGTGATAGATGCCGACAGTGAATAGTCTGGTGATTGTACCGGCGGTGATAGATGCCGACAGTGAATAGTCTGGCGATTGTACCGGCGGTGATAGATGCCGACAGTGAATAGTCTGGCGATTGTACCGGCGGTGAGAGATGCCGACAGTGAATAGTCTGGTGATTGTACCGGCGGTGATAGATGCCGACAGTGAATAGTCTAGTGATTGTAGAGGCTGTGATAGATGCCGACAGTGAATAGTCTGGTGATAGTACCGGCGGCGAGAGACTTTGACAGTGGATAGGATTTTAAGATAACCAGCAGTGAGAAATGCTGACAGCTACGCTAACATTAACCAGAAAGCAAAAGAAATTCCTGCCGTGTTAATATGTGAAACATAATTTCGGTTCCCAGTGAGATATTAAACAAAAAAGTGACGATATATGTATTCTTCCTTTCGAGATCCTCGTTTCCCTCACCTGGAGATTAAGCGGCGTATGCTATAGCCTGATCCGACATACACATGTTATATGTGTTGGTAGTTTGCAGGAATCAAAGAGCTCCCATGAATAACCTGCATGCTCTAACATTTGCAGCGTGCTCTCCACAACGGTATCACCTTCATCCCCAGCCACATCAACACGACGACTGCAAGCCTGACCCGTGAAGATCCGGGGTAGAATAGATCTTCAGCAACCCATGCTTGCTGTAAAAGGCGACTATACTTGTAAGAGGCGACTAACAGGATCAGGTGGTCAGGCTCGCTGTCTTGGTTGATGCATGTCATCGTATCCCCATTGCGGGGATCGATACTCATTATATCAATCACTAGATTGTCTGGTCCAGACTCGATTATTTACATAAATCCGTCATATAGCTGGAATATTGCTGAGTGCGGCGTTAAACAACAAACAAAACAAACACTGTCAGCCTATAGCTTGATTCTAACAAATGTAAACAATCATCTGATTAAATGACACCTACTTACTTACACTAACTCTCTATTCTATGTGATGTGAAGTGAGCATGTTTCTACTTCATCGCACGTGATGAAGGGATGTCTAACTGGAATGTCGGTGTCGCTTCATCCTGCTCCCCCTGTCCACGCACCTGTAGCTCCATCATTCTGTGGAGATGCCTGTACGTTTACAGAGAAAGGGCAAAGCAGACACTCAACGGTTAAGTAGAAGGGATATTGTAAAAAATATGACCGCTATTTATACAAGATGAAAGGCCCACAGGTGTATAGCATTGGACGTGAAGGCGGGTGCCTGCTGTGCTTGGACACTGTGTCTACATCCCTCTGCTGCAGGCGTCGCTACTTGCCTGGCACGGTCAGCACAGGTCGGCTAGTTATGCACGTACGCAGGGAGGGGTCAATATCGCGTCCAGTTCGGGGATGCGGGTGGGCATGAGGTAGTGGAGGGACATATATGAGATAAAATAAATCTTGCTAGTGATCAAATTTTTTTTATAAAGGCGTTTTGCTTAACGCCGCACTCAGCAATATTCCAGCTGTATGACCGTGGTCTGTAAATAATTGGACCAGACAATCCAGTGATTAATATCCTGAGCATCGATTCATACAATAGGGATATGATGCCATGCATCAACCAAGTCAGCAAGCTTGACAACCCGACCCCGTCTGTCGTCTTACCACAAGCATGGGTTGCTGAAGATCAATACTAACCCGGATCTTCACGGGTCATCAACATTGAATCTTGAAACAGGGACGGTGTAGTTTTCTGTGAAGACGTCTCTGTGTAGTTGAAAACATGGCCTTATTTTAATCAATCAATCAAGAATATAGTCTGAAATAGACTTTTACATTTGTAAACAAACTAACGACGCGTTGGCGTGACGTTGATTAATTGTTTTTGCATTTCCTATATGCAAGGGGACGGCGTATGGTTGAAGTGTGCATGAAGTGACAACATGTAGCCGATAGCTAGTGGTATATACAAGTTTACGTTATACAGGGGATATATTTTGTTTGCTTGTTGTTTAACGCCGCACTCAGCAATATTCCAGCTATATGACGGCGATCTGTGAGTAATCGAGTCTGGACCAGACAATCCAGTGATTGACAACATGAGCATCGATCCACGCAATTATGATCGATGACATGCATCAACCAAGTCAGCGAGCCTGACCACCCGATCCCGTTAGTCGCCTCTTACGGCAAGCATGGGTTGCTGAAGACCTATTCTACTCCGGATCTTCACGGACGTCATGGAGATACATACACACAAGTAGCACTATATGCCAGGTCAGCACACAGTGGTAGTCGTTGTTGTCTTGGTGCCGTGGAGCATCTAGCCAAGGTCACTTGACAAGGATTAAAGCATAGTAAATCACAGATATAAGTAAATTCGTATACACCCAACTTGCCACTATACTTAACTAATAAGTTGTGGTGTTGTTGTGATGGTGTTGTGTGGGGTGTTGTGGGGGTGTTGTGGGGGTGTTGTGTGGGGTGTTGTGGGGGTGTTGTGGTGGTGTTGTGAAGATGTTGTGGTGGTGTTGTGATGGTGTTGTGATGGTGTTGTGATGGTGTTGTGGTGGTGTTGTGATGATGTTGTGGTGGTGTTGTGATGATGTTGTGGTGGTGTTGTGATGATGTTGTGATGATGTTGTGGTGGTGTTTGTAGTGGTGTTGTGGGGGTGTTGTGGTGGTGTTGTGGTTGTGTTGTTGGGTGTTGTGGGGGTGTTGTGGTGGTGTTGTGTTGGGTGTTGTGATGATGTTGTGGTGGTGTTGTGTGGGGTGTTTAGTGGTGTTGTGGGGGTGTTGTAGGGGTGCTGTGGGAGTGTTGTGGTGGTGTTGTGCTTGGTGTTGTGTAGGGTGTTGTGGTGGTGTTGTGTGGGGTGTTGTCGGGTGTTGTGAGGGGTGTTGTGGTGGTGTTGTGGGGGTGTTGTGGGGGTGTTCTGTTGGGTGTTGTGGTGGTGTTGTGATGATGTTGTGGTGGTGGTGTTGTGAGGGTGTTGTAGGGGTAGGAATTTGGAGTGGGAGGTGAAGGACGAGTGTGTGTGTTGAAGGCAGACCCACATTGAGACGCGCAGAGATATATGATGGAGTAGGTGGACAGAGTTACGACTTCACTCCATATTGCTTACGTCGGGGGGAAACTCCGGGCGGCACTTTGTTTCATAGTTTGTGATTTATGGCCGAGTGACGTCATGGCTGCCAAAGTCAATCTTTGTTTAAGTGTTATTAATATTTCTTTATCTCTGTTGCTATAAAAAAAAGTAAAATACTTAAAGAGAAGTTCTGTTTAGTTTGATGAAGCCGACAAGTGTTCAGCGAACCCCGTCAATCCGTTCCCAGTGAAATCGGTCGGTTTGCCGGATGTCAGGAATAATGACTATGGTTAAGGAGTAATGCGGGTGGACGTTCATAGCTGAAATCGTTAACAAATCCTGACTTGTGAATTGTGCTTCTTGTATGCATTTAGACCTACAAGTATCGTACGGAAAGCGGGGTTTCTGGATTAACGGGGTTTCCGGATTAACGGTGGCCGCACTAACCAGGTTTCACAGTACATTGCATACATAGTAGACGTAGACGTGGACACATCAACTGGGTTCATTACACGCTGTCTCGTATCTGTAAGACAGACCACTGCATGAACCTGCCATTGGTATATACTGACAAAAACAAATAAGGGAACACGGCGAATGTTTGATACAGGAAAGCGTCATACCAACAATAGAAGCCATCCATGCGGACATGGTGTCAGCTTTAGGGGATGGTGCCACTGTTATCAGGCGTGAAGCGGAGTTCAGGAGGGTAAGCGAGAGCCTCGAAAATGATCAATGATCAGAAAGAGATTCAACTGTCGCCACAAAGGACAATCTTGATCAAATACATGATATGATTATGGACGAAGGACGACTCACTACCCGTCACATACCCAATACAGTAGGCATCTCATGAGAGAAGTGAGAACGACGACCGACTACCCGTCACATAGCCAATACAGTAGGCATCTCATGAGAGAGGTGAGAACGACCACTCACTACCCGTCACATACCCAATACTGTAGGCATCTCATGAGAGAAGTGACAACGACCACTCCCTACCCGTCACATAGCCAATACTGTGGGCATCTCATGAGAGAGGTGAGAACGACGACCCACTACCCGTCACAAAGCCAATACTGTGGGCATCTCATGAGAGAAGTGAGAACGACCACTCACTACCCGTCACATAGCCAATACTGTGGGCATCTCATGAGAGAGGTGAGAACGAAGACCCACTACCCGTCACATAGCCAATACTGTGGGCATCTCATGAGAGAGGTGAGAACGACGACTCACTACCCGTCACATACCCAATACTGTAGGCATCTCATGAGAGAAGTGACAACGACCACTCACTACCCGTCACATAGCCAATACTGTGGGCATCTCATGAGAGAGGTGAGAACGAAGACACACTACCCGTCACATACCCAATACTGTGGGCATCTCATGAGAGAGGTGAGAACGACCACTCACTACCCGTCACATAGCCAATACAGTAGGCATCTCATGAGAGAGGTGAGAACATTCAGAGATGTGAACCTCACATGACAAAGTTTTCATTCAGCACTTTTATGTGTTCCAAGGCTGCTGACCCCTGGTCACAAACGGTTCATCATATCTCGTGAGAATTGACGTCGTGTTTAAGCTGACCCAGCTGATCTTGTTGAGAGATATGTAACCATGGATGAGTCTTGGGGTCACCACTATCAGCCAGAGACTAAAAAACAGTCAAAACAGCGGAAACCTCTAACGTCTGTTCCTTCGAAGAAGGCAAAGTTTGTTCCATCAGTTGGCAAGGAGATGGCTTCGGTTTGGGGATTCCAAAGGAATCCTACTGTGGATTGCCTTCCGAAGGGTCGGACCATTAATGACCAATATTATGCTAATCTGCTATGGAAAGTGCGTGAGAATATCAAGGCTAAAGGTCGATGAAAACTCACTAAAGTCTATTTCCTCTTTAACGCCCAGTGGAAACTATTACGTCGGATCATCGAGACGTTGACGATTTGCTTCATGACTGTGGCTTTGAACTCATTCAACTTCCTCCCTAGTCACCATATTTGGCACCGTCAAAACACACTCCAGCATCGTTGACCGAAGTGTGTGGACCTCGGAGGGGATTATATTGAAAAGGAATCAGCAACCAACTCCATCAAAGCAGCCCTTCATTGTTAGGCTCAGAACATTTCAACCACCCTTCGAACATTTTTCTCTCCTTGGACTTTATACATTTTCAGTAACCACATAGAGCAACTTGTCCTCCCACATATCTTTATAATAGTAACAACTGTCAATTTGGCTCACAATTATCTAACCATACTACAGGGATTTCTAAATTATTTATTATTATCATAGGCTTAAATGGATTTTCACATGAGCTGATTTTCAAAGAGTGGGAAATATACAAGTGTCTTGAAAAAAATTACAGGACGTTCTGCTTAAGTAACCCTCCTCTCTAACGTGAGTGTTTTCTCCAGTTATTTGCACATGTAAGCACACCCCGGATCTGCACATTCCTCGTGCTCCATCACTGCGCAGGCCTTGGGCAGGTCAGCCAGACAGCCCCGAGTTGCGACACTCTAACAACTTACACATTAACCTCCGGGATTTTCTTTAAAACACAAAGATCAATATTCATTGGGACTGTTCAAACAGCAGTTTGTTGTAGCGTTTCTTGGCAGAACGCGAGGCAGTGTCCTGGGAGATGCAGGTATGACAACCCTCTGTCCGAGTTCCCACTTTCAACCGGCCTACCCATCCTACCTATACACGCACCCTCCACACCCATCCGGCCTACCCTTTTGCCGCGGGGCGAATATTTCCCCGACACACCCTGAATGCTTGTATGGGAACCCTTGTTAGAGTTGTTGCCTAGCAACCTATGCTGGACGTAAGAGGCGACTATAGTACAGGATGACACATTTTCAGGTTTGTGGTAATTATTTTTCAAGTTTCATTATTTTGTTCAATTCTGCAAACCTATAAAACCAATTGGTCGCCATTATTAAATCATGCCAGTGTAATGATATCCATAATTAGCATTAATCTTCCAAAGCTACGTAATAACCCAACAGTCAGGATTCTGTAGAGAAAGGGGACCTGCAATATACAAGGCAACGGTGAAGGTTGGCAGAGGGTCGAATATATGTGGAATTGGTGTCATAACGTGACATGGTACACATTAAGTGTCATAGCATTATTCGGCATCTTCAAGGACAGAGGGCAGATAGACTTCATTCAGTATCTCCCAGTACAGAGGATGGGAAGACCTCATTCAGTATCTTCCAGTACAGAGGGTAGGTAGACTTCATTCAGTATCTTCCAGTACAGAGGATGGGAAGACCTCATTCAGTATCTTCCAGTACAGAGGATGGGAAGACCTCATTCAGTATCTTCCAGTACAGAGGATGGGAAGACCTCATTCAGGATCTCCCAGTACAGAGGATGGGAAGACCTCATTCAGGATCTCCCAGTACAGAGGATGGGAAGACCTCATTCAGTATCTTCCAGTACAGAGGATGGGAAGACCTCATTCAGTATCTTCCAGTACAGAAAATGGGAAGACCTCATTCAGTATCTTCCAGTACAGAAGATGGGAAGACCTCATTCAGTATCTCCCAGTACAGAGGATGGGAAGACCTCATTCAGTATCTTCCAGTACAGAAGATGGGAAAACCTCATTCAGTATCTTCCAGTATAGAGGATGGGAAAACCTCATTCAGTATCTTCCAGTATAGAGGATGGGAAGACCTCATTCAGGATCTCCCAGTACAGAGGATGGGAAGACCTCATTCAGTATCTTCCAGTACAGAAGATGGGAAGACCTCATTCAGTATCTTCCAGTACAGAAGATCGGAAGACCTCATTCAGTATCTCCCAGTACAGAGGATGGGAAGACCTCATTCAGTATCTTCCAGGACAGAAGATGGGAAAACCTCATTCAGTATCTTCCAGTATAGAGGATGGGAAGACCTCATTCAGGATCTCCCAGTACAGAGGATGGGAAGACCTCATTCAGGATCTCCCAGTACAGAGGATGGGAAGACCTCATTCAGTATCTCCCAGTACAGAGCATGGGAAGACCTCATTCAGTATCTTCCAGTACAGAGGATGGGAAGACCTCATTCAGTATCTCCCAGTACAGAGGATGGGAAGACCTCATTCAGTATCTTCCAGTACAGAGGATGGGAAGACCTCATTCAGTATCTCCCAGTACAGAGGATGGGAAGACCTCATTCAGTATCTTCCAGTACAGAGGATGGGAAGACCTCAATCAGTATCTCCCAGTACAGAGGATGGGAAGACCTCATTCAGTATCTTCCAGTACAGAGGATGGGAAGACCTCATTCAGTATCTTCCAGTACAGAGGATGGGAAGACCTCATTCAGTATCTCCCAGTACAGAGGATGGGAAGACCTCATTCAGTATCTTCCAGTACAGAGGATGGGAAGACCTCATTCAGTATCTCCCAGTACAAAGGATGGGAAGTCCTCATTCAGTATCTTCCAGTACAGAGGATGGGAAGACCTCATTCAGTATCTTCCAGTACAGAGGATGGGAAGACCTCATTCAGTATCTTCCAGTATAGAGGATGGGAAAACCTCATTCAGTATCTCCCAGTACAGAGGATGGGAAGACCTCATTCAGTATCTTCCAGTACAGAGGATGGGAAGACCTCATTCAGTATCTCCCAGTACAGAGGATGGGAAGACCTCATTCAGTATCTTCCAGTACAGAGGATGGGAAGACCTCATTCAGTATCTTCCAGTATAGAGGATGGGAAAACCTCATTCAGTATCTTCCAGTACAGAGGATGGGAAAAACCTCATTCAGTATCTTCCAGTATAGAGGATGGGAAGACCTCATTCAGTATCTTCCAGTAGAGAGGATGGGAAGACCTCACTCGGAAAGTTTTCCTGCGCATTCAGATAACATGGAGGTATTTGTGAAGCACTATTTATTTCTATTCATTCTCCAGAAAAGTATTTAGTCTGAGCACGTCTCGCTCCTCCAGCTGCCCGTGTTTGACATGTTTGTGAGCATCACATTTCCAGTAGCACAATACCCCGGGGCCGTGTGGCTGTCGGAGCTCCTCGAGTTGTACACGTGACTCGACGGGAGCAGGAACCCCGTGTCTGGAGTTTGACTCCAGAACAACCCCAACAACTGAAGATCGCGCTGACCCGCAGCGGGCAACCACGGCTCTTTGCCACTCCAATCATGCATGCGCCCGACATTAGGGGACATGTATCGCGGAGGTATACAACCCTCTCTGACCTCCAACCACCACGCGCTCACCACAGTTGGAAACCTAGCGTTTCTCAAGCCTATTTCTATCTCCAAGCTGCTTCTGGCCTGATCTGCTTCACCCCGGGAACAAGGTGGGTCTGTGATGAAGAAACTCGAGCGGTGTCGAGAGCTTGAGGATATGCAGCACAATAAATATAAAGCCACATCAAACTGGGGTTTAACTCTCAACAGGGCGTGCGGGGATGGAGGGCAAGCAAAGATTCCTAAACACATTCCTGTCTGTTTGTTGACATTGAAGTGGTTACACGTGGAGAATTAGCTGCTATCCCTGCACATGTTCCTGTTTTTGTGATTATTTATCTCTTTATTAAATGCATATCAAATGGAATCCTTTTACCGCCGGTGACAGCTCCACACAGAGCAATACTGGATGTAATTTGTTTCCAGTAAAATTAAAAAAACGGGAAACTAATGAGGCAATCTGACCAGAAGATTTCCTTCTTGAGATCTTGTCGATTTCAGCTCGTTGTGGGTTTAATAAGCAGTTTCCGGCAACAGTGCCAGCGCGTAGCTCTTAAAGGGACGTAACTCGAAACGAACGTATTTTACGATACCGGAAAGTGACGCTAGCATTTCGCGGCATGCCATAAACTGGTCTTGTCATGATCTAGCCTTGACATTTACTCTTATCAAAGCATCTGAAGTAATTGAAACACTGACAGTAGCAGATAAAACGTTATACCTGTAGGATCCATTTACTGCTAGCTAGTCCCCGTGAAGATTCGGGTTAGAAGAGGTCTTCAGCAGCCCATGCTTGCAGTAAAAGACGACTATGTTTGTTGTAAAAGGCGACTAACGGGACCGGGTGGTCAGGCTCGCTGACTTGGTTGATACATGTCCTTCGTATCCCAATTGCGTGGATCAATGCTCATGATGTCAATCACTAGATTGTAAGGTCCAGACTTGATTTTTTAGACCGCCGTCATATAGCTGGATTATTGTTGAGTGCGGTGATAAAACACAAACAAACTGCTAGCCACACAGCAAAACATACTAGTCAGTAGAAGGAGTTCGCTCCGATTATGTTTCAAGGTTTGTCAGCACCATACCCGTGCTCGTGGGTTTCACCGAAGTGGTAAACGTCTGAGACCTGCACCACTTCGGGCTTTCTTCCCACATTAAGCTGACACGCCGCGATATAACTGGAATACTGTTAAAAGCGGCGTTAAACCCAACTCACTCACTCAGTAGAAGGATATTTGGATAAGTGATTATTTTAGAGATTTCGGGACATGAGTGTTTCTGAGTGAATAATACGTATCACAACGTCTCCAAGTGTGAAATCTTGATCACATGGTGCACTTTTCAGGTCACGTGAGTCCACGGTCAAGGTATTTTGAGAATCGACATGAGTCTATTAGATAATATTCTGTGTTTGGGGCCCGGAGTACACTAGCCCACGGTGGACGGTGTTATCGTGTTTACAAATAGTCCCCCAATAGCCTACACAGCTTATCTCGCCGCATGTAGTACTACAGCAGAGGCTTGGGATGGCGTCTTGCCTCGCCTGCAGCATGAAGACTGTACAGACACTTGGATGATAGGGAACGTTATGTCATGTATACAATAACGAGAGTAATCTTTAAACACCATGCTGTTTCTGACGCTTAAATGCAACTGATTGCTGCTAGCAGAAATTGATGTGGCACAAAATAACTTTAAAACCTCACAAAACTTGTCCAAGTGGTAGGTTCATACGATATGAACACATGTGACGTGACAGCTTATATATTGCTAAGTGCGACGTAAAACAACATGAAACAAACGTGACGTGATGTGGATCACGTGACAAGCTTCATTTGATCAGATCGTGCGGAGGGCCCTCATTATTCGTGCAATCACCGGACGTTCAACTGACTATCAGTCTATACCCATCCCATTCTCAGCTCTATCAGCCTATACTCATCCCGTTCTCAGCCCTAACAGTCTATACCCATCCCGTTCTCAGCTCTAACAGTCTATACCCATCCCGTTCTCAGCTCTAACAGCCTATACTCATCCCGTTCTCAGCTCTAACAGCCTATACTCATCCCATTCTCAGCTCTATCAGTCTGTACTCATCCCGTTCTCAGCTCTATCAGCCTATACTCATCCCGTTCTCAGCTCTAACAGCCTATACTCATCCCGTTCTCAGCTCTAACAGTCTATACCCATCCCGTTCTCAGCTATAACAGCCTATACTCATCCCGTTCTCAGCTCTAACAGCCTATACTCATCCCATTCTCAGCTCTATCAGTCTGTACTCATCCCGTTCTCAGCTCTATCAGCCTATACTCATCCCGTTCTCAGTTCTAGCAGCCTATACTCATCCCATTCTCAGCTCTATCAGTCTGTACTCATCCCATTCTCACCTCTAGCAGCCTGTACCCATCCCTTTCTCACCTCTATCAGTCTGTACTCATCCCATTCTCACCTCTAGCAGCCTGTACCCATCCCTTTCTCACCTCTAGCAGCCTGTACCCATCCCTTTCTCACCTCTATCAGTCTGTTCTCATCCCTTTCTCACCTCTAACAGCCTATACCCATCCCATTCTCAACTCTATCAGCCTATACTCATCCCATTCTCAGCTCCATCAGCCTATACCCATCCCTTTCTCACCTCTATCAGCCTATACTCATCCCATTCTCACCTCTATCAGTCTGTACTCATCCCTTTCTCACCTCTATCAGCCTATACTCATCCCATTCTCACCTCTATCAGTCTGTACTCATCCCTTTCTCAGCTCTATCAGCCTATACTCATCCCATTCTCACCTCTATCAGCCTATACTCATCCCTTTCTCACCTCTATCAGCCTATACTCATCCCATTCTCAACTCTTTCAGCCTGTACTCATCCCTTTCTCACCTCTAACAGCCTATACCCATCCCTTTCTCACCTCTATCAGCCTATACTCATCCCATTCTCACCTCTATCAGCCTATACTCATCCCTTTCTCACCTCTATCAGCCTATACTCATCCCTTTCTCAACTCTATCAGCCTATACTCATCCCATTCTCAACTCTATCAGCCTATACTCATCCCATTCTCAACTCTTTCAGCCTATACTCATCCCTTTCTCACCTCTATCAGTCTGTACTCATCCCTTTCTCAGCTCTAACAGCCTATACTCATCCCATTCTCACCTCTACCAGTCTGTACTCATCCCTTTCTCACCTCTATCAGCCTATACTCATCCCTTTCTCACCTCTATCAGTCTGTACTCATCCCTTTCTCACCTCTATCAGTCTATACTCATCCCATTCTCACCTCTAACAGCCTATACTCATCCCATTCTCACCTCTATCAGCCTATACTCATCCCTTTCTCACCTCTATCAGCCTATACTCATCCCATTCTCACCTCTATCAGCCTATACTCATCCCATTCTCACCTCTATCAGCCTATACTCATCCCTTTCTCACCTCTATCAGCCTATACTCATCCCATTCTCACCTCTATCAGCCTATACTCATCCCATTCTCACCTCTAGCAGCCTATACTCATCCCATTCTCACCTCTATCAGCCTATACTCATCCCTTTCTCACCTCTATCAGTCTGTACTCATCCCTTTCTCACCTCTATCAGTCTATACTCATCCCATTCTCACCTCTAACAGCCTATACTCATCCCATTCTCACCTCTATCAGCCTATACTCATCCCTTTCTCACCTCTATCAGCCTATACTCACCCCATTCTCACCTCTATCAGCCTATACTCATCCCATTCTCGCCTCTATCAGCCTATACTCATCCCTTTCTCACCTCTATCAGCCTATACTCATCCCATTCTCACCTCTATCAGCCTATACTCATCCCATTCTCACCTCTATCAGTCTGTACTCATCCCTTTCTCAACTCTATCAGCCTATACTCATCCCTTTCTCACCTCTATCAGCCTATACTCATCCCTTTCTCACCTCTATCAGCCTATACTCATCCCTTTCTCAACTCTATCAGCCTATACTCGTCCCATTCTAAACTCTTTCAGCCTATACTCATCCCTTTCTCACCTCTATCAGTCTGTACTCATCCCTTTCTCACCTCTAACAGCCTATACCCATCCCTTTCTCACCTCTATCAGCCTATACTCATCCCATTCTCAGCTCTAACAGCCTATACTCATCCCCTTCACATCCCTACCAGCCTATACACATCCCCTTCTCAGCTCTACCAGCCTATACTTATCCCCTTCCCAGCTCTAGCAGCCTATACTCATCCCATTCTCACCTCTATCAGCCTATACTCATCCCCTTCTCACCTCTATAAGCCTATACTCATCCCATTCTCAGCTCTAACAGCCTATACTCATCCCATTCTCAGCTCTAACAGTCTATACTCATCCAATTCTCAACTCTTTCAGCCTATACTCATCCCATTCTCAGCTCTATCAGCCTATACTCATCCCATTCTCAGCTCTAACAGCCTATACTCATCCAATTCTCAGCTCTATCAGCCTATACTCATCCCATTCTCAGCTCTAACAGCCTATACTCATCCCCTTCTCACCTCTATCAGCCTATACTCATCCCATTCTCAGCTCTAACAGCCTATACTCATCC
The DNA here is from genome assembly GCF_023055435.1 of Haliotis rufescens. NCBI lineage: Eukaryota > Metazoa > Mollusca > Gastropoda > Lepetellida > Haliotidae > Haliotis > Haliotis rufescens. The sequence continues at coordinate 3,210,177 of NW_025964057.1, forward strand.
CATTCTCAGCTCTAACAGTCTATACTAATCCAATTCTCAACTCTTTCAGCCTATACTCATCCCATTCTCAGCTCTATCAGCCTATACTCATCCCATTCTCAGCTCTATCAGCCTATACTCATCCAATTCTCAACTCTTTCAGTCTATACTAATCCAATTCTCAGCTCTATCAGCCTATACTCATCCCATTCTCAGCTCTAACAGTCTATACTAATCCAATTCTCAACTCTTTCAGTCTATACTAATCCAATTCTCAACTCTATCAGCCTATTCTCATCCCATTCTCAGCTCTATCAGCCTATACTCATCCCATTCTCAGCTCTAACAGCCTATACTCATCCCTTTCTCAGCTCTATCAGCCTATACTCATCCCTTTCTCAGCTCTATCAGCCTATACTCATCCCATTCTCAGCTCTATCAGCCTATACTCATCCAATTCTCAACTCTTTCAGTCTATACTAATCCAATTCTCAGCTCTATCAGCCTATACTCATCCCATTCTCAGCTCTAACAGTCTATACTAATCCAATTCTCAACTCTTTCAGTCTATACTAATACAATTCTCAACTCTATCAGCCTATACTCATCCCATTCTCAGCTCTATCAGCCTATACTCATCCCATTCTCAGCTCTAACAGCCTATACTCATCCCATTCTCACCTCTATCAGCCTATACTAATCCAATTCTCACCTCTATCAGCCTATACTCATCCCATTCTCAGCTCTATCAGCCTATACTCATCCCTTTCTCAGCTCTAACAGCCTATACTCATCCCTTTCTCAGCTCTATCAGCCTATACTCATCCCTTTCTCAGCTCTATCAGCCTATACTCATCCCATTCTCAGCTCTATCAGCCTATACTCATCCCTTTCTCAGCTCTAACAGCCTATACACATCCCATTCTCAGCTCTATCAGCCTATACTCATCCCATTCTCAGCTCTAACAGCCTATACTCATCCCATTCTCACCTCTATCAGCCTATACTAATCCAATTCTCACCTCTATCAGCCTATACTCATCCCATTCTCACCTCTATCAGCCTATACTCATCCCTTTCTCAGCTCTATCAGCCTATACTCATCCCATTCTCAGCTCTATCAGCCTATACTCATCCAATTCTCAACTCTTTCAGTCTATACTAATCCAATTCTCAGCTCTATCAGCCTATACTCATCCCATTCTCAGCTCTAACAGTCTATACTAATCCAATTCTCAACTCTTTCAGTCTATACTAATCCAATTCTCAAATCTATCAGCCTATACTCATCCCATTCTCAGCTCTAACAGCCTATACTCATCCCTTTCTCACCTCTAACAGCCTATACTCATCCCATTCTCACTTCTATCAGCCTATACTCATCCCTTTCTCAACTCTAGCAGCCTATACTCATCCCATTCTCAACTCTTTCAGTCTATACTTATCCCATTCTCAGCTCTAACAGCCTATACTTATCCCATTCTCAGCTCTAACAGCCTATACCCATCCCTTTCTCAACTCTATCAGCCTATACCCATCCCATTCTCAACTCTTTCAGTCTATACTTATCCCATTCTCAGCTCTAACAGCCTATACTCATCCCATTCTCACCTCTATCAGCCTATACTAATCCAATTCTCACCTCTAGCAGCCTATACTCATCCCATTCTCACCTCTATCAGCCTATACTCATCCCATTCTCACCTCTATCAGCCTATACTTATCCAATTCTCACCTCTATCAGCCTATACTCATCCCATTCTCACCTCTATCAGCCTATACTCATCCCATTCTCACCTCTATCAGCCTATACTTATCCTTTTCTCACCTCTAGCAGCCTATACTCATCCCTTTCTCACCTCTATCAGCCTATACTCATCCCATTCTCACCTCTATCAGCCTATACTCATCCCATTCTCACCTCTATCAGCCTATACTCATCCCATTCTCAGCTCTAACAGCCTATACTCATCCCTTTCTCAACTCTATCAGCCTATACTTATCCTTTTCTCACCTCTAGCAGCCTATACTCATCCCATTCTCACCTCTATCAGCCTATACTCATCCCATTCTCAGCTCTATCAGCCTATACTTATCCTTTTCTCGCCTCTAGCAGCCTATACTCATCCCATTCTCACCTCTATCAGCCTATACTTATCCTTTTCTCACCTCTAGCAGCCTATACTTATCCTTTTCTCACCTCTATCAGCCTATACTCATCCCTTTCTCACCTCTAGCAGCCTATACTCATCCTTTTCTCACCTCTAGCAGCCTATACTCATCCCTTTCTCACCTCTATCAGCCTATACTCATCCCTTTCTCACCTCTAGCAGCCTATACTTATCCTTTTCTCACCTCTATCAGCCTATACTCATCCCTTTCTCAGCTCTAACAGCCTATACTCATCCCATTCTCACCTCTATCAGCCTATACTCATCCCATTCTCAACTCTAGGAGCCTATACTCATCCCATTCTCATCTCTATCAGCCTGTACTCATCCCTTTCTCAGTTCTAACAGCCTATACTCATCCCATTCTCAGCTCTAACAGTCTATACTAATCCAATTCTCATCTCTATCAGCCTATACTCATCCCATTCTCACCTCTAACAGCCTATACTCACCCCATTCTCAGCTCTATCAGCCTATACTCATCCCTTTCTCACCTCTATCAGCCTATACTCATCCCATTCTCACCTCTAACAGCCTATACTCACCCCATTCTCAGCTCTATCAGCCTATACTCATCCCTTTCTCAGCTCTATCAGCCTATACTCATCCCTTTCTCACCTCTATCAGCCTATACTCATCCTTTTCTCACCTCTAGCAGCCTATACTCATCCCATTCTCAGCTCTATCATCCTATACTCATCCCCTTCTCACCTCTATCATCCTATACTCATCCCTTTCTCACCTCTATCAGCCTATACTTATCCTTTTCTCACCTCTAGCAGCCTATACTCATCCCTTTCTCACCTTTATCAGCCTATACTCATCCCTTTCTCACCTCTATCAGCCTATACTCATCCCTTTCTTAGCTCTATCAGCCTATACTCATCCCATTCTCAGCTCTATCAGCCTATACTCATCCCTTTCTCAGCTCTATCAGCCTATACTCATCCCATTCTCACCTCTATCAGTCTGTACTCATCCCATTCTCAACTCTATCAGTCTGTACTGATCCCTTTCTTACCTCTATCAGCCTATACTCATCCCTTTCTCAGCTCTATCAGCCTATACTCATCCCATTCTCACCTCTATCAGCCTAAACCCATCCCTTTCTCAGCTCTATCAGCCTATACTCATCCGATTCTCAACTCTATCAGCCTAAACCCATCCCTTTCTCAGCTCTATCAGCCTGTACTCATCCCATTCTCACCTCTATCAGCCTATACCCATCCCTTTCTCACCTCTATCAGCCTGTACCCATCCCTTTCCCAACTCTATCAGCCTGTACCCATCCCATTCTCAACTCTGTCAGCCTGTACTCATCCCATTCTCAGCTCTATCAGCCTGTACCCATCCCATTCTCACCTCTATCAGCCTATACTCATCCCATTCTCACCTCTATCAGCCTGTACTCATCCCATTCTCACCTCTATCAGCCTATACCCATCCCATTCTCACCTCTATCAGCCTATACTCATCCCATTCTCACCTCTATCAGCCTATACTCATCCCTTTCTCACCTCTATCAGCCTATACCCATCCCATTCTCACCTCTATCAGCCTATACTCATCCCATTCTCACCTCTATCAGCCTGTACTCATCCCATTCTCACCTCTATCAGCCTGTACCCATCCCATTCTCACGTCTATCAGCCTGTACTCATACCATCACTTCGGGCTTTCCTCCCACATTAAGCTGACACGTAGTGACATAACTGGAATACTGTTTAAAGCAGCGTTATACCCAACTCATTCACTCACTCTTGGGTCCCCATTTTGGATGAGTGTTATTAAACTGTACACATAACGTTATTTCAGGGAGTATGTGGTGGTCTCTGCCTACACCACCGAGTACAGGCCTGACTCCGGGCACTCCAGGTCAACTCGACCTGACCTTAACTGTTGAATGAGGGCCACTCTACAGCAAGGTATCAACGACATATGAAATAAATCACTTTTTGCATTATATTTCATTTTTCTGTACACGTTTACACTCCAGAGACGATTGTAGCCCATCTCGCTACAAGGTGTCACTTTTTACAACACGTGACTGACAGATATATCAGAAACATGGCAATTACTGCTGAATGCACATTTCGTATCTTTTAATCCGACTTTTCGACTTTCCCAAGACCTCATGCAAGTGGAAATGTGGAGTGCACTTAGCGCTCATTCGGTGCATTGTGCAGCAGAGAGCCACATGCACGTGTTAGGTTCCTTGCATTGTCTGCCCCTCCCCTCTTCTCCCCTCCACCCTTCCCTACTCCCCTAGCAGATCGCCTCCACTCGCAGAGAACTGACAACATCTCCTTGATGCTAGCTTTATGAGGTCGATGCCCGACCAACCCGAGTACTTGTCCTGTTATAACGCGATGACCACCAACCCGAGTACTTGTCCTGTTATAACGCGATGACCTCCTACCCGAGTACTTGTCCTTGTATAACGCGATGCCCACCTACCCGAATACTTGTCCTTGTATAACGTGATGCCCACCTACCCGAAAACTTGTTCTTGTATAACGTGATGCTCACCAAACCTAGTTCTTGTCCTGTTGTAACGTGATGCCCTCCTACCAGAAGACTTGTCCTTATATAACGCGATGACCACCAACCCGAGTACTCCCCCTTGTATAACGTGACGTGACCAACCGAAGTACTTGCCCTTGTATAACGAGATGCCCACCTACCTGAGTACTTGTCCTTATATAACGCGATGCCCACCAACCCGAGTACTTGCCCTTGTATAACGCGATGCCCACCTACCCGAGTACTTGTCCTTATATAACGCGATGCCCACCAACCCTAGTACTTGTCCTTGTATAACGCGATGCCCACCTACCCGAGTACTTGCCCTTGTATAACGTGATGCCCACCTACCCGAGTACTTGTCCTTATATAACGCGATGCCCACCTACCCGAGTACTTGTCCTTGTAAAACGCGATGCCCACCTACCCGAGTACTTGCCCTTGTATAACGCGATGCCCACCTACCCGAGTACTTGTCCTTATATAACGCGATGCCCACCTACCCGAGTACTTGTCCTTATATAACGCGATGCCCACCTACCCAAGTACTTGTCCTTATATAACGCGATGCCCACCTACCCGAGTACTTGTCCTTATATAACGCGATGCCCACCAACCCGAGTACTTGCCCTTGTATAACGCGATGCCCACCAACCCGAGTACTTGCCCTTGTATAACGCGATGCCCACCTACCCGAGTACTTGTCCTTATATAACGCGATGCCCACCTACCCGAGTACTTGTCCTTATATAACGCGATGCCCACCTACCCAAGTACTTGTCCTTATATAACGCGATGCCCACCTACCCGAGTACTTGTCCTTATATAACGCGATGCCCACCTACCCGAGTACTTGTCCTTATATAACGCGATGCCCACCTACCCAAGTACTTGTCCTTATATAACGCGATGCCCACCTACCCGAGTACTTGTCCTTATATAACGCGATGCCCACCAACCCGAGTACTTGCCCTTGTATAACGCGATGCCCACCTACCCGAGTACTTGTCCTTATATAACGCGATGCCCACCTACCCGAGTACTTGTCCTTATATAACGCGATGCCCACCTACCCGAGTACTTGTCCTTATATAACGCGATGCCCACCAACCCGAGTACTTGTCCTTATATAACGTGATGACCACCAACCCGAGTACTTGTCCTTATATAACGCGATGCCCACCAACCCGAGAACTTGCCCTTGTATAACGTGATGCCCACCTACCCTAGTACTTGCCCTTGTATAACGTGATGCCCACCAACCCGAGTACTTGTCCTGTTATAACGTGATGCCCACCTACACGAGTACTTGTCCTTGTATAACGCGATGCCCACCTACCCGAGTACTTGCCCTTGTATAACGCGATGCCCACCTACCCGAGTACTTGTCCTTATATAACGCGATGCCCACCTACCCGAGTACTTGTCCTTATATAACGCGATGCCCACCTACCCAAGTACTTGTCCTTATATAACGCGATGCCCACCTACCCGAGTACTTGTCCTTATATAACGCGATGCCCACCAACCCGAGTACTTGCCCTTGTATAACGCGATGCCCACCAACCCGAGTACTTGCCCTTGTATAACGCGATGCCCACCAACCCGAGTACTTGTCCTTATATAACGCGATGCCCACCTACCCTAGTACTTGTCCTTATATAACGCGATGCCCACCTACCCAAGTACTTGTCCTTATATAACGCGATGCCCACCTACCCGAGTACTTGTCCTTATATAACGCGATGCCCACCTACCCGAGTACTTGTCCTTATATAACGCGATGCCCACCTACCCAAGTACTTGTCCTTATATAACGCGATGCCCACCTACCCGAGTACTTGTCCTTATATAACGCGATGCCCACCAACCCGAGTACTTGCCCTTGTATAACGCGATGCCCACCTACCCGAGTACTTGTCCTTATATAACGCGATGCCCACCTACCCGAGTACTTGTCCTTATATAACGCGATGCCCACCTACCCAAGTACTTGTCCTTATATAACGCGATGCCCACCAACCCGAGTACTTGTCCTTATATAACGTGATGACCACCAACCCGAGTACTTGTCCTTATATAACGCGATGCCCACCAACCCGAGTACTTGCCCTTGTATAACGTGATGCCCACCTACCCTAGTACTTGCCCTTGTATAACGTGATGCCCACCAACCCGAGTACTTGTCCTGTTATAACGTGATGCCCACCTACACGAGTACTTGTCCTTGTATAACGCGATGCCCAGCTACCCGAGTACTTGTCCTTATATAACGCGATGCCCACCTACCCGAGTACTTGTCCTTGTATAACGCGATGCCCAGCTACCCAAGTACTTGTCCTTATATAACGCGATGCCCACCAACCCGAGTACTTGCCCTTGTATAACGCGATGCCCACCTACCCGAGTACTTGCCCTTGTATAACGCGATGCCCACCTACCCGAGTACTTGTCCTTGCATAACGCGATGCCCAGCTACCCAAGTACTTGCCCTTGTATAACGTGATGCCCACCTACCCGAGTACTTGCCCTTTTATAACGCGATGCCCACCTACCCGAGTACTTTCCCTTGTATAACGCGATGCCCACCTACCCTAGTACTTGCCCTTGTATAACGCGATGCCCAGCTACCCGAGTACTTGTCCTTGTATAACGCGATGCCCAGCTACCCGAGTACTTGTCCTTGTATAACGCGATGCCCACCTACCCGAGTACTTGTCCTTGTATACCGCGATGCCCACCTACCCGAGTGCTTGTCCTTGTATAACGCGATGCCCAGCTACCCGAGTACTTGTCCTTGTATAACGCGAAGCCCACCAACCCGAGTACTTGTCCTTGTATAACGCGAAGCCCAGCTACCCGAGTACTTGTCCTTGTATAACGCGAAGCCCACCAACCCGAGTACTTGTCCTTGTATAACGCGAAGCCCACCAACCCGAGTACTTGTCCTTGTATAACGCGAAGCCCAGCTACCCGAGTACTTGTCCTTGTATAACGCGATGCCCAGCTACCCGAGTACTTGTCCTTGTATAAGGCGAAGCCCACCCACCCGTACCACGACGGCGCGGATGGTTGCTCACAATGTCAATCACTGGGTTTTCTGGTTCAGACTCGATTATTTACGGGCCGCCATCCTGTATTAGGAATACTGCTCAGTGCTGCGTCAAATAAACAAACACAACATATGTCATTGCGCGTAACAACGTACATCGTGTTGGCGATATTGCTGTGAGGGAATTATTGAGAAAACTTCAGCGATGATGTATTTGGAACTGATGTCCGTCGCGTGATGCACGTAAAGTGAGCGAGTGAGTTTGGTTTTACGCAACTTTTATCAACATTCCAGCAATATCACGGCGGGGGACCCCAGAGATGGGCTTCACACACTGTAGCCATGTCGGGAATCGAACCCGGGGCGTGACGAGCAAACGTGTTACAGTCTCAATGTCTGCAGTTGACACAAACAACATTCCATCAACTCCCCTGGCGTAAATATACCAGTGCTTGGCCGCTACACTGACTTTGAAGTCTCTGTGTTTTGTTGTGTCCTTTACGGTAGCTCACTGTCATGACTTTTATATTCTACACAGTTTAGAATTGATCTCCCTTCTTATGAGTGAGTGAGTGAGGTTTTACGCCGCTTTTAACAATATTCCAGCAATATCACGGCGGGGGACACCAGAAATGGGCTTCACACATTGTACCCATGTCGGGAATCGAACCCGGGTCTTCGGCGTGACGAGCTAACGCTTTAACCACTAGGCTACCCGACCGCCCCCCCCCCCCCCCCCCCCCCTTCTTATGAGGAAAGCAGAGGCCTATATACGATATGTCGGCAGGTTAGCTGGTCACTCCAGTGTCCAGTGGTGTCTACCTTTAAACAATATATTTATAACTTTATGATATTAAGACTGCAGCAGCTGCATCTGCAGCATCCCACGTATACTACTGACTCCCATCAGATGGTCCTTAACATATTTTAGTGGTATATATGTTGACGTAAATTGTGACGATATTGATACTTCGTTTCTAGATGATGCTGTGTCACGTGATGTAATATGACATACTTTGGACAGGGACATCAGCGGGCCCGGGCCATCTGTTGGAGAAAATGCTTGCATGTTCTGCTAGTATTATGTGTCCGTCATGCATATACATGTCCTAACATAATAGGGGGCACGGGTGGCACAGTCGTCTGAGGCACCGCGATTCGCTGTGCAGAGTTGCGTCCCTTGGGCACGCCAGAAACCTATGATTGTGGGTTCGAATCCCGGTTCGCCCCGATTATGTTTGTAGGTTTGTCAGCACCATACCCGTGCTCGTGGGTTTCACCGAAGTGGTAAACGTCTGATACCTGCATCACTTCGGGCTTTCTTCCCACATTAAGCTGACACGCCGCGATAGAACTGTAATACTGTTAAAAGCGGCGTTAAACTCAACTCACTCACTCACTCACTCTAACATAATACTAGAAAGGAGTTTGTTGTTACAGACAGGAATCTTGTCAGTGAATGGCAGGAGAAGCCGACATTCGGCATGTCCAGCGAACAATGTATTGTTTTGGGGTCAACCCGAGGAGAGATAAAATATAATTTGGAACATATTTAACAATTTATTTTGACTTTGTAGACTTTTAAGCTTTTGACTCTCTTACCACCAAGAACTCCCGAAGAAATCACGATCTAAAAGACGTGTGCAATGTTAAGGGGTACTTATTATAATAACTGTCCTATTGGTGTAAAGCACGGATGTATACTAAGTCCAATCTTGTTTTCATTTTTAATGAATTTTAAATATACATGTATACGCGATAGACATGGTGCACACTTTTACTTGAAGTTCTTGTGCTTTGCTTTGCCGATAACGTAATCTTAGCATCTGATACTATTTTCAGTAACACACATCGAGCAATGGTTTGTTTGTTGCTTGACCGTATATCTAAGTCAAGAAATGTGGATCTAAAAGTACTGACAACTGTTCCCTTTGGCACATTCACGTGGAGTCATTAGAAAGAACACTCAGGGTGTTTTCTCACTGTAGACATAGGAAGATCCTGCGTTTGTTAGACTGTCCGGGTTAGTGAGTGAGTGAGTTAGGTTTAACGCCGCTTTGAACAGTATTCCACTTATATTACTGCGTGTCAGCTTAATGTGGGAGCAGGTGATGACGTTTACCACTCCGGTGAAACCCACGAGCACGGGTATGGTGCTGACAAACCTAGAAACATAATCGGAGCGAACAGGGATTCGAACCCACAATCAAAAATTTCTGGCATGCCCAAGGAACGCAACTCTTCACAGCGAATCGCGGCGCCTTAGACGACTGTGCCACCCGTGCCACCATGCCCGGGGTAAACTACACCTTGCTTAATGGATGGAATGGTAACTCTGCAAATGATCAAAGGGGTAATGCTTACACATTATGAGACATACCAGGATGCATTTACGTCGTCACTGAAATCCTTGTGGATCTATATGACAGCATCTTCCCGAGGCAAGCTAGTTAACTCCCTTTGTATTGTCCACGAGGAAACTGGACTTTACAGTCAGTTAACTCCCTTACCTCAGCAGGATGGTATGACAGACACTGAAACGGGAGAACCGTGCGGGGATCTTGAGCTGCGTTTGAAGTGACGCTTGCTTGGGTGCATTCACACACCATCTGCACTATTGACCATAACATTACGTTGCTGATAGTCTAGGTGTAAGGTTCTTACCTTGGAGGATTCCTTGCAATTACGCATTCTGTGGAGAAGGCAAAAGAAAGTCTCCGGACGTGTTAAAGTCTTCCCCTAGTTACAGATACATGGCACGACTTGAAGAACAGGATGAACTAACTATATCAGTAGATATTGCGAACGCACATCAGGCAAATGTCAGATATCAGTATGCAACAGGAGTGACCTGGGTCAGTGCAAGATAAACAAGTTTGCATAGCAGGCGAATTGTGTGGAATTGCCTCGATATTACCTGAAGGTGACTGTGATGAACTTGATTAGGTAGACTGAACCTCTACCAGCAGGCATGAATGGTATTGTAACAATATTGCAAATGTTTTGTCTTTTCGCGAACACCTGGTGTCATCGCTGATTTTCAGTGGTCATTCCAATCATTTTCAATCATTGAGACATCTGGCGGACATCTTGGATTTCTGAAAATGCAAATTGGTCATAGGTGGTCCTAAAGAATACCAGACAATTTATAAAATACAAAATATAATTTTGTCCAAGGTTAATACCTTGTACACGATATACCAACATGATTCGTTTTACTATATGAAAATGAACACAAGCCCCTATCATAAACATTTACCTATAAAAAAAACTTATATCACAATTGTGTTGTACAACAGGTATGAAAACTTGACTGAGCCGACATGGGTACAATGTGTGAAGCCCATTTCTGGTGTCCCCCGGCGTGATATTGCTGGAATATTGCTAAAAGCGGCGTTAAACCATACTCACTCACTCACTCACTTGACTGAGACATCAAACTAACAGAATATGAAGGCAACCGTTCCGAATACTTGTATAACGTTTCTACAATTCCAGGTTCCTACTGAAACTGAACTCTTCGACTTGTATTATCTTCGGAAAAGGTTGTGCCGCCTCCGTGGTCTTGTGGTAGAGCGTCCGCACGGAGAGCGGAAGGTCCGGGGTTCGATCCCCGGCCGCGTCATACCAAAAGACGTTAAAAGATGGTACTTGTTGTTACCCTGTCTGGCGCTCGACATTAAGGGGCTAAAACAAGGACTGGTCGGCTCGGAGTCAGTATACTGTGTCTGAGTGAGGTATTCATGTTAAACTGCGGCATGGTATCTCAGTGAGCTAGCACTATAAATCGGCATCAGTCCGGACTAGTACAAGCAGCCACAGACACACACGTGCATGCACGTCGCTATATAAGTGCAATAATCTTGGACGCGACGTTAAACCCAATTTCACCTCACCTCACCTCACCTCACCTCACCTCACCTCACCTCGGAAAAGGTTGTCTTGAAGTGTCACTATATAGAAGTGGTATTACAAAGGCAGACGTGTTGAGGTGGCGAATGTTATTTACTCATACGCTAAGTAAGTAATATAATGTAAGAAAGATTACCTTGGACCATGCTTGCGCCTTATCTGTAATGTCCAAATTAGTGGTTTTTAAAAATACGTAAATCCTTTTTAAGGTCTTTATTCACAATGAAGATTATCTTACAATACGGTGGCCTAGTCGTTTAAGGCGCAACAATTCTCCGTGCAGAGTTACTTCCCTTGGACACGCCAGAAACTTTTGATTGTGGGCTCGAATCCCTGTTCGTCCCGATTATGTTTCTAGGTTTGTTAGCACCATACCCGTGCTCGTGGGTTTCACCAAAGTGGTAAACGTCTGAGACCTGCATCACTTCGGGCTTCCTCACACTTAGTAGTGCACGGGTCTGATATATGGAAGTTCTTTAAGGTTTGATACAATGAAAATGATTCACCTAATGACTGTAAAATGATTTTAAGGTACGTGTTCAAACACCAAGCTGTATTGTATAACAACACAGTGAGTGGTGGGGATGGCTGATATATGTCAACTCATACATTAGAGGTGTAAATACTAGCTGAAAATATCGGATCAGCGACTGTTTAATAAGGGCGTACAATCTGTGTGTCCATCTGGAGAATGTAGACACACCCCATGGGAATCCCATGTACGGTATTTACTTTTTGTAATGTTTGTTTGTTTGTTGGTTGGTTGTTATTTAACGCCGCACTCAGTAATAGTCGACGGTCTGTCAATAATCAAGTCTGGGCCAGACAATCCAATGATTGATATCATGAGCATCGATCGACGCAATAGAGATACGATAACATGAACCAAGTCAGCGAGTCTGTCCATCCGATCCTGTTTTAGTCGCCTCTTAATGGATTTAGATAGATTTGGTTATGTCAAGGTGTTTGCAAATAATTTTGTAACTGAATTCCGAGAAAGGCTAATTGAGTTATGAAGTCAAGAATGGAGTAACGTTGTAGACAGTTGTCCAAGATGTGATACGTATGGAGTCAATAGATCTTTACCAGAAACCGGAAGATATTTAACAAACATAATTAACACGACAGTTCGCCGAAGAGTTGACACGGATTTCAACTTCTTTGTCCTTTCAATGTAACGTTTGGGTAAAGATGCTGGTCTCTTCATCAAGCATGTGACACTTCCTTGATAGAGGTACCAGCATCTGTTGGAGCCGTGTTATAGACTGTCATACAGACCCTGAAACAAATATGTCCAATATAGCCCATGCAAGTCTATAATAGTGGGCAAGTCTACATTACTGCAGTATAAAGAGAGTCTTTGGGCTCCTTTTTATTATCTTTTATTAAGATAATTTAACAACTATTTTTCTGTCAAATATGTTCATTTAAGAGACTAGATGTTACCGCAAACGCATGTGTCACTACTCAACTCTCCTATATAATATGTCGTTTAGGAACAGGGGATATTAAAAATGTGTATTCCAGTAAATGAACTTAAACGTTGTATATGTGCCGAAGGCCCGACATACAATAAAACACTTTGACTTTTACTGTAGTATGTATTATTTAAAAAGTAGTATGCATTAAAAAAGTAGTATATTTGTTTGGCATTATTTCAACATACAACAAATCAGTATATATGTTAATTACTAAACTATTCTGAAACTTTTTTCTTTTTTAAAATGTTCCCACCATCGTTACTACAATTTCAACTTCCTCTAATATGCTCAACTCGCCCCGCACTGACCTCGCCCATAGAAAATGCCCACAATCATTTCCTCAACTTATCCTGCAATCACTCCGCTGTCATGTACATGGGTAAGTGGCCACAATATTGTGTTTCAGCGCCACATAATTGGCTCGCAAGGCTACACAGTGATTCACACTTTGTCTTTTTTTCTTTTGTGGCTGAAATTTGAAATCTGTGCGCGAACTGGGAGTCGACAGGCGACCTTGATTTCCTCAAATTGTGTGAAAAAACGTGTATTCCGTACTTTTATCAGACACGGACTAGAATGTCAAGTGGGAGGTTCGGGGGAAGCGTCTGATGGAGTAACACCCTCTTCATCACGCGAACAAGCTGCGGGTGACGTCACGCTCCTGCTAATGTCAAACATGAACACCCCTCCTTTGTAACGAGAGACCCACAGAATAATGCAGACAGGTTAGACTGCTACAGAAACACGAACGTGCTTCAAAGACAATTTTTTAATTTTATTTTTAATAATTGTATTTATCTATAATTTTGTGAGGCTGGTAGGTGCAGACCACATTTGTTTCATTGTGTAAGGGAAATACCTGACTTGTGTTGTGAATATGTTGGAGAGGGTTCGTCTAAGAGAATATGTATATCTTTGAGGGCTCCACACTCAATAAAATTCAAACCATATGACAACGGCCTGTAAATAATCGAGTTGCACCAGACATACCAGTGATTGATATTATGAGCAACGCCCAAAGACAACCCAAACGAACGCACGTCACCGGACCTGACCACCCATCCAACAAGTCGTAGGTGGCTTTGTTTGTTGTTAAACGCCGCACTCATCAATATTCCAGCTATACGACGGCGGTGTGTAAATAACTGAGGCTTTTAGACAGTCCAGTGATTGATATCATGAGCATCGATCAACGCAATTGGGATACGATGACATGCATCAGCGAGCCTGACCACCCGATCTCGATAGTCGCCTCTTACCCCTTCGTAGGACAGGAATAGGTTGCTGTGGACCTATTCCTAATTTCCCTGCAAAGAATAACTGAGAGAGAAAGCAGTTGAAACAACGAGTCTTCCCCTTCCTTGGATCACCATATACCATTGACAGAGTAGTCTCCCCTTGTCGGACTCTCGCGTCTACTCGACACAGTGATGGTTGTTTGTTGAGTAGGTGAAAAAGCCCAGAAGACAATACGAGCATCCGTTCTTATAAGAGTTAGAGATATGTGACGCTCGCATTGGCCAGAGACCATGTCTGCATTGGCGAAAAGGAATTGGAGAAACTATCTGTGATCCCGAAAAAGAGTAGTGGTATCAGCCACTCAGCGATCTGGAACTTCATTCCTGAGGATATCAGCGTGTTTGTCACGGAGCCCAGGCCACTTCTCTCCGCCGATACCAACTAGTCATCCCACTTCTTCATCTTATGTAGGCAATAACTCAAACTGTAATCAGATCCACCGGAAACAAAAAATAGTTGTTCGTCAGTATCAGAAAAAGTTGATTCATGGAGATGTCACCGAGAGCGGAAATCGATCGTGACGGGGGTATTCCTGATTACGCTTTCAGAAAACCGAGATGGGGTATTTGTGACTCTGGGGGTAATTCAGTGACCTAGATAGGTCTATTCCTGACTCCGACTTCCAGTGACCTAGACGGGTCTGTTCCTGGTCCCTGTGTCTGAGCCTGTACCTTGCCCTTACTGTACTGGGATAGAGAAACCCTCATGGACTTGTGTATAGGTCCGTGAAACCGGTAAAAGTAACTTAAAACATGTGCCACTGAACGAAGTGACGATCAGTGAGAGGAAGAGACTTCATAATACGTCATTAGTTTACAGATATAACCTGACTGATGAAGACGCTGAAAGAGCACGTCAACCTCCGACTGCCAAGCCAATCACAGACTATCATGTGCTGGTCCTTCAGTCCGAGATGGTGCGTTTCTCATTACCCCCACCCCGTGACTTGCATCTTCCCTTGAGTCCCTTCATCTCTGTGCCTTCCAATGCATAACACGGGGTTCCTGTTTCCCATGCGTCAACAGCGTCCCTGTACATCCAGGAGCTTCTGCCGCATCACTCGTCAGCCTTGCACCCATGATGGATAATAATTGCGGGAAATGGTGTCATACCTGTTCCCGCCAAAATCAGACACCTCGGCATGCGCCAGAACCTGAAATCGGCGTTGATCCCTGCCAGGGTTTAGAGACCCAATATATCTCTGCCGCAAGGTTTATTTGGATTTCAGTAGCGGTGTAGTGATCTTGATGTTCGCGGGGGCTCTGATGAGGAGGGTGACCCAAGAACGGGCGGTTTTCTTCCAACCTCAGGAATGCTGCGAATCTTATCCTGCTGATTAGAACAATAAACCATCCCTACTTGAGTAAATCAACACGTGTATTCTTTGTTCGTATGGAGACATGATTAAAAACAACGAGGTTGAGATGATGATCAAGACCTGATCTAACAGTGATTTGTCGGTGTAGGTTCTTGTTGGTTATATTATCCAAGGGCGAGTTCTCTTTCTTATGACAAAGATACGAACGAATACTTCTAAGGCATTGTCGTCTTTAATTAACATATCATGAATGTGTACCGTGACTTGGTGTTACACGTGGTTTTAGAGCACGAAACCCATCGACCCGATCAACTTTATGTGAAAATAAAGAAAATTTATCTTAAATTATTCTCATTCTTATTTCGACTTTCCCAAACCTAATGGCAAACAGAAACTCTGTGAACCATAAATTATTAAACAGCATAAAATTATTATACGCCGATGATGTGCTATCCATTGCTGATACTGCTGTAGCGCCTGT
This sequence comes from Haliotis rufescens, assembly GCF_023055435.1. Classification (NCBI taxonomy): domain Eukaryota; kingdom Metazoa; phylum Mollusca; class Gastropoda; order Lepetellida; family Haliotidae; genus Haliotis; species Haliotis rufescens. Next base: position 3,226,393 of record NW_025964057.1, read on the forward strand.
GTGATCTAGTGGATAAACCCCATTTCATCCCACCGCACCTCATCTGATACTCCTGTATCCCTGTGTGGTCCAGTGGATAAACCCCATTTCACCTCACCTGATACTGCTGTACCGCCTGTGTGTCATTGGGTGTGACACAAACAATACAAACTTATCAAATCGTTACTAGGCTGTAAACAGTCGCTGAAACGCCGCAAACTTTTATTTAATGTTTACTTTTCTCGGTAGTTTAAACATTATTGGTATATTTCTAGTTGAGTGAGTGAGTGAGCGAGCGGGTTAGCAAGTGAGTGTAACGCCGCTGTGAGCAATATTCCAGTTATATCACGGCGTGTCATCGTGGTGTGGGAGGAAAGCCCCAAGTGATGCAGGTGTCAGGTGTTCACAAGGAGCAGAGAGTTGGGCGCTGATTTCCAGCAATGTTCATCTCTGTCATGGCGAAAATCACAGCGAAAATCTCTCACTCACGCATCCACCATAACCAATACGGTTACAATCGGTGTGTATATTCTGTAATTCACGAAATTAATGCGTCACCGGCCAGTACAGACACCGAGCTTAACATGCGCCAGGGGCCCAACCTTTGTAACGATCAAAACACACTGGTGGATGAATACAAACGACACAACCAATCATGTTCTCAGTGAACCTGACGTGACAACCATGTCCAGTGTTTCCAGATAAAACTGCGTCACTTTATCAATGGAGGGCCAGAGACACGCACATCACTGTTTTATTTATCAAGGTATCCGACTTATTAAATCCCCATTTTGGGGCCCCATCTTGCCCGAGGGCAAAGACGTCATCTGACCTTGAAACGATGAAGAAGGGCATGGCGTCCCAGTGGGTAATGCTGTGTCTATTGTGCAGGGTCTGAACCAGGTGAGGTGGGTATTTAGTGACGTGTTTGTTGATCAGGTATGTACGCCTGTAGCACTGGTTCCGTGGCAGCCCATCAGTTGCCCTGCTGCGAGTCATGCCGTTTGCTGATTTTTTTTTGCGATTGTGAGTAAGTGTGATAAAAGCCGTTTTTTAAATAACTCCAGTCTCGCAATATCACGATAGGGAACGCAAATAATGCCCCCGACACAATGTACCATTGTCGGGAATAAAAATCTTCTCCATGACAAGCGAATACTTAAAACAATAGGCTTCCCACCGCCGACTAGCAAACCACACCAAACAAAACAATTGAAATCTTGCGACGAACCCAATCTACAGGCATTGATGGGGCCCACGACATGGTTCTGCCCGTCATGTGATCACACAAGCCATGCAGAAAAGAATCAGTCGGTGTCAACGTGTTCATTACCTGGGTGACAGTGACCACGGTTGTTGTTTCAGGGCTGTTTTCGAGAGGATGAAGCACCTGGTATACGTCATCCTTGGGGTGCTGAGTTTGGTGAACGGAGCAAGACATCGACTGCCGGCATACCTCAAGAGATACGCTGAAGGGTAGGTGCATCCTAGGTCCCTCCATACTACCGGGTACCCTGTACCGGCATACCTCAAGAGATAGGCTGAAGGGTAGGTGCATCCTGGGTCCCTCCATACTACCGGGTACCCTGTACCGGCATACCTCAAGAGATACGCTGAAGGGTAGGTGCGTCCTGGGTCCCTCCATACTACCGGGTACCCTGTACCGGCATACCTCAAGAGATACGCTGAAGGGTAGGTGCATCCTGGGTCCCTCCATACTACCGGGTACCCTGTACCGGCATACCTCAAGAAATACGCTGAAGGGTAGGTGCATCCTGGGTCCCTCCATAGATACCAGGTATCCTGTACCTCGCCATACATATTAGGTACTCTGTACCCTCACTATATATCAGGTACTATGTACCTCGCTATAGATGCCAGGTACCATGTATCCTCCATAGATAACACATACCATGTACCCTCCATAGATACCAGGTACCCTGTACCTCGCCATACATATTCGGTACCATGTATCCCTCCATAGATACCAGGTACCATGTATCCCTCCATAGATACCAGGTACCATGTACCCCTCCAGAGATATTCACCGGTCGATGCAAAGATACCGGGTACCTCTATTAATGTCGGGTACTCACGGGTCGATCCAAAGATACCGGGTACCCTCGAGTCGAGCTACAGATACCGTGACACGCTTTTGTACATCAGGTCATGTATATGAACATTAAACGAACAAGAACACGGTTTCAGAGATATCACCCGTGAAGGTCTGGGATAGAATAGGTCTTCAGCAACCCATGCTTGCCGTAAAAAGCGACCATGCTTGTCGTAAGAGGATCAGGTGGTCAGGCTCTCTGACTTGTTTGATGCATGTCATCGTATCTTAATTGCGTAGATCGATGCTCATGATGTCAATCACTTGATTGTCTGGTCCAGGCTCGATTATTTACAGACCGCCGTCATATAGCTGGACAATATTGCTGAGTAGAGTGCGGCGTTAAACAACAAACAAATAATATAGTATTGTTCCTAGAAATACATTAGCGCTAAAGGCAACCACTGCTCGGTTTGGATCATAGAGGTTCTAACTGAGATCTCGAATATCAAAGCGCATATTTGCACAGTCAGCAGTTTCTGGAGTTAAATGGCAAATTGTATTATCGGAGGATGCACAGGTGTAGTACTTCCGCATCCTGTCGAGGTTTTCCGACTGACATTATTGAGATATTCGACTCGAGACAACCCGTCTGTGTGTGCCATCCCCGGGGTGGTGGCGTGAGGGAGGGAGATGGGGGTAGCGTGACATTCTCACGTATCGTCGATGTGTGATGAGAGCGTTGACATTTAGGCCCTGGCGGAGGGAGAACAGGCTAACATACCAACATACCCACACAAAGACCAATTACCTGCAAATTACGTAACCCCAGACATTTGGCGAAGCAATTTGTAGAAATTGACATGCAGGCGGTCTTTACGTGTTTACCAAACAGTTTAATTTAAAGGTGAACAACCAAACATTGTTTGAATGTTAAAATCAAAATTGGCTGCTAATGCTGCAGTATGAGACATTCTTTCTCCCACTCGCCTGACCTCCCCGCCCGTTTTTGGGGTGTCCCCCTCCGTGATATTGCTGGAATATGGCTAACCCAAACTCACTCACTCACTCAAATGAAGCGTGTCAAGCCCATTTCTGGTTTCCCCCACTGTGATAGTGCTGGAATATTGATAGAAACGGCGTATAACAACGCTCACTCAAGTGAGGAGATACTTTAAATCTACCCTGCACTCACAATAAGATGTAACCTTTCCACATTACGCTGCGTTTGGGGGAAATGTTACAGCCATTATCTTCAAATGAGGGAAAGCACCCCCCTCTGCATGACAGTTCTCACAGTGCATCGGCTTTTCCAGCACTGCTAACAAATTACCTGAACAGGACTTAATTCTGATATAAAACCTTCCTCATTCATCAAGAGCCTCTTCCTCTAGCTAGCATCCCCTCTCCGCTACATCCCACGGCCTGGTGCCCATCCAGCCTCTGTAGCGTCAGGTTAGAGGGGGAGGCGGTATCCTCCCGTCCCTCCCCTCCGCTGTTGTGTTAGGGTTTATTGTTTCCGTCGGTAGCACATGTTTTCTATCAGTTAGATACATGTGTAAATAAACCTGACCGTCATCACCGCCAACTGCCTGGAGTTTGTTCACAGGTGGCTACGCTGGAATCTCGTACCCGCTGCTTTGTTTTGTGTGGTTAATTAGAGCCGATACATTTCACGGCAGTACAACATGAAACCGACACTACAGCGAACTATTTACCGTAACATCATGTCGTGTAACCATTAATGCATTAATCTGAGTGTGGCAGGGAGACAGTGGTTGGAGTGAGTGAATATGGTTTTATGCCGCTTTTAGCAATATTCCAGCAATATCACGGCGGGGGACAGAAATGGGCTTCACACATTGTGCCCATCTCGGGAATCGAACCCGGGTCTTCGGCGTGACGAGCGAACGCTTTAACCACTAGGCTACCCGACCGCCCCCAGTGGTTGGAGATACCACCAAGCCAATATGTCGTGGCGTTCGAGGCTCTTTAGTTATGTCATACAGCTTAACGGGTGGCCCCGTCGTCCAATGCGCTGCAAATCGTTACGTCATGATATGGTGTCAGGATCCGCTGATCTTGGCTTTGAATCCCAGTTTCACCCTGATTATGATCCCTGGTTATTCAGCACCATAGGCTCAAGTGGTTAAGGTCGACAGCCTGCTTCACTTTAGTACTGGCTTCCACATAAGTTACACCCTCTACAGGATCCGAGAACATCCGGGTTAGACTCGGTCTCCAGCAACCCATGCTTGTCTTAAGAGGCGACTCACGGGATCGGGTGGTCTGGCTCATGAGATCAATCACTGGATTGTCTGGTCCAGACTCGATTATTGACAGATATATAGCTGGAATATTGCCGAGTGCGGCGTTAAACACAAACAAATAAACAAACAAACACTCTCTACGGCGTTGTACAAATGTATACTATATTCAATACGCGACTGTTGTATTAACGCATGTTTTCCCCGCAGGCCCAACGTGTGTGTAGTCCAGCAGGCCTATGGGACCGGGAACAAGTACTTCACCAGCTGTTTCGGAGGCAAGGCCATGAGGATGATATGCGAGCGTCCCACGTACGTACACAGTGATACAGAGGGAAAGGCACTCATATGTGTTAAACTACACTTTAAATCGCAACAAGCATGTAATACTCTTTTCCCCGCCAATGACATGTCCGGTTGCTATGGAAACTCCAAAACTACCAGTTTACCACTAGACCTATCTATGTGCCAAGTTTGGTGAAGAAATATTGTAAGGTTTTCAAGATCTGCTCCGGAAAGGAGCTCTACCACCATTTTCAGTCTAAGCACCCATTTCTATACCTCCCTTCCACTTCGAGGCGGGGGATATTGAACCTTAAAAGTACATGGCCACATGTTAGGTTACATTTCAGCCGACGTATGATCTATTTATGGCAAATGCAGCTAACATAATTGAATTGCCAAAATATTCTTTCTTCTTGCAAATATGTGTGAAATACTGCACAAGTTAACCAAATATGTGAAATGCCGCCTCTCACACTGGAATACTCCGCACGTGAACCACCGAGCCGGCCATTCCTAGACTGGCGGCTGGAGTAGAGATATTATTTGCTCCTGTTTAACGACTATGAGAATAGAATAACACCCATTCTGCATCCGCCCTTTGTGTTGACTTGGTCTTACTGAGGAATCCTCTCACTGTTCTGACACCTGCCTATAGCCTGGCCCCGAATCATGAACAGCGGCCATATCTCACGTTGTGCAATGGCACACGTGCTTAAACTGGCTCTCCAGCTGATATGCAACGCACACGATGGATCACAGACGGGAGCCTAGTCTGTCACGTGCCTCCGTTCAGTGATTGCAAGTGCCCTGCCAATTGTTTTCTCTCGCGCACGCTTAGACCGAGAGACTGATATACTTCTGGTAGGCAAAGGTTGAGATTAAACTGTGATTACGTTACTGCAACCGGCTAATGACTTCTACAGTACCCTACTGTGTTGATAGATTCTAACTAGCCGTCATCCCAAAGGGAAACTCAACCTGCGCCTTTCTTGTAAGACTGTTTCAAGCATCAACATATTGTTTTATTGCCTTTACAATCATTGACGGGTGAATTTACTCGTTCTTTCAGTTCACGGGTGAATTTGTCTTAGATACGTTGATATTTCCCACGTGTTAGTCAAATGCAGAGGATTTATCACTATAGATAGGTAATCGTTATTTTCGGCCAGTGACAGCTATTTGGGAAGAAACATTTTTTGGGTGAATTTATATTTCTAAACATTTATTGTCTGACAAAAAAACATAGGTTTATGTTATGGGTAAATAAGACGACAAGGAAATCATTGACAATATGTCACGGTGTCCCTCCACTAATCTCCTCCGCGCAGACCCGTGCATGCCCTTCACAATCAGCACTGCACACGCTCAACGTGCTGTCAACAGCTTCCACCCAAAGTGTACCGACCCACAGCCAGTCTTTAAACATTCTAAAAGCCGTAAAATATAAACATAACAATTTACCTTAAAGGTTTTATTTTAAACAGTTGCCAAGAAATCTATATCCGTATGATGACGGTGCATTGCTGTGCAGAGTTACGTCCCTTAGTTGTTAAGATCCGATAAAAGTATTGGTTCGAGTCTCAGAATCGACCCCACCAACAACAAGCCCTGTAAACCTCCTATGGGGATTCCCGGGCGGTCCTGGTCCTCCATGCACTACACTTGTCATTAGCAGCGATTGACGAGGCTTAGGTGGTCATCTAGTCCTATCTGAGTGGGTGTCACCGACCCCTGACGGTGTCCATGCTAACAACCAATGGTTTCCCTGGCCCAGACTCAACCATTGACAGACATACGTGATAAAGCTGACTTAAAACAACCTTCACTCACACATAGAAAATGAAATACTCTCCAAACCTGGGTTATTTAAACTCACGTAGTTCACGTTACTGTTTCAGGTTTGTTAATTTCCATTGCTGTTCCGGATACCACAAGATCAGGGGGGAGAAAGGCTGCACGGGGGGTAAGTACATCGAGGGGATGCTGATTGATTGGCATTCTAGAAGTTGGTGAGTAAACAAGAATACATATATCTTTATAGATAGCAACTTCTGGTTTATTGCATTTAGCAAGGCTTCGATGTAGATTCTTACTCTGCTATCCAGCTTAGTAAAAGTGTAAAAATCTACATCGGGAGAGAATTGCTTCAAAGGGGTGAGTACAGCGGGAGGAATAGCTTCAGAGGGTGAGTACAGCAGGGGAATGTCTTCAGAGGGGTGAGTACAGCAGGGGAATGTCTTCTGAGGGGTAAAAGATGGAAAGCGCCTTGGGAAAGCTAGTCAGAGGGGTTGTTTAACTAACATCTAGTCTCTGAAATGAACATATTTTACAGAAAAAACAGTTGTTGAATTATAGTTATAAAATATGATATGAAGGAGGCCAGAGACTTTCTTCATTTTCAGATACTGCAGTAATCTAGACTTGCCAAACAGTACAGACCTCCGTGGGCTGTATTGGATCATGTATTTGTTTCAGGGTCTGTATGACAGACTAAGGGGTTATGCACAGTTGGGGAAGCGCTTCAAAAGGGAGGGGTGAGTTTGCAGGGGTTGCGTCGATGAAGACTTCAGACATTGTAAACTTGACCTGATAAAAGGGATTGATGGGACATTATACGGTACACATGTATTATTTGGTTTCTGTAAAGCGACCCGTTCACTCATTTTCTCAGTGAATCGAATAAAATGACAATATGTCTTATCTTGACTTTCTGCAATATATGAGTTAATGTATATATTGTCCACAAGGCAGATATAGACAATGTCCACATATCTGTGCCATCACGGTAGAGGTGATATATAGACGATATTTCATGTGTCTCGTGAAACAGCCACGAGTGAAAATATCACCTTTTCCTCTGTCATGAGATGAGAGAAACATGATATTTCACGAGACACATAGAATATCCTATTTGTTATATACTTTTTGTTCCGTTGTCTACCGGAAAATTGAACTGGTTCATTACAAATGTAAAACCTTGAAACGTAAATTCTCCCTACCTGACACACAGAGGCAGTTCACCACCCCTTGTATTTGCGACTTAAAAAGTAGTTTCGTGTTTGCAAAATCTTAAAAATTATAAATAAAAATATCAAAAAATATTGAGGATCACGATAATTCTTTATCATACATTTCGACATGATTTTATATAAAATCAACTTCAACTAAAAATATTCTTGTATACTAGGAGACCGCTGAGAGAAGCTGGAAATACACGCTGGTCAAGTAACAAACATGGCGCTTTACGAAACAGTCTCGATTTAAGAGTCAAATGAGAGATTTACAGTTTATGACGAAATATTTTCGAGAGAAGAATAAACGGCCGGAAGTGATATTAACTCCATAAATGACCATCCGTCATTATTTTGCCTTGTCAATGTGGAACTAACGTAAAAAGAACGTCAACAGTTTGTGTACGGGCTAGTCACTTACGACAAGGGAGACAATTAAAGGGGAAGTAACTCTTGTATGACAATAGTTCCGTCAAAGTGTTATGATCACTGCAGTGAAAGTATAACTTTTCTCAACTTCAGAAAACTGAAGTATATAATAAATACATACTCAGCTGACATACATGTAAACACTCCGCGGGGGGCGGTGACTCTCAGGTAACGGAATCGTCTTGATGTTTGGTCGACAACTGCCAAGAGTTCTGATAACAGGACATTGAACCTATGTAATAATAGCATAAATTACACACCAGTTATTTGAAGTCGATCACGTGTATACTAGTGGGAAGGTCGGCCTGCCCTGATGCTGTATACATATACGGATGTACATTGTAACCTATGTGGTCGGTACTTGGCTTGTGGTGAGGTATTTATGTGTTTTACTTATATCGGTTTACATTTCAAAGACGTGAACATCGGTCAGGCACATGCGGGAGATGACGTCATACCTTCTTGGAGACTGTTGATGGTTATTGGATAACATCTGGTCTTGGATGACTCTGTCGTTCAATATTTTATGTGTACACGCAAACATCTACGATATAAACACTCCGAAAAAGAAACGTTTTTTCATTACAAGTTTTGGAGCCTAGTGGTTAAAGCATTCGCTCGTCACGCCGAAGACCCGGGTTCGATTCCCCACATGGGTACTATGGGTGAAGCCCGCCGTGATATTGCTTGAATATTGCCAAAAGCAGCGTAAAACCTCACTCACTCACTCAGTGTGCAAGTTGATGTATATTCTTTTGACAAAATGTATCCGTGGAATTTGTTTCAACATTATGAAAAGTATGTAAAGCAACAGTAACTGATCATTATGGTCATCGGTTGACTGAATATTTTGACCGCTGTGGAGGCAGACAAGGCTGCATCCTGAGTCCTGTATTGTTTTCTTTATTTATGAATGAACTTGTCATATCATTAGAAAATAAGTTTGATGACGGTAATATCATGGCTGGGGAAATGTTAAATATTACAGCAGTGTTGTTCGCTGATGACTTGGTCCTTGACAGTGTCGCTGAACTACAGCTATTGGGGGGTATAGGAATTAATATTTTAAAAAAAGGAAAATTATTGTCTTCAAAAATTGGAGGTCCATTATCAAAATATGAAAAATGGTTTTATAATGGTGAAATTATAGAAACTATTAACGCATATGATATGTAAATGTTACAAAATGTTATTGTTAACGGCCGATAGAAAACGCCCTCATTGGGCAACTTTATGTAACTTGAAACATTTATATCTTTATGGCTTCGGCCTCGTCTGGTTTGCACACGTGGATGATACCCTATTTATTTATAAATTTTGTGAAAGAGTTTATGATTGCGCATTTCAAGATTGGCATGAATCGCAAGATACCACATCACTTACATTTAATAAGTCTCATAAATTTAATTTAACTTGTGAACATTATCTTTTAAGTATAAACATTTGTGATTATAAACGACTGCTCACACCTTCATAACACCCTTGGGTGCCGTTGTACAAAGCGATCTTAGCGCCAAGGTGATCGTAACTCCCATACCTTAACACAGATTTACGACAGTCGTAGTGTTAGGTTGTTTTTGTACAGCGGCACCTTGGTCTCCTGTTGGTTCATAGAGGTTTAGTAAATTGTAATGATCAAACTACAAACAATGTAATGTAACTGAACACATGTTATATACCATTTGTGCGAAAGTGAGCGAAAATTTCCCAAACCCTAAATGATAATTATAATATCATTACAAAGATTATGTCAGTCAACAAATGGTAATATCATGTTAATCTTTGCCAGGTTCCTGAATTATATCATCACAGTAAGATAAATCCCATGTGTATCTTCCCTTAAGAAATAACTCTCTGAAAAAGTATGTGTAAACCATTTTGTACAATGGGTCTGATGGCCTTTAAAAATACACTGTCTGTCTAAAATTGAAACGCCTATGGGTGTAACTGGTGACAGTATGTTAACTGTTGAACTGTTACGCGAAAATAAAGTCTATATGTTCTTTTTACTGATAAAGTGTCTTTGTCTTAGAGTTAATATTATTGACCTTTGACATTTGCATGATTCTTTTTCTTTGGAAACTGAGAACAACTCATGGAATTTGTCTCGGGTTTCATCGGCACATGTCGTTTGCACAAATCATTCAGTTAACGAAGTTCATTTTGAAAATCATCATCTCAACAATAATGCGAGAAGTTTTGTTTGTTTGTTTGTTGTTTAACGCCGCACTCAGCAATATTCCAGTTACTTGGAAATAATTGAGTCTGGACCAGACAATCGAGTGATTGACAACATGAGCATCCATCAGCGAGCCTGACCACCCGATCCCGTTAGTCTCCTCTTACGGCAAGCATGGGTTGCTGAAGACATATTCTAGCAAGGATCTTCACGTGTCAATGCGAGAAGTGGAGGCATTGGTAGACATAAAGCTGGTGAATCGCAAACATCAGTAGCAAAATAGTTCAACGTTGCCCAGAGCATACTGTCCCGACTCCGAGGACGATATCGGTAACTCGGCACCACGATATCGGCAACTCGGCACCACAAGAGATCAGGGAGAACCCGCAACACCAAAGCAGGCCAGGATGGCAACATCCGGGTCCTTCACCTTCGACACAAGACACGGCAACGTACACTGGTTTACATCTCATATCTGCTCAGATTGTCCGTAACCGTTTACCAGATGCCGGGATCCGAGCAAGAAGGCCCTCCGTTGGCGTTATTATACCCCAACGTCATCTCAACCTAACTGAGCACCTACGGGATGAGCTCGTCAGACGTTTACCTCAACAACACCGGGTCACAGAATTTGCAGCAAATACGCCAAACGTTTCAGGAAGAATGGGCTGCCATTCCAAACGGTGTCATCCACGGGCTTCTTGGTTCCATGGGCAGGAGGTGTGATGTGAGATTCAGGCAGAGAGACACGATATGGTTCAATGGTGGTACTAGGATTTACAACCGCCACGCTTGAGACAGTGACGTTACAAGCAAAGGCTTCCCCGTTAACGTTCAATGAACTATTTTTCACTTTGTAGTCTTCCAAACTCACGTGTTCAACGTATCGCTTTTAAAGCCTTGTAAAAGTTGTAGAATGAAGCTCTTGAAAACTGCATATGCGTTTCCTCTTTGAGGGTGAGTTAATGAGTATGGTTTTATACCGCTTTTAGCAATATTCCAGCAAAACCACATCGGGGGACACCAGAAATGGGCTTCACACATTGTGCCCATGTTGGGAATCGAACCCGGGTTCGCTTTAACCACCAGGCTACCCGACCGCCCCCTCTAGGAGGGAGTGTTTTTCGTAATGCACTAACATGTGCTCTTTCCTCCAAGGCGGGTCAGGGGCCCAGTCGCCTAAGGCGCAGCAATTAGCTGTGAAGAGTTGCGTCCCTTGTGCACACCAGAAACCTTTGATTGTGAGTTCGATTCCCGATTGGCCCCTTATGTTTCAAGGTGGTAAACGTTTGAGACCTGCATCACTTCGGGCTTTCCTCCCACATTAAGCTGACACGCCGTGATTTAACTGGAATACTGTTAAAAGCGGCGTTAAACCAAACTCACCCACTCACTCACTCACTTTCCGTCTAGTCCCTGCCTCTGACTCTGGTGGACCAGACAATCCAGTGATTGACACCATGAGCATCAGTCCACGCAGTTGGGATACGATGACATGCATCAACCAAGTCAGCGAGCCTGACCACCCGATCCCGTTAGTCGCCTCTTACGACAAGCATAGTCGCCCTTTACGGCAAGCATGTGTTGCTGAAGACCTATTCTACCCCGGATCTTCACGTGTCTGAGACTGCAAGGTTACTGCGAGCTTGGCTGTTTTATCTAAATGATTAAACTGTGTATACTTGCGTATGTAACTCAAGAAGATGAATATACTTTGAAGATAACCCTCGTCCTCTTCGTCTCTTTCACAACAGAACGTCACGCAAACAGTTTGTGACGTTAGGTTTATATGGTAGATAATGTGTAACTGAATCAATTTTAATCTATTCCTAGCTGTAGAGTTAGCTCAAGTTCTATGGATCTGTGTGCCGGATAGTCCTGACGATCAGCATAGTAGTTCTAGTTGTAGCTGTGATTGCTATGTAGCTGTGACTGTCCTCTGCGTGTAGCTGTGATTGTCCTCTGTGTGTAGCTGTGATTGTCCTCTGTGTGTAGCTGTGATTGTCCTCTGTGTGTAGCTGTGATTACTATGTAGCTGTGATTGTCCTCTGCGTGTAGCTGTGATTGTAATTTCGGACGTGTAACTTTGATTGTTGTGAAGGTGTGATTGTCCTCATTGTGTAGCTGTGACTGTTGTCGTTGTGTAGCTGTGATTGTTCTCGTGTAGCTGTGATTATTCTCATTGTGTAGCTGTGATTGTTGTCGTTGTAAAGCTGTGATTGTTCTCGATGTGTAGCTTTGATTGTTCTCATTGTGTAGCTGTGATTATTCTCGTTGTGTAGCTGTGGTTATTTTCGTTGTGTAGCTGTGATTATTCTCATTGTGTAGTTTTAATTGTTCTCGTTGTGTAGCGGTGATTGTATACTGTTTTCAGTGAGTCCAGTCCAGGATATAGTCAAAACGGTCCACAGTCTGGGCCAGAGGGAATTCAACAACTACGCGCGGCAGGCGAACATGCTCGACCAGCTGTCTACTGGGGGTGCTTATACCGTGTTCGTCCCCAACAACAGGGCGTTCAGGGAGGCACCGCAGGATGCCAAGTGAGTCTCAACAGGTCTCAGTGATCAAATGGTTCCAGTATGTACCTTGGATACATGATTCCGTAACTGTGATCATCATCGGTAGTCTGGGGAATAATGTATAAAATAGTTCTTTAAACACAGCATAGATCACAACAGCCTTTGATTCTGAGGGGTAAGGGCTGTTCCAGTGGTTGACGTCCCCATCGCGATATATGGAATGTTGCGGAAAACGGCGTAAAAGTACATTCGCTCAATTGATGAGGCAATGTCATGTACCCTATACCAGGTTTCTCAGCGGGTGCAGTTCATGTTTGGATATTGTATGAAGACTTTGCGGGGGTTTTTTAAATGGCCGTCATCGACGTCTGTTGACGTCTAAAACGGTCTGTTAGGTTGTTGAGTTGTGTTGTATCATTCACAGACAAAGTCTGGTGCCGAAGAACTCTGCCGACGAGTCGACGCTGTTGTACCACGTCGTGCCCGGCCGCATCAACATCGGCGACATGCGTCGCGGGGACTATGAACACAGCACTCTGTACAAAGATGAAAAAATCAGAATCAACAAATATGCTTTTGGGGTAAGACTTTCCAATGCTGGTGGCCGAAATCTGATAGTCGCACAACATCCTGTCTTTGGTCCATGTTCTGCCAGATTATGATCCTTGGGTTGTCAGCACCATACCGATCTCTCTGTAGACTCTCTTACAGACCCCAGAGCACATATTTGATAAAATCACCCTATTCGATTCCATCTTCCATTCCCTTCTCAGCTCCACCAGCCTATACGCATTCATTTCTCAGCTCCACCAGCCTAAACGCACCCTTTCTCAGCTCTACCAGCCTATACCCACCCCTTCTCAGCTCTACCAGCCTATACCCACCCCTTCTCAGCTCTACCAGCCTAAACGCACCCTTTCTCAGCTCTATCAGCCTATACCCACCCCTTCTCAGCTCTATCAGCCTACACCCACCCCTTCTCAGCTCTACCAGCCTATACCCGCCCCTTCTCAGCTCTATCAGCCTATACCCACCCCTTCTCAGCTCTATCAGCCTATACCCACCCCTTCTCATCTCTATCAGCCTATACCCACTCCTTCTCATCTCTATCAGCCTATACCCACCCCTTCTCCTCTCGACCAGCCTATACCCACCCCTTCTCAGCTCTACCAGCCTATACCCACCCCTTCTCCACTCTACCAGCCTATACCCACCCCTTCTCCACTCTACCAGCCTATACCCACCCCTTCTCCACTCTACCAGCCTATACCCACCCCTTCTCAGCTCTACCAGCCTATACCCGCCCCTTCTCCTCTCGACCAGCCTATACCCGCCCCTTCTCCACTCTACCAGCCTATACCCGCCCCTTCTCCACTCTACCAGCCTATACCCGCCCCTTCTCCTCTCGACCAGCCTATACCCACCCCTTCTCCTCTCGACCAGCCTATACCCACCCCTTCTCAGCTCTATCAGCCTATACCCACCCCTTCTCAGCTCTATCAGCCTAAACCCACCCCTTCTCAGCTCTATCAGCCTATACCCACCCCTTCTCAGCTCTATCAGCCTATACCCACCCCTTCTCCACTCTACCAGCCTATACCCACCCCTTCTCAGCTCTATCAGCCTGTAATTGATTGCAACTGACCAGTTCCACGTTATATGATGTATTCTCCTCACAGTAAGTTAATCTAAGAGTGAGTAAGTGAGTATGGTTTTACGCCGCTTTTAGCAATATTCCAGCAATATCACGGCGGGGGACAACTACGCCATTACGTCTATATAGATTCATGCATAGCAAGACCTTTTTATAATGGGTTTCGTTAGCTGCTGACATGTGTATTCAGTGGAGTAATATACTACAAGTACCTATCTTACCCCAGGTGACAACAGTGAACTGCGCCCGTATAGAGAGACCAGATGAACTTGCCACCAATGGGATAGTCCATGTCATCGATGGGGTAAGTCAGGGCAGGAGCACGCCGATCAAAGGTCTCATATATCAAGAGTGTGTGTATGTTGTTTAGCGCCGCACTTAGCAATTGTCCGGCTATATGACGGCTGCATGTAATATTTGATTCTGGACCAGACAATCCATTGATTGTTATTATGAGCAATGTTCCACGCCGAGCCGGACCACCCGATCCATTTAGTCGCCTCTTTTGACCAACCTAGGTTGCGGGAGACCAGTTCTAACGCGGAATCTCCACCGGTTCCAATGTAGTCGCCTTTTGGGACACATTCTCTCCCGGGCCCCCACAGGGCTATATATTGATGTGCGGGACCTACACTGTAGCAGGGCTAAAATCATCTCCGACAAATTTATATCTTGACCGACATGTTCGGTCCGTAGTTGTGCTTAATGAAGACATCTTTGAAGGTGAAAGAAAACAACAACACTGTGTGTAAGTGCTTTAAGATCATGGCTGGTGCCAGGCTTTACGTCTGTGGCCGCCGGAGACAATGAAACATGGCGCAGGTCAAGACATATACTCCTGGAACACCGGGAGACGTTATACACGAGTGGTAATCCAGAAATGGTCTTCTAACATGATGGCAATCAAGGCACGCGATGAGTCAGTCAGAATGGTAAAAGTACTTTCAAGTTTAGCGACGCATCTTTTCCCGCTTAAGTTTAACTGTTGTGAATGCAATTGTGAAAGTTGGTTTTAGAGGGACACAGTTTGTTGATATGCTGAGTTGCATTTACTGAAATTCAAACTACTCAGCACTTGCGTTACATGGGTAGAAACGAAACGTTAAAGAAGTTCCAAAAGCCACTGACGTTATTGTTTATAAATATAATTTACGTTTTCATCCCGTCTACCAAACTTGGCGGCTGTCAATATCTGCGCTGTAAATGAGAGTAGCATAGTAGCACTTCACATCCATGTTATATCTTACATGTTACACTGAGAGGCATATGGACATCCGTCAACATCGCCAGTCACCGGAACACGACTACAGCGTGAAACACGTGCTCTATGATGTATAGGGAGATAATAACCAAAACATAATCAACCAATGACGCTGAGAACACGCACACGCAAAGGCCACCGATGATGATGAGATAAAAATAATCCCCAACTAAAACAACTGAAAAAATTGAATCCGTGCACGTCCACTATGGCGGCCATTGCACTCGGACGACCTCAGCATTATGCTACTAACGTTTCAACAAGAATGTCTAATTACCATAGCCCTTCAGCAAAAAACAAAATGCAACAAAAATATAATGTGATGTTTTTCTTTTTTACCGTGGAATAGAAATGCGTCATATCGCGCTACAATGAACACTCTACCACATACCTGACCCTCTGCATGTACAACGCCGTCTCGGTGACGACACTGGTATCCCGTTCCTCATTATCATAAGCACAAGAATGTTAAACACAAACATAGTTGGAGATAGTTTATAGAACGGGATCACATCGTTACACATGCATGTATCACGGATTATTTATTTTCTATTCTGAGGTTGGATCTCATATACAATCGTGACCAACTTTGATATGTTTGCCAGAAGCCCAGACGAAACAATGACGTTGTTTTAAATAGTTGATTTGGCGCCATAATGCATTTCTGATCATACGGCGAAGCCCTCTCACATGTAGCTTCGTACTTCAAGGTGAGGTATAGCGACTTACATGCAGGTGTGTGTGTGGCTGCTTGTACTTGTCCGGACTAAGGCCGATTTAATAGTGCTAGCCCACTGAGCTACCATGCCGCAGTTTAACATAAATACCCCACTCTGACACAGTATACTCCGAGCCGAGTAGTCCTTTATGTAGCCCCTTAATACAGGGAGCAAGACAGGGTAACAAGTACCATCTTTAAACGTCTTTTGTACGACGCGGTCGGGAATCGAACCCCGGGCCTTCCGCTCTCCTGGGGGACGTTCTGCCACTAGACCACGGAGGCGGTCTTATACTTCTAGAGACGGTTACATGATATATCGGAGAATCAGTCTTGAAAGGTTTGGTTTGGTTTGTTTGATGTTTAACGCCGCACTCAGCAATATTCCAGCTATATGACGACGGTCTGTAAATAATCGAGCCTGGACCAGACAATCCAGTCATTGATATCATTCATGAGCATCAATCCACGCAGTTGATATCGATGACATGCATCATCCCTGTCAGCGAGCCTGACCACCCGATCCCGTTAGTCGCCTCTTACGACAAGCATTCGCTTTTTACGGCAAGCATGGGTTGCTGAAGACCTATTGTACCCCGGATCTTCACGGGTCCTGAAAGGATTTACACAAAGCTGATTGCTGCATGCGTATACTCGTGAGTAAACAACGGCTTGGTCTAAGGGACGTGTGTACAGCATATACACCTCGTTAATCCGTTCCTGTGAAATCGTCCGGATTGACATGCATGTCTGGATAAACGATCATGGTATGTTCCCTACACAGACTTTCCAAACTGTATCTGTCCGAGAGGCGGGGTGTCCTGTCTAGCAGGCGTACTTAGGCGGCCCGGATAAACATTGGGCGTACATGTGTTACATTTTCAAGTCTAAATGTCTGAAACATTCCATGTTATAAGTTCTCAGGGAGTAGTTCTTAAAATATTTTAAACACGAGGAAGACAGCTTGACCAGATTATTTTCTTCAGAGATGTACGGAACTACATTGTATACATTTGCGAATTTTCATCTTGGATGATGATCAAAACCCGGCCTCTTGCACACACTGAGCCAAATCAACTTTTTTGTGTGAAACAGCGAACTAACATGTAGCCTCTGATATGAACATATTTTACGGATAAAAACAGTTGTTGAATAACAATTATGAAATATAAAAAAAGGAGCCCCGAGACTCTTTATTTTGAGTTATCTAGATTTGCTAAATATTATAGACTTGTTTGGGCTGTATTTGATATATTAATTTGTTTCAGGGTTTGAATGACTAGTGAAACAGTGTTATTTATCTGACATTGGCAACGTTAGTTTCATAGTGATTTAGTTTTGATCAAACTTTTAGCAGACCTGAAACGGCTGTTGGCGTGCCTGGTACTTATATGAGTGGTGTGTATTGTGATTTTTATATATGAACGTCTATTGGATGTATGTTTTTATTATGTACAGCGTTGTCTGAATGTCTGTCTACTTTGACCTACACAGAAGGCGGGTCTCGAGAGCCACGATGGATGACGTTATTGATAAGTCTGTACAGGGTAGTTGATATCAAAGACCCGCGAAGATCCTTGTTAGAATATGTCTTTACTAACCCCTGCTTCCCGTAAAAAAGGCGACTATGCTTGTCGTAAGATGCGTCTATAGGGATCGGGTGGTCAGACTTGGTTGTACATGTCATCGTATTCCAATTACGTGGATCGATGCTCATGATGTCAGTCACTGGGTTGTCTGGTCTAGACTCGATTATTTACAGACCGCCGTCATATAGCTGGAATATTGCTGAATATGGCCTTAACAACAAACAAACAAACAAAAAAGATCATATCACAGGGAGATATTGTTGTCACCCAACTGATTTGTACATAATTATCGATAAGTGAAAAATGATGACAGTTCAGTAAATAAAATTTAGCCCGGTTGTGCTTTCCATAGCGTGAGAAAAGCTTCATTTCGTCCAGCGTATCGAGACAACGAGTTCTGTCTGGGAAATTAATAAATGTTTTCTTGGGTTTCTTAACACTTGATCATCAAACATATGGAAAGCCTAAATAAGCCGCCATCTTGGATGAAGATGAGGTAGAAACCTGAGACAGGTATGAAGCTATCTTAAGATTTATGTCATTCTAACGACATTCTTACGACATCTTAAGGCAACGAAAGTTTCTAAAATTGGTTACGACAATGCATGATAGCTTTACGATAATCGTAGGCCTTCAGGAGATCGTTTCGATAATCCAGTGCCAGGGCATAACACCGAGAGTTACCTCCCTTTCTGAGTAGAAATCGTCGAGAACAACCATATTGTTTGTGTTTTTATGAGAAAACAAGAATACCCTGGTATAAAAAAGTCAGGATACGTAGATAAGACACCACGAGGTTTATATTGATTTCACCATCTTTATTTAGGACATAAACGATTCGTCTTATCATGCTTGCTTGCTGGTGTAAGGGATATACCAATATGGCTCGTGGTGATATCAAAGCCGCCGACGGTTAATATTGTATGGACTGATTGTGTACCGACGTGCTGCAACTGACACTGGATCACATGAATACATTCCAGCATCCTCCAACTGTAGCAAGACCTCAGTGCTCCTTGAGAATCATGTGAGGCTTCTCACTGTTATTGATAATCACAAACAATGGCTGACGTCTTGTTCTTCCCTGACACCACCACGTTTGTTTTTTAGAATGAGCTGAACGTTTTTCAAGCAATCAGATTTCAGCACACACCCTTTCATTTTATTATGCTTGTCATCGTACCAATCGGGGTGGGACGTTGTTCATACTATCAATCACTGGTTTGTCTGGTCCAGATACGATACGATAACATACACAGACCGTCATTATGTGGCCGGAATATTGCTGAATAAGAAGTGAAACGAATACACCCCCCCCACCCCTTCTACTTATCGGATCGCGGTTCTAACTTACGTGTACAGGCATGTAAAGCGCCACCTGTCGGGGTAGATTCTCACATTCCTTGTCAGCATGAAGACATGTTGTTTGAGAGCGCATGTGGACAGTTAATAGTTTTGTTTGTTTGTTTGTTTGTTGTTTAACACCGCACTCAGCAATATTCCGGCTATATGACGGCGGTCTGTAAATAATCGAGTCTGGACCAGACAATCCAGTGATTAATATCATGAGCATCGATCCACGCAATTAGGATCGATGACATGTATCAACCAAGTCAGCGTGCCTGACCACCCGAATCGTTAGTCGCCTTTAACGACAAGCATAGTCGCCTTTTACGGCAAGCATGGGTTACTGAAGACCTATTCTACCCCGGAATCTTCACGGGTCACAGTTAATAGTAGGGTACGAGTATATGTTCCTCTTGGTACGGCGGCCCGAGGTGCTGCAATTAATATACTAGTATACCGACTTGCGTCTCACTCACTCGCTCACTCACTCACTCACTCACTCACTCACTCACTCACTCACTGATCCCCCGCCAGGTCCTCAAGCCGCTGGAGACGGAGGGTACCCTGGCCGAGAAGATCTTCAGCGACGATGACTACTCCCAGTTCCAGCTTGCGTTGTTCACGTCGGAGATGGCGAACGACCTGCGTCGTCAGGACGTCGAGTACACCGTCCTGGCCCCCAACAACAAGGCCTTCGCCAGGCTCCCCAGCGAACTGCTGGACTCCATCCTCACCGACACCGACACGGCTAGAAGTAGGTCACGAAGCGTACAGGGGTGGTGGATAGGTTGGTGGGACGTAGATCTGGACTCAGTCGGGCATCAATGTCTTTGGGATCATTTCAATTTCATCAAAATCAGATATTTTAGCTCGCTCAATCAAATTGAAGTATTTCTTGATTTAAACATATTATATGTCGGCTTTCTGAAACGAATCAGCCTCACTTCATTCGTAATGGTGGCAACAAGACCCGTTGTCAGCCGAAGGGTTGTAAATTTCCCTGTTTCGTACATTCCGGTCTGAACAAAAGAAAACCTTCATGAAACAAATACCACTTCCCGAAAGTACACACTTCTGAAAGAAGATGCCAGGGTGCTAAGAAACCACAGGATTGTAAGTATCCGCGTAAAAGCGCGGCTTTTATTACACCCATTGAGAACTACCCGTTTACATTCGTTTTCGAGAAATTGTATACTATGAATTAAAAAGCCCCCCCCCCCCCCCCCCCCCCCCCCTTGATTTGTTGATGAGGAAGTTCCTCTGATTTGATCTCCTGTGGGTTTTTTATCTGTCTGGACTGTGGTAGGTATGGTATCAATGAACAGTAAATCTTAACATTAAGATATTTGGTGTTTCGTCACAAAGTACATAATATACGAAATTAACGAATTTGTGAATATGTTTCCTCGTTTCATGGAGATTTCCATCAATAACAAGAACCATGGGGTAGACTAGTGGTTAAAGTGTTCGCGCGGTAACCCGAATGCTAGGGTTCGATTCCCGACATGGGCATTACGTGTGAAGCCCAGTTATGGTGTCACCTGATGTGATATTGCTAGAATATTGGTAAAAGCGGCATAACACCATACGCACTCAATATTAACAATGACCCCCCTTCTCCCCCTTGTTGCCAGAGGTGTTGGAGAAACACGTCATTAAGGGCGTCAACTGCAAGGACGCCGTGGTCATCGCTATGGGCGTCAAGTCACTCGACGGCTCCATGATGATGATGAAGTGCAAGCGGGATGGCGTCTACTTCGGCGGTGCTAAAGTCGTGGACGGTGACATCTCAGCCAGCAACGGCGTACTGCACGGCGTGGACAAGGTCATCATACCACAGTCAGGTGGGTGAAACCAGTAGGGGAGAAACCGTCGGAAGGCGAGGTGGCAGGTTCACGTCACTTTTAACTTTCAATTCGCATTTTTAGCTTTCCATGAATCATTGCACTTAGCGCTCTGTGTACTTTGTTTTGTGTGCTGATATTGTCTTGTCCGATTTGCGAATCAGTGTTCTCTTTTGTGATCACCACAATTTATTGCGGAACATTATTTTGTGTTGTGTTTTTTATTTTGTGCTTGTGTCAATGTGATGCTGCCTCTGCTGCGTCTTTGCTTTGCTTTGCTTTGCTCCTCTCTGCTCTGCTCTGCTCTGCTCTGCCCTGCCCTGCCCTGCCCTGCCCTGCCCTGCCCTGCTCTTCTTTGCCCTGCCCTGCTTTGCTTTCCTCTGCCCTGCCCTGCCCTGCTTTGCCCTGCCCTGCCCTGCCCTGCCTTGCCCTGCCCTAGCCTGCCCTGCCCTGCCCTGCCCTGCCCTGCTCTGCCCTGCCCTGCTTTGCCCTGCCCTGCTCTGCCCTGCCCTGCCCTGCTTTGCCCTGCCCTGCTCTGCCCTGCCCTGCCCTGCCCTGCTCTGCCCTGCCCTGCCCTGCTTTGCCCTGCCCTGCTTTGCCCTGCCCTGCCCTGCCCTGCCCTGCCCTGCCCTGCTTTGCCCTGCCCTGCTTTGCCCTGCCCTGCCCTGCCCTGCCCTGCCTTGCTTTTCTTTGCTCTGCTCTGCTTCTCCATAGCTCTGCTTTCCCTCTGTATTGCTTACACTTACGTTTGCGTTGCCTCTTCCTTGCTTCTGCGTTATAGATTTACTGGCCTTGCATTGATATCTTCTCTACCTCTGCTTTGTATCTTCATTGCTATGCTCTGAATTGCTTTACTTTCTTTCTGTCTGTTCTGCCCCTGGCCCACCTCTGTGTGCTTAACTTTCGAATGGCCTTGATGTACGTCAGCATTTCTTTGCGCTGCTTATCTATACTGTTACTCTGTTTTGCTTTACCCGTACCTTTCCTTTGCTTGTGTGATGGCTCGGCCAGATACCATCACCCAGACCCTCTATTTTATGGTCACTGGCTCTGCTTTGCGCCCTTGTCGCTTCACTCTTCCTCATTTTCACCTCTGTATTTTCTCTGCTTCGTGTTTGCTTTACATCTGCTCTGCTCAACCTCTTCTCCTGCTGTGCTTCTAAATTCAATTTGTTTTAATTCTGTGCCTCTGCACCGTGTTTGCCCCTAATTGCAGACGGGGGCACGGGTGGCCCAGTTCTCCAAAGCGCCGCGATTCGCTGTTCAGAGTTGCGTCCCTTAGGCACGCCAGGAACCTATGATTGTGGGTTCGAATCCCGGTTCGCCCCGATTATGTTTCTAGGTTTGTCAGCACCATGCCCGTGCTCGTGGGTTTCACCGAAGTGGTAAACGTCTGAGCCTGCTTCACTTCGGGCTTTCCTCCCACATCAAGCTGACACGCCGCGATATAATTGGAATACTGTTAAAAGCGGCGTTAAACCCAACTCACTCACTCACTCTCTAAATGCAGACAAGGCTCGTACTCCATGTCATCATGCTTGGGGCAGTATATAGAGCATATCCCTGCCTGGGAGTGAATGAACTGGCTCCTGTTCGTCACACGTGGCGCAATGCCACCAACACCCTCTATGACAATACATCCCCGTGGGCAGCACGGCGGACTACTTCCTGCAATGCCACGTGGCCTCAGTATGGGCGGTACAGCGTTCGAATTAGCTGATAAACCCATTTGATCTCATATAGCGAACGAATTAAATATGTCCCCACACAATCCCATAATCAAGACTCAATCAACATAGGCGTGCGTAACTTTGAAGATACTTGCAATCCAATTATTAAACACCACATAATTTGACAGTAATTAATCCCAAGGGTCATATCAAAGCTGAAATAAAATAAAAAATTAATTCAACGCTTTACGTCAACAATAAGAAAGCTGTTTCCATTTAAGAGAAGCTTATCGGCACTCCATCTCCAATCCTCTATAACCTACACCAGGCTGGGTTGGACGGCGACTTGGGTAGAGACCACTATCAAAACATGCCAACTCCCTTAAAATGCCGAGGCCTTGAGTTTAAGAAGCATGGAAACTTTACTGCTGTTTGATAATGTTTTAAAAATAAAATGCCGAGTTTATCAAGTTCTCTTCAAGAAACGGAACAAATATTCCCCAAACGGATCGCCTGTATCATGGGTTACGCTGAACCGAACAAGGGGCTGTTTATGAGGGTATATCACATCTACAAATACTGGCTTGTTATCCCCATGTCATGTAGCAAAGGACTTTCCGAGGTTTCCATAGCAACACCAACCACGTGATGGCGCGTTAACCAACATGCCTTGTCCGTACACATTGGATACGATCCGTCTGTGGACACAGTGTAGTGACAAAATATGTTGAAAACAATAAATACTCGTAATGAAATCATTTTCCAAAATGAAATTAAATGGCATTTATGAATAGGTGTAAGGTGAAACAAAATAAAGCACGCGAGAAAATACTAGCCTACTAAAACGGGTTTCAGTGGTAAAAACCACACACTAAAACTTAAGGAACTGCACGTTACAATCAAGTTTCTCTTAAATCTTTGCCAGGAATCGGGAAACTTCTTAAATCTTTGCCAGGAATCGGGAAACTTCTTAAATCTTTGCTTGGAATCGGGAAACTTCTTAAATCTTTGCCAGGAATCGGGAAACTTCTGAAATCTTTGCAAAAAATCGGGAAACTTCTTAAATCTTTGCCAGGAATTGGGAAACTTCTTAAATCTTTGCCAGGAATCGGGAAACTTCTTAAATCTTTGCCAGGAATCGGGAAACTTCTTAAATCTTTGCCAGGAGTCGGGAAACTTCTTAAATCTTTGCAAAAAATCGGGAAACTTCTTAAATCTTTGCCAGGAATTGGGAAACTTCTTAAATCTTTGCCAGGAATCGGGAAACTTCTTAAATCTTTGTTAGGAATCGGGAAACTTCTTAAATCTTTGCCAGGAGTCGGGAAACTTCTTAAATCTTTGCCAGGAATTGGGAAATTTCTTTAATCTTTGCCAGATATAGGGAAACTTCTTAAATCTTTGCCAGGAATCGGGAAACTTCTTAAATCTTTGCCAGGAATCGGGAAACTTCTTAAATCTTTGCCAGGAATAGGGAAGCTTCTTTAAATTAATCTCTCCTTGGAGTCGGGAAACTACAATTTACTCCTGACAACTTCTCTATGATTCTCTTCCTGTGATGTATACATCATTGTCTCCGTTGTCGATGTTGCAGTGAAGGAGGTGGCTGAGGTTGCGAGGGAGTTGAAGCTGAACACGCTGATGGACCTGGCGAATCAGGCCAAGGTCACGGACCGACTGACGGGCAAGAAGGAGGTGACCCTGCTGGCGCCCACGGACAGCGCCTTTAAGAGTGAGGCACTGGACCGGAACACATATTACATTCAAGGGCACGCCTGAGGGCGTGAACTGATCCAATCTAAATAAAATCAGATATTAGTTCTCGCTACCTCTAAACAAAGATCTGAAGACATCCCATTACGGGTCACGCCAGAACGACGTGGGATATCCTCAGATCTTTGTTTAACGGCAGCAAGAACTAAGACCTGACTTTAATGCGATTGGAATTGACCCCTTTTGACATTTAATTTTTATTATTGGGAAGGGGGGTGGAGGGTTGGGGTGGTCATCGACATTTTATTTCAGTGCATTTACGTCAATTCTATTTTCTATTTTAGTCTATTTTATTAAATTTTTTTATTATTATTATCATTATTAAAATTATTATGATACTTGCTTCAACTGTTATACTTCAATATATCCCCAGTACCCCTTGTTGGACGTAAGACCCGCACAAAATGAGGATCGAGTGTGTTTGTTGTTTGTTGTTTAACGCCGCACTCAGCAATATTCAAGCTATATGACGGCGGTCTGTAAATAATCGAGTCTGGACCAGACAATCCAGTGATTGACATCATGAGCATCGATCCACGCAATTTGGATCGATGACATGTATCAACCAAGTCAGCGAGCCTGACCACCCGATCCCGTTAATCGCCTTTTACGACAAGCATAGTCGCCTTTTACGGCAAGCAAGGGTTGCTGAAGACCTATTCTACCCCGGAATCTTCACGGGTCAAGGATCAAGTGGTTACGATGTGTGACCATGCTGATTGTCTGTCAAACTAGCGTAGATAAGCGCTCTTGTTATCAACCACTCGTTCACCTGACCAGAACGCTGTTATCTAATGCCCACAATGATAAATCTGGTTGCTTCCGAATGTGGCGCAAACACCATTCACTCACTCACTTGTACTCTTCCTACATGAAGTATAAACATCAATTACATAAAATAAATTATTTGATCCGCTTTCCCGATTAGCTGATTCGAGTCCAATTTAATCATCGTATTCAATGTCAGTGTGCTTTAGAATTGGTCTTCTGCAACCCATGCTTGTCCTAAGAGGCGACTAACGGGATCGAGTGGTCAGGCTTGCCGACTTGATTGATGCATGTCATCGTATCCCAGTTGCGTAAATCGATGCTCATGGCGTCAATCACTGAATTTTCTGGTCCAGATTCGATTATTTACAGACTGCCGTCACATAACTGGAATATTCTGAGTGCATCGTGAAACAGCAAACTAACAAAATTTGATTAGGGCTTTGAGTCCAATTTAATCATGATATTCACTGTCGGTGTGGTAGAGCTGCCGTCGGAGTATCTGGCGGCGTTGCGGACGCAGCCTCTAGCCATGGAGAAGTTGATGGACTACCACACCATGAAGGGGAAGATCACCTCCGACAAACTGGTGGGGGACCAAGACATCAACACCAACCTCGGTCTGTCAGCCAAGATCAAAATCAGCATCTACAGGGGGGTAGGTACATTTGTACATTCCTGTAATAAGATAGGTACATTTGTACACGTGTGTACAAGTGGTAGATACATTTGTACAACTCTGTACATAAGATGCTGTACATAAGGTCCTGTATGGGGTATATACACTATATAATTATAGTCGTATGAGTGGCCTTATCACGCACGCTACACGAATGAAAAGATGTTGTTGTTTTACATGTGGGGACTACTTGTCTGGACTGGGCCCAACGCTGCTCCGACGATTGACTTTGTTTTACATGTGGGGACTACTTTTCTGGGCTGGGCCCAAATCTGCTCCAACGATTGACTTTGTTTTACATGTGGGGACTACTTGTCTGGGCTTGGCCCAAATCTGCTCCAACGATTGACTTTGTTTTACATGTGGGGACTACTTGTCTGGACTGGGCCCAAATCTGCTCCAACGATTGACTTTGTTTTACATGTGGGGACTACTTGTCTGGGCTTGGCCCAAATCTGCTCCAACGATTGACTTTGTTTTACATGTGGGGACTACTTTTCTGGGCTGGGCCCAAATCTGCTCCAACGATTGACTTTGTTTTACATGTGGGGACTACTTGTCTGGGCTTGGCCCAAATCTGCTCCAACGATTGACTTTGTTTTACATGTGGGGACTACTTTTCTGGGCTGGGCCCAAATCTGCTCCAACGATTGACTTTGTTTTACATGTGGGGACTACTTGTCTGGGCTTGGCCCAAATCTGCTCCAACGATTGACTTTGTTTTACATGTGGGGACTACTTTTCTGGGCCGGGCCCAACGCTGCTCCGACGATTGACGTTGTTTTACATGTGGGGACTAATTGTCTGGGCTTGGCCCAAATCTGCTCCGACGATTGACGTTGTTTTACATGTGGGGACTACTTGTCTGGACTGGGCCCAACGCTGCTCCGACGATTGACGTTGTTTTACATGTGGGGACTACTTGTCTGGACTGGGCCCAACGCTGCTCCGACGATTGACGTTGTTTTACATGTGGGGACTACTTGTCTGGACTGGGCCCAACGCTGCTCCGACGATTGACGTTGTTTTACATGTGGGGACTAATTGTCTGGGCTTGGCCCAAATCTGCTCCGACGATTGACGTTGTTTTACATGTGGGGACTACTTGTCTGGACTGGGCCCAACGCTGCTCCGACGATTGACGTTGTTTTACATGTGGGGACTACTTGTCTGGACTGGGCCCAACGCTGCTCCGACGATTGACGTTGTTTTACATGTGGGGACTACTTGTCTGGACTGGGCCCAACGCTGCTCCGACGATTGACGTTGTTTTACATGTGGGGACTACTTGTCTGGGCTTGGCCCAAATCTGCTCCAACGATTGACTTTGTTTTACATGTGGGGACTACTTTTCTGGGCTGGGCCCAAATCTGCTCCAACGATTGACTTTGTTTTACATGTGGGGACTACTTGTCTGGGCTTGGCCCAAATCTGCTCCAACGATTGACTTTGTTTTACATGTGGGGACTACTTTTCTGGGCTGGGCCCAAATCTGCTCCAACGATTGACTTTGTTTTACATGTGGGGACTACTTGTCTGGGCTTGGCCCAAATCTGCTCCAACGATTGACTTTGTTTTACATGTGGGGACTACTTGTCTGGACTGGGCCCAAATCTGCTCCAACGATTGACTTTGTTTTACATGTGGGGACTACTTGTCTGGGCTTGGCCCAAATCTGCTCCAACGATTGACTTTGTTTTACATGTGGGGACTACTTTTCTGGGCTGGGCCCAAATCTGCTCCAACGATTGACTTTGTTTTACATGTGGGGACTACTTGTCTGGGCTTGGCCCAAATCTGCTCCAACGATTGACTTTGTTTTACATGTGGGGACTACTTTTCTGGGCTGGGCCCAAATCTGCTCCAACGATTGACTTTGTTTTACATGTGGGGACTACTTGTCTGGGCTTGGCCCAAATCTGCTCCAACGATTGACTTTGTTTTACATGTGGGGACTACTTTTCTGGGCTGGGCCCAACGCTGCTCCGACGATTGACGTTGTTTTACATGTGGGGACTAATTGTCTGGGCTTGGCCCAAATCTGCTCCGACGATTGACGTTGTTTTACATGTGGGGACTACTTGTCTGGACTGGGCCCAACGCTGCTCCGACGATTGACGTTGTTTTACATGTGGGGACTACTTGTCTGGACTGGGCCCAACGCTGCTCCGACGATTGACGTTGTTTTACATGTGGGGACTACTTGTCTGGACTGGGCCCAACGCTGCTCCGACGATTGACGTTGTTTTACATGTGGGGACTATTTGTCTGGGCTTGGCCCAAATCTGCTCCAACGATTGACGTTGTTTTACATGTGGGGACTACTTGTCTGGACTGGGCCCAACGCTGCTCCGACGATTGACGTTGTTTTACATGTGGGGACTGCTTTTCTGGGCTAGGCCCCACGCTGCGCCGACGAGTGACGTTGTGAGTGTTTCTCCATGCGGGGACTACTTTCAGGGTGTGGCCATCAACAATGCGAAGGTCCTGGACAAGGACAAGGTGTGTGGGAACGGAGTGATACACAAGATAGACACGGTACTCATGCCCCCAGAGGACACCCTCATGGGCCAGGTGATGGCGGACCCCGAACTCAGGTATACTAATCACAATAATAATGATAGTAATAATTCTACATGCAGTCACCATAACAACCAGAAGCCTCACTTGTTTCTGAACATGCAAGGGGAGACAACCCTGTTCCGATGATCATTTTGATCCACTCCCCCGTCGTCATATCACTTGCTATGCATGTCTTCGTATCCCAATTGCGTATATCGATTCTTATGATGTCAATCACTGGATTGTCTGGTCAAGAC
This sequence comes from Haliotis rufescens, assembly GCF_023055435.1. NCBI lineage: Eukaryota > Metazoa > Mollusca > Gastropoda > Lepetellida > Haliotidae > Haliotis > Haliotis rufescens. Next base: position 3,255,234 of record NW_025964057.1, read on the forward strand.
TCGATTACAGACCGCCGTTATATAGCTGGAATATTGCTGAGTGCGGCGTTAAACAACAAACAAACAAACATCACTTGCTGGGACTTGGCAATGGTAAAGCCTAGTGGTTAAAGAGTTCGCTCGAAAACCCGTTTTTGCGTGCCTCGGTGGGATATATTATGTCAACACGGGTTTTGTTGACGAAGTCTCAGTTTGGAAGCGGGTGGATCTTCAGATGAAAACTGAAAGTGTTTGTGTAATCCTTCCTCCCTTACACGTCGTGTAAAGTGATTGTGATCCTCTGTATGCACACTAGGCCTGGGTGCGTTCACCGAAGTGGTATATACGTCTACGACAAAGCTTGTCTGGTCCAAACTCGATTACTTATAGTCCGTCGTCATATAGCTGGAATATTGCTGAGTGCGGCGTTAAACACAGAAACAAACAAACAATAGATCACGTGCTCATGCGAGTCAACTTGCCGTAAAAGGCAACTATGCTTGTCGTAACAGGCGACTAACGGGATCGGGTAGTCAGGCTCGCTGACTTGGTTGATGCATGTCATCGTATCCCAATTGCGTGGATCGATGCTCATGATATCAATCACTTGATTGTCTGGTCCAGACTCGATTATTTACAGACCGCCATCATGTAGCTGGAATATTGCTTAGAGCGACGTTAACGGCAAAACAAACATAACGTCTACGACAAGCGTCACGTCAGGACGTCAATTTGTTATAGCGGGGTTAAACTCCCTCCCTCACTCACTCACTTCTTGTGTATCGCCAGCACCCTGCGGCAGGCTGTGGAGACGGCGGGGCTGAGTCAGCTGTTGTCCACGCCGGTCCAGCTGACCCTCCTGGCCCCCACGAACAGAGCGTTCGACTCCATGAGTCAACGGAACCTGGACCAACTCCTCACCAACCCCGACCGTTTAAAGAAGGTGAGTGACTCATCATGAACTCCACATTCAGACTGTAAACTGGATCTGTATACAACCCCTGTCTGTGTGTGGAAGAAGGCTTCCTCGTGTTTAACTAATATACACAAACTACCTGTAAACAACGCTGCTGTGGAATAAACTTGTAAATATCAAAGGGTGATTCGTTGAGCATTCTGAGTGGTTTTAAATCTTATATTTTTGGTGAGAGATACAAAACAAACAGTTTTATATCTGCGTGTATACATGTATGGGATTCGTCAGGTCAAAGAGACTGATTTCCTTACATATCGTAGACGATATGGCTGCTGCTGTCACAGTTGCTATGGAGACTGGAGACTGGAGACTGGAAAGCAGATCCTTCTCTCTTGTCATTCGGGGCGCCCGGGTAGTGGTTAAAGCATTCGCTCGTCACTCCGAAGACCCGGGTTCGAGTCCCGACATGGGTACACTTTGTGAAGCCCATTTGTGGTGTCCCCCGCCGTGATATTGCTGGAATATTGCTCAAAGCGGCGTAAAACCTCACTCACTCTTGTCATTCTCTCATATGTCAACGTGTCGCCTCTCAAATTAATTGTATGACGAGGCAGACATCAGTCTAAAATCTCCCACTCCGGTTTGGTGTGGTATCAGGTTGAACACAATCCGGGAAGAGAGGGGGTTTCACGGAACACCTCTATGCGAGGCTACAAACCCCCTTTTGGTTCGCGGGATTCGGGGGCTATAGAGGATATTCGGGACTCAGCAGTGTTGTGAGAGGGACGGTAATAAAATCGTATTTGGTACAATGAGTCAACCATGTCCTTTGTAAATTTAATTTGTAGATATAAGTTCAGTGATTTAATGACATTTGTGCAAAGTAGTGTTCGGGACTCAGGGGTGAGCAACGAGCCTCCGAGTGAAGACTTAGATGGGGGGCGGGGGGCGGGGGGCGGGGGAGCGGTTGGCACCCCCCTATGTCGACTCAGGAGTGTCGTGTCTTGGCCCTGGGTCTTGACCGTTCAGTGGTGGACCAGCAGTAATATTGCGCCCTCACCTCTACGACCACCATGGTGGTAATGGGGTTAACTCCTTAACGTGCCGTGCAGAGTTGCTTCCCTTGGTCATGCCGTACAGGGACATAGAGCGGCAGCCCAGAGCACTTTGGTCAAACGAACAAGGTACCAATATCCGAACACAGGAACATTTACTGTGTAACCCAACATATTCATATATAGATGTCTGCCGGGGAGCCCCTGCTGCGTGTGGCCCCTGGCCCCCCAAAAGAAGGGGCCATTCAAGGGCTGGATCAAACATTGGAGGTACCACGTGAAAGTAAGTGTAAATGAACTGGTACATCTCACAGAGTACAGAATGGGCCACGCCAGACAAATCTTCCTCTGCAAAAGGCCTGCCAGACACCCCCAAAGAGGGTCCCAAAATTTGGGCTGGGTTAACCATTGGAGGTACCACATGAAATCAACATAAAATGAACTATTTCACTCTACTAAGAATAAAAAACCCATTGCCAGACAAATCGTCTGCTGCATAAGGCCCATCAGACACCCCCAAATGTTGACCCTTAATGCACTCAGTGGACACTCTGGTAAAATTTGACCAGAGTATACATTCAAAGTACCAGATGAAAGTAAGTTTAGATCAACAGGTACATGTTACTGAGTACAACACGGCCCATACCTGACAAATTGTCATCTGCATAAGGTCCGCCAGACCCCCCAGAGAGAGTCCCAAAATTTGGGCTGGGTTAAACATTGGAGGTACCACATGAAACCAACATAAAATGAACAATTGCACTCTACTTATTGCACAATACCCATTGCCAGACAAATCATCTTCTGCATAAGGCCCGCCAGACACCCACAAAAAGTTGACCCTTCAGGTATACACGGGTAAAATTGGTCTGGAATATATATCGATTGTACCATATTAAGGTACATTTGAATGAACAGGTTCATATCACAGCGTACAGAATGGGCCACACCAGATAAATCTTCCTCTGCATAAGGCTTAAACATTGGAGGTATCACATGGAACCAACATAAAATGAACTATTACACTCTACTTATTACAAAATACCCATTGCCTGACAAATCCTCTTCTGCATAAGGCCCGCTAGACACACCCTCACCCCACCCCACACAGTTGACCCTCTGTAATCCCAGTGTGCATAATGAAACATTGGACATCAGCTCTGAGAGTCAACAGATGGTCAAATTTATGTTTTGTTCTTAAAGATGGGAGGATTTTATTGAGATTAAAATCACGTATTTATAAAATCAGGTCTCTGAATACTAGTATTGATATCATAGATTAGGCCTATCGTTGAAATGTAATAAAAAAAGGCATGAATCTGATTCTTGTGAATATATATCTGATCAGCTGTGAAGTCCTCAAAGCCTGCTATAGCCTGATAGCTTGGCTATGGATTCCTACAAACCCAAACATGCTTAGGTAGTCCTCAAAGCCTGCTATAAGAATGGTAAATGACAGTCCCTAATACCATTTGGAAATCTTTTGGTGATAATTGTGTTTAAAAACCTATGATCTCCGTTTATTTAGCAAGTTTTATCATCTAAAAAGCTGAATTCCGGCCAAATATTTCCATATTTATGGTCGGTCCCGAAAAGTTTATCGTATCGAGAAACCTAACAAAATTGTGGCACAGACCTGTGTGAAAATATCAAGTTTGTCAGGTCACGGAAAGAGATGAACAGGGTTTGGTGACACGAAAAGATGAATGTTCTATTCTTGATGTATTTTCGTCCTGATCTTCACAACTTTTCTCGGAGTGTCACGGTTGGATACAAAAATATTTTTCTGTTCAAAAGAGAAGGGCCGTTTCTGATATTCACCTCGTCAAAACTATCGCACCACCAAATGTGAAATGTAATTACCCATCATGTTTTATGATTTTGTTCTTGTTGTTAAATGTAAATGTATGTTCATAATGTGACATGGTTTTGATTTCAATACTCAAATATCTGTTATGAAACCTCCACTATATATCTAAATGTTCACAAGGCCTTACGTCTCAGATTTGCCATCTATCTGTTTGAATAAACGTCTTACACTAGACAGAGAGTCATGATATTGGCGCGTGAGCTGTGCCACGGTTAAATGTGTTTAGTTTAGACTTCTATCCCAGGATGACCTAGTGTACATATGTATATATATATATATATATATATATATATATATATATATATATATATATATATATATATATATATATATATATATCTGTTTTTGAATACCCTCAATAAAGAAGGGAAAGCCATACACAATAAATTTAACTTCTTTTTTTCTGAGGTGTGTGACGAGCACGTCACTTCTCTCGAGAAATCGACATCAAGCTTCCCGGGAAAACTTTTCTTACCTCCCGGTAAAATGCCAAGAAAGGTTGCATTAACCTGATCCATTCAGGGTGTTTTCCACAACACAAAATTCTAAACAAGCAATTGTTGATCTGTCACGATTGACTGAATTTTGTATAAATTCCCATATAATTGTTACCATAGAGCTGTGTTTTCAAGCAAATGTGAATTCTTTTGTTGAAAGAAAAGCCGTTTCCAAACCACACCTAGCCTTTTCTTTTCTGCCAACCTCTGAATGCAAATATGAAATCTTAATAATAGTGCTACTGACGTAATAATCACAATATAACTTGAAGCATTTATCAAGTCATAAAACACTTTGAACTGAATAAACATGATCATACATGAAGGTCGTGAGAAACCTTCCTTTGACACACCCTGTTTTGTCTTGGCATTGTAATTATCTTAATGGCGTGATTTCCCACTTGAACTAGAATTAATATGATTATACTTGCAGATCATGAGAACCTGTTTCTTGGGCCCCCCTGGTTTGTATTGCAATTGTTATAATCTGAAGGCGCGACCCCCCAGTGTGGTACCTCCAATGTTTAACCCAGCCCAAATTTTTGGACCCTCTCTGGGGGGTCTGGCGGACCTTATGCAGAGGACAATTTGTCAGGTATGGGCCGTGTTGTACTCAGTAACATGTACCTGTTGATCTAAACTTACTTTCATCTGGTACTTTGAATGTATACTCTGGTCAAATTTTACCAGAGTGTCCACTGAGTGCATTAAGGGTCAACATTTGGGGGTGTCTGGCGGGCCTTATGCAGCAGACGATTTGTCTGGCAATGGGTTTTTTATTCTTAGTAGAGTGAAATAGTTCATTTTATGTTGATTTCATGTGGTACCTCCAATGGTTAACCCAGCCCAAATTTTGGGACCCTCTTTGGGGGTGTCTGGCAGGCCTTTTGCAGAGGAAGATTTGTCTGGCGTGGCCCATTCTGTACTCTGTGAGATGTAACAGTTCATTTACACTTACTTTCACGTGGTACCTCCAATGTTTGATCCAGCCCTTGAATGGCCCCTTCTTTTGGGGGGCCAGGGGCCACACGCAGCAGGGGCTCCCCGGCAGACATCCATATATGAATATGTTGGGTTACACAGTAAATGTTCCTGTGTTCGGATATTGGTACCTTGTTCGTTTGACCAAAGTGCTCTGGGCTGCCGGTCTAACAGCCAGATCAGAGATATGTCACCACTTTTTTTAAACCCATGCGCATGCGTACATGTTATCGGGGAACATCGAAATACGAACCAACGGTCACGGATCCTGGCACGTGCAAGGGAATAAACTTGCACAGCGAATATAACGCATTAAACAGCTGGACAATGGCTCCTCTAGTGATGGGCTAGATGAAGGCACACAGTCTCATACCCATCCTGAGACAACAACATCCGAGCCATCCCATGCAAGTCTGTTATAGTTTGGCAGGTCTAAATTGTGTCAGTATGAATGGATTCTTTGGGCTCCTTTCTAGTGTATATTACAAAACAATGTAATGAATAGAATCTTCAAATATTGTCACCCCAGTGACTCAATGTTAACCTCACCGTGCAGTTACCTTGCGTCAGGAGCGACTTTGTCAGAGAAAGGGTAGAAGCTGGTAGCGCCTGATGTCGGTATCAACCATGCTTCACTGACAATAGGATCACATCGACTTGTTTCATCAAATCAAGGTGTAGTTTTCAGACTTGATATTCAGATCGTTTGTTATATGTAACTGACTGCAATGTATAACTGTATGATATAACATTTATATCATTGGTTAGATTATCTGACTGCGTTGTATGACTCTATGATATAATTATATAAACGTTTTTGTTCCCAGTTCCTGGAGCGACACATTGTGAACCGAATGGTCGTCAAGTGCGCCATTCCCAAGAAACACTCAGTCTACACCATCAAGTCACGGCAAGGAGACAAGATCGACTTCTCGCGAGATTATCGGAATGACATCATGGTCAATAAGAGGAAGAGAGTGAAGCCTGTTGAGCAAATGGCGACCAATGGCGTCATGTACAAAATTGACGATGTACTGAAGTGCTCGTGCGAACCTAGAATAAGATAAAGGTTTCCAAATGGAACAATCTCAAACTAGCCGCAACATCAGCGCCTCCCCAGGCTACATTGGCTAGCAACATGGTATACGGTAACAGTGTGTGCTGATGTGTCCCGCATGGACCGAGGCATTCCAATCTTGACAGGTCAGCAGTAACAAAATGGCGGACGGCACGTGCTGACGACAACCTACTGAAGAGACGATGTGAGGACGTTTTAATGATGACTGTTGGTGTTAATATTAAGAGAAGTGTATGTAGGGCTAAGCAGTGAATTCCTTTAGAATTATCCATGCATTATTTTTGTAATGTCTAATATATGCACATAATGGTATGGGATTGAAATGTAGAAATTGTAATATATAGCTTTATATTTTGTTTATTTTTTCATTGATGTCGTTTCGCGGATGTTTACAATTTGTTTCTATGCAACGTGTTATACCTGTTATCATACCGCCAGTAGAAGGGTTGACGGGAATCTGGTGATATTGGTATGTATATATATATGTACTCAAACGTTTAACATACCTGGTCACTCAGACTACTTCTCTCTGAAACATTTAGTCACCTGCTCAGTGAAGGGCACCTATCGGCGAATTTCAGAACAGAAGCTGCTACATCAACTCTCTGTAGGAGTGATGCAACCAAGCAGACCAATCGTGGTCTCTGCTGGCGACATATTTCGCCTTATGTATAAACAGCATTCACTGCCTGCGACGGGCGAACCGTGTGACATCGACAGTTTCCGGGATGCCCCGACGGATGTCTAGATGCATTATGACGTCATGTTTCTGACTAAATTTGTTCAGTTTACTGAAAGAAATCTGTGATACCTTATCAATCTTTGTTGATGCGTGAATGATCAACAAAATCTGTTTCATTTGATAGTAGGTTTGTATTTAGGGCATTTTGTTCTATAAATAAAGTTTAGTCCAACTATCGTGGGGTATGTTATGTGTTGAAGGGAATCCTTATTCCAACCAGGCAGGATTGCATATACTCGTAGACAAAGATACCTGTGTCTGAGAGTTTGATGGGCCCCATAGGATTTCTAGAAAACTTCAAAATTTCAAGAATTTGAATTGTGTTCTTATAGTAGGTTCGAATCCTCGTCCGCCCTGATTATGTTTCTAGGTTCGTCAGCCCCATACCCGTGCTCGTGGGTTTTGTGGCTCGTGGTAAACGTCTAAGACCTGCATCACTTCGGGCCTTCCTCCCACATTAAGCTGACATGCTATGGCATAACTAAAATACTGTTCACAGTGCGATGTTCAACGAAAGTCACTAACTCTTTACAAGTTGTGGTGAAATGTTTTGCAATTTCAATCCTCTTTCGAGCTGCACAGCAGTAAGATGTAATGGGGTGCCACTATATTTCTTACACTAAACACATTACACCGCATATTTACCCTAGTCTTCCCGCCAGTTTATTAAAGTATCAAGATAGTATTTAATGCACATGTGGTTTAGTCCGTATTGCATCCATACCATGCAGAGGACGCAACATACACAATAAAGGTCACAGGGGTGCGTCAAGAAACAATAGAAACACTCCTCATCTTGCCATGACCTTATCTGTCGTCAGCCCTTTGGTTTTTTATCCCCGGAACAACAGATGATCCTACAAAACCATCTAATTTGTGTATTTCTTTTATTTATAGCACATGACAAATTGACAAATTGACAAATAACGAATGCACCGCCACAACACCGAGGTAATCCTACTATATAGAATATTGAAATATGTATAGGAACCACACATGCATAGTTACATGGTTAACGATTGTGGTGCATAGACAATGCTGGAACATTGTTGTACATTGTAGTGTATTGCTATAGTGGGCTGCTGGCCGCGGATAGAACGTACACATTGGATACAAGACATCACTGGTATATGACGCCATATCCACCGCCAAGGGAAACAACTCTCGCTGGCACAGCCTCAACCATGTATTCAGATTTAATAAATATGACAATCTCATTCAAATCAGATTTTAGTTCTCGCTAGCTGTAGTGAGAACTATGATCCGATTTAAATGAGATTGTAAACATGAGAAATCTGTGGCATTGGAGTCTAAATTATTATAGAACATGAACAATATCCAAATGGTTTCAATAAATCCAAAATATCAACAACACATAATATAATTCAAACTGTCATTTCAAATGAAATTCTGCAAATAGATTGACACAAGCTATTTTGATATGCTTCAAATATGGATGAAAAATGGCCACAGATACAGCTCAGTATGAGCTTCCAGTCTTAACATATATCTGCCAGGGTACTTAGGACAGCAGTGAGAGGTTGTTTCCCCTGATTGGGGAGGATGGCACGAAGGGTGAGAGTAAGGTATATCATGGCATATGTGTAAATAACTCACAAGAGACAAGGCGGACTCAGTATTGTCCATAAGATTATATAAATAAGAAAAATGAATTCTGAAAATGCACCATGCAGGTGGATAGTGTTTAATGTCTTCACAGCAGGGCTGGTTGTACAGTAGCTCAGTGTAGCCTAGCCCTAAACTTGTTTACTGAAGCTGGGGAAATGCAGGTCAACTGATGCTGCCAAATATGGTCAAAGGAGCAGAATGAAGAAACACTGGCATTTGCACTTCCTTGAAGACAACTCAAGGGGATAACATGTGTTATACATTAGCTGAGATCCATAATCAGGGAGGGAACAGATGAGATACTGGCCCTGAATGAGGCTAAAGCAGCAGCATGAGCCTTGTGCTTATAACATACTCAGACCATAAACATATATTAAAATGAATCCCGCATGTATCAAGTTTCTAGTTGATTGAAAATGAAAATGTCGCAAATCCAAACTGCTAAATATTGTGTAACAAGTAAAATACACATATGGATTTGGTTCAAACAGAACAAGACTTGAGCAACAGAATGTCAACATAACAAATAGGCCCGTCTCCATTCCCTGGCTTCAGATGTATCATGTGTGATAACCTTCTTCCACTCACCACAAATATATTAAAACCTAAAATGCAAGTACCAACTATTTACCAACATATTGTTGGCAAAATTCAAAACAATCAACAAAACAAAATAAAGAAAAACAAGCACATTTTAAAGACTGAATTATCAGTAAATAACATACTACTCAACTTTTGATAAGGATATTCTATTATTCATTTATTCAGTATTCCTATCAAACGTTGAGTGACATATAACACGAATCAGAATACAATACACCAGATTATGTCCTAGTTAACACATCTCGCTCAACCATCAGTGATGGTAGTTTCACATTAAACCATGTTGTAAGAGCCTGTTTCTGGTAACTAGGTGTGGCCATGCAGTTTAGACTAGTTCTTGTCTTGGAAGTGTTCCCATGGACATTCTCCTTGTACTACCTGCTTGTGGCCTTTCAATATCGAGAATAAAGACAAGGACATTTCTCTGGGGAGTAAGCCCGGTTGGTTGGAGTAAGCCCGGTAGATGTATATATCAAAGTGGGTTGGGCCAGCATGGCCTTGTAGTGTCCACAGGGCACTCAGAAGACCACTCTGGACAAGATTCTCTTAACCTTTGTTCACAGCATAGCATTTTGTCTTGGGAATAAGCCCAGTCGGTATATGTATCTATGGAACCTGGGTGGCCTTATACTCGGGAGGACTAAAGGGTACTTATACAAAGGAGGCAATGAGGCTCACTAGGAGACAAGATTCTAAATCTGAAAATATCATTTTTCAAATTAAAAAGAGATGTAGAAAATCAACATTATGAAAAATATTGCACAGATTGATAAATGCATTTGTTTGATGCAAGGGTAAATGATGGAAATAGTAGACATCTCCCACCAGACCTGAGATCAACACAGCCACTGTTTGCTCTGCAAGGGAAAACCATCAATTTCTTCAAGATGAGCTCAGATCATTGTTCAAAATTGCTTTTTTTAATTATTCTGTCAACAAAATGTTTTACCAGTCAAATGAGAATTCTTTCTGCATCAATTACACGTAAAAAGAGTTTGTCAAGGTCAAATTTCTTTGAACCTTGTTCCTGGGTAAAGTCTTCGTAGCCCTACCCTCAATTCCTGGTAAACTTGCCCTCAAGATCAAATGATTGGTTCTTAAGCAGGTATGTAGTTCCTGTTAAGACTGTTTCAATACATGCTCACAGATGAACAAATAGTTTGAAATACAATGGTGAAGTGAGAATGTGAGAAACGTTCATGAAAGGTCATACGAGGAGCTACCATTGTGACTCTGTAACATCTAATCCAACATGTGTTTTACTACAGATTCCATGCTATATCATCATCACCTTCGGAATAACTCCAACCTGAAACCTCACAGAGTCATCCTCCATGGGCGATCAGCTGATGCAGTGAGTGAGTGAGTAGAGTGAGCAACACAACTGCCAAGCAGGGAGAGAGGAACCAGATTCACAATGTGTACCCATGTTTGGTAATAAAACTGGTATTCTGGTGCCAAGCTAACACTCTTTCAATTAGGCTACCCACTCAACCAACTCCATGAGCCATCAGAATTATTGTCGAACAGTCTGGTTCATCAATGTCAATAATCCTACTTTCCTGATGACTGCGTCCATGTCCATAATCCTACTTTCCAGATGACTGTCAATGTCCACAATCCTACTTTCCCGATGACTGTCAATGTCCATAATCCTACTTTCCTGATGACTATCAATGTCCATAATCCTACTTTCCTGATGACTGTCAATGTCCATAATCCTACTTTCCTGATGACTGTCAATGTCCATAATCCTACTTTCCTGATGACTGCGTCCATGTCCAAAATCCTACTTTCCAGATGACCGCGTCCATGTCCACAATCCTACTTTCCCGATGACTGTCAATGTCCATAATCCTACTTTCCTGATGACTGTCAATGTCAATAATCCTACTTTTCAGATGACTGCATCCATGTCCACAATCCTACTTTCCAGATGACTGTCAATGTCCATAATCCTACTTTCAAGATGACTGTCAATGTCCATAATCCTACTTTCCTGATGACTGTCAATGTCCATAATCCTACTTTCCTGATGACTGTCAATGTCCATAATCTTACTTTCCCGATGACCGCGTCCATGTCCATAATCCTACTTTCCCGATGACTGTGTCAATGTCCATAATCCTAATTTCCTGACGACTGCATCCAAGTCCATAATACTACTTTCCTAATGACTGTGTCAATGTCCATAATACTACATTCCTGACCACTGCATCCATGTCCATAATACTACTTACCTGATGACTGTATCAGTGTCAATAAACCTACTTTCCTGATGACTGCGTCCATGTCCAGAAACCTACTTTCTCAACAACTACCTAAAACTGTAAACATGCTTTCTTGAAGACTACCTACGACAAGCTAGCTAGACCAGCTACTCTGAGCAACTAGCACTGTGGCAAGCTAGTACAGTCGTAAACATCATCTAGCACAACACAGAAGCACAACACTAGTCCAACGACAGCAGTCTATACAGTCTGTACAAGTCACTATATACACACCATCTGCAATGTCGGCCGCGGGACATGAACCCAACACAGGGCCTTGACGGACTCTAACCTCTGCAGAAATCAGGATGACACTGGATACATGAGGTTGGACATCGCAAACATTTACAAGGATCCATATCGCTAACAATGGCTGACTTCAGTAACTCCATGAACGGTAAACTTGAGATACACTTTCAGAAAGATCCCTGTGGCTTCTCATCTCACACCCCCCAGAGGTGACTTATTTGGGTAGACATTTAGTATCAGAACATTTCCCATTTTCCCGAGGCAAGTGAGTTAACTGACTATAAAAGTCCAGTTTCCACCCTTGCCGAACTAGGCTGGTATTATGGAGTTACATTTTGGCTGGACTAACGAGTCTATGCATAGTCCAATCAAATTTGCGCACCAAAATTGAAATCCGGTTCGTAAACTGTCGTGCAGATTTCGGTCGATTGCAGGATTTGCAAAGCATATGCACCACCAACTCGTTGTCAGCAGATATTTTCAAAATCTTCTCATGTTTTTAATCAAGGTGCTCACGTGATTTGATGCATTTCGCCATGTAAGACACGTTTTATCACAATATAGATATTGATTATCGATCAGATCGTCCTGACCGGGCGCAACCATTTTGTGTAGCAAACGCAAGTGATACGAGAGGTGGAATCCGATTGGTCCTTAGGAGAGGCTAAGAAGGGACATAATTGGTAATAGCCACTGGTGGCACTACGATCGAGCCCAGTAATTCCAGCCTAGTTCGGCAAGGGTGGAAACTGGACTTTTAAAGTCAGTTAACTCTCTTGCCTCGGGAAGATGTACATTTCCAGACTTGATTCATAACTACCTAGAATTGGTGTAGTCATGTAGTCCCCTGTAAGGGTAACCTGGAGGTATAGAATCCATCCCCGCACATCAGCTTCTGTTTCCTCCATTGTAACAAGCAACATAGCCAGGCCATCGGACAACTTGTGAAAGTTTGAACAACGCCCTAGTTATTGGCTATTTATTCTAGTCTATAAAAAAAAAATTAATGGGGCGAATAACAAACAGCTATTGTCGGCCCCTTTGAGTTGACATATGTGGAGTTGAGTGTACCCGACTCCTAGGCTACACCTACACATCATCTCAAACATAAGATGAGGAGGTTTCATTGATTGTATATTTCCTGGCAAAATGGGATAAAAGTCGCATTTGGCATTCTGAGATTTTCATGATAAGGTACACATTCCAGGACCATAGACCACAAAAGACACTGTCAGTGTGCACGGGAAGATTCAGGTGAAAAAGAAACTGGATACATGAATTAAGTTCACCCAAAGACACCAAATAAGATAAATGGAATAATTTAGGAAGCAAGTCGATATTATAGACAAACAAATCATGGTATTACATTCTCCAAGAGTACTCAGTCCTTTCCTCCAACTTCAAATCACAGACTTCTGGATTCCACTTTTACCAACACCCAATACAATAGTCATATCACAATACCTGCCAAGGTCAAGGCCATCATACACAGGGGCTCCACACATGGCCTGCCTCTCAAACTCCACACAGGGTTACACCACCATATCCTGCCCTTCACATCATCTCTCACTTGTTTCTACTTAATGATTCCAAAAACATTTCACACACAGTTCAAGATGCGTTAAATGTAACAAATCTGTGGTCAAATTCATTAAGGCTTCATGTCTCCTCACTAAGAACAAATTATTAATTAAAACTATTTTCAACAATTAATCTTCAGACGGAACAAATTAAAAATATTTTTGTCTTTTGATATTTGATAAACAATAGCAAGTTAGTTACCTGTTGGAGCATATCCACAATAACGGCCAGGTAGATCCAGGTAGAACCCCCATGTACGACCTTAATCTGCAGTCTACCTGTGTAGTTATTATGCATATACACAGTATACATCTATATACAGAGCTCTACTTCTATACAAGGGTCACACGCAGGTGGGAGGCCCACATGGCCCTCCTCAACACTGGGGAATACACACAGATTTTATGTCTGCTTCAAACAACACGTCCCGCTGAACAAACATGTACATCCTTCCAGTGCAAGCAGCTAACCTGTGGTGAAGTCCAACGTAAGTCAAGTTTAGATTTGGAAACAAATGAGGTAGGAACAAAGTGATCCCTTTTCTGTTTGAATGTCACAAAATTGTTAACATCATGTGTAACGTGCCCCCCTTCTGGCTGCTTCAGAGCACGAGGACTTCCCTCCCCCTCCCCCTCCCCTGTACCCCACACCTGTAGCAGTCCGGGAAACTAGGACTGATGGACTGAGGATTGTGACGACCTAAAATAACAAATTTCATAGAAATTTGTAAAATCTGGATGTGATAAAATGGAATTAAAAATTTATTATGCTGCAGAAATTTCAAGTTCTGACGCAAATTGCTGTACATCATGCCAGCATCGTGGAGCTTGCAGCAACCCGGTTTACAGACATCTCTCTCCCTTCATCCCCAGCACTGTGACCCTGTACCTCCACATTTCAAAGGAACGGGAAAAATACATCTTTATAAGTCTGGGGCCCATTGCACAAAGCAATACTAGCGCTACAACTGTCGTAAGTCTTTGTTAAAGTTTGGGAGTTACGATTGCCTTAGTGCTACGACTGTCGTAAGTCTATGTTAAAGTTTGGGAGTAATGATCATCTCAGTGCTACAACTGTTGAAAGTTTATGTTAAACTTTGGGAGTTATGATAATCTTAGTGCTACAACTGTTGTAAGTTTATGTTAAAGTTTGGGAGTTACGATAATCTTAGTGCTACAACTGTCGTAGGTCTATGTTAAAGTTTGGGAGTTATGATCGACTTAGCGCTAAGTTTGCTTTGTGGAAATGGCCCTGGTCCTTTCAAACAGAATTCCATGTTGGTATTTTTACAAGACAGGATGTATGACATATAATACCAATACATAATATATACAAGTTACCGGTATGTAAATGTAACAGCTGATTTGTCAGGGGTGCAACATCCTAGATGAATGCATGACACCAGTCCCTGAATGAAATCTGATACACCCCCCTGTATCGAGCTACTTGAATGAAGGGACGATTGATCCAGGAATAACATTAAATACATTCAGCAAAATGTAGTGTATTAACCGTCTTATTATTTCATACTTCTTACAATTTAACATGAACACATTGTCATAGGACTTGTTCATTATGTTTCTACCAATTGAAAATTTTATCGTGCTACGTATTTTAACTAATTTCTATCAATATATTCTGTAACAGTGTCCTGTAACACAGTGCATTGTAACATTGTATTGTTACACCCCATCACTTAACACAAACCTTGGCATAACAACCACTCTATGCGGTATCAATCGTAATGCACTGTTTGTGGGTAGAGTAACATTTCAACAAATTGCTATGTGTGTACAATAGTGTCATCCTTCCTGACTAAATCATATTCCCTGCTGCGTGTCAATGCCCTTGTATGGCGATCTTCTACAGACGGCTCTAGCTGGTCAACAGACGTCCATCCCCTTCAGCTCCTCCGCTTGTGAGCATGTGCAGAGTACTACTTCCTGTCCATACATGCATCCTGACCACTGAGTACTGTCACGTGACTCGTGTGGAGATGTGTGCTTCCTGGCGTGTGCTGTCCTGGGGCAGCACGTGTGAGGCTAGGGCTGGTGAAGACTTGTGCCGAAGTATATCATGTCAACGCTTGTGAAACAAAACGGTACATCAACTGAAATGTAGCCTTGTCATGGCTGCTCTGTACCTAAGCAATGTCTACGCAACATCTACGCAACGTCTACGCAACGTCTACGCCTCCCCTGGCACACTTTGTCCACAGTAGTCCAGCTACCAAATGTAGGCTAACTGCATATACCATCTCAGTTGCCTAGCAACAGTGTGATCAACTCTATCATACTCCCTCATTGGTTTTCACTACAGATGACATGATGACAGGTCAGATGTCTATCGTATATATAATGCCTAGGTGTGCTACTGGTTGCTATGACTACAATATACTCCATGGTGAAGAAAACCTGCATTACACAGCCAGATCGGTTTCCATGGTGATAATGTCAGTTCATCAACCACCTACAATACCTTCTTCCCCAAGCCAGTGTAATGAAACAGATCAATTCCTCCCTCAACACATGTTGCTATGGTAACCATCTGTTGCTATGACAATCAGCGAATATTTTGAAATGATCCTTCACAGTTGCCCTGCAACTGCTCATCGAGTTCATAGTCACTGTGTGGTAACAGATTGGTTGTCAAGGCAACCAGTGTGGACTTCCTGAAAGGATGGCAAGGTAACAATCCTGTTGCTATGACAACTGGTGTCAGACAACAGACTCCTCCCCCTCCTCTTCGGAGTCCTCCCACTGCGTGTGTAGGGGGTAGTGTGGCTGCAGGACGTCCGTCGGTACCATGTGGTTGTTGCTGAACCGAACTTTCTTATAATTCTGAAAATAAACAACCTTTTTAGCTACACAGTAATGAAGTAAAAAAGACTAAGACTTATTACATTTACATATTACATCTGTATTTTCATTGGTTGAGAAAGGGTCACATGATATTCGTAAACACACGGTATTGCCCTGAGACCCACCCTGCCGTACAGCAATCCAAACTCAGTGGATTCAAAGTAATAAAATATTTTCAGCCAATCAGAGAGAGCTTAACACAAAGCTCCTGCGGCTTACCGTAACACTTATTCAATTATTAATGAATTTGAAATATTCATGTTTTTTTAAATTATGTTATAAAACAATATTCACTGAGGTCAGCAGCCTTGGTCAATATCAGTTTCTTGGGTCCATAAATATAAGATTGCCCGAACTGTGGTCAATAATTGATAAATGTTTCTCTGAACCATGATTCCCTCCAGAGCAATTGTTTAACGTAATCGTAGATAAGTCCTTGTTGATGCCTTCGCTTGGCACGAGATCAGTGATGCTGCTGCTGCTGCTGATAATGGTAGATATTATATTTCCAACTAACACAATATGACTCAATCCTTTTGCAATCTGATGCAGATATAAAGGTGCAAAGCAGACAATGTGCTTGTCCCAGTGGATGATATGGTGTGATATTCCATGATAAGGAAGCAGACGAATGTGTCACAGTGCAACAATGTCCTTGTCAACATAAAATCAAGTGCTTTTGTCTATCAACTAGAAGTTCTCTACATGTATTTCAGTGTGCACAACTACTTGATAATGTAAACTCTAAAGCACTGCTAACTCCATATAACTGAACAATGAAAAAAAATTCCAATGAAAAATGTCAAGCAGAAATAAGTCAAATGTTAAAATTCCCATTTACCATATATGCTATCAATACAAATAAATTATTCAAAAGACTAGAAATAAAATGTGTGGAAAATTTATCTTAATCAACCCCCAACACACGCACACAATAATTTGAGGAAATATAATATATATTGGAAATTGGAAGTTTTCTTTTATATATTGTTACTGAAGAACCGACCTGAATTTTGGGGTATTAAAAATACAACCCAAAATTGAAAAAAGGCCTTAAGAACTATAAATGTTTACGGAGCTAACAAGTCCTACGTTGTCTGTTACTTATTCAAAGATTTACTATGGAACTACGAGTCCGAGAGGGTGTATCACATGGAGATGAAGGGGAGACAACTGCTTCATGCATAGGGTCATCTCAGCACTCAACAGTAGTCACGCAGACGGTTGGGGGAAATTTGATAGACAATGAAAATATTTCCTTGAGAAAGTGAAAACTGCATGGGCTAGAGTCTATACCATGACAGAGGTGCAGACCAGGGTGCCTGGTGATGGCTGGTGGTATAACAGGGAGATACTTACCCTCCTCTCTATACCACAGACTGGGAAGCAGTAACAGAGAATATACATCATATCAGCATAGGTACAAGTTGACTACAAAGCTAACAGGTTAACAGGTTAACAGACTAACAAACAACAGGTTAACTGACTAACAGGCTAACAAATTAAGAGGCTAACAAACAAACAGGCTAACAGACTTACTACATCACACGAACATGCTACTAGTCATCAGGTCAGAAGCATTCCGACACTACTGACCTTGTCTACAATAGCGAAACTGTTGCTACCATGAATAAAAACTGGAGTAACAATTGAAGGAAGTTCCTCCTCATTTTTCACAATGCATTGAAAACATTTACACTCATAGTGCATCTACACGTCTAAAACTGTAATACTGTAACACTAACAATACATATTCTAGTGTCTGATAGTGAACACTGGCAACACCGCATTAGGGTCATCGGTGGCTACAGTGTACACTTCCTCACATGCCCCAGTCTCTCATACTCATCAACATGTCTTTTATTAAGAAGATAAATCTCCAGTGATAATATTTTATTTGCATGTGTCAATTTACCACTGTGACCACCTTTTCCCACCCCCACCCCCCTTGATAAACGATATTTTTGTTCGAGTTCATACTTTGAGTTGAGAGACTCAGGGTCAGGTACATGTATGAGTGAGTGAGTGAGTATTGTTTTATGCCACCTTTAACAATATTCCAGCAAAGTCACAGCAGAAAACACCAAAAATTGGCTTCACACATTGTACTCATATGGGGAATCGAACCTGGGTATACAGCGTGATGAGCCAACACTTTTTAACCACTAGGCTACCCCACCGCCCCCTACACAGTTACTACTTCATCCTCCGCCACCCTGCTTCACCTTCCCACCACCCTACAGAACATGACGTGTTAATAATTCAGTTATATTACACAGCAAGCGCCAAGAACAGATTCTGACAACTACCATAATCAAGATGCATTATTTGCTGCCATGGTAACCATCTTACCTGTTCAGGTGTGCTGTTGTCAGAAATTGGCTCAGTTGCTGAATCTGCAAAATAGAATCATGATTGTGATATCCGAACAGGACAACTTTCCCTGGACAACAGAATCTGTGGATTTCTTGTTTAACTCATATTGTATAAACTGACCTGCTATACCACTCTCATGCTATAGCTGACAAGTACTGAAATAGCTTCACGAAATACTGTACGACCAAAATACTGTAATACTAAACCGGTCAACACTCGGGACAGGCAATACTTCAGTCAAAGAGTGAGTGAGTGAGTGAGTATGGTTTTACGCCGCTTTTAGCAATATTCCAGCAATATCACGGCGGGGGACACCAGAAATAGGCTTCACACATTATACCCATGTCGCGAATTGAACCTGGATCTTCAGCATGATGAGTGAATGGCTATCCAATTGTCCATAGAGTCGAAGAGGAAGGTCGGATAAGATATGTCCAAACCAATAAAATAAGTCACATTACAAGGAACATCAATCATTGAGTGAATTGTTGAGTCACACACGCTATTCATCAAGCTATATATGAGAAATGTCTTTTTAAGGCATTTACTTGATCTGAATCCCCAGATCCTGATGGAGACTGAGGATGGGATGACTTATATTCAGATAGAACATATCGACTGACCAAATATGGCAGCAAACTGTAAATCTAAATCTGTTCCGAATCAGTTCCACATGAGTATATGTTACTGGAGAATACCACAGTGTCAGTACTACAGCCATCGTCCGGCTCAAGTACAGGAATAGCAGATGACACATGCACGAATACAAGTAGTTATCTCATGCCAGGACTGTAAATCTTGAAATAAACACGAGCACAAATTAAATGCGAAAAATGCGAGTGGTCTTTGTTCGCATTAATGAACCTTTGTATTTATGTCTCCAAAATGACTATCAACAATAAGACGGCCTTACTGCACACTTTGAATAGCGGAAATATCAACTTGACTACATACACGAACACTGATTATTCATCAGCAGTTGTAACAAGTACATGACAATGTCATTTAAAGAATAGGAATTTGGAGACACATTAATTTGAAGATTTACAGTATATGGCTATTTCACATGCTAATATACAGCATAAAATACATATATCTACATCTAGAGGATTAAATCTACTGGACAGTTAGTGAGGCAAAGTTTCACAATTACGTATTGTCACTCACTCACTCACTCGCACACACAGCTGCCAACGTGAAGAGGTCAAGGTCAGGGGTGGTATACGAGCGATACACAGCTAGATCAGACTTCAGTCAAGAGTGATGGAGCTACCCTGGGTATTCTAGGTAATGTCGGGACACGGGAACAGACTGGTGCAGTCTGGTGCAGTCTGGTGCAGTCTGGTGCAATCTGGTGCAATCTGGTGGGCCTTGGGAACATTGTTCATCATGAGCGGATCACGTGACGGCCAGTAACACAGGCCAGGGAGTAGGGGTGGGGGATGATCTTCACACTCAAAACCTTGACACACAGAACATATACTACATCATTCAGACAGAGGATCTGACAAAAGATATTAGCGTTACAGGACTTGATGCACAGAAAATATAATGAGTGTGATTCAGACAGAAGATTTGACAAAAGGTATGAGCGTTACAGGACTTTGTAACAGAAAATATACTGCATGTCATTCAGACAGAGGATCTGACAAAAGATATGACACAGGACTTGACACAGAAAATATACTGACGTCATTCAGACAGAGGATCTGCCAAAAGATATGACACAGGACTTGACACACAGAAAATATACTCAGGTCATTCAGACAGAGGATCAGCCAAAAGATATGACACAGGACTTGACACACAGAAAATATACTGACATCATTCAGACAGAGGATCTGCCAAAAGATATTAAAGATGTACAGGAACATTACAAAACTATGAGTATGAGAGAGCATCAAGACAGCCCCCAACAACTTCAACAATCAGAGCTGTTTCACCCAATCATATGAGGCTAGTCAACCAACTGGACGCCATCAACCAATCAGATCCTGGATACCAGTCAACCAATGACATGGCTGGAAGCTGGTCCACATCCTGTTCCGACTACCTTAACCATGTAGAAGGCTGTAGAACTACCATGAGTGAGTTTCTTGCCACTATAAGATATCTTCCAGCCATGGGTTTATAACCTGGGTTCTCAACCTGATAACCCAGTGCTTCAACCACCCAGCTCCCCAAACACAGGATGGATAACAAACAACGTTGGTTTATCTCACATAGGCGTAGGTCATAAGCCCTTACAAGCCAAGTGATTCTGAATCAAGTTAGATGATATTAGTTTGAAAAAAAGATTTAAAAAACAATTAGTATGAAACTATATGTGTGAGTGGCTACAGACAAGAGGCCATGCCGGGTACCTAAACGGTGGACTCAAACGAGTGGGGGTTTACGGATCCCAATCGGTGACTCTGTGGGTGGAGGGGAACTGAAATATCAACACAGTTGCAATTTGCAGCATTCAGGGCCGTACGGACCAACACATCCAGTGACAGGCACAACAGTCAGGAGGAGGAGAGATGGAGTGAAGTGAAAAGTTTCCTCAAATGGGAGAGAAAGGGCAGACAGTGGCGTGAAAGGAAGAGTCAACGAGAGAAGAGACAGAACAAATGAGAGGAAGAGGAAACGAGAAAGAGAAGAAGTGATAGAAGGGGGAAGAGGGTGGAAAGAAGATGAGATTTACAAGTGAAGGAGACAGCTGGGCAGAAAGGGGGATAATAGAGATACAGGGTACAGAGTTAGACAAAAAGAGAAAGAGAAGCGATACAAAGATTATAGGACAGAGAAGGTGAGGATGGAGAGTGTGGAGGTGAGATGTGAGATATTATTGGGGAGAAAAACGGGTAGATTATAAATATGAGTATAAAATCAAGTTAATCTTTCATGTAGAAACCATCATGAAACTGAGTGTCATTAAGATCTTATTACATATGTAAATCATTCATGACACTCGTGATTTTAGGAAAATCAAGTATAAAATCTAATAATTGAATTAATAAAATTAATTAATAATAATAATTTAAAAGAATACATGAAACAGAGGTCTCAGGCTTTGTTTGGAAACAAAGCAGATTTCCACATGAAAGTACACAGATAATCTGGCTCTGTGCGGAACCTGGCCATGTCCGGCAGCCACAAGGGCTCCTGTTCACACAGTAGGGGGCAGCACGGAGGTCGGGTAACTGTGTCTACTGTACCCATTTCCACCAGTGTATAGGAGACTTTATCATACCTCCATGTCAGAAATGAGATCTGATTGGTCCACGTGACCTCAATAAAATATTAAGTAAACCAGCCTTGGAGGGGAATACATTACTCAGCGGGGAAATAAATCTCATTTAACCTGCTTCAAAGCAAAACTCCGCACGCTGACGTAACAAAGCAGGAGCTAACCTCAGTTCAAGTGAACAGCTGTTATCTATCAATTTTGAAATTGTTTGAATTCTTTACAATGTCATATTAAAACATGTCGGTGCAATAAATTCGTTGTAGCAGGATCACTCAGGTTACATGGTGTTGTATCCGTCCCATGTTCCCCGAGTGATCCTGCTACAACTTACAGTATCCCCCATCTCCAGTGTTATGAAACTGTATCCCCCATCCCCAGTGTTATGAAACTGTATCCCCCATCCCCAGTGTTATGAAACTGTATCCCCCATCCCCAGTGTTATGAAACTGTATCCCCCATCCCCAGTGTTATGAAACTGTATCCCCCATCCCCAGTGTTATGAAACTGTATCCCCCATCCCCAGTGTTATGAAACTGTATCCCCATCCCCAGTGTTATGAAACTGTATCTCCCATCCCCAGTGTATATGAAACTATTCCCATCCGCAGTGTAAATGAAACTGTATCCCCCATCCCCAGTGTATATGAAACTACCCCCCATCCCCAGTGTATATGAAACTGTATCCCCCTCCCCAGTGTATATGAAACTGTATCCCCCTCCCCAGTGTATATGAAACTATCCCCCATCCCCAGTGTATATGAAACTTCCCCCCATCCCCAGTGTATATGAAAATGTATCCCCCTCCCCAGTGTATATGAAACTATCCCCCATCCGAAGCAGGAGGTTACACACAGAGCCAGAAGGTACAGAAGAAAGTCAAACAAACTCAGTCTATGATATATGCTGACACAAACACGGGCTAAACTTACACATATTCCAAAACACCATGCGCCCTATAAAGACAATCATTTTACAACTACCTGCATGCCGATACTTCCACGGTAACCAGGTACCATTTATGTACTTCCATGGTAACATTTATGTACTTCAAAGGAAACAAGCTAATATTTATGTACTTCCATGGTAACATTTATGTACTTCAAAGGAAACAAGCTAATATTTATGTACTTCCATGGTACTAAGGTTATAGGTTATGTCAATGTACTTCCATGGTAACAAGGCAACATTTCTATGCACATGATGCAGACCAGGGTAAAGTTATTCATGGTAGTAAATAAACTATAATCACTGTCAACATATTTCAGGGAGAAATAGCATGTCCCTGGACAGAAGACAAAATGACATTGTCATGTCTCCCGAGATCCAGCTTACATAGGATGCAAATACATTTTGCTCGTAATATTTTGAATAAATGTCTTATTCATTGATGCCTAGTCACTACTCAGTTCTAATTCTGTACACAACATAGCAATAAATGCAGCCTGTTATATCAAAATTTCATTTGACTTACAATTTACTTGGGAGTCTTATTCCTTAGATATTATACATGAGGAAAACCTTCAAAATTAAAATAATTCTGTTTTAGTAACAATCTGTATAGACAACACGTAGAGCTATAGCCACCATTTTTGACAACATCGGACAGCGGCGACATTACACATCGATTGGAACCACTACACTGGTTTATACATACCATCGCCATTGGTAACAGGGGGTGGTGGAAGCTCTGCATCAGGCGTTGGCATGGTAACGGTAACCGGGGGTGGTGGTACATAGTCAACACCGGGTGACATCACTTCCTGTAAGTGAAATGTTGAATACAGCGGACATGACAAGATCCACAGGACCTACAGAATTTGCTGGTCATACAGGGAGGTCCTATCTCACATATAACATAGCTATGTGATATATCACAAAGAACAATGAAGAACAAAGCATGGCGAATTTCAAATTAACACAGGAGAATTCTGGTTATTAGGCATTAGGTAAGCAGAAAACAGATTATCTTAAATTTGACTGGCAAATGTTCATCTCACAGTAATGGTAAAACTAAATATATTGATAATAACTAAACTCTTTGACAAAGACTATTCAAGTACAGGTTCAAGGTTTCCTTTTAGGGAAAGTATTGTTGGAATTATTCATGAACTCGTTCACTTTACTCCCAGCAGACTGTGTCATGTCGTGACAAAATTACAAGAACACACAGACAAATAGTGGCTGTTACAGTATCCAGGGCTCGAAACACCTTGTTCAAATGTCTGCTTCACACAAAGTTTTCTTCCAGTTATAGGTCCGAAAATACGCAGAACACAATGAATACTGTCAGTTCCTGGGGGGTATGATTTCTACATTCAAGTAACACAATGAGCACCAGGAGCACAAGGCTGCAGATACAATGACGCACTTTTAGGCTAGAAGTACAGATTCATACGACCATTCACATACAAACTTGACATTAATCAAGTTGAGAAGGTTGTATTTCGAACTGTCTACTTTGCGGGAAGAGAAGAAACATCCACTGATACAACTAAGTTGCTAAAGTTACAAAATATTAATGGAGTGAAAACAGGTTTAGTGTTTAAAACTATCCCAGTGCTCTTCAACTGAAAACTTTAGGAGTACCCGGTACATACTCTGCAGGTTGTAACATTATCTGTGGCACTGCATGTTATTTCCCCTGTCGGAGTGTAAGGTAGTTCAGTGGTACGTGTGTTCACTGGTGTCACTGAGTGTTAAGGTTCAAATCCTCATGCTGTACACAGGGTAGCTCAAACGATCCATCTCAGTCTTAGCATTCCTCCAGCACATGTAACATTGATGTAACATTAATGCACCACTGATGTAACATTAATGCACCATTGATATTACATTGATGTAACATTGATGCACCATTGATGTAACATTGATGTAACATTGATGCACCATTGATGTAACATTGATGTAACATTGATATAACATTGATGTAACATTGATGCACCATTGATGTAACATTGATGTAACATGGTTGTCATGCCCAAACACTCCCCTGCTCTGCACATATCCTCCCTACCTGATCTGCTGTGAGTTCCTCGACCACCATCGACGGTACACATATCCTCCCTACCTGATCTGCTGTGAGTTCCTCGACCACCATCGACGGTACACATATCCTCCCTACCTGATCTGCTGTGAGTTCCTCGACCACCATCGACGGTACACATATCCTCCCTACCTGATCTGCTGTGAGTTCCTCGACCACCATCGATGGTACACATATCCTCCCTACCTGATCTGCTGTGAGTTCCTCGACCACCATCGACGGTACACATATCCTCCCTACCTGATCTGCTGTGAGTTCCTCGACCACCATCGACGGTACACATATCCTCCCTACCTGATCTGCTGTGAGTTCCTCAACCACCAACACACTCCCCTGCTCTGCACATATCCTCCCTACCTGATCTGCTGTGAGTTCCTCGACCACCATCAACGGTACACATATCCTCCCTACCTGATCTGCTGTGAGTTCCTCGACCACCATCGACGGTACACATATCCTCCCTACCTGATCTGCTGTGAGTTCCTTTGACCACCATCGACGGTACACATATCCTCCCTACCTGATCTGCTGTGAGTTCCTCGACCACCATCGACGGGAAGAGACCGGAGTTGCCGTTGAACTCCCCCTCCCAGTAGCCGTCGTCCACTCCATCGTTGTCCTTGCGGATGACCTTGATCAGTGACCCCTCTGCGAAGCTGATTTCCTCGCTGTCCTGGGCCACGTAGTCATACAGCGCGCGTGCCCACATGGCATCTGAAGCAGGGGAAGTAACTCTTGGTGCTACTAGTGTCGCTTTAAGGCCAACATTATCAAATATCTGTGTTTTGCGTTTGTAATCGATGGTTTCATGATGGGTCCATCAAGTCTAATATCACAGGCGTATCCCGAGGTGGGTGGTGGGCCCACCCCCTTTAGAAAACCAAATGTAGTACCTTGCTGGCAGTATTATTATTGGATCCCTCCCTTTTAGAAATGTTGGATCCGCCTTTGAAAATTCATTTTACTGATCAACATATATCTTACTGTCAAATGAAATTTGAATTCATAAAAATTATGTGTATTATGATCATCAATACAAATCCAAAGACTATTACAATATGTAATTTCCTGTTAAAGGCTGAGATATTCTTTAAAATGTCCGGTAATTCTTACCTCCGAGCCCTGGTTGGACATTGTCCACCGCCATTTCCTCGGTTGTCTGCTGAACCTCAAGGTCACCTGATGAGTACGAGGACGTCGTGTCATGCTGGTTGTCATTGATCGATGTCGGCGACATAGGCTCGGAGGAGGCTGGGGGCGGGGGAGGGGGCGGGGCACTTCCTGCAGAAACTGGCAGTGAAGGGGCGTCGCCCTGTGCCACCGACCCATTCGGCTGTCCCTCTCCGTCAAAAGTAACGTAATTCTCTGGAATGTAGCCTGTCTTTCCTGATGAGCTTCTGGCCTAGAGAAGACAACACACGTCAGTTGGCAGGAAGCTTGGCTAGTTTAATGCTGCAGTCAGAAATATTCTAACTATATGACGGTGGTCTGTAAGTAGTCGAATCTGGACCTGAAAATCCAGTGACTGACATCATGAGCATTGATCTATGCAAATGGGATACAATGACATGGGACGTCAGGAACTTTGACCACCTGATCCCGTTAGTCGCCTCTTATGACAAGCTTGGGTTGCTGAAGACCAGTTGTAACCCAGATCTCCAAGGGAACTACAAATACTGCAAGCTAATGAACAGGAGGGGATTTGAACCTTCATTCACTCGCTTGTCACGGGAGGATGAAGAAGACTGAGGGTGTGAGACAATAAAGTCAGCCAATTGTATTCAGACAAATAATCATATTAATAGGCCATTAACATAGACTCAACAAAGTGCATGGCACTGTTACCCAGGGCAACAGATCAAAGTGAATTCCATTGTATTCTCAGCTCCCTGGGGAGTATCCAACCCAAGCTTCATACAAGGCCCAAAGGTTTGAATTCACATTACCATTTGAACCTACTGTGTCCATTCACCACTGTGTGAACAGAGGACTTCACCACAATAACCTGTTTCAGTGTGGGGCAGGGCCTAAGCCCTCAAAAGTCTCAGGAGTCAAGTATGTCAAGCATGGTCCCCCATCCACCTACTCTCTGCCACGAGCTCAATGTGACACAGACAGGACCATGAAGCAACCACAGAGATTTGTAAGTACTTCAGGCCACCATAACTGATAAAAAAACCCATGTATTTGTCAACCCATATAGTTCCAGTTAGGGATACTCACTCTCACTCACTCACTCACTCACTCATCACAGGAAACCAACTGAGGGAGGGAAGTCACGGTTTGATACTCATCTAAATACCAGGCTGTTCATGAAACGCTGACACTTGCTAAGAAGATGCATTCCATTAACAGAACGGAGTTACCTACCTTTACCCATCCTTCCCCATCACCGTCGGCAACCAGCTCTAACTCCTCATTGGCTGCAATTGTCAGCTCGTCATAATTACTGGCTTGGAACTCGTAGAGGGCATTGCACTTGAGTGGATATTTCCTGGTGGGATCCTGAGTCGTACTCTGCCCCGTCGTCGTGTTGAAGGCATCATCGATGAAGTCGTCATCATCATCGTAATGTGTGTATGTGGGTTCGTGGTCATCGGCACTGTGCTGTAACAGATTCCTAACAACTTGTTACATGTAACTTACTCTGTAAAGGACTAAGATGTCCAACTGACTGAGCGAGTTGGGTTTAACGCCGCTTTTAACAGTATTCCAGTTATATCACAGCATGTCAGCTTAATGTGGGAGGAAAGCCAGAAGTTATGCAGGTCTCGGACCTTTACCACTTCGGTGAAACCCACGAGCATGGGTATGGTGCTGACAAACCTAGAAACATAATTGGGGCAAACCGGGATTCGAACCCAAAATCATAGGTTTCTGGTGTGCCCAAGGGATGCAACTCTGCACAGCGAATCGCGGCGCCTTAAACGACTGGGCCACCCGTACCCCCCAGATGTCCAAGAGACTCAACAAACTCATCAGGGTTCTTGGGAGTTCGGGGCATATAATAAGGAGTAGAAATTAATTATGATAATAATAATAACAACAAGAAGACAGTTTTATCACTGTCCCCCGCCATGGGGGACATTAGACATTGTTTGCTCATATAGCAGTGAATAACTATAAAAAAAGTGTAAGGTTTATGTTTAAAGTTCGTATTTATAGACTTGTTGTATGAACGTACGAGAAGAGCGGGCCAAGAACGATAACTCTCGTATTTTGTTACATGGCTGAGTGAGAGGCATGCTTGTGTCTGTGGTTGTTTGTTGAAATGCGGGGCGTATAAAATGGTATGTAAACTTTATTTGTGTAAACAATTTAGTGAACATTGTTATTATTATGATATCTAACATTTAGAATTGTATTTTTGGTAAAATGTAATATTTTTGATAGATTATTAATTGAAAAGCAAATTTGTGTTGTTTAGAATGATTTTTGCATTAATTGACTGCTATATACATTGTTGTTTTATTTAATTTTGCAGTCAATCCTATCCTTCTGAATATATCTCGACCATATCATGGAATATATTGTCATTCACTCTTATTTACAAAAAGAGTCCTATAAAGCCTCAAGAAGAGATAAGCACTCGGGTCGCTTAATGTCATCAGAATAAAATTATTAATGTGAAATTAATACACACAAAAGGCCCCTTCTCTGGAGAAAATAATTTATGGCACCAATTTTCGAACTCAGTCTTGATAAGTATCTCTTAGACAATCTAACCAGTAGTTCCTGAGAAAACTTGTCCCCATTTCACACAGTATGCACAAAGTTGAAAGGAACAGAGAAAGGGCCATAACTCTGTAAAAAATGAATTCAAGACACCAATTATCGAACTCATTTCAAATCATGACCAATATATACTAGTGTGTAAAATTTCATCTCTCTAACTTAAATACTTCTTGAGAAAATTTGTCCCCTTTGAGAAGCGGAAGGATGGACAGATAGAAATAGTGAAGGATGGACAGACAGATGAAAGGATGGACAGAGGGTCGAACAAACGGACAGATGAATGGACGAACTCGGTTCTTATATCCCCTGCCCCACTTCCTGGCGGGTGATCTGAACGCTATTTCTCAATCTGGCCGCCAAGGGCCTTAGGTTGGAATCCTAGATATATGTCTGTATGGGCAGAGTTGGGTTATTCAGCCAGGAACTATGGCTCCCACAGATCTCCAACCTTCATTCACAACATGGGTACTGTGTGTGAAGCCTAGGGTTCCCCACCTGGATATTGATGGACTACTGCTAAAAGCAGAGGTAAGTATACTCACACACTCACTCACTCAATGATTATGCATTCAGTTATCATAATAATACTTTAGCCTTTCCACATGCCCTGTGTGGTGTGGAAACAGAGTGCAATAGAAATTGCCTATTCTTGTGCAAGCGTTATTTTCTGAAATTCAGAGGTATTTTGTAACACTGAATTTTAACATTAAATTCAATATAATAATGTTAAACTAAGCATCCAAGCCTCTTCCTCTACATCGGCCCTGTTACCAGTAAAATACAAGTCACCTCTGTAAGCCATAATAGCTGTATTATTATTATCCTGAATTGGGAAATTGTATTTCAGTTGGGGAAGTTTTACTGCCATTTGCTGTATATTATGGGTTGAGTATTCTCTGAGCAGGTTAGTTATATTCCTGCCATACAGAGACATAGGGACCAAATGACTGCCCTGTCTTGGTTCCAATAAGCTCACTGCTGGCCGCAACATATATTTATTGCATTTATATTTTCTATTCCTTTTCACAATGTTTCATAATCTTTTTATCAAAGCCCAAATTATTTGCAATATATATTCTTGTAAAGTCTCAGATAGATAAAAGCACTTTCACCCCAGTAAACGAAGACTTTACAACTTTACAATTCACTAGTCCAGCCTTGAACAGCCAACCCCTAATGCTGATATCAAACACAGCTGATGCAACACATTAAATAAACTTCCCAGATCATCCACTTCCAAAAAACAACGTCCTTGCGTTTGGCTTTATTCCGCAACATCCAATAAATAACATCTTTTCACAATTTAATTGATAAGACCTAATTCCATCAAAATAGCCGATTTTCTCCAACTTATTCCATGTCAAACAACAAACACCAAGAGACTGCTTCTGAATGACAGATCAATACTCCGCTGTTCTATGCATCAAATCTCCTGACATCCTTCTCCAAACCGAAATGAACAATTCTGCTAAAAAAACAAAAAAAACACATTTGACCATATAAGGCCTGTGTTCCCCCTTCGACTGTCTGCCGTGCAGTGTTACCGCGGTACATCTCCCTGACAGCAGCTCATTACAGCATCCCTTGTCATCACGCAACATGCTGATTTACATATTTTTCTAACACACTCTCTGACACCCAATACTTGTTTTCAAGAAATCATCATGTAATGGAAGACATAATCATCTCAACATCCTTGACCTTTATCCTAATGGTCTCGCGTCCACAATGATCTTAAATCTTGGTCTGTAATTGATATGATGTCGTGATACAATCTCCAGGAGAGGGGAGGGGGGGGGGCGCAATAATCAACACTTCATCCAAATGACACATGCGTTAATTTCAACATCACAGTTATATCACACCGTCTGCTGCACGACATGACATTCACTCAAAACTGATGACAAACGAAAACCTTTTCTCCATTCTGATTGACAACCCCTTAAAACAACAAACCTTCTCATTCCAGTAAAGGAAAAGCCTACCTTAAGAAAACTTAAAAACTATAAATTGAAAACTTTTAAGTGATTTACAAATAATCATTAAACGGATCCCCTGACCACTGCAGATGAAAGGCCCTACACATATTGCCTTCCTACCTATGTTCAATGCTGCATATTAATTCTCTGAAATATTCATAACATCTGACAGCTCGTCAGCTCTGACTCTGTGCGTGGCTGTTTTTGTAGTAATTACTTACTTGTATGTATAATCATATTACACACATTCCCAGAGGAAATTAAAGCCCGAAGAATACTCTAACTCCCAGACATAAAATTAATTAGCAGGAAAAACACTCAGCCAAACCTAATGCATAGCTCAAAGTACGAGAAGTAACACCCTTATGTGTTTCTATATATAGTAAGAAGGGAGCTGACTCACCCCGCCGGAGCTCTCTGTCCGCAGTGACATCTGACTGGGTGTGCGGGCCATGCAGATGTCATCGGTCCCCAGACTCTCACTCTGGGCATTGCTCAAATACTCATCCACGTTGACTGAAACATGACACAAAGTCAGATCTCAACTCATCTTCTGTAATACAGGGAACACAACCACATCAGTTCAACAGTATGGAAAACGGCAACAGAGACACACTTTAGTTAATTCAACGATATTTGTTGCCACTAATCAGGTAACTTATTTTGCTCAATAACTTACATCACATACTTTATGTTTTTTTTCAAATTTGTTTTTACTGACAGAATATTTTTTATATTTTCCACTATTCCATTTTTCCATTTTCTCCCACAAGTGACAAGGGTTTTATGCACTATTTCGGAATATTCTGCCACAGGCCAAAATATGCGTGTCCACCTGGTACCACTATGTGGAATTGAACCTGAGTCTACAGCATGACACTGGCCAAGCTCTTCACTCTGTCCCCATGAGTCATAAACCTTGGGAATATTAATATGTTGACTGAGACTATTTCTGCTGTAACAACTAATGGAAATCAAATCTGCACTATTTCTTTTGATTGTACAATTAAAACAAGATTTCAATCAACTCTGAACCGACATCTAACACCCTGATATAAATAATTCTAAAATGCTGATAAAACACAATACATAATTACAGGTCTCGTTTTGTCAAGAAAGTACATAAAAAAATTTCATAATTTCCAACTCTACTGGCGCCATCTCCATATAATTGCTACAGTAATAACCCCCTGCATCCCATAATTACATCAGCCTTGATTGTCCCTCGTCATCCCCCTGGAACAAAGCAGCCATTGTGTGCCTCCCTCACAGTAGCAGCAGCAGCAGGCCATAGGGGGGTGGAGGGGTGGAGGGGTGGAGTGGGGGCCTCACGTGCATGCTATACAAGGTAGTCGCCATGTGCTTGCATAATGTCTGTGTACATAGACGGAGACATGCGACCTGCTTTTCTTTCTTCTCATCTTGCCATGAATCATATCCCCCTAACAAAGGCCCTACACACAGAAGGGATCTAACCGTCCCGGCTTACAGGGCCTTGTTTGGAGACTGTCACATCTTAGGATGGAATTAGCAGGGCATTTTAAAACTCTTTGTCTTTCCCCATTTCTCTTAAAAAATATATTCAATTTTTCAATCAACAGACTAAAACAGTATTTTACAAGAGAAAATGAAAACGATTACCAAGATGACATGTGCCTAACAATTCTACACTGAGGCAGAATTTTAATATTTAAAAACAGAAAAGCAGACTTAATATAATTTCTTTCATGTTTTTAAGTATTTTACTAAAAGATAAATATATTCAAAGGGCATAATGATTTTAGTACTTTCAATGCTGGAAATGCTTGACAGTTCAGCAGTGCCCCAGTACCTATCACCACGCAAACTGTGGACTTCTCCAACGTTAACATTATGTCAATACCCTAAACAAATACTAACCAAAACCAGTTTCAGTGTTCTTGTTCTTATTCTCTTATATCTTCACATAGTTGCCGAGAAAAAAGCTCAACCATTATCCAATTATTATGAGTTACATGTTTCAAATATATTTATTTGTGACATGACACGCAAGAGATGCTACCTCAAACAGAACATCAACACATGGTTTTACAAGGCTAGCCAATCAGATGGCTGGCTATATTTCATGACGATTACTGATAAACTTACTTCCTGCACTTCGCAGAGCCTCTAGCCGAGCTTCAGCCTTCATCTTGCCTGTCTGAAACATACAATGTCACAATGTTGTTGGAACAAGAAAACCATGCAGCATCTGTGTTCAACAAACACAACTGTCTTCCATTGATCACTGACCATGTGATAATGTGTTCGTTACCTCCGCTTTACGAATGTTCTGGCGCATCTCCTCCATCTTGACCTCGGGATCCTGGGTAGAACTGCTGGCCGTCGTGGAGTTTGACTCGATCCCTGAGTCCGACACCTGGAATACAAAATGGTAGTGAACTCATACAGGATATCAAGATTCCTGCACAATCGGGTATTCTTGTATTGGGCATGAGGCAGTTGTATTTCCCATTAAATAAACAACAAATCAAAAAGATATTGTCTGAAACTTAATAAGATAAACAAACAGAAACACAGAACCTTCTTTACATCAATGAATAAATCTCCACAGTGACACTTTTTCTATATATTCCCCCAAATTGTGAATATTTAACCACTTTGCTTCATAAAATGGTATTAAGTTCCCGATAATGGAAGTTCTCTCTAGTGTTATCAAAGCAATCTCCTGACCGGAGTCCTATGGACGTCTTCGTCCCATAATGATAAAATGTCAATTCTTAATGTTACGCTGTTCAACGTAGTCTGTCACACACAGAGCATGAAATGCACAAGATTTACAAAAACATGTGCAAGTGGTATAGTTTGGGCGAGCAGTTCCAAGTTAAGAGATGGGTGTATTTGGACAAGCTATCCCAAGACAAACCCAGAACAACTGTTTCCTTCTGTTCATGTATCATTGGGGGGCACAGGTGGCCCAGTCGTCTAAGGCGCCGCGATTCGCTGTGCAGAGTTGCATCCCCTGGACACGCCAGAAACCTATGATTGTGGGTTCGAATCCCGGTTCAACCCGATTATGTTTCTAGGTTTGTCAGCACCATACCCGTGCTCGTGGGTTTCATCGAAGTGGTAAACGTCTAAGACCTGCATCACTTCTGGCTTTCCTCCCACATTAAGCTGACACGCCGTGATATAACTGGAATAATGTTAAAACCCAACTCACTCACTCACTCATGTATCATTGGCAGAATCTGAACAACCAATGAAGACGTTCACCAAGTTAAGCACACACCATCAACACAGATATGATAATAATAATAACTACAGATTTATATAGCGCTGGTATCCAGTTCGAAGAACTGCTCAAAAGCGCTTCATTTGAGTCTACACAAAAAAGAGACATTACAAAGCTAGGAAAACACAAAGCCTCAATACTCCAAGAACGATTTGGTGAAAAGAAAGGTTTTGAGTCTTGATCGGAACAAAGTAGGACTGTCAATGTTCTGATATCCAATGGCAGTCTATTCCATAGCTCAGGGGCAACTATGACAATAACAGCCAGAGTGCTGGCCCAGTCACTGAGTGTCTGACCAGTATCTCAGCATGTTACAGGATGTTACAGGATGTTACAGGATGTTACAGGATGTTACAGCATGTGAGCTCAATGTGGGACGGATGCTGATCATAGACACTAATCACTTTCTTGAAATGAAACTTTTAAGCCTGGAGCTGACAAACCAAGAACATAATCAGGGCAAAGCAGACACAATTTATGGAAAACAACGTCCTTATTTTCTGTAAGCAAACCTTGCTTGACAACGGTATAAGGATCTTTACTGAAACGTCACCTTTACAGTAAATAAAGAAGTTGTTATCCATAAATTGTGTCTACTTTTCATCCGTCAACTACTAAGTATACCTATTAAACAATTCATAATCAGGGCAAGTCTGGAATTTGAACCCACTAAGGGCAATAACTCTTCTCAGTCAAATGTGGTGCCAGACAACTTGGACCACTGGGCCACCAATGCCTCCCTTGTGATGTAGAGAATGGGGAATCTTTAGCTCGTCATCACCATCAGTGAGTGAGTGAGTGGCACCTTAGACGACTTGGCCATCTGTGGCCCCATCATCACCATCAGTGAGTGAGTGGCACCTGAGACGACTGGGCCACCTGTGGCCCCTTCATCACCATCAGTAATCAGTGTACATGTGAGATAACTCCGTTAAGACACTCACCCTGTCTGACCCCTGTGTCTGTAAACATTTTAGGATCCTGTGGTATTCTCGAATTGATTTGGTTTCCTTAGCAACTTTTGCTGCCCATTTTTTGGCTTCCTTCTCCAAGTCTGGCATGGCATTGTGGTCTCCGCTGGCCTTGCTGCACTGTAACAAGATACATCAAACATCAAATCACAACTACTTCAGATGACAGGACATTTGACGTTTAGTTACGCACAAAATCCACTCGTCCCCTCGTACTGACTAGTGGCAGCATGTGTAGGGCGAGATGGAAGTGAAGAAATACTTGTCCTACCGGGCGAGTACATATATATCAATCGTATCAATCTCTAATCGTTTTCAATAAAATATGCAGGATAATTCGATCCTAAAATACGTTTTCATTTCTCATATGTTCGTAGTAATATTAACGAACTACATGTCGCTTACATCATTAATAGATGACAAACTTGGCAACTGTCTATTGAAGAAATAAACAAAAAGTGTGTTTGCACAGCAGGTCTCTAAACTGTTTTTTAAAGGGAGGCAATAATATTTATTATCATATTTTCAAATAATATCAGTATTTTCATCGAATGAGAAAGGGTCACATACAATTCTTAAAACACGGTATTACCCTGAGACCCACCCTGCCATGCAACGATCAAGAGTGACATTGCCCCGAGACCCACCCTGCCATGCAACGATCAAGAGTGATAATGCCCTGCGACCCACCCTGCCATGCAACGATCAAGAGTGATATTGCCCTGAGACCCACCCTGCCAGGCAACGATCAAGAGTGATATTGCCCTGAGACCCACCCTGCCAGGCAACAATCAAAAGTGATATTGCGCTGCGACCCACCCTGCCAGGCAACGATGAAGAGTGATATTGCCCTGAGACCCACCCTGCCAGGCAACGATCAAGAGTGATACTGCCCTGAGACCCACCCTGCCAGGCAACGATCAAGAGTGATATTGCCCTGAGACCAACCCTGCCAGGCAACGATCAATAGTGATATTGCCCTGAGACCCACCCTGCCAGGCAACAATCAAGAGTGATATTGCCCTGCGACCCACCCTGCCAGGCAACGATGAAGAGTGATATTACCCTGAGACCCCCCCTGCCAGGCAACGATCAAGAGTGATATTGCCCTGCGACCCACCCTGCCAGGCAACAATCAAGAGTGATATTGCCCTGAGACCCACCCTGCCAGGCAACAATCAAGAGTGATACTGCCCTAAGACCCACCCTGCCAGGCAACAATCAAGAGTGATATTGCCCTGAGACCCACCCTTCCAGGCAACAATCAAGAGTGATATTGCGCTGCGACCAACCCTGCCAGGCAACGATCAAGAGTGATATTGCCCTGAGACCAACCCTGCCAGGCAACGATCAAGAGTGATATTGCCCTGAGACCAACCCTGCCAGGCAACGATCAAGAGTGATATTGCCCTGAGACCCACCCTGCCAGGCAACGATCAAGAGTGATATTACCCTGAGACCCACCCTGCCAGGCAACAATCAAGAGTGATATTGCCCTGCGACCCACCCTGCCAGGCAACTATCAAGAGTGATACTGCCCTGAGACCCACCCTGCCAGGCAACGATCAAGAGTGATATTGCCCTGAGACCCATCCTGCCAGGCAACAATCAAGAGTGATACTGCCCTGAGACCCACCCTTCCAGGCAACAATCAAGAGTGATATTACCCTGAGACCCACCCTGCCAGGCAACAATCAAGAGTGATATTGCCCTGAGACCCACCCTTCCAGGCAACAATCAAGAGTGATATTGCCCTGAGACCCACCCTTCCAGGCAACAATCAAGAGTGATATTGCCCTGAGACCCACCCTTCCAGGCAACAATCAAGAGTGATATTGCGCTGCGACCAACCCTGCCAGGCAAGGATCAAGAGTGATATTGCCCTGCTTGGACTCAAAGGAGAAAAATATGTTCAGCCCATCAGAGAGAGCGTAACGCGAGGCTTGTTGTGCATCATCTCCAGTGACTTCCTGTAACGTCTGATTCAATCATTGTTGAATTTGAAATATTCTTGTTTTTTAAATTATGTATGAAAACAATAATTGACCACAATTTCATATTTTATGGACAGTAGAAACTGATATTGTCCTCGGCCGGTGGCCTCAGTGAATATCAGTTTCTTGGGTCTATAAAACATGATACTGCCCTAATGAAAGGTCAATAATTATTTTTGTTGTAGGCGACATGCTACTGATTCTCAAATGTCAAAGCAAAAGTGAGTGATTTTGCCAAGGGTAATAATGGCTGTTTTTTAATCAGGAATGGTGAGGTTGACGAGAAAAAAAATGATTTGATTACAAAACAGGCCAATAATGATTTTATTATTGAAAAAACAGTATGACTGTAAAAAGCGAAAACAAAATGTTTATGGATGAGTGACTTTGAATTGGCAGGGATGATAGTAGTTACCGTTTGTCGTAAATATCCTCAACTCAAAGGTTAAAAATAAAGGAGAAAATAAAACTCTATTAAATTTAATAAGGCAAGTGAAAATATTGCAGGATGAGTAATAATATCTACTTGCCCTGAAGGACAAGTTGGGTTTAAGACATTTTTCGAGCCCTGATACAAGCACAAGCACGTGGCTTAGCTTTAGTTGTAGGATGCACCTGAATCTTCATAGTCGACAAAACCTTTCACGATCTGGTAGCTCTAATCAAAGACACAGTTTCTGGTTCATACATAGTAACTTTATTATAAACAAAGATGTAATTGCTGTATTCGCCATACTATCACTCCAGATGCTTAGTAATTTGTGGAGGGGTCACTTATTAAAACCATACAGAGTACTATAGACAAGAAAATATGATGTGTCATGTAAATGTGTGGTCTTAGTAGGGGCGCCTACAAACATTACTTACAGATTCCTCTAGACGCTGGTCAGGGTGCACTGAATGGTGTGGGGCGCTTAATACTGTGAATACGGTATCTTACGAATTAGCTGTGCTGGCCAGGATGTATGTACCTTGTCAGCCACTGAGCTCACATCTCTACCCTACACACTGGAGAGATGCAGACATCAATTCCTGTAATCCAGATCTGTTCTGCTTTAAATGAAGGCTCCAACTTGATTACGAAGTTGAGGAGTTCTAAATCAATATGCCGTAATCTTAAACAGATTCATTCGCGAACTCCAAACACAAACACACTTATTACATTTTATTCTTCTAAAATCATGGATGTTACTTTCCTTTTATTCAAGATGAAATGTCTGAGCTAGCCTATAAGATACAAGAAACGATGATTATTTGGCTATTTGTAAATAGCAATTGCCCTAATGCCAAGACAAGTTACAAGCTATGAATCATTATAAATTATATTTAAGTTAAACAAATGAGAAGTTTGCAGACTAGTTGAGCTGACATTGTCAATATCGGTGAACGCATCAAAGTTGGAAATCAATATGTGTCTATTGATCACAGCCATAAACTGCTGACCAGGTTTGCCTCGGAGCTTGATTGCTTTATGATATGGCCTGGCCTGTTCAAGGATGCATCTGTTCAAGGAAGACATGTTATGTGGTTTCTAGATGAAGGATTTCACAATACATTTTAGGCAGAAATGCAAATATTATCAAAAAATCTATACAACCAATTCTCCTGTCCTTGGAGATGATTGTTTCATATCGGTGATATGGACCATCGAATAAATCCATCTGTATTTGTTGTCAGGAGCAGTCAGAGACTACTTGATAAGTGGCTAAATTACTACAAGTTACACAACTTACTTGAATTAACAAAACAGTCCAATTTAATACAAATAGTTATTATAATTATGACCTCTGATAATCCACATCAGCAGGTCTGAGCTTGTGAAGTCACATGCATGTACGATGTCAACATTGTGCCACTTGCAGTCATATTTCTCTTAGTATTTTTTACCCCTCCAGATATGCTTTAGGCATGCATGTTCAAAAACAAAACTACTTTTATTAAACATGTAAAAAGATGTTAGAGGGGACATTTTCCCTCCAAGTTCCCCGCAGCACTTGACAGAATGTGTCAGCACATGTATGTACACATAAATAAATAAATCTGTGGCATTTGATTGGTTTACATAAACTAACAAAAATAGGCCACGCCCACTGATAAAATATTGTTTCCTGATTGGCTGCTAACAGAAGGGGTGAGTCTTGTGTTGTACTATTGCCCTGAAGGATGTCACTGATTTCGTGTTTTTGTGTGTTAGTGTTATCATTGTGCACATATCTAGTTATAAGAAATGACAGCATTTTATTTGCGTTTGTGGAAGTAGAAACATAAAAAACGCTGAGCAAACTTTGCGTAAATCTGCTAGGCACATTGTTTTTTTATTGGTTATACCTCCAAAAAGGTAAAAATATAGAAGTCAGCTCGTAAGCAAGTGCATGTGTACTCACCTGGTCATTATGGCAGGGTTCAAACTGATACTGCACCAGATCCGTGAACACTGGGTTGCAGAACAGGAAGCACTGCAGGCTGAACGCTCGGCTGATCTGAAAACACACAATGTCACGCCCATAACTAACTACAAATCTCCACAAGAAATAATCAAAATGTCCGATGACCACTGTTGATGTACCTATACTACATTGTTGTTCAACAGTGTGTGTGTGTGTGTGTGTGTGTGTGTGTGTGTGTGTGTGTGTGTGTGTGTGTGTGTGTGTGTGTGTGTGTGTGAGTGAGTGAGTGGGTGAGTGAGTGAGTGAGTGAGTGAGTGAGTGAGTGAGTGAGTGAGTAAGTGAGTGAGTATGGTTTTATGCCGCTCTTAGCAATATTCCAGCAACATCACGGCGGGGGACACCAGAAATGGGCTTCACACATTGAACCCATGTCAGGAATCGAACCTGAGTCTTAAGTGTGACGAGCGAATGCTTTAACCACTAGGCTAACCGACCTCCCTGCTCTCCTTTAGTAGAGGACTGATAGTTCTATGTACCTTTGCAGATTCATTGACGACATTTTCAAAGCTGTTGGCCTCGGCTTGGCTGATCTCAACGACGGTGCTCCCCAGCAGGCTGAAGTACTCCTGTATCTTCTCATACACCTCCCCATCCACAGTCTAGGGAGACAAGGACAATACAACATTATATACACCTCCCTATCCACAGTCTAGGGAGACAAGGACAATATAACATTATATACACCTCCCCATCCACAGTCTAGGGAGACAAGGACATTTTAACATTATATACACCTCCCCATCCACAGTCTAGGGAGACAAGGACAATATAACATTATATACACCTCCCCATCCACAGTCTAGGGAGACAAGGACAATATAACATTATATACACCTCCCCATCCACAGTCTAGGGAGACAAGGACATTATAACATTATATACACCTCTCCATCCACAGTCAAGGGAGACAAGGACAATATAACATTATATACACCTCCCCATCCACAGTCTAGGGAGACAAGGACATTATAACATTATATACACCTCCCTATCCACAGTCTAGGGAGACAAGGACAATATAACATTACATACACCTCCCCATCCACAGTCTAGGGAGACAAGGACATTATAACATTATATACACCTCCCCATCCACAGTCTAGGGAGACAAGGACATTATAACATTATATACACCTCCCCATCCACAGTCTAGGGAGACAAGGACATTATAACATTATATACACCTCCCCATCCACAGTCTAGGGAGACAAGGACATTATAACATTATATACACCTCCCCATCCACAGTCTAGGGAGACAAGGACAATATAACATTATATACACCTCCCCATCCACAGTCTAGGGAGACAAGGACAATATAACATTATATACACCTCCCCATCCACAGTCTAGGGAGACAAGGACATTATCACATTATATACACCTCCCCATCCACAGTCTAGGGAGACAAGGACAATATAACATTATATACACCTCCCCGTCCACAGTCTAGGGAGACAAGGACATTATCACATTATATACACCTCCCCATCCACAGTCTAGGGAGACAAGGACAA
This sequence comes from Haliotis rufescens, assembly GCF_023055435.1. Lineage (NCBI taxonomy): Eukaryota > Metazoa > Mollusca > Gastropoda > Lepetellida > Haliotidae > Haliotis > Haliotis rufescens. The sequence goes on from NW_025964057.1 coordinate 3,296,112, forward strand.
TATAATATAACATTATATACACCTCCCCATCCACAGTCTAGGGAGACAAGGACATTATCACATTATATACACCTCCCCATCCACAGTCTAGGGAGACAAGGACAATATAACATTATATACACCTCCCCATCCACAGTCTAGGGAGACAAGGACAATATAACATTATATACACCTCCCCGTCCACAGTCTAGGGAGACAAGGACAATATAACATTATATACACCTCCCCATCCACAGTCTAGGGAGACAAGGACAATATAACATTATATACACCTCCCCGTCCACAGTCTAGGGAGACAAGGACAATATAACATTATATACACCTCCCCATCCACAGTCTAGGGAGACAAGGACAATATAACATTATATACACCTCCCCATCCACAGTCAAGGGAGACAAGGACAATATAATATAACATTATATACACCTCCCCATCCACAGTCTAGGGAGACAAGGACAATATAACATTATATACACCTCCCCATCCACAGTCTAGGGAGACAAGGACAATATAACATTATATACACCTCCCCGTCCACAGTCTAGGGAGACAAGGACAATATAACATTATATACACCTCCCCATCCACAGTCTAGGGAGACAAGGACAATATAACATTATATACACCTCCCCATCCACAGTCAAGGGAGACAAGGACAATATAATATAACATTATATACACCTCCCCATCCACAGTCTAGGGAGACAAGGACATTATCACATTATATACACCTCCCCATCCACAGTCTAGGGAGACAAGGACAATATAACATTATATACACCTCCCCATCCACAGTCTAGGGAGACAAGGACAATATAACATTATATACACCTCCCCGTCCACAGTCTAGGGAGACAAGGACAATATAACATTATATACACCTCCCCATCCACAGTCTAGGGAGACAAGGACAATATAACATTATATACACCTCCCCGTCCACAGTCTAGGGAGACAAGGACAATATAACATTATATACACCTCCCCATCCACAGTCTAGGGAGACAAGGACAATATAACATTATATACACCTCCCCATCCACAGTCTAGGGAGACAAGGACAATATAACATTATATACACCTCCCCATCCACAGTCTAGGGAGACAAGGACAATATAACATTATATACACCTCCCCGTCCACAGTCTAGGGAGACAAGGACAATATAACATTATATACACCTCCCCATCCACAGTCTAGGGAGACAAGGACAATATAACATTATATACACCTCCCCGTCCACAGTCTAGGGAGACAAGGACATTATAACATTATATACACCTCCCCGTCCACAGTCTAGGGAGACAAGGACAATATAATATAACATTATATACACCTCCCCATCCACAGTCTAGGGAGACAAGGACATTATAACATTATATACACCTCCCTATCCACAGTCTAGGGAGACAAGGACAATATAACATTATACATCATATCAAATAGAGGGAATATACTGCAATATCATTAACTATAGTTGATTGTTGGATCTAAGCTGCAAGTAACAACATTGTGGTCGGACATACAGAACTTTACATTAAAATGAAATATCTCACAGGACTAAATCTAGCAAAAATGTGATTACTCAATTCTTTTGTAAGGAAACTACAAATAAACATTAACTGAATTTGATTTCATTTATACATAATTCAAACTCTCAAACAAATCTTTCATTGTGCAGGGTAATACAAAAGACAATATACTTTATATCCCAGTGGGACGTGATATCATCAGTGACAGTGTAGATAAATGGGTTGGGGTATATTTCAGTGCAGAGGAGGGGGGTCAGTGGGGAGGAGTTTGGATGTATGCCTTACACCAATCTCACAATCATTAAACCAACATGGACTGCTGTCAACATGTACCCATCACAACCTGTCTGTTGGATACAGAATAAAGAAAAATAAACAAATTAAAAAATAAATTGCATACATATTGTGAGTATATGCACAATAAGACTATACTTCACACACAATATACATAGATATACATATATGTGAATAAATATCTATATGGAAAAGCTGCTGGACACACAATAGGCAGACAAAGAGGAAAAGATTTTACAAACATCCCAAATACCAGATTTTCTAAAAAGTCTGATGAAAATAAAAAATAACATAATGATAATTTCGGTTAAGAAAAAGAAAATCATTGAAATGGGAAAAAGATGTTCAATTATGACAAAAACAAAATCTTCCACCATGACAAGAAAATTATGTTGAAAGAAGAACAAGAATCTCTTTGACTTCAACACAAAGCCCCAGACAGTAGCATGTGACATGTTTCTGCCGTATTTTAATATGTCTTGGCATTTCTAGAATTTACAACTTGATGGTTGTAGTATATGTCTGATGTTCCAATCTATCTAGCAGTTTGAGTAAATATACTCTGTACCCAGACAGTGCCTGTTGAATGTTATGGAGGGTGTACGTATATTGGGGAATGTGTTACACTGGGTCTTGTGACGTCACATGAAAATAGGAATTAGAGTTGAATAACAAAGGTATAGGGCTTGCTTTAACTGCATGGTATGTTGGAATCTCGGACTGAAACAGGAACTGGTGATCATTACCTTTAAGATCCCCTCATTAACTCCTTGGTGATAACATCATAAAACTTTGACCAGCATCTCCAGCCAAGCGGAGTCGGAGTGTCAGTATTCTTTCAAACAAATTTCATTTTAAAGATATATTTATATCAAAATTATAAAAATAAAATTTAGTTGAAAATAGTAATTTTTTATGTCAAGGTTTTTATTTAAAGCTTTGACATTGTTTTTATTGTTTACAGATTCGACCAACCAGAGTAAAATAAAACAATAGAAAAACAATATAGTCTAAGTGAATTTTGATTTATTATAAGTTGTCTATTCATGGTACCAGTTTTTAATAGACTAGAAAGAGAAAACTACACAAATCAACCATAAAGTTTCTATCTAGACAAACCCTTTGAACAAAGCCGCCACAGATGTAAGTAAACACATATAAGCTACGTTTTGAAAATTGAAACAAAAATATTGTGTTATACAAATGTGAAACAAAAATAATATTGACTTTTTGTCCTTATTTTGAGACTGACCTACTCAAGCAAAGAAATCTGTAAACCAAACAGTTAAAACACTTGGCCTTGGGCTCTTTAAAGGTAATGAGTCTTATATGGGATGATGATACTGATAGAAGAGAAGGTAAATAGCGCTGCGGTCCCCACACGTACGACACACAACACTTCAGCATACTTACGTCCTGACCCTGAACAAAACAGGTTAATGAGAAGTTAGCAGAAAGAATCATGAGGATGTAGCAACAGTGACGTGAAACTGTTCCATTGTCTTACACCAGGACGTAGTTAGTCAGTGGTTACTGTTATAATCTGGTTTATACCGGTATTACTGGTGGACATTTACAGGTTACCCGAGAGTGAGATCAATACGGAACTTTCATCCTGTGTAACACCCCAACTCCTGAGATCCCTAGTACGCAATGGCCTCACCTGCATACAATTATCAATGCAATTTCAACCCTAAATAGCCTTAAACCCTCATTCCTGAACCAGACCTTAAATTTCATATCACCAAGTTAAATAACTTCTCAGAGAAATTTGTACCGGTCAAATCAGAATGGTTGATCTTTTCTAGCAATAGTTGTATCGAAATGCAAATGTTGTATCTTGAACCGATTCTGTGTACTTTTTATGCAATCTGGTTCCTTTATCTGAGGTGAAGAAGCTACTCCTGTGGAAACTGGACAAATCTAGCTTACCTCCCCTTGTCTTATACATTTTGGTGTTCCCATTGTGATATTGCAGGAAAACTGCAAAAAGGGGCGTAAAACCATACTCACTCACTCACTCACACATTCTAGTTAAATATATGAAATGAATTCTGTTTTCCTGATTGTGTAGATTCTTAAAACCATATCTTGTTAACCACAAGAAGAGAAACGTAAGTAGCTGAAAGGTCATCTTTGGGAGATGACTATTGAGCTCCTTATGTATTTCCACATACGTCTCAGCCAGCTGTGGTAGATGTGTAACAGGACAGATCGAGGACTCACAGTTTCACGTCACTGGACAACCAAATAATACAACATCAGCATGCAATACAAAATAAACAAAACCAGATTGTTTCCAGGCACAAATAATCCTAGCAACTGGCTTTACTGACACCCCATTTCTTGCATACACCCTTGGTGTCAGGATGCTCCTTGTCGGAACACCCCTCTGATGCATCGGTAAGCATACCTAGCACTCTCAAGCACAACATACCTACTAGTTTCTTAAACACACATGTATACACCAACACAGAATACTACTCTCTTAAATGAACCGTGTAGATCTGGTTGGAATATGTCTTCAACAAGCCATGCTTGTCGTAACAGGCGACTAACGGGATCGGGTGGTCAGGCTCGCTGACTTGGCTGATACATGTCATCGTATCCATATTGCGTAGATTGATTCTCAACCACTGGACTGTCTGGTCCTGACTAGATTATTTACAGACTGCTATCATATAGCAGGAATATTGCTGAGTGTGTGTTAAACAATAAACAAACCAAAAGATTCTTAAATACATATACCCTAACACAATGTTCTTTCTTAAACACATCAAGGCTTTCTGCTATTTTTCCACTGTGCAGCACTATCAGGATGGCAACACACAAACCGTTTTCACTGACCTGGAGTTGAACCCAGGCCTGTGACGACAGGGACCAATGGGCTCTCATCACACAGTACAACAACATACCGAGGACATGAACACTTCTTGTATACATACTTGCACAGTAATTTGTACTTCAAGCATCATTCCTGGTCATACACTGACATACAACTATGATGTCATATCACTATGACGACGTCTATTTGTAACAGTTATGCACAGAAGCGAAGACTATTTTTGACATCATAAGTCTTTTTATCACGTTTTCCGATTATTACATACGAACCAACCAAGCAGTTATGGACATTTAATATTATGTTACTACCATGAAATCCAGGGCAAGTGTTTTACACGAGACGTAAACCATGTTTGAAGTGATTGGATCTTAGGCATCACAGCTTCTGATTGGTTGTACAGCCTTCTAGAAAGTATTTGCAAGCTGTTATTACATGGACTATGATGACAGTTTGCCATCAGCCATCACTGACATCTACTGCACTAAATGTAGACAACAATCATCCTTAGGTACTAAGACAACTAACTCGACACTTGACATGAGGGAGTGTCTGAGGGAAACACTGTTTGTTAATTCCTGGTTATAATGTATGTAATTGTGTCTTGTCCTCACCTTGGTGAGATCCGGCATGTCGGTGCTGTAGTAGCGGATTTGGTGGGCGTTGGCCGCTGACAGCGCCAGGATGTAGTCATTCCGTGACGCCGTGGACTTCACCTCGCACGCATCGTACCGACTTTTTAACTGCAACATTCAATTCAGTGTAAAGACATCAATCTGGGAATCACAACTTTCCTGAAACAGAAGACTGCAAATCTGTCTTCACACAAAGTGATCCTGGAGACAAGACAGCTGATGATGTTTTCTTCATAATTTTCTCATCATTAGTGCAGGTATCATTCTGAAATAAGCAGCCACTGGCCTTCTGACCTAAAGACTCAAAAGGACGTAGCACTGCCTTTAGCAATAGTGTAGCAGTATCATGGAGAGTGACATTCCTTTTTGACACTTTACGCCTGTGAAGAATCAAACCCAGGTTTTTGCCATAGTGATTACCTTAACCACTGGGCTACCTTTCTCTCACCTTCGAACACTGCTTCTGCAGACTAGCAAGGGACTGGAACAAACCCGTTGATTTCCTTTTCAATCTGGGGAAGGAAGCACACTGCCATTAAACTCATCTTGGACTCTGTTGTTTGTATGTTTGTTGTTTAACGCCACACTCAGCAATATTCCAGCTATATGACAGTGGTCTGTAAATAATCAAATCTGGACCAGACAATCCAGTGATTGACATCATGAGCATCGATCCACGCAATTGGGATACAAAGACATACACCAACCAAGTCAGCGAGCCGACCACCCGATTCTGTTAGTCGCCTATTATGACAAGCAAAGTCTCCTTTCACGGCAAACATGGGTTACTGAAGACCTATTCTACCCCGGATCTTCAAGGGTCTCTCGGACACTTAGTATGGCAGCAGCAAGGCAAGGTCAAAACTGTGTAAAGATTTAGTGACACAAAAAGTGTCCTCTGATAGACAATGATCTATCAAATTACACAATGGTACATACTTTCACACAGTAGTTCAATCCCTGGAAGTGACATACCAAAAGATGTCTGACACTGCCTGGCAGACATACAGACAGAGAGACAGACAGATGATCATGCACATGCATCGCTATGTAAGTGCAATAATCTTGAATGTGACGTCACCTCACATACTATCACAGGTGATTCTGTGATGAAATTATTTATATGATAAAGACAAAGTCCTGCCTCACTGAACTTGGTTACAGATGAGATATGAAATCACACAAGTTGAACATTCAGACTCCTCACTTGTCTTCTGCATCCCCAGCCTTCTGCCGGGCCTCATGTGAGTAGGTCTCATCCACGTTGTACGCCTTCTGACACTTGGTCATTTCCAACACCGTCTGCCCCAGCTCCGTCTGTATTGTCGACAACTGCGGCGCCACCTGCAACAGCACAGACAACACATCAACGAAAGTCCACACACATCAGACAACAGCTGACAGTCCACACACATCAGACAACAGCTGACAGTCCTCACACATCAGACAACAGCTGACAGTCCACACACATCAGACAACAGCTGACAGTCCACACACATCAGACAACAGCTGACAGTCCACACACATCAGACAACAGCTGACAGTCCTCACACATCAGACAACAGCTGACAGTCCACACACATCAGACAACAGCTGACAGTCCACACACATCAGACAAAAGCTGACGGTCCACACACATCAGACAACAGCTGACAGTCCTCACACATCAGACAAAAGCTGACGGTCCACACACATCTGTCTGATTCAATAATTACCTTCTTCATTCTATGGACTTTGGCCACTTTGAACAAAGTCCAGTCAATAATTACCTTCTTCAAACTATGGGCTTTGGCCACTTTGAACACAGTCCAGTCAATAATTACCTTCTTCATGCTATGGGCTTTGGCCACTTTGAACAAAGTCCAGTCAATAATTACCTTCTTCATGCTATGGGCTTTAGACACTTTGAACAAAGTCCAGTCAATAATTACCTTCTTCATACTATGGTCTTTGGCCACTTTGAACAAAGTCCAGTCAATAATTACCTTCTTCATACTATGGACTTTAGCCACTTTGAACAAAGTCCAGTCAATAATTACCTTCTTCATGCTATGGACTTTGGCCACTTTGAACACAGTCCAGTCAATAATTACCTTCTTCATGCTATGGACTTTTGCCACTTTGAACAAAGTCCAGTCAATAATTACCTTCTTCATACTATGGACTTTGGCCACTTTGAACAAAGTCCAGTCAATAATTACCTTCTTCATGCTATGGACTTTGGCCACTTTGAACACAGTCCAGTCAATAACTACCTTCTTCATGCTATGGACTTTGGCCACTTTGAACAAAGTCCAGTCAATAATTACCTTCTTCATACTATGGACTTTGGCCACTTTGAACAAAGTCCAGTCAATAATTACCTTCTTCATACTATGGACTTTTGCCAATTTGAACAAAGTCCAGTCAATAATTACCTTTTTCATACTATGGACTTTGGCCACTTTAAACACAGTCCGGTCAATAATTACCTTCTTCATGCTATGGACTTTGGCCACTTTGAACAAAGTCCAGTCAATAATTACCTTCTTCATGCTATGGACTTTTGCCACTTTGAACAAAGTCCAGTCAATAATTACCTTCTTCATGCTATGGACTTTGGCCACTTTGAGAGGCTTGGCCGACTCTGCTATCTTCTCCATGAAGATCTCTGCCGCCTGGAGTCGGGCCTTGGCCACCTTCTCTGTCTCCTCCAGGATCTGGTGCCACACGGTACAGGCAGTCCTGCAACACCACAACAGTCTTCACAGCACAGTAGGGGAAGTCTTCAAACAATATATCACAATACAGTCCCCCTGGTTATAGTGCCCCTGGTTATAGTGCCCCTGGTTATAATGCCACCCTGGTTATAATACCCCTGGTTATAGTGCCCCTGGTTCTAATGCCCCTGGTTATAATGCCCCTGGTTATAATGCCACCCTGGTTATAATACCCCTGGTTATAGTGCCCCTGGTTCTAATGCCCCTGGTTATAGTGCCCCTGGTTATAATGTCCCTGGTTATAATGTCCCTGGTTATAATGCCCCTGGTTATAATGCCCCTAGTTATAGTGTCCCTGGTTAAAGTGCCCCTGGTTCTAATGCCCCTGGTTATAGTGCCCCTGGTTATAATGCCCCTGGTTATAGTGCCCCTGGTTATAATACCCCTGGTTATAGTGCCCCTGGTTCTAATGCCCCTGGTTATAGTGCCCCTGGTTCTAATGCCCCTGGTCATAATGCCCCTGGTCATAATGCCCCTGAATATAATGCCCCTGGTCATAATGCCCCTGGTCATAGTGCCCCTGGTTATAGTGCCCCTGGTTATAGTGCCCCTGGTTATAGTGCCCCGGTTATAGTGCCCCTGGTTATAATGTCCCTGGTTATAGTGCCCTTGGTTATAGTGCCCCGGTTATAGTGCCCCTGGTTATAGTGCCCCTGGTTATAGTGCCCCTGAATATAATGCCCCTGGTCATAGTGCCCCTGGTTATAGTGCCCCTGGTCATAATGCCCCTGGTTATAGTGCCCTTGGTTATAGTGCCCCTGGTCATAATGCCCCTGGTTATAGTGCCCTTGGTTATAGTGCCCCTAGTCATAATGCCCCTGGTCATAATGTCCCTGGTTATAATGCCCCGTGTTATAGTGCCATGTTTTACTCAGAGCCTATTTCCTCAGGGTAAGATTCCCTGGTTATAATGCCAATGCCAATGTTTTTCAGACCAAATGTTCCAATTTCCTGGTTATAATGTCATTTTTTTTTCATTTTGACAACAAATTGGCAATTGAGATAACTCCACCTTCTAAATATGTAAACTAATTGCATTGATCTCAGATGTTTTCACAGCTAATCCCCACATAGAGTTGATGTGAAGACTCACACCATCAATGTCTCCACGCAAACACTACAACATGGAGGTGATGAGGAGCGAGGCCTTTCGAGTAGTGCTCAAACTTGACTGACACACTCACACAATTATCAGCTGGTTCAAGGCAGATTAATGTCAAAGACTTCTACTTATTAAACTTATATTTGTCCACTTTGACCCGTGGATTGGCAAGTATCTGATGTAGAATGTGCCGTGGTTCTTATTTAATCTTCAGATATCATGTCAGTAAGGTCGGGTTTTCACCTCCCTGGTTATAATGCCAAGTTCTGCTGGACGACATATACGAGTGTATATACACAAAAATACTGATGTATACAATGGTTTCAAAACCAAACATATCTTATGACACCAAACTGAACATAAAGTGTTTACATAATGCATGATACACATCCACCCATCCATCCATCCACCCACCCACATATCCATCCACCGATCCAGCCAGCCAGCCACCCACCCACCAACCCACCCACCCATCCATCCATCTATCCATAGATCAATCCATCCAGCCAACCACCCATCTATAACTCACCCACCAACCCATCCATCCATCATCCACCTATCCATCCATCCAACCACTCACTCACCCATCTATCCATCCACCCACTCACTCATCCACCCATCCATCCATCCACCCACTCACTCATCCATCCATCCATCCACCCACTCACTCATCCATCCATCCATCCCTAGATCCATCCATCCAGCCAACCACCCATAGATCCATCCATCCACCCACCCACCAATCCATCCACTCACCCACCCACTCATCCATCCATCCATCATCCATCCATCCTGCCAACCACCCACCTATCCACCCACCCACCCATCCATCCATCCATAGATCCATCCATCCAGCCAACCACCCACCTATCCATCCATCCACCCACCCACTCACTCACCTATCCATCCATCCATCCACCCACTCACTCACCTATCCATCCATCCACCCACCCACTCACTCACCTATCCATCCATCCATCCACCCACTCACTCACCTATCCATCCATCCACCCACCCACTCACTCACCTATCCATCCATCCTGCCAACCACCCACCTATCCACCCACCCACTCATCCATCCATCCAGCCAGCCAGCCAGCCATCCATCCATCCATCCATCCATCCATCCATGCTGCTTTTTGGAAAATTCAGGCAATATCAGGAGGGCTTCACATATTTCATGTGGGGAGTCAAACCAGGGAGCCCAGCATAAGGAACGCTTTAACCACTCAGCCACACCACCATCATATTTAAATGAGGAGTGTTCGGTACAGAACATTGATATTTCTACCTTGTCTGAGGAAAGTTATTGAGCAGATTCTGCACTACCAGCACTGCTCACATTACACCCAGGCAGTTAAGAATCTAACAGTTTTCTTGAGTAGACAACGTAGACAAATATACCTCCTCCGACCTTAAGATAAAAGCTTTCTTAACATAGAAACACAGACAATTCCATTTGTACAATCACAGATACAAAATTAATGTCCAGTAGATAAAACCCATTCAACTGGAGACAAAGGCTTCCCTATACCCACTAATGTGGCAGCTAACATGATCGACTACACCTCTACGGCTTCAGTACAAGATGTGATGAATTTCTTGAGATGCTGTTGCTGGATTGTGCGGGATGACATGGGTTTCCATGGTATTTATGAAGGCAATACAAGCAGTGCACACCAATTGGATCAGCTGTGGGGCTGAACACACAGCTTGATGGGTCTATAGACGCCAGTGACTGATTTCATCACGTCCTGCGACACTATTGACAACCTGCCTCTCACCGAGAACACCCTCGGTCACAGCGGGGGCACTCGGCCAGCATTAATTTGCTTATTTATCTAACTGTCCATCGATATTTCTAATCAAGTGGATGCAGCAATAAAAAGATATCGACCGAACAGGACATTCAATAACTTTTTTCAAAACCAAACAAATATACATCTCTGAGAATCATCTGAAAGCTTCAAACATGGAGTACATGCATCAGGGAATGTACTCCGACCTGTCTGAACTTTGTGATGAGGCTTTGCTGACAACTGTGAAAATATATCACCACTGCTTCCAGATATAACACAAGATAAACAAACTTATTCATTCATTATGATTAATCACAATTATGATGGCCCCCGAATGATTTTGTTTGCTTGCAGTCCCAGTGTCAAGCTAACATTGCCAGGGTTATCTACATATCGAGTGGTACCCAACAGCATCAATACATCCTGGATCAACACCACTGTAACGGCTGCAGTAACACAGCCGTAGTGGATTGTGATAGCATACATGTACATGGTGGTCGTAACGGGAGGGGCTACTATTAACTAAGTGGGGTTGGGTAGTCTAGTGGTTGAAGTGTTTTTCACTCACTGGAAACTCTCTGGCTGGTGCAGTGGGTGTGGCTTCTGATACATTGGGTAGAGGGATAGAGGAGCCCCTATACTACTCAAAAGAAGTTAAGGATCACCCGATTCTTTCATAATGGTAAAGTTAATCTGTCATGACATGAGAGATTAGCTATAGTAATATGAAAGAATCAGGTGATCCTTAACTTCTTTTGAGTAGTATATATTTTACTACACCAGAATTCTACAGGCAGATGACCAACATGCACTGTAGAATTAATTGAATTATTCTACAACATTCATTGGCTACAAACCATAAAACCCAAACCTATAAATGAATCTTTTCATTAACTACTTACATCCAAAACATATACTTTCCAGATCAAAAACAAAAACTGCTGGAGATTTGAGGCCACAAGATGGCAGTCCCCACGAAACCACCACATGGGTTTCATTTCACAGAGCAAAAAGGTTTTTGTAGCTTCATGGCCAGTATTTTCTTGTACTTATCAATATCCCAGCAATATGATGGTGGCTTGTAAATGCTTTTTGGCCTCATATCATGGAAACAAAGACCCTATTACTCCCTCGAAAACTGACAAGGATCATGACAACTGATTGAAAAAGTAGAAACTATTTAAAAAATGGAGCAAAAATAGAAATTGTGCAAAGCAGGATGTTATTGCAATTGACAGATACTATATTCCATCAACTCTTTTCTAACAACTGCATAAGAAAAACGGTTTACTAGATCAATGGAAGGTGAACATTACATAAAAAAAATAGAGCAAAAATCGAAACTGTGCATGGCAAATGTTATTGCAATTGATAGTTGCTACTTTCCTACAACTACTCTCAGAGAACCACACAAGAAAAACAAATTTAGAGGTCCAGGCATAAAACCATTAGTCATCCACAGATGTTTGCAGACATGGTGTGATTGTCTGGCTGCTGGTTGGTTGGTTGTTTACGCTGCACTCAGCAATATTACAGCTATATGACGGCCGTCTGTAAATAATCGAGTCTGGACCAGACAATCCAGTGATTGACATCATGAGCATCGATCCACGCAATTGGGATCGATGACATGCATCAACCAAGTCAGCGAGCCTGACCACCCAATCCCTTTAGTCGCCTTTTACGACAAGCATAATCACTTTTATGGCAAGCATGGGTTGCTGAAGACCTATTCTACCCCGGATCTTCACGGGTCTGGCTGCATGTGAGTGAGTGAGTGAGTGAGTGAACAATGATCAGACCAGGAAGTGGTTGACACTATGTGTATCAACCCCACACTGAAGGATGACACATTAATTCAGTCACAAATTTGATGTATCTTTTGGCTGTTCCTAAAAGCACTTTCCACACAACCATTCAGGACATGCACAGATACATGATAAACCATCAGATCCTTCCCCACAGGAAATACAAGCCCTGTCACCACACACTGCATCATGAAAACCAAGGGATGCTTTGGGGAAAGTTGTCTTTAGCCACTGTCCTCAACATGCATCACCACCCTACACACAATGAAGTTTGTGTTCATGAAAACTCAATTTCCCTGTGCAATCCCTAACATGCCACGTCCCATTTAGCTCGTCCTCAAACTATTACATCGCCTGACATATATTAATCTAATTAAATTCATGCGGTTTATTTTTTAGTAATTTCATCAATATTTAAAATGATGGTTTGAATTTTCTAACACAGAGAGAAGGCTCACCAGCAGTTAATAAAATCTTAATAAGACCTGAATGTTTTTTGTTTTTCCAGTCTAAGCTCTGAGGCATCAAAGGACTAGTAATCAATCCAGAACCTTTTTGGATTTAAATGAAATTTTAACTATTGATAGTGGGGTCTGATAAGCTGAACTCCTGTCTGCAAGTTCCGTCACAGGACACAAACATCAAGAACACACTGTAGGATGATGGGAGTCCGTTTATTTTCAGAATTCTCTTCAGAAAAAGACGGCCACTAATCGTCAGAGACTTGCTGTTTGGGATGAAGGCTATTGTGGAATATGACCATGGCGGTGACAACCCCACGGGGCATGTTTGACACGGAAGGTATGGATGTTCAGCAGCTCCCTTGATACCACATCTCCTGCTGACAGGCCTGAGTCAGAGCAGTGAGTGAATGTTGTTTAATGTCTGATCAGTATTCCAGCTGTATCACAGAACCCTCGATTTAACTGAGTCATAGGCCAGGCAACCAGTCAACAACATCCGACATTATCGGGGTACGTAACGATGTCGGGAGCAGCATTAATGGAACTTTTCATCCTCCAATACATCTCCTAGATGTACATCATCCATTGTCTATCTGCTGATATATACGTCTGATATCCCGTCTCTGTCTGCAGGTTATATAGATCTGATATCCCATCTCCATCTGCAGGTTATATAGATCTGATATCCCATCTCCATCTGCAGGTTATATAGATCTGATATCCCATCTCCATCTGCAGGTTATATAGATCTGATATCCCATCTCCATCTGCAGGTTATATAGATCTGATATCCCACCTCCATCTGCTGGTTATATAGATCTGATATCCCACCTCCATCTGCAGGTTATATAGATCTGATATCCCATCTCCATCTGCAGGTTATATAGATCTGATATCCCATCTTCATCTGCTGGTTATATAGATCTGATATCCCATCTCCATCTGCAGGTTATATAGATCTGATATCCCATCTCCATCTGCAGGTTATATAGATCTGATATCCCATCTCCATCTGCAGGTTATATAGATCTGATATCCCACCTCCATCTGCTGGTTATATAGATCTGATATCCCATCTCCATCTGCTGGTTATATAGATCTGATATCCCACCTCCATCTGCGGGTTGTATAGATCTGATATCCCATCTCCATCTGCAGGTTATATAGATCTGATATCCCACCTCCATCTGCAGGTTATATAGATCTGATATCCCACCTCCATCTGCAGGTTATATAGATCTGATATCCCACCTCCATCTGCTGGTTATATAGATCTGATATCCCATCTGCTGGTTGAATATTTCACATGTCTTACCCACAGCGTTAGAAATAACTGAGTTCATAAAAATCGTACGTTTACTCATGCAAATATCACTTCATGCTCACCAGTTCATTGTTTAGGTCATCCGAATCTTTTTGTGACGTAGGGTGGGAATGAAGTCACACTACAGTCGAGGGTGACTACAAATGACTCAATAAATGAAGATTCTTTAGGTAGTTCAATAGTTGTGGTTTTCCTAAGACAGTGATTGTGATCAGTGCATTTATAATGGGCAATTTAGGAAATTATCATAATAGCATTTGTGTCACACTGATTTTACAAAACTTGTGTAAGAATGCATGTATTACCCTTGCTCTCACTCGGAAATACAAGAATTCTGACACTCGTATCGCATAATTGTTATGCTACACATGCTTGTACAACAATCTCTATATATCCTGCCTGTATCTGTTCCATGACAGCCAATGTTCTGCTTGTTCTTATTCTTGTTCTTGCCTGTTCCAGTAATGGTGGTTGCCGACATGTACTTTATCCCAGGCTTAACATGAAATCAATTCCCCCTGGCAGGTGCTTCATCTCAGAGACCGCATCAGTTTGTCGATAGTTCCGCGAGTCAGCATCTTGCAGGTCTTTAACCAGTATGCATTGTCCTGTCACATAACCAACTCAGCCTCTCATATCATACTACTGGGAAAAAGAAGAGCTGTCATCCTTGTATGCATCAATATATCTTTGATTCCAAAATGTCAGGTAGATGAACAAAAACAGGATAGCTTACATTGTTTTGTGCTTCTCTAACTTATGGGTTGTGCTTTTCACCTGTTATCAGGTGGCGCACCAATTATGTGAAATCTGGTACACACTGCTCGTCATACTTCCAGTGTCCTACTGTGGCGTACGTCATCCGTTCTCATTATCAAGGAAGGGACATCGACTTGACTTCTTCTACTGACTACTATACATAGGAACACATTGTTTTCAAGATGTTTTCAAGATGTTTACTGATGTTATGGCAGGTGTGCCCCGGAAACAACATGATGCACTTCACCTACCATTCTCGGTGGGTATTTTTAAAAATGGAATAGAGAGAAAAACATGCCAAACAAAAAAACAACATTTAGCCAGCACATAAACGAACTAATACATCAATGACTCAGAGGCAAAAGAGACTGGAAGCAAATGAAGTTACGAGATCATTTCCTGATTCGTGTTTAATTTCTGAACAAACGGAAAACTCAGGATAAAAAGCAGTGGTGTGAAACAGTGGTGTGGCCAACATGGCCAGCAGGTGCTTGACCAGAACGAGCTAGTGACAAGATGATCGGCAACGATGAGGACACCTACCTTCCGTCCGAGTAGCTGAGAGCATTAAGGGAACACAGCCTCAAACGTTAATGTTATCTCACATGTCACATCACAAAAACAGAAATACAGTTACAAAGGTTATTTTGCATATTAATCCTCAATTCAAACAAACAAAATTGACTTTTCTTATAACAAAAATATATATATACTTGGATTTTCTTTCAATGATACATGTTTTTGTTAATTTACAAAGCACATTCTTGAATGACTTTCAGTGATTTTTTGTTTACAGCATGAGAGGAAGTTAATGTGAAAGGTTCTCAGTACAGGCATTAGTAGTTAAAACAAGGAGCAACACTGTGCTGGTGAAACCGCCATCTGCGACAAAGGGAGACAACTTACTTGTGTTCCAGTCCATCTTCACTGATGATGTCAGGCTGTGACGGGAATTCCCTCTTGAGCAGTTGACTCGACAGCTTCAACAATCCCTGGAACAACAGAACCATCTGTCAGTTTGTTTGTTTGTTTAATGCACTCAGTAATATTCTACCTATATGATGGCAATCTGTAAATAATCGAGTCTGGACTAGACAATCCAGTGATTGACATCATGAGCATCAACCTACGCAATTGGGATATGATGACATGCATCAACCAAGTCAGCAAGCCTGACCACACGATCCCGTTAGTGGCCACTTATGGCAAGCATGGGTTGCTGAAGACCAATTCTAACCCGGGTCTTCACAGGTGCAGAACCATCTAGTGTCGGGAGTTACGGCTGTAGTTACGGCTGTAGTAACGGCTGTAGTTACGGCTGTAGCAATACATGGCTTCACAGGACACCAGGTGGCAGCAGACACCCAATCATCCCCAGAGACGAGTTAGTTCATTACACACTGTTTACTGTGAACATTTGACAAAGCAGACAGGGTCAACCATCAATATAGGTATCATGTCAGGAGTCAAACTCCAACTGTATTCAGATTGAGTGGACACAGATCCACTGGGCTATCCAACCACAGTTAATAACAACAGATGAAGAGACTGAAACTATGAGATTGATAAGTATCACACCCATGATAGGAGTAGAAGGAGAACAAATATACTTAGGCAGCATGGGTTGTATACTCCCCAGGGAGATGAGAATGAAAATCGAGTGCCTGCTGATCCATTGACCGGGGTAATAATAGTGTAGTGCTATGAGCATCCTCTTGGTGAATGGAATCTTGTGCATCATAAATGCACTTATTATTATTATTAGACCATGAATTCAAAATACTATTTTCTGTTGCTAGATACAAAAGGTCAAAAGCTGTCCTGGCTGGTGCCCAATGAGATACTGCCATTTGATCACATGGAGTGTATTACCACTCCGCTGTTGACACACTTAAGTTTTGTGTACTGCCGAGCATTAAACGTGATATTAATCTATACTATAAGTAGCATAGAGTATGAAGACATGAATTATTTATGGATAACATCTTCTTTATTGTTTGTGCAACATTTCAGGGCCACTTGCTGCCCTTTCATTAAGTAAACACTGTAGGATAGAGTACTGATGTCGGTACAGTATTAGCACATAAAGGTAAGATTATGTATATCCATGAGACATCGAGTCACCTGTCCTCCATGGCTCTGTCTAACTGACTCCAGTTTACAACATGTACACAATGTCGTGTTGCTTGTCACGGCGTGGTCAATGTCGCGTTGCTTGTCACGGCGTGGTCAATGTCGTGTTGCTTGTCACGGCGTGGTCAATGTCGTGTTGCTCGTCACGGCGTGGTCAATGTCGTGTTGCTCGTTACGGCGTGGTCAATGTCGTGTTGCTCGTCACGGCGTGGTCAATGGCGTGTTGCTCGTCACGGCGTGGTCAATGTCGTGTTGCTTGTCACGGCGTGGTCAATGTCGTGTTGCTCGTTACGGCGTGGTCAATGTCATGTTGCTTGTCACGGCGTGGTCAATGTCATGTTGCTTGTCACGGCGTGGTCAATGTCATGTTGCTTGTCACGGCGTGGTCAATGTCATGTTGCTTGTCACAGCGTGGTCAATGTTGTGTCACGGCGTGGTCAATGTCATGTTGCTTGTCACGGCGTGGTCAATGTCATGTTGCTTGTCACGGCGTGGTCAATGTCATGTTGCTTGTCACGGCGTGGTCAATGTCATGTTGCTTGTCACGGCGTGGTCAATGTCATGTTGCTTGTCACGGCGTGGTCAATGTCATGTTGCTTGTCACAGCGTGGTCAATGTTGTGTCACGGCGTGGTCAATGTCATGTTGCTTGTCACGGCGTGGTCAATGTCATGTTGCTTGTCACGGCGTGGTCAATGTCATGTTGCTTGTCACGGCGTGGTCAATGTCGTGTCACGGCATGGTCAATGTCGTGTTGCTCGTCATGGCGTGGTCAATGTCATGTTGCTTGTCATGGCGTGGTCAATGTCATGTTGCTTGTCACGGCGTGGTCAATGTCATGTTGCTTGTCACAGCGTGGTCAATGTTGTGTCACGGCGTGGTCAATGTCATGTTGCTTGTCACGGCGTGGTCAATGTCATGTTGCTTGTCACGGCGTGGTCAATGTCATGTTGCTTGTCACGGCGTGGTCAATGTCGTGTCACGGCATGGTCAATGTCGTGTTGCTCGTCATGGCGTGGTCAATGTCATGTTGCTTGTCATGGCGTGGTCAATGTCATGTTGCTTGTCATGGCGTGGTCAATGTCGTGTTGCTTGTCATGGCGTGGTCAATGTCGTGTTGCTCGTCATGGCGTGGTCAATGTCATGTTGCTCGTCATGGCGTGGTCAATGTCATGTTGCTTGTCATGGCGTGGTCAATGTCGTGTTGCTTGTCATGGCGTGGTCAATGTCGTGTTGCTCGTCATGGCGTGGTCAATGTCGTGTTGCTCGTCATGGCGTGGTCAATGTCATGTTGCTTGTCATGGCGTGGTCAATGTCATGTTGCTTGTCATGGCATGGTCAATGTCGTGTTGCTTGTCATGGCGTGGTCAATGTCATGTTGCTCGTCATGGCGTGGTCAATGTCGTGTTGCTTGTCATGGCGTGGTCAATGTCGTGTTGCTCGTCATGGCGTGGTCAATGTCGTGTTGCTCGTCATGGCGTGGTCAATGTCATGTTGCTTGTCATGGCGTGGTCAATGTCATGTTGCTTGTCATGGCGTGGTCAATGTCGTGTTGCTTGTCATGGCGTGGTCAATGTCGTGTTGCTCGTCATGGCGTGGTCAATGTCGTGTTGCTCGTCATGGCGTGGTCAATGTCGTGTTGCTCGTCATGGCGTGGTCAATGTCATGTTGCTTGTCACGGCGTGGTCAATGTCGTGTTGCTCGTCACGGCATGGTCATATATGACCTCCTTCAGTATTCACGAGTTGTCACATCACGACCTTCTTATCACGATCTAGCACAGCCTCTCGATGAGAACACATAACTAGCAATATTGAGCAATGTGTGTATCTGTAACAGTTACGTTACATAAATGAATACCGTGTATGGCCGCAGATAAGTCGACCCCGTAGATAAGCCGAGGTATTAACTTGACCATTGAAATATGAAAGAATATGATATGACCCGTAGATAAGCCAGTGAAAGGCAACGACACACCGCGAAGTCGGACTGCAAGACTGTACCGGTACTTGCAGATATTCAATAATATAACAGCAAAAATGTTGTAATTATATTAACAAAGTCATTATAATTTCTAATAAAGATTTAACATAACAGGTATATATCCACTCCCCTAATGTGGGAAGCTGTTTCTGTTGTCTTTGTTAACCTCATAATGATCATTATGTTGCCATCACCCACGAGACGCCATTTTGTGTATCGGTGTATATAGAATTATGAACGCCTGGGAAAATGGCTTCTCACCAATTTGCTTCAATTCAACATCAAACATTGCCGCCATTATTGAATTAAATAAACTATGAACACATTGAATGACCATCATTTACTCACAGGCTTCTCCAGTTTATTAAACTAATCTCCCGAAAACAAAGGAATAAGGCCCTACTCCCTACTGTTATGTATTATAGGGAGACGTGTATCGAGACGTAGTGACTTGTTATGTCCGTCGGTTCCTTCTTACACTCTCACCCTCCATATTCAGAGGTTTTCCTCCCAACTTATTTATCTTTCAATCAATGCATGAATGTCGTAAATTTGTTCAGGTGGAAAATTAAAGTATTCTAGAATGCTTCGAAGGTTTTACATTCCAACACAAGCTGACGACCACCCCATATAGATGGTGGACAGAGATAGTCCTGTCACCACCAGGCAGTGACACACACAGGGGGGGGGTGGAGAGGGGGATGGAGGCGTTTACAGCTACTGACTTCTGTTCCTGTGACATGATGTTCACAGTAGTCACATGTTCCTACCATTGTGTCTGTGTGTCATATTGTGTCATTTTGTGTCTGTCAGTGAATGTTCCTCCCATTGTTCTATGTCATATTGTGTCATTTTGTCTTTGTCAGTGAATATTCCTCCCATCGTTCTGTCATACTGTGTCATATTGTGTCATTTTGTCTTTGTCAGTGAATATTCCTCCCACTGTTCTAAGTCATATTGTGTCATATTGTGTCATAATGTCTGTCAGTGAATATTCCTCCCATCGTTCTGTCATACTGTATCATATGGTGTCATTTTGTGTCTGTCAGTGACTGTTTTAGTATACATTCAACTGTAAAGGTGTAACATCAAGACTGCACTAGTGTCATTAGCACATCACATCCCGCAGTCAGGATATGCTCTATCATACAAACATGTGGTCGCACTACAGTGACTGGCCTCACATTAACACACTGAAGACGTAGTGACTTGTTATGTATTACATGGAGACGTGTATCAAGACGTAGTGACTTGTTATGTATTACTGAAGAACACGACAATCATCGAGGCATTACATCCAGCAGAAGGAACATGACAGTATGCCAGGCATCCTCTTAATAACTGACAATATCCCCATCCTCGTCAACAGTGCATTTTCAGTGACGAAGGAAAGGTCAAGCAAAGCCTGGAGCCGTCTCATCAAGACATGACCTTCTTCACCACCAGCGGGTGATAAATGACCTCATCCTTCGTCTTCAAACATCGACTTCTGACCTTACCTGTAAACGATACAGGTGTCATGTGTCCCTATGTGTCCCTATTAAACAACACTCATCACCCCGGTGCATGTCTGAGAAGGACCGTCTCCACTTAACACCAAGACTTAAATCTACAAATACACTTAACCAGTGAGACTCAATGCAATCACTGACACAGCATTCGACCACACAATAGGCCAAGAACTGCTTAATCACCATCACAATTCACTTCATCACCATCATCATCATCATCACCACCACCGTCATCACAAATTGTCACTCCCCACATCAGCATCATGGTACACTCAACCAACACAACCACATCATCCCCATCATCCCCATCGTCATCATCATCATCCCCATCATCATCACCATCACCATCATCATTATCATCATTATCATCATCATCCCCATCAGCATCATCATCACCATCCCCATCATCATCATCCCCATCATCATCACCATCACCATCATCATTATCATCATCATCCCCATCGTCATCATCATCCCCATCCCCATCCCCATCATCATCATCATCATCATTATCATCATCATCCCCATCATCATCATCATCCCCATCATCATCATCATCATCATCCCCATCATCATCATCATCATCATCCCCATCATCATCATCATCCCCATCATCATCATCCCCATCATCATCATCCCCATCATCATCATCATCCCCATCATCATCATCATCCCCATCATCATCATCCCCATCATCATCATCCCCATCATCATCATCATCCCCATCATCATCATCATCCCCATCATCATCCCCATCATCATCATCCCCATCATCATCATCATCATCATCATCATCATCCCCATCATCATCCCCATCATCCCCATCATCATCCCCATCATCCCCATCATCATCCCCATCATCCCCATCATCATCATCCCCATCATCATCATCATCATCATCATCATCATCCCCATCATCATCATCATCCCCATCATCATCCCCATCATCATCCCCATCATCATCATCATCCCCATCATCATCCCCATCATCATCATCATCATCATCCCCATCATCCCCATCGTCATCATCATCCCCATCCCCATCCCCATCATCATTATCATCATCATCCCCATCATCATCATCATCCCCATCATCATCATCATCCCCATCATCATCCCCATTATCATCATCATCCCCATCATCCCCATCGTCATCATCATCCCCATCCCCATCATCATCATCATCCCCATCATCATCCCCATCATCATCATCCCCATCATCATCCCCATCATCATCCCCATCATCATCATCATCATCATCATCATCATCATCCCCATCATCATCCCCATCATCATCATCATCCCCATCATCATCCCCATCATCATCATCATCATCCCCATCATCATCATCATCCCCATCATCATCCCCATCATCATCATCATCATCCCCATCATCATCATCATCATCCCCATCATCATCATCATCCCCATCATCATCATCATCATCCCCATCATCATCATCATCATCATCATCATCATCATCCCCATCATCATCATCCCCATCATCATCATCATCCCCATCATCATCATCATCATCATCATCATCCCCATCATCATCATCATCATCATCATCCCCATCATCATCATCCCCATCATCATCATCCCCATCATCATCATCATCCCCATCATCATCATCATCATCCCCATCATCATCATCATCATCATCATCATCATCATCCCCATCATCATCATCCCCATCATCATCATCATCCCCATCATCATCATCATCATCATCATCATCCCCATCATCATCATCATCATCATCATCCCCATCATCATCATCCCCATCATCATCATCCCCATCATCATCATCATCCCCATCATCATCATCATCATCATCATCATCCCCATCATCATCATCATCATCATCACAACATCACCGTCATCACAAATTGTCACTCCCCACATCAGCATCATGGTACACATGAGTCATCATGTCCTCTTTTCACCAGACACATCAAATGCTTGGGGCAACTATTCGGGCATTTCACCCATGGCAGTAGTATTGTGAAGGTAAAAACACTATTAAACAGCATTGGGGTGGTTAAAAACACTATTGAATAGTATTGTGATTATCAAAACCACTATTCAAAAGCACTGTAATATGTGCCGGGTACCCCTTACTTCGATCTCACAATATAGATTTGCTGCCTTTAGTAAACATATCTCTAATCATAGCTATCATTTGTATTACGTCTATTATACCTATCAATGGTCCAGACAGACCGTGCACAAATGCAGTGTATTGATTGTTCCATCAATCATTACATTTGGAAAACAAACCACCACTGCAGTTAATGATCATTTCAGGAAATATCTTTACATCGTTGAAAAGTTTCTGAAGTTGCTTTAGTGAGTGAGTGAGTGAGTGAGTGAGTGAGTGAGTGAGTGAGTGAGTGAGTGAGTGAGTGAGTGAGTGAGTGAGTGAGTGAGTGAGTGAGTGAGTGAGTGAGTGAGTGGTCAACTTGAACAACTGTAAGATTGGGTTACTTAAACAACAAGTACAACTAACCAGAGCCTAACCCTAACCCATGAAGATGAATATTCATAAGATATGTTCTGAATACTTTAAGAGCTGATACCAAGTCGTTAATACAGGTAATTACTGCAGGTACAGAATATATACACACCTGTTCTATGTGGTTAAAGCAGGTGGTATTGAACCATATTACTCATTCCTGGTTTCCATGGAAACAGTCTGGCTATTGAATTTGATTTACATTTGGTTTGTATTACGTAAGCACATACCTTGGAACAGTGTGAAATCAAGTAGAGTCAGTGACTGGCCTGTAGATAACACAAGTTGACTGTATGTTATTGTATGTCTCCGTCAATATTTCATGCACACAATGATGGCCTGTAAACAAGACCAGCCAGTGACTGAAAGAATGAGCATTGTTGTCCATGGCCTGTAAACAAGACCAGCCAGTGACTGAAAGAATGAGCATTGTTGTCCATGGCCTGTAAACAAGACCAGCCAGTGACTGAAAGAATGAGCATTGTTGTCCATGGCCTCTAAATAATCAAGTCTAGACAAGCCAGTGGCTGAAAGAATGAGCATTGTTGTTCATGGCCTGTAAATCATCCAGTCTAGACCAGCAAGTGACTGAAAGAATGAGCATTGTTGTCCATGGCCTGTAAATAATCCAGTCTAGACAAGCCAGTGACTGAAAGAATGAGCATTGTTGTCCATGGCCTCTAAATAATCCAGTCTAGACCAGCAAGTGACTGAAAGAATGAGCATTGTTGTCCATGGCCTGTAAATAATCAAGTCTAGACAAGCCAGTGACTGAAAGAATGAGCATTGTTGCTCCATGGCCTGTAAATCATCCAGTCTAGACCAGCCAGTGACTGAAGGGAGCATTGTTGTTCATGGCCTGTAAATCATCCAGTCTAGACCAGCCAGTGACTGAAAGAATGAGCATTGTTGTCCATGGCCTGTAAATAATCCAGTCTAGACAAGCAAGTGACTGAAAGAATGAGCATTGTTGTTCATGGCCTGTAAACTAGACCAGCCAGTGACTGAAAGAATGAGCATTGTTGTCCATGGCCTGTAAATAATCCAGTCTAGACAAGCAAGTGACTGAAAGAATGAGCATTGTTGTCCATGGCCTGTAAACTAGACCAGCCAGTGACTGAAAGAATGAGCATTGTTGTTCATGGCCTGTAAATCATCCAGTCTAGACCAGCCAGTGGCTGAAAGAATGAGCATTGTTGGCCATGGCCTGTAAATAATCCAGTCTAGACCAGCCAGTGGCTGAAAGAATGAGCATTGTTGTCCATGGCCTGTTAATAATCAAGTCTAGACAAGCCAGTGGCTGAAAGAATGAGCATTGTTGTCCATGGCCTGTAAATAATCAAGTCTAGACAAGCCAGTGACTGAAAGAATGAGCATTGTTGTCCATGGCCTGTAAATAATCAAGTCTAGCCCAGCCAGTGGCTGAAAGAATGAGCATTGTTGTCCATGGCCTCTAAATAATCAAGTCTAGACAAGCCAGTGACTGAAAGAATGAGCATTGTTGTCCATGGCCTGTAAATAATCAAGTCTAGACCAGCCAGTGACTGAAAGAATGAGCATTGTTGTCCATGGCCTCTAAATAATCCAGTCTAGACCAGCCAGTGGCTGAAAGAATGAGCATTGGTGTCCATGGCCTGTAAATAATCAAGTCTAGACCAGCCAGTGGCTGAAAGAATGAGCATTGTTGTCCATGGCCTGTAAATAATCAAGTCTAGACCAGCCAGTGGCTGAAAGAATGAGCATTATTGTCCATGGCCTGTAAATAATCAAGTCTAGACAAGCCAGTGGCTGAAAGAATGAGCATTGTTGTCCATGGCCTGTAAATAATCCAGTCTAGACCAGCCAGTGACTGAAAGAATGAGCATTGTTGGCCATGGCCTGTAAATAATCCAGTCTAGACCAGCCAGTGGCTGAAAGAATGAGCATTGTTGTCCATGGCCTGTAAATAATCAAGTCTAGACCAGCCAGTGGCTGAAAGAATGAGCATTGTTGTCCATGGCCTGTAAATCATCAAGTCTAGACCAGCCAGTGGCTGAAAGAATGAGCATTGTTGTCCATGGCCTGTAAACTAGACCAGCCAGTGACTGAAAGAATGAGCATTGTTGTTCATGGCCTGTAAACCATCCAGTCTAGACCAGCCAGTGGCTGAAAGAATGAGCATTGTTGTCCATGGCCTGTAAATAATCCAGTCTAGACAAGCCAGTGGCTGAAAGAATGAGCATTGTTGTCCATGGCCTGTAAATAATCAAGTCTAGACAAGCCAGTGGCTGAAAGAATGAGCATTGTTGTTCATGGCCTGTAAATAATCAAGTCTAGACCAGCCAGTGACTGAAAGAATGAGCATTGTTGTCCATGGCCTGTAAATAATCAAGTCTAGACCAGCCAGTGGCTGAAAGAATGAGCATTGTTGTCCATGGCCTGTAAATAATCAAGTCTAGACAAGCCAGTGACTGAAAGAATGAGCATTGTTGGCCATGGCCTGTAAATAATCAAGTCTAGACCAGCCAGTGACTGAAAGAATGAGCATTGTTGTCCATGGCCTGTAAATAATCAAGTCTAGACCAGCCAGTGGCTGAAAGAATGAGCATTGGTGTCCATGGCCTGTAAATCATCAAGTCTAGACCAGCCAGTGACTGAAAGAATGAGCATTGTTGTCCATGGCCTGTAAATAATCCAGTCTAGGCCAGCCAGTGGCTGAAAGAATGAGCATTGGTGTCCATGGCCTGTAAATAATCAAGTCTAGACCAGCCAGTGGCTGAAAGAATGAGCATTGTTGTCCATGGCCTGTAAATAATCCAGCCTAGACCAGCCAGTGGCTGAAAGAATGAGCATTATTGTCCATGGCCTGTAAATAATCAAGTCTAGACCAGCCAGTGGCTGAAAGAATGAGCATTGTTGTCCATGGCCTGTAAATAATCAAGTCTAGACCAGCCAGTGACTGAAAGAATGAGCATTGTTGGCCATGGCCTGTAAATAATCAAGTCTAGACCAGCCAGTGGCTGAAAGAATGAGCATTGTTGTCCATGGCCTGTAAATAATCAAGTCTAGACCAGCCAGTGGCTGAAAGAATGAGCATTGTTGTCCATGGCCTGTAAATCATCAAGTCTAGACCAGCCAGTGGCTGAAAGAATGAGCATTGTTGTCCATGGCCTGTAAATCATCAAGTCTAGACCAGCCAGTGGCTGAAAGAATGAGCATTGTTGTCCATGGCCTGTAAACTAGACCAGCCAGTGGCTGAAAGAATGAGCATTGTTGTCCATGGCCTCTAAATAATCCAGTCTAGACCAGCCAGTGGCTGAAAGAATGAGCATTGGTGTCCATGGCCTGTAAATAATCAAGTCTAGACCAGCCAGTGGCTGAAAGAATGAGCATTGTTGTCCATGGCATGTAAATAATCCAGCCTAGACCAGCCAGTGGCTGAAAGAATGAGCATTATTGTCCATGGCCTGTAAATAATCAAGTCTAGACAAGCCAGTGGCTGAAAGAATGAGCATTGTTGTCCATGGCCTGTAAATAATCCAGTCTAGACCAGCCAGTGACTGAAAGAATGAGCATTGTTGGCCATGGCCTGTAAATAATCCAGTCTAGACCAGCCAGTGGCTGAAAGAATGAGCATTGTTGTCCATGGCCTGTAAATAATCAAGTCTAGACCAGCCAGTGACTGAAAGAATGAGCATTGTTGTCCATGGCCTGTAAACAAGACCAGCCAGTGACTGAAAGAATGAGCATTGTTGTCCATGGCCTGTAAACAAGACCAGCCAGTGACTGAAAGAATGAGCATTGTTGTCCATGGCCTCTAAATAATCAAGTCTAGACAAGCCAGTGGCTGAAAGAATGAGCATTGTTGTTCATGGCCTGTAAATCATCCAGTCTAGACCAGCAAGTGACTGAAAGAATGAGCATTGTTGTCCATGGCCTGTAAATAATCCAGTCTAGACAAGCCAGTGACTGAAAGAATGAGCATTGTTGTCCATGGCCTCTAAATAATCCAGTCTAGACCAGCAAGTGACTGAAAGAATGAGCATTGTTGTCCATGGCCTGTAAATAATCAAGTCTAGACAAGCCAGTGACTGAAAGAATGAGCATTGTTGCTCCATGGCCTGTAAATCATCCAGTCTAGACCAGCCAGTGACTGAAGGGAGCATTGTTGTTCATGGCCTGTAAATCATCCAGTCTAGACCAGCCAGTGACTGAAAGAATGAGCATTGTTGTCCATGGCCTGTAAATAATCCAGTCTAGACAAGCAAGTGACTGAAAGAATGAGCATTGTTGTTCATGGCCTGTAAACTAGACCAGCCAGTGACTGAAAGAATGAGCATTGTTGTCCATGGCCTGTAAATAATCCAGTCTAGACAAGCAAGTGACTGAAAGAATGAGCATTGTTGTCCATGGCCTGTAAACTAGACCAGCCAGTGACTGAAAGAATGAGCATTGTTGTTCATGGCCTGTAAATCATCCAGTCTAGACCAGCCAGTGGCTGAAAGAATGAGCATTGTTGTCCATGGCCTGTAAATAATCCAGTCTAGACCAGCCAGTGGCTGAAAGAATGAGCATTGTTGTCCATGGCCTGTAAATAATCAAGTCTAGACAAGCCAGTGGCTGAAAGAATGAGCATTGTTGTCCATGGCCTGTAAATAATCAAGTCTAGACAAGCCAGTGACTGAAAGAATGAGCATTGTTGTCCATGGCCTGTAAATAATCAAGTCTAGCCCAGCCAGTGGCTGAAAGAATGAGCATTGTTGTCCATGGCCTCTAAATAATCAAGTCTAGACAAGCCAGTGACTGAAAGAATGAGCATTGTTGTCCATGGCCTGTAAATAATCAAGTCTAGACCAGCCAGTGACTGAAAGAATGAGCATTGTTGTCCATGGCCTCTAAATAATCCAGTCTAGACCAGCCAGTGGCTGAAAGAATGAGCATTGGTGTCCATGGCCTGTAAATAATCAAGTCTAGACCAGCCAGTGGCTGAAAGAATGAGCATTGTTGTCCATGGCATGTAAATAATCCAGCCTAGACCAGCCAGTGGCTGAAAGAATGAGCATTATTGTCCATGGCCTGTAAATAATCAAGTCTAGACAAGCCAGTGGCTGAAAGAATGAGCATTGTTGTCCATGGCCTGTAAATAATCCAGTCTAGACCAGCCAGTGACTGAAAGAATGAGCATTGTTGGCCATGGCCTGTAAATAATCCAGTCTAGACCAGCCAGTGGCTGAAAGAATGAGCATTGTTGGCCATGGCCTGTAAATAATCAAGTCTAGACCAGCCAGTGGCTGAAAGAATGAGCATTGTTGTCAATGGCCTGTAAATCATCAAGTCTAGACCAGCCAGTGGCTGAAAGAATGAGCATTGTTGTCCATGGCCTGTAAACTAGACCAGCCAGTGACTGAAAGAATGAGCATTGTTGTTCATGGCCTGTAAACCATCCAGTCTAGACCAGCCAGTGGCTGAAAGAATGAGCATTGTTGTCCATGGCCTGTAAATAATCCAGTCTAGACAAGCCAGTGGCTGAAAGAATGAGCATTGTTGTCCATGGCCTGTAAATAATCAAGTCTAGACAAGCCAGTGGCTGAAAGAATGAGCATTGTTGTTCATGGCCTGTAAATAATCAAGTCTAGACCAGCCAGTGACTGAAAGAATGAGCATTGTTGTCCATGGCCTGTAAATAATCAAGTCTAGACCAGCCAGTGGCTGAAAGAATGAGCATTGTTGTCCATGGCCTGTAAATAATCAAGTCTAGACAAGCCAGTGACTGAAAGAATGAGCATTGTTGGCCATGGCCTGTAAATAATCAAGTCTAGACCAGCCAGTGACTGAAAGAATGAGCATTGTTGTCCATGGCCTGTAAATAATCAAGTCTAGACCAGCCAGTGGCTGAAAGAATGAGCATTGGTGTCCATGGCCTGTAAATCATCAAGTCTAGACCAGCCAGTGACTGAAAGAATGAGCATTGTTGTCCATGGCCTGTAAATAATCCAGTCTAGGCCAGCCAGTGGCTGAAAGAATGAGCATTGGTGTCCATGGCCTGTAAATAATCAAGTCTAGACCAGCCAGTGGCTGAAAGAATGAGCATTGTTGTCCATGGCCTGTAAATAATCCAGCCTAGACCAGCCAGTGGCTGAAAGAATGAGCATTATTGTCCATGGCCTGTAAATAATCAAGTCTAGACCAGCCAGTGGCTGAAAGAATGAGCATTGTTGTCCATGGCCTGTAAATAATCCAGTCTAGACCAGCCAGTGACTGAAAGAATGAGCATTGTTGGCCATGGCCTGTAAATAATCAAGTCTAGACCAGCCAGTGGCTGAAAGAATGAGCATTGTTGTCCATGGCCTGTAAATAATCAAGTCTAGACCAGCCAGTGGCTGAAAGAATGAGCATTGTTGTCCATGGCCTGTAAATCATCAAGTCTAGACCAGCCAGTGGCTGAAAGAATGAGCATTGTTGTCCATGGCATGTAAATCATCAAGTCTAGACCAGCCAGTGGCTGAAAGAATGAGCATTGTTGTCCATGGCCTGTAAACTAGACCAGCCAGTGGCTGAAAGAATGAGCATTGTTGTCCATGGCCTCTAAATAATCCAGTCTAGACCAGCCAGTGGCTGAAAGAATGAGCATTGGTGTCCATGGCATGTAAATAATCAAGTCTAGACCAGCCAGTGGCTGAAAGAATGAGCATTGTTGTCCATGGCATGTAAATAATCCAGCCTAGACCAGCCAGTGGCTGAAAGAATGAGCATTATTGTCCATGGCCTGTAAATAATCAAGTCTAGACAAGCCAGTGGCTGAAAGAATGAGCATTGTTGTCCATGGCCTGTAAATAATCCAGTCTAGACCAGCCAGTGACTGAAAGAATGAGCATTGTTGGCCATGGCCTGTAAATAATCCAGTCTAGACCAGCCAGTGGCTGAAAGAATGAGCATTGTTGTCCATGGCCTGTAAATAATCAAGTCTAGACCAGCCAGTGACTGAAAGAATGAGCATTGTTGTCCATGGCCTGTAAATAATCAAGTCTCGACCAGCCAGTGACTGAAAGAATGAGCATTGTTGGCCATGGCCTGTAAATAATCAAGTCTAGACCAGCCAGTGGCTGAAAGAATGAGCATTGTTGTCCATGGCCTGTAAATAATCAAGTCTAGACCAGCCAGTGGCTGAAAGAATGAGCATTGTTGTCCATGGCCTGTAAATAATCAAGTCTAGACCAGCCAGTGGCTGAAAGAATGAGCATTGTTGTCCATGGCATGTAAATAATCCAGCCTAGACCAGCCAGTGGCTGAAAGAATGAGCATTATTGTCCATGGCCTGTAAATAATCAAGTCTAGACAAGCCAGTGGCTGAAAGAATGAGCATTGTTGTCCATGGCCTGTAAATAATCCAGTCTAGACCAGCCAGTGACTGAAAGAATGAGCATTGTTGGCCATGGCCTGTAAATAATCCAGTCTAGACCAGCCAGTGGCTGAAAGAATGAGCATTGTTGTCCATGGCCTGTAAATAATCAAGTCTAGACCAGCCAGTGACTGAAAGAATGAGCATTGTTGTCCATGGCCTGTAAATAATCAAGTCTCGACCAGCCAGTGACTGAAAGAATGAGCATTGTTGGCCATGGCCTGTAAATAATCAAGTCTAGACCAGCCAGTGGCTGAAAGAATGAGCATTGTTGTCCATGGCCTGTAAATAATCAAGTCTAGACCAGCCAGTGGCTGAAAGAATGAGCATTGTTGTCCATGGCCTGTAAATCATCAAGTCTAGACCAGCCAGTGGCTGAAAGAATGAGCATTGTTGTCCATGGCCTGTAAATCATCAAGTCTAGACCAGCCAGTGGCTGAAAGAATGAGCATTGTTGTCCATGGCCTGTAAATAATCCAGTCTAGACCAGCCAGTGGCTGAAAGAATGAGCATTGTTGCCCATGGCCTGTAAATAATCAAGTCTAGACAAGCCAGTGACTGAAAGAATGAGCATTGTCAACATTAGCTGGGTCATCCATGGGTGTTTTCAGGAACCAAGTTTTACTTTAGAAATGATAACGGATATTTCATGGGATATTGGGGAGGGGTGCCTACAGCATGGGATAAGGGGGATCTACTCTGTCCTGACTTCCATGAGCTGATGATACATGTGGTGGCCCAAGTAGAGACGAATGATGGAGGTCCCTGTACAGCCTATTCCATAACACCCAGAGACAGCAGTCTGCTACACCCTAAAGCTTCTATTCTTGAACACAATCAAACTAACGACCACATTTCTGGAACTAGCACTGGACTTGTTACACCCAGTATTTCACATAGTTCTTGTCATATCCTGTGTCTGGGCAATAAGTCACTGCAGCCCCAGCAATCATAACACAACAACATTCTCATTCTCTTTCCAACTATGTGATCCTGAGGTTTTCTCCCACACAATCCTGATGGTCCACTACCTGGTGATGATTGTGTTTAGATATGACCTACCCAGGCCAACAACTAGGTATGACCTACCCAGGCCAACAATTAGGTATGACCTACTCAGGCCAACAATTAGGTATGACCTACCCAGGCCAACAATTAGATATGACCTACCGAGGCCAACAATTAGATATGACCTACCCAGGCCAACAATTAGATATGACCTACCCAGGCCAACAACTAGGTATGACCTACCCAGGCCAACAATTAGGTATGACCTACCGAGGCCAGCAATTAGGTATGACCTCACCAGGCCAACAATTAGATATGACCTACCGAGGCCAACAATTAGATATGACCTACCGAGGCCAACAATTAGATATGACCTACCCAGGCCAACAATTAGGTATGACCTACCCAGGCCAACAATTAGGTATGACCTACCCAGGCCAACAATTAGGTATGACCTACCCAGGCCAACAATTAGATATGACCTACCCAGGCCAACAACTAGGTATGACCAACCCAGGCCAACAATTAGGTATGACCTACCCAGGCCAACAATTAGGTATGACCTCACCAGGCCAACTATTAGATATGACCTACCGAGGCCAACAATTAGATATGACCTACCCAGGCCAACAATTAGGTATGACCTACCCAGGCCAACAATTAGGTATGACCTACCCAGGCCAACATTAAGGGGGTCATGCTGTGGTGTTTTCAGGAACCAGCTTTGCTTTAGAAATGACAAAGGATAAATCATCATATGGTCTGTATCAGTACCCCGGCAACCCTCCCAACCTGAACTGGCAGCTGGTTGTCTGCTCCTTGAAGGTGTGGAGAGAACCCAGCCAACATGTCCTGCCTCCCACAATACATGTCGACATTCATCAAACAAATTGAATTAAAATTTTAACACTGCAGGGTGCAACCAACAACTGTGTCTTAGCCTTGCCTAATTTAATCACTTGACTGCCCCTCCCAGATAAGCCAGAAACCAAGGCCTCCCAACCTGGAACCAGGGCACCTCCTTACCACATCCCCCTCACACTGTGTCCTTATTAAGATGATCCTTAACAAGATGTAGAGTTACGTCCTGCCTTTCACTGCACTTCTACCGACACTCCAACTCCTCACAAATGTTTACAACATGAAAATCTATATTTATTTCTCAAACACTTTTATCTGCTTGTAAATTGAGCAAATCTGGCTCCTCGGAGGGTTACTGCTGCCAAACGATTCCCAACCCAATCTTTGAATTTTATTCCTCTTGATAGTCATCCAATAAAAACTATTTCCTGCTCTTCAATAAAATGGGAAAGCGATTTGAAAGTCAGAGGTCATTGGTTGCATCTCGTTTCCGTGTTGTCTTACAGGGCGATGGGTTCTCAGACTGTCACATGCGATAACACAGACCGTTTCTTGTACAATACAGTCGCTTTCAGTGCAGCTAAATATATCCCAACTCTGATGAACTCATGTTACAAAAACAAAACAAAACAAAACAAAACAAAACACAACATGAAGAATGCCCCCATACTATTCAGCACTTTGGAATTTGAATTCATCTCCATTTACAACAACCAAAAACGATTATTTCACACATACTTGTTTCTAGTCCTGCACCATGACTGTGGAATTTATATTTTTTAGGTATTTTTTTTACTAAAAGCCCAGGCAATTCTAACCAAGTCTAGTTTGCTTGATTCTGAAAACAGCAGAAGAGGAAAGGTTCTTTTGAAATTTTTTAAAATTATTTTCAAAGACATGTTTTCATTGACTAAGTGTTAGTCTAACTTGTTTCATGTATTTCAAATAATCAAATCATGTTATAAATACTGCTGCCTCTGATAGAGACTGAAACAAATAGATCAGAAATTTCCTGAGTAAGTCAACAATTCTTCAGGAAGTTTCAGTTGAAGAGATCTCTGGGATCCTTTCGCAAAACATGAAAAGAAAAACGTAAATCTTAAAATATTTCAGAGACTAAAAGTAGTGGAATGGTGGAGCAAGGGGCGCTTCCAGGCCAGGGTATGTCAGTGCTGATTCCACCGTGCCGATTCCTAATGTTGGCGACTGACACAGAGGCAAGTACTCCACAACATGCACGTGTGTTCAAATGCTTACTGGTGAAATGAGGGAGTGCTCACACTTACTCGTCAACATCCCTCACATACAGCTGAATTCAGAGTGTTTCAAATTACCACAGTGACTACGGGTTCATTACAAATCAATTTAGGCCAAAAAAGCTGTTGCTCCTATGACGTCACTCTACTCTACCTCCGTCTCTGCAACCTTCCCTACTGTGGCAAACATTGAAATCATTCATGGCCAACCAAATCAGCATTCCAAACAGCTGGCTGAACAAATTCTGGTCAACTCTCTTTGTCCAGTGTTTGTTCTTGAAACATAAAGTTCACACAGTTGTTTTTATTAATATCTACCGAAATCTATAAATATCCATGTAAAAATCCTAATATCCCATGAATTCCTCGTAAGATTCCAACTTGTTTTCGTTTATCCTGTTTGTAAACACACTGAAAAACGGTCTTCCCTAGTTGCAACAGATCTAGGCCATCTGTATGTTATCTGATCAATAGCACAAGTCAACACTAATTACAACTATTAACTGGCAGCTTCACCGTCCAGCGTACTGCAGACTGCATACAGCAGAGAGATGCAGCATCAGCTACTAGGTACCGACCATATTCACTGTATACACAAATACACAAGGTACTGACCATATTCACTGTATACACAAATACACAAGGTACTGACCATATTCACTGTATACACAAATACACAAGGTACTGACATATTCACTGTATACACAAATACACAAGGTACTGACATATTCACTGTATACACAAGGTACTGACATATTCACTGTATACACAAGGTACTGACATATTCACTGTATACACAAGGTACTGACATATTCACTGTATACACAAGGTAATGACATATTCACTGTATACACAAGGTAATGACATATTCACTGTATACACAAGGTATTGACTTATTCACTGTATACACAAGGTACTGACATATTCACTGTATACACAAGGTACTGACATATTCACTGTATACACAAGGTACTGACGTATTCACTGTATACACAAGGTAATGACATATTCACTGTATACACAAGGTATTGACTTATTCACTGTATACACAAGGTACTGACATATTCACTGTATACACAAGGTACTGACATATTCACTGTATACACAAGGTACTGACATATTCACTGTATACACAAGGTACTGACATATTCACTGTATACACAAGGTATTGACATATTCACTGTATACACAAGGTACTGACATATTCACTGTATACACAAGGTACTGACCATAATTCACCATGACATACTGTCTGTATACACTGAGATGTACTGCCCATATACACCAGGAGATACTGTCCGTATACACTGAGATGTACTGCCCATATACACCACGAGATACCGTCCGTATACACTGAGATGTACTGCCCATATACACCAGGAGATATTGTCCGTATACACTGAGATGTACTGCCCATATACACCAGGAGATACCCTCCGTATACACTGAGATGTACTGCCCATATACACCAGGAGATACTGTCCGTATACACTGAGATGTACTGCCCATATACACCAGGAGATACTGTCCGTATACACTGAGATGTACTGCCCATATACACCAGGAGATACTGTCCGTATACACTGAGATGTACTGCCCATATACACCAGGAGA
Organism: Haliotis rufescens; assembly: GCF_023055435.1. Lineage (NCBI taxonomy): Eukaryota > Metazoa > Mollusca > Gastropoda > Lepetellida > Haliotidae > Haliotis > Haliotis rufescens. The sequence continues at coordinate 3,331,692 of NW_025964057.1, forward strand.
TATTGTCTGTATACACTAAGATGTACTGCCCATATACACCAGGAGTTACTGTCCATATACACTGAGATGTACTGCCCATATACACCAGGAGTTACCGTCCGTATACACTGAGATGTACTGCCCATATACACCAGGAGATACTGTCCGTATACACTGAGATGTACTGCCCATATACACCAGGAGATATTGTCCGTATACACTGAGATGTACTGCCCATATACACCAGGAGATACTGTCTGTATACACTGAGATGTACTGCCCATATACACCAGGAGATACCGTCCGTATACACTGAGATGTACTGCCCATATACACCAGGAGTTACTGTCCATATACACTGAGATGTACTGCCCATATACACCAGGAGATATTGTATATATACACTAAGATGTATCGCCCATATACACCAGGAGATACTGTCCATATACACTGAGATGTACTGCCCATATACACCATGAGATATTGTCTGTATACACTAAGATGTATTGCCCATATTCACCATGAGAAACTGTCACTAGACCCGTGAAGATTCCGGGGTAGAATAGGTGTTCAGCAACCCATGCTTGCCGTAAAAGGCGACTATGGTTGTCGTAAAAGGCAACTAACGGGATCGGGTGGTCAGGCTCACTGACTTGGTTGATGCATGTCATTGATCCCAATTGCGTGGATCGATGCTCATGATATTAATCACTGGATTGTCTGGTCCAGACTCGATTATTTACAGACGGCCGTCATATAGCTGTAATATTGCTGAGTGCGGTGTTAAACAACAAACCAACCAACCAACCGTATACACTGATATGTTATAACTGCCCATATACACCAGGTTATGCTGTCTGTATACACTGAGATGTATTGCCCAAATTCACCATGAGAAACTGTCCGTATACACTGAGATGTACTGCACATATTCACTGGGGACATCAATAGTAATATCACCTTACAGCTGTAACCCTACAAGACACGGAAGCCATCATGCCATATTAAATGTGACATGACTTATGACTTGATATCCTCAGAGACAGATCAGGAGACAAGACATATGGGTGTCGAGGACAATTTGGTCTTTGTGGAGGATTTCTCTGTGACAGATCAACCTAATAATGGGCATTTGTAGAGAAGTCCATCAGAACAGAGGATGCTGTGCATACAGCTGTCAGACACTAAAGGCTTATCAATAACCATACATACACAAGGGACCTCCAGGAACACAACACAGTCCATACACCCATACCTTATTTCTGATGTGTGTGGTTACAAATCAGAGGACATATGCAGTTGATCAATGTCAAGTTACTGCACTGCTAAAGATCATTTGACAGGGCTGGAATTACTTCTCACTCCAAAGCTCTGTTCAGATGTGTTGAGGGAATCAGAGTTCACGTTATCAGACATTCCCACCTCACAGTTTGGCAATGGCCAGACCCATCCTGTAGAGGAGTTTTAATTCCAGATTTATGCAAGGCACGTTACGAGGCAAGCTTTGATGCTGAGCACCAGTATGCCAGATCCTTCCAAGTCTCTCAACTATGTTATTTTTCAAATGCAAATCCTACTGTTCCTTGAACACCAAGCATTAATCCACACAGGAGGAACCACTCTATCTCCTTCCTATCCTCCATAATTGTTACATTGTGGACATGAAATAATCTTGATCAATCTCTGAGTATTCTCAGTTTCTGTTTTATCCTGGCAAAATATGTTTTGCTTGTTTGCTTGTTTATTTCTTGTTTAACGCCGCACTCAGCAATGTTCCAGCTATATATGTCTGGGCCAGACAATCCAGTGATTGACTTCATGAGCATCGATCCACGCAATTACGCTCTACCTATCCCACTACAGCTACCATCAGTCTCAAGACAATGTGTCTACCTATCCCACTACAGCTACCATCAGTCTCAAGACAATGTGTCTACCTATCCCACTACAGCTACCATCAGTCTCAGGCTGTATTCTAGCCAGTATGTGTCTATCTATCCCACTACAGCTACCATCAGTCTCAGACTTTATTCTAGCCAGTATGTGTCTACCTATCCCACTACAGCTACCATCAGTCTCAGACTTTATTCTAGCCAGTATGTGTCTATCTTTCCCACTACAGCTACCATCAGTCTCTGACTTTATTCTAGCCAGTATGTGTCTATCCCACTACAGCTACCATCAGTCTCAGACTTTATTCTAGCCAGTATGTGTCTACCTATCCCACTACAGCTACCATCAGTCTCAGACTGTATTCTAGCCAGTATGTGTCTATCTATCCCACTACAGCTACCATCAGTCTCAGACTTTATTCTAGCCAGTATGTGTCTACCTATCCCACTACAGCTACCATCAGTCTCAGACTTTATTCTAGCCAGTATGTGTCTACCTATCCCACTACAGCTACCATCAGTCTCAGGCTGTATTCTAGCCAGTATGTGTCTATCTATCCCACTACAGCTACCATCAGTCTCAGGCTGTATTCTAGCCAGTATGTGTCTATCTATCTCACTACAGCTACCATCAGTCTCAGACTTTATTCTAGCCAGTATGTGTCTATCCCACTACAGCTACCATCAGTCTCAGACTTTATTCTAGCCAGTATGTGTCTACCTATCCCACTACAGCTACCATCAGTCTCAGGCTGTATTCTAGCCAGTATGTGTCTATCTATCTCACTACAGCTACCATCAGTCTCAGACTTTATTCTAGCCAGTATGTGTCTATCCCACTACAGCTACCATCAGTCTCAGACTTTATTCTAGCCAGTATGTGTCTACCTATCCCACTACAGCTACCATCAGTCTCAGGCTGTATTCTAGCCAGTATGTGTCTATCTATCTCACTACAGCTACCATCAGTCTCAGGCTGTATTCTAGCCAGTATGTGTCTATCTATCCCACTACAGCTACCATCAGTCTCAGGCTGTATTCTAGCCAGTATGTGTCCATCTATCTCACTACAGCTACCATCAGTCTCAGGCTGTATTCTAGCCAGTATGTGTCTATCTATCCCACTACAGCTACCATCAGTCTCTGACTGTATTCTAGCCAGTATGTGTCTATCCCACTACAGCTACCATCAGTCTCAGACTGTATTCTAGCCAGTATGTGTCTACCTATCCCACTACAGCTACCATCAGTCTCAGGCTGTATTCTAGCCAGTATGTGTCTATCTATCCCACTACAGCTACCATCAGTCTCAGGCTGTATTCTAGCCAGTATGTGTCTATCCCACTACAGCTACCATCAGTCTCTGACTGTATTCTAGCCAGTATGTGTCTACCTATCCCACTACAGCTACCATCAGTCTCAGGCTGTATTCTAGCCAGTATGTGTCTATCTATCCCACTACAGCTACCATCAGTCTCAGACTGTATTCTAGCCAGTATGTGTCTATCTATCCCACTACAGCTACCATCAGTCTCAGACTGTATTCTAGCCAGTATGTGTCCATCTATCCCACTACAGCTACCATCAGTCTCAGACTGTATTCTAGCCAGTATGTGTCTATCTATCCCACTACAGCTACCATCAGTCTCTGACTGTATTCTAGCCAGTATGTGTCTATCCCACTACAGCTACCATCAGTCTCTGACTTTATTCTAGCCAGTATGTGTCTACCTATCCCACTACAGCTACCATCAGTCTCAGGCTGTATTCTAGCCAGTATGTGTCTATCCCACTACAGCTACCATCAGTCTCTGACTTTATTCTAGCCAGTATGTGTCTACCTATCCCACTACAGCTACCATCAGTCTCTGACTTTATTCTAGCCAGTATGTGTCTACCTATCCCACTACAGCTACCATCAGTCTCAGACTGTATTCTAGCCAGTATGTGTCTATCTATCCCACTACAGCTACCATCAGTCTCAGACTGTATTCTAGCCAGTATGTGTCCATCTATCCCACTACAGCTACCATCAGTCTCAGGCTGTATTCTAGCCAGTATGTGTCTATCTATCCCACTACAGCTACCATCAGTCTCAGACTTTATTCTAGCCAGTATGTGTCTATCTATCCCACTACAGCTACCATCAGTCTCAGACTTTATTCTAGCCAGTATGTGTCCATCTATCCCACTACAGCTACCATCAGTCTCAGGCTGTATTCTAGCCAGTATGTGTCTATCTATCTCACTACAGCTACCATCAGTCTCAGGCTGTATTCTAGCCAGTATGTGTCCATCTATCCCACTACAGCTACCATCAGTCTCAGACTGTATTCTAGCCAGTATGTGTCTATCCCACTACAGCTACCATCAGTCTCAGGCTGTATTCTAGCCAGTATGTGTCCATCTATCCCACTACAGCTACCATCAGTCTCAGACTTTATTCTAGCCAGTATGTGTCTATCTATCCCACTACAGCTACCATCAGTCTCAGACTTTATTCTAGCCAGTATGTGTCTATCCCACTACTGCCTCCCCGAGTTCCTGTTGCCCAATGCAAGTATATTACCGGCCTCTTGACTCCGACTTGTTTATCCCATTAAACACCACTGAAGGAAAAGTCATTTTGTTCATAAATCAAGACTGATTCAGAGGCAAAACATAGTTTTCCTCCATCACAGCGTTCCGGCTGCACTAGGCAAACAGGACTGACTTCACTGCCGAGACCGATGGGAGAAAATTGCATGTCAGTCCTCACTGATTTGAGCTGACTGAGATCTAACAAATATATAGAAAAGTTCTTAAACAGAATTCAATCAGGATTTTGAAATATAGTATTTGTGATTGCAATATTTTGATGTTAAACAGCTCAAAGGCAGCTTTACCATGCTTTCGTTAGAAACAATACTAATCGTGCTTACACAGTTGGCCGTGATTGAGCATTTCTTCAAGCCCATGTTATTGATGGTCCTGTCGTGGAAACAGCTGATAATGTCACTCTGACACAGCTCTGGCCACAAAAACATCACCTGTCATAAATCTTAACAAATCATCCCTGTGGTGTCCATGTTTTCAATAATGATGCTCAAACCTCGGACCAGAATGGGCCCTTTCCCTTGATAGATATTCTTCAAACTAGTTTGGATCACAACAAAATTCTTCAGTCAAACTGGCATTTTGGTTCGACCATTCGAACAACACTACAATCTGTGTTTTGCTAAACCAAAGTCGTTTGAAGTTCATTCTAAATAGGCTCATTTTGCTCAAGGAAAGAAAGGCAGTTGTCAGGCAAAGCCAGTGAAAGTAATTGGAAACACTGTACAGAGGCTGGAGATCTAACAGTGGGATGGAGGCAGGAATGGTGGAAATAGGTGAACAGACGGCCACCACAGAGGGAGGAGAACTCCAGGGCGTCATTAGCCAGGACAGGAATAAACCATGGTCGGTCGCATCAGTGTTGGGCCTAGATGTATCAGACATGTTCTGTGACATCAGGGTTGGGCCTAGATGTATCGGACATGTTCTGTGACATCAGAGTTGGGCCGAGATGTATCAGACATGTTCTGTGACATCAGGGTTGGGCCTAGATGTATCGGACATGTTCTGTGACATCAGGGTTAGGCCTAGATGTATTGGACATGTTCTGTGACATCAGAGTTGGGCCTAGATGTATCGGACATGTTCTGTGACATCAGGGTTAGGCCGAGATGTATCGGACATGTTCTGTGACATCAGGGTTGGGCCTAGATGTATCGGACATGTTCTGTGACATCAGAGTTGGGCCGAGATGTATCAGACATGTTCCGTGACATCAGGGTTGGGCCTAGATGTATCAGACATGTTCTGTGACATCAGAGTTGGGCCTAGATGTATCAGACATGTTCTGTGACATCAGAGTTGGGCCCAGATGTACAGGACAAATTCTATCACATCATCTTCAGGACACACTGTAGCTAACAAAAAATTATGACCACAGTTCTGTTAACCAAACAATTAACAAAAATTAACTTAAAAATCTTAGAACAGTTGTGTTGTTTTTTTTAAAAAAGTATCCAAGGGAAAGCTGACAGAATAACACTTAAGCCATGAAGAGCGGATGACCTGTACTAAGTCTCAGTACCGTATATGACCGAGTATAAGCCGAATTTTGAGGACCAGAAAAAAGATTCTGTAGAAAGGGGTCGGCTTATCCACGGGATACACTTTCATGATAGTATTTTTCAGATCGTGATCTGTCAGAAACATCGCCTGAATGACTGTCCGATAGATTACAACTTCCCGAAAGTTTGGAAGTTGCCACGACTAGAGCCATTATTGTTATAAATTATCAAGAAAGTTATTATTATACACCAATGTTGTCATTATTAAAAAAATGTGATGCATGTTACTACTTCCGATAATAAGTTTTCAATTGAATGTTCAAAGTTTTTCGTTCTTCATAAACTCCACAATCTTTACATGTAACAATATATGTAATTCACAGCTATAATATATAATCCCTAGATGAAATCGCCAATAGCTATTACGTACATTTTGCAAAGTTCATAAATTGATAGTGAACAAGCTTATCTGCGGGTCATATCATTTTCTTTCGTATTTCAATGGTCAAGTTAACACCTCGGCTTATCTATGGGGTCGGCTTATCCGCGGTCATATACGGTAACCTACAAATGCTTGATACTTTCTTCAGGCTATGACCTTGACAATGACCTTGACGCTTGACATGATATATGAATATATCCAAACAATTCCCTCGGGACACAACAAACACAAACATGAGATCCCTGACACGTGGTTGCACAGATGTGGTTTTCAAAGCCTGCCAGAACTTTAAAATGTTTACATTCACACCAAAACATAGCAGTCTACAGCAACATGACCAGAATCTCTCTTCCATCACCAGCGCCATGATTGTATTGACAAGCGTAGTATTTGTGCTTCTATTGGTTCTGCAGTACTAATATTAATCAATTTAATTATACAGTAATCAGTCCACTAGCACAGCCCCTAGTCCAAACCTTCAGGCCTCGGGGGAGAGACTCGAAGTCCGAGTCAGGCAGCGATAACACAACATTATTCCACACTCACATTAAATGTTGAACAAAGTCACAAAAAAACTTAATTTTAATCTCGAGTTATTGCATTATCAACACCACAGATAAATCCTCAATGCTGATTATTGGCGAAGACTTACAGTTCTTCCGCCGACCACTTTAGGAATTACGAGTTTATTGATGAGTCCGCCCCCATGGGACAAGCTGTTGATCAGGAGGCTACCTGTCTGGCTGCGGAATAGTATTGATATTACCCTTCCAATTATCGATAATCCATGGTAATTTCATACAGGGTCTATGTTTATCCCACAGGTGGCTCCCCCTATGAACATGAACAATATATCAATCTCTGAGATTGTATATAATCACATTCCTTAAGCCATCTCACAAAACAGACTTGGCAGCCATGGCTCTGACTATGTGCGAGTCCAACATGGCTTACATCAGAAACTGAAGTAAGGGCTATCACGTACTGATAACAGATGGCTTCTGGTTCTTTTCAATAACTGATGTACCTTTCAGCCAGTTCCTGCACACTCAGCCGAGGAGCGAGACGATGCTGTAACAGGGCACAGCTGTGATCATGGCCGACCTTCAAGAGTGCACTTACCATACACTGGGACTCTCAAACACACAGCTGGGGAATCAGGACACGTATCACACCTGTGTCAAGGGATAACTAGAAAGGGGACTATGTGGACACAATGGACGCCAGGTGTTTGTGGATTAAGCCTGTGGGGACTACAGGACATGAGAAATGTTCCGATGACGTTGTCCGTCTAAAGCTGTCAGGATCAGATTGTTTTGCAGAGAGACTTGACTGAACATTTACCATCACTCTGAAAGCGGTAATCATGATATCAACCACTGATTTGCCAGGCCCAAACTCAGACTATTTACAGGCTGTCTTCATCCAGCTGGAACATTGCTGACTTCAGCAGGAACCCACATTCACTCACTCCCTCACTCACACATGACATGTCTCAATGAGGATCAGGTGGTTACAGTGTGCTGAGTGTGAAATCATACACCAAAAGTATGGCCCCGTGAAGATCCGGGGTAGAATAGGTCTTCAGCAACTCATGCTTTCCATAAAAGGTGACTATGCTTGTCATAAGTGGGGATTAATGGGATCGGGTGGTCACACTCACTGATTTGGTTAATACATGTGATCGTATCCCAATCGCGTAGATCGATGGTCATGATGTCAATCACTGGATTGCCTGGTCCAGATTTGATTATTTACATAGAGCTGGAATATTGCTGGGTGCATCGTTAAACAACAAACATGCAAACAAACAAAAACCAAAGTATTGCTGTCAACCTATGGTAATTGTGGCCTAGTCTCCATTGTTTACAGACCACTTTAGCAGGGGTATTGCTAACAGCGGCATAAAACAACATTCATTCACATAATGGATGAGTGAGGTGCCACTATCATGACTGCAGTGATGGGTCTATGTTCAGACTTTCAACCACATGGTTACCAATAGCAACACTGGATACTACAGAGCAAAGTTACCAAAACATGTTCAGTTGTCATGTGAACTACAGCACATTTGATAAGCACAGGACTAATGTCTGAAGCAAACAGTGAAGGAAGCGCTTCTCTGTTATGGAAACCTCTCAAGCGACACTAAACAGAACAGGTTCCTTAACTCGGCACATTGTTTAACACATCAGTATCACTGCACTCCAGTTGATACACTGTCAATATTTCCCCACCACTTGGATGTTACGGCACTTAACTCCCATCACCATACCACTTAACAGAAAAGATGGCAACCCACTTTCTGATTGGACAATATGCTGTCATTTGCTCCCTTACTGCTCAACAAGCTGTCATCCTCTGCTCTCATTGGTCAGAGGAGATGTCCAATCAGTGACAAGCTGACTGCTGTGTCTGATGTGTACTATATCACTGTCAGGTTTCTCCATCTCCTCCTGTGCTGTGTCAGTGTATCACATCCCAGCATCTCAAGATAGCACCCCGCCTGGCATTAATTGCCCAGGTCATTCCTAATAGCATGTACACAGATGGAAGATAAAAAATGTAAACCCTTTAGAATTGTTCATATTAACAAATTTACATGTTTACAACAAGCAGATATGAGACATAATTACAGCTTTTTGTAATACATGATAAAGCAAATTATATATCGAGTCTATATTCATTGCATGGCAAGGACAGTTAATGAAATGTCAAATTGGGATACATTCTCAAGTTAATATACAACATCCTTTCTGTAATCCGAAATGACTATTCAAGTAAAGACGTAAAACAGATCTACAACTCCAGATGGATGAACCATGTCTTTAAAAAGCACATTGAAAGTTTGTATTTGGATGACTTCCGGCAAGCTCCCCCTTCATCCCTGATACGCCTTCTAAAGGAAGTACTATGGCACTGCTTCCCTGCCCCTCAAGTAGACTCACTTCAACCATCTACAGCCAGACAACAAGGCAGTAAAACTTCTAAATTTAACACTCAGAAATAGTAATTACTCTGATATTGATCTTTGCACACAAATGCTTCTGGCTTAGTCAGCATCTGCATCATTGCTTGTCTGAGAAGTACAAATTACACAAAGGTTTTCACTTTCTTAAACGACACAAAAGCTCTTTTTGTAAGTCCACATTTGTTAGCACTTAATGGCTTTGACAACGGATTAATTTGTTACATTCTTTTAAAACTTGTCCTGCTGAAAGAATTATTTTGTTACCCTCTGTTCAAACAAAGAATAGTTCCATTGCACCTATCAGCTTGGCCTGCTACACTGACTACACTGACAAATCTTCTTTGGATATAAGTGAGTGAGTGAGTGTCACAGTTTTACGCCGCTTTTAGCAATATTCCAGCAATATCACGGCAGGGGACACCAGAAATGGGCTTCACACATTGAACCCATGAGGGGAATCGAACCCGGGTCTTTGACGTGACGAGCAAACACTTTAACCACTAGGCTACCCGACCAGCCGCTTTGGATATGAAATACAATGCCAGACATAGGGAATGGACACAGTCTTGATGACAGCAAGATACAGGTGGCCTGTGATATGCAAGACACGAGTGACAGGAGCATGACACAAGCCTATATGACAAACTGCTCGTATCATTTCCTCGAATCCGATGGGAAAATGTCATCTTGAGGCCGCCATCAAAACATTTTCAGACATGTTCATACGAAGTTGTAACGATCTCTCACCATATGTGATCAAAAATGTCAAAAAATATGTAAACTGTACTAAATACAAACCACACTTATTGTCAGTGCATTAGGGGATCTAACTGAAATACCAAGTGGTGTCAAACTCACACACTCACTCAACTTTAGTTTCTGTAGAAAAGTCACAGTGACTCCCTCAGACAGGCATGTCAAACCTCCAACACAAAATTCAATATGTAACAAATTATTTTTTATTTTTAGTTTTACGCCAGCTGGGTTTATGGTAAAACATATTTAGTGCACTCTCCAGCTCTCCCCTACATCCTTGGAGATGCTATTACCAGAACAATACTGTTGCATCTGGCTCCCTGGCTCGTTAACTCTGCCAGGTAAGTTCAGGTAATCATTGAGGTGCAATACAACACAGGTAGTAAGCTCAATATCATCGATCCCTCCCCACCTCTTTGGTAACTGTGTCTTCACAAAAAACATCCATCTTGTTCTAAATGATATGAATCCAAACAAGCCAGTCAGGGAGGGAGATGGATCGGCCGGTTATTTCAGTATCCAGCTCAAAGAGCACTTGTTATTCTATACAGTGTATGGCAAACTGATCACCAAAGAACAGGATGCTAATGGTAGTGGTGTTTCATAAGCTGGCACACAGAAAGAAGCCCAGCACACCATGAGCAGCTGTCTGTGTTTGTCATGCTGAGAACTCACAGTGCTTCCACTGCAGAGAGATCTAGGTCACTCAAACAATATAAGAATGACACTTCTTTTCTGAGAAATATGGATCACATGGCTCTCCTTCTGATTCCGGTCCCAACATTTTGAAAGGTGATGGATTACTTGACCTCTAAGTATTTACATGTACCTATGTTCATAGCTTCACTAAACTGGAATCTCTCAGGTTTAACCATGGTGATGTACTGGGTCTGAACCTAGTGATTCTGTCAGTCATGATGTACTGGGGACCTAGTGATTCTGTCAGAGTGAACCACAGTCATGATGTACTGGGGACCTAGTGATTCTGTCAGAGTGAACCACAGTCATGATGTACTGGGAACCAAGGGATTCTGTCAGAGTCATGATGTACTGGGGACCTAGTGATTCTGTCAGAGTCATGATGTACTGGGGACCCAGTGATTCTGTCAGAGTCTGATGTACTGGGTCTGAACCTAGTGATTCTGTCAGTCATGATGTACTGGGTCTGAACCTAAAGTTTCTGTCAGAGTCATGATGTACTGGGAACCAAGTGATTCTGTCAGAGTCATGATGTACTGGGAACCTAGTGATTCTGTCAGAGTGGTGATGTACTGGGGACCTAGTGATTCTGTCAGAGTCATGATGTACTGGGAACCAAGTGATTCTGTCAGAGTCATGATGTACTGGGAACCACATGATTCTGTCAGAGTCATGATGTACTGGGAACCAAGTGATTCTGTCAGAATCATGATGTTTTGGGAACCAAGTGATTCTGTCAGAGTCATGATGTATTGGGGACCTAGTGATTCTGTCAGAGTGAACCACAGTCATGATGTACTGGGAACCAAGGGATTCTGTCAGAGTCATGGTGTACTGGGGACCTAGTGATTGTGTCAGAGTCATGATGTACTGGGGACCTAGTGATTCTGTCAGAGTCATGATGTACTGGGGACCAAGTGATTCTGTCAGAGTCATGATGAACTGGGGACCAAGTGATTCTGTCAGAGTCATGATGTACTGGGGACCTAGTGATTCTGTCAGAGTCATTTTGTACTGGGAACCTATTGATTCTGTAAGAGTCATGATGTACTGGGGACCTAGTGATTCTGTCAGAGTCATGATGTGCTGGGGACCAAGTGATTCTGTCAGACTGATGATGTACTGGGAACCTAGTGATTCTGTAAGAGTCATGATGTACTTGGAACCTAGTGATTCTGTCAGAGTCATGATGTACTGGGAACCAAGTGATTCTGTCAGAGTCATGATGTACTGGGGACCTAGTGATTCTGTCAGAGTCATGATGTACTGGGAACCTATTGATTCTGTAAGAGTGGTGATGTACTGGGGACCTAGTGATTCTGTCAGAGTCATGATGTACTGGGAACCAAGTGATTCTGTCAGAGTCATGATGTACTGGGGACCTAGTGATTCTGTCAGAGTCATGATGTACTGGGAACCTATTGATTCTGTAAGAGTGGTGATGTACTGGGGACCTAGTGATTCTGTCAGAGTCATGATGTACTGGGGACCTAGTGATTCTGCCAGAGTCATGATGTACTGGGAACCTAGTGATTCTGTCAGAGTCATGGTGTACTGGGAACCAAGTGATTCTGTCAGAGTCATGATGTTCTGGGGACCTAGTGATTCTGTCAGAGTCATGATGAACTGGGGACCTAGTGATTGTGTCAGAGTCATGATGTACTGGGGACCAAGTGATTCTGTCAGAGTCATGATGTACTGGGAACCTATTGATTCTGTAAGAGTCATGATGTACTTGGAACCTAGTGATTCTGTAAGAGTCATGATGTACTGGGAACCAAGTGATTCTGTCAGAGTCATGATGTACTGGGGACCTAGTGATTCTGTCAGAGTCATGATGTACTGGGAACCTATTGATTCTGTAAGAGTGGTGATGTACTGGGGACCTAGTGATTCTGTCAGAGTCATGATGTACTGGGGACCTAGTGATTCTGCCAGAGTCATGATGTACTGGGAACCAAGTGATTCTGTCAGAGTCATGGTGTACTGGGAACCAAGTGATTCTGTCAGAGTCATGATGTACTGGGGACCTAGTGATTCTGTCAGAGTCATGATGAACTGGGGACCTAGTGATTGTGTCAGAGTCATGATGTGCTGGGGACCAAGTGATTCTGTCAGAGTCATTTTGTACTGGGAACCTATTGATTCTGTAAGAGTCATGATGTACTGGGAACCTAGTGAATCTGTCAGAGTCATGATGTACTGGGAACCTAGTGATTCTGTCAGAGTCATGGTGTACTGGGAACCAAGTGATTATGTCAGAGTCATGATGTACTGGGAACCTAGAGATTCTGTCAGAGTCATTGTGTACTGGGAACCAAGTGATTCTGTCAGAGTCATGATGTACTGGGGACCTAGTGATTGTGTCAGAGTCATGATGTACTGGGGACCTAGTGATTATGTCAGAGTCATGATGTACTGGGGACCAAGTGATTCTGTCAGAGTCATGATGTACTGGGGACCAAGTGATTGTGTCAGAGTCATGATGTGCTGGGGACCTAGTGATTCTGTCAGAGTCATGATGTACTGGGGACCAAGTGATTGTGTCAGAGTCATGATGTGCTGGGGACCTAGTGATTCTGTCAGAGTCATGATGTACTGGGGACCTAGTGATTCTCTCAGGATGAACCACGGTCATGACATACTGGGGACTGAGTGACTCAGCACCAGAAAGACCACAGAGGATTTGATTATGAAAAATTCCCATCAAAGCTATAGGACTCAATGGCTATGATGCATTATAAACTTCTAAAGCCAGAAAATCAACACTTTAGAAAAAATGTGGACCAGGAGGATCTGAGCTTGAATGAACTCCTTAGCTGATTTTCATCTCAGGGTTTTGTTGGCCACTGGAAGTCTAGGAATTGATTTTCTACATCCAACATGTATACAGCTGAAGGAAATATGTATCTGATGAAAGAACTCCGAGAAGAAAGGAGTCTCTGGACACTCGCTGGTCTCTGCTCAATAGGAGGCTGCGAACTTCATCGAACTCAACTGCTTACAGAGATCTTTATATACCACTTTCTGTTGATCAGATCACAGGTTGACTATAAAATAAACTGCATGGAGATTCTGATTGGCATCTTGAAGTTGGCAGGACATGAAGACACCCTGATAATGGGCAAACAGTCGCCATTAAACTTCATAGGAAGCAATAAAGAAGTTGTTATCCGTGAAGAGCTTCATGTCCTCACTGGGGATGGGTTTGACTGGGATTCATCTCAGTCTCCTGACAATGTGAGGACAGTGTCAGTTGAATATCACATTACGTATTATGTGCTACATAGACATAAAATGTCTTTGGGGAATAATACCCTACTTTACCCTGGGAATTCAGGCTATATCAGTTTAGTATTCAACATCGGTGAATATTTCATCAAATTGGAACAACGTAATATAATATGTAACATGTACACAATTGTGTTCCCTAGGAATATCGGTTTCATATCCCACATGGTGTTAGACATGAATAAAAATATACCAGGATGTAATACAACAAATATACACCAGTATTCTTGGGATATATCAGTTCATATCCCACAAGGTGTGAATCAAAAGTGCTCTTGGACAAGGCTGCTTGTTGTCAGGCACTACCATGCCCTGTGTTGGTTGTCAGGCACCATCATACCCTGTGTTGGTTGTCAGGCACCATCATGCCCTGTGTTGGTTGTCAGGCACCATCATGCCCTGTGTTGGTTGTCAGGCACCATCATGCCGTGTGTAGGTTGTCAGGCACCATCATGCCCTGCGTAGGTTGTCAGGCACCATCATGCCCTGTGTTGGTTGTCAGGCACCATCATGCCCTGTGTTGGTTGTCAGGCACCATCATGCCCTGTGTTGGTTGTCAGGCACCATCATGCCCTGTGTTGGTTGTCAGGCACCATCATGCCGTGTGTAGGTTGTCAGGCACCATCATGCCCTGCGTAGGTTGTCAGGCACCATCATGCCCTGTGAAGGTTGTCAGGCACCATCATGCCCAATGTTGGTTGTCAGGCACCATCATGCCCTGTGTTGGTTGTCAGGCACCATCATGCCCTGTGTTGGTTGTCAGGCACCATCATGCCCTGTGTAGGTTGTCAGGCACCATCATGCCCTGTGTTGGTTGTCAGGCACCATCATGCCCTGTGTTGGTTGTCAGGCACCATCATGCCCTGTGTAGGTTGTCAGGCACCATCATGCCCTGTGTTGGTTGTCAGGCACCATCATGCCCTGTGTTGGTTGTCAGGCACCATCATGCCCTGTGTTGGTTGTCAGGCACCATCATGCCCTGTGTTGGTTGTCAGGCACCATCATGCCCTGTGTAGGTTGTCAGGCACCATCATGCCCTGTGTTGGTTGTCATGCACCATCATGCCCTGTGTTGGTTGTCATGCACCATCATGCCCTGTGTAGGTTGTCATGCACCATCATGCCCTGTGTAGGTTGTCATGCACCATCATGCCCTGTGGTGTTGGTTGTCAGTCTCCCCATACCCAGGGTTCCAACATGCCTTTCAATATTGCATTTTTGTTCACAAATATATACCATACTATTGTTTGCAAGGAAAGTTTATTTTCCTTCAGAGAAGGAAGTATCTAGAGAACTGACCGTTGTCTTATCTGTGAAACCTACTGCTAAAAACATGAAATTTACTAAAACTATTTCTGATTTGTGGGTATAAGGCCCACATACTGTTATATCTATTTCAAAGTGTGTATTAGCTTCTTAAGAATGAGTGAGTTTAATAACAGCCAGGGAAAGCCAAGGACACCATGACTGTTGATGCCTATGTAGGGAGAGTCAAACCCTGTTCTTACTGACCAACACACCACCCACTGGGCTAACCGATGCCTCCTAACAATGGCACTTGAGTGTGGTTCCAGCCCTGCACTGTGTATCCTGCTACAACGTGGTACCTGTTCTGTGGATCAGTCTGTCACCAGATAAGAGTCCAGGCTGACAGTCATGTCAATGTATTACTCAGATACACCACTGAGTTTCATAAGGAAGTGTGTTTAATATCCAATACACCTTCCTATATCTTTAGTACTATTTATTTCCTACCTGTATACATACATATACACCTATCATATCTGAGGATAAACCACAAAAGGGTGTTATTTTTACTCAATGCCACTGTACATACAGACAGAAAGTATGTTAAACTCATTTAGATAAATGAACTTTCCAGCCAGTCTCCCTCACTTCCTTGGAGAAGCTATTACTAGAACAATACTGTTGTAAAAATACACATATTCTCAAGCTTTGACCTCTTGGCCTTCATCAGACACACTCGTCTGGTTGAGTACTACATTATTTGAGATGCTTTCATTGTTGCACCAACTGAATGAAGTCATAGCTACCTCAAATAATGTAATGCTCAACCAGACGAGTGTGTCTGTTGAAGGCAGGGAGGCCAAACATTGAGACTGTATATTCATGTATGTATTTGAGTTCTCCTAAGGTAATGAACACAAAACATTTCTCCTCATTTATCCTATCTCTTATGGCTTATCATCGTGTACACCTTCTACTGTCATTCATCTTGAGATTCACAAAACAAAGTTACATTTTAAAAATATACAAACGTCTAAGAAACAAGACTGAGTGTTAGCCTGTTCCGTGGTAGTTGAACTGGCAATCCACATGAACACAAAACATCCGACTCCTGCCACAAAAACTCTGATTTCTGACAGAGGAAACAACCTGCAGGCAAGAGCCAATTTATAGATAAAACCCAATCTTCATCTTCTCAAATTAAAGGTCATTTTCACAGATTCTACTATCTTTGTCCAATCTTATAGCCACTGCTAGGGGAAATGTGCCCCTGGCAATACCGTTAGATTGGAAGAACTTCATTGATTTCCATGTTTAAAGCAGCTGAGGGACGTTAAGAGTGTAGGTTCCGTGTGTGCTGCAGCACCATCCATCGCAACGTAGACCCAGGGATAGAGTACAGGGATCAATCAATACACAATATTGACTGTGGTCACAAACAAGCGCTGCTGACTGAACACAACAAACCATTCTTACCACCAGATGGAGCTGTGAGAATGGAAACACCTATTACCAATTACAGATAAGCTTCAGTATGCCGCCTTAACGGGTTTGTTCCTGTGAACTAATTGTTGCACTTCGAAACACAAACAGCCATCCCCTTCTACAGGGCCTTCCACCCATCCCCTTCTACAGGGCCTTCCACCCATCCACTTCTACAGGGCCTTCCACCCATCCCCTTCTACAGGGCCTTCCAGGCATCCCCTTCTACACGGCCTTCCAGGCATCCCCTTCTACATGACCTTCCACCCATCCCCTTCTACAGAGCCTTCCACCAATCCCCTTCTACACGGCCTTCCAGCCATCCCCTTCTACAGGGCCTTTCACCAATCCCCTTCTACACGGCCTTCCAGCCATCCCCTTCTACAGGGCCTTCCACCAATCCCCTTCTACACGGCCTTCCAGCCATCCCCTTCTACTGGGCCTTCCAGGCATCCCCTTCTACAGGGCCTTCCAGCCATCCCCTTCTACAGGGCCTTCCAGCCATCCCCTTCTACAGGCCCTTCCAGCCATCCCCTTCTACACGGCCTTCCACCCATCCCCTTCTACAGGGCCTTCCAGCCATCCCCTTCTACATGACCTTCCAGCCATCCCCTTCTACAGGGCCTTCCAGCCATCCCCTTCTACAGGGCCTTCCAGCCATCCCCTTCTACAGGGCCTTCCAGCCATCCCCTTCTACACGGCCTTCCAGCCATCCCCTTCTACAGGGCCTTCCAGCCATCCCCTTCTACACGGCCTTCCAGCCATCCCCTTCTACACGGCCTTCCAGCCATCCCCTTCTACAGGGCCTTCCAGCCATCCCCTTCTACATGACCTTCCAGCCATCCCCTTCTACAGGGCCTTCCAGCCATCCCCTTCTACATGACCTTCCAGCCATCCCCTTCTACACGGCCTTCCAGCCATCCCCTTCTACAGGGCCTTCCAGCCATCCCCTTCTACAGGGCCTTCCAACCATCCCCTTCTACATGACCTTCCAGCCATCCCCTTCTACAGGGCCTTCCAGCCATCCCCTTCTACAGGGCCTTCCACCCAACCACTTCTACACGGCCTTCCACCCATCCCCTTCTACATGGCCTTCCACCCAACCACTTCTACAGGGCCTTCCACCCATCCCCTTCTACACAGCCTTCCAGCTGAACAGGTGGAGGCTAGACTAGAACTTCCTCTCATACTTTGGTCATGACAAAAGACATGTTTGAGTTTGCTTATGTTTTGTCTTAAAAAGCAAACAATGGAATATTTTGGGTGTACAAAACACAGACGATATTCTCTAATATGACTTTCTATTTGCTATTTGTAAAGTGGTCACTCCGGGACCACCGCTGGTACAGTGGCCACTCTGGGACCACCGCTGGTACAGTGGCTGGTACGGTGGTCACTGTGGGAACCCCATTGGTACGGTGGTCACTATTGGACGCCGTTGGTACAGTGGCCACTCTGGGACCCCTGTTGGTACAGAGGCCACAATGGGACCCCTGTTGGTACAGTGGCCACTCTGGGACCCCTGTTGGTACAGTGGCCACTCTAGGACCCCTGTTGGTACAGTGGCCACTCTGGGACCCCTGTTGGTACAGTGGCCACTCTAGGACCCCTGTTGGTACAGTGGCCACAATGGGACCCCTGTTGGTACATGGGTCACACTGGGACCCCTGTTGGTACAGTGGCCACTCTAGGACCCCTGTTGGTACAGTGGCCACTCTGGGACCCCCCTTGGTACAGTGGCCACTCTGGGACCCCTGTTGGTACAGTGGCCACTCTGGGACCCCCCTTGGTACAGTGGCCACTCTGGGACCCCTGTTGGTACAGTGGCCACTCTGGGACCCCCCTTGGTACAGTGGCCACTCTGGGACCCCTGTTGGTACAGTGGCCACTCTAGGACCCCTGTTGATACAGTGGCCACTCTAGGACCCCTGTTGGTACAGTGGCCACAATGGGACCCCCCTTGGTACAGTGGCCACTCTGGGACCTCTCTTGGGACAGTGGCCACTCTAGGATCCCTGTTGATACAGTGGCCACTCTGGGACCCCCGTTCGTACAGTGGTCAGACATTTAGAACAACCTTAAGAGTCTTTCTCGTAACGAATAGTGCACACAACTTCCAAGTTCACCCAATCATCAACAATCATATTGGAATGTAAACCTGGGACATTCAGCACAAAGTTCTAAGTTTTTCTCACAATGAATATCATTCACATTTCTGGGTAGCTACGAGGTATTTGCAGGGCTAGCAGAAAAAAGTCCCACTTGCCCTGTGGGATTGTTTGTTTTTTTAGTTAATTTCCATCGGTGAAATAGCTGGAATAGTACTGACTGCGGCACTAGACACCATTCAGTCACACACACAGATATCATCAACATGAACATACTGGAGGAAGTTAAGCAAACTTTCTTCTACAGATGGATAAGCATCAGTCAGCTTTTGCATCATTCACTGAACATTACGTGATGAGCGAACTTTTTAACCACTAGGCTACCCGACCGTCCCAGATCACAGAGGACTTCCAAGCATATACATACATTGTTGTTCATAACAAGGGTGCTTACAGAGTGACCCCGACCCCATCAGAGCGATATTTGTTTATTGATTGGCATGTTATCCAAGCTGGAGTCAAACTTGCCTGATCTCTGCTGAATGGAACCATTGATGTGTGAAGCATCCGTCCTTAACACGACATGATATTCAGAACAGCCCCACTCACAGATCCTAACGTTTATACCTTTCATATCCCACAAGTAATCTCATTGGGTTAGTTCAGCATTTCAGTCAAATCTGCAAATCCTGGCAATTGAAGGTTTCCATGGAAATCGTGCAAATCCACAGCCATAGAATCGCAAGTCCTGTTCGATATGGACAGAGAAATTGCTCGTAAATCATAGACACAAATAGATCTGTTTATGAATACAGATCTATTACATACCAACCTGAAGTATTTACTGTGAGTCCAGAAGTGGAGGAGCAAGCACTGGCGCTTGGCTTCTGGTGCTGCTATTACACTACATTAGATATCGTTCACAGAAACCCTCCTTAATATTCCTGTATACTGAAAATGAATACAGGATCATTTCAGTAATTGAATATTTGATTCCTAACATGTTATTTATTCCCTCAAAGTCTCTCAAACTGTACAAGAAACTTACCAAGTAAATGTACGGTTTTCGACCAATCTGTTTAACGCATCTTTTTTTTATTGATATGCCAAACCTGCAGGGTGCAACATTGTTTAAAGTTTAGCTTTTTAAGGACACTTAAGTCATAACAATAACACAAGGAAAACGACATTCAGAATTTCAAACCATTTTTGATCAATCTTTTCTGTCCTTTAATGTTGATAAGGCAAAGGCATAAAACAAGGAAACCTATGGTATGGCCTACCCTTCAGTGGAGGGAGACAGCTACTATTCAGCCCTGCTCTTATTGATTAAAACATTGAGTTTGTAGATGGAATTGGCCAGGATTCCATTATACAGGTTGGTGGGGAAATCAAGAGGCCAGCGCCAGTAGGTCAGTCCAGGGTCCTGCTGGTCTTCCAACAGTGTATCGCCATCAATATCATACGGGGGGGGGGGGGCCCTCTCACTGACCTGGTGCAGGACTGAGTGGGTTTCACCATCAGTATCACACGGGGTCCTCTCACTGACCTGGTGCAGGACTGAGAGGGTTTCACCATCAGTATCACACGGGGCCCTCTCACTGACCTGGTGCAGGACTGAGTGGGTTTCACCATCAGGATCAACAGGGCCTCACTGACCTGGGTGCAGGACTGAGTGGGTTTCACCATCAGTATCACACGGGGCCCTCTCACTGACCTGGTGCAGGACTGAGTGGGTTTCACCATCAGTATCACACGGGGCCCTCTCACTGACCTGGTGCAGGAATGAGTGGGTTTCACCATCAGTATCACACGGGGCCCTCTCACTGACCTGAGTCCAGGACTGAGTGGGTTTCACCATCAGTATCAACAGGGCCTCACTGACCTGGGTGCAGGACTGAGTGGGTTTCACCATCAGTATCACACGGGGCCCTCTCACTGACCTGGTGCAGGACTGAGTGGGTTTCACCATCAGTATCAACAGGGCCTCACTGACCTGGGTGCAGGACTGAGTGGGTTTCACCATCAGTATCACACGGGGCCCTCTCACTGACCTGGGTGCAGGACTGAGTGGGTTTCACCATCAGTATCACACGGGGCCCTCTCACTGACCTGAGTCCAGGACTGAGTGGGTTTCACCATCAGTATCACACGGGGCCCTCTCACTGACCTGGTGCAGGACTGAGTGGGTTTCACCATCAGTATCAACAGGGCCTCACTGACCTGGGTGCAGGACTGAGTGGTTTTCACCATCAGTATCACACGGGGCCCTCCCACTACTTGGTGCAGGACTGAGTGGGTTTCACCTACAGATGCAAACAAGGCCTCACTGACCTGGGTGCAGCACTGAGTGGGTTTCACAATTATTAATTTGCCCGTCATCATGTTCATGTCAAAATATGCAGCAAGAGAATGTTGTTTCATCTTGACACTGTAACCATCAGAAGAATCTGACTTTTGTATGAGACCTGAGTACGGGACTGAGTGGGTTTCACCAACAGGAGCAAACAAGGCCCTCGCAATGACCTGAGTGCAGGACTGAGTGGATTTCACCAACAGGAGCAAACAAGGCCCTCACAATGACCTGAGTACAGGACTGAGTGGGTTTCACCAACAGGAGCAAACAAGGCCCTCACAATGACCTGGGTGCATTGAACACATAGACCAGCGTCCCCCTACGGCCCAATTGCCTCTTCAGTCAGTAACTACTGGACAACCCATAACACATCCAATCTTGACATAACACAGCCTGGCAATGAGATCAGCTACAGGGGTTAACATGTTCTCGTGGGAGAAATGGCTGATGCAGCAGGAAGTTCAAATAATTCATGGAGACAGACAACAAGCAATACAGAGTCCCTGAGGTGCATCATGGGTTGGAAACAAGACAGAAGAATGTCAACTGAGGTCTGGCAACTGGTGCTGCAGTACAACAGTCTGAAGTCTGAGTCTAGAAAATGTCATTTAGGTGAGTGAGTGAATGTTGTTCATTGCTGTAGTTCTGGCAATCATGTCCAGCAAATTAAAACTCAGGGTTGATAGCATGAGCAAGTGTTAAAATAGTCCGGGTATGGTTATTCGTTTGTTTGTTTGTTTGTTTGTTGTTGCACTGTGCAATATTCCAGCCATATGACAGCGGTCTGTAAATAATCAAGTCTGGACCAGACAATCCAGTGATTGACATCATGAGCATCGATCTACACAATTGGGATACGATGACATGCATCAACCAAGTCAGCGAGCCTGACCACCCAATCCTGTTTGTCACCTCTTACGACAAGCATAGTCGCCTTTTACAGCAAACATGGCAGTATGGTTAAACACATGCAGTCAGGTCACTGCGATCACAATGTCCCACATCCGTCAGTCAGTCTTACAGATATCAGGGGCTTGGGTCCTACCCAGATCCCTCATCCACACAAGATCTTTCCAGCAAGTCCATCTCTTCCAGAAACCTCTAATGACAGTGATGCTCCAAAGTTCAGCTGGGCTGTATGATGACCAGTCATATGAGAGGATCTAGTGGAGCTAGTGGAGCCATCAGCCATAAACACAGCCCCAGCCAGAGCCTCTTTCAAACAATAGCATTACTCACTGCCTAACTGAGACTTTCCTGTCAACTTACATCCACCAATAACTACAAGCCTAATTAAACAGACAGAGAAGTGTCTCAGCTTCACCCCGGGGACACATCACAATGTCTAGACCCACACTGGTGCCGTGTTCCTGAATGTCAACCCACACTGGTGTCGTGTTCCTGAATGTCGACCCACACTGGTGTCTTGTTCCTGAATGTCGACCCATACTGGTGTCGTGTTCCTGAATGTCCACCCACACTGGTGTCCTGTTCCTGAATGTCAACCCACACTGGTGATGTGTTCCTGAATGTCGACCCACACTGGTGATGTGTTCCTGAATGTCGACCCACACTGGTGTCCTGTTCCTGAATGTCGACCCACACTGGTGTCGTGTTCCTGAATGTCTACCCACACTGGTGTCGTGTTCCTGAATGTCGACCCACACTGGTGTCGTGTTCCTGAATGTCGACCCACATTGGTGTCGTGCTCCTGAATGTCTACCCACACTGGTGTCGTGTTCCTGAATGTCTAGACCCACACTGGTGTCGTGTTCCTGAATGTCTACCCACACTGGTGTCGTGTTCCTGAATGTGGACCCACACCGGTGTCGTGTTCCTGAATGTCTACCCACACTGGTGTCCTGTTCCTGAATGTCTAGACCCACACTGGTGGTGTGTTCCTGAATGTCGACCCATACTGGTGTTGTGTTCCTGAATGTCGACCCACACTGGTGTCCTGTTCCTGAATGTCGACCCACACTGGTGTCGTGTTCCTGAATGTCTACCCACACTGGTGTCGTGTTCCTGAATGTCTAGACCCACACTGGTGTCGTGTTCCTGAATGTCTACCCACACTGGTGTCGTGTTCCTGAATGTGGACCCACACCGGTGTCGTGTTCCTGAATGTCTACCCACACTGGTGTCCTGTTCCTGAATGTCTAGACCCACACTGGTGGTGTGTTCCTGAATGTCGACCCATACTGGTGTTGTGTTCCTGAATGTCGACCCACACTGGTGTCCTGTTCCTGAATGTCAACCCACACTGGTGTCGTGTTCCTGAATGTCCACCCACACTGGTGTCGTGTTCCTGAATGTCAACCCACACTGGTGTCGTGTTCCTGAATGTCGACCCACACTGGTGTCGTGTTCCTGAATGTCAACCCACACTGGTGTCGTGTTCCTGAATGTCGACCCACACTGGTGATGTGTTCCTAAATGTCAACCCACACTGCTGATGTGTTCCTGAATGTCTAGACCCACACTGGTGATGTGTTCCTGAATGTCGACCCACACTGGTGATGTGTTCCTAAATGTCAACCCACACTGCTGATGTGTTCCTGAATGTCTAGACCCACACTGGTGATGTGTTCCTGAATGTTGACCCACACTGGTGATGTGTTCCTAAATGTCAACCCACACTGGTGGTGTGTTCCTGAATGTCGACCCACACTGGTGGTGTGTTCCTGAATGTCGACCCACACTGGTGATGTGTTCCTGAATGTCGACCCACACTGGTGATGTGTTCCTGAATGTCGACCCACACTGGTGATGTGTTCCTGAATGTCGACCCACACTGGTGTCCTGTTCCTGAATGTCTAGACCCACACTGGTGGTGTGTTCCTGAATGTCGACCCACACTGGTGATGTGTTCCTGAATGTCGACCCACACTGGTGATGTGTTCCTAAATGTCAACCCACACTGGTGATGTGTTCCTAAATGTCGACCCACACTGGTGGTGTGTTCCTGAATGTCCACCCACACTGGTGTCGTGCTCCTGAATGTCTACCCACACTGGTGGTGTGTTCCTGAATGTCGACCCACACTGGTGATGTGTTCCTGAATGTCGACCCACACTGGTGTCGTGTTCCTGAATGTCTAGACCCACACTGGTGATGTGTTCCTGAATGTCAACCCACACTGGTGTCGTGTTCCTGAATGTCAACCCACACTGGTGATGTGTTCCTGAATGTCAACCTGCACTGGGGATGTGTTCCTGAATGTCGACCCACACTGGTGTCATGTTCCTGAATGTCGACCTTCGTCAATTTCCAGATCCACACTGGTAATGTGTTCCTAAATGTTGAGCTTCGTCAATGTCTAGACCCACACTGGTGATATGTTCCTGAATGTCGAGCTTCGTCCACCTTTAATGTCATCTCTTACAGAACACCTTACATAACATCAAGATCACCCAACTGAGGAACTCTCAGGTTTGAACCTGGTGCAGACAGATCATGCTTCACGGTCAACAGGAACCTTTCTACAATTCTTCAGCAGCTTCTTGACCTGAACAAGCTGAGTGTGAAGATGCTCCTAGTATCAAATTCTACAAGAATGGGTTTCCAACTAGGGGCCTGAACCTGGGGCTTGAACCCATGAAGCAGGAGCACCAACCAAGCACAACATCACAAGCCCCAGAACAGATAAACTCAGTGAGCAGCTGGTGAGTGAAGGTCCCATATTCCAACTTCAAAATGGCCAACAACATTTTAATAATCTGAACATCACAAACCGGTGCTGGCTGATAGGGTATGATGACGCACAATCATTAACAATCTTTAAATTTTTTTTAAAGATTTACATTTGAAAATTTCACACATTGCATTTACTGATATAATGCCCTCACTGTAGCTTAGTCAGGTGAGCTAAAAAGACACATAAATATCAACTGTACAACTTACAAAACAGATTCTCAGAACAACAATCAAATCTCACAAAACAGTTTTACAACCCATAACACATATTCAGAGAAAACAGCATATTGAACAACCTATACAAATCACACGTTATCTCAGAAGTGTTTTGTATGTTTAACGGACAAATAATCCATTGGAGAGACGACAAGATCACTGGGATAGGAGGCCGCATCGTGGCTGTGTCCAAAACACGTACTGACCACCAGGCCACAATCACCCATGGTATAACAATAGGAGACAGGACATATACACAATACACCATCAGCGCCAACTTGATTAATGGATATGTGCACTAATCAATACCAGATAGGGAAAAACAGCCAACAAACATGTTATTTGAACAACGTTATTTAATGAAACTAACTGAATCCTATTCTGTTCTATTGATGGGTCTTATAAATTGTTATTGACCGCCAGGGAAGTGGCTGCATCCTGTTGACAATGATGATCCTTCCATAGGAACTTGTTGCCGTGGGAACAATAAACTGCAATATAACCCTTAATGTGATGCTATTTTCTAAATTGAAAAGTAGAGATGTCTGTCTGCACTGACTGTTGTAGCTGGTAGATTTGTACACAGAGTTACGATGGTTGAACTATTAACAATGTTGTAGCTGGTAGATTTGTACACAGAGTTACGATGGTCGTACTATCAACAATGTTGTAGCTGGTAGATTTGTACACAGAGTTACGATGGTTGAACTATTAACAATGTTGTAGCTGGTAGATTTGTACACAGAGTTACGATGGTCGTACTATCAACAATGTTGTAGCTGGTAGATTTGTACACAGAGTTACGATGGTCGTACTATCAACAATGTTGTAGCTGGTAGATTTGTACACAGAGTTACGATGGTCGTACTATCAACAATGTTGTAGCTGGTAGATTTGTACACAGAGTTACGATGGTTGAACTATCAACAATGTTGTAGATGATAGATTTGTACACAGAGTTATGATGGTCGTACTATCAACAATGTTGTAGCTGGTAGATTTGTACACAGAGTTACGATGGTCGTACTATCAACAATGTTGTAGCTGGTAGATTTGTACACAGAGTTACGATGGTTGAACTATCAACAATGTTGTAGATGATAGATTTGTACACAGAGTTATGATGGTCGTACTATCAACAATGTTGTAGCTGGTAGATTTGTACACAGAGTTACGATGGTTGAACTATTAACAATGTTGTAGCTGGTAGATTTGTACACAGAGTTACGATGGTCGTACTATCAACAATGTTGTAGCTGGTAGATTTGTACACAGAGTTACGATGGTCGTACTATCAACAATGTTGTAGCTGGTAGATTTGTACACAGAGTTACGATGGTTGAACTATCAACAATGTTGTAGCTGGTAGATTTGTACACAGAGTTACGATGGTTGAACTATCAACAATGTTGTAGATGATAGATTTGTACACAGAGTTATGATGGTCGTACTATCAACAATGTTGTAGCTGGTAGATTTGTACACAGAGTTACGATGGTCGTACTATCAACAATGTTGTAGCTGGTAGATTTGTACACAGAGTTACGATGGTTGAACTATCAACAATGTTGTAGATGATAGATTTGTACACAGAGTTATGATGGTCGTACTATCAACAATGTTGTAGCTGGTAGATTTGTACACAGAGTTACGATGGTCGGTATTCAACAATGTTGTAGATGATAGATTTGTACACAGAGTTATGATGGTCGTACTATCAACAATGTTGTAGCTGGTAGATTTGTACACAGAGTTACGATGGTCGTACTATCAACAATGTTGTAGCTGGTAGATTTGTACACAGAGTTACGATGGTTGAACTATCAACAATGTTGTAGATGATAGATTTGTACACAGAGTTACGATGGTTGAACTATCAACAATGTTGTAGATGATAGATTTGTACACAGAGTTACGATGGTCGTACTATCAACAATGTTGTAGCTGGTAGATTTGTACACAGAGTTACGATGGTTGAACTATCAACAATGTTGTAGATGATAGATTTGTACACAGAGTTATGATGGTCGTACTATCAACAATGTTGTAGCTGGTAGATTTGTACACAGAGTTACGATGGTTGAACTATCAACAATGTTGTAGATGATAGATTTGTACACAGAGTTATGATGGTCGTACTATCAACAATGTTGTAGCTGGTAGATTTGTACACAGAGTTACGATGGTCGTATTCAACAATGTTGTAGATGATAGATTTGTACACAGAGTTACGATGGTCGTACTATCAACAATGTTGTAGCTGGTAGATTTGTACACAGAGTTACGATGGTCGTACTATCAACAATGTTGTAGCTGGAAGATTTGTACACAGTTACAAGTGAAGTCTGGCTATGTTAACAAGTTGTTGAAGTGTTGCCGTGTTTACATGTCAGTAAAGTGTGGCCGTGTTTACATGTTGGGGAAGTGGCTGAAACTGCCAGCCACGAGGATAGCAGGAAACACACACAGCGTAATCGCACGTGGAATCATGAAACATCCGACTTACCTGAGCATATTCTTTCTCCAATTTGGACCGCTGTAGACTGAACGACCTGGAAAAGACAAAAACAAAGAATTGAATTATGTTGGAACTAATGAGCAGATGATGAGATGGCTGCAAGAAGTTGTGAATGAACTTACAGATTAGCTGAGCCAGTTAATGTTTGACACACTTTCTCCTGGTAATTAGTGGCTAATGTCATCACTTCCATTAATGCCCTACTTATCTGAATACCATATCACGCTGACACTCAAAGGTTCTTCAAAGTGGTGGGAGTCTTATACTGCTGTCATGCAGCATGGCTGCAGATCCATGGATGAGTCTGGATCATACGACATATTTGACCTCTCATGTCAACCTTTTTCAACATGCATATACTGATTTTCATTAAGTTGTATTAACTTGTTCCTTTACACATGTCAACATAAGGTGATTCTCAGAGTGACTGGGTCTCTTACTGAGTAATGTCCCTTTCCATTTACCCTTTCCTGAGTTATCTCCCCTTTATCAGCCGCAGTCATGTGTCCATCTTATATTTCAATAAGGTATTGCTTTCCCCTTTGAAGCATCCCCTCACTTTGGAGGTACTTCCTTCCCCTCTGAAGAATCCCCTCACTTTAGAGGTATTGCCTTCCCCTTGAGGTATCCCCTCACTTTGGAGGTATTGCCTTCCCCTCTGTGGTATCCCCTCACTTTGGAGGTATTGCCAACTCACTCAGTCTCTCCCCAAGCCTGGATCAATGTCAAAGACTGCCTGGCAATATCACTGCTGACTTTGTGTTTGTTCTAGTGATGAGATGGGGACCTGAGGAGGATTATATAATCCAATAGTCCCCTTCTCCTGCACTGGGCTCCCTGCTAATGGAACAAGGGAACGGCGCAGATTCACAGGCTTTCCTTGAAATGTCAGACCAGTAACACAACTCCCAGCACAGCCTGCTGTAATTCTCCAATGTCTTTGCAGAAAATTGAATTTGGAAAGATTTTTTTCACAAAATTGTTTTTTACTGCAAAAACGTGATTTTCCTTAACAAAATTTGCTAATTGGAGCCTCAGCAATGAAATTCATGAAAATTTAGTGCCATGCTGTGAAATGTCAATTAATCTTCTCATGATAATTTAATGTCGGATCACACAACATGACGATCTGCTGTGCCGCATCTTTGATTGACAGCCTCGCCACTACCAACAATATTTTCAGTGTGGATCATCATTATCAAAAAATCAAATCTGTCTAATCAGAGCATGAATAATGTTTCTTGGCTGATTAACTTGACGGCAACATTAGTTTTGTCATTGTAGCTGGTATATAATCAAGTCTGGACCAGACAAACATGTGGTTCATATCGTGAACTAACTAGGAATCAACAGACAACCTTACTCCCTGTACAAAGGACAACACACAGGCTGTCTCCTTGTACAAAGGACAACACACTGGCTGTCTCCCTGTACAAAGGACAACACACTGGCTGTCTCCCTGTACAAAGGACAACTCACAGGCTGTCTCCCTGTACAAAGGACAACACACTGGCTGTCTCCCTGTACAAAGGACAACACACAGGCTGTCTCCTTGTACAAAGGACAACACACTGGCTGTCTCCCTGTACAAAGGACAACACACTGGCTGTCTCCCTGTACAAAGGACAACACACAGACTGTCTCCCTGTACAAAGGACAACACACTGGCTGTCTCCCTGTACAAAGGACAACACACAGGCTGTCTCCCTGTACAAAGGACAACTCACTGACTGTCTCCCTGTACAAAGGACAACACACAGGCTGTCTCCCTGTACAAAGGACAACACACAGGCTGTCTCCCTGTACAAAGGACAACACACTGGCTGTCTCCCTGTACAAAGGACAACACACAGGCTGTCTCCCTGTACAAAGGACAACACACTGGCTGTCTCCCTGTACAAAGGACAACACACAGGCTGTCTCCCTGTACAAAGGACAACACACAGGCTGTCTCCCTGTACAAAGGACAACACACTGGCTGTCTCCCTGTACAAAGGACAACACACAGCATGTCTCCCTGTACAAAGGACAACACACTGATGGTCTCCCTGTACAAAGGACAACACACAGGCTGTCTCCCTGTACAAAGGACAACACACTGGCTGTCTCCCTGTATGCACCAACGACAGAGTGCCAGGGCCTTTGCTCCACATTCTCACACCACTTATAGAATTATGTAACCTAATACAACAGTCATTTCAGGCAACACTACAGAAAGTGGCTCCCTTTTTTATTCTCTAAATAGTAATTGTAGCCACACTTTAGAATGTGAGCCCGTCACCGTCCCTCCCAGCTGAACATGTGCACTCTATTTCCTCCGATATTTCCTGGCAGATTATATGTCAATATGAGTTAATAGGATCAACTACTTAGGCCTTACTGATCGTGGACGTTCTAAATACGGAGCTGGTTTGGTATGGTCTGTAAATACTCTATACATTTCAGTGTTAAAACAGAGCCACATCATGTGGAAGTTGATCCTCTCAGGATGAGTGAGTGAGGGAGTATGGTTTCACACGGCTTTTAGCCAGCAATAGTCCAGCAATATTGCGGCAGGGAACACCAGAAATGGGTTTCACACATTGTACCCATGTGGGAATCGAATCCGGGTCTACGGTGTGAGGAGCGACAGCTTTAACCACTAGGCTACCCGACCACACACTCTCGGGATGAGGATAGCCCTGCGGTAAGTGTATTTACCTGGTGAACAAATCATGTCAGAACAGTGTCCAAAATAACTGCCTCCCCGCCTCCCCATGGTCGGGTAACTTTTCTGTTGGGCTGAATGAAATGTTTCCTCCCCTGCTTGACTTTGTGGTAGATTATATTTGACTACTTACATATTCAGTGTTATTATAACTCCTTGTAGATTCAAAGCAATTTTTTGCATTTTTTTCAGCTGAATCAAGACACGCTTTGTCTCTTATTTTTTTGTGTTTTTTCAATATTGGTAATGTCTGAATGGCGGCAGGTAACTTTGAAGACTGGCAGGCAACACTTATGGGTCACCTGCCCGACTGTCTTGTAGGGGTTTTCAAACACTGGATCAGAATGAGACTACTGTTGGGAATACTGAACAGCGTAGTGTTTGTCATGTATATGGTGCAATATCACTTCTGTTACAATGTTTCCAGTTTTTGAGGTTTAAGGAGGCTGTGTTTACCCAGGAGCCCAGGGGGAGCCCAGGTGATCACACTTCCGGGTACTAGACTGTCTGCGTACGTCCTGTATAGTGCTTATCACATGTTCCTGGTTCCGTCTGTTTGTACATGAAGGCTTTTGATTGGCACTTCATTTTGGAATTTGCATTTTTTTCAAATATTAGGTCAACATGGCCAGTATCAGTGTCATTTCAGTAAATAAATTGTAAGAAATTCCACGACATTTAATTGGCTAACCAAGAAATGTTTGTGTGTTTATGTTAGCAGTAGCCAGACAAGGAGGAGGCTCCGCCCACTAGCAGACTACTGTTTCCTGATTGGCTGATAATCAAATTACTGGGGCTTGCGTTGCATTATTGCTCTGAATGATGACACTGATTTCATACTGTTGACTTCAGTTTTTTATTTTGTTTATGAATAAATGCTGTGAGTTAATAATTGTTCATTTTATTTATTTGTAAGAACTGACCAATATGTTTTGGCTACATGGATGCACAATGCACATGTTTATACTTCTGTAAATGAAAAAAACTATTGAAGCAAATTCTTAAGTAAATGTCCTTCATCAAGTTCCAAAACCTAAACGCCACAGTAAATCAATAAACATGAAGTTGAAATCCAAAGGTCAATCTTGGCTTCATTGAGATTAGTTGCAAAATATGAAAATAGAATTACAAAAATACATCTTTTCAAAGAGATATTTCTTTGAATAATAAACAAAGATGAACTTTCCTTTTTGTAGTCTACTTTGCGAGATAATGTCGGCTCTTTGATTGTTTTCCATCTTTGTGAGTTTAGGGGTTGGGTGCAATCATACAAATCAATTTTCTCAAAAACATCAAAACTGTGTAAATAAAACAAACACCAGAAACATGTTCCCCTGAGATAAAGCAGATCACAATGGCCGACAACATGTCAGGTTTCAATCCAAGTGCTGTATGATTCTACGCAGAGCCAAGAATAGTGTGGAAGTAGAACAGTTACGCAAGTTGAAAGGTCGTCACTACCTGCCAGAGAGATCAAATTAGAAACCCAAGAATGTGTGAGGCAAAAACCAGATGGGAGAAATAGGCAGGTGAGAGCGTATCAAGGTAGTAGTATACAGCTTATAGCATAGAGAGAAGGATTACAGCTCATACAGCATGTGATAACAGTCAATAGGCAGGTGAGAGCGTATCAAGGTAGTAGTATACAGCTTATAGCATAGAAAGAAGGATAACAGCGTCATACAGCATGTGATAACAGTCAATAGGCACTAAAACTATCCAGACAAAATGTAAATGTAAATGTCCACAGTCATGAAGAAAAATTATTTCAATACATCCTGTCAAATAATGAAGCAGTCAATATCAACTGCATTTGTTTCCACATCTATAATTTCAAACAATAAATACCCCCTCATAATCAACCGTTGACATTTTATGTATAAAAATATGTAATATTGATTATTTTGTTTTTGTATGTGTCTACAGGAATGTAAATTATGTTTGTCTGTATATATGTATATATAAATCATAATGTCTTGTCTTTTAAAATTGCATCTGTCCCGTAATGGAACGTTTCTGCAATAAATATTATCTTATCTTATTATCTTATCTAGGCAGGTGAGAGCGTATCAAGGTAGTAGTATACAGCTTATAGCATAGAGAGAAGGATTACAGCGTCATACAGCATGTGATAACAGTCAATAGGCAGGTGAGAGAGTATCAAGGTAGTAGTATACAGCTTATAGCATAGAGAGAAGGATTACAGCTCATACAGCATGTGATAACAGTTTGGACGGAGATTGAAGATTTGCACTGTGGGGAAATAATGTAAAATTAACAGATGCATTTCTGGTTGTATTAAAAGCTAATATGTGTTTAAAATTACCAATTTATTTTGTTTTGAAAAAACACACTGACATCCTCAATACTATTGGTGTATCTAGACTTGCTTATTATCAAGATGCACCAACCGGAATGACACGGTGGTCCTTCAGTACATCCCTTGAGCAAGGCTAGACAGCAAGCAATAACACACAGCATCACATCGCACTCTCTCACAATCAATGACTGACAAGCATAGACACAATATAATATTTACTGACAGCAGCAACTTAGTGTTTGAGCACACACATATTAAAAAACGGCATCACCTTCTACGGGAATGTGTAAGTTAAGATGCCAACCTTTATACCCTATTATGCCAGACATTTATGAATGATTGAAACAAACCGCATGATAAGCAATCTTGTGATAATTACTGTCAAACACTGTTCCATTAGCATACACTAGGAGTGGGGAATAACTATAGGGTGCACACCATGACCATATTTCACTGGCACTTGACAGCCACCTCACCCAACTGCTGATGTAATACACAGACAACAGTCAGGAGGGGAAGGCCAGGTCATAGTTATACACCGGGTGGGATATATAACACGAGGTTGTACAAAAACAATACACAGAAATGTTGATGGTTTGGGGTCATTTCTTTATTAACTGACCCCTAAAAGAATTCTGAAAATACCTGGACATGAAGACTTTTGGGACCATGGGGGTTTGGGTTGGGTGGTTAGGATTTGGCCCAGGTTCCATCATCCCACCATGGGTATTTTGAACCTTGTTTTTATTTTGGACAATGTAAATATATATGAAAAAAAAGCAATCTATGATAACAGAAATAAGAAAGAGGTTGATGTTTTATCAATTCTTTTAGACCAACCATGAAAAAAGAATAATGAAAAAAATCTGTGAACCCCAAAAAATAAATAAGTGGCCTTACGGTGAAGTACATTGTCTCAGTCAGTTGCTGCCACCTCATGCAGCTCTAGACATCCTCTGCCAACAATGTGCCACTTAGGACCTAGTTTCTAATCAACTTTTTATATAGGCTGCCAGGTATATCGAGACAGTGTATATACAATGTATTAGCAGGGGGAGGACATCGGCTGGGCAAGGGGGGTGGGGCACAGGCCACATGCAGCTCTAGCAGTAAAACCATTAACTGGGGCATACGCAACTTTATCACCCTCCCATTCCATAGAAAACACTCAGTCAGGGCTCCACGGGTGAAAATCAACTGTCAACATGTGATTGATTTTAACCACACCTGCAGACATCAACACTCAAGGAGGTGGACTTGGCTTATCAAAAACTAATTCATAACCCTTCTTTCATCTGCTGTGATGGTATCATTAGGCTAGACATCACTGTCAGGGATGATCTCCATCTCTTGTAGATGGCCATATTGACCGGTGTATACAGGATATATGGAGCACCATTCTTAGAGGGCGTCATGTAGACTACTGTATCAACTCAATATAAGACTACATCAGTCAGTGTAGACTTGCACAAGTCTCTAAGGCAATAATTATAATTTAAAAAATATTTTCTAGATTATGTAAATAATAAGAACAAGTTGTCCCTATAAGAGGCTGGAGTCCTTAGATACTGTCCACATATCTAGACTTGCCTATTAGGAGGATAGAATTACTACACATCCATGGACTTTTCTTTCAGTACAACCTTGGAGCAAGGCAACAGTCAATATAATAGAATGCATTGTTTTTTAGATCAGGAGTATCAGTGAGTGAGTATGGCTTTACGCCGCCTTTAGCAATATTCCAGCAATATCATGGCGGGGGACACCAGAAATGGGCTTCACATATTGTACCCATGTCAGGAATTGACCCCGGGTCTTCGGCATAATGAGTGAACGCCTTAGCCACTAGGTTCCCCGACTGCCTTCTCGAGCATCAGACTAGAGTGACATGACATGTTTCTTGTCCAGTAGGAGCTTCATGCACCTGGTGTCAGTTAATGCACTACAACGACACCGGCAGTTCGAACACCCTCGATTACCCCGATTACCCCCGCCCTTTCTCCACAACACTGGGGTACACAGTAGACTCTAGTTCTGTTATATCACAGGGACACATACCGGGAATCTGAATGAATTAATGTCCTGACAAGGTCAATATAATTTACTCATGAGAATAATCCTTAACGAGTGTTGAATTGTTGTTGTGTTTACCAACCAGGATAACATGAAGTCCTGTTTGTAAACATGGCGAATAAAACCATTACCTCATAAAGGTCAGCATACAGAGGTCAAGAGTTTGTCCTTGACCTTGGCTCAGTCTAACAAAGGTATCAGAAGTAATAATATATGCATTGGGTCATCAATCATGAGTGAGAGTGGCAGAGAGTTACGACAGTAACAGACACACAGCCTTTCATCACAGTAGCTAGATAATACTACAGTTCAATTCTGGCCAACGGAGGGCGGTCGGGTAGCCTAGTGGTTAAAGCGTTCGCTCGTCACGCCGAAGACCCGGGTTCGATTCCCGACATGGGTACAATGCGTGAAGCCCATTTCTCGTGTCCCCCGCCGTGATATTGCTGGAATATTGCTAAAAGCGGCGTAAAACCATACTCACTCACTCTGACCAACGGACCAATTATTGCAGCACCTAAAGGACAGTTGTAACCAATTAGCTGAACTCTTATTACTAAAATAGTATTTGCATAATGTAACTTGTTAATGATTCAAGAAGTTTCTTACAATCACTAAATTTTGAATCAATTGTTTACTCTTCTGAAGCTAAGTAAGTCTGTCATTCTTCATATGAACTTAATTTATTGTATGCTGTCAATCAACACTATTTCTCAGTTTAATCAGGGGTTGGTGATGGGGATGACATGCCTCAATCATGTCACCAAGCATGACCACCCGATCCCGTTAGTCGCCTCTTACGACAAGCACTGCCGCCTCAAACAACAAGCATAGTCGCCTCTTACGACAAGCACTGTCGCGTCAAACAACAAGCATAGTCGTCTCTTACGACAAGCATGGGTTGCTGAAGGACTATTCTTACCCGCAACTTCACGGTCAACAGCGGATGTGATATAACTGGAATATGCTGACTGCCTCATAAAGCAGCCCACTCACTCACTCACTCACTCACTCACTCACATTGCAGAAATATGCTGACTTCCTCATAAAGCAGCTCACTCACTCACTCACTCACATTGCTGGAATATTACCGCCTGCCTCCTAAATCCCCTCACTCACTCTGGTGATCCTAGTCTGAATTGCATCAATCAGTTATTATTGTTCCCTGTTCTCACTCCAATCAGAAAGCCATCTACATCTCTGAAAACTCTCCTGTCTCAGGAGGTAGCATCTTCCTCAGCTCCAGCAGTTGGCCATGACACCTAATTTCAGCCCTACTAGAACAAGAAATATTAACATGCTAACAACTGGATTAGGTAGGATTACTTCATCTGGGTCGTCTTTCTCTCCACTCAGACGTCTGCCGTCATCTCTGGGATCTTCTTCCCAGGCATTCAGTCATGTCTCCACAGCCACACTCTCCTACTGTTTCACCAGCCTCCATCAGGGAATTGAACAAGCAGACAAAACATCATTGTCCGTGAAATCTATGTTGGAATTGTATTGAGTATTAGGATGATTTCCGGGAGATGCATTGTGGTTCCCTGTGAGCAGATCAGCAGTCTATAGTCAGCAATGTTACAGTTATATCAAAGCAGCCTATAGTCAGCAATGTTACAGTTATATTACAGCAGCCTATAGTCAGCAATGTTACAGTTATATCAAAGCAGCCTATAGTCAGCAATGTTACAGTTATATTACAGCAGCCTATAGTCAGCAATGTTACAGTTATATCATGGCAGCCTATAGTTAGCAATTTTACAGTTATATTACAGCAGCCTATAGTCAGCAATGTTACAGTTATATTACAGCAGCCTATAGTCAGCAATGTTACAGTTATATTACAGCAGCCTATAGTCAGCAATGTTACAGTTATATTACAGCAGCCTATAGTCAGCAATGTTACAGTTATATTACAGCAGCCTATAGTCAGCAATGTTACAGTTATATTACGGCAGCCTATAGTCAGCAATATTACAGTTATATCACGGCAGCCTATAGTCAGCAATGTTACAGTTATATCACGGCAGCCTATAGTCAGCAATGTTACAGTTATATTACAGCAGCCTATAGTCAGCAATATTACAGTTATATCACGGCAGCCTATAGTTAGCAATTTTACAGGTATATCACCTGTAGCCTATAGTCAGCAATGTTACAGTTATATTACCCGGCCTATAGTCAGCAATGTTACAGTTATATTACCGCAGCCTATAGTCAGCAATGTTACAGTTATATTACAGCAGCCTATAGTCAGCAATGTTACAGTTATATTACAGCAGCCTATAGTCAGCAATATTACAGTTATATCACGGCAGCCTATAGTCAGCAATTTTACAGGTATATCACCTGTAGCCTATAGTCAGCAATATTAGTTATATCACGGCAGGCTATAGTCACCAATGTTACTTATATCAAAGCAGCCTATAGTCAGCAATGTTACAGTTATATCACGGCAGCCTATAGTCAGCAATTTTACAGGTATATCACCTGTAGCCTATAGACAGCAATGTTACAGTTATATCACGGTAGGCTACAGTCAGCAATGTTAGTTATATCACGGCAGGCTATAGTCAACAATATTACAGTTATATCACAGCACCTATAGTCAACAATACCACGGCCACATTGCATGGGTCTGTGGGCAACAATATTAGTCATTTCACACTGGCTTATCACCAGCACAGCCACAAATTATTTTCAGTGTGAACCAACTTGTCCATTCAGACATTATTATTGTTCTCAGTCAATTGTAATTCTAACAAATCTAATTGGTCTGGCGTGAGTTTGAAATACACACTCCCCTGTCTATGCTCCCCAAGTCTGTTGATATCTGGCGTCTGTATACCATGATGTATTAAGTCAAATTATGACAGTAATAATGTTATATATACGTCGGGTGAAACCTGGCATACAATTACATGTTTCCGCTGCAGTGGTAATTCCTCAGCCCATAATGCCATACTTTGACAAGGTGACAGTTTACATGTCAAATTCAACAGTAGTTGCTGTTATGTTAGGGAAATAGTACTAGAAACATCACTGTCTCCATACATTGCAGGAGTCTTCTAGTTGTGTTATGTTATGTTAGGGAAATAGTATTAGAAACATCACTGTCTCCATACATTGCACAAGTCTTCTAGTTGTGTTATGTTAGGGAAATAGTATTTGAAACATCTCTGTCTCCATACATTGCACGGGTCTTCTAGTTGCTGTCAATCAGCTCAAAGACTACCTTTAATACACAGAGACAATATCTCAATTTCCCACAAGGCACCAATCTCATCTGGACCTATGTTAGCCTGGAACCAGACAGTCTCTGAACCCAATCACCCTTCAACACACATAAACAAAATATATCAGACACAATATCAAACAGCATATTGACCATAAACTACGAAAAAACATTGACTGACATATAACTGAAAAATCAGAATGTGATACTAAAAGTAAACAGCTCTGGAAGAAGGAATAGCTCTGAAAACTAAATAAAATCCAAATACATTTTCCCAACATATCCATTTCAAAGCCAGCCTTCAAAAATCAGATGCAACACATCAGACTCCTGTTGAATAACCAGTCAGCCATATCACACAATGCACCCCTGAGTCCCCAGCGCCACCTACGGTTCAAGGACAGCCATGCCGTTATACATCATAACTTAATGATTACTTTAGGCTTATATTGACAGATAAGCTCCCCCCCATCCCCGCCTTATCAATATGACGGGGAGTAAGGAGTTACTTCATTGGCACAATTGGGCTAAGTCCCAGGTCGATGCGACCTTGACCGGGGAGAGGCGATCTGGAAGCTGAAGTCCGATGACCTTTCTGGGAACCTCAATGCCTGAAGTAGTTAATATGGTAATACAGACAAACTGGACATGATGAATCTAATTCCTTCACTTGAAGTGTTTCCCCCCTGCCCCTGCAGCCCTGTCCCTGTGGGCAGTAGCTGTGTTGTGTTCAGGAGGGGTCACACAGTGCTAAACGTGGGCTTGTATTGTCAGTGAGAATTGCTTCAAATTGACATAATTTGATAAATATGACAACAATGATTGTAGTACAGGAAGCCCTTCTTTGGAACTACACCAAACAACAAACATGCTCCGGACTCTCCAAGCCACAAGTTCCACCAAGCCACCCCATCCTGCAGAATCGCTGGAGACATTTGCCGAATGAGTGAGTGAGTGAGTGAGTGAGTTGGTAATTCAGTCAGGGAATCAGCTGCAGTTTGTTACCATGAATCGTTTAAAGGGCATTTTTTAGAAGCTGACAGATAATAAAGTGGACACAATTCATGGATCTATACTGAAATGTCGCCATTGGAGTAAAATAAAGAAGTTGTTATCCAAAAATTGTGTCTACTTTGTCAGTTTGTTACCACATTGGGAATTGACAAACACGCACACACACTGACCACTGAGCTACCCATCAAACCCCTGAATGTGTCCAACCATCAAACCATTTAACTCATTTTCAAACTATTCCATGAATATGACCTAAATATCATCAATTCATATAAAGAACGAAATGGCCTGAACTTCATCATCCATCTACAAAATATTTCTGAATTTTTTTATCAAAACGTAATAGCATCGCTACATTTTGATCCCATGTTTCAATATCTGACACTTGAATCCCAATCCATCCTTTCCCTCATCTAACTTCTATCCATCGCTTCTATCACCGATACCCACCCAGCTGACCTCTATTCATCCGTCAACAGTTTGACCAATTTAAATCACCCATTTAAAAGAAACAAACAAAGCCCTTCATGCATACATCACCTTACAGTCAACAAATCAGTTTGTAAAAATGACAAGTAGTTTGGCCGTTCTCCAACAGGCTATCCTCAAAGCCTGTTAAATGGCCTGGCCAGACCCCTCTCAACAGCGTGATAGCATCAAACTTTTTCCGAGGGTATTAATGGTTGCCCAATTAAATCCCTGCAATTTCCTCTAATTGGTTTAAGCATGGAATTACTTGCGGCAGTGGTTTGGCACATACAGAGTTGATGGCCTGTTGGGACACGCAGCTCGCCTTCCCGCTAAGCGGCTCCGACTCCAAATGTCACATATACATGACAAAGGAGTGGCCGATTGGTCCCACACCTCTTCCTGTCCATGTCTCCTAGTCTTATGTGCAGTTGAGGGAAGCAAATGTCTTCCGCATCGACATTTGATCCACAGCTGCAAGTCTAGGAAGGTGGCATACGTGCTTGTTTCCAGATTGATGCAACACAATATCCTAACACCCTATTGTATGTAGTTGGTCATTCAACACAAGATCCTAACACCCTATTTGTTGAAAACGTTTATTGCAATGCAATATCCTAAACCCTATTTGGTGTATCCATTAACGAAACACAAGATCCTCTTCCATGTTTCTATTGATTGCAACACAAGATTTTAGCACCCAATCCATTGAAATCAATCTTGTAGCGACATTAGGATTTGGACACCATCAACCGGGCCTCAAAGTCCACTCATATTGTCTGTATAATAGTCGTCCGTCCTATCAACTGGGCAATACACCATCTACCTGGAGTGAGTGAGTGAGTTTGGTTTTACGCCACTTTTAGCAATATTCCAGTAATATCATGGTGGGGGACACCAGAAATGGGCTTCACACATTGTACCCATGTCAGGAATCGAACCCGGATCTTCGGCGTGACAAGCGAACGCTTTAACCACTAGGCTACCCGACCACTCCCCCCACCCCACCAATCCTCCTGGAGGTGTGAGTGATACATAGGTGGTACAGATACCGACCTCATTGTTACCTCCCACCAACCAGCATGGATATGGTACTGACCAAAGACCATAAACTGGGTTAACTAGGATTTGAACCCATGACTAGCGGATCCTTGCAGCAAGGGGAGACAACAAGATTCACCCCTCAACCTACTATGCTGCTCATACCAATGGGGTCTTGCGTTTATCA
Organism: Haliotis rufescens; assembly: GCF_023055435.1. Classification (NCBI taxonomy): domain Eukaryota; kingdom Metazoa; phylum Mollusca; class Gastropoda; order Lepetellida; family Haliotidae; genus Haliotis; species Haliotis rufescens. The sequence continues at coordinate 3,372,490 of NW_025964057.1, forward strand.
TTCTTCAGTGTCACTAGACTGTATATATTTCCATTCTGCCTGCATCACGTCATAATGAACATTTCTGATTTAATTAATTTCATATAAACACAAATCACAAAGTTAATAACTGATGATTAACAGTTCAGTGTGTGAAACATCAACCAGATCAAGTTTTCACTTAGCAGTTAGCAACAATCTCCACATAACACTACACGCTCCAGCAGACTTCTACGATAATAATTACAACAAAAAAATAATTCAGAATATCCCATTTCATTCCAAACTTAAATTCATCATGACTGATTAAACCATCAATTTACAAAATCCTTTACTGGCTCAAATATACGCTCAACTAACCAAAACCCTTTTACAGCAGATCACGAGAAGCTCGGCTGCCTAGCTTGTGTGAACAGCGCCAACATTGGAATGGAGTGCAGCTTTTCAAAGTAAACCATCACGGCACTACGGGGATGCAGAGGAAGAACAGCGGCCACAAGTGAGGAGATAGTTGATAGATTGAAAGTGGTCAGGGAGGCGGCCCTCCATTCTGCGCTCGAGTGCTTCTATTCTGAGACAACGCAGATTGCTGTTAGTTGTAAGAAGTACAGTGTTAGGGGGGTGAGCGGAAAAACCAGCCTTTGGTCAATTGAAGCCGACACTGAAGCGAGAAGACGGAGACTTTCCGAAGCCTGGTTATTGATTATTCCCGCCAGTGGACAAGGCTTATCCCCTAAGACTGTTTACTTTCAATATCAACCCTAACTTCTTGTTAGGAGGTGTAAATTTGATTCAGAGAAAACGGTGAACCCAGTTCACAAAGGAGTCATAAATATTTTGATATGGCCACAGATGACACAGTTCATTGTTGCAAGGATCCATTTTTTTCTCCTGGGCAGAATAAAACATGGCACAATCTTTGACCTTTAATTGATGTTGCAAGGCGTTCATACTCTTCCACAGTGAGTGAGTGAGTGAGTGAGTGAGTGAGTGAGTGAGTGAGTGAGTGAGTGAGTGAGTGAGTGAGTGAGTTAGTTAGTTTGGTTTTACGCAGCTTTTAGCAATATCCCAGCAATATCACATTGGGGACACCAGAAATTAGCTTCACACATTGTACCCATGTCGTGAATCGAACCCAGCTTTTCGGCGTGACAAGCAAATGCTTTAACCAGTAGGCTACCCGACCGCCCCTTCTTCATACACGAGACAGCAGTAGCCAGGGTTCATTCTATTCTGCCAATGTTAGGAATTGCACAATGAGTGAATGAGTTGGGTTTAATGCCGCTTTGAACAGTATTCCAGTTTTATCACGGGATGTCCTGAGTTCAGGTCTGGCATAAACAAACCAGTCATTCAATAAATCACAAACATTCACGGGTCCGCATCGGAAACAAAACCTGACCAGTTATGATGGAGGATGCACTGGTGTCAACTCAGAGTCAGACATGTCCAGGACATGTTCTCCTGCATTCGTAGAAGTGTATCGTGGGGAACATTTAAAAAACAACACACACTTTACATACAATCATGTACTGGCAATTTTGTCCATGGAGGCACATCTTATAGTCATGCCGTAATATTAAAATAAAAAACAAATTTGGAACGACTGACATGTAGGTTTCCCGTGTAGAAATTAATTGGTGACTCAGTCAGAACCTGGTGTAACCCTCAAAGCAATCACTTAGTTGTAAGTAGGTGCCAAGTGTCTACTTGCGTCTCTAGTAGCGTCCCCTCACTTCCCTGTTGGCATGGACTCATGGATAATATTACAACAATGTCCCCTCCATCTGTGGGATGCTCACTTTGTTTTCTTGAAAAGGTCTAAAAAAATGTGTGGAGGTCGGGCACGTCATTCTGGTAGGTAGTTTGGTGCCACTGATATTTGGTCTGAATTCAAGCACTTGTTTCATGTTCATTCAATGTATTCCCAATCTATACCTATACCATCCAATCATGATGTATTCCCAATCTATACCTATACCATCCAATCATGATGTATTCCCAATCTATACCTATACCATCCAATCATGATGTATTCCCAATCTATACCTATACCATCCAATCATGATGTATTCCCAATCTATACCTATACCATCCAATCCTACATTTATCCTTCTGTAATCTAATCCTTCTGCCATCCAATCCTCATGTTTTGATTCTACCATCTATTCCTTTCATCAATCAAGGAATATACATCTATTAAACTTGCCTATCAAATATTAAGTAATTATTGATGGTACATATATGTACATTATTCATAATTAAAATGATTTATTGCAACCCAATATGTCAGAAAAAATACGCAACTATATTACCAGGTGTATTATTTTAGGCCCCAGAAAATCAGTTCTGTGGTTCCAATAACATTTAATTCAAACTAGAATAGGGATGTAGTTAATTCTTGCATAACCCCTGCAACTGGTCACAAGTAATATCTCCACGGTGACAGTGGGCAAATGTGTGTTGTGTCACCATGGCAGCAGAGTCTGCCTCCTTGGTTGTCAGCAGCATTCAAATAACTGGTTCTAATTATAGCTGCAGTCTTCCAGGAATGTCATGAGCACTGGTCATCACTTTACTATAAATAGCAATAAAAGCACTTTGCCAGCACCTTTAAAGAGGACTGGTCAGGCACCCCATCACTTTACTATACAGTCACTAGCACCTCGGCAGCACCTTGAAAGAGGACTGGTCAGGCACCCCATCACTTTACTATACAGTCACTGGCACTAAAAGCACTTCGGCAGCACCTTGAAAGAGGACTGGTCAGGCACCCCATCACTTTACTATACAGTCACTGGCACTAAAAGCACTTTGGCAGCACCTTTAAAGAGGACTGGTCAGGCACCCCATCACTTTACTATATAGTCACTGGCACTAAAAGCACTTCGGCAGCACCTTGAAAGAGGACTGGTCAGGCACCCCATCACTTTACTATACATAGCAATAAAAGCACTTTGCCAACACCTTTAAAGAGGACTGGTCAGGCACCCCATCACTTTACTATACAGTCACTAGCACTAAAAGCACTTCGGCAGCACCTTGAAAGAGGACTGGTCAGGCACCCCATCACTTTCCTATACAGTCACTGGCACTAAAAGCACTTCGGCAGCACCTTTAAAGAGGACTGGTCAGGCACCCACTCACTTTACTATACATAGCAATAAAAGCACTTTGCCAGCACCTTGAAAGAGGACTGGTCAGGCACCCACTCACTTCACTATACAGTCGCTAGTACTAAAAGCACTTTGCCAGCACCTTGAAAGGGGACTGGTCAGGCACCCCATCACTTTCCTATACAGTCACTGGCACTAAAAGCACTTCGGCAGCACCTTGAAAGAGGACTGGTCAGGCACCCCATCACTTTACTATACAGTCACTGGCACTAAAAGCACTTCGGCAGCACCTTTAAAGAGGACTGGTCAGGCACCCTATCACTTTACTATACAGTCACTGGCACTAAAAGCACTTCGGCAGCACCTTGAAAGAGGACTGGTCAGGCACCCCATCACTTTACTATACATAGCAATAAAAGCACTTTGCCAACACCTTTAAAGAGGACTGGTCAGGCACCCCATCACTTTACTATACATAGCAATAAAAGCACTTCGGCAGCACCTTTAAAGAGGACTGGTCAGGCACCCACTCACTTTACTATACAGTCACTGGCACTTAAAGCACTTCGGCAGCACCTTTTAAGAGGACTGGTCAGGCAACCCATCACTTTACTATACAGTCACTGGCACTAAAAGCACTTCGGCAGCACCTTGAAAGAGGACTGGTCAGGCACCCCATCACTTTACTATACATAGCAATAAAAGCACTTCAGCAGCACCTTTAAAGAGGACTGGTCAGGCACTCCATCACTTTACTATACAGTCACTGGCACTAAGAGCACTTCGGCAGCACCTTGAAAGAGGACTGGTCAGGCACCCCATCACTTTACTATACAGTCACTGGCACTAAAAGCACTTTGCCAGCACCTTTAAAGAGGACTGGTCAGGCACCCCATCACTTTACTATACAGTCACTAGCACTAAAAGCACTTTGCCAGCACCTTTAAAGAGGACTGGTCAGGCACCCCATCACTTTACTATACAGTCACTGGCACTAAAAGCACTTTGCCAGCACCTTTAAAGAGGACTGGTCAGGCACCCCATCACTTTACTATACAGTCACTGGCACTAAAAGCACTTCGGCAGCACCTTTAAAGAGGACTGGTCAGGCACCCCATCACTTTACTATACAGTCACTGGCACTAAAAGCACTTTGCCAGCACCTTTAAAGAGGACTGGTCAGGCACCACATCACTTTACTATACAGTCACTGGCACTAAAAGCACTTCGGCAGCACCTTTAAAGAGGACTTGTCAGGCACCCCCATCACTGTATTCTACATTTCCAGTACAGAAAAAATATTCAAATAACTAAATCAATAAAATTTATTTATCATATAATAGGTAGGTTTCTCAGCAGGATAAAGCCTACGGATAAAAACTATATCTGTTGGGGTCATATGCGGATAGAGATGCATGTATCAAAGGTCAAGTAGGGACTACTTTCAGTGTTTATAAACAAACATGGCGTCGCCCTTGTCATTCAGCAATCGAGTCAGAATTAACCATCGGCAATCTGGATAAACTACAGAGATAATTGCTATCAGTATCAAAAGAACAGTCTAATATACTGAAAATCAGTCTCTAACTGTGACGTAGCTAAGGCATTTTATAAGTTTTGGCAACTTTGGAGATATAAATTTCGAAACAATTTTGCGAGAGCACTAGGCCTAGCCAAGCAGGATCAGTAGCCATATCTGTGCTTGTAGACCTTTGCGGCTTGAAACCTTTTCCACAAATTAAAATAGTTGGATTTGGCCGAAATATGTTTGAATTGTTACCTTGTTTCGTTTTGTCGCTGTGTGTACATCCGATTGCACTTCTTAACGTTATGACAGGACAGACCCACTGTGAACAACGTCTGAACGTGGCCGACTAGGGTAAGAGTAGCTTCCCTTTGACAAAGGGCAGTTACTCTAGCGGACAGACCGATGGATTGCCGCGAAATGCAAGTAAAAACAATTGTTGTTTTGCGTATATGTTGCTTCGCCATTGTATAAGAAACAGATTTCTGTTGGAACTATATTGGCTACTGTCACTGTCCGACTGACACATCACTTACCCTGTGACGTAATAAATATTAATGTGCGCATTCCAGGAAAACATGCAATGTTTAGGTAATAATTGTGAGAGAGGGAAAGCGATTTTCAAGCACAGAATTATAGAATGACATTATATGATAAAGAGGTTATCACCCTTGTGTGTTTGAGGATGGTAAATATCCTGCATAAGGAATAAACACTATGTATTTAGCTCGCCAAGGCTTGCTAAATACGATGTTTATTCCTAATGCAGGATATTTACCATCCCCAAACACACTCGCGTGATTACCTCTATTTATTTATATCAGTTTGTCCAAAAGGTTATGTTACATAATACATGCAAAATGGTGTAAAATTTCTTACAAAAACATAACAAAATGCATTTTTCTATTGAAGAAAATAACTGTCCTATATTTAAGTAAAAAAGGAATTGAAAACAATAAAATTACATGAAGTTTATGCAAGTAAATGCTCGACTACCCTCTCAATTATATTAGGTTATACATGCACTTTATGACACTGATTTTCGGGCCAGTAAACAGGTAAAATTGGACTGCTTCATGAAGCACAGTTCATGCTGCACAGTTCATGCTGCACATATGCAAATAACCAAAATATGTCATAGAAAAGCATGCAGCAAAGTCGAATCCAGTACAATTCATCGCTACCGGTATGTTAATTACTTGAATATTCTTCCTAGTTCATTGTTATCCTTTGAGATCTAAGCATGATTATTCAAGATATGGTGAAGTTGAATTAATTCACAGATTTGCATACCCACTTGCACAATTAAATTCTAATTTGTGCATATCAACCAAGAACATTCATGAATATAACTGAACAAACTTTATTGAAAACATCAGAATGTCTCTCGATTATTCCTGGTTAATTCTTGTTTAAACAAACAGCTTTATTTGGCCTTCAGGAAGTAAATGTTATCTTGAATATTTATAGATTGCTGTGAATAGCCGCAAAATTGCTGTAATATACACTCAGGTACTTGAATATTCATGGAATAACAAATTCTTCAAAAGGAGATCAACAACTTGTTGTGAACCCACACAAAAGTTTCCAAAAATTGAAATTTTATTATCATTAGAAAACCCAGTATTTCCTCATCTGCATGACGAGTGAGTTAGAGCGTGCAACACTCATACAGTCTCATATGTCTGTGATGCTGTGAGAAATATGACAAAACTGTTGGCGTTCTTTTGTATCAGACACCATATACCAAACTTCTGGAATGTTTCTTTTAGTGCTGAAATTTAAACATGGCAATGCTGAGTTCTGCAATAAACATTCAATCTATCAAACAAGTATTTATAAGTGTTTATGTACATATTAATGTAAATACATGTCGTTTTGTTGTTAAATCAAGTAACCATGGTAAGAAGAAACGGGGAGAGAGAGAGAAAAGACGCGGAGAGAGAGAAAAAGAGAAAGACATACACACACATAGAAAGAAATGGAGAGAGAAAGTAGGAGAAAGAGGCACACACGCACAGAGAAAGGAACAGAGAAAGAAACGGAGAGAGAGAGAAACGGAGAGACACAAACACAGAGAAACAGTAAATGAAAGAAATGGAGAGAGAAAGAGAGGAAAGAGAAACGGAGAGAGAAAGTTAGACACACAGAGAGAGAGAGAGAGAGAGAGAGAGAGAGAGAGAGAGAGAGAGAGAGCGAGAGAGAGAGAGAGAGAGGGGGTGTATATACAGATCAGTACATTGGTCTATACGAGGCATGTATGTACTGTCAATCAGACCAGATAATGTCAACATTCACAGACTAAATCACCACTTCAGAGAATTTGAGAAAGGATCAAAGGAACAGTCCTGATCCATGAAGTTGTCTGGCACCCTGTTACCTAGCGCTTGGGCCAAACTTTAAGTGGCAAAGATTATTGTAACATTGAGGTGTATACTCCTGGTCCGCGAGGGCCATTTGGTACTGAAACGTACGTCTACATCGTTTATACCTGTCATTGATGTCTACATTATTTCACAGATAGTGTTCATTTGTTACAAAGAAGATATACAATTATATATATACATATATATAACCACTGACAGCAAGTGATATTAACAGTCACAATGTCACACTGCTGCTCCATAACATTGCATATGCTCATCCAGGGCCAGTATGATTAATATAATATTGATGCCAATGCATTTATATTAAATGACTGACTGTAAGAGGGATGCGTGGTAAACTGCATGGCCAATTCCCAAACAGGTGCTTGCTCAAACTGTTCCTGTGAGGTGTAAATATGCACTTGAAAGTAAGATATAAACTCAGCTATTCCCACCATGAAGGTTTGAACAGTGTAGACATGCTTTGTCCACAGCGGCAGTCAATGAGATGTAGGTGTGTCTACAGGTGACAGGTGGCGGAACGTATATATACGCTCGCTGTGACGCACATCTGTCAACACTGCACCACCACAGCGCTGTGGTCCACATCATCCCAACATTGCCTATATATTATTCATATTCTTTGCCTGATTAGCGATAAGCAAGCTTTTGATAAATCAATTCCAGTAAATCAGCTTAATTGTCACTGTCACTGCTAGTTTTCTATTGAGCGTTAGATTTTTATCTCTGATCAATCGTGGCATTGCTGATGGCCCATAAGACATGTAATCGGTCTCCTGCATCCAGGATGTCAATAATTAGGTCAGTCATTCCATTGATTTATTTCACAGATGACGTCCACAATTTTGAAAAATGAAACAAAACAATATTGTGTTCAATAATGATATATTCAAACCCCTTTTAACTATGACATCAAGAGATATTTTGAGCAAAATCATTACACAGCCTCAAGTCAACAGAAAATTTCAAACTGAGACGTTATTGACATAATGCTGTACATTCAGTTGTCAGCATTCTCCAGATCTCACACATCTTAGGCCGGCACCTACAACATATTCACATCTCGTTGGACCCATGAAGATCCTGGGTTGAATAGGTCTTCAGCAACCCATGCTTCACGTAAAAGGCGACTATGCTTGTCATGAGGGGCAACTAGCGGGTTCGGCTGGTCAGATTTAGTTGACATGGTTGATGCATGTCATCGTATCCCAGTTGCTTAGATCGATGCTCATGATGTCAATCACTGGGTTGGTAGGTACAGACTCGATTATTTACAGACCGACGTCATGTAGCTGGAATATTGCTGAGTGCGGTGTTAAACAACAAACAAACATCTATTGTTTCACATGCTGCCTACTACTGTAGTCTACACCTGTTACTTTGACCTAAAACTAGAGGGATGTTCTGATATATAACCCATTAATGCCTAATGTAGGGTGCCAATCCAAACTTTCTTTTGATTGGTTGAAAAATAATTTACTCTGTGTTGAAATAAAATGTAATCAAAACACCATGTGTTAAACACTTCATGACTTATGATGCTTAGACAGAAGGCTACAACCATAACATTGCTGTCTGCAGCAAGAGACGCTCACTCACTCTCTTCCCGTTGAGTCAGGGTCAAGGGTCAAGTTGACAGCATTCAAACCCTACACCAGGAAAACTACAGTTGTGAAACTTGAAGCGTGTGGTCAAAACAAGGTCAAATCTAAAACAATCGCAAAAATTGGAACATGTAAGTTAATCCCCACTAACTACAACTGTACCAAATTTCATATATATTTAACAAAAATGGCTATAAAAAGCTTTTTAAATATGGCTCTAGTGGGTCCATATGGGTCCATGTCGAGCTTCATTGGTGGGAACAGGCATGTGGCATAAAATCAAACTCATTCACTCACTCACTCTATTCTTTGATTGTAAATAAGTCCATTTCCAGTTTCTGGAATTGTTCAACAATGAAGTTCTAATGCTTCTGAATATTGCTAACTGTGGGCTTTTAGCTGGGAGATCCCAGTACTACCAGATTATGTCTGGGTGGTCCGAAATGGTAGTTAGGTGTTTGTACACCCAGACAAAACATTGTATCACTTCAATAGTGTCTGGTTGATCAGCCCGATACACCATTCAGACCCAGCAGCTGATCACTGCTCTGTATAACGTCTATTAATAGCCACCTGTCAGTCAGTCTCACCACCTTACACTTATCATACTACGCCAGCGTAGATCACAGCTCGGACCAGGTAACCCGCATTGCCAGTACAATTCAAAACAAAGTACTTGTGCTTCAAACAGCCTGACAAGGACGGATATGGGAAGGTAAAGAAATATCATATAAGTTCCAATGTATCCCTACATAAAATATTTTTTGGATTCTTAAATAATTATATTGTTTTGATTTTCAGTTTCTCTGCAAGGACATGATGGTAAATTGTGTCATGGAAACAAAACCATTTTTGGGCCAAACCTGGCATCAACAGTTACCATGGCAACTCACAGTAACAGAACCAGGTTACAGTATAATATATATTGCTATACCAGGTTACAACACTAAGCATTGACCATCCCTCTCTCCCAGATTTTGATTCATAGGCCACAGTGATATTACTGAAATATTTTTGCCAGTCGCGTAAAACAACACCTGGAAATATTTCTGACTTCAGCCAAAAACACCATTCAACATCTCTCACTCCTGTTACAGCATAAAGTAGACAGATACACCAACATCTCTCACTCCTGTTACAGCATAAAGTAGACAGATACACCAACATCTCTCACTCCTGTTACACCATAAAGTAGACAGATACACCAACAGCACTGGTTGAACCTCACAATCAATCACAAGTTGGTTGGTTTCACAAGTAAACCAACATGCCACAGATGACAAGACTACAGTCCTGATGCTGCTGCTGCTGCTGATGATGATGATGATGATGATGATGATGATGCAATACCCTTTCCACTCCTGTAGAGCACTATGTTGCAACACAAACAACTATTTCAGCAACACCGACTCATCTAAACAATGGATAACACCAAGAACACACCCTTTGCCAGACTAAAGAAAGCTGATACATATGTAAATATTCATGTCCATCACTGTGAAATATACTGTGATACAAAGTAGGCAACATGAGAGTGGGGCATGCTGATATTGCAGTAAAACAATAGCGAGACATACCGATACGCTAAATAAGCCCTACCTCTATCTCCTCTAATTCCTTCTTGACAACACATCTACATTCTGTATCACAATGTAAACATATCACTATCCCACTCATCCAGCCCCCAGCCTACATCCCAGTCACACAGTTTCCATGTAGGTAATCAGGTGTCAAAACAAATCATTAGAAGTAAGTAGAGCCAGGTATGTGGGTCATTTGTGACCTGTATACATAACATGGCAGAGTGCAGGTTTATAACAAATGTTGCCAAACTTTCAATTAGCTGTCTTTTTCTTTCTTTTCTTTGTTGTTTAACGCCGCACTCAGCAAATAATGTAAAAAATTGAATCTGGACCAGACAATCCAGTGATTGACATCATGAGCATCGGTCTACGCAACTGGGATACGATGACATGCATAATCCAAGTCAGCGAGCCTGACCACCCGATCCCGATAGTCACCTCTTACGACAAGCATAGTCGCCTCTTACAGCAAGCATGGGTTGCTGAAGGCCTATTCTACCCTGGATCTTTACGGGTCTCAATTAGCAGCAAAAACTACTGTCTTACTGCCTTTTTTATTAAGCAGCAGTAAAACTGTTGTACTAGCTGGGGTATATCAGCTGTAACACATACATTCACTGTTGCACATAGAGTATATCAGCTGTAACACATACACTGTAGCACATAGAGTATATCAGCTGTAACACATACATACACTGTAGCACATAGTGTATATCAGCTGTAACACATACATTCACTTAGTACATAGAGTATATCAGCTGTAACACATACATACACTGTAGCACATAGTGTATATCAGCTGTAACACATACATACACTGTAGCACATAGTGTATATCAGCTGTAACACATACATTCACTTAGTACATAGAGTATATCAGCTGTAACACATACATACACTGTAGCACATAGAGTATATCAGCTGTAACACACACATACACTGTAGCACATAGAGTATATCAGCTGTAACACATACATTCACTGTAGCACATAGAGTATATCAGCTGTAACACATACATACACTGTAGCACATAGAGTATATCAGCTGTAACACATACATTCACTGTAGCACATAGAGTATATCAGCTGTAACACATACATACACTGTAGCACATAGAGTATATCAGCTGTAACACATACATTCACTTAGTACATAGAGTATATCAGCTGTAACACATACATACACTGTAGCACATAGAGTATATCAGCTGTAACACATACATTCACTGTAGCACATAGAGTATATCAGCTGTAACACATACATTCACTGTAGCACATAGAGTATATCAGCTGTAACACATACATACACTGTAGCACATAGAGTATATCAGCTGTAACACATACATACACTGTAGCACATAGAGTATATCAGCTGTAACACATACATACACTGTAGCACATAGTGTATATCAGCTGTAACACATACATTTACTTAGTACATAGAGTATATCAGCTGTAACACATACATACACTGTAGCACATAGAGTATATCAGCTGTAACACATACATACACTTAGTACATAGAGTATATCAGCTGTAACACATACATACACTGTAGCACATAGAGTATATCAGCTGTAACACATACATTCACTGTAGCACATAGAGTATATCAGCTGTAGCACAGTATATCAGCTGTAGCACATAGAGAATATCAGCTGTAACACATACATACACTGTAGCACATAGAGTATATCAGCTGTAACACATACATACACTGTAGCACATAGAGTATATCAGCTGTAACACATACATACACTGTACATTCTGTACATACACTGTAGTACTACACTGACACCCACACTCTCACAGCCCTGTATGCTGAATAGGGTTATATGAACCGTAACACACAGCATTCTGTACATAGTCTTCAGTGCAATTATTGTTGCTCAAATACCTACACCATACCTACTTTTACTCTCCCCCGATATGTCAGTATAGAATATTTACAACTGAATTTAGACCTGCAATACCATGGTCTGGTAAACATTGCACCATTATTCATTTATCTTGTTAAGTGCAACAAAACATATTTTTCTCAACAGCAGTGTCACATATCCCTCGCAACAGCTGACACACATCCGAGTTCAGGGCCCGGGGCAGGATCTGCACTCACATAAACTTTGATCCTACATTGATGTCAGTGTTCAAGATGACAGTCGATGCCTTGGGCTCCCCCTTATCACCTCCTCCCCCCCCCCCCTGCCCCTATCAGAGTAGCTTCTTACAGCATAATTTATTTGAGATTGATATCACTGAGCTCTGAAGGAGCCAGTCACTTTGAAACAAGGGATTGACATTGGGGCTTTGGAGCCAGGGATTGACATTGTGGCTTTGGAGCCAGGGATTGACATTGTGGCTTTGGAGCCAGGGATTGACATTGGGGCTTTGGAGCCAGGGATTGACATTGTGGCTTTGGAGCCAGGGATTGACATTGTGGCTTTGGAGCCAGGGATTGACATTGTGGCTTTGGAGCCAGGGATTGACATTGTGGCTTTGGAGCCAGGGATTGACATTGTGGCTTTGGAGCCAGGGATTGACATTGTGGCTTTGGAGCCAGGGATTGACATTGTGGCTTTGGAACCAGGGATTCACAGAGTGGCTTTGGAACCAGGGATGCACAGAGTGGCTTTGGAACCAGGGTTTTACAGAGTTGTCTTGGAAAAAGGGATTCACAGAGTGGCTTTGGAACTAGGGATGCACAGAGCGTTTTTGGAACCAGGGATGCACAGAGTGGCTTTGGAACCAGGGTTTTACAGAGTGGCTTTGGAACCAGGGATTCACAGGGTGGCTTTGGAACCAGGGATTGACAGAGTGGCTTTGGAACAAAGGATTCACAGAATGGCTTTGGAACCAGGGTTTTACAGAGTTGCTTTGGAACCAGGGATTCACAGGGTGGCTTTGGAACAAGGGATTCACAGAGTGGCTTTGGAACCAGGGATCCACGGATTGGCTTTGGAACCAGGGATGCACAGATCGGCTTTGGAACAAGGGACTCACAGAGTGGCTTTGGAACCAGGGATTCACAGAGTGTCTTAGGAACCAGGGATTCACAGAGTGGCTTTGGAACCAGGGATTCACAGAATGGCTTTGGAACAAGGGATTCACAGAGTGGCTTTGGAACAAGGGATGCACAGGGTTGCTTTCAAACAAGGAATGCACACGATGGTTGAAATGAAATATAAATTTAAATTGACATCCACAGTCAATAATTTAGCTGGCGTCAATAGTGTCATCACTTGTTTCTAAACATGACATTGTGAGTTCAACTCCTTGCATGGCTGTAGGCCACGTAGCACAGTGGGGAGCTTTGACTGGTGGCAGTGAAAGTATAATAGAGAGCTCAGACTATTGCTGTGAGGAGCTTGCAAAGGAACATGTCCCACTTGGGCCCCAGTGTTGCATCCCCCGGCAGCCAGCGTTATGAATGTCCCAGGGATTTATCTACGACTGCCAGGCAAATTTGGGGTAAATGGTAACTTTGTTCCAAATGGGATTTTTTATAGCTATTATTTTGAGAGGTTAAGGAGTTCACATCTCAGCACTGCATTTTAACACTGCATTCACTGCAATGATGTACAATTAAACTTCTTCCCTTTTGGGGGCTGTCATCAGAGGAATACAAGTCACCTCGACCACGCCATCACATTCATTATAATTATATTTACATGAATAGGAACTTTTCATTTCCCATTGGGGAATTTTGACTGACATATGCTTCAGACTTGGGACGGAATATCAGCCTCTGAGCAGGTGTGGTAGTCGGTCATACAGACCCTGAAACAAATATTTCCAATACAGCCCATGCAAGTCTATAATGTTTGGCAAGTCTAGATTACTGCAGTATCAGTATCTGAAAATGAGAAAAAATGGGCTCCTTTATTAGATTTTATAACTAATTCAACAACTGTTTTTTTTGTAAAATATGTTCATTTCCTAGACTAGATGTTAGTCTACAGGTGTGGGTAGATCTCTGTGTCGCTAGCTTCATCTACCACAACAACCTGCAGTGTGAGGCAGATAACAAGGAGAACAGCATCATCAGCAACGCAAACATCTACCACTGCCGACAGGAATATTCCAGCAGATTGCCTTCCGATGGGTCAACTAAATGATAACAGCATTTTTATCCGTGAATAATCACAATAAACATATTTCTGCCAGGCTGAGATAACATATATAACAACAAAAGCTTTTAGAAGCCTTTGCAGCAATTGTGTTGGGCGCACAGTGTATCAGATAGACCTGTAGTGAAGGAAACAAGACAAATCTGGAACTAGACAGATTGACCAAACACTGCTCAACTGTACAATCCCGGTGGAAATACCGCCAGACTACGATCATCAGATGACAGATCAAGGTCTACACTCATCACGTACACCAAATTAGAAATAATGAAGTAATACCATTAATCTGGGAAGAAATGTCATGATTCTCTAGTGTCTGGAATACTGACGCAGAAATACATTACTTGACATAAGACACAAGCAACTTGAATAATTCTGCCTGAAATAGTAGAGGCTGCTGTTTTTTAATGTTAAATAAAAGTTTATTTTACATCTGTAATATAGAAGCTTTTCCAGTTTTTATTCCCTCATTCCTTAACATTTATGAAAGTTTCCATGACAACCAAAGGCAAGCGCTTTACGGCACCACATACAGCAACACAACTCGCTGTGCAGTGTTGACTGTCGTAGCCCGCCACAACTCGCTGTGCAGTGTTGACTGTCGTAGCCTGCCACAACTCGCTGTGCAGTGTTGACTGTCGTAGCCTGCCACAACTCGCTGTGCAGTGTTGACTGTCGTAGCCTGCCACAACTCGCTGTGCAGTGTTGACTGTCGTAGCCCGCCACAACTCGCTGTGCAGTGTGGACTGTCGTAGCCCGCCACAACTCGCTGTGCAGTGTGGACTGTCGTAGCCCGCCACAACTCGCTGTGCAGTGTTGACTGTCGTAGCCCGCCACAACTCGCTGTGCAGTGTTGACTGTCGTAGCCCGCCACAACTCGCTGTGCAGTGTTGACTGTCGTAGCCCGCCACAACTCGCTGTGCAGTGTGGACTGTCGTAGCCGTGCAGGGATCTGTTCGCCATGGTCTCCCAATCCAGATTCGACCTGGTAATAATTTGTCTGTGAGCATCTTGCCAGTGCTGGAGACTTTCAACGTACGTCCTCCCATTACAATACAACAAATACTGAAATCCCACATCCAAATACAGATTAGTGATACGTGGAACCCCAACAACACTACTACTGTTTGATGCAGTGTCAAACCTACCTCACTCACTCACTCCACACCCCAACAACACTACTACTGTTTGGTGCAGTGTCAAACCCAACTCACTCACTCACTCCACACCCCAACAACACTACTACTGTTTGATGCAGTGTCAAACCCAACTCACTCACTCACTCACTCACTCAACACCCCAGCAACACTACTACTGTTTGATGCAGTGTCAAACCCAACTCACTCACTCACTCCACACCCCAGCAACACTACCACTGTTTGATGCAGTGTCAAACCCAACTCACTCACTCACTCCACACCCCAGCAACACTACCACTGTTTGATGCAGTGTCAAACCCAACTCACTCACTCACTCCACACCCCAGCAACACTACCACTGTTTGATGCAGTGTCAAACCCAACTCACTCACTCACTCAACACCCCAGCAACACTACCACTGTTTGATGCAGTGTCAAACCCAACTCACTCACTCACTCCACACCCCAGCAACACTACCACTGTTTGATGCAGTGTCAAACCCAACTCACTCACTCACTCCACACCCCAACAACACTACCACTGTTTGATGCAGTGTCAAACCCAACTCACTCACTCACTCCACACCCCAGCAACACTACTACTGTTTGATGCAGTGTCAAACCCAACTCACTCACTCACTCCACACCCCAGCAACACTACTACTGTTTGATGCAGTGTCAAACCCAACTCACTCACTCACTCCACACCCCAGCAACACTACCACTGTTTGATGCAGTGTCAAACCCAACTCACTCACTCACTCCACACCCCAACAACACTACCACTGTTTGATGCAGTGTCAAACCCAACTCACTCACTCACTCCACACCCCAGCAACACTTCTACTGTTTGATGCAGTGTCAAACCCAACTAACTCACTCACTCCACACCCCAGCAACACTACTACTGTTTGATGCAGTGTCAAACCCAACTCACTCACTCACTCCACACCCCAGCAACACTACTACTGTTTGATGCAGTGTCAAACCCAACTCACTCACTCACTCCACACCCCAGCAACACTACCACTGTTTGATGCAGTGTCAAACCCAACTCACTCACTCACTCCACACCCCAACAACACTACTACTGTTTGATGCAGTGTCAAACCCAACTCACTCACTCCACACCCCAGCAACACTACTACTGTTTGATGCAGTGTCAAACCCAACTAACTCACTCACTCCACACCCCAGCAACACTACTATTTGATGCAGTGTCAAACCCAACTCACTCTTTCACTCCCCACCCCAGCAGCCCCACATCCCTGTACAGGATCGCGATGCCTGGCACACAACCAGCGCCACTATGTTTGATGTTCCAGGAATACAGCCACAATCTTAGGTGTAAGCCAAAATCAATCAGCTAGCCTGAGTTGCACTAATCTGGGTCAAGTCAATTACTGGTGGACATTCCCAGCAACAGCAGCTTCCACTGTCCCGTGTTGCCTAACACAGCCAATCAGCCCGTGCCACTCCACCTCTGCAGCTGGGTAAACCACGCATAGGTACTGTTCCTGGTACTGTTCCTGGTCGTGTTCTTGGATGTGTTCCAGACATAGGTACTGTTCCTGGTACTGTTCCTGGTCGTGTTGCAGACATAGGTACTGTTCCTGGTCGTGTTGCAGACATAGGTACTGTTCCTGGTCGTGTTCCAGACATAGGTACTGTTCCTGGTCGTGTTGCAGACATAGGTACTGTTCCTGGTCGTGTTCCAGATATAGGCACTGTTCCTGGTCGTGTTCCAGATATAGGCACTGTTCCTGGTCGTGTTCCAGATGTAGGTACTGTTCCTGGTCGTGTTGCAGACCCAAACCCTGGGCTCCTATAGACATTACCTTCAGGCAAGCCTACCAAATGATTAGGTCCTATGAAAGAAACCAACTTTACTAAATGTCAGGAGGTAGGCACATGCAACACAGTTCCTGCTGTCTTCACCAAAACACCTTTAACCATTCTCAGTTGCAATACACCCTAACCCCATCAGCTGTCTGAATACACCCTAACCCCATCAGCTGTCTGAATACACCGTAACCCCATCAGCTGTTTCAATACACCCTAAACCCATCAGCAGTTTGAATACACCCTAACCCCATCAGCTGTCTGAATACACCCTAACCCCATCAGCTGTCTGAATACACCGTAACCCCATCAGCTGTTTCAATACACCCTAAACCCATCAGCAGTTTCAATACACCCTAACCTCATCAGCTGTTTGAATACACCCTAACCTCATCAGCTGAATGAATATCCCCCATCCCCATCAGCTGTTTCAATACATCCTAACCCCATCAGCAGTTTCAATACACCCTAACCTCATCAGCTGTTTGAATACATCCTAACCTCATTAGCTGAATGAATATCCCCAAACCCCATCAGCTGTTTCAATACACCCCAACCTCATCAGCAGTTTGAATACACCCTAACCCCATCAGCTGTATGAATACACCCTAACCCCATCAGCTGTCTGAATACACCCTAACCCCATCAGCAGTTTCAATACACCCTAACCCCCATCAGCAGTTTCAATACACCCTAACCCCATCAGCTGTCTGAATACACCCTAACCTCATCAGCTGTTTCAATACACCCTAAACCCATCAGCAGTTTCAATACACCCTAACCTCATCAGCTGTTTGAATACACCCTTACCTCATCAGCTGAATGAATATCCCCAAACCCCAGCAGCTGTTTCAATACACCCTAACCCCATCAGCTGTTTCAATACACCCTAACCTCATCAGCAGTTTGAATACATACTAACCCCATCAGCAGTTCAAATAATCCCTAACCTCATCAGCTGAATGAATATCCCCAAACCCCATCAGCTGTTTGAATAGACCCTAACCTCATCAGCTGAATGAATATCCCTAAACCCCATCAGCTGTTTCAATACACCCTAACCCCATCAGCAGTTTTAATGCACCCGAAACCTCATCAGGTGTTGAATACACCCTAACCTCATCAGTTGAATGAATATCCCCAAACCCCATCAGCTGTTTCAATACATCCTTACCCCATCAGCTGTTTGAAAACACCCTTACCTCATCAGCTGTTTGAATACACCCTAACCCCATCAGCTGTTTGAATACACCCTAACCTCATCAGCTGTTTCAATACACCCTAAACCCATCAGCAGTTTCAATACACCCTAACCTCATCAGCTGTTTGAATACACCCTTACCTCATCAGCTGAATGAATATCCCCAAACCCCAGCAGCTGTTTCAATACACCCTAACCCCATCAGCTGTTTCAATACACCCTAACCTCATCAGCAGTTTGAATACATACTAACCCCATCAGCAGTTCAAATAATCCCTAACCTCATCAGCTGAATGAATATCCCCAAACCCCATCAGCTGTTTGAATAGACCCTAACCACATCAGCTGAATGAATATCCCTAAACCCCATCAGCTGTTTCAATACACCCTAACCCCATCAGCAGTTTTAATGCACCCGAAACCTCATCAGGTGTTGAATACACCCTAACCTCATCAGTTGAATGAATATCCCCAAACCCCATCAGCTGTTTCAATACATCCTTACCCCATCAGCTGTTTGAAAACACCCTTACCTCATCAGCTGTTTGAATACACCCTAACCCCATCAGCTGTTTGAATACACCCTAACCCCATCAGCTGTTTGAATACACCCTAACCCCATCAGCTGATTCCAGACACAGACCTTTGTTCAAGCCATCAACCACTGGTTGATATGGGTTGTGTGATTGCTGCTGTGATATAGAGCTTGAATCGTGTTGACTCGAGAACAAATAAATAACATGATGAGGCCACATTTGGTTAGAACTGGGCCTAAACTGGGCCATCACATGGCCATCACTGGGCCAAAATTGGGTCATTAAGCAATCACTGGATCATTGCTGGAGTCCAAACTGGGCTTTCCAGGGCCATCACTGGGTCCAAACTGGGCTACCACTGGGTCCCACTCTATCCACCAAGTTGCAAGGCATCCACTAGGTCATTATTGGGCTGTGCCTACTAGTACCATCCACAAGCTTATCTATAACAAGACGAACATCCATCAGTACTGGCCCTCCTCCCCCTCCTGCTGTGGTGTTCTACCTGTGTTATACCGGGCACAGTTACAGCCTGTATGTCCTACAATAGCTTTGTCTATGTATACCTTAAGACCCCCCACCGAACACCTGGATTAATCTTGTGTACACGTTAGGAAACATAACTAGAGATGAGCCTGTCCATTCCGCCAGCATGACTCACTCCCTCCGATAGCTACCTTAAGTAGGTACAGAGTAGGTGGAAGTCAGTCACAGAGACATTCACACAT
Organism: Haliotis rufescens; assembly: GCF_023055435.1. NCBI lineage: Eukaryota > Metazoa > Mollusca > Gastropoda > Lepetellida > Haliotidae > Haliotis > Haliotis rufescens. The sequence goes on from NW_025964057.1 coordinate 3,392,256, forward strand.
ATAGACTTTGCATATCCTTAAATAATTGAAACATGTGTAACATTAAGTGTAGCCAGTGTATATCTTTGTGCATCACTGAAACCAGAGCATACATTAAACAGAACATTCACCCCCTGTCCTTCACAGCTCTAGCAACCTTGATATCCATGCCTGTTTCAGCTCTTGGCCTCAAAACAAGGGACTTGAGGGGTCCTTAATACTCAAGGCTTCCCTCAAGAATTATGTTTATCTAAATTTATATACAGTTTTATTTCAGGGAGTATGGGTTATTCGTACACTTGTCCAACACTTATAGTCAGTGTATATATTCTAGTATCACTCCAATCTCCCAAACAAACAGTGTATATGTTCTCATATCACTCCAATATCCCCAACAGTGTATATATTCTCATACCACTCCAATCTCTCCAACAAACAGAATATATATTATCATATCACTCCAATCTCCCCAACAAACAGTGTATATACTCTCATATCACTCCAATCTCCCCAACAGTGTATATTTTCTCATATCACTCCAATCTCCCAACAGTGTATATTTTCTAGTATCATTCCAATCTCCCCAACAGTGTATATCCCAAAGAGCAGTGTATATATTCTAGTATTACTCCAATCTCCCCAACAATCAGTGTATATATTCTTGTATCACTCCAATCTCCCCAACAATCAGTGTATATATTCTAGTATCACTCCAATCTCCCCAACAAGCAGTGTATATATTCTAGTCGGCCTACAATCTCCCCAACAAGCAGTGTATATATTCTAGTATCACTCAAATCTCCCCAACAAGCAGTGTACTTATTCTAGTCGCCCTCCAATCTCCCCAACAAGCAGTGTATATATTCTAGTATCACTCCAATCTCCCCAACAAGCAGTGTATATATTCTAGTATCATTCCAATCTCCCCAACAAGCAGTGTATATATTCTAGTATTACTCCAATCTCCCCAACAAGCAGTGTATATAGTCTAGTATCACTCCAATCTCCCCAACAAGCAGTGTATATATTCTAGTATCACTCCAATCTCCCCAACAAGCAGTGTACATAGTCTAGTATTACTCCAATCTCCCCAACAAGCAGTGTTTATAGTCTAGTATCACTCCAATCTCCCCAACAATCAGTGTATATATTCTAGTATCATTCCAATCTCCCCAACAAGCAGTGTATATATTCTAGTATCACTCCAATCTCCCCAACAAGCAGTGTATATATTCTAGTATCAATCCAATCTCCCCAACAAGCAGTGTACTTATTCTAGTATCACTCCAATCTCCCCAACAAGCAGTGTATATATTCTAGTATCACTCCAATCTCCCCAACAAGCAGTGTATATATTCGAGTATCACTCAAATCTCCCCAACAAGCAGTGTACTTATTCTAGTCGCCCTCCAATCTACCCAACAAGCAGTGTATATATTCTAGTATCACTCCAATCTCCCCAACAAGCAGTGTATATATTCTAGTATCATTCCAATCTCCCCAACAAGCAGTGTATATATTCTAGTATTACTCCAATCTCCCCAACAATCAGTGTATATATTCTAGTATCATTCAAATCTCCCCAACAAGCAGTGTATATATTCTAGTATTACTCCAATCTCCCCAACAAGCAGTGTTTATAGTCTAGTATCACTCCAATCTCCCCAACAAGCAGTGTATATATTCTAGTATCACTCCAATCTCCCCAACAAGCAGTGTATATATTCTAGTATCACTCCAATCTCCCCAACAAGCAGTGTACTTATTCTAGTCGCCCTCAAATCTCCCCAACAAGCAGTGTATATAGTCTAGTATCACTCCAATCTCCCCAACAAGCAGTGTATATATTCTAGTATCATTCCAATCTCCCCAACAAGCAGTGTATATATTCTGGTAATACTCCAATCTCCCCAACAAGCAGTGTGTATAGTCTAGTATCACTCCAATCTCCCCAACAGTGTATATATTCTAGTATCATTCCAATCTCCCAAACAAGCAGTGTATATATTCTAGTATCATTCCAATCTCCCCAACAAGCATTGTATACATCAGTGTACTCTCAGTTGGTACGGAAGGGGGCACCTGCTTTACTTCATCAGTAAATGAGGCCAAACTCATAAATCCAGGTACTCCTTTTTGTCTATTTCCGGGTTTTGTAATATGAGTCAAACAAAGTTCAAGAGTGTTTGCAAATAGCTGAGGATCTAATTTTAGATTGTACAGCTAAAGGGAATTTCATTTCTAAGCAATTTGTGCTTTCATTCAAACTGCTTTTTGAACATTCATACAGTCGTTCCACTACATATACATCAAAATCAATATGCTTCCTTATCAATAGCTGTCACTAGCTAGCGAAGTAATTGATAATTGGCTCAATTCAAATGACTGCACATCAGCTTTTCATGATTATGCACAAACCTTTTCCTCAAGTATTTTCACAAAATTTATATTAACATAAGACATGTAAGATAAACACTGGAAGAAATATATCAATAGATACCCAAACATGTCATACATCTAGTGCAGCCTCCGTAGGAAACAAGCACAACATCCCATTACACTACCAAACTGGAAAACAGTGCATCTCATTAGAGAATCAATGGTTTCTGGTTGAGATGAGCCTTACTGTGAATCTACGTTCTCGACTATTGCCCAACACTTTATCAATAAGTTACAAATATCTTCCTAGGATACATTGATTATACATGAGCCACATTGACCTACAAGGAACTAGCAGCACTGCCAGGGATATTGAGGCACCGCCCGAGGAACTAAAGGTGCAGCTGGTTTATCCTTGATCACCACTATTCCTAGCATTGTGATCTTTTCAAAATAATTTTCCTCCACATAAAAATAAACAGGGGCAACACAGGCGCAACACAGCCTGCAGCTGTCGTCACCTGATGCAGATAACAATACTGTCATGTGGTGCATGTTTTAAGGTTTAAAATCTTTACATGTCAAAAGATTTTAATAGTCTTCTATTCCGTATTCCTTCTAGTGTCTTGCTTGAAGTAGTGTTTGTCAAATAGCTATTGGCTGGCTTAGCCTTATAGAGGGAATCACAATAAATGGCGAGTGTTTTAAAATTTAACGTTGCATCAGCACCAGTTGATAAATATACCATTGAGTCATGAATACAAAGTTATATTTCAAACAAAATTATCCAACATATTTTATCATAACAATTAGATCAATAGAAATATATTAATGGTTAATACTGAGAACAAATTTAACATGGTGGTTACATAGGTAGGATGGAATATTGGCGAGTGTGACGTTAAACAACAAACAACAAAAAGACAAAGCTAAATCAAATAAGAACTAATTAATAATAATATTTGCACTTGTATACCACATCTTCCACCCATAGTGTGCTCAACGCACTGTTAAAATATATGTGGATATAATCTGGCAACACAACATACATCTGGTAAAAATATCATGTTTCAGTTATTCACAAGGGAAATAAATCATGTTTCTTTACAGAAACAGCAACATTGTATACTGTGTCATAGGGACAGCAATATGTCACCTCCTGTTACAAGGTAGCTGTCAACTGTCAAATCACACTCCCAATAAACACAATGCAATTAAGGACCATAGACAACTCAATCACATTGCTTCCAAGGATTGCGATCGCATCTGTCACGCCTCGCTTGAATAAAGAAGCACCATTTCAATGGTATTCCTCTTCACAGTAAGGCCAGGTCAAGTGGTCTAAATGGGTTACAAAGTTGACTACAAGCGTGAGGTAACGCATAGACGTACCACTCTGTTGGTTAATTCTCAGCTTGTCGCGTGGCAGTGTTTACAGTACCAATTCACAAACTCGGGCGAAGATCAAAGTGCTTGTTCTCGCTCTTAAACAAACAGTATTTAAGCCTCAAACTGCCCTGGGAGTAACGACTGTGGCGTTTATTTGGGATAGGTGAACTACTCAAGCTTTTAAAGATCCGATATGATCTTGTCGGACTGTCCGATACAGGGTACTGTCTCTCGTTCGCGCCCCGACTGTCATATAGGGGGCGTGAGACGGGTTGAGCCCCTCTTCATCTCTTGTTGATAAGGTCCGTCCTGTATGACAAGTTGCTATCTCTGTAATCACAGACACTGTACGTACTAGCAAGCATAACTTACCTTATATCTTCCAGTAGATCACATTCTTGTTGGTGTTTAGCTTGGAGTTTGGCCACTTGTTCAGAGTGAATGTGTTTCAAGGCAACGGTTGGTTTGACCTGAAATAAAATTAGAGCAAACGCATTAAAATTCTCTTTAGAAAGTTCGACGAGATGTGTCATTGATAGGAAAAATAAAGCTTCCAATGACAAGTCTGACCTTTCGCGGTGGAGGTAGCATTTTCGTTTTCACTCATAACGTAAAGCCGATCACTCAAGACATATCGTTGCGGTATCCGCCATTCACTGAGGGCTATTCTGTTCTCCTCCCCCGGTAAGAATACAGCATTGCCGAGGGAGGTAATTAGTACCTACTTCCTGTACATGTGTACAATCTGAAAGGCATTACGTGAAGCGTCCGTATAATGTCTTTCATTGGAGCTACCTTCGGCGGTTCAAGGGAATTTAATACAAATAATTCGTTGATATCATATATTCTACAATAAATACTCGCACCCCTAACACACGTATGTGTCAACGTATCACTTCTTCAGCAAAGAAGCCGTTAAATATACATGGGATTTGCTAAACGTGTGTAAATGTAGCCAACGAACTATTTTGATGAATTTCGAAATCCGTAGAAAAGAGTTCATAATGGAGTTCAACATGCTTTGTTTATTTGTTTGTTGTTTAACGTCGCACTCAGCAATATTCCAGCTATATGACGGCGGTCTGTAAAATAATTTAATCTGGATCAGACAATCCAGTGATTGACATGAGCACTGATCCACGCAATGGGGATACGATGACATGCATCAACCAAGTCAGCGAGCCTGACCACCCTGTCCCGTTAATCGCCCTTTACGACAAGCATGGTCGCCTTTTGCTGAAGACCTGTTCTAACCGGGATCTTCACGGGTCGAGTTAAAAATTTATTAGAATTAACGTCAGCATTGTTTCACTTGTAGGTGAGGTGAAATGGGGTTTAACGTCGCGTCCAAGATTATTGCACTTATATAGCGACGTGCATGCACATGTGTGTGTGGCTGCTTGTACTAGTCCGGACTGATGCCGATTTATAGTGCTTGCACATTGAGAAACCGTGCCGCAGTTTTACATGAATACCCCACTCAGACACAGTATACTGACTCCGAGCCGACCAGTCCTTGTTTAACCCCCTTATAACGCCAGACAGGGTAACAACAAGTACCATCTTTAAACGTCTTTTGGTATGACGCGGCCGGGGATCGAACCCCGGACATTCCGCTCACCGGGCGGACCCTCTACCACTAAACCACGGAGGCGGTCCAAGTACAATGAGCACGCAGCCTTCGTATACTTTTAAACCTCCATTCGCGCTGAAACACGTTAGGCCACAACACATTACTGTTCGATTATTCGAATCTCTGCATCTTTTTGTAAACATGTTCGTCGGTATTAGGAAACTATTTATGTCATTTCAATAAATGATGCCCTTACTTAGCGATAAAACACACGCGGGAATAAATAACCAATTTTGATTTTTCGCAGCTAAAATTATAATTTACATCCCCAGACATTCCCGTTCTTTACCGGGGCCACTGCAGCACCACACGCAAGGGCAGATCCAGAGTTTTTAAAAGGGAGGGGTCCAAAATATAAAAATCTTATCTAAGTCAATTTAATTGCCTACAATATACTACATTCGGTTTTCAAAATGGCAGGGGGTGGCGGTGGTGGGGTGTCTGGATCCCCTGGACCCCCACCCCACCCACCCCCACCCCTTTCTGGATCCGCCCACGATACGGGTTATGGTTATGTCGTGGCGGTGGTGTCAGAGAGGAAGGGGCGGTCCGGGTGTATATTTCCCCTGTCATTGCAGAATGAATATACAGCTTACTGTCCAGCCACTGATCCTGATATAGCAAACACAGACTGGTGTAGTCCTGCACCATGACTGTGAATTATATTTATTTTATTTTAAAAAAAGCAATCTAGAAACGTATACAAAAGCAAGTCTAGCCAGCTCTAGCTAGCTTTATTCCACATGAAATCAGCATAGGTAATATAAGATTTCACAGACTAGATGTTAGTCTGACTGGTGGATGGATCACCTGACCTTTTCAAGAACCGTAACTGGAAACACAGTCACGTGATGAAGCCAGACCATTAGTTCAGCGGTCGGACTGTCACGTGACTGGACCCCTTGGTAATGTCCAATTTGACTGGCTGTTAGTGTTAAATTATCTTCACGCACCGTCAGTGCACAAGTCAGATTATGGTTCTTTTCAATCTATATTTGTCAAAGTTATGATTCGGACACCGTCTTCAAGAATGAATAGATGTTTACGCGGAAGTTCTATTCTGACCAGCGACCTCCACAGGGAGACAAACATTGGGTACTGGGGACCACAGGGAGACTAGCATCAGGTACTGGGGATCCCCACAGGGAGACTAGCATCAGGTACTGGGGACCCCCACAGGGAGACCAGCATCAGGTACAGGGGACCTTCACAGGGAGACTAGCATAAGGTACTGGGGACCACAAGGAGACTAGCATCAGATACTGGGGACCCCCACAGGGAGACTAGCATCAGGTACTGGGGACCCCCACAGGGAGACTAGCATCAGGTACTGGGGACCACAGGGAGACTAGCATCAGATACAGGGGACCCCCACAGGGAGACTAGCATCAGGTACTGGGGACCCCCACAGGGAGACTAGCATCAGGTACTGGGGACCCCCACAGGGAGACTAGCATCAGGTACTGGGGACCACAGGGAGACTAGCATCAGATACAGGGGACCTCCACAGGGAGACTAGCATCAGGTACAGGGGACCACCCACAGGGAGACTAGCATGAGTTACTGGGGACCTCCACAGGGAGACTAGCATCAGGTACTGGGGACCACAGGGAGACTAGCATCAGGTACTGGGGACCCCCACAGGGAGACTAGCATCAGGTACTGGGGACCTCCACAGGGAGACTAGCATCAGGTACTGGGGACCACAGGGAGACTAGCATCAGGTACAGGGGATCCCCACAGGGAGACTAGCATCAGGTACAGGGGACCTCCAAAGGGAGACTAGCATCAGGTATAGGGGACCACCAGAGGGAGACTAGCATCAGGTACTGGGTACCTCCACAGGGAGACTAGCATCAGGTACAGGGGACCCCCACAGGGAGACTAGCATCAGGTACTGGGGATCCCCACAGGGAGACTAGCATCAGGTACAGGGGACCAACAGAGGGAGACTAGTATCAGGTACTGGGGATCCCCACAGGGAGACTAGCATCAGGTACTGGGGACCCCCACAGGGAGACTAGCATCAGGTACTGGGGACCTCCACAGGGAGACTAGCATCAGGTACTGGGGACCTCCACAAGGAGACTAGCATCAGGTACTAGGGACCCCCACAGGGAGACTAGCATCAGGTACTGGGGACCCCCACAGGGAGACTAGCATCAGGTACAGGGGACCTCCACAAGGAGACTAGCATCAGGTACAGGGGACCCCCACAGGGAGACTAGCATCAGGTACTGGGGACCCCCACAAGGAGACTAGCATCAGGTACAGGGGACCCCCACAGGGAGACTAGCATCAGGTACTGGGGACCCCCACAGGGAGACTAGCATCAGGTACTGGGGACCTTCACAGGGAGACTAGCATCAGGTACTGGGGACCACAGGGAGACTAGCATCAGATACTGGGGATCCCCACAGGGAGACTAGCATCAGGTACTGGGGACCTCCACAAGGAGACTAGCATCAGGTACAGGGGACCCCCACAGGGAGACTAGCATCAGGTACTGGGGACCCCCACAGGGAGACTAGCATCAGGTACTGGGGACCTTCACAGGGAGACTAGCATCAGGTACTGGGGACCACAGGGAGACTAGCATCAGATACTGGGGACCCCCACAGGGAGACTAGCATCAGGTACAGGGGACCTTCACAGGGAGACTAGCATAAAGGTACTGGGGACCTCCACAGGGAGACTAGCATAAAGGTACTGGGGACCTCCACAGGGAGACTAGCCTCAGGTACAGGGGACCTCCACAGGGAGACTAGCATCAGGTACTGGGGACCTCCACAGGGAGACTAGCATCAGGTACAGGGGACCTTCACAGGGAGACTAGCATAAAGGTACTGGGGACCTCCACAGGGAGACTAGCATAAAGGTACTGGGGACCTCCACAGGGAGACTAGCATCAGGTACTGGGGACCTTCACAGGGAGACTAGCATCAGGTACTGGGGACCTCCAAAGGGAGACTAGCATCAGGTACAGGGGACCTTCACAGGGAGACTAGCATCAGGTACAGGGGACCTCCAGAGGGAGACTAGCATCAGGTACTGGGGACCTCCACAGGGAGACTAGCATAAAGGTACTGGGGACCACAGGGAGACTAGCATCAGGTACAGGGGACCTCCACAGGGAGACTAGCATCAGGTACAGGGGACCTCCAAAGGGAGACTAGCATCAGGTATAGGGGACCACCAGAGGGAGACTAGCATCAGGTACTGGGTACCTCCACAGGGAGACTAGCATCAGGTACAGGGGACCTCCACAGGGAGACTAGCATCAGGTACTGCGGACCTCCACAGGGAGACTAGCATAAAGGTACTGGGGATTCCCACAGGGAGACTTGCATCAGGTCCTGGGGACCACAGGGAGACTTGCATCAGGTACTGGGGACCTCCACAGGGAGACTAGCATCAGGTACAGGGGACCTCCACAGGGAGACTAGCATCAGGTACTGGGGACCTCCACAGGGAGACTAGCATCAGGTACAGGGGACCTCCACAGGGAGACTAGCATCAGGTACTGGGGACCTCCACAGGGAGACTAGCATCAGGTACTGGGGACCTCCACAGGGAGACTAGCATCAGATACAGGGGACCTTCACAGGGAGACTAGCATCAGGTACAGGGGACCTCCACAGGGAGACTAGCATCAGGTACAGGGGACCTCCACAGGGAGACTAGCATCAGGTACTGGGGACCTCCACAGGGAGACTAGCATCAGGTACAGGGGACCTCCACAGGGAGACTAGCATCAGGTACTGGGGACCTCCACAGGGAGACTAGCATCAGGTACTGGGGACCTCCACAGGGAGACTAGCATGAGTTACTGGGGACCTCCACAGGGAGACTAGCATCAGGTACAGGGGACCACCACAGGGAGACTAGCATCAGGTACAGGGGACCTCCACGGGGAGACTAGCATGAGTTACTGGGGACCTCCACAGGGGGACCTTATTCTTGAAAATATGTCTCATCCTCAAAAACAAGTCTCGACCGCAATATGGCCATCCTCACAAATACAGAATATTTCGTGAGCAAAGCCATAATCTTTGGCACCGAGACATGAACATGATAGAAAGTATGTCTGTAACACTTATCTATTAAAAATCACTTCAAATCTTCCATTTCAAGACGCCATATCATGCAAGTCACTGTGTCGTATCCTTTGACAAGGTTATTCACTCCGCTTGCCCAGCTGTGATATGACTGAAACAGTTGTTGTCTGATGTGAAGTGCCCATTAAGCATCATTTACACTTACTTGGAAAAACATAAATATACTTGTATTGTCAAATGAAATGAATTATTAATCAACATTTTTACAAGTTATGCCATGAATGAGAATTTTGAACTTATGTTTATATGAGGGCCTTGTGTTGTCTTGTCGAGACAGGGTCTATCCTGTTCTGTTGTCTTGTCGAAGCAGGGTCTATCCTGTTCTGTCGCCAGGTAGGACAACAGGGTAGAGATACTGGTCAGTGTCACACTGTCCAGATATGTTTCCTTCCCAAATCACCATGGCAACATATGCTGAATTGACAGGACTGATTATGCCGCATTGACAGGGCTAGATACTGCCGCCTCCAAACGGTTCGACATCTTGAATGCAACAATGTTCTCCTTGTCGGAGGTTAACACAAATTCTAACATTTGCCAGGAAAAGCTTGAATGTGCTCCCATGTGAACATGACTCTTTGCCAGTTTCTGTTCTACCAGCGTTGCTTTGTAGGAGAATAGGTCTATGCTTGTCGTAAAAGGCGACTAACGGGGTCGGGTGGTCAGGATCGCTGACTTGGTTGTTGCATGTAATTGTATCCCAGTTACGTGGATCGATGCTCATGATGTCAATCTCTGGAGTGTCTGGTCCAGACTCGATTATTTACAGATCGCGGTCATATAACTGGAATATTGCCGAGTGCGGCGTTAAACAACAAACAAACACATCTTTCTGTTGTGGCGTAAATTTGAGCATGCTGCTGTCCAACCGTTTGGGTATGCATGAACAGTACATCCTGTTTCTATACCCATATCTTTGTAGGTTGACATGCTTTTAAGTGCAGTACACGTTTCACTTCAAACTCAAGTTCCCTTGATCTGGGTACGGTAGCACGTTCATTACTCAGCAAACTGTTTTGGTTGCGTTTGGGCGATTGATTCTCAACCACTTTATGACACTATTCGGGGTGTGGACCTAGCGTGTCCAAATTTGAGTTTGGTAACGTTTCTTCGTCAGTTTACATAAAACATTATGCTATTCATGTCATCATCCAAAATGTTAGTAATTGAAAAGTACATTCCTCGTGCACCTGTAAGTACAAACATGTCCGCCATACTGCACACTGGGCTATACCACAAGCTGGGTTGTAAAAAGGGTCTTATCATGCTGCTATTTTCAATGTTCCGTCTTAAAACCACCTAATCTGAACTGTTTTAGTGAACAGTGAGAAAACTTTAACATTCGTTCCATATGGTCACACACACACACACACACACACACACACACACACACACACACACACACACACACACACACACACACACACACACACACACACACACACACACAATAATACACACACACACACACACACACACACACACACACACACATACAGACCTCTTAAAATAAAATTGTCCGCCCTAAAATAACTTGGCTGAATATCATATGGAACTGTCTGAAACAAATCGATTCTGGTCGAGTTCACTTCCTGAAACTAAGAATGGTAGAGAGCGACGGTACGACTAAATAATGTACGTGTAGAAAGAAACTCCCATGTCCTATATCCCTCTAAATACTCGGCCCCGACAGTCTGATCTATGTCAGGAAACTCCCGTGACACACCATGTGATATTTCTATTCATGATATATTTACTTATGTTATTCTACACGTAAACGTGTTTGGGTTTTTCCTGTGTGCAACATATGGCCGATACATGATGCTGCCCTGGGTGATCTCTCCATCTGAAGCTGTGTCTACTCAAGAACTCCCAGGTCCATCACTTGTAACCTACAAATAACCCGCCTCGTTTCAGGTTAACAAATTAAGAATTTCACACATGGAAGGTTTATGGTCTGAATGCCAAGCCGTCCAGTTGGAGAGTTATAAAAAGAGATGAAAGTTTACTTTCTTGATAAATGTCCTCATGTCAAAGTCCCAAGCAATCTATGCTTCTGGTATGAGGTGACTAAATGGATGGAGTCGTCAGGCTCAGTGATGATACGCCAACATACCCCGACGGCGGCAAGATCAATCACTGGTTTGTATGATCAAGACCGCCGTTATGTACCTGGGATAATGCAAATATACTCACCCCCAAAAGAAACGCGAATACCATACATGGTGGTTAATACTATGAAGAACTACTCATATTCAAGATATTAATTATTTCGATGCACAAACGAACATATTGGTATGTTGTGTCAACCGACGCTCATGAACGTATCACATGTGACGTCACCGATCCATGACTCCAGATGCGCCATTTGTCTCGTGCAGGATTAACGTGTAAAGTTTGGAAATCTCGTGCAGCATATCGTGATAAGAAAAAGGACACTGTGGTAACACTTGACTGATTGTTAGTTTTGTCATTAAGTGGTACACATTGGAAACATCTCTTCTTAACTTACATATAAAGGTTTCTATGGTTCGCGTTTCTTTAAGCGGTCAGTATATATTGAGCAGCTGCTGTGGATGTTTCAGCGTTGTCTATGTACGGCCAGGAGAATGCTGGGTGTGAAACGGTTCTAGTGTCAACATGGACACTTCTCTGCTTCATAGCAGAGACCGGAGTCAGTAGGTGAGTGAGTGAGCTGGGTTTAACACCATTTTGAACAATATTTTCAGTTATATCACGGTATACCAGCTTGCTGTGGGAACATTAAGTGTGGTGCCTATCGTTAATGTTACAAGTATGGTGGGGCGGTCGGGTAGCCTAGTGGTTAAAGCGTTTGCTCGTTACGCCGAGGACCCGGGTTCGATTCTCGACATGGGTACAATGTGTGAAGCCCATTTCTGGTGTCCCCCGCTGTGATATTTCTGGAATATTGCTACAAGCGGCGTAAAACCAAAATCACTCACTCACTCACTCACTCACTCACTACAAGTATGGTGAAAACTGGGTTCAAACTCAATTTCCGACCATTATGCATTTGGGGCTGGTCACGAGACCCCTTTTGGAAACCATGTGTGATGTATATGGAAAGCTGTATTCTATGTGGTCACTATAATAAATCAAAACCAACAAAATAAGGACTTAATGGACATTTGAAGTTTTGTAAAAAAATTCTCCCCTTATACTTCAAGACCAATGTCACAGATTGGTATCGGCGGAAAGAACACACCCTGGGCTGTTATCTCAACACAGACAAATGTCGGTGTAGCTGCAACAAGATCGTGAAGTAGCCAACATCCCCATACGTCACTGAGTAATGCCACTGAAAATCTGCCATTTCGTGACCTTTTTAATTATAACTTGTATCTGTTTTATAAGGGTTATCATCAGCATCATAATTGGTATATATGCTGAACCGCAAAAGAAACGTCACCATGGATAGATATATGAGAAACCTTATTTGTCCAAACACTGTAAACTTTGAGACATATTAAAAAGATGGAACTTGGGAAAACTGATCATCAAGGTTGAAGTTAAAGTGTCAAATGTTCTTAAAGTGAAACACAACACTAGACTCTATCTCGTGTGTCCGCCATGTGCATTGGTGACTGCCGCACAATGTCGATACATGGAATGGGTGAAGCGGTTGGTGAAGACCATAGGCACTTGAGCCCATACTCTGAAGAACGCCTGACTCTTGGTCGGACGTCATTCAAACGTCTTTGAATCTCGTCCCACTGGTGCTCAATGGGATTTAAATCGGGACTGAGGGCAGGCCACTGCATGGTTCTGATGCCATTCTGCTGGAGGAAGTCTCTTGTTGCTCTCGCAGGGGGGGGGGGGGGGGGGGGATAGGGGGGGGGGGGCACGGGCGTTATCATCATCGCTGAAACAGGTGGTTGCGGCGACGTTCAAAATGAGGTATGGTGTGTGGTCTCAAGACTAGTTCAATGTACCTAGCTGCTGTGACACCATTGCCTCTCCCTGGACCGGTGTTCTGGAAGACCACAGGGCCGACCCTCTGTGCAAGACCAATTTCACCCCACACCATGATGTTCGGACCACCCCACGAGTCTCTCTCAACAACACAAGCATCCGAATAACGTTCCACATGGCGTCGCCAGGCTCTCTCTCTCTCTCTCTCTCTCTCTCTCTCTCTCTCTCTCTCTCTGCCCTCTGCTGTTGAGATACAGTTACGGCTCTCGTCTGCGAAGAGGACTCTTCTCCAGTGCTGGTGGCACCAATGCTGGTGCTGTGTTGCCCACTGAAGACGGTCCCGGCGATGACGTGACGTCAGAATGGGTCCTCGGTGTGGCCTGTGACAGTGGAGGTGTCTGCTCGTTAATCGTCGACGCACGGTGACCGCACTAATGTGTCGCTGGTGTGTCCCCATGGTCTGTCCAACAGTTTCGGCAGCAGCAACAAAGCGATCTTGAAGATGCTGTCCCACAATCTGACGATCCTGACGTCGGGCGGTGACCCTTGGTCTTCCACTACATGGTCGATCATCTGTAGTGTTGGTGGTCTGGCACCGTTGCTGGAGCCTGTATATGGTCCTTATGTGGACTTGAAATGCATTGGCTACTTGCCGGACGGTTTGTCCAGCTTGCAATCGTCCAAGAGCTTAGTGTCGCTGATTTCTTGCCAATCTTGGTATGTGGTATCCATTCAATAACGAATGAATGTTATCCGATCTGTGTGGATTTTTATGGGGCAAGAAATGGGGAAACGCATGTGCATTTCAATTTGCACGGAACTCACGTGCATCGGGTTATCATGGTCGTTGCCGTGATGCGTTTGGGCGATCGGTTTTACTGTCATCTGCTTTGTTTTTTTATCATCAAATTTCATTTTTCCGGACAAGGTAATGTTAAATTTTAGAAACTTTGACAAAAATTAACCAGATATTTAAATGACAACTTTTCATGCAATGTTACTTGGGGTGACGTTTCTTTTGCGGTTCAGTATATAACATTTGTTACATTTGACCACTTTCTAAATGACATTGTGAATCCATACATGTATGTTGTAAATTAGGCAGCAGATAGACCCTTATTTGCTGGTAGCTAGATGACGAGTGTGATGTGTCAAGCTTCTGGGCATCGCCAGATATATCTCCCCATTCAATCCCCTACACCATTTCCACCTTTCCTTACATTCTTGCCAGTCTGGGTCTGTATATATATTTAACACTGACGCCTTGTCAGTTACACCCTCGGCCAAACACATGTTCCCAATACCCACTCGAACCACGGCAAACCCACCCATCCACCGCCGCTGCACGTTCTCCCAGCCTCTTTACCACGGAGATAAGGAATATAATGACTACCCGATTACAGCGTCCTATTCTCATGCCACCTCCGCGCAATTCTACCCCGGAATTATTCGGAAGGCGATATTCGAGGTTTTGACTCTGATAACAGATTGCTCATGGCCTTTGAAGTGAATAGGAATGTAGACTACCTGTTGTTGGAGCGGAATGGCAGAGCCAGAAGGTAATATGGCCAGCATGGAAAACACGTGTCTGTAAATAGTGCCACGCCCACAGTGAAATCAGAGACACTAGAACAGGAAGGATCGGCGATGATGTCATCGCATTATTTCCGGGACACTTTGTTTGGTCCATATCAGTCTCAGGCACCAGTGACCGAGATAGGAGACAGGATGGTATGAGTGAAGAGTAAACACATGGCGTAAACACGTGGCGTAAACACGTGGTGGTAGGAAGGAAGAAAGTGGGCGGCACCGCGCTGTAAATAAACTCCTAACGTGTTGAATGTCTTATCTAAATGTATGTCATTATTTATTGTTCTCTGGCGGAAAGAAAGACTTAAATAGTTTTGTTTGTTTAGTTCATAACAATGAATGCTAGATGCTAGAATAGAATCGAGTAAACTAGCTGTTTACGTCCCAGAAATATTATCTTATTTAAAAATACATATCTACAAAATAAAAAGTAAGATCAAAATGGAGAACAGAATAATGGTTAATTCCAGAGCTGATGCAATCTAGACTTGCCTAATCATTCTAGACTTGAGTTGGATTCGTTTCTTAATTCATTCACTAGGGTCTGGTAGACAGGCTAACTCCATGGTAACAGAGTTCACCAAGTAATGAGAGTATGGTGGTTGGTGTGCGGTGGTGATTTTCAAGTTATGTGAGGATTTCATTTAACATTAGTGAAATGCCCGTCAAAGGGAATCTCTCTCGTGTTGATTCAAGTTTCAAGAGGGGACACGGGTGGCCAAATTTCTACGGCGCCGCAATACGCTGTGCAGAGTTGCGTCCCTTGGGCAGGCCAGGAACCTATGATTGTGGGTTAGAGTCGCGGTTCGCCCGATTATGTTTCTAGGTTTGTCAGCACCATACCCGTGTTCGTGGGTTTCACCAAAGTGGAAAACGTCTGAGACCTGCATCACTTCGGGCTTTCCTCCTACATTAAGCTGGCACGCTGTGATAAAACTGGTATACCAGGTGTTAAAAACGGTGTTGAACCCAACTCACTCACTCACTCAAGGCTCAATATACGTGCCATACATCAACATGACCGTGAAGCCTAAAAGTAACACTATTTCTGCTAGAACTGAAAATAGGTCCAAACCGCAAATATGAAACTTTTCTCTATCTTCACTGAAAAGAAAATGGCGTAATTAATAAAAAATATAGCAAACTCAAATTTCATGATATCCGAGTTCCATAAAAATCAGATCCACATATGACAGCATATTCGTCGCAGGGCGAGCGGATGAAGATGGTTGCTGATCATGTCGTCCTCAACACACAAGGACAGTACAGTTTGTCGACGTCAGTTCTCTGGAGGCGGAAGCACGCTTCTCACGTTGGCCTAATTCTGTTAAGAGCGTAATTGAGTGTGGGTGCAAGCTATATTATATTTTTATCAACTTGTCAATACATCAACGTAAACTAGGGACAGAGAGAAGTCCGCCGACAAGCTGTATATCTCATATATTTAATGATCAACATTTTTTCATGATAAGACTCGTCTTCGCTGACAGGTGCGCTGTGTCTCGTAGCGCGTGCCCCAGCTGTTGATGAGAGCAGATCACGGCGTCTGTCTCGCGCCAGCATCTCAAACATTCCAAACATGTCTCACATTCAATAAGCCAATTACAAGCTTAATTACCAAAAACTCATTTATTCAACAAGCGTCGTTATGCTTATTAACTTGTTAGTGTTTTTTATTCTAACTCTGCTGGTAGCTTTTTTGTTGTTGAATAAATCATGTTATGGACCTAAACAAAACTACAAGTTTTTTCGAAAGATAAAATTGACATACGTTTGAGGAGTCTTCGTGAAGTTTAGGAGCGCAAACAGTTGAGCTCAAACTACCTAATGATCACAATACGCACACGTAATGCGTATTTATATCGTCCACCTACGTTAATTACGTCATACAATATTAACTTTCATTTCCTTTCACCAAAGCGCCGAGTGTATAAGTTGTGACAATAACTTAATGATATATCTTCTGACCAGGAACGATAGCTAAAGTGTCTAATAAAGATTTGAGAAAAAACAGCCAAAACCAGAACCCGAATAAGACAGAATATAATACAATGTGAAGGAATGACGCTACCCTCGTGATCCTTGCTAGTACCATATATATGAAAAATAATTCAGTAACCAGAAGCGTGATTCATTTTCATTTCTGACGAAACGTTTGGCCATTTTTCAAAGGATTAACGAGACACACGTGGAAACTGTTGCTGAAAGATATTCATACATTTGTTTGAATACGTTCAACGTTTTAGCTTTAAGATATACTCAAACAAGATTGTAACGAGATGTTAAAATGGATCTATAATCGGCCTCGAGCCTTATGATAAGTTTATAACACTGACCCCATCTCTAGACATCGGCCATAGCCTTTAATACATTTATCATGTATTACTGTATAATATTTCTGACTCAAATTGTGTAGAAATGGTGCTCTATTATAGAATAAGAACGGGTTATACCTCAAGATATTATTATATAGAAATATTGACTTGACAATCTTCGTTCAACCAGTGAGTTGCCCATAACACACTTTCACAAACTCCAGAACATTAACGTTTTGAAACGGCCACTAACTATGGCGCCCGTCTAATTACGCTGTACAGATAAACACATGGCATAAACATTTGTAACCCTCTTCGTCTACGCAATATACTGTTGATAAACACGCATGTATTTCCCCAAAACTAACAGAAACATATACAAGAAAACAATATTAATTGCACGAATTTGCAAACACGAGTCCATTGGTATTTTGCTCGAACTTCACCCCGTAGGAACCCGTTAATCCGGACGGTAGAAGCATGATATCGTCCGGTTAAACGAATCACTTGTATGGAGTAATGCCCTGTACTTGTAAGTGTTTGTCCGCCTGACGGGGTGACTGGATTGACAGGTCAGCCGGATTAACGAGGTTTCACAGTGCGTGTCTTCATGTATACTTCGCTGTAGTGTATATACCAGCACGGACGAAAGTACGTATTACACAAGTCCGTGAAACTACGATACAGCCATATCCTTGAAAGTTTATCAACACTACATCATGTATAGCATTCTTAGGGAATGTTGTTTCCTGCAGTTCAAAGATAATTCTCTAATTCCCGTAAAGTTTCTCCCATTTATTTTCGAGGCAATCAAACCCACACCGAAACGTAAATGAACATTGTCAGGTTATGCCTTAGGAAGAGTGAAAGCAGCACGCGCTGTTGCAGAGAACGTCACGCGCACATCTGTCTGTTCCATGAACCACTTCCACCCGCCACCAGCCACGTGCGGAAAGGGAGACGGGGGGCCAGGGTCTTAGTTACATGGGGTAGGGATGGGGCTTATAGGTAACAAACGCAGGTAATGCAATATAATTACAGGTAATGCAAAATAATTACAGGTAATGTCAGATAATTACATAAGGTATTAGGAAGTTTGAAGAAGCTAATGCTACAGGGAGCCAAGCCGTGTTGAGGAGTTTGTGTCAATAACGGTCATGTAAGACGCCGCATGTGTTGAAGCTTTGTTTGATTAAGTTACAGAAATAAAACAGCTTTTGTATCTACTAGTAAATAACCCCCTACGTAAACACTCCCTCTGTCTCCCAGCGAGTGCTGAAACTGGTTTATCCGCGGAACCAACGGTTCCAGACGCATTCTTGCTGTAAATATTAATTCAGCGTTTCCAATACTCCGTTTGGTCTTGAGTCAGTACAGCTAATACCCATTACACGCATACACCATGCACTGGCGAATAAAGTAGAAAAACAAACCAGAAGTTCAATCAGTTTAACATGTTAAACTTTTCAAGATTTATATTTGTATGTTTTCCCCTGCACGTCAACACCTCACGGCTTGTCTGCCGAACCAATAAATCATACCAATTTGAATGGGGTTTTTCTAACGTAAACGCTTTTTTTCCTAAAAGGTGAATTTCTTATGACACCACTTCGCATTGATAACTGGAATCCATTAAGCCTGATATTTCAATACCACCAACACAACATCCCAGATCAATCAGCCATCTGGATAACTAGTAAAGTACCAATGTGGTAAGAACATTGACTTCAATGACATACATTGTTATCATATTATAAGCACATTTTCAAAACAGCTTTAAAACATCAAAACAACCAAATTGAACCGTTGTATGATCTTCACCTACACAGGTGAGGGCGCAGGTCTTTGACCTTCTAATTGCCTCCAGGTGTGTGGTCTACCTGGTCGGCCAGTACCAATATGCTTGTATAATAAAAACATGTACATCTTACCTCGGAACAATCTCCTTTGTAGCATAGTAGTTTAACCATCTAGAGGTCGTGGTAGTAGTCGTTCCCGTACACGGTGTAGTATCCACATGCTACCGACTGTCAGTCAGACAGTTAATGCTGCGTCTATAGTATTGCCCTCTATATGCACCAAGATCCTCCTTCCCCCTGAAAACTCATCCGCCCTCCCCCACGACGAGTATAGCGTTACGTTATGTCATTACCGCTGATAGCAGTTCTAGAGCGTGAAATTCTATTAGGATTTCGAAATAGACTTCGTATTATTAGGCTCCCGTAAATATACAAGATCCCTTTTGAAGTGTGAGTTTACATATTGACATACATTGAATTGGCATATATCTGATATTTCTATATACACAATGTATCATCGTTATTTACATCCATCAATGGGAACGCCATAATTAACGCTTCTGCTTGTTATCACATATCTCAACAGAAACTCGTTATCTGTTTTCGAGATGAAATATTTAGATTATTAACTGGAGAAATACTTTATCTTTTCGACACCGGTTGAAGGTGTTGCATATGTGTAATGCGTTAGGAGGAAATGCGCAGTTGCGGCTTCTCACGTTACCAAGGTGACGATTTCAGCTGAAAAAACTCTTTGGTAGTTTTTGTGCATGTCGGCGTAATCCATCTGGCACCAGTCTCCCTGGCAGACGGAGCCAAGTTTCACTCACTAATCACTCACATCAAAACACGCTCATTACATTTCCGCTCCCCACCACACCCAGCCCCGCGCACAAGTTACATGCCTCTCAAACATGCAGGCCTAGTTATGTCAGGTATGACTCCCTGACTAAAATACCCGGCACTTCAGGTTTGAATTGGTTCCCCTTACTTAATGCGCGATCGCAGAAATAACAGGCGCATTGAGGAAAACATGTTTCGTTAAATTAGGTCCTGCTGCAGCGCTGGCGGAACTATAAACAAATCTCAGTATTTCAGTGTGTGAGTGAGTTTGGTTTAACGCGTACGCCGCTTACACTAGTATTTCGGTTATTTAATGACGTTATAGTTTTATTTGGAGGTTAGCCAAAAGTGACGCAGGTTGTACAAGTGTGCCACTTTGGTGAAACCCACGAGCACGGGTATTGTATGGTGACCGAGAGGGACATCGCTTTCTCGCTTTAATTATGGCTGCGATTAAGCGATAAAGCGATAGCACGAGACG
This sequence comes from Haliotis rufescens, assembly GCF_023055435.1. Taxonomy (NCBI): domain Eukaryota; kingdom Metazoa; phylum Mollusca; class Gastropoda; order Lepetellida; family Haliotidae; genus Haliotis; species Haliotis rufescens. The sequence continues at coordinate 3,412,715 of NW_025964057.1, forward strand.
AGAAAGCGATAACACGAGACGAAAAAGCAATAGCACGAGACGAGAAACCGATAGTACGAGACGAGAAAGCGATAGTACGAGACGAGAAAGCGATAGTACGAGACGAGAAAGCGATTGTACGAGACGAGAAATCGATAGTACGAGACGAGAAAGCGATAACACGAGACGAGAAAGCGATCGCACGAGACGAGAAAGCGATAGTACGAGACGAGAAAGCGATAGTACGAGACGAGAAAGCGATATGAATATCGCTTTCTCGCCTCGTGTTATCGCTTTATCGCTCTATCGGCCGTAATAGAAAGCGAGAAAGCGATGTCCCCACTCGGCCACCATAGTATTGTGCTGACAGACCTAGAATCATATTCCCTGTGAATCTTGAATTCGAAAACATTATCTCCGGGTCCTGTCATTGTTAAGGGGCGCAACTCTGCACAGCACGTTGCCGTGACTTAGATCTCTTAAAGCCGTGTTCTTAATAAACGAGTTGTATAGGTAGTAAGTGTGTGTATATCATATGTTCAGAAAAGTTTCACTTCCTGCCTTGGAATGGGCTCATTTAGATATGCATCTTTCGATAGCGCGACAACCCAGGCCGTTCATGTGGTTCCTGCATACAATTTTGAAGTAATAAATATCGTTTTTTATGTTCCTGCCTGGAACATGTTTGAGATAATTGTGGCCACTTGAGTTCCCATGCACTATCTACAGTTGTACGTCCAGGTTTCAACCGGTTTACGTGCCATTAGCGGGTTGCGCTTGAGTTTACGATCAGTCTCAGGGTCGGGAGTACTCTGGGTATTCTGGTTCTTGAAGGGCAAACACAAGTAGTGAGTGGGTGAGTGAGTTTCAGTTATATCGCGGCGTGTCAGCTTAATGTGGGAGGAAAGCTCGAACTGATGCAGGTCTTAGACGTTTACCACTTCCGTGAAACCCACGAGCACGGGTATGGTGCTGACAAACCTAGAAACATAATCGGGGTGAACCGGGATTCGAACCCACAATCATAGGTTTCTGGCGTGCCCAAGGGACGCAAACACAAGTAACAGACAGTGACACTGACACAAGGACAAGAGACTACCACACAGGGTATTTTCATTTTTATATACTTCAGTGTGAAAGACTGAGATTTTTGAAGCTGCACTGCAGTGAACATAAAACATTGACGGAACTATTGTCGTACAAGAGTTACCTCCCCACAAATTAGCTCCCCTGAATCGTCACTGTCTAGTCTCTATTCAAACTGTTAATTTCCTTTTTACGTTAATTCCACATTGACAAGGCACAATAATGACAAGTCATTTATTGACTTAATTTCTCGTCTTGCCGTGTGTTATTCTCTTGAAAATGTTTTGTTAAAAACTTTAAAATTCTTTAAAACTCGTCAATCGAAACTGTTAGTTTCGCAAAGCGCTTTTTTGTAACTTGACCTGCCTGTATTCTTTCGCTTCCAACAGCGGTCTCGTAGATTTAAAAAACAACAATTTTTTATATTTGTTTATGTATACAATCATATCCAAAAGTATGATAGAAAGATTTTTATTGACCTCAAATATTTGTTGTTACTTTTGAAGACTACACACAATGTTTATAATACATAGAATAGTCCGTGTGTCCCGTGAAATGTCATGTTTCTCGTTTATCTGAAGGTTGAACACCAATATTACATTGTCAAACAAGGTATTCTGGCTTTTGAAGATTGAACACCGATAACAGATTGTCAAATAAGGTATTCCGGTTTCTGAAGGTTGAACACCGATAACAGATTGTCACACCAGGTATTCTTGCTCCTGAAGTTTGAACACCGACAACAGATTGACATACAAGATAGTCTCTGGTTCATGAAGTTTGTCCCGCCAAGAATTCTTGGGGGTAGAACACATTCAAAACTCTCTCCCACATCGTCGGCTGCATCATGTGGCACTTGAGGTAGCGTTGTATTCTACGATGCAACACGGATCCTTTGGTGTGATTATAATTAAAGCCTTATGTCCCTCATTTCCTTAGTTTTCATACTACCAAGTTTATGTTTCCCAATGTGTTACCCGGACCACCGCCTCTTGGCGTCTCTGCCACATACATTCACATTCTCATACTCATTGTAAGTGAAGACTGAAGCTTCCAAGGGGGCACGGGTGGCCCAGTCGTCTAAGGCGCCGCGATTCGCTGTGCAGAGTTGCGTCCCTTGGGCACGCCAGAAACCTATGATTTTGGGTTCGAATCCCGGTTCGCCCCGATTACGTTTCTTGGTTTGTCAGCGGCATACCCGTGCTCGTGGGTTTCACCGAAGTGGTAAACGTCTAAGACCTGCATCACTTCGAGCTTTCCTCCCACATTAAGCTGAGACGCCGTGATATAACTGGAATACTGTTAAAGAGGCGTTAAACCCAACTCACTCAGTGAAGCTTCCAAAAGAATCAACAGAAAGTTACGGCCACCGGGAAAGTCAAGATAGCAGGCAAACCAACAGCCAGGCGAACAACAATAGCTCCTCCCGATGTTCTGAACCATGTGGAGGTGAGTGAGCGAAACAAACAGTTATTACTTAGACATGCATCATACAGCCTCATTGCAATGATCCAGGTGTTTTAGTTTTCTGTCGACAGCTTCTTAATGCATTGGCTTTGTCTTTCTAGATGGCCAAAGCAAGTCCCCAGTGCCTCACGCAGGTGGCAGGAATTGGCTAAAAGGGGAATCGGTTGGTGAGACGCTGTTATTGCGAGTCATCGTACCCTGATGGTCTGTCCCAGACCCAATTATATGCAGGTTGATGTGATATCCATGGACCATTGCTGACAGGGGCATTAAACATCACTCATTCTGCACAGTGTGGTTGTATTGATTTGGTCGTTGCCGGTCCCTTATTGGTACATAGTGACCTGCGTATGCTCACCAGATACTCCCAATGACTGCAAGATTTCAAACAGCCATTATTATTCGTATTCGCCAACTTCCAGGGCAATTTTTGAATCATGGTGCCACTAATTTCTAAATTCCTATCATCTGAAACACTGGTAATACTTCTGGTGGCTGTATGCCAGTGTATATCCCCGCGTTAATGCTTATTGGTTCTTGTTTAACGCCGCACCGGTCACTATTCCCGCTTTACGGCGGCGGTCTGTAAATAATCTACCGAATTGGGATACAATGACATGTTTATTAAGAATAAGACTCACCACAGCCGTGGCCCTAAGATGGGTTTGCAGAATTGAGGTCGGTGAGGTAGCCGAGTGGTTAAAGCGTTTGCTCCTGCGCACACCGAAGGCCCGGGATCGATTCCCCTTATGGGTACAATATGTTAAGCTCTGTTGTGCCGCAGTTGGCTGTATCAGACACCTATGATCATGGGTTCGAATCCCAGATTCGCCATGTTTTTATCTTCAGCACCATATCCGTGCTCGTGGTATAAAGTGGCAACGTCTCATGCCTGCATCACTTCTGGCTTTCCACTTACATCAAGCTGTCACAGCGTGAAATAACTGAAACAATGTTCAAGGCAGCGTTAAACACCACTCACTCATACATTCAGAGACAACGAGCACCCAGGATGGAACTACAAGGCGCTAAACTCTTTTTCTCATGTGGCGCAATACATGATATTTAGACATGCTTTATGCCTAGCCGAGAGTTATGAGTTTGCATTGAAATAATGTAGTCTTGGGATGGCTTCAGTCCAGTCAGCGGGGGCTACACTATTGCCTAGCTCCCGGGAGGAATGTCGATATATATAAGGATGATTTAATGTGGTTCTGTTCCGCTAGTCAGTGCGGGGAAACGTCGGATGTGACCAACTGACGTGTAATGGTCAGGAATTGCGCATCATTACAACTTCGGATAAACCGAACTACTGGTTCATTTGAGATTGTTATATCCGGAGCGTGATCTCCAAACCTCGCCAACGAACTGTAGCTTGTGTAAAACTAGATACATATAGTTTATACATTTTAAACTACATACACTGTACACCCTCGTGAAGATCGGGGTTAGAAGTGGTCTTCAGTAACTCATGGTTGTGGTAAGAGGTAATTGACGGGATCACGTGATCAGGCTCGCTGACTTGGTTGATATATGTGATCGTATCCAAAATGCGTATATTGCTGCTCATGGGGTCAGTCGCTGGATTGTCTGGTCCAGACTCGATTATTTACAGACCACGTTATATAGCTGGAATATTGCTGAGTGCCGCGGTGAACCACAAACAAAGCCTTTCCTGAGCACAGTTTCCTGATGTGCACGATGGGACATCATAGATATATTTCCCTAAACAACATATAACACTTCTATTGTCAGTTTGAATATATCCCACTGCACGTTAGATCATTATGGAGTTTATTCCCTTGTTTGGACGGGTTTCGAGGGTGACAGGAACGTCTATCCTGTAGTTGATGTGTCTCCTCCGACTATTCCTGCAGGTACAGAACCGTTCACGCAATCCCTCTTCATTCCTTCCCGCTATAACTAGAAGTGTGATGTATCACTCCTCAAACCCCGAGCTGGATATATCCCTCCCTGGAGATGGTATCAGGGCAGAATTTCACACATGGGGGACACGAATTGAAAAGCTGGCTGTCTGGAGGTTTTTTTACTTTCTGAAATCAGTCCAGATCTGAGGAGCTGTAACGTTTTCAAACATAAAACAGAATTGACTCCCGCGACTGGATTGTTGTGAGCCTTCCTGCCCCCAGCCCGCGGGAAGATTCCCCGCAGTCATCATACACTGAATACCAGCAGAATTAATACAGAAATTAGGCAGCAACCATTTAACCAATTTAAAGTTTTAAAAACTGGCGTCTGACCTATAACACTGCCTGAGCTGCTATACCACAAAGGAAGTGGAGTTTCAGGGAAGCTGACAGTGAAGTAAGTCAATGGGTGTTTTGCATGCAGTCAGGAATATTACAGATTGAAAGGACATTGTAGGAAATAGACCCAGCAGTTAACAGACCCACTGACCCAGGATGTATAGGAACAAAAAGAGTGCAACTATCTGGCCAAATAAAATGGATCGTTCAGGATGCCATGTTTCTGCACATTACTCCCACAATTTCTGTCTTGTCAAAGAATGCGGGAACTGACAAAGTCATAAACACATCCTGGATAAACTAGGAAATATGAGACAAAGAAACAATCTACATATATGTAAATACTTTATTCCAGTTGTAACAGTTCCACATCCCTCACATGTGTATATATTAAGTAGTTATTGAGGTAAGAAGCAGCAGTACTACATCGGGGGTAAATACAAGCTCGCATAAATAATGAAGTCATATTTTGGCTATCTAGTGGACCAGTCTATTTGTCTGGTGTACCAAGCAGCTATACCAGTTAAGTCTAGTAGACCAGTCTATTTGTCAAATGGACCAGTTTATTTGTCAAGTGGACCAGTCTATTTGTCTAGTAGATCAGTCTATTTGTCAAGTGGACCAGTCTATTTGTCTAGTGGACCAGTCTATTTGTCAAGTGGACCAGTCTATTTGTCTAGTAGATCAGTCTATTTATCTAGTGGACTAGCATAATTATAAGACACCCACACTTCAGACACAACAATAGCTACTTTAATACGTCTGCTGTATGGTTGTACTGCTGTATGGTTGTACTGCTGTTTGGTTGTACTGCTGTATGGTTGTACTGCTGTATGGTTGTACTGCTGTACTGCTGTATGGTTGTACTGCTGTACTGCTGTATGGTTGTACTGCTGTATGGTTGTACTGCTGTATGGTTGTACTGCTGTTTGGTTGTACTGCTGTATGGTTGTACTGCTGTTTGGTTGTACTGCTGTATGGTTGTACTGCTGTTTGGTTGTACTGCTGTATGGTTGTACTGCTGTATGGTTGTATTGCTGTATGGTTGTACTGCTGTACTGCTGCATGGTTGTACTGCCGTATGGTTGTACTGCTGCATGGTTGTACTGCTGTATGGTTGTACTGCTGTTTGGTTGTACTGCTGTATGGTTGTACTGCTGTATGGTTGTACTGCTGTTTGGTTGTACTGATGTATGGTTGTACTGCTGTATGGTTGTACTGCCGTATGGTTGTACCGTTGTATGGTTGTACTGCTGTATGGCTGTACTGCTGTATGGTTGTACTGCTGTACTGCTGTTTGGTTGTACTGCTGTATGGTTGTACTGCTGTATGGTTGTACTGCTGTTTGGTTGTCCTGCTGTTTTGTTGTACTGCTGTATGGTTGTACTGCTGTATGGTTGTACTGCTGTATGGTTGTACTGTTGTATGGTTGTACTGCTGTATGGTTGTACTGCTGTTTGGTTGTACTGCTGTATGGTTGTACTGCTGTTTGGTTGTACTGCTGTATGGTTGTACTGCTGTACTGCTGTATGGCTGTACTGCTGTTTGGTTGTACTGCTGTATGGTTGTACTGCTGTATAGTTGTACTGCTGTATGGTTGTACTGCTGTTTGGTTGTACTGCTGTTTGGTTGTACTGCTGTATGGTTGTACTGCTGTATGGTTGTACTGCTGTATGGTTGTACTGCTGTTTGGTTGTACTGCTGTATGGTTGTACTGCTGTATGGTTGTACTGTTGTTTGGTTGTACTGCTGTATGGTTGTACTGCTGTATGGTTGTACTGCTGTATGGTTGTACTGTTGTATGGTTGTACTGCTGCATGGTTGTACTGCTGCATGGTTGTACTGCTGTTTGGTTGTACTGCTGTATGGTTGTACTGCTGTTTGGTTGTACTGCTGTATGGTTGTACTGCTGTATGGTTGTACTGCTGTATGGTTGTACTGCTGTTTGGTTGTACTGCTGTATGGTTGTACTGCTGCATGGCTGTACTGCTGTATGGTTGTACTGCTGTTTGGTTGTACTGCTGTACTGCTGTATGGTTGTACTGCTGCATGGCTGTACTGCTGTATGGTTGTACTGCTGTTTGGTTGTACTGCTGTACTGCTGTATGGTTGTACTGCTGTATGGTTGTACTGCTGTATGGTTGTACTGCTGTATGGTTGTACTGCTGTACTGCTGTATGGTTGTACTGCTGCATAGGTGTACTGCTGTATGGTTGTACTGCTGTATGGTTGTTCTGCTGTATGGTTGTACTGCTGTACTGTTTAATGGTTGTACTGCTGTAGGGTTGTACTGTTGTATAGTTGTACTGCTGTACTGCTGCATGGTTGTACTGTTGTATGGTTGTACTGCTGCATGGTTGTACTGCTGCATGGTTGTACTGCTGTATGGTTGTACTGCTGTACTGCTGTATGGTTGTGCTGCTGCATGGTTGTACTGCTGTTTGGTTGTACTGCTGTATGGTTGTACTGCTGTATGGTTGTACTGCTGTATGGTTGTACTGCTGTATGATTGTATGATAGTACCGAGGCCCCTGAAGTCAGTACATTGACACATAAACAAAACAGTCACTCTCCATCCCTGTGCTAAATCATAACAAAACACAAACACCCTCAAACACCCTCTGTAGCAACACAAACACCCTCAAACACCCTCTGTATCAGAAGACAGACACGTCTGGTTGCTAGTCTAGGGTGTTGCCAGGTTTGTTCGTCCAACACAATATTCCCAGTCTTCCCCTATGTGGAACATGACCAATGCATAGGTATCCATACTGAAACAGTACAGTACCACAGTAATCACACAAGTTGTTGTCCATTACTTGTGTCTACTTTGTCATGACTCAAGTACTTCAGTAGAATTTAACCTGGAAGATGTTTTTATTGATAAAAGCAAAACTTCCTCAGCTCTAGTTTCCCTAACTAGTGATGACTCCGGCCAGATGATGTCCTACAAACTTGGAGTCCCACAACAACATCTAAACTGACACAAGTTTTGTTCCATTCAGCTCGTTCTGCTGTTTGACAGCATTTCTTCAAGGCTATTGTTCACATTAAGGCGTGTGTACAAGACTAAAAGTCACTTTGAAAACATTCTCTTGTTTCAAATGTAAAACTTTACATGTTGTAACACTAAAAGAATCAACATATGAAGGTAATTGCGTATGTTAAATTATTCTAAACAACGAATAACTCTTGGAGTTGCACATCTGGTTAAAAGTAAGTACACCATACCAGACCAGAGACCATATAATATCTATTATATGGTCTCCAACTATACTAATGACTGCCGCCAACATGTCCGTCCTCACATGTGCAGAAGCAGAAGAGAGTGAGTGAGTAAGTTTGATTTTACACCGCTTTTAGCCATTTCCACACACCAATAACAAATAATAAATAGAAGCTGACCCCTGCAGCTCCTCGTCTTAAGCACATCAACAAGCACCCTGCAGAATAAAAGCACCACCTACCCTGGTACTAGAAGACTAAGAGATTGCACTCAGCAATATTTAGACGGCGTTCTGTAAATAATCATGTCTGGCCTAGACAATCCAGTGATTGACATCATGAGCATCGATATATGTGATTGGGGTACGATGACATGCATCAACCAAGTCAGCAAGCCTGACCAACAATCCTATGAGTCGCCTCTTAGGACAAGCATGGGTTGCTGAAGACCAATTCTAACTCCGATCTGGTTCCACCAAGTTCTGTTAATGTCCAGATTGTAGTAGTGTGTTGTGTACAGGGCAACATGCATGTATTTCGGGACTTTCTGGAGAGTTATCTTTCCTTGTCTATAATGGTTGCTGACAAATTTGTTTGAATCTTTCATGTTCCCCTATCTAAATGTGCCCATTTAGACAAAAACAGCTGATTTTTGTTTGAAATGAGCTCTGAAGAGAGACACTGTTTTAATGGCCTAATCCTGCGGCCACCCTCTAACTACAAGCATTTACATTCCTCACAGCAGGAATCAAGGGAGCTGTTGCTGAACCAGGCCAAATCACCTTTGTAGAGCATGGTAGTGTGCTCAACTGGTTTCATAATGAGTTGGTGTTTCACGTTTGATCATCAGGTGCACTCTACTGGTCAATACTGAATGATTGAGTATTGTTTTACGCCTCTTTTAGCAATATTCCAGCAATATCACGGCGGGGGACACCAGAAATGGGCTTCACATATTGTACTCATTTGGGGAATCAAACCCAGGCCTTCTGCATGACGTGTGAACGCTTTAACCACTAGGCTACCCCACCACCCCCTCTACTGGTCAATAACCATGGTCACCGGTAAATTACAAAGAGTAATACCGTCCCCAACTAGCAGGAATAATATGTCCTTCAGGAAAAGATATAACACTATAAGTAAAACATAATTAATTCCATCTTCCACATGCTTCTTCCTTGTCTAGGGTTTGTAGTTCTGGAGAACGTGCGCAATGCCTTCTCTGAACCTTGTCCTCTGACCACAGCCCAGCGCCTCGAGCCGGGAACAGTCCAGGTGGGAGTTGAAGGGCCGCGTGGCACCAATTGAGGGCTTCTTATCGGCTTCGATGTGACTGGCTGGGAGGCTAAATATCTCTGCCATTGCCACAGCCATGTCGTACTTGGTCATGTTTTCATCACTGCTCCAGTGGAAGGTGCCGCTGATGGAGTTATCCTGGAGGAGACAGCAAAACAACTAATTATCATTCCTGGTGACCCTTGGTAGCTAGTGCTCACTTTGCAGTAATACTCTGGATCTTAGACTTGGCCCATAGTTAATTGTATTTTACAGGATCAACTTTCAGTACTCTCAGTGTGATAATCGTTGAAGGTTCTCACACAGGTTGTTCATCTGGAACTAGTTGTATGCAGTCTGCATCTCCTGAAAAATGCTGCATATATGGATACCCAAAGAAATCTTTTGAACCTGAAAATATTAACATCTTACAGCCGTTCTCAGTGAATGGGGTAGCCAAGGCACCACGATTTGCTTGAAGAGTTGTGTCCCCTGGACATGCCAGGAACCTATGATCCCTAAACCTTGAAAGATAATGGTTATGAGTGAGTGAGTGAGTGAGTTGGGTTTAACACCGCTTTTTACAGTATTCCAGTTATATCGCGGCGTGTCAGCTTAATGTGGGAGGAAAGCTCGAAGTGATGCAGGTCTCAGACGTTTACCACTTCCGTGAAACCCACGAGCACGGGTATGGTGCTGACAAACCTGGAAACATAATGAGGGCGACCCGGGATTTGAACCCACAATCATAGGTTTCCGGCGTGCCCAATGGACGCTTTTCTGCCCAGCAAATCGCGGCTCCTTAGACAACTGGGCCATCCTAATGCCCCCTAATGGTTATAAGGCAAATAGATACCCATTCTTCTAAATTGTCGGTCTCCGTAGGGCGTGGGGGTGGTTATAAAGATTGGTCTAGAATTGGGTCGGGCACATATTAGGGCTTAATATGGTTAACACAGTAAATCAAAGAAGACTGTAAATATCTGAGACCATACAAGACCAACCAATGGTGAATACCATAAACATTGTGGTTGTCAAGGTAACACACAGCCAAGTCACACATTGTTGTTGTCAGGGTAACACACAGCCAAGTCAAACATTTTTGTCAGGGTAACACACAGCCAAGTCACACATTGTTGTTGTCAGGGTAACACACAGCCAAGTCACACATTGTTGTTGTCAGGGTAACACACAGCCAAGTCACACATTGTTGTTGTCAGGGTAACACACAACCCAGTCACACATTGCTGTTGTCAGGGCAACACACAGCCAAGTCACACATTGTTGTTGTCAGGGTAACACAGAGCCAAGTCACACATTGTTGTTGTCAGGGTAACACAGAGCCAAGTCACATGTTGTTGTTGTCAGGGTAACACACAGCCAAGTCACATGTTGTTGTCAGGGTAACACACAGCCAAGTCACATGTTGTTGTCAGGGTAACACACAGCCAAGTCACATACATTGTTGTTGTCAGGGTAACACACAGCCAAGTCACATGTTGTTGTCAGGGTAACACACAGCCAAGTCACACACATTGTTGTTGTCAGGGTAACACACAGCCAAGTCACACATTGTTGTTGTCAGGGTAACACACAGCCAAGTCACACATTGTTGTTGTCAGGGTAACACACAGCCAAGTCACATGTTATAATCCCCTCCAAGTCAGCACATCCGTGAGACTCTGGGGACCTATTCTGCCTTATGTCCTCCAAAAGGACAGTTGGTACATCAACAGGGGTGGATGTTCAAGGTCACCAAATATTTCTTTTATAGATTTGATCAAAACAAGAAAAGTACACATTATTTGCACAACCTCTTCATCATGGATTAGAAAGACAAAAAATGCAAAAATCTAACAAAACATAACTTTAGTCTTTTTTAATAATATTTACCCAGTAATATATTTTGGTCTAAGATAAGTAATTGTCATCCCACAAGTTCAGTATGTACCTGCAGTTTCTTGTCTGCCAACTGTCGGATGGCGACGGCGACGTCCCGGCAAGCTGTAGGGTACCGGCGTTCATAGTCAGACATGACACATGACTTTGTTGTGTCCTTGACCTTCTCAAACAGAACTGTGACAGCACTCTCTCCTAGATACTCCACTTCTCCATAGAGTATGGGGACACGTAGTACGCCATTACCTGCAGGACACAGCACCATACAGCACCAGGACCATACAACATTGAGCTCTCACCAACAGTCTCACAGAATTACACCAACATTGAGCTCTCACCAACAGTCCCACAGAAATACACCAACATTGAGCTCTCACCAACAGTCCCACAGAAATACACCAACATTGAGCTCTCACCAACAGTCTCACAGAAATACACCAACATCCAAAGGTGTACAAGATGACAAAAATCAAATCTGCTAATGACATATAACTCAGAACAAGGTTTAAGATTGGTTCATTGTCTCAGGTATGGACTCATTGTCATCCAAAATCACCTGAAGAGTGTTTTACAAATTTAGTAATGATATAGAAGAATGTCCTATCAAAAAATGTGATAACACACTGAAAATGTCCTGATTTCATTTGTCCACAGGAAAATCGACATATAATGATATAGCCTCTTGGAGACTTCACGAACACATGGTGATACATATAAGCAATTGTAGCTGTTGAAATGCTGTGGTATAAAATGCTACACAACTTTCTGTGACTTTTACAAACCTTTATCAGTTTCCAGAGTGACTTTCTCCCCTTCATATTTGCTCTGGCCGTACATGTTGAGCGGCGATGGCTGGTCCGTCACTGTGTATGGAGGCTTGGACCCATCAAACACGTAGTCAGTACTCACAAACAGCACCCATGCCCCCACCTTGCCTGGAACACGAAACTCACGATAATACCCACGCCCCTACCTTGCCTGGAACATGAAACTCACGATAATACCCACGCCCCTACCTTGTCTGGAACATGAAACTCACGATAATACCCACGCCCCTACCTTGCCTGGAACACGAAACTCAAGATAACACCAACGCCCCTACCTTGCCTGGAACATGAAACTCACGATAATACCCACGCCCCTACCTTGTCTGGAACATGAAACTCACGATAACACCCACGCCCCTACCTTGCCTGGAACATGAAGCTCAAGATAACACCAACGCCCCTACCTTGTCTGGAACATGAAACTCACGATAACACCCACGCCCCTACCTTGCCTGGAACATGAAACTCAAGGTAACACCCACGCCCCTACCTTGCCTGGAACATGGAACTCAAGGTAACACCCACGCCCCAACCTTGCCTGGAACATGAAACTCAAGGTAACAGCCTCGCCCCTACCTTGTCTGAAACATGAAACTCAAGGTAACATCCACGCCCCCACCTTGCCTGGAACATGAAACTCACGATAACACCCTTGCCCCTACCTTGCCTGGAACACGAAACTCAAGATAACACCCACGCCCCTACCTTGCCTGGAACATGAAACTCAAGGTAACACCCTCGCCCCTACCTTGTCTGGAACATGAAACTCAAGGTAACACCCTCGCCCCTACCTTGCCTGGAACACGAAACTCAAGATAACACCCACGCCCCTACCTTGCCTGGAACATGAAACTCAAGGTAACACCCACGCCCCTACCTTGTCTGGAACATGAAACTCACGATAACACCCACGCCCCTACCTTGCCTGAAACATGAAACTCACGATAACAACCACGCTCCTACCTTGCCTGAAACATGAAACTCAAGGTAACACCCACGCGCTCCTACCTTGCCTGAAACATGAAACTCAAGGTAACACCAACGCGCCCCTACCTTGCCTGGAACATGAAACTCACGATAACACCTACGCTCCTACCTTGCCTGAAACATGAAACTCAAGGTAACACCCTCGCCCCTACCTTGTCTGGAACACGAAACTCAAGATAACACCCACGCCCCTACCTTGCCTGGAACATGAAACTCAAGGTAACACCCTCGCCCCTACCTTGCCTGGAACATGAAACTCAAGATAACACCCACGCCCCTACCTTGCCTGAAACATGAAAATCAAGGTAACACCCACGCCCCTACCTTGCCTGAAACATGAAACTCAAGGTAACACCCACGCCCCTACCTTGCCTCGAACATGAAACTCAAGGTAACACCCACGCCCCTACCTTGTCTGAAACATGAAACTCATGATAACACCCACGCCCCTACCTTGCCTGGAACATGAAACTCAAGGTAACACCCACGCTCCTACCTTGCCTGGAACATGAAACTCACGATAACACCCACGCCCCTACCTTGCCTGGAACATGAAACTCAAGGTAACACCCACGCCCCTACCTTGCCTGGAACATGAAACTCAAGGTAACACCCACGCCCCTACCTTGCCTGAAACATGAAGCTCAAGATAACACCCACGCTCCTATTTTGCCTGGAACATGAAACTCAAGGTAACACCCACGCCCCTACCTTGCCTGAAACATGAAGCTCAAGATAACACCCACGCTCCTATTTTGCCTGGAACATGAAACTCAAGGTAACACCAACGCGCCCCTACCTTGCCTGGAACATGAAACTCAAGGTAACACCCACGCCCCTACCTTGCCTGAAACATGAAGCTCAAGATAACACCCACGCTCCTATTTTGCCTGGAACATGAAACTCAAGGTAACACCCACGCCCCTACCTTGTCTGAAACATGAAACTCAAGGTAACACCCACGCCCCTACCTTGCCTGGAACATGAAACTCAAGGTAACACCCACGCCCCTACCTTGCCTGGAACATGAAACTCAAGGTAACACCAACGCGCCCCTACCTTGCCTGGAACATGAAACTCACGATAACACCCACGCCCCTACCTTGCCTGAAACATGAAACTCACGATAACAACCACGCTCCTACCTTGCCTGAAACATGAAACTCAAGGTAACACCAACGCGCTCCTACCTTGCCTGAAACATGAAACTCAAGGTAACACCAACGCGCCCCTACCTTGCCTGGAACATGAAACTCACGATAACACCTACGCTCCTACCTTGCCTGAAACATGAAACTCAAGGTAACACCCACGCCCCCACCTTGTCTGGAACACGAAACTCAAGGTAACACCCACGCCCCTACCTTGCCTGAAACATGAAACTCAAGGTAACACCCACGCCCCTACCTTGCCTGGAACATGAAACTCAAGGTAACACCCACGCCCCTACCTTGCCTGGAACATGAAACTCAAGGTAACACCCACGCCCCTACCTTGTCTGAAACATGAAACTCATGATAATACCCACGCCCCTACCTTGTCTGGAACATGGAACTCAAGGTAACACCCACGCCCCTACCTTGCCTTGAACATGAAACTCAAGGTAACACCCTCGCCCCTACCTTGCCTGGAACATGAAACTCAAGGTAACACCCTCGCCCCTACCTTGTCTGGAACATGAAACTCAAGGTAACACCCACGCCCCTACCTTGCCTGGAACATGAAACTCACGATAACACCCACGCCCCTACCTTGTCTGGAACATGAAACTCAAGATAACACCAACGCCCCTACCTTGCCTGGAACATGAAACTCAAGATAACACCACAGCCCCTACCTTGCCTGGAACATGAAACTCAAGGTAACACCCACGCCCCTACCTTGCCTGAAACATGAAACTCAAGGTAACACCCACGCCCCTACCTTGCCTCGAACATGAAACTCAAGGTAACACCCACGCCCCTACCTTGTCTGAAACATGAAACTCAAGGTAACACCCACGCCCCTACCTTGCCTGGAACATGAAACTCAAGGTAACACCCACGCCCCTACCTTGCCTGAAACATGAAACTCACGATAACACCCACGCCCCTACCTTGCCTGAAACATGAAACTCACGATAACACCCACGCCCCTACCTTGCCTGAAACATGAAGCTCAAGATAACACCCACGCTCCTATTTTGCCTGGAACATGAAACTCAAGGTAACACCCACGCCCCTACCTTGCCTGGAACATGAAACTCAAGGTAACACCCACGCCCCTACCTTGCCTGGAACATGAAACTCAAGGTAACACCCACGCCCCTACCTTGTCTGGAACATGAAACTCAAGATAACACCAACGCCCCTACCTTGCCTGAAACATGAAACTCACGATAACAACCACGCTCCTACCTTGCCTGAATCATGAAACTCAAGGTAACACCAACGCGCCCCTACCTTGCCTGGAACATGAAACTCACGATAACACCTACGCTCCTACCTTGCCTGAAACATGAAACTCAAGGTAACACCAACGCGCCCCTACCTTGCCTGGAACATGAAACTCACGATAACACCTACGCTCCTACCTTGTCTGGAACATGAAGCTCAAGGTAACACCTACGCTCCTACCTTGCCTGGAACATGAAACTCAAGGTAACACCAACGCCCCTACCTTGCCTGAAACATGAAACTCAAGGTAACACCCACACCCCTACCTTGCCTGGAACATGAAACTCACGATAACGCCCACGCCCCTACCTTGCCTGAAACACGAAACTCAAGGTAACACCCACGCCCCTACCTTGCCTGGAACATGAAACTCAAGGTAACACCCATGCCCCTATCTTGCCTGAAACACGAAACTCACGATAACATCGACGCCCCTACCTTGCCTGAAACACGAATCTTACAATAACACCCACGCCCCCATCTTGAGCTACGTTGTGTCAGGTGTAACCCTACTCAGAGGCAAATGTGGGAAAAATGCAACTCATCTGGCGAGGACCCCAGCCGGGGGATGTGCTACACATATGGGTGAGTGAGTGAGTGAGTGAGTGCGTATGTCGCAAAACAGTACATAACAAACTCTCTACAGCGAACTAACGATAGCCATCTGATATCTGATCCCCAACAAGCCCAAATACCACTCATGTTTCTGAGCGAAAAGGTTTTTCTGAACAATGTTTATGCATCGAACTGATTTCTCCGGTCCCTTGTAGTTCATTATATCCATGTTCTACTGTAAAAACAATACTGGGATTTCCATGCAGTCCATCAAGTCCATGATAAAGTAATCTAGTGCATTCTCCGAAATACTGTTGTGACATGAAACCTCTTTCAGCTTCGGGAATTATTGTTGGCAGTATGGTTTTATGCAGCTTTTAGTCATATCACAGCGGGGGACACCAGAAACGGGCTTCACACATTGTAGCCATATTGGGAATCGAACCCAGTCTTTGGTGTGATGAACAAATGCTTTAACCACAAGGCTACCCCACCACCCCACTACACATCGTGGTCCAGCCTACCTGCCTCTGTGCACAGGGTCCGTGTAGCATCAATGTTGATCTTCTGTGTGGCCTCGGGTTGACTCTCAACAACGTCTGGACGTCGTTCCGCTGCAGCATGGATTACACAAGATGGCTGGAAGATACAATTACAGGACATACCAGATGTACCAGCTACAAGGAAATAATGTCTGTCCACAGAGAAGCGTGTTGTGTCAAGCAAAAGGCTAAGCACATTAACCCATGAAGTGCAGATAATTTGTAATTCACAATGTCAAGATTACAAACGATGAGGTTTCAACAGGTTTGTGTAAAACAGCTATGTCACTATTCTGACGCTTGGTGCAATGTGACCGGTCATTTCACATGGGGAAAAAGACAGAATACATTGAATGAAGCTATCACATTGATGGAACTTGAAGTACTAGTTTTTCGTTCATTCGTTTGTTTGTTGTTTAACGCCGCACTCAGGAATATTCCAGCTATATGACGGCAGTCTGTAAAGAATCAAGCCTGGACCAGACAATCCAGTGATTAACATGTGCATCGCTCCACGCAATTGGGATACGATGACATGCATCAACCAAGTCAGTGAGCCTGACCACCTGATCCCGTTAGTCGCCTCTTACGAGAAGCATCGTCGCCTTTTACGGCAAGCATGGGTTGCAGAAGACCTTTTCTAACACGTATCTTCACAGGTCACTGGTTTTTCAATCCATTGATGAATATACATTAAAAATTCATTATTACCAAGACGGTAATCAAACATCTAATTATCATGAACATGAAGCACATACCTTGAACTCTTGTATAACTTGCTGGATGGCACTGGGATTGGTTAAATCAACCTTTTTCAGTTTGTCGCCACTTCTGGAGAACGCCAGCCCCAGAACCTCCCATGACGGAGCAGCAGAAAACTCTTGAAACACAGCTCTCCCCAGCAGTCCTGACGCTCCCGTGATCAGCACTCGCTTCAACGCCATTCTCAGTAGTCTACAGTTGTATACGAAATATATCAGTACATATACTCATAGACCATGAGGACTACATTCCAAATCTAATACAATGAATTGCTAAATATGATTGTTTGTTGGTTGTTTAATGCTGCGCTCAGCAATATTCCAGCTATATGATGACAGTCTGTAAATAATCCGAGTCTGATCCATCCTGTTTCACCCGCCAGTCAGCGATATTTACTTCACATCATGGCGGCATGTTTGTTTGTTGTTTAACGCCGCACTCAGCAACATTCCAGGGAAATGACGATGTAAATAATCGAGCCTGGACGAGACAATCCAGTGATTGACATCATGAGCATTGATCCACGCAATTGGGATATGATGACCTGCACCAACCAAGTCAACAAGCCTGACCACCCGATCCTGTTAGTCGCCTCTTACAACAAGCATAGTCACCTATGGGCAAGCATTGGCTGCTGAAGATCTATTCTACCCTGGACCTTCACGGGTCTGCTTAATATGAATATAGATATTCATGTTAGATACAAAATTGGGGAGTGTGGGTCATCACATCTCTAAAATGATCAGCATGAGACATCGGACTATCAACGGAGAGCAACTCAGACCAGGAGTATGGTGGTGTCTATGTATTAGTTAATACACAATATTATTTGTTTGTTTCTTTGTTGTTTATCACCACGCTCAGCAGTATTCCAGCTGTATGACGGCGGTGTGTAAATAACTGAGTCTGAACCAGACAAACCAGTGATTGACATCATGAGCATCGATCTACACAATTGGGAGATGATGACTGCATCAACAGTGTTCCTGTTTACCGGTAATTACAAGTTTTTCACCGGTGAAATTAGGCTTATACCGGTAATTCATGTGACTGCCAGTCCCTGTGGACCGGCAAATAAAGTACCTTATTAATCTTTGTTGAACAAAACAACGGCGATATTCATATAAGTATATTTTTCAAATGAAGTCAGCTTGTCTAGGGTTTCCCCTTGTCTATTTCTAGTGCAAGGATATAACATATATATTTGTAGCGACCTAGTCTCGAAATATTAAAAAAGAAGAGAGAATTGTGACTTAACTTTGAGTGAATGACGAGTAGATATAACTATGCTACTTCAGAGATGACATCACTGCATTGAACATGATGTTGAAAGAATTAATACCAGGTAATTTTCATACATTTTTTTATTTGTTGAAAGTTGGGACTGAGAAAAATTTGAGGGGACTGGTAATTTTTAAAGTTGCCAGTCCAGGACTGGCAGTTTCAAAAGCCAGCAGGAATACTGAATCAACCAACCAAGGCAGAGAGTATGCACGATCACTCCAAGGTCCCAAGCACTCCGTATTCGTCATTAGAGCGGAGTAATGTGGATTAGTTTGCTACCATGTCCGACCTGTGCATTGTGCATCATCATGTAGAGATGACGGGGATTGCTGCTCATGATATCAATCTTAGTTTGCCTGGATGATTTGATTACTTGCATGACAAAGCTGGAATAATACCGATTGTGGCAGTCCCTCATGCAGACCCTGGAACATATATATCCAATACCACCCATACAAGGCCATAACAGTTGGCAAGTCTAGATTACTGCAGTTTTAGGCTGAAAGTGAAGAGAGTCTCTCAGCTAATTTTATTTATATTATATTAAAATTATATTGAAAATATTAAAAATGTTTCTATTTTTTCTGTAAAATATTTTCATAACAGAGACAAGAAGTCAGTCAATTATTACAGTATAAAACAACAATCGCTACCATCATGGAACTGAGCTGGACAGATAAGAAAATTAATGTTCCCTACCATACATATCTGTAAAACATGGATCAGATGTTTTAAAGCCATAGACAGCCTGTACATAATAGAGCATGCACCACATAAACATGAGATGTGGACTATTTGTTACAAAAATGTTCAAATGCCTTTAATACGTAAAATTTACTTTTATCTGCAAATAACTTATTTACTTAATCCCATCTGCCTACAATCACCTCTCATCAAGTGAATCCCCTACTTCACAGACAGCCTAATCACATCAGTCATGGTTGACTAGATTACAAATCCACCAGTTGATACCTTTCCAATGCAGTAGAATAACGCAAACAGGGTGGGGACTATACACAAGTATTATAATTATAACAAAATAAATTGCTATATTTCCATGACATATTGTTCCATCCTCAAACTGGACATTTTCATCCTGGTATTGACAACATTATCAAAGTAGCCGCCACGTTTATTTTGAAGTATTGACACCGTAATGTGCCATGAAACATGTCGTTCAGCAGGTAAAGGTGTAATGTCAAGTCCGTACTGGTCGGCCTATTGGTCCATATCCTTGTATTTTACAAGGAGAATCTAGCTGAAGACACATAAGTAATGTATTATTTACAAACTGATATGCTTTCAGTATAGATCTAATTTGAAAAACATTTCATGATCATGATATTTCACCAGTGTTGACAGCTATCTAATTACAATTTCACATCGGTTGAATTGAAATAAGCGGTAGATCACACCAGTAACTAAAGTGACGCCAGTTACCTTTATTAAGTGCAGGCGTGATTGATGCGGTTTTATTGTCACAAGCTTTTGCACCGATTTACTTATATCAGGCAGACTTACAATAGTTACACGTTGTTTACCATTGACTGAAACACCAATCAGGAAAGACAACTCTCCGGTGTGTCCGTATTCAGAAGTTCCTTGCATCGTTAACTACAGTGACAAGAATGTTAGTGACGCCTAAATGTCGATGTAAAGAGTTTACTTGCGCTCGTTTCGCTGTCATTCGGCACATCTCGGGCAGCCCCGCTGAACGTCCTTTTCTCATATATAGCTTCGAGAAAACTGAGATCTAACAAAGTAATTCAGATCGTGTATTTCTAAAATGGCGGGCTGTTTCAATCCAAACAGTATGGAGGAATTTATGGTGTCAGCTGATGCAAGTTTGAAACGATTCGAAACGAATTTTGACATGATATGTTCAAAGGTACATGCCTGTTTGTACATATTTACCTATTTCATTACATGTAGGATACTGTTTATTATGAACTGTTTCATAATTATTGTCAAAATTCCAGGCTTTTAATTCTGATTGCACATCTTTACCTCGGCTGTTTGTTATTTGATGACAATCATACGCCGCAGACTGTGAAATAATTACATCACGGTCAGTAATGAGCAGTTTTTTCTCATGATAAGATGCATGCCTGCTTAATGATAAGTAATATTGCACTATTTTCCTGTAATTTAGTTGCTTTTATTCTTTACAGAGCTTGATTTGCAGGCATCACATCCATCAATTCAATACACAAAAGCCCTGTCTCATCATTATTGTTACATGGCAGTTCTTAATGTACTAATAACTGCCTGGGATTGGCGGTGATGAGTGTTATACCACCAGGGACTACACATCTGTTAATCAATTAATCTGTTAATTAAGTCATTGCCATTCCCATGTTCTATTCTGAACAAGAGTTATGGTATTTCAGGGAATTATTCATCTGGTCCAGACACAACACTAGATTTCTAGACATACAGAAGTTTCAATGACACACTCAGCTTAGTGGGCATTTTTATATTGAAAACTACTCGCTTGTATTATTACGATTTGCCACAGGCTTTGATATGCACCAACGCCTTGTATATGAACTGAATATCTCAAAGGTATTTTCCGGCAAATCAAGTTGACAGTTCTTGACATCAGGATCCAGATAAACCAATCATATCATTACAATATCATGCTAGTGAATCAGGTCACAGGGTGGTGCACACAAAGTTCAAAAGAGGATCAATTTATTAAATGAGAGAAGTATTAATGCTGGAAATAACTTAAGAGATAAATGTAGGACACTTTCCATTTTTGCACTTTTCAAGTTTATTACATTTACAGAGAAAACATGTCAAAATATTGCAGCCAGGTTGAAAAGACAAAATGGGTTACCTCCCTTGCCTCATGATGCCAAAGTGTACAGTGATTTGAGTGTGATAATAACATACCTTGTAATTTGAAGGGTGGTGACCATAGTGATGCTGGAATGTGTTCAGGTGAAAGGTTTTTTGAAGCTGGAAACTTTGTTCTAGGGCGTTTCCACACCAAGATCTAAAGAAAGAGAAATGTATAGTGTGAGATAGGATAAGTATATAAGTATACAATTTAATGTAAAATTTTCAATTATATCTTTATTACATACACAAGCCATCATGAGATAATAACAACACAACAAATCTGTAATCATGGCTTCTAGTCTTTGAATGCTAGCATAAGATGAAACACCTCAGCTGTTCCCCATGTTGACATGTGTGTCTGACATGTGTGTCTGACGTGTGTGTCTGACATGTGTGTCTGACGTGGGTGTCTGACATGTGGGTCTGACATGTGGGTCTGACATGGGTCATGTGTGGGTCTGACATGTGGGTCTGAAACGTGGGTCTGACGTGTGGGTCTGACATGTGTGTCTGACACCTGGGTCTGACATGTGGGTCTGACGTGTGGGTCTGACACGTGGTTCTGACATGTATCTTGTTTCTTTCTCTTTCAGTATGGACAGGCTTTCCCAGATGATGACATAGTTTCCATGAAGACTGGTGAGATTGTGAATGACAAAGGTATGTATCTCCCCATTGTGCAAACATAACTATAACACTTGTTGACATAATTCTCCATTATATAACAGATGCATCTGTTTGTGGGCCTGCCCCAAATAACCCAGTGATCTCAAAAACGAGTTGATAATTTTTTTATTAAGATGCATGTAAACAGACTGATGTAATACTAATGTTCATCCAATCTCATTAAAATCAGATCTTTTACTCCACATGACATGTGGGCTTTTGAGCCAATCAGATGTCAGCTTTCTAAAATGAATCGGCTTAATTTCTTTACCACCATGATTCGGAAATTTTGATTTTAACGAAAGAAAATTAAAAGTGAAAACAAATATTCCTTTGATGTTACTTCCGAGATTCCTTGGAGCTCAGAAACAACAGCCTGTATAAAACGTCAACAAGAATATAATTGATCTGCAGTTATTAGTTACGTTCGGATTTACCAATTAACTTCGTTTTTCAAGACACAGAAATGAGATATGCTGGTCTTAATGTTTTGCTTATACATACCTCAATGCTGATTGGTTAATTAGAAAATTCACCTGATGTGTCAATGCAAAGTGATACTGTGTCGAAATACTATATCTCATGTAAATTGGGTTTCATATTCAGCACAATCAGCTTTTTGTTAGAAATTTGTAGGCTGCTTAAGATGAACAAGTTCTGTAAAGTTCTAGCTTTGTAAACTAAATATGCTAATATTATGCATATTATATAAAATTACAAAAAATTGTCAATGTTGGTGTTTCAAAGTGAAAGGGCTTTTTATGTTCTTCATATTTATGAATGATTAGCTTGACTAGGTCAGGGGAACTCGTTATTTAACCTGATATTTGTTTTTTGTGTTGCAGGAACTATCCGGAAACTTAAGCCTGTGTCTTTTGGAGGAGCTAAGCTGGCAGTGACCAAGCGTCGAGGTACTGGCCAGAGTTTCCTGAAGGGATTTGTGGGGGGCTTCACTGACTTTGTGCTTGCTGTGGCTCATTGTAGTGAAACAATTCAACCATCTTCTCTCAGGCGGCATTCAGTGACCTCCCTCACATGTTGGGTCTTCTTTATTAACCTCTCCAATAAGCCAGTGCACATTTTTTCAGATAGAAGTTGTCTTGTGCTATTTGAAGTTCTTAATAATTCCCTCAGTTTAGGCTTAAAAAAATAGTCTTGGTTCTCACACACTGCCTGCATCATAAAGTCTGCCGTACGTGTCGTTTTTAATTCCATTTTAAAAATAAATAAATATATATATACTTAATAAATACTTAATGACAATGCGATCCAATATAGTACGCAGTTACTTCCCTTTACATGCCCACTGCTTTACTGGTGTCCCGTGTTATGGTCATGGCTGCAACAGGAGTTTGTATGCTTGTTTATGTAGGGAGGCTCTTAACATATTAGTTTAAACAAGCAAACAAACAGAAAAAATACTGCCCGACTGCCCGCACTCTATGGTCAAAAGTTGTTGCCTGAGAACAAATACTTTTATTTTCTCAAGCCTTAAGGACATGTATGTTTCACTTTCAGCTGACAAGTTCACCAAGGCTCTGTCCCACAGCACCATCGACTTGTCACAGAGCCAGCCGGTCGACGCCCAGTCTGTGAGTCCACTGTGTAACCTTGGGGTTTCACCCAGGTGCCACTACTGCATGTGGAGGGTATTACGTGGCAATTCCCAAATTCAAACAATATGTTAACCCAGAAAACTGTACGTAAAAGAATTTATTGGGAAACCAACAAGCAACTAACAAATGGTATACAATCAACAATTGTGTTACAAAATCCGCTAGATTTACAAATCAGTACAAATTACTGCACACCAATTACAATGGCAGTTAGCTTCTAACGAATCCCAACAGAATTAATGTACTACAGTTACAATCACCGTGTAACAATAAAATACACTGGAAAAATACCAACAGGCCACAAAGTTGCGACTAAATTGGTCGCCATGGCGATCTAGTTTTGTATTTTGCGACTGGTATTTTCATGTCAGTCGCCAACTGGCTCCTTGTCTTTAATTAAGTTTGGCGACTAAATATCTCTTGTCATAAGATATTAAAAAAGATCGTTTTTAATATAAGTGCGTAACTTCGGTGAAAAAATTCGATATCAGAACATAATAACATCGACAAGATCACTGTTGGCCATGTGTTCTGTTTTCGCTTTCGATATGAAGCTCCATACCTGGAATGAAGGAAGCACTTTCCGTTATTAAGTAATGCACTAACGATGTTAAGAGTTTAGTACCCACGCATGCGCTGTACGACATCCGCCCAGGTGACAGCTAAGGCGGTCGTTTCGCCGTTCAAAAACACGAAGTATTTTTCTATATTTGCGCAACGGCAAATGATGAATACCGTATTTTCTTTAGTATAGTGCGCACCCCTCTCTAGCAGATTCAGTATTTATTTTTTTTGGGGGGGGGGGGGGGGGGGGAAACAGGGGTGGAAATTTGCCATTTCCCGACTCTCGGGGAAAGTAGAAATACGAGGTTGGGCAACAAAATCACTTACTTTAACTTGTCCGGAGGCAAGTAATATTGGAAATTACTATCACTGTCTACATTTCTAACTACTTGTAAGGCAGGCAGCCAATCAAATTTCAGCGGTGATACCAAGCTCGTGTTTGATAAATTTCAGAAGTTGGCGAAAGATTTTTGTTAAATCATGTTATTCTGAACTAAAAGGCAGGAAATCACGATATATATATATTAAAAATATGGAACTTCGTGAATCTATCGTGCTAGGTTACGAGCTGTGACAGATTTTTCATGCATATATTTTTGCATTAAACATCGTGTCCGAGCCGAGAATTTAAGGCGACGAAAGCTGAGATGTCATTTGACTTACATTACATGCGATCGCACGAAAAGATGGAAATAATAACTTAGATGTAAGTTTGATTACTTTTAGATATATTTTTGTTGAATTTATTTATTACTTTGTATAATATATCAAAGATTTGCTTAAAACGTCTTTATTTTGCTCTTTGACATGTTCGATGTGGACCCGTTGTTGAAATGTGTGTCCGAGAATTATATTTTCAATAACATCGCGGGAAATAGTGAATAATTTTTTTATTTATTGATAAAAAAATGATAAATTGATATGGAATACGTATTTCAGACATTGTGAAATGTGATAGATTTAATAAATGAATGATATTATAGGTAGGTCCATACAAATATAAACTATTTTGACGTGACTACGGCTTGGCCGGAAAACCGGCCTACGGTGTTGAAAGGGATAAACACATAGATAAAAAATCACCAGACATGTTGATTTACCGTTTAAATTGTATTTTTTTGTTCTGCTAGGCATTGTTTTATATCCAGGGATTAAGATTACCATGTGTATCTTCTCGTAAACTAAGCCGGACACAGCAATCAGCTGTACACACAATTTCTTGGAATTTACCGGTGATTCAGTCAAGTCACACCCAATGATATAACTTTACAGGGTTTTAATGCAAGGATCGGCAAAAAATGTATCTGAAACTTCTTCTTTTTATCAGGAATAATATATTCCAATATCTTGTTAATTTAGATGCAGCTTTTACCAAACATATTTGAAATAATAATAACCCTAAGCGTAAGCGAAGCAGCTGATTGCTATATATTACCGGGTATTACATGGTTTTACATGGAACACACAGTCTGACCAGTCACCGTCAAGGCTCCCGTGCACGTGATCGCGTGAATTACGTGTTGACATAGAATCGTCCAACAAAATCAAATATGACCTTTAACGAGTCAAAGTATGGCATTTATGACAAATGTATCCATTCTCTGTCAACGAAAGTTCGTTTCAAGGCATCAATAGCGGTAATCTGACCGTGGTTTCTCTTAATAACCGTTTGTTAGATCTTCCGATCGCTTCACACACGATTTCGCCGAAATAAATTAAAACAATATTAAAAGTAATTTTGAATAAAATTAATGAAATAAGTTACTAACATAAGTCCAGATATACAAAGAACACTTTTTATAGTCAGACAGTGTAATTACATGATTTGTTTGCGTACTTCAGTATGGATTTGTTGACATGGTATTTCCGGTGTTACGTTCTCATGGTAATGTCTTTCCATGGGGGAAAAACATCAAAACTCATTATTTCGTGTATAATGCGCACCCCCTTCTACACAGCTGTGTTTTTTTGGAAATAAATGCGCAGTATACTCAAGATAATACGGAATGCTTTGAATGGCGAAGCTGACACGGAAGTTTCGTCGTCTATCGACACGTTCGATGAACCAAAACCTGCAACTGGCACCGGTAAACTGTCAGATGATGTTACTGACACAATGTTCTAAAGCTTGTTTGTCTGAAAAACTCAAAAGCTTCAACAACACGTCAACAGTTGTTGTTCATGATTTAAAACTGATTATTCAAACTAATGGATTTTTTTTTTTTGTTATGCAGTTAAATTACAAGTCATTACTTTTGGCTCCTTACATTTTGTCTTGGCTCTTTGAAATTCTATTTGGCTCCTTGAAAAAATAATTTAGGAGCCAAGTGGCTCCTTTGAATTTTTTGTAACTTTGTGGCCTGACCAAGGGACACACAGGGGCTACAGTAGTTTAATCTATGAAATATTTCGCTTTCGAACCATGACTGTATCTTGTTTTTCAACCTCGATTTTGAAAACTGATTTTTTTAAATAATCTTTTCTTTCTTAAATTGATGTGTGGAGAGGCCATTGTCAAAGAGGCATTGTTGTTGCAATTTACTTTGAAAGATACCATTTAATTGAAATTTGTTACAAATGATAAACCACTAATTCCTGATATGATGCAGTCTATGACTGACAATTTAAATCATTCTTCATCACATATCCCGTAGTGTGAGAATCTTGTATTCTCTTCTTTGAAATGTCCAGCACTGGCAGAACAGTGAGTGTCGTTTTCTTATCCTGAAGCTTTTTGGAGTGAAGTCCTATTGTGGCTAGTAATGCATTGTTTACCATGTACTAACGTTGAAAATGATTGTTTCAGATTTACAGCAGCTACGTGTCACCCCGGGTCAATGTGACCCATTTTGCAGGTAAGTCTCCATTTTCACAGATGTCGCGTAGCTTACTTCCTGTAGTCATGGTGTAGGCAGGCTGTGTCTTTAAACATTTATCTGAAGCAAAGTTAAATATGATTCTTTTCGGAAAGTAGACTTTAGCCGTTATGTTGTTTAGTTTGTACATACATGTAGTAACATTGTCAAGGAAGTACATGTGTTGGTTGGTAATGTCGACACAAAATGTTCATGTCCAGGAGTGCTGGTGTTTGTTAGCTTGTCTGTTGATGTAACATTGCTGATGGGGATGATATCCATCTAACAAGGAAGGTGTGGCAGATACACAAACACAGCATTTACATGATCAAGTGTCAGTAACCAGATCCATCTTACAAGGAAGATGTGGCAGATACACAAACACAGCATTTACATGATCAACAGTCAGTAACCAGATCTTCAATCATACAGCATTCACCCATCTTCCCGAGGCAAGAGAGTTAACTGACTATAAAAGTCTAGTTTCCACCCTTGCCGAACTTTTAAAGTCAGTTAACTCTCTTGTCCCGGGAAGATGGCATTCACCCTGCTGGGTTTCCAGAGAGCAGGTGCCCAGTTTCCAAAACCTGACAGAAACTAGGTTACTATAACCCAGATGGCTTTGTGTCACCACACCCTGATGGTGTTCTATTGGCACTGATTTACCTTGCCCAGATAGATACTTTTGAATGTTTACACGCCAACGTGACCTTGCTGGAATATTGCTTACTGGGGAACTATAAACTAACACTCACTCACTCATTTCACCTTAACATTTGGAACAAGGGGGTATCTTATTGGTTCAAGCCTTTACCCTCTGGAATAGTGCTGAAAACTTTTGTAAAACAACTCACTCACTCATTATCTTGACCTTTCAGATGATGCAAGCAAACTGCTCTCTTTCATTTGTGAGGATGAGAATGAGCCGAGTGATGCGGAAACCATCAGTTCTGGAGACACTTCCAGCGTAGACAATGAGGCGGAAGACCGCTCCACTGACCCAGAGTCATACTCAGATGAGGTAGATGGTGACCTTGACCTCTGTACGCCCAAACCTAGATACCCTTGCAAACCAAAGCAGGATGTGTTACGTTTCAATGATAATGTTTGGTATTCTCTTGGAAGTGCCAGCAATCAGTCTCCAAGTTCTGGATCAGATTTGTCAGTTAGGAAAAACTTTGGATCTAGAAATTCTCGTTCACAAGAAGTATCAAGTAAAACTGAGGACAGTTTTAGCACAGAAGGAGATCAGAAAGGTGCATGCGGAAACTTGTCGAAGAGTATTCTTGCACGATTCCACATGATGAAGGGTCAACCGGAGGACAGTGGGTTCGAGAGCGGTCCAGGGATAAGAATGGGTACTGACGAAACAAGAGACAAGGCGCCTCTACGACTGTTTTGTCTGAATGAAGATAAGATAAACCGAGTGATGAGCTGGGTCAAAGATCAAGCAAATGAGAGTCGTCATCTTGGAGCTCGGACCCAGCCAGTGCGTTTGAAAGATGGGTTTGAATCCAACCTGCCAACCCAAGCAGATGACGTTCATCTTAAGTCACCGACAAAAATTAGAAAGAAAAGTGAGAAAGATCACAACTTTAACAATCAGTCATCTCTGCAGAATCCACCTCCATATCCTCTGACTAGACTAATAGGTGATATGAACCAGACGTATACGGTTCCTCTGCCTAATGGGAACAACCCATACAGGATGCCATTCATGGATGTCAACCGGGGCACTTGTAAACAGCCTGACCCACCTCCTTGCAACCAACACAAGACCTGGTCGGCTGATGCTGGTCCGGTAGCTTCATCAAAGTCCACTAATGTTGGCAGAATATATGACTCATCTGAGCTGTTGGAAACCTCTCAAGAGCTCAAGACAGATGCCATGTGCCAAAGAAGGATTGTCCGAGCAAGAAAACGAACGTTCATTCCAATACAACCTTCTTACACCTCTGAGCAGCTTTTGGACTATTTGACCTCACCAATGCCACAAACAATTGTTGAGATATTGTCTCCAGCACGACCAAGTAGTTTGGAAGTTGAGGAGGAGACACTGCCATGTCTGAAGTCTCCGCCTCCATCTCTGCTTCCCCCGAGGACTGATGACAGTTTGTATGGATGGGAGCATTCACAGATTCAGCACAGTCCCTCTCATCACCGTCACACACTCATGAATCGGTTTAGCAAACAAGAAAATAACATTGGAAGAGCTGTTGATATCAACGGACACTACCCTATGAACAATTTGAACAAAAATGATGCCACAGAAAGCAGTGGATCTTATGATGATGATGATGATGTTGTGATCACCAAGGTTAAGATAGAACCTGGACATGAAGCTGTCACCTCCCATACACAGCCTTGGGAACATGCAGAACCAAGAGAACATCCTCAGCCTTGGGAACATGCAGAGCCAAGAGAAAATCCACAGCCTTGGGAACATGCAGAGCCAAGAGAACACCCACATCCTTGGGAACATGCACAGCCAAGAGGACATGCACTGGCAAGAGAACATGCACAGCCAAGAGGACATGCACAGCAAAAAGAACATGTCCCCTGTGAGATGAGGAACAAGTATTGGCTGGAGGACAGAGTGTCAGTGAAGGATGATGCAGTGACACTGTGTGAAGGATTTGGATACTCTATCCCTGAATATGGCCACATTATGACTCCTGTACCTCAAGCCATCATTTCTCACAATGTTGGCAGGAACATAGGAACGCCAGTAACCATTGAACACAGCAACAACAGAATCATGAGAACTCCTAATGGAACACTAAACTCTCTTGTAACCTATGGTGATGACCAAAACCTGGGAACACCCAAGTCCTTCATCTCTCAAGATACCAACAGAAGCCCTGGAAGAACACCTGATGCACTGCCAATAACCATCACCCATGGTGACAACAGAAATCCTGGAAGAACACCTGATGCACTGCCAATAACCGTCACCCATATTGACAACAGAAATCCTGAAGGAACACCTGATGCACTGCCAATAACCGTCACCCATTGTGATAACAGAACCCTGAATGGAACACCCCAAACCTGCTTCTCTGCAGGATCTAGAAACAAGAAGCAGATCTTTGATCACTTGAAGCAAACAGGATCACAGTCTGATTCGAAGGTGATCACTGAGAAAGGGCTGAGTCGAGGGCGTGTGAAGGCAAGGAGGCAGCTTACAATGGAGCAGACAGGAAGGGGAGACCCCCAGCATCAGCTCCGCTCAGATGGGGGACAGGTGCTTGACAAGGAACAGCCTACTGCTAGACCCAGAAAATCACAAATGCAGCCCCGGGTGGTTGGGACAAATAGTGGGAGAAACAACACCAATAAGTTTTCTGTGGATGGAAAGAGTTATGAAACTCTTGCTAAGGTGTCATCTAAACACAGGCAGTCAGATGATGCTGGGGCCGATTTAACCTCAGCTGGTGAAGGGAGAGTAGGGAAGAATTACCAGGTAGGATGCTCTGCAGCCAGAGGTAGAAATGTAGCCTTACAGCTTAATGGAAGCGAACAGGAGACTGTGGGTAGGCATCGACATAGGTCTGATCGGATGGATGAAACACCAGCTTCACCTGGAAGGAAGGATGGGGCTGGCATGTGTAAAAATCCCAAAATAAGCTCCAGAAAATGTCAGCCAGATAACCACGTGTTGTCTCCATTGCGAAATGGCAGGTGTTCAGCAGCTTCCAGTGTGGGTCTCTCCCCTTCATCACATCTGTCTCAGCTGCAGCTTAATAGCCCAACTCGGGCCAAGACTGAAAGGCCGAAGTCCGACAAGACATATAGCAAAGAACTGTTCAAAACTCCCAAGGGATCTCCCAGACCAAAATGTGCAAAACACCCTTCCCAGATCACCAATGACCTATCCTCAAAAACACCATATCAGTGCAAAGACTTCTCTCAGAACATTTTCAGTTTGAAAAATAAAACCTCCACTGACAAATCTAACCACATGAGTCATAAGTCTTCTTCCTACAATGATGTATGCATATCTTCCAGAAATCATGTTTCATCTCGGTCTCCTTCTAAATCAGACTCAGACAATTTCAGACGATCCATGCCACAACTACCAACTTCCCCTCGTTTGCATCCCTCAGACAAACAGAAAACCTCATCAAACGAGTACCTGGTATCCAAGGAAAATTTCAACAAATCTCCTCATTCGAAAAATATATCTTCTAAAGCGTCGAAAAAGCCAGTTTTTCTTGTTCCAGACAGTTCCCACATCAGGTCACTGAAATCTGTCAAATCATCCAAATCGATAACCTCTGAACTTAATTCACGCGCAGTTAACACAGGACTTAAGAAGATATCCCGGGACCAGTTCCGATCTGTGTACAGGACAGCAGACAAGAACCCTCTGTGGACAAGCACCCCATCAAAAGCCAGGAGCATGCCTGTCCTCAACCAGACCATGTCCACGATTCTGCTTGGTGAGGATGATGATGGTGCCTCGGATGAGGACAACGATGATGATGAGGTTGAGACAGTCAGTCCCTACTCCTTCAGGTCCGAAAGTGTCATTGGAATGTAGACTTCACATAATGGACAGTTGGCACTACACGCTCTTTCTGGAGTGTAGACTACCCATGGTGGACACCCTCTGTCTGGAGTGTAGACTTCCCATGGCGGACACCCTCTGTCTGGAGTGAAGACTTCCTATGGTGGACACCCTCTGTCTGGAGTGTAGACTTCCCATGGTGAACAGCCTCTGTCTGGAGTGTAGACTTCCAATGGTGAACAGCCTCTGTCTGGAGTGTAGACTTCTTGTTGTGGACACCCTCTGTCTGGAGTGTAGACTTCCTATGGTGGACACCCTCTGTCTGGAGTGTAGACTTCCCATAGTGGACACCCTCTGTCTGGAGTGTAGACTTCCAATGGTGGACATCCTCTGTCTGGAGTGTAGACTTCCCATGGTGGACACCCTCTGTCTGGAGTGTAGACTTCCCATGGTGAACAGCCTCTGTCTGGAGTGTAGACTTCGCGTGGTGGACACCCTCTGTCTGGAGTGTAGACCTCCCATGATGGACACCCTCTGTCTGGAGCGTAGACTTCCAATGGTGGACACCCTCTGTCTGGAGTGTAGACTTCCCATGGTGGACACCCTCTGTCTGGAGTGTAGACTTCCCATGGCGGACACCCCCTGTCTGGAGTGAAGACTTCCTATGGTGGACACCCTCTGTCTGGAGAGTAGACTTCCAATGGTGAACAGCCTCTGTCTGGAGTGTAGACTTCCTATGGTGGACACCCTCTGTCTGGAGTGTAGACTTCCAATGGTGAACAGCCTCTGTCTAGAGTGTAGACTTCCCAAGGTGGACACCCTCCGTCTGGAGTGTAGACTTCCCATGGTGGACACCCTCTGTCTGGAGTATAGACTTCCTATGGTGGACACCCTCTGTCTGGAGTGTAGGCTTCCCATGGTGGACACCCTCTGTCTGGAGTGTAGACTTCCCATGGCGGACACCCTCTGTCTGGAGTGTAGACTTCCCATGGCGGACACCCTCTGTCTGGAGTGTAGACCTGCCATGGAGGACACCCTCTGTCTGGAGTGTAGACTTCCCATGGTGGACACCCTCTGTCTGGAGCGTAGACTTCCCATGGTGAACAGCCTCTGTCTGGAGTGTAGACTTCCTATGGTGAACAGCCTCTGTCTGGAGAGTAGACTTCGCGTGGTGGACACCCTCCGTCTGGAGTGTAGACTTCCAATGGTGGACACCCTCTGTCTGGAGTGTAGACTTCCCATGGCGGACACCCTCTGTCTGGAGTGTAGACTTCGCATGGTGGACACCCTCTGTCTGGAGTGTAGACTTCCCATGGTGGACACCCTCTGTCTGGAGTGTAGACACGACCTCTGCTGCTGTATGTGGGTCATGATCACAGGAGAGTGTATGACACTGCAGTGCTAAGTGAGTGAACTGTTTCATTGACCCACCCACAAACCCATTCCAGAACTGTTGAAGCTAACGTTACATGACAAAGACAGTTGATATGAGTTGTGATACAGCCTCCCACGTGCCAAATCCTCTAATTATTCAATTAGTGTTTCGAACACTAGTGTTTGTATGTACATATGGGTTTCACCTCATTGCCGGTGCTGTTAAGTGTGTGATGTCATTGGAGATTAGATGATCATGCAATTAATTGGGCTGAATGTCTGTTTATGTGTATACATTTCATTCACTGTAGTCGTGAAGATCCGGGGTACAATAGGTCTTCAGCAGCCCATAGTTGCTGTAAAAGGCGACTATCCTTGTCGTAAGACGCGACTAACGTGATGGGGTGGTCAAACTCGCTGACTTGGTTGATGCATGTCATCGATCCCAATTGCGTGGATAGATGTTCATGATATTAATCACTGGATTGTCTGGTCCAGACTCGATTATTTACAGACCACCGTCATATAGCTGGAATATTGCTGAGTGCGGCGTAAAACAACAAACCAACCAAATCACTGTGTGGTCCCATGTACTACTACCATATTCACTTTCAAGAACACAAGGCGGGGCTTCCATGGAGGACCTATTCTACTCTTTAAACCAAGTTAAGTGCCTTCATACTTCAATTGGATGTAATATTAATAGAAAAAATACTTGTCATCTTTTCGCTTGAAACAGGGTTTCTATACGTCTGTGCCCCTATTACATGCACATGCTAATTGTGATATTGTTTTTGAAACAAACTTCACATGCAAACTCTTTCAGTGGAGGTCAGAGAAGTGGAGTCTCAGTGGAGGTTATCTGTCACATCTCATGTTCCAGTTATGATTGTTCAAGTTATATAAGATTGTGGCAGTGATGAGAAGAACTCCATTTGAAAGTATAGTTGGCAAGAGACAGGGAGATATCAGGCCAGAAAACATGCCTTGACCACATGACATACTTACGTCCTTGTCCAAAGTTGAAAACTCAACAACAGCTCTGCTATTTCATGTTTGATATTTGCTACCTTTCTGACGTTATCTGTGTTATCTAGAATGAGATATATATTATCTGCAGATTAAACATTATTTCATTTATGGTCCTTGTTTGTCTGAAATGGGTTTCTTCAACTGACGAAGACACCAATGTGTCCTGGATCCATGCAGGAAAGAAGTACAAGAAGAAAGCAATCATGAAGAAACACATTGACATGTTTGTGACAGTTACCTTGTTCATAACACACTGATTTAAATACGAAAAGATGAAAGTGAATCAAATTCAGCCTCACATATGTTGATCTTTAAAACATTAATGAATTCAGTGACAGCAGGTCACATTTGAAACTTGAAATGGACGCTGTCCAAATGAAGTATTATGTTCAACAAATATTAAAATATAAGATTGTATTGCTGCAAATCTGATGTCCCTTCTGTCCAAGCCACAATTATGTTTCTAGACACATGAAGTTCGGGGATAGAATAGGTCTTCAGCAACCCATGCTTGTCATAAGAGGCGACTAACTGATTGGGTGGTCAGGTTGCTCATTTGGTCAATGTATGTCATCGTATCCAAATTGCGTGGATTGATGCTCATGATGTCAGTCACTGGATTGTCCGGTCCAGACTTGATCCTTTACAGACAGCCATCATATAGCTGGAATATTGCTGAGTGAGGTGTTAAACAACAAGTAAACAAACAAACAATGAATTTGAAGAACTAAGATGTCCCACAAATCTTTTATTGGAATAAGATTTGGACTTCTTGCTGAAGTGTCTCTTTAGCATTCTTAGGTTAGCATTCCAGAACATCAAACGTGAGGCCCAGAATTATCCATGAAGAAAGGGCTAGTGGCCAACGCATGATTGTAACAGTAGTCTCCAGGATGGCATGCTAATATCAAGGTCTGTTCAGATTACCCTGCGCAGTGATCAAGTCGAGTTTACCATTACCGAACCCCTACTCAATGAATGGGTCTCTAGAATGTTGTGTGCAGTAATGGCAGTATTTGCTTGCCTCCAGACACGTGTACGGCCGTGTACCCTGTGTAACAGAAACCGTCTTTCATCTGAAAAATATACCTTCCGCCATGATCCAATATTCCAGTTAAGACGTTGTTTGAACTAAACCAAACGAGGCGCTTTATGGGCATAAGTTAACGAGACATTTGATTGGTCTTCTGGCTCTGTATCCAGAAGATTTCTTTGAGGAAGTTGATGTAAAACTGCTTTGTTATTGAAACCCACAAATCTATAACATCCATCGTCATATAGCTGGAATGTTGCTGAGTGCGGCGTTAAACAACAAACAAACACGCCGGTGCCGCCATGATGTGAAGTAAATATCGCTGACTGGCGGGGGAAACAGGATGGATCAAGGACAATGTACACCTGCCTGACAGCTCTGACGTACACATTGTACAAACAACAAGACACCTTGCACAACACACGGCCGATCCCATGTTTTATGGGTATCTTTATTACTGACGTTCCTTTTGCCAAAACAATCAAAGATGCGTGCATGGAATAAATTACAATAACACAGCAACGTGTCTCGTGGTTAGTGACTTGTCAGTGCAAGAAAACCAGCCAAGATTTCTGCCGCAACAGGTTCCACACGTGCGTAAAGGGCAAATAGCTGTGGAAATTAAGAACGAATGCAAGAATTGGGACCGCGGAGCACATATATATACTCTTAAAATGGTAGAGGATACTCGGAAAGAACTAAAAATTCCCCAAATGTAAGATATTAGTTTCTCTTAATACTTTTATGTTATGAGCGAGTTGGGAACATGTTACACACCATTACAGGGTCGATTGATCCGAAACCAGGCTCTACGAAATCGAGCTCAAACAGCGAATCAAACTTGTATCATGCTACAGTTGTACGAGTTACGGTCTGACGATTACAACTGATTGCATGCAGCTTGGCTCCATGCTCGACGGCCTTGTTTTTTGTGCCGCTCCTTACAAAACGTCATATTGCCAGGAGACGTCAATGGCGTAACACTGGGGTAATCATCGCTGGTCACGTGTCCTGTTTTCTAACGAGTCCCGATTCACTTTGCACTTCCTTGATAGGCGTGGTCGTGTATGGCGACGTCGAAATGAACGTCAAGCCAACGTCTGCGTGAGACATGACAGATTTGGAGTTGGATTGGTTATGGTGTGGAGTGGCATCACTATGACTGCATGACCGAACCCCACTCCATATTGTGCAAGGAAGGGTAACTGGACAGTACTATCGAGGACAACACAGACACCCTTTGCTGTTCCGTGTGGGTCGACGTTTTGTCTTTGAGGACGACTACGCCCGTGCTTACCTGCCGCGCACGAATTCAGAATACTCACTTTCAGAAGCACAACATCCTTAGAATGCCATGACCAGCAATGAGCAGCACAACATCCTTAGAATGCCATGACCAGCAATGAGCAGCACAACATCCTTAGAATGCCTTGACCAGCAATGAGCAGCACAACATCCTTAGAATGCCATGGCCAGCAATGAGCAGCACAACATCCTTAGAATGCCATGGCCAGCAATGAGCAGCACAACATCCTTAGAATGCCATGACCAGCAATGAGCAGCACAACATCCTTAGAATGCCTTGACCAGCAATGAGCAGCACAACATCCTTAGAATGCCATGGCCAGCAATGAGCAGCACAACATCCTTAGAATGCCATGGCCAGCAATGAGCAGCACAACATCCTTAGAATGCCATGGCCAGCAATGAGCCCAGACCTTTCCCCTCTTGAACACGATAGGGAGACGTGTGCGTCAACGTCATAGGCTGCCGACCACGTGGGCCGAACCTGGCGCTGCAAGAGGAGTGGGACAGACTCCCTTAAATCGCCATTGGGAGACTCATACGCAGTATGTCTCGTCGACTAAATGAATGTTTCGACTAATCGTCGCGGTATTATGCACTACTGATCCAAAAAAGTCAACTTCGAAATTTCCCATTTTACCCCTATCGTCCTTCAAGATAGTTGGCGGTCATAATTCCTACTGTCATACTTGACTTTATTCATGCCCTGTGATTACAGACTGAGATGACGACCGATGTGACGAATGCGCTTCCATGTATCGGTGCAGTCGATGTAGACTTGGTTACGCGTTGGAGAACGCACCTGTTACCGTCGTCTTTGGTGACCAGCGTCCGTCACCCGTTGACCGTCTCACACCTGCGGCCGCACTCCAAACAATTTGTCGCCTTGCAGAGGCGCGTGTACACATGGGTTTCTACAATATTTAGTGTTTTTTGTATAGAGTTCATGTATGGTATTACGCCGTTTAAATGACTATTCAAGGTATGTCACTGGTAACTGTTCGAATCTGGACCAGGATAACCAGTGGTCGATAGTGTGAACACCGATTCGGGTCGTGGGATTTGGGTAGACACAGTCTACCAGGTCACAGCTGGTCTACTGAAGGGGCACCTCATTCCACTACCCATACCCGGGAGCCAGTGTGTCTCATGTCTGGAACTAGGTAGACCGCCTCCGTGGTCTTGTGGTAGAGCGTCCGCCCGGAGAGCGGAAGGTCCAGGGTTCGATCCCGGGCCGCGTCATACAAAAAGACGTTAAAAGATTGTACTTGTTGTTACCCTGTCTGGCGCTCGGCATTAAGGGGCTAAAACAAGGACTGGTCGGCTCGGAGTCAGTATACTGTGTCTGAGTGGGGTATTCATGTTAAACTGCGGCATGGTATCTCAGTGAGCTAGCACTAAAAATCGGCATCAGTCCGGACTAGTACAAGCAGCCACACACACACACATACACGTGCATGCACGTCGCTATATAAGTGCAATAATCTTGGACGCGACGTTAAACCCAATTTCACCTCACCTGGAACTAGGTCATGGCGGACCGTCCCGGGGTGCAGTGAATACATCACACTATATACAGTCGAGTAGGCGTTATATAGTCCACCATGGCATTGCAGATTGGTGAATATGAGGTATCAATTTTCCATTTGGTACCTTTAAATCTCGCACTTGCACACAAAAACGTATGTATGAATATATCGGTAGCTATCATGTCGATCCATACAAAATGGCTGCCGATAACCCATCCAAACTGTATCCGATCGATATCAGAACATTATCGGATGTTTTGGGCGACGATTTTGACGTCCTAGACGTAACTGGTGTGATGGTGACACTGTCAGCTCTTTCTGTGAATGGGTGTATTGTTAAATGGATGTCCAGATCCGGGGTAGAATAGGTCTACAGCAACCCATGATTGTCGTAAGAGATCGGGTGGTCAGGCTCGCTGATCTGGCTTGTGCATGTCATCGTATCCCAATTGCGTGGATCGATGCTCATGATGTCAATCACTGGATTGTCTGGTCCAGAGTCGGCATTTAGCTGGAATATTGCTGAGCGCGGCGTTTAACAACAAACGAACAAACAAACATCAAACTGTATGGTCGGTGAGCGTACAACACGTCTCCTCTTGTACCCTGTGTATATGCACTTCTCACGACTTCTTTTATAAGTCCAGACTCGATTATTATCAGACCGCCGTCATATAGCTGGAATATTGCTGAGTGCGGCGTTAAACAACAAACAAAAACCTGTTTGCCTGGCATGTATCCGTGTTTACTGTGGTGGCAGAATTGAGACACATATACCTACTGCGATGTAAACTATGGTCCACAGCTGACGTATTGAGGTCACACGTGCACTGGCACACTCTACACCGCTGTTGTCAACAACAGGGGGAACCAGTCGTAAACTGGGACAACAAGAAGTAGCGAGCAGGATGTACCAAAACAACGTTTCTTCATTAAAAATACAAAACAAATATATATTGGTATGTACAGATGTGGAGGGTAGGGGACCGGGATTGTTGGATGGGTTAGATACAAAATATTTGAAAAAAATGCCTTAGGTCTTACAAAGTACATCAGTTCACTGGACATGCTGTATACCCTAAAAATGTAGTGAAAAAAGATGTGTTCTTTAAAAAAAATGCACGACGTTATGCTGCAGGTACACGGTCGACAACCACTGGTGTATACATGATCAACAGGGTGGTAAAGTAATTCACGGTGGGCCTATCCAGGAGAGGACGGTTTGATGTCCCCTCTGTGTGGCCGTGTGCCCTGATGGGCGAACGCACTGACCACTAGGCCACCTCCCGCCCCAGTAGACACTGGTTGCGCAATGTCCCACTGACAGTCCCCTATGCTGCATCAACAAGATGATTTGAAGTGATGTTTCCGGTACATGTATCGCGCATTGGAAAACTGTTTACGACACAATTCCACGAACTGCAGTGACATGACGTGACAGGCGGAGGTCAGGGGGTATATATACAAGGCTGGTGTTGACGATAGCTACACTTCCCCATCATGTCGAACACTGTGTTGCTAGCACTGACTCTCTGCCTCGTCGTATCCTTAACGTCGGGGTTCCTCTTCAACAACAGTGAGTATAATGTGCATGTTATAGCGTGTGTATGTTATAGCGTGTGTATGTTATATGTGCATGTTATAGCGTGTGTATGTTATATGTGTATGTTATATATGTATGTTTTTTTAAGAATTGACATTCACTTTGTGTGAGGGCCAAGCTCCGACGTTCATACCGTTCATACTCCAGTGAACTCACACAAAGTGAAAGTCAATTCTTATAATTGTTTATCACAATTTCTTACCTCAAAGGATGTAGGCCAAGATCTATACACAATTTTATTTAGTACGTGTGACTTAATTGTATTACATTTACATCAATTACAAGACGTCATAATGGTCGACACGATAAACATTACGGGGGAGATTTGGGGAGTTGCTACTGAACCCATGGCGGTAACATGTTTTGGTCACCATTGATCAACTGGCCGATCAGTGAGAGGTGATTAAAGATGTGTCAAATAGACACGAAGGTAAACTCATATATGGCTGTAGACTAACATCTAGTCTCTGAAATGAACATATCGTACAGAAAAAAAACAGTTGTTCAGTTATCTTAATAAAAATATAATAAAAAAGAGCCCAGTGACTCTCTTCATTTTCACTGCAGTGATCTAGACTTGCCAGACTTGCATTGGCTGTATTTGATATATATTTGTATCAGGGTCTGTAAGACAGACTAATATGGCTGTAGACAGTCACTGCCAACCTAGACACGGATCGAGTCGATACAACCACAGTTTGGATGTGCATTTCTTCGTTTTGTTCACAAGGATGGGTCGTAGCGAGGATATTCGTGAACGATCGTGCAGTGAAACTCTGACGTTTCTCACTGTATACTAAAACGCTGAGTTCAAGATTAAAGCGTCTACATGATCAGAAAGAACGCTTCTGTATTTATTTGTGCTAGAGAATTCCCAGGGGGCCCCCAAGAATGTGGAAGTTGTCCGTCAGTGATTACGTCATTTCAAGAACACGGTCTCGTGAAAAACGTATGAACGTCAAATTGAACGTCAGTTTCGCGGTCATGTGACCGACCTCTCGTCCAATGGAAAAGTTGTGTATCGTGTAAACTTCAAATAAACAAAATATTTAATATATGTTATATCATGAGTATGTTATATTATATACGTGTATGTGGTATATCATATGTATGTTTAGACCATGTATATGTTGTATCATATGTATGTTATATCATGTGTATTTTAAATCAAGTGTATGTTATATCATTTATTTGTTATATCAAGTGTATGTTATATCATGTGCATGTTAAATGATAAGTCAAATACCCCAATGTGATTTGTCAGCGCGAGGTCAGATACCAAATGTACGTTAGCCAATGTCACTCAAACACACAACTCTATTTAATAAACGAATTAAGAATAAACCTTATGTGTGCGCTTTTACAATACCAATGCCATACAACATTGTATCCCAGCTTGATCGCATGGGGCCAACGATGGAGAAAGTTTGGGGATGGCAATAGTTGCCACAAATGCTGAAACAATGCCCCTATATGGCTGAAACAATGTCGCTATATGGCTGAAACAATGCCTCTATATGGCTGAAACAATGTTGCCATATGGCTGAAACAATGCCGCTATATGGCTGAATCAATCCCTCTGTATGGCTAAAACAATACCCGTATATGGCTGAAACAGTGCCCCTATATGGCTGAAACAATGCCCCTATATGGCTGAAATAATGCCCCTATATGGCTGAAACAATGTCGCCATATGGCTGAAACAATGCCCCTATATGGCTGAAACAATGTCGCCATATGTCTGAAACAATGCCCCTATATGGCTGAAACAATGTCGCCATATGGCTGAAAAAATGCCGCTATTTGGCTGAAACAATGTCGCTATATGGCTGAAATAATGCCCCTATATGGCTGAAACAATGTCGCCATATGTCTGAAACAATGCCGCTATATGGCTGAAACAATTTCGCCATATGGCTGAAACAATGTCGCTCTTATGGCTGAAACAATGCCTCTGTATGGCTGAAACAATGCCCCTAAATGGCTGAAACAATGCCCCTTTTGGGCCGAAACAATGTCGCTATATGGCTGAAACAATGTCGCTATATGGCTGAAACAATGCCCCTATATGGCTGAAACAATGTCGCTATATGGCTGAAACAATGTCCCTATATGGTCGAAACAATGTCCCTATATGGCTGAAACAATGCCCCTATATGGCTGAAATAATGCCCCTATATGGTCGAAACAATGTCCCTATATGGCCGAAACAATGTCGCTATATGGCTGAAACAATGTCGCTATATGGCTGAAACAATGTCGCTGTATGGTCGAAACAATGTCCCTATATGGCTGAAACAATGTCCCTATATGGTCGAAACAATGTCCCTATATGGCTGAAACAATGTCGCTATATGGCTGAAACAATGCCCCTATATGGCTGAAATAATGCCCCTATATGGTCGAAACAATGTCGCTATATGGCCGAAACAATGTCGCTATATGGCTGGAACAATGCCCCTATATGCCTGAAATAATGCCCCTATATGGTCGAAACAATGTCGCTATATGGCCGAAACAATGTCGCTATATGGCTGAAACAATGCCCCTATATGGCTGAAATAATGCCCCTATATGGTCGAAACAATGTCGCTATATGGCCGAAACAATGTCGCTATATGGCTGAAACAATGCCCCTATATGGCTGAAATAATGCCCCTATATGGTCGAAACAATGTCCCTATATGGCCGAAACAATGTCGCTATATGGCCGAAACAATGTCGCTATATGGCTGAAACAATGCCCCTATATGGCTGAAACAATGTCGCTATATGGCTGAAACAATGTCGCTGTATGGTCGAAACAATGTCCCTATATGGCCGAAACAATGTCCCTATATGGCTGAAACAATGTCCCTATATGGCTGAAACAATGTCGCTATATGGCTGAAACAATGTCCCTATATGGCTGAAACAATGTCCCTATATGGCTGAAACAATGTCCCTATATGGCTGAAACAATGCCCCTATATGGCTGAAACAATGCCCCTATATGGTCGAAACAATGTCGCCATATGGCTGAAACAGTGCCCCTATATGGCTGAAATAATGCCCCTATATGGTCGAAACAATGTCCCTATATGGTCGAAACAATGTCCCTATATGGCCGAAACAATGTCGCTATATGGCTGAAACAATGTCCCTATATGGCTGAAACAATGTCCCTATATGGCTGAAACAATGTCCCTATATGGCTGAAACAGTGCCCCTATATGGCTGAAACAATGCCCCTATATGGTCGAAACAATGTCGCTATATGGCTGAAACAATGCCCCTATATGGCTGAAACAATGTCCCTATATGGCTGAAACAGTGCCCCTATATGGCTGAAACAATGTCCCTATATGGCTGAAACAATGTCCCTATATGGCTGAAATAATGCCCCTATATGGTCGAAACAATGTCCCTATATGGCTGAAACAATGTCGCTATATGGCTGAAACAATGTCGCTATATGGCCGAAACAATGTCGCTATATGGCTGAAACAATGTCGCTGTATGGCTGAAACAATGTCGCTATATGGCTGAAACAATGTTGAAGCGGTTGTACCATTTTATTTGACTTACTTCTCTGACCAATTGTGGCGGGTACAACAGTGATGGTTTTCATGTTTACAGACTGTGGCCGGGGATGTCGATTTTGCACGGGACAGTTGGGGTGTACTAGCTGTGAAGCTCAGTTTTGTTTGAAGCGTGTTAACAGGTAACCACCACAAAAGTACATCCCCACACTCCCATAACTGAGGACTCACAGACGCACAACATGATTAAACATGCTTGTATGAGCGCTAAAAAATCAATTTCATCAAGAAGCCATAAGATAAACCTGAATCAAATTCTTATATTTTACGTACGCTTTATTCAATGTGTTCTGTTAATACTTGCTGTGACGTTGTCATGTTGTTGAATGAGTTCTACACTGATAAATGCCATTCGCTGTTGTTTTTTCGTCAGTATACAAACACAATTTATCAAATGATTGACTATGGATTGTTTTTGGTTCATTGAGGTGAATGAATCGAAAAACCGATGTGCAAACTGTGTGAATCCCGTCATGTAATTATATATTATTTCCTGTAGGTTTGGCGTGTGCTTAAGGGGCTGTGGTGTCGGGGCCTTCTGTAATCCCGTCGGCTACTGTAACGGTAAGTCCATATGTTTGTAATACTTAGTCTCTAAATCTATTGTATAAGTTTTCTTTTGGTGACTAAACGTTTTGAAATAGAGACAAAACTAAAAGAAAATATGTTATCGTAGCCTTGTATGAAATGTTTTGGAGTTTTGTTTGTTCAATTATAGAAGTAGTCGTGAGAAGTACATATACACAGGGTACAAACAGGGGGGACGTGTTGTACGTTCGCCGACCATTCAGTTTGATGTTTGTTTGTTTGTTCGTTTGTTGTTTAACGCCGCACTCAGAAATATTCCAGCTATATGACGGCGGTCTGAAAATAATCGAGTCTGGAAAAGACAATCCAGTGATTGACATCATGCGCATCAATCAACGCAGTTGGGATACGATGACATGCATCAACCAAGTCAGCGAGCCTGACCACCTGATCCCGTTAGTCGCCTTTACGGCAATCATGTGTTGCTGATGATCAATTCTAACCCGGATCTGCACGGGTCCCATTTAGTTTGAGTGTTGCCACTTTCACTTATCGATGTGTGTTGTGTGTTGCAGACTGTACCGATTCCCACTGTGACGTGTGTACCGCCAGGAATCAGTGTACCCGCTGCAAGAGTGGGTACACGCTACAGAACGGCCGCTACTGCTACCGCCGGTTCGGAGGTTGATCACGTGGGGAGCCACGCCCATCTCCACCCAGGCACTCAACTCAGCTCTACCCTGCTTCTTGTAGGGGGTGACATGCGCTCAGCCCCACCGTCAATTGTCCCAGGATTGTTCTGTTGTCATGCCGGTGGAAGTGGAAATCTATGTCAATTCTGTCTTTATATGTTATTAAATGTTTTACCATCATATATATTTACTTGTTTTTTTTTGTAGTTAGACGCAAAGCTGTTTAATAAGTCCATAAATGGAAACGGCTGCACGTCATTGCCTGGACTAGAGAGTTTGGACGGCCTTTTGGCACCCACACAGTAGTAGTAGTAGTAGTAGTAGTAGTAGTGGTAGTGGTAGTGGTAGTAATAGTAGTAGTAGTAGTGGTAGTGGTGGTGGTGGTGGTAGTAGTAGTAGTGGTGGTGGTGGTGGTAGTAGTAGTAGTAGTGGTGG
Organism: Haliotis rufescens; assembly: GCF_023055435.1. Classification (NCBI taxonomy): domain Eukaryota; kingdom Metazoa; phylum Mollusca; class Gastropoda; order Lepetellida; family Haliotidae; genus Haliotis; species Haliotis rufescens. Next base: position 3,457,475 of record NW_025964057.1, read on the forward strand.
TGGTGGTAGTAGTAGTAGTGGTGGTGGTGGTGGTAGTAGTAGTAGTAGTAGTGGTGGTGGTGGTGGTGGTGGTAGTAGTAGTAGTTGTAGTATTTTGATTAAATTAAGTAGTATTTTTAAACCAATCAACTTGACGTGTTTGTATTCACATCTACTGGAGGAATTTAGTTTCATTACTAAGATGATGTGGATGATGGACATAGGTAGCATATCTTTCGATGTCAACTGACAAAAAAAGAAACGTTACCAAACTGAAAACCGAAAAGTATTACAAAATGGTTGAGAATCAATCGTTCAAACACAACCACAACAGTGTGCTGAGTAATGCACGTGCTACATTACCCAGATCAGTGGAACTTGACTTTGAAGTGAAACTTCTGCTGCTCTTGTAGCATGCCAGCCTACAAAGATATGAATATAGAAGGAACGATGTACTGTTCAGTCACACCCAAACCATTGGACAGTGACAAATACCATGCTGAGATTAATGGTACTGAGAGAACAAGCCATATGATACATCAAGAAGCAACGCATGACCACGTTGCGAGGAGTTTTGGCCGTAGCCGAATGACAATCACCAGGCTGATGATCCATTAAAATATTGAAAGTCCAAGTTCACAGTAAAATGCATTTCTCCAATCGCAAAGATAAGTTTCTACCTCAGATTGGTCAGAATTAATTAGGACACACTCACTTACATCATCATAAAATAGAAACGGGTGACACCAGGCCCATTAGATTCCCTTCTTGTGGGCAAAACGCATCCATTAGGAAAGCATGTTCCAGCCAGGTGCAAGACATGTTTGAAGCCAATATCATTCAGCCCAGCAGGTGCAAGACATGTTTGAAGCCAATATCATTCAGCCCAGTTCTTCTGAATGGCACTCTCCCGTTGTCATGGTTAAAAAAACCGTGATATCTCTTCCCCCTTTGCCGTAGATTATAGACGTCTCAATGCAGTTCCCAAATCAATATGTTTCCCTCTACCAATTTTTAGTGTGCTTGATTGTGCTAGTGGCTTTTGGCAAATAACTCTCCATCCAGATGCAAGACACAAATCGGCCTAAATTACATCCGATGGCGTTTTGGATGGACCTTTTGGTCTACAAAATGTTCCGCAAACCATTTCAGATGCAATAGAAAAATGAATTGACTTAACATACTAATATATGTAGATGACGTAATATTTTCTAAAACGTTTTTGAACATTTGAGGCATCTCAAGGCAGTATTCCAAAAGATCAAAGAAGCAGGACTCACTCTAAGACCAAGCAACTGTAAATTTGCAACAAAATTCACCTACTTAAAGCACATTTTCAGCAAAGATGGCATCCATGTCCATATACTTGAAAAAACAGATTCAGTCACACAGACTCCACCCTCTCAAATGTCCATGGCGTGTGATATTTCTTAGATTTGGTCTCGTATTATCACAAATTTGTAGCAAACTTTTCTGGCATCGCCTCCCCTCTTTTCAAACTTCTGAAAAAAAGACGCGTCTTTTAGTCCAACAACTGCATCTCAAACTGCAATAGGGAACATTTTAGGCCAACTTGACGCTCATGGTGTAATTGGGAATGATGCTGTTAATTCATTTCGTTTGACCGTACAATATCTTCCTGTTCTGTTTTTAGGAACAAACAATGTTGATTGGCAACGTTTCTATTACTCGTCAGTTTCCAAGTAAGGGTATATGATGCTTAATGGTCATTTCCCATCACAGTCAACAACTGTTTTGGCCTCTTGAAATGGAAGATTTGAAATGATATTAATAAAAAAGGGTTACGGACATACTGTCTCTCTGTCAAAGATGATGGCTTTGCCCACGAAATATTCAGAATTGATGAGGATGGCCATATTGTGGTCGAGACTACATATTGAGGCTGAGTTTTCAAGCAGATGGAGGCTGAGGTTTTTATTTACACAAAAATTATTAGAGCTTGACGAAAAGCTTGACGTTCAGCAGCAAATACTGAGAGATGGTCATTTAGCCTGAACACACTTAGGACCGGCAAATCAGAAACTCAATATTCTCCTGCAGTACACCGTGTCCCATGGTACGAAAGTGTTCCAAAGAGTAACCTCCCTTATAACATACTCCCTCGTGTTGTGATCTCGTCACACCTTATTTTACATGCGCTTCAACGGTTTTTTTGTGTTTTTTTTGTTTGTTGTTTAACGCCGCACTCAACAATATTCCAGCTATATGACGACCAGCATGGGTTGATGAAGACCTATTCTACCCCGGAGTTTCACGGGTGTCGTGTATGCAGTAGGTGGAGAGTCTCCTGTTGGCGAGGATCGGGTGGCGGTAAACAACAAACAAACAAACAAGCATACACAAGTATCTGTGCATATGGTCATTTAGCCGGAACACACTTGGGGCGAGAAATCAGAAAGCCAGTATGCCCCAGCATTACAAACCCTGACGAAACCTTTAACACATTGACTTCACTAGTCCATGTACTTGTATCAAACACAACTGTATATATGTGACACTGGTCTACTGCTCTACAGTGACTGTACATTGTACTCCAGGCCCGAGGCCTCGAAAGTACAACAATCGAACTTACATCTGTTACATAACTATAATTTAACAACTGTTTCTTCTGTAAAATATGTTCATTTCAGAGACTCGGTGTTAGCCTCTGTGTCCCAGTTTGTCGCTCTCTCTCTCGCTGTCTCTCTTGCTGTCTCTCTAACTCTCTCTCACTCTCTCACTCCCTGTCTCTCTCCCTGTCTCTCTCACTCTCTCTCTGTGTCTCTCTCACTCCCTGTCTCTCTCACTCTCTCTCCCTGTCTCTCTAACTCTCTCTCACTCTCTCTCACTCTCTCTCTCCCTGTCTCTCTCACTCTCTCTCCCAGTCTCTCTCACTCTCTCTCTCCCTGTCTCTCTCACTCTCTCTCCCTGTCTCTCTCACTCTCTCTCTCTCTGTCTCTCTCACCGTCTCTCTCTCTCTCTCTCCCTGTCTCTCTACTCTCTCTGTGTGTCTCTCACTATCTCTCTCCATGTCTCTCTCACTCTCTCCCTGTCTCTCTCACTCCCTGTCTCTCTCTCTCACTGTCTCTCTCACTCCCTGTCTCTCTCACTCTCTCCCTGTCTCTCTCACTGTCTCTCACTCTCTCTCCCTGTCTCTCTCACTCCCTGTCTCTCTCACTCTCTCCCTGTCTCTCTCAATGTCTCTCACTGTCTCTCTCCCTGTCTCTCTCACTCTCTCTCCCTGTCTCTCTCACTCTCTCTCACTCCCTGTCTCTCTCACTCTCACTCCTTGTCTCTCTCACTCTCTCTCCCTGTCTCTCTCACTCTCTCTGTGTGTCTCTCTCACTCTCACTCCCTGTCTCTCTCACTCTCTCTCCCTGTCTGTCTCACTCTCTCTCCCAGTCTCTCTCACTCTCTCTCACTCCCTGTCTCTCTCACTCTCACTCCCTGTCACTCTCTCTCACTCTCTCTCCCTGTCTCTCTCACTCTCTCTCTGTGTCTTTCTCACTCTCTCTCCCTGTCTCTCTCACTGTCACTCCCTGTCTCTCTCACTCTCTCTCTCTCCCTGTCTCTCTCACTCTCACTCCCTGTCTCTCTCACTCTCTCTCTCTCTCCGTCTCTCTCACTCTCACTCCCTGTCTCTCTCACTCTCTCTGTGTGTCTCTCTCACTCTCTCTCCCTGTCTCTCTCACTCTCTCTCCCTGTCTCTCTGACTCTCTCTGTGTGTCTTTCTCACTCTCTCTCTCCCTGTCTGTCTCACTCTCTCTCCCAGTCTCTCTCACTCTCTCTCACTCCCTGTCTCTCTCACTCTCACTCCCTGTCACTCTCTCTCACTCTCTCTCCCTGTCTCTCTCACTCTCTCTGTGTGTCTCTCTCACTCTCTCTCCCTGTCTCTCTCACTCTCTCTCCCTGTCTTTCTGACTCTATCTGTGTGTCTTTCTCACTCTCTCTCCCTGTCTGTCTCACTCTCTCTCCCAGTCTCTCTCACTCTCTCTCACTCCCTGTCTCTCTCACTCTCACTCCCTGTCACTCTCTCTCACTCTCTCTCCCTGTCTCTCTCACTCTGTCTCTGTGTCTTTCTCACTCTCACTCCCTGTCTCTCTCCCTGTCTCTCTCACTCTCACTCCCTGTCTCTCTCACTCTCTCTGTGTGTCTCTCTCACTCCCTGTCTCTCTCACTCTCTCTGTGTGTCTCTCTCACTCTCACTCCTTGTCTCTCTCACTTTCTCTCTATCTCCCGGTCTCTCTCTCCCTGTCTCTCTCACTCCCTATTTGTCGCTCTCTCCCTGTCTCTCTCTCACCCCGTTTGTCTCTCACTCTCTCTCTCTCTCCCTGTATGTCTCACTCTCTCCATCCCTCTCTCTCTCTCTCTCTCTCTTACTCTCTCAACCTCTCCCCGTGTCTGTCTGTCTGTCTTTATGACTCTCTTGTTGAGATTGCCCTTGCCCCATGACACAGCAGGTAGTAAGGTTTGACTGAGTGGAATGTTCAATCATGCGCAGTTGATATGTCGTTGTCTCATATTTTCAGGGACTACATGTGTGTATTTACATACACCGACCAATCCACAGATTTTTTTGTTTTATTGCTTTGTATTTTCAAGTGATTTATACTGCCCGAGTTCTGAGGCGGGTGTAACGATTTGTAATGTACTCATTGGTGCAGATGTACTCGTACGTACCGAAGATAGTGGTACACCTGTTTCGACCTGGCCAAAATATGGATCACTGGATGAATCTGACCTATAAAGATACAGTCCACGACGGGCGTCAATCACCCGGTTTCATCTTGACATGGACGCAGCTCATCTAGAGTTTAAACCACCCGGTGTCATCTCGACATGGACGCAGCTCATCTAGAGTTTAAACCAGCCGTGTCATCTCGACATCGACACAGCTCATCTAGAGTTTAAACCAGCCGTGTCATCTCGACATCGACGCAGCTCAGCTAGAGTTTAAACCACCCGTTGTCATCTTGACATGGACGCAACTTATCTAGAGTTTAAACCACCCGGTGTCATTTCGACATGGACGCAGCTCAGCTAGAGTTTAAACCATCCGCTGTCATCTCGACATCGACGCAGCTCATCTAGAGTTTAAACCATCTGCTGTCATCTTGACATGGACGCAACTCATCTAGAGTTCAAACCATCCGCTGTCATCTCGACATGGACGCAGCTCAACTAGAGTTTAAACCATCCGCTGTCATCTCGACATGGACGCAGCTCATCTAGAGTTCAAACCATCCGCTGTCATCTCGACATGGACGCAGCTCATCTAGAGTTCAAACCATCCGCTGTCATCTCGACATGGACGCAGCTCAGCTAGAGTTTAAACCACCCGGTGTCATCTTGACATGGACGCAGCTCATCTAGAGTTTAAACCACCCGGTGTCATTTCGACATGGACGCAGCTCAGCTAGAGTTTAAACCACCCGTTGTCATCTTGACATGGACGCAGCTCATCTAGAGTTTAAACCACCCAGTGTCATTTCGACATGGACGCAGCTCAGCTAGAGTTTAAACCACCCAGTGTCATTTCGACATGGACGCAGCTCATCTAGAGTTTAAACCACCCAGTGTCATCTCGACATGGACGCAGCTCAACTAGAGTTTAAACCATCTGCTGTCATCTTGACATGGACGCAGCTCAGCTAGAGTTTAAACCACCCAGTGTCATCTTGACATGGACGCAGCTCAACTAGAGTTTAAACCATCTGCTGTCATCTCGACATGGACGGAGCTCAGCTAGAGTTTAAACCATCCGCTGTCATCTCGACATCGACGCAGCTCATCTAGAGTTTAAACCATCTGCTGTCATCTCGACATGGACGCAGCTCATCTAGAGTTCAAACCATCCGCTGTCATCTCGACATGGACGCAGCTCAACTAGAGTTTAAACCATCCGCTGTCATCTCGACATGGACGCAGCTCATCTAGAGTTCAAACCATCCGCTGTCATCTCGATATGGACGCAGCTCATCTAGAGTTTAAACCATCTGCTGTCATCTCGACATTGACGCAGCTCAGCTAGAGTTTAAACCACTCAGTGTCATCTTGACATGGACGCAGCTCAGCTAGAGTTTAAACCACCCGATGTCATTTCGACATGGACGCAGCTCATCTAGAGTTTAAACTACCCAGTGTCATCTGGACATGGACGCAGCTCAGCTAGAGTTTAAACCACCCGGTGTCATCTTGACATGGACGCAGCTCATCTAGAGTTTAAACCACCCAGTGTCATCTCGACATGGACGCAGCTCAACTAGAGTTTAAACCATCTGCTGTCATCTCGACATGGACGCAGCTCAGCTAGAGTTTAAACCACCCAGTGTCATCTCGACATGGACGCAGCTCAACTAGAGTTTAAACCATCTGCTGTCATCTCGACATGGACGCAGCTCAGCTAGAGTTTAAACCATCTGCTGTCATCTTGACATGGACACAGCTCATCTAGAGTTTAAACCACCCAGTGTCATCTCGACATGGACGCAGCTCAGCTAGAGTTTAAACCACCCGGTGTCATCTCGACATGGACGCAGCTCAACTAGAGTTTAAACCACCCGGTGTCATCTCGACATGGACGCAGCTCAGCTAGAGTTTAAACCACCCGGTGTCATCTCGACATTGACGCAGCTCAACTAGAGTTTAAACCACCCGGTGTCATCTCGACATGGACGCAGCTCAGCTAGAGTTTAAACCACCCGGTGTCATCTCGACATGGACGCAGCTCAACTAGAGTTTAAACCGCCCGGTGTCATATCGACATGGACGCAGCTCATCTAGAGTTTAAACCACCCGCTGTCATCTCGACATGGACGCAGCTCAGCTAGAGTTTAAACCATCCGCTGTCATCTCGACATCGACGCAGCTCAGCTAGAGTTTAAACCACCCAGTACAGTCATGAACAGTTTTAACTGACACTATTCAAGAAGAAAATTATATCCGGGTTTCATTTTAAAACGTTTCTTTATATTTAGACAGGCTGCGGAATTTTAAAATGACACATTTGTGATGACACAGCGACTTGAGTGATGTCATCCGGCAGTGATGCACTTCCCCAATGACAGCATGACGGCGCACCAACGAGACGTACTTTGTAGACACAGTTTGACAACAGATTGCGTGGAATCTAAGTACAGTATCTAACTGGTCACTATCTATCAGACGAGGTGTGGAAGTAGTGTAGGTTGGCATTTACCTAGGATGGTTTCATCAACCCCACGTGCACTTGAATCAAGTGAGCCGATGTCGCAAGACAACATGTCACATGTCATTGACTATCAGATAACGTTTATCCCAATGGTGTACTTAGTGTTGAGACATAGATGTCGCGTAATGTGACTCGCTAGGCACCTGCTCGGATCACAGACGCAGGGTTGAGCCCAAGTATAGCTGTATACGCGGGCAAGTCTTATACAGCCTACTCTGCTACCCACACACACCATATTTGTAAAGGCACTGGGTCGAGAATTGGAAGGTACATGATACAAATAATATGTACCATGCTATGTATAAACAGGCTAAACACATCTTTCGCCAATGGAAACAAAGTCTTATAGATGAAAGATTAAAAGAAATCCACCAAGCAGCGGAAATAGATGTACATGATTTGTTTGTTTGTTTGTTGTTTAACGCCGCACTCAGCAACATTACAGCTATATAACGGCGGTCTGTAAATAATCGAGTCTGGACCAGACATTCCAGTGATTAACATCATGAGCATCGATCCGCGCGCAATTGGGATGCGATGACATGCATCAAGTTAGTCAGCGAGCCTGAACACCCAATCCCGTTAGTCGCCTCTTACAACAAGCATAGTCGCCTTTTACGTCAAGCATAGTCGCCTTTTACGGCAAGCATGGGTTTTACGGCAAGCATTGAAATAACTGTTCACTTTTAGTGAGATACTAGCCGTCTTCCAAGGGTTAAACAGTAACGAATCGACAGGGCCAGATGGTCTCGCTAACGAGCATATCCAGTATGCAAGTAGATCCTTGATAAAGCATATTATGTTATAATTCAATTTATGATCAAATATGAGTTTTGTTTGTTTGTTTGTTTGTTGTCAGTTACGCCACACAGACGACCGCTGGGTGGAGCCCCGGATTAGCTGTATTTACGCGGACAAGTAACGGTGGTCAGGCTCGCTGACTTGGTTGATGCATGTCATCGTGTCCCAATTGCGTAGACCGATGCTCATTATGTCAATCACTGGTTCGTCCGGTTCAGACTCGATTATCTGCAGACTGCCGTCATAAAGTTGGAATATTTCTTAGTGCGGCGATAAACAACAAACACCAACATGTACATGGTTCATTAGCGGATGTCAATCACATCGCAGGCGAAAATTGGCTACCTTGTGGAGATTATTCCAGGGTGCGTTGTACAAAGCGATCTTAGCGCTAAGGTGATCGTAACTCCCATACCTTAACGCAGACTCACGACAGTCGTAGCGCTGAGGTTGTTTTGTACAACGGAATCCAGGTTGGTCCACTCGTGACCAATCGTGTCATTCCGTCGTATAATTACCTCCCTTCTTACATAGTCGGGCGAGTATGTGTCACCGCGAAATTTAATGAAAGTCTGCCATATTCCTATAACCGTGCGCGGTTCAGGGACAAACGAGGTTGGGGGTTACTCACGTTTTTTTACCTACCGGTATACACGAAGCATACATCAATGTAAAAACGATACATCACGTCAGTAAAGCATGGGAGGTTAAACGTAGTTGGTATCTCGTTACGGAATTGGGTTATCTCATAACAGGGTGGTGAATGACAACAGCGAATGACAATACGTTCATTAAGTAGTAGGGCTTATAACTCGTTCCTGTTTCAACTCGCTCCAGGCTGGCCGATTTAATCCAATTCGTTTGACCTCACGCGGATTCCATATATTTCGCAACACTATCACCTGTCTCGCCCCTTGTGGAAGATGAAGAGCGCCCTCTAGTAAAGAAATAACTTAACACCCGAGGGAAATTTGATTATGATTCCCTTCGAGAACAAATACTTGAAAACACGCCCATACTATATACCACAGTGCGTACAGGTACATAATTATTGGCCCGTCAAGATCCAGGGCAGAATAGGTCTTCAACAACCCATACTTGCAGTAAAAGGCGACTATGCTTGTCGTTAAAGAGGCGATTAACGGGATCAGGCGGTCAGGCTCGCTGACTTGGTTGATGCATGTCATCGATCCCAATTGCGTGGATCGATGCTCATGTTGTCACTCACTGGATTGTCTGTTCCAGACTCGATTATTTACAGACCGCCGTCATATAGCTGGAATATTGCTGAGTGCGGCATTAAACAACAAACATTATTATTATTATTATTATTATTATTATTATTATTATTATTATTATTATTATTATATATAGCAGGTATCCAGGTACTAGTATCTGCTCAAATGCGGTTTTATTTGTTCCCAGTCCATTGGAACCTTTTGCATTCCAGTTATCATTCTCAACTCCCTGGGGAGTATACAACCCAGGCTGCCAAGGGGCGCTAGAAGGTTTATACATTCACCTCACATATCAGGTACCCATTCCCCGATGGGTGACCAGAGGCACATTTGAAGTAAGTAACTTGCCCAGGGTGACAGCACAAGTTCTGACACTTGTGTTTTAGGTGTATGTACGTATTCGTGTTTCCACCATCTGGAAGTGCATGCAGTGATTATGCTTAGAATTAATCACAAAATTATTCCGTCGTTATGCGTTACAAAGCAATCGCCAAATACATCAGAAACCAGTCAATGTATGAGAACTTTCATCGCAACACTTGTAGTCGTTACCTCATTTTACACGCAATATTTTTATTTGTTTAAATGCGCACTCAGCCCCGTCGCAAACATGCGTCACCTCGAGGAATGAATACATTCGTTTTGCAGTGAAATAAATTACGTTTTATGTCATATATTACCAGGGGATTGTGAAGCTAAAGGAATCGCAGTTTTGTCTAGACTGTCCCCAAGTCTTCCATCATGAAGTCGCGTGAGTCATCCCTGCATACACGATTAGTTGTGGGGACAGTAGTTTCTCTCAATGTACACACGTGCGTGTTTGTTTCAGCCCTACCCATATCGGTACACTAGAACCTGTCTTCTCTCCGATATAAAGCTGTACATGTAATGTGTGACCACGGATATCAGTATCCATCATGATTCAATGACTGTTAGTCAATATAGGACCCCAGAAACACACGAGGGTGTCAGTAGACTAAGCAAACACTGAACTTTAAGTCTTTGAGGAACTCTGGGAACTGCCACGGACGCAGTGCACTTGTTTGTTTCTGTGCCGCCACACGGCAATAGTCCAAGTTTAGGACGTAGGCCTCTAAATAATCAACCTGGACCAGGCGAACCAGTGGTCATTATTGTGAGCAACGCTGTCGGGGTACGATGACACAACATCAACGGGGGGGGGGGGGGGGGGGGGGGGGGGTTAGCCTAGTGGTTAAAGCGTTCGCTCGTCACGCAGAAGACCCGGGTTGGATTCCCCACATGGGTACAATATGTGAAGCTCATTTCTGATGTACCCCGCCTGATATTGCTGGTATATTGACGAAAGCGGCGTAAAACCATAGTCACTCACACCATCAACCAAGTTATCGAGGCTGACCACCCGAACCCATTCGTCACCTCTTACGACCAGCATGGGTTGCTGGGAATCAATTCTAACCACAGGAACTAGATAATACCATGTATAACATAATATATTCGTATAGAAAAAAATCACACCCCTCTATATATATATACATAGAGACATAGAGGGTGTGATTTTTCTCTGTATACGAAAATATTATGTTATACACGCTATCATCGAGTTCCTGTGATTCTAACCTGTAATCCCCACGGGTCGTGGTGAGGTGAGGTGAAATTGGGTTTAACGTCGCGTCCAAGATTATTGCACTTATATAGCGACGTGCATGCACGTGTATGTGTGTGTGTGGCTGCTTGTACTAGTCCGGACTGATGCCGATTTATAGTGCTAGCTCACTGAGATACCATGCCGCAGTTTAACATGAATACCCCACTCAGACACAGTATACTGACTCCGAGCCGACCAGTCCTTGTTTTAGCCCCTTAATGCCGAGCGCCAGACAGGGTAACAACAAGTACAATCTTTTAACGTCTTTTTGTATGACGCGGCCCGGGATCGAACCCCGGACCTTCCGCTCTCCGGGCGGACGCTCTACCACAAGACCACGGGTCGTGGGTGACGTGAGAGTGTAACGTTGGAATGTTAGCTCCTAACGTCTATACACGGTCCAGTGTATATAACCACTGTGGTACAGGGGGTCGCACCCCCTCCTTTTGAAAACCAAAAGTATGCCATTAAACTTATCTGAGAGAGGAGTTTGATATTTTGGACCCCTCCCTTTTTAAAATAATAATATATTTTAAGTAATAACATTTTGATGGCTTTAGTTTATAGTGATTGAGGGTTGAGGGCTGACAGTAGGTTGCCACAGATTGACAACTGACCAGCCAAGGGAGGCGTCGGTGGATTGACAACTGTTTTAACCAATGTAAATTCCTGTAAACTCATGCCACGCCCCGTGGGTGTCAAGCTACCCGTAGCATCTGCATACATGAGATGTATCCCTCGTGGGGTGTGGCGACATGAAGATGTGATTTATAAAGGCTGCAGAATTAAATTGAATGACGCTGCAGGCGTCCACATTGTGTTTATGATGGAGCCGCAATTTACTGTGCAGAGTTGTGTCCCTTGGGTATGCCAGGAACCTATGACCGTGGGTTCGAATCCCGGTTCGCCCCGATTATGTTTCTAGGTTCATCAGCACCATACCCGTGCTCATGGGATTTACGAAGTGGTAAACGTCCAAGACCTGCATCAATTTCCACCCACATCAAACGCCGTGATATAACTAGAATACTACTCGAAGTGGCATTAAACATAACTCACTCTGAACCAAGGCTTTTAAAGCCACGTTTACCTCACGGATTAAGTCGTAAATATACACGACAGTAATTAATGACAGAGGTGCACATGGAACAAAAATGTCCAGACACCAGAAAATGGCAGAAAATTACATTTACGCCCAAACACAATTACTCATGAATCGATTATTGATAAAACTCCACAAGCTTGCTCATCGTTTAAATATTTAAGAGAAGAATACTTTGAAAATAAATATTAGCGGTGCACTCGTGCTTCTAGTTTTACATTGATATGTCCATCATGAGATATTTATACGTGTATTTGATGCAACTGAATTGCCTGTGGTTGCATTGTCCCAGACGGTGACAACCTACACTCCACCAGCCTGCGACATCTGTACAACGACGTGAATCATTGACAACTAGCTTCAATAATATTCTTTGTAATATCCATATTGTCCCATTTGTTCAGGAACTGATTTAGCAATGGCCTGAAGTTTGAAGGCTGTTTTAACAATCTGCTGCACACCTATCAGTTCCATTGTGTTCTACCATTAACTTCTGTAACATGAGGTTGCTATGTAACCTTTTAATCAATAAGTAATCATATTCTGTCACGTTGTCATAACGACCTGTTTTATTCGAATATTGTGTACGCTGCGTTTGTAAATCAACCCGTGACGTCACAATGTGCAAACCGTGCAATGAATTCTCGTCAGCGGCCATCCTTTGTATCTCAAGAGCAAGTATTTCGGTAAACCCACACTAAGTTGTGCGGTGTGGTGTGGTGTGGTAATGCGTGAATGATGAGATCTGATCTAACCAGCTTCAAAGTAAAAAGCTGCACACTTTTTCCGAGTCAATGGAAGTCACGTTACATAGCGCAAGTTAACCTCAGCTCAGTCAAACAGCTGTTTTCTATCAATTTTGAATTTTGTTTGAATTCTTTTACAATGTCATATTAAAACATATCGGTAACATAAACGCGTTGTCACTCGGGGTACATGCGCCCCTCGTTAGGTTTTACTCCACTAGCCTCCGTATAGTATAGTATAGTACAGTACAGTACAGTACAGTACAGTACAGTACAGTACAGTACAGTACAGTATAGTATAGTTTTTACGCCACTTTTAGCAATATTCCAGCAATATCACGGCGAGGGACACCAGAAATGGGGTTCACACATTGTACCCATGTCGGGAATCGAACCCGGGTTTTCGGCGTGACGAGCGAAAGCTTTAACCACTAGGCTACTCGACCGCCCCTTATAGTATAGTATAGTATAGTATAGTATAGTATAGTATAGTATAGTATTACCGACCGCCCAGTATAGTATAGTATAGTATAGTATAGTATAGTATAGTATAGTATTACCGACCGCCCAGTACAGTATAGTATAGTATAGTATAGTATTACCGACCGCCCAGTATAGTATAGTATAGTATTACCGACCGCCCAGTACAGTATAGTATAGTATAGTATAGTATTACCGACCGCCCAGTATAGTATAGTATAGTATTGTATAGTATTACCGACCGCCCAGTATAGTATAGTATAGTATAGTATAGTATAGTATAGTATAGTATAGTATAGTATAGTATAGTATTACCGACCGCCCAGTACAGTATAGTATAGTATAGTATAGTATAGTATTACCGACCGCCCAGTATAGTATAGTATAGTATAGTATAGTATAGTATAGTATTACCGACCGCCCAGTATAGTATAGTATAGTATAGTATAGTATAGTATAGTATAGTATAGTATAGTATAGTATAGTATAGTATAGTATTTGATGACTCACGCGTCCCCTTGCTATGGGTGTAACAGTTCAGGGCAAAACTTGATCACACTGCACGTGGGTTAGAGCAAGCTTTATCTCCCAGCTAGCTGATATTTCTGACGCATGGGTATATGTTATGACTAAAATACCGATGATAATGTGTGGTATATATGATATAGCTGATATATTGATGGTGACGTGTAGCATATATATATATATATATATATATGGTAACATGATACATGATATAGCGTATATATGGATGATAACATGATATAGCGTATATATAGATGATAACATGATACATGATATAGCGTATATATGCATGATACATGATGTAGCGTATATGTAGATGATAACATGATACATGATATAGCGTATATATAGATGATAACATGATATAGCGTATATATAGATGATAACATGATATAAAGATGATAACATCAGACCTGATGTAGCGTGTATGAAGATGATAACATGGTACATGGTATAGCGCATATATAGATGGTAACATGATACATGATATAGTGGATATATGGATGATAACAAGATACATGATATATATATATATTGATGATTATGATGATAACATGATACAGCGTTTAAATATATAAAGATGATAACATGATACAGCGTTTATATGGACTTATATATAACTGTTGTCCTCAAGGCCTCGTACACAATTAATTGAAACATATCCACAGAGACGTGGTACAGAGTATTTAATGGCACTTCATCTGAATTATGTAGAAGCCCTTTCAGCAACCACTTGGTATAGACATATGTGAAATAGACCATACAAAACATCAGAAAACCATTAATATTCAAACGCATTCTCAACGCGCCTCAGGACTTCTGCATGATTGGCGTCCTGGAGTCGCATCCAAGGCCAGGATTTATCGAGCGGAGCTAACAGTGCCTGAGGTGAACCACGGGGGTGTACACCCAGCCCATCGCGCCCACCCCGGGGGTGGATGTGTGATCAGCCAACTAGAAAATGTCAAGTTTGTTATGGCCGTTCCCGGACATGTGTTATTCTTCATGGTCCTCCTCTGTTTTGGTGACCCTCCCCTGATCCCTCTGACCCACCCGCCCCTATAATAAATGACCGGGGACTTATAGTAGTGGGAAGTCCTTGTAGGGAGAGTCCGAACGCCGGGAAAAGTCAGTAAAAAATCGATTTTCGATTTTAACATCTGTCAAAATTATTAAAGAATTAAGAAAACACATAGTCCCAGTTTGAACGCTTTAAAAATCAACAATCAAATCTTTTCCACACTGATCACATTATATGTTTGTGTAAAGCTCTATCATCTGTCTGAACCTCTCCGGACACATCAGTTTTTAATTAACGAGAATTAACAAACACAGAACGTCTTGCCTGGACGCTCCACATTACACTAACAGCACCATGCTCCATGGATCCCGACTCTGACCTGGACGGAGCACGTCACGGCGTCATCTGACCCCTGAACAAACCCCAGTAAAGAGCCTCCGGATATCAATAACACGGAGATCAGACATAAAACCTAGTTAAAAGTACATCTTCAGATTCCTCCACTGGTGTGCCAGGCAACAGTTCATGCTTGGCTGACCAGCAATGTAAGTCTGTATCAAGTTAATCAGGTTTCTCTGATCTCCAACTTCCCTCACTGTTCTCGGCCAGCCAACCTTGACCTCTGTGCACGAGCCTATTTAGCCTCGTACCATCAGTATAGGGCACTGTAGGAATAATAAGACCCGCGAAGATCCGGGTTAGAATAGGTCTTCAGCAACCCATGCTTGTCGTAAGAGGCGACTAACGGGATCAGGTGGTCAGGCTCGCTGACTTGGTTGATGCATGTCATCGTATCCCAATTTCGTAGATCGATGCTCATGATGTCAATCACTGGATTGTCTGTTACAGACTCGATAACTTAGAGACCGCCGTCATATAGCTGGTATATTGCGGAGTGCGGCGTTAAACAACAATGAAAGAAACAAACAAACAAGAATGGTGAGTATTCGCCTGATTCACAAATATTTTGACTTTTCTCAAAACATTCCATAGTTGATACTGAGCGCTAACTTTCCAAAGCAAAACACTGAAACAAATAAATAAATAATGGAATAATATATCAGAGACTGTATAGAGTCTGGCCGGTAGGAATGATATATCAGAGACTGTACTGAGTCTGGCCGTTAGGAATGATATATCAGAGACTGTATATTGTCTGGCCGGTAGGAATGATATATCAGAGACTGTATGGAGTCTGGCGGGTAGGAATGATATATCAGAGACTGTATTGAGTCTGGCCGGTAGGAATGATATATCAGAGACTGTATTGAGTCTGGCGGGTAGGAATGATATATCAGATACTGTATAGAGTCTGGCGGGTAGGAATGATATATCAGATACTGTATAGAGTCTGGCGGGTAGGAATGATATATCAGAGACTGTATATTGTCTGGCCGGTAGGAATGATATATCAGAGACTGTATTGAGTCTGGCCGGTAGGAATGATATATCAGAGACTGTATAGAGTCTGGCGGGTAGGAATGATATATCAGAGACTGTATAGAGTCTGGCCGGTAGGAATGATATATCAGATACTGTATAGAGTCTGGCGGGTAGGAATGATATATCAGAGACTGTATAGAGTCTGGCCGGTAGGAATGATATATCAGAGACTGTATTGAGTCTGGCCGGTAGGAATGATATATCAGAGACTGTATTGAGTCTGGCGGGTAGGAATGATATATCAGATACTGTATTGAGTCTGGCGGGTAGGAATGATATATCAGATACTGTATAGAGTCTGGCGGGTAGGAATGATATATCAGATACTGTATAGAGTCTGGCGGGTAGGAATGATATATCAGAGACTGTATATTGTCTGGCCGGTAGGAATGATATATCAGAGACTGTATTGAGTCTGGCCGGTAGGAATGATATATCAGAGACTGTATAGAGTCTGGCGGGTAGGAATGATATATCAGAGACTGTATAGAGTCTGGCCGGTAGGAATGATATATCAGAGACTGTATAGAGTCTGGCGGGTAGGAATGATATATCAGAGACTGTATAGAGTCTGGCCGGTAGGAATGATATATCAGAGACTGTATTGAGTCTGGCCGGTAGGAATGATATATCAGAGACTGTATTGAGTCTGGCGGGTAGGAATGATATATCAGATACTGTATTGAGTCTGGCCGGTAGGAATGATATATCAGAGACTGTATTGAGTCTGGCGGGTAGGAATGATATATCAGAGACTGTATTGAGTCTGGCGGGTAGGAATGATATATCAGAGACTGTATTGAGTCTGGCGGGTAGGAATGATATATCAGGGACTGTATTGAGTCTGGCGGGTAGGAATGATATATCAGAGACTGTATTGAGTCTGGCGGGTAGGAATGATATATCAGAGACTGTATAGAGTCTGGCCGGTAGGAATGATATATCAGAGACTGTATACAGCCTTGGCACCATTATTGATTGGAAACTCACTTGGAATGCTAACACGGAGCATTTTCAAAATAAAAGGGCCAAAAGCGATTGTATTTCTTACGGCGTCTTAGGCATTTTAAACTTGAGAATACAATACTCTCTCTGTTTTATAGAACATTTCTTCAAAGCATTTTAGTTTTTAATGTAAACTGCTGGTATGGGAGTCTGTCTGTTCAAAATATATCTAAAATAACTAAAATTTGAAATAGCAAAATCTCAGGTACCCAATTTCAACACATCGGCGACATTTATGAGCAACATCTACATCTATCTATGTATCTATCTATGTATCTATCTATGTATCTATGTATCTATCTATCTATCTATCTATCTATCTATCTATCCATCCATCCATCCATCCATCCATCCATCCATCCATCCATCCATCTATCTATCTATCTATCTATCTATGCATCCATCCATCCATCCATCCATCCATCCATCCATCCATCCATCCATCCATCCATCCATCTATCTATCTATCTATCTATCTATCTATCTATCTATCTATCCGCACGCTCTACGCTTCCATTACGTACAGTCGGTACGGGCAGCTATATAATGGTATGCCAAGCACATGTATCAACAGATTTACGTTTTTGTACTGCCAGTTTGTTTATGCAAGTGATTGCTATACTGGATTGTAAATAGTCTGTATTTGCATTTCAGATGAACTTACAACACTTGAAAACGTGAACTGCCTCTAAGCTGGACTAACAGATCAGCATGGAAGCATGCAAGGTACGCACTGCTCACCATCTACAACACCACGGATTTTATTTCCTTTGGTGTCTCAGCGAATAGAATCCAGTTCGCCTTTCCTTGACATACATGTACATACTGTGCGTCGTAAAACCGACAACGCTACTCTGCTAATCACCACGATAAAGAAGGTCTGCTAATCACACGATAAAGAAGGTCTGCTAATCACACGATAAAGAAGGTCTGCTAATCACACGATAAATAAGGTCTGCTAATCACACGATAAAGCTGGTCTTCTAATCACACGGTGAAGCTGGTCTACTAATCACCACGATAAAGCTGGTCTTCTAATCACCACGATAAAGATGGTCTACTAATCACCACGATAAAGATGGTCTACTAATCACACAATAAAGATGGTCTGCTAATCACACGATAAAGATGGTCTACTAATCACACAATAAAGATGGTCTGCTAATCACACGATAAAGAAGGTCTGCTAATCACACGATAAAGCTGGTCTTCTAATCACACGGTGAAGCTGGTCTACCAATCACCACGATAAAGATGGTCTACTAATCACCACGATAAAGCTGGTCTACTAATCACACGGTAAAGCTGGTCTACTAATCACTACGATAAAGATGGTCTACTAATCACCACGATAAAGATGGTCTACTAATCACACGATAAAGGTGGTCTACTAATCACTCGATAAAGATGGTCTACTAATCACCACGATAAAGATGGTCTACTAATCACACGATAAAGATGGTCTACTAATCACCACGATAAAGCTAGTCTACTAATCACACGATAAAGATGGTGTACTAATCACACGATAAAGCTTGTCTACTAATCACCACGATAATGATGGTCTACTAATCACACGATAAAGATGGTCTACTAATCACACGATAAAGCTGGTCTACTAATCACAACGATAAAGATTGTCTACTAATCACACGATTAAGCTGGTCTACTAATCACCACGATAGAACTGGTCTACTAATCACCACGATAAAGCTAGTCTACTAATCACACGATAAAGATGGTCTACTAATCACACGATAAAGATGGTCTTCTAATCACATGATTCAGCTGGTCTACTAATCACCACGATAGAACTGGTCTACTAATCACCACGATAAAGCTAGTCTACTAATCACCACGATAAAGATGGTCTACTAATCACACGATAAAGATGGTCTACTAATCACACGATAAAGCTAGTCTACTAATCACACGATTAAGCTGGTCTTCTAATCACGATTAAGCTGTTCTACTAATCACCACGATAGAACTGGTCTACTAATCACCACGATTAAGCTGGTCTACTAATCACCACGATAAAGATGGTCTACTAATCACGCGATAAAGCTGGTCTACTAATAACATGATAAAGCTGGTCTACTAATCACACGATTAAGCTGGTCTAGTAATCACCACAATACAGCTGGTCTACTAATCACCACAATAAAACTGGTCTACTAATCACCACAATAAAGCTGGCCTACTAATCACATGATACAGCTGGTCTACTAATCACCACGATAAAGCTGGCCTACTAATCACACGATAAAGCTGTTCTGCTAATCACCACAATAAAGCTGGTCTACTAATCACACGATTAAGCTGGTCTAGTAATCACACGATAAAGCTGGTCTACTAATCACCACGATAAAACTGGTCTACTAATCACACGATAAAGCTGGTCTACTAATCACACGATAAAGCTGGTCTACTAATCACACGATAAAGCTGGTCTACTAATCACCACGATAAAGCTAGTCTACTAATCACACGATACAGCTGGTCTACTAATCACACGTCAAAGTTTGTCTACTTATCACCACTAAACGTTGGTCCACTACTCTGACTATTTATTATGATAGCGCTAGTCTACTATTCACACCGACAACACTTTTCTACGATTCAAACGATAAAACAAGTCTACTGTTCATTACGGTATCGCAAGCCTGATTGACTATTCTTCATAGTTTTTATAACAATTACGTCAGTACTAGTCTGATTGCGATAAAGCTGGTCTTACTAACAAATGTTAGATTGCTGACTTTGTGTGCTGGTGATTAGGTGCCTCACTCTTGCAGTGTGGGTTCGAATCCCGGACGGGACTCAACTCCCAAAACGTACAAGAATCTGTACTTTACAAAGAAAGTGTTACCCCAAAATAACATTTGTTACATTTGACCACTTTCTAAATGGCATTGGGTGTTCATGGTCTTACTAATCAAAATGATAAACGCTTGTCTGACTGTTGCATACGATAACGCTATCATGCTTTATATTCACCACCGCTAGTCTTACTTTTTATGACGATAACGCTATTCTCAATATTCATCAACGCACGTTGTATTTTTGTGTTGTTTAACGCCGCACTCCGCAATATTCCAAATAATCGAGCCTGGATCAGACAATCCATTGATTGATATCATGAGCATCGATCCACGAAACTGGGATACGATGACATACATCATCAACCAAGTCAGGGAGCCTGACCAGCCGATCCCGTTAGTCGCCTCTTACGACAAACATAGTCGCCTTTTACGGCAAACATGAAGACCTATTCTACCCCGGATCTTCACGGTTCTATTCTACCCCGGATCTTCACAGTTCTATTCTACCCCGGATCTTCACGGTTCTATCCTACCCCGGATCTTCACGGTTCTATTCTACTCCGGATCTTCACGGTTCTATTCTACCCCGGATCTTCACAGTTCTATTCTACCCCGGATCTTCACGGTTCTATTCTACTCCGGATCTTCACGGTTCTATTCTACCCCGGATCTTCACAGTTCTATTCTACCCCGGATCTTCACGGTTCTATTCTACTCCGGATCTTCACGGTTCCATCAACGCAAGTCTTACTCTTTATGACGGAACAGAACATAACTTTATTCACGCAAGGTTACATAGCATAGCACCATGAAATAGTTATCAGAAATCAATATACAGGTATATATATGGCGGCCGACCATATATTACTTAAACTTATTGATAACGCTATTCTAAATATCTATCACCGCTAGTCTTACTATTTATGACGATAAATTTATCACAGCTTGTCTAACTATCAATAATGATAAAGTATTACCATGACGTCGGTGTGACTATATATCAGCGCTTGTCTCTCGTTTTATTGATATAACACAAATTTAATCCCCATATGATATTACTAGTCACAGTATTGCTGACAATAACGCAACTCTACCATACATTACTCTAACTCCGTTCCATTAATCATTGCGATAAATTATCATCTCTGCAGATCAGACTCGCGTGTCATTTCCGGCCTCCCAGCTGGAGCCGGGTCTATCTGCATTGTAGTCGCCTTTCCTATAACTGAGCGAGTTATTTATACACAAATCTGATTTAGTGTCAGCTGATCCAGAGTAGAATTGGTCTTCGGCAACCCTTTGCTTGTCGTAAGAGGCGACTAACGGATCGAGTGGTCAGGCTTGGTGATTAGCGTAATTTGCTTATGATGTCAATCACTGGATTGTCTGGTCCAGATTCGATTATTTATAGACCGTGGTCATATAGCTCGAATATTGTTGATGTGCGGCGTTAAACAACAAACAAATAAGCATAATTATCATTACAAAAACGTGATGTCTGAAGATGAAGAGCGTGTGACGATGTACTTAACTCGTGGATCTCCACCGATCCTATGTTTACGACCAATCAGGTTTATTATTCCTGACAGCCCATTCAACCTCTCTAAAGACTTTTCTTGACATGATTCGCAAACAATTTACAGGAATAAATTGATGGAATAATGAATGCAAATATTACTTTGTTGAATTTTCAAATTTTTGCCTCCTCCTGGTAACGTACAGATATCGTTGACGTGTGGACAATTAGCACATCTCCCATCACTCTCTAACCTACTAAGTATTCTCCGCATAAACAACCCACTATATTTGTTGGCGTTGGCAAGATAAAAATCAAATCATTTAAATAACTAAGTACAGTGTTGATGCAGACATGGTGATTGCATCTCACACAGTCCCAATCGGACGAAATAACGTTGATAGGATGAATTCTGGCATTGAGACTGCCAATATGTGGGTGAAAGCGAGAGTACCAACAGCCGTAGGTCGTGATCAGCTGTTTGAGGAATCTGTCTGAGTACTACTGGTATGGATATTGAAGGCGTCTACGGACCCATGCCAAACGCCCGTTATAGCGCGGGTCAATTAAACCCTGCTGCGTACATAAAATATATTTCAAATACTACATGGTTTTATCGGATAAAAGATATCCGGTTTTTAATATTAGGTCAATGAATGCCAATATTGTCCGGATTTTAACATAAGAGTTATCTTTCCCTGGTGGCTGACAAGTTTGAAAGTTTTCTGCTTCTGAGAAAAAAAATAAGACAAAATAAAACAACTCGTCATTCTGAAAATATGCTTCTGATGAGAAACATTATTTTGTACATGACCTTTGGAACAGGTCATTTATTATAGGGGAGGGGGGTGGGTGCGATGAACTTCGTGGGCTGGGAAGTTGGGGGACATGAAGAAATGATTTTTTCAAAACAAGAAACAGTTCTTATCTCACCCCCCCCCCCCCCCCCCCCCCCCCCCCCCCCCTCCATTCCCCCCATCCCCATGCCCCCCAACCACCCCCCGCCCCCCCCCCTCTAGCTGCCCAGTGATAAATGACCAGTCTCTGGCATACGTTGGTATTTATATGGTGGCTTTTCATTAGCAAGTCAAAATCGGTCTAGACACGAAAAAAAACGCTTGACGTCACAGTGCATAAGGGGATATATATCCATTACGAGATGCAAATAGTTGTATTGTACAGTGCATCGTCGGGCAATGACAGTGACAGAGATTCGGAGAGTCAATACGGGACCTTATGCCATACAATCGTTCTGCGATATCTGAAGAGAACCCAACTGTGATGTAAGCGTAGATCAATATGTTGTAACTAGCCTGGGATGTCGCGCCCGCGGTGGCAGCACCAACAGGGGGAACAGCGGGGCATTGATAAGGCAGGCAAACAAACCGTTACTCAATCTAGAGAAAGAAGGGAAAAGTAAATACTTATTAAAGCAAGATAAATTTTTAATTCCAAGAGACGGAAAAATTGTTAATCAATGATTACACGTCAAACACGGAGATGCTAAGAGGTACAGATGTTAGGCAATGTGGGATTTGTGGGTGGGTTGGGTGTGGTGTGGTGTGAGATGGGTGGGGTTTTGTAGGTGGGTTAGATGGCTGGTGTGCATTGACAATATCTAGATTATTCTACTACTAATAATAATGTGCATATTTATACTGCACGGAACCCACACCCTAAGCATGCTAGAAGCGCTACAGTAATTATCTGGGTCAATGGATCAGTGTGCACTCGATTTTCATTCTCAGCTCCCTGAGGAGTATGCAACCATTAAAAGGGCCAAGTGTTGTCAGAGGTCTTATGTGAGAGGTCTGTGTATATTGAATACGTATTGTATCTAGGCACACAATGGACAGGCACTTCAGCAATTGCTGGATGCAATCTGTACGTTCACCTTATATATTACATTCGTCAGCCCACACGTTTTCACCAAAAGTCTCGTGCACATCCTGTACAAATTTTATAGTTAGTATTCGTAATATTAACGTCCGTTTCCTCTTCCCAATAATACACCACCGACCACCCCCCCCCACCCCCCACCCCCCCACCCACCCCCCCCCCCCCCCCACCCCCACCACCCACCCCCTAACACCACCCCCCCACACACACACATCCCACCCTACTCAAAACCATCTCCTCAATCCCCCATCCCTCCCCATACAAACACTCACACGCCCAAGGCCATCAGCTATCATTGTTCACAAGAAGAGCCTATATGTTTACAGAAATCTTTACAAGCATTTGGAGAACTCCTCAAAGTTATGAAAATGTATCAATAGATTCCAATAGATGTCCAGCTAAACATGGCAGATACGTGGATTGCCAATATGCCACGTGCTTATTTTCCATAACTCCCTGGTGTGCGACAAGCAGATCACTTAAAGCTTCCATCATTATTTATTCACGACCATAACAGATTATTAATGATGACATTATGGTGAAACCTGTTTTGTAGCCTTCAGGACATTCGATACTCCAGCAGGTGAGACGACGATCTCGCTTTGACGACCACCACGTGGCTAGGGCTGTCTCTCGATACATGCTCCTTATGTTAAAATAATCAAGCTGCATGATATAAAAATTCAAATGCGAAATAGACCTGCCTATTCAGGTTACTTTAGCTTGTTGCATCTGTATGCTGTGATGAGCAATACATAATTCTCTACCACACCCGTATTGATCTGCTTCTTAGAAACTGGGTGTTCTTCAGAGTGATAGTTTATACGCCGCCGAAGATCCGTGAGTTTATTATGGGAGGAATGTGTGAATGTGGTAGACCCAGTCGGGATATTACTGAAACATCCGGCGTGAAACATGTCCCACTCACTCACTCACTTTCAAGTGATCCCTGTCAGAAATAGGCCCATCTGAGCACATCATGTTTCAAATACCCTTCTCTAAACTCCTTATGGAAATGAGATTTCGTGAAACAACACTGACCTTGTTATACGTACATACTTATATCAGTAAACACTTCTAGCTGGGAATTAACCGAGGATAGCTCAGATAGTGTTGTTTAGGTATTAAAATCTCTCAGCAAACAATAATCCTTTAACGTTGGTGCTGCGTCACCTGTATTGACCACGTGGTTATTGATCAGTGCCTGTGCGGGTGTTTGCGGAGCTGACGGTTAAACCGATTATCTAGCCTTACTCCAAGGCTGTCCTGAAAGAAAAGTCCATGGATGTGTAGTAATTCTATCCTAATAGGCAAGTCTAGATATGTGGACAGTAGGGCTCCAGTCTCTTATACGGACAGCTTGTTCTTATAATTTATATAATCGAGAAATTATGATTTAAACTAATTATTGCCTTAGAGACTTGCGCAAGTCTACCGATTACTCAACACAGCTTACAGTGAAGGGAGTGTTGACTCTGTAGTCCTGAAGTGTTTGTAATACGGTTCATGAACCTGTAACATGAGCATACTTAATGATGGAGATTGAGTCTGGGAGACACATGTATTAGACTAGGTCGCTCGTCTTCCAATGTCGACCCGTGAAGATCCGGGGTAGAATAGGTCTTCAGCAACCCATGCTTGCCGTAAAGGCGACTATGCTTGTCGCAAGAGGTGACTAACGGGATCGGGTGGTCAGGCTCACTGACTTGATTGATGCATGTCATCGTATCCCAATTGCGTAGATCGATGCTCATGATGTCAATCACTGGATTGTTTGGTCCAGACTCGATTATTTACAGACCGACGTATAATGCTGAGAGCAACAAGTAAAAGTAAATAAAATCTTCCAATGTCCCTTGTGTTCCAGACAGGGGCACCCGAGAAAGCACCCTGTGACGTGGGGTACAGAGAGCGTTGACGGTTTGGGGCACTATGAGGTTAGAGGTGCTGTGTTTACGGGGTACAGAGAGCGTTGAGGGTTTAGGGGCGCTATGAGGTTACAGGTGCTGTGATGTGGGGGTACAGTAAGCGTTGAGGGATTAGGGGCGCTATGAGGTTACAGGTGCTGTGATGTAGGGGTACAGTAAGCGTTGAGGGTTTAGGGGCGCTATGAGGTTACAGGTCCTGTGATGTAGGGGTACAGTAAGCGTTGAGGGTTTACGGGCGCTATGAGGTTACAGGTGCTGTGATGTGGGGGTACAGTAAGCGTTGAGGGTTTAGAGGCGCTATGAGGTTACAGGTGCTGTGATGTAGGGGTACAGTAAGCGTTGAGGGTTTACGGGGGCTATGAGGTTACAGGTGCTGTGATGTGGGGGTACAGTAAGCGTTGAGGGTTTAGGGGCACTGTGAGGTTACAGGTGCTGTGATGTAGGGGTACAGTAAGCGTTGAAGGTTTAGGGGCGCTATGAGGTTACAGGTGCTGTGATGTGGGGGTACAGTAAGCGTTGAGGGTTTAGGAGCGCTATGAGGTTACAGGTGCTGTGATGTGGGGGTACAGTAAGCGTTGAGGGTTTAGGGGCACTATGAGGTTACAGGTGCTGTGATGTGGGGGTACAGTAAGCGTTGAGGGTTTAGGGGCGCTATGAGGTTACAGGTGCTGTGATGTGGGGGTACAGTAAGCGTTGAGGGTTTAGGGGCACTATGAGGTTACAGGTGCTGTGATGTGGGGGTACAGTAAGCGTTGAGGGTTTAGGGGCACTGTGAGGTTACAGGTGCTGTGATGTGGGGGTACAGTAAGCGTTGAGGGTTTAGGGGCGCTATGAGGTTACAGGTGCTGTGATGTGGGGGTACAGAGAGCGTTGAGGGTTTACGGGGGCTATGAGGTTACAGGTGCTGTGATGTGGGGGTACAGTAAGCGTTGAGGGTTTAGAGGCGCTATGAGGTTACAGGTGCTGTGATGTAGGGGTACAGTAAGCGTTGAGGGTTTACGGGGGCTATGAGGTTACAGGTGCTGTGATGTGGGGGTACAGTAAGCGTTGAGGGATTAGGGGCGCTATGAGGTTACAGGTGCTGTGATGTGGGGGTACAGAGAGCGTTGAGGGTTTACGGGGGCTATGAGGTTACAGGTGCTGTGATGTGGGGGTACAGTAAGCGTTGAGGGTTTAGGAGCGCTATGAGGTTACAGGTGCTGTGATGTGGGGGTACAGTAAGCGTTGAGGGTTTAGGAGCGCTATGAGGTTACAGGTGCTGTGATGTGGGGGTACAGTAAGCGTTGAGGGTTTAGGGGCGCTATGAGGTTACAGGTGCTGTGATGTGGGGGTACAGTAAGCGTTGAGGGTTTAGGGGCGCTATGAGGTTACAGGTGCTGTGATGTGGGGGTACAGTAAGCGTTGAGGGTTTAGGAGCGCTATGAGGTTACAGGTGCTGTGATGTGGGGGTACAGTAAGCGTTGAGGGTTTAGGGGGGCTATGAGGTTACAGGTGCTGTGATGTGGGGGTACAGAGAGCGTTGAGGGTTTACGGGGGCTATGAGGTTACAGGTGCTGTGATGTGGGGGTACAGTAAGCGTTGAGGGTTTAGGGGCGCTATGAGGTTACAGGTGCTGTGATGTGGGGGTACAGAGAGCGTTGAGGGTTTACGGGGGCTATGAGGTTACAGGTGCTGTGATGTGGGGGTACAGTAAGCGTTGAGGGATTAGGGGCGCTATGAGGTTACAGGTGCTGTGATGTGGGGGTACAGAGAGCGTTGAGGGTTTACGGGGGCTATGAGGTTACAGGTGCTGTGATGTGGGGGTACAGTAAGCGTTGAGGGTTTAGGGGCGCTATGAGGTTACAGGTGCTGTGATGTGGGG
This sequence comes from Haliotis rufescens, assembly GCF_023055435.1. Classification (NCBI taxonomy): domain Eukaryota; kingdom Metazoa; phylum Mollusca; class Gastropoda; order Lepetellida; family Haliotidae; genus Haliotis; species Haliotis rufescens. Next base: position 3,484,681 of record NW_025964057.1, read on the forward strand.
GTACAGTAAGCGTTGAGGGTTTAGGGGCACTGTGAGGTTACAGGTGCTGTGATGTGGGGGTACAGTAAGCGTTGAGGGATTAGGGGCGCTATGAGGTTACAGGTGCTGTGATGTGGGGGTACAGAGAGCGTTGAGGGTTTACGGGGGCTATGAGGTTACAGGTGCTGTGATGTGGGGGTACAGTAAGCGTTGAGGGTTTACGGGGGCTATGAGGTTACAGGTGCTGTGATGTGGGGGTACAGTAAGCGTTGAGGGTTTAGGGGCACTGTGAGGTTACAGGTGCTGTGATGTGGGGGTACAGTAAGCGTTGAGGGTTTAGGGGCGCTATGAGGTTACAGGTGCTGTGATGTGGGGGTACAGAGAGCGTTGAGGGTTTACGGGGGCTATGAGGTTACAGGTGCTGTGATGTGGGGGTACAGTAAGCGTTGAGGGTTTACGGGGGCTATGAGGTTACAGGTGCTGTGATGTGGGGGTACAGTAAGCGTTGAGGGTTTAGGGGCACTGTGAGGTTACAGGTGCTGTGATGTGGGGGTACAGTAAGCGTTGAGGGTTTAGGGGCGCTATGAGGTTACAGGTGCTGTGATGTGGGGGTACAGTAAGCGTTGAGGGTTTAGGGGCGCTGTGAGGTTAGAGGTGCTGTGTTTACGGGGTACAGAGAGCGTTGAGGGTTTACGGGGGCTGTGAGGTTACAGGTGCTGTGATGTGGGGGTACAGTAAGCGTTGAGGGTTTAGGGGCGCTATGAGGTTACAGGTGCTGTGATGTGGGGGTACAGAGAGCGTTGAGGGTTTACGGGGGCTATGAGGTTACAGGTGCTGTGATGTGGGGGTACAGTAAGCGTTGAGGGTTTACGGGGGCTATGAGGTTACAGGTGCTGTGATGTGGGGGTACAGTAAGCGTTGAGGGTTTAGGGGCACTGTGAGGTTACAGGTGCTGTGATGTGGGGGTACAGTAAGCGTTGAGGGTTTAGGGGCGCTATGAGGTTACAGGTGCTGTGATGTGGGGGTACAGTAAGCGTTGAGGGTTTAGGGGCGCTGTGAGGTTAGAGGTGCTGTGTTTACGGGGTACAGAGAGCGTTGAGGGTTTACGGGGGCTGTGAGGTTACAGGTGCTGTGATGTGGGGGTACAGTAAGCGTTGAGGGTTTACGGGGGCTATGAGGTTACAGGTGCTGTGATGTGGGGGTACAGAGAGCGTTGAGGGTTTACGGGGGCTATGAGGTTACAGGTGCTGTGATGTGGGGGTACAGTAAGCGTTGAGGGTTTACGGGGGCTATGAGGTTACAGGTGCTGTGATGTGGGGGTACAGTAAGCGTTGAGGGTTTAGGGGCGCTATGAGGTTACAGGTGCTGTGATGTGGGGGTACAGTAAGCGTTGAGGGTTTAGGGGCGCTATGAGGTTACAGGTGCTGTGATGTGGGGGTACAGTAAGCGTTGAGGGTTTAGGAGCGCTATGAGGTTACAGGTGCTGTGATGTGGGGGTACAGTAAGCGTTGAGGGTTTAGGGGCGCTATGAGGTTACAGGTGCTGTGATGTGGGGGTACAGTAAGCGTTGAGGGTTTAGGGGCGCTATGAGGTTACAGGTGCTGTGATGTGGGGGTACAGTAAGCGTTGAGGGTTTAGGGGCGCTATGAGGTTACAGGTGCTGTGATGTGGGGGTACAGTAAGCGTTGAGGGTTTAGGAGCGCTATGAGGTTACAGGTGCTGTGATGTGGGGGTACAGTAAGCGTTGAGGGTTTAGGGGGGCTATGAGGTTACAGGTGCTGTGATGTGGGGGTACAGTAAGCGTTGAGGGTTTAGGGGGGCTATGAGGTTACAGGTGCTGTGATGTGGGGGTACAGTAAGCGTTGAGGGTTTAGGGGCGCTATGAGGTTACAGGTGCTGTGATGTGGGGGTACAGTAAGCGTTGAGGGTTTAGGGGGGCTATGAGGTTACAGGTGCTGTGATGTGGGGGTACAGTAAGCGTTGAGGGTTTAGGAGCGCTATGAGGTTACAGGTGCTGTGATGTGGGGGTACAGTAAGCGTTGAGGGTTTAGGGGCACTGTGAGGTTACAGGTGCTGTGATGTAGGGGTACAGTAAGCGTTGAGGGTTTAGGGGCGCTATGAGGTTACAGGTGCTGTGATGTGGGGGTACAGTAAGCGTTGAGGGTTTAGGGGCACTGTGAGGTTACAGGTGCTGTGATGTCGGCGGTAGAAGGATGTGTTGAGATTAGAGTGTTGTGATAGATGATGTTGCTCTTATGATGGCTTGTCCAAATACACAAATGGGCATCAAAACGCACCTATGTCCGAGTTACGTGAAGGCAGCTGCTGTCATATGGTATCAACGCCGTGATATAACTGGAATAATGTTAAAAGCGGCGTTAAACCCAACTCACTCACTCACTCACTCACTCACATGGTATCAATTTGACCACAATGCATAACCAAAGCTTTCGTAAGTCACAAATTAACGTGGGTCAGTGGGTGAGTTGGGTGAGTGGTTGAGTGAGTGAGTGAGCGAGCTTTCTACCACTATACAATACTCACCTCGAGTATTTGACAGCCAACCCAGTGGCTGACAGCATGAACACCGACGGGGAATGACAACACACTGTAACCATCCAATCCTAATAACGACTAACATGGAGAACGAAGGAACGATTCTGACGCAGAATCCCCGGGATTTATGTGCAGAGGAGATACCTTGCCTCTCATGTGTTCCCATGACGCCGAATGTATACACATGGTCATGAATATTGTGTAAGTCACGAACACTGGAGGTGAGGTGAAATTGGGTTTAACGTCGCATCCAAGATTATTGCGCTTTTATAGCGACGTGCGTGCGTGTGTGCGTGCGTGCGTGTGGCTGCTTGTACTAGTCCAGACTGAGGCCGATTTATAGTGCTAGCTCACTAAGATACTATGTCGCAGTTTAACATGAATACCCCACTCAGACACAGTATACTGACTAGGAGCCTACCAGTCCTAGTTTTAGCCCCTTAATGCCGAGCGCTAGACAGGGTAACAACAAGTACCATCTTTCAACGTTTTTGGTATGACATGGCCGGGGATCGAACAACGGACCTTCCGCTCTCCTGGCGGACGCTCTAACCACTAGACCACGGAGGCGTTCCACGACCATTGGAGTTGAGATGAGTTCAGAGTGTTTGATTCTTATCACATAACATAAGTTTCAATCCATAACCTTTTTAATGAATTCGAATCCAGATGTACAATGGAAGACATAAATGATTCAATGCCCCGTAGATGTAATCAATGATCTTTGAACGGAGCACTTACGCACCATGTCAAATAAGTTCAAATGGAAATTGACGCTAGAATTATACGAAACGGAACTAATCGACTGTTTCATCGTCACGGGTTCAAGGCAGTTTAAACGTAATTTCACACACCCACAAGACCACTCATTCACTCATTCAGCGACTCCCTTGAACAATTTCGTTATATAGCGATGTAGTGCCACCGTGTCATCAGAGTAGCAGCGCGTTATAACGAGGTCAGGTTAAGGCAGCAGTTCACATATCGTCAACTTTTTGTTCAAACAGCTTTATGTTTCCCGTGTATCAGTTTGTCTTTGTCTGCAGCGGAAGACTTTCATGTCCTTGTTTCATACAGTGTAATCTTTTGTCATGGCAAGCTTCCTTGTCGTGAGTTGCGTCCCTTGCGAACCTCCGTTCAGCTCACCCTGTCTGAACTGGAACCTCCTCTCGACTCTCCCTGTCTGAACTGGAACCTCCTCTCACCTCTCCCTGTCTGAACTGGCACCTCCTCTCGACTCCCCCTGTCTGAACTGGAACCTCCGTTCAGCTCACCCTGTCTGAACTGGAACCTCCTCTCACCTCTACCTGTCTGAACTGGAGCCTCCTCCCGCCTATCCCTGTCTGAACTTGAACCTCCGTTTACCTCTCCCTGTCTGAACTGGAACCTCCTCTCACCTCACCCTGTCTGAACTGGAACCTCCTCTCGACTCTCCCTGTCTGAACTGGAACCTCCTCTCACCTCTCCCTGTCTGAACTGGCACCTCCTCTCGACTCCCCCTGTCTGAACTGGAACCTCCGTTCACCTCTCCCTGTCTGAACTGGAACCTCCTCTCACCTCTTCCTGTCTGAACTGGAACCTCCTCTCACCTCTCCCTGTCTGAACTGGAACCTCCTCTCGACTCTCCCTGTCTGAACAGGAACCTCCTCTCACCTCTCCCTGTCTGAACTGGAGCCTCCGTTCACCTCACCCTGTCTGAACTAGAACCTCCGTTCACCTCTCCCTGTCTGAACAGGAACCTCCTCTCACCTCTCCCTGTCTGCACAGGAACCTCCGTACACCTCACCCTGTCTGAACTGGAACCTCCTCTCACCTCTCCCTGTCTGAACTGGAGCCTCCGTTCACCTCACCCTGTCTGAACTAGAACCTCCGTTCACCTCTCCCTGTCTGAACAGGAACCTCCGTTCACCTCACCCTGTCTGAACAGGAACCTCCTCTCACCTCTCCCTGTCTGAACAGGAACCTCCGTTCACCACACCCTGTCTGAACATGAACCTCCTCTCACCTCTCCCTGTCTGAACTGGAGCCTCCGATCACCTCACCCTGTCTGAACTAGAACCTCCGTTCACCTCTCCCTGTCTGAACTGGAGCCTCCGTTCACCTCACCCTGTCTGAACAGGAACCTCCGTTCACCTCACCCTGTCTGAACAGGAACCTCCTCTCACCTCTCCCTGTCAGAACTGGAGCCTCCGTTCACCTCACCCTGTCTGAACTAGAACCTCCGTTCACCTCTCCCTGTCTGAACAGGAACCTCCTCTCACCTCACCCTGTCTGAACTAGAACCTCCGTTCACCTCTCCCTGTCTGAACAGGAACCTCCTCTCACCTCTCCCTATATGAACAGGAACCTCCGTTCAGCTCACCCTGTCTGAACAGGAACCTCCTCTCACCTCTCCCTGTCTGAACTGGAACCTCCTCCCGCCCCTCCCTGTCTGAACTGGATCCACAAGCTACTGCCCTGTGCTCACCCTCCCACCGTCCCACCCAGGCTCCCCACCAGCCAGACCAGTACGTGTCTCTATGGAGGGTTAAACTCAACTCACTCACTCACTCCTTGTCATCCATCCCCACCAGCCAGACCAGTACGTGTCTCTATGGAGGGTTAAACTCAACTCACTCACTCACTCCTTGTCATCCATCCCCACCAGCCAGATCAGTACGTGTCTCTATGGAGGGTTAAACTCAACTCACTCACTCACTCCTTGTCATCCATCCCCACCAGCCAGACCAGTACGTGTCTCTATGGAGGGTTAAACTCAACTCACTCACTCACTCCTTGTCATCCATCCCCACCAGCCAGACCAGTACGTGTCTATGTGGAGGGTTAAACTCAACTCACTCACTCACTCCTTGTCATCCATCTCCACCAGCCAGGCCAGTACGTGTCTCTATGGAGGGTTAAACTCAACTCACTCACTCACTCCTTGTCATCCATCTCCACCAGCCAGACCAGTACGTGTCTCTATGGAGGGTTAAACTCAACTCACTCACTCACTCCTTGTCATCCATCCCCACCAGCCAGACCAGTACGTGTCTATGTGGAGGGTTAAACTCAACTCACTCACTCACTCCTTGTCATCCATCTCCACCAGCCAGGCCAGTACGTGTCTCTATGGAGGGTTAAACTCAACTCACTCACTCACTCCTTGTCATCCATCTCCACCAGCCAGACCAGTACGTGTCTCTATGGAGGGTTAAACTCACCTCACTCACTCACTCACTCCTTGTCATCCATCCCCACCAGCCAGACCAGAACGTGTCTCTATGGAGGGTTAAACTCACCTCACTCACTCACTCCTTGTCATCCATCCCCACCAGCCAGATCAGTACGTGTCTCTATGGAGGGTTAAACTCAACTCACTCACTCACTCCTTGTCATCCATCTCCACCAGCCAGGCCAGTACGTGTCTCTATGGAGGGTTAAACTCAACTCACTCACTCACTCCTTGTCATCCATCTCCACCAGCCAGACCAGTACGTGTCTCTATGGAGGGTTAAACTCACCTCACTCACTCACTCACTCCTTGTCATCCATCCCCACCAGCCAGACCAGTACGTGTCTCTATGGAGGGTTAAACTCACCTCACTCACTCACTCCTTGTCATCCATCCCCACCAGCCAGACCAGTACGTGTCTCTATGGAGGGTTAAACTCACCTCACTCACTCACTCCTTGTCATCCATCCCCACCAGCCAGATCAGTACGTGTCTCTATGGAGGGTTAAACTCAACTCACTCACTCACTCCTTGTCATCCATCTCCACCAGCCAGGCCAGTACGTGTCTCTATGGAGGGTTAAACTCAACTCACTCACTCACTCCTTGTCATCCATCTCCACCAGCTAGACCAGTACGTGTCTCTATGGAGGGTTAAACTCACCTCACTCACTCACTCACTCCTTGTCATCCATCCCCACCAGCCAGACCAGTACGTGTCTCTATGGAGGGTTAAACTCACCTCACTCACTCACTCCTTGTCATCCATCCCCACCAGCCAGACCAGTACGTGTCTCTATGGAGGGTTAAACTCAACTCACTCACTCACTCCTTGTCATCCATCCCCACCAGCCAGATCAGTACGTGTCTCTATGGAGGGTTAAACTCAACTCACTCACTCACTCCTTGTCATCCATCCCCACCAGCCAGACCAGTACGTGTCTCTATGGAGGGTTAAACTCAACTCACTCACTCACTCCTTGTCATCCATCCCCACCAACCAGACCAGTTCGTGTCTCTATGGAGGGTTAAACTCACCTCACTCACTCACTCCTTGTCATCCATCCCCACCAACCAGACCAGTTCGTGTCTCTGTGTAGGGTCTCTCTACAAACAAGCTGAAGACACAAAGCAGCAATATGTCACCAGGAACGGAGGTGTTGACACAAGGCAGGGAGTGTTTGCCATGGCTGTGGATATAGATTGTGTCAGATACTGCACCATCTACCCAGGAAGTCACGTAACACTGCAAATAATGTTAAAAAATATGTAGAAAGCACGTTTTCACACCCGTCGCCATGACAACCAGAAACACCATGAATGTTTGTGAGCCTAATAATGCAACTGCAATAGAAGCCTTGACAATATATAAGATTGTATTGCCGAGTATCATAAAGACGGTGTAACACTCCACTCGGCAACTTCACAAGCCACAAACAAGTTTTATTAGGGTGGGGTTACGCTGCCTGGTGATCATTTGTTCACAAATATCGTCAAAACGTCAACACATGTAAACAGTTTTATGCTGGGTAGTGATGTGTGTCAGAGCGTGACGTCATACTTGAAGGGATTCATTTCAGTGAGTGAGTATTGCGTTACGCCGCTTTTAGCAATATTCCAGCAATATCAGGGCGGGGGACACCAGAAATAGGCTTCACACATTGTACCCATGTGAGGAATCGAACCCGGGTCTTCGGCGGGACGAGCGAACACTTTAACCACCAGGCTACCCCACCGCCCCTATTCATTGAGTGTCGATATATATTATCAGGAGCACACGGGGAAGTTAATTATGCAAGTTAGTTTTTTCAGCATCATGCCAAATTAGAACCTTCTGATATCTTCATATGACGAGGTCACGTGTCTCGCTGTCCTGTACTGCGTGCTAAAGTTGGTAGAGCGCTCGTTCGTCACTCCGATCACACGGGTTCGGATCCCTTCTTGGGACCAGTATATCAAGCCCACTGTTCGAGTCCTCGAATATTGCTAGAAGAGTTAAGCCACATCCCCTCACTCACTCTGGGGATACATGATAGTTCATAACGAATATGTTACAACTGTGTCAATCGGAATCTTGACGAATGAAGTATGAAGAGTGCCCTGTGTGAGTAATCATCCACATCGGCCAATAACGTGGTGTTAAAGCCAACTGTTGCCTCGTTGCTGTGAGCCCCAGTGCTCAAACTGCTTTGTGCAACCAGAAATATTGTCCCCATAATAACTGCAGCTCTGATATTAGGAAATCAATTGTGAACACATGTTGCAGAATTCACGCATCCTTGATTGCTTCTGTGTATAGTAAATTACTGCCATGGCGGGCGTCAATGTGCCCCACAATTGCAGAGATATTACAGTAATTGCACTTAATTGCAACGTTGGAAAATAACGCTGCCTCATCGCCAAAGTGTGTGGTTTGCCTCAACGTTAAATTGTATGGTTTATTTACAGTTGCCTCAACGTTAAATTGTATGGTTTATTTACAGTTGCCTCAACGTTAAATTGTATGGTTTTCTTAGAGTTGCCTCAACGTTAAATTGTATGGTTTATTTAAAATTGCCTCAACGTTAAATATATGGTTTTCTTAAAGTTGCCAGGCTCGCTGATACGGTTGATGCGTGTCATCGTATCCCAATTGTGTGGATCACTGCTCATGATGTTAATCACTGGATTGTTTCATCCAGACTCGACCACCATCATATAGCCGGGATTTTGCATTAAACAAATAAACAATCTTGCCAAACAACCTTCCTGCATCAACCTACAACATTGCAACATTATTCACGATTTACGCGCCTGTCATGTAGTCTCATCACTTCATGATAGGGGGCGGTCGGGTAGCCTAGTGGTTAAAGCGTTAGCTCGTCACGCCGAAGACCCGGGTTCGATTCCCGACATGGGTACAATGTGTGAAGCCCTTTTCCGGTGTCCCCCGCCCTGATATTGCGGGAATATTGCTAAAAGCGGCATCAATCTATACTCACTCAATCCATGATATTGTTGATATTTATTTGCTTCATAATAAATTCCATTTAAATACTGTTGACTTTGTTATGTGGTTCTCTGAGCGATATACGCAAGCAGCCACACCACAGCGGGTACCCCCGACCCTAGGACGTGGTCTCTCATGCATGGCGAACCACGGGGACCAAACATTAACTTCTATAGCTAACATTACTGTGGATCGGGTTCAGAGAACAGCTGAACTTGTCCCCCACAACATCGCTGCTAGCTGATCCCAGTTTGGCCGTAGTTCTCTCATTATAACACTGCTTAGTTGGTCCCGTAAGGAACATATGCCCCTCATTATAACACTGCTTAGATGGTCCTGTAAGGAACACATGCCCCTCATTATAACACTCTTTAGTTGGTCCCGTAAGGAACACATGTCCCTCATTATAACACTCTTTAGTCGGTCCCGTAAGGAACACATGTCCCTCATTATAACACTGCTTAGTTAGTCCCGTAAGGAACACATGCCATTCATTATAACACTGCTTAGTAGGTCCCGTAAGGAACACATTCGCCTCATTATAACACTGCTTAGTTAGTCCCGTAAGGAACACGTGCCCCTCATTATAACACTGCTTAGTAGGTCATGTAAGGAACATACGGCTCTCAGTATCAATGTACAATGATTAATAAAGTCCCATGTGACAATTAATGTCACACCACAACTATACATGTGACATATGACACTATTCTAGTCACATGATACGTTGTCATACAATAACTACACATGTCCACGATACACAGTGGCGGGTTTAGTACAGGTCAGCTGTACGGGTGAATCGCGTCATGTGGTTGGGTACCCGGAAAACAGCAATAGGGAAATACTGAAGTCCCAGTTTCATTATTCTGGCGCGCATGCTCTCTCACAAAGATATATAACAAAATGTACTGCCTTACATTCTTGACGTGCCACTGGCGTTGGGTCAGAGTCGAGCTTTTCACAGTTTCACGTAAACCGTTTACACAATTATTGAAACAAACCACCATTTTATTGAAGCTGTATGTAGTACTCAGTATATGTGGAATGAAACGGCGTGGAAGTGTCAAAGTAACAGATAATCACTTTTAAAAAGTTAAATACTCTTTATGAATCTCTGAACTGAAGTTGCCAATTAGATGTACCTTGTGTCCAACTACAAGGACCTTTACACAGTGATAAGATAAGACGGTCATTATCGAGAAACTAGACTTCGTTTATCTTACAACCTCACGAGGCGCGGACCGTTGACTCAGGCGTTGACAGTACAGGCTTGAGACGCCGAGTGAATATTCCAGAGCTGTGTGTGGTGTATCGGCTGGTTGGCTGGACATACCAGTAAACAGCAGTGATGGAAGGGTTGAGATGATGCTAAAAACTCTGGTATTAAAAGAGCATTTACTTTATGTAAACATACTACATGCGTGTAATCATATTGAGTACCCCTGAAGATCCGGGGTAGAATAGGTCTTAAGCAACCCATGCTTGTCCCTGTGAAGATCCGGGGTAGAATAGGTCTTCAGCAACCCATGCTTGTCCCCGTGAAGATCCGGGGTAGAATAGGTCTTCAGCAACCCATGCTTGTCCCCGTGAAGATCCGGGGTAGAATAGGTCTTCGGCAACCAATGCTTGTCCCCGTGAAGATCCGGGGTAGAATAGGTCTTCAGCAACCCATGCTTGTCCCTGTGAAGATCCGGGGTAGAATAGGTCTTCAGCAACCCATGCTTGTCCCCGTGAAGGTCCGGGGTAGAATAGGTCTTCAGCAACCCATGCTTGTCCCCGTGAAGATCCGGGGTAGAATAGGTCTTAAGCAACCCATGCTTGTCCCCGTGAAGATCCGGGGGAGAATAGGTCTTCAGCAACCCATGCTTGTCCCTGTGAAGATCCGGGGTAGAATAGGTCTTCAGCAACCCATGCTTGTCCCCGTGAAGATCCGGGGTAGAATAGGTCTTCAGCAACCCATGCTTGTCCCCGTGAAGATCCGGGGTAGAATAGGTCTTCAGCAACCCATGCTTGTCCCCGTGAAGATCCGGGGTAGAATAGGTCTTCAGCAACCCATGCTTGTCCCCGTGAAGGTCTGGGGTAGAATAGGTCTTCAGCAACCCATGCTTGTCCCCGTGAAGATCCGGGGGACAATAGGTCTTCGGCAACCCATGCTTGTCCCTGTGAAGGTCCGGGGTAGAATAGGTCTTCAGCAACCCATGCTTGTCCCCGTGAAGATCCGGGGTAGAATAGGTCTTCAGCAACCCATGCTTGTCCCCGTGAAGATCCGGGGTAGAATAGGTCTTAAGCAACCCATGCTTGTCCCTGTGAAGATCCGGGGGACAATAGGTCTTCAGCAACCCATGCTTGTCCCTGTGAAGATCCGGGGTAGAATAGGTCTTCAGCAACCCATGCTTGTCCCTGTGAAGATCCGGGGTAGAATAGGTCTTAAGCAACCCATGCTTGTCCCCGTGAAGATCCGGGGTAGAATAGGTCTTAAGCAACCCATGCTTGTCCCTGTGAAGATCCGGGGGACAATAGGTCTTCAGCAACCCATGCTTGTCCCCGTGAACGTCCGGGGTAGAGTAGGTCTTCATCAACCCATGCTTGTCCCCGTGAAGATCCGGGGTAGAATAGGTCTTCAGCAACCCATGCTTGTCCCCGTGAAGGTCCGGGGTAGAATAGGTCTTCAGCAACCCATGCTTGGGATTGAGTGGTCAGGCTCGATGACTTGGATGATACATGTCATCGTATCCCAATTGCGTGGATCGATGTTCATGATGTCAATCACTGGATTGTCTGGTCCTGGACTCGCCCGCCGTCATATAGCTCAAATATTGCTGAGTGCGGCGTTAAACAACAAACAAACAAACCCGTATTTAACATCGAACCCGGTCATCGGAGTGACGAGCAAACGCTATAAACAGTTCAGAGACGCTGACGTTACAACAGACAGTACATGAACACAATATGTTATATAATTTTCATGTGGTCTTTTCAAATAATTAGTATTTTAAACTAAGCTATCACTCCGATTAATAACTGAAAAACTGTTATATGTTGGTATGCCTCACTCACTCACTCACTCACTCACTCACCCACCCACTCACTCACTCACTCACTCACTCACTCACCCATGGCCACCCATGGCCACCCACTCACTCACTTAATCCTTCACTCACTCACTCCAACTTTTACATTGTATTCTCTCCACAATGAGTGATGGTGATAGATGGATTAGAAACAGAGAGGATGAGGAGTAACATGACAACCAACAGAACATGTTGGCGGTGTAGTGTGAGGGTGCAAACAACCAAGAAGGACGACTAGGGGTGTCGTAAAAAATGAATTTTTGAGATGACTTGGTCATGCCCCCTCTATTGGTCAAGTATTCGTTTTTACGGCGTGATCCGAATCAATCTCCCAATGACAATTTCATGGAGTCTTATCCACTCCTCTTGCAGCGGTGTCTTTGACGTCGGAGTACATCGGAGTACGTGTCCCGATCATGTCCCAGACCTGCTCCATTGGGGGCTCATGGTTGATCATTGCATTCTGGTGATATTACGTTGACGTTCGCATGGCGTTCATGAGGTCGCCTCCAGTCACGTCCACGCCTTTCCAGAAAACATCTGAAAACATAACAGGGGACGCTTGGCCATTTCCCCACGTTCTACGCTCTCAACGGCATTGGTGTCTGGCCAGAATGTGTCCATCTGTTAACGGTGTTACAACACGTGGTCGCCGAGCATGTTGACGATTTCTAATCATCTTTTGTGTATGCAGAAACCTGTTCCAAAGTCTGCAAGTCACAGACTGAGACACACTGATCATACTGGCTACCTCGCGTGGAGTTCTACGCATTCCCAATCTGATCACAAATACTGCACTAAAGATAGAGAGCTTACATGCTATTGTTAAGAATAAAAATCAACACTACTAATTGCTGACTTTTCAAGAATGACCCCAGTACCCACGTTCAGGGAGGAATTGCATGGTTCACGTGCACTATTTCGGGCGTGGGCCGCTATGTTTTGGTTCCGAAACCGTTTTTTCTCCGGCAGTCGTTTTTCAAAGCTGATCTTTCTTCTGACGACCGATCATAACATTTATATTTCATGATCTATTGCCTATAGCGGAGGATCCTCGTATATGACGCTGCAGGTGTATCACGACATGTCGTGGCGCAGGTTGCAGATACTCAGGGGGGAGCTTGTTATGTTACCAGGACCAATCTCGGCTTCCAACCCACGATCAGTAGATGATATCATGGCTAAGGGGCGCAACTCTGCATAGCAAGCTGTGGCGTCTTAAATCACGTACTGACCCGTGACGATCCGGGATAGAATAGGTCTTCAGAAACCCATGCTTGTGGTAAGAGGCGACTAACGGGATCAGGTGGTCAGGCTCGCTGACTTGGTTGATGCATGATATCGTACCCCAGCTGCGTGGATCGATGCTCATGATATCAGTCACTGGATTGTCTGGTCCCGACGCGATTATTAACAGACCGCTGTCATATTGCTGGAATATTGCTGAGTGCGGCGTTAACACGAACAAACAAACAACAGATCACGTACTCATGAGAGCTCTAATAACATTTCAACCGTCACACAAAACTTAAATTCAGAAACGTTATACCTGAAACAAATATTCAGAACAAATATACAATAGCGGGAGCCTAATCGATCATGTTGGAATACCCGCTCCCGGTACAGTCTATATTTGCATTGTCAGCCTGTATATTTGCATACAGTATCGACAGTCCGTGATATGTGACCCTGCGATGGGGCTGATGTATTGCATCCCTCACGTGTATGCCACAGCCCAGATGCAGCGACGCCGTGAGATGCAGCGCGAACGTGTACAGTGTATATATAGTGTATATATAGTGTAAATATATGAATTTATAATGCCATTTAGAAAGTGGTCAAATGTACCAAATGTTATATTTGGGATAACACTTTCTTAGTAAAGTACAGATTCTCGTACTTTTTGGGGTTGAGTCCCGTCCGGGACTACCAGTTGTCGGACTTTCATTTTTGTGGAAGCCTCGGTGGCTGAGTGGGTTAGATCGCTGACTTTGTGTGCTGGCAATTAGGTGCCTCACTCTGGCAGTGTGGGCTCGAATCCCGGACGGGACTCAACCAAAAAAAGTACGAGAATCTGTACTTTACTAAGAAAGTGTTATCCCAAAGTTATATAGTTATATATATATATAGTGTGTGTATAGTGTATATACAGTGTATATATAGTGTGTATATAGCGTGTACATAAAGTGTATTTATTACGTATACATAGCCTATACATAGTGTGTATATAGTGTATATACAGTGTATATATAGGTTATACGTAGTCTACACAGTGTATATAGTGTATATATATAGTGTCTGTAGAGTGTGTATATAGTGTATATACAGTGTATATACAGTCTATATATAGTTTATACATAGTGTCTACATAGTGTGTATATAGTGTATATATAGTGTCTATATAGTGTATACATAGTGTGTATATGGTTTATATATAGTGTCTGTATAGTGTGTATATAGTGTATCTATCGTGTATCTATATATTGTATTTATAGTGTATATATAGTGTCTGTATAGTGTCGATATAGTGTGTATATAGTGTATACATAGTGTGTATATGGTTTATATATAGTGTCTGTATAGTGTGTATATAGTGTATCTATCGTGTCTATATAGTATCTATATGTTGTATTTATAGTGTGTATATAGTGTGTATATAGTGCATATATGAAGTGTATTTAGTGTGTGCATGGTATATATAGTTTAATAGGTGTAGTGCTTTATGGGTGTAGATGGGTGTATGGGAGACGTTCAACGAGGTTACTTTGAAGCGGATGCACATAGATCACGGACCAATTGTTGATTTAACAACTAATGTTCATACGTATCGATTGGACGGTGACACATGTTGTCATTGCTCATTTTACCTGAATCTAATCGATACCGTCTAGTCCTCACACACGTGTGTCAGACAGGGCGAGGACTGTGTCGTATAAAACACTATGTTCCCACCATGGTGTGTCGCACTGACTGAGGGTGGGTGTGTGGGGTGGGTGGGTGTGGTTAACTATTTAATGGTTAACACATTCAACACATCTGCCATTCTCCTCATTCAATGCCTCACCTGATACACGTCAATCACTTTTTCCACACATTCAACACATCTTCCTTTCCCCTCATTCAATGCCTCACCTGATATACGTCAATCACTTTTTCCACACATTCAACACATCTTCCTTTCCCCTCATTCAATGCCTCACCTGATATACGTCAATCACTTTTTCCACACATTCAACACATCTTCCTTTCCCCTCATTCAATGCCTCACCTGATATACGTCAATCACCACTTCACGTGCGTCAATCACTATTTCACGCACGTCAATCACCACATTTCCACATTCAACACATCTTCCACTTACGTGCGTCAATCACCACTTCACGTGCGTCAATCACTATTTCACGCACGTCAATCACCACAATCAACACATCTTCCACTTACGCGCGTCAATCACCACTTCACACGCGTCAGTCACCACATTCAACACATCTTCCACTTCATGCACGTCAATCACCACTTCACGTGCGTCAATCACTATTTCACGCACGTCAATCACCACATTCCCACATTCAACACATCTTCCACTTCACGCACGTCAATCAACACTTCAAGTGCGTCAATCACTATTTCACGAACGTCAATCGCCACATTCCCACACTCAACACATCTTCCACTTCACGCGCGTCAATCACCACATTCCCACATTCAACACATATTCCACTTACGCACGTCTATGACCACTTCACGTGCGTCAATCACTATTTCACGAACGTCAATCACCACATTCCCACATTCTAAACATCTTCCACTTACGCGCGTCAATCACCACTTAACGTGCGTCAATCACTATTTTACGCACGTCAATCACCACATTCCTACATTCAACACATCTTCCACTTACGCGCGTCACTCACCACTTCACACGCGTCAGTCACCATATTCAACACATCTTCCACTTACGCGCGTCAATGACCACTTTACGCACGTCAATCACCACATTCCCACATTCAACACATCTTCCACTTACGCGCGTCAATCAACACTTCACGTGCGTCAATCACTATTTCACGAACGTCAATCACCACATTCCAACATTCAACATATCTTCCACTTCACGCACGTCAATCACCACTTCACGTGCGTCAATCACTATTTCACGCACGTCAATCACCACATTCCCACATTCAACACATCTTCCACTTACGCACGTCAATGACCACTTTACGCACGTCAATCACCACATTCCCAAATTCAACACATCTTCCACTTACGCGCGTCAATCACCACTTCACGTGAGTCAATCACTATTTCACGCACGTCAATCACCACTTCACGTGCGTCAATCACTTTTTCACGCACGTCAATCACCACATTCCCACATTCAACACATCTTCCACTTACGCGCGTCAATCAACACTTCACGTGCGTCAATCACTATTTCACGTACGTCAATCACCACATTCCAACATTCAACACATCTTCCACTTACGCGCGTCACTCACCACTTCACGTGCGTCAATCACTATTTCTCGCACGTCAATCACCACATTCCCACATTCAACACATCTTCCACTTCACGCACGTCAATCACAACTTCACGTGCGTCAATCACTATTTCACGGTCGTCAATCACCACATTCAACACATCTTCCACTTCACGCACGTCAATCAACTCTTTTAAACGTAGCTTTACCTGCACCTTACTGCACCTCTTCACCTCACACAGCTGAACCACCACATGCATGCATTCGCTGGGGGAACTAAACACCGTTTACAGTCGGATGGGCGGTGATGCGTCGCTTTCAAAATTGTTCACTTTGTCAGTGTCGGGCCCTGAACATGATATAATCACACACACAAAACGCTCGCATTGCGACATATCAGTGTAGTAGCATAGTGTTTACGACACCCGAGGCATTTTGAATAAAATCTTTGTAGGATTTCTGTAATCCTAGAAGCCGACAATAACACACACACACACACACACACACACACACACATCACACACGCGCACGCACACACATCACAAACACACACACACACCACACACGCACGCACACACATCACAAACACACACACACACACACACACACACACACATCGGTGGGTCGTCCCGTTCTTTTCACACACTTACTGTTAAGTGTGAATCTCGCTACCTGAACTGCTTCAAACGTAGCGTAAATTAAATACAAGATTCATACATGATTTCACAATACCTGTTTTACTTTTCTGACAGACCACCGAAGGCCACAGCTTAACCATTTTATCGTGGACGGTCTGGCGTAATAGCGCCGTTGGTACAGTCTGTCCTGAAGGAGATTGTAGAAGCCTGTCGAAGCGCGATAACGCTCTGTCCCAAAGCTGACGACAACCACACGATGTCAATGGTATGATTACTACCAAAGTCCATGCTGTGAAATGTCCTCCCGGACTTGCGGCAATATTTCGTTCTTTTCTGTAACGTGAAGGAATCTCACTAGGTGGGCTAGTCTACTTCTGTGAATCTGCGACACAAGTTGAATGATTGGTAGGTTGGTGCGTGTGTGTGTGCGTGCGTGCGTGCGTGCGTGCGTGTTTGTTATTTAGCTACGCATATCATAGCCCTCCCTGTAAAAAAAAGTTAACTACGGCCTTGCTGTTGTAGATGCTTTATCTCAGTGAGCAGTGGAAGAATAATCATGAGACGATGCGTAGGCTTGACAAGCTTAGATTTTATTAGTAAATTACTTACCACTCGTATTGATCTCCGACTCCGACAAATCATTATTATTCAAGGACAAAGAAGATATTTTGTGACAGTAAATGCCATTCTAGGTTCTTGATAAGTTACTGGGTATTGCCCCCTGCGAAGACAGGTGATATATGGCATACTTATGTGTATATCACAGGACCGTTGTGAGCGTTTTGTTTGTGGGCCATGGTAACAAACTTTTGAAAACACAACATGACATGTATGTATATTGAAGCAATGTGGCGCGTAGAATGCCGCACCTGTTGCACGAGAACGATTGCGGTTGGTGGAATGTGATCTAGGCGCTCATTGGACAACACTCGCTCGTTCCCCTCTCAATGGAGCCAGGCAGTGGCTTCATTCGTGGGTTAAAAATAGCATTGCACCCAAAGCGCCCGTATGTATTAAGGAATGTAGGAACGCGGTGTATACCGTGAAATATTAACCAAAACTTCCACGATAGTAATGGCGCCTTGTTCTTTGAAAAGGTGTCACATCACATTACATTCGAATGAATTTACGGAATTACGGACTAATTATTTCACTTGCACGTGAACGTGTCATAACACAAAGAGCAATCCGCCTTTAAAAAAGATGCATACAGGTTTGAATTATAATTACTCGACTCACGTTCAGTGTTTTGGAAATAAATATATCCCAGGCGGTATTTTAGTTCAAAGGACTACGTTTATTAATATCCCGGTGGGTTTATGAGATACAACTTCACTGACATAGATTTCGGACATGCGTGTTTCGGCTTGTTTTTGGCTTCTTGCCTATCAGTCTGGAACGCTTTATTCAGGACAATCCCATCTTCCCGAGGCAAGAGAGTTAACTGACTTCAAAAGCGGAAATTGTACTTTTACGGTCAGTTAACTCTCTTGCCTCGGGAAGATGGGACAATCCAGGATGATACTACTAACATTGATAACTAATATTGGACAACGTTTCACCATTTATGTAATCTGTCATTACACCCAATCCGGAACATTTTCCCATGTTAATCATATGTTCATGGGCCTCTTTCACAAAGCGATCTTAGCGCTACGACGAGACTAACATCTAGACTCTGAATGAACATATTTCACAAAAAACATTTTGTTAAATTATAATCATCAAATATATTAAAACGGAGCCAAGAGACTTTGTTTATGTTCCTGACTCTGCAGTAATCTAGTCTTGTCGAATATTATAGACTTGCATGGGCTGTATTGGATATATTTGTTGCAGGGTCTGTATGACAGACTACGATAAGACTACGGTTGCCTTTTTAAGTATGGGAGTCATGATCACCTTAGCGCTAAGATCACTTTATGGAACAGGGTCATGGTTGGAATACTGTCAATGCGTCCGACTCTGGGGCTACTGCGTACGTCGCTGACCCGACACAGGACTGCCGGACAAAGGTGGGATACTGGAGAGGTGGAAATGAGGCGGTGATGGGGTGGAATATCCACACGAATCCACACGAAGAGAAACGAACCCAGGTTTGAGAAACAACCTTCTGAGTAGAACCCTCCGTAGACTAACACTGGGTCGAGGTAAACATTATTTCAAATGATTGTTTTTTTCTTTTTCAAAAACCTTTCCTGTTCGTTTTCATATGTGGAATCGAGGAAACTAGATTTGGTTTGGTTT
Source organism: Haliotis rufescens (assembly GCF_023055435.1). NCBI lineage: Eukaryota > Metazoa > Mollusca > Gastropoda > Lepetellida > Haliotidae > Haliotis > Haliotis rufescens. The sequence continues at coordinate 3,503,858 of NW_025964057.1, forward strand.
GATCTAGACTTGCCTAGGCTTTTATTAATATATATACTGTAAATCGTGAAATTAAAAGAATATATTCCACAGTCATGGCACAGGACTACACCTCCCCCTCTCATTACCTCCCGCGTTCTCAATCACTGGATTGTCTGGTCCAGACTCGTTATGTATGAGGGTGCCAACCCCCCATCCTCAGAATCCCGAATACCATCTTTATTTTTTCGCTCCTGAATCCCGAATAGTACTTAACATAAATCTCAATAGCATTGAGAAAACTGTGCGTTTTGAAGCTAAATTGCTGACAAAATACCGAAAAAATATAACATATCAAGGACGATTATTATTATTTTTTTAATGTTGAATCTGCGTACCAATTACTATTTCATTTGTATACCGCGTACCACACTGCTGAGTCCCGAATACCTGCTGAAATAGACCCAACATGCATCCCGTGTACCAAGAGGGGGTTGCCAGCCTCCTGAATAGGCCGTCGTCATATGCTGGAATATTACTGAGTGCGGCATTAAACAACAAACAAGCAAAATATTCCAGGCCGCAGTTGGTGGCGACACTATCTATTCCACGTGTAATCGCCATTCACGCTCGACAGCACTGTCTTACATTGAGGACCATTGTACAACTCGTGACGTCACACGCAGGTGCGAGGACGGTGTTGTGGATACGTGGCACAACACTCGTGACCTCTGCCCTGCCCGGATCCCCCTCCCCACCCCCCAGGAGCTATGCCGGATTTTTATCGAGGGGGTAACCTGCTTCTTATCGCAGCGGATCTCTAGGAGCGGGCCTCTCTCACTTACAACGTTGCATGTTTGTGACCGGGAAAAGCAGACGTGCCAGGACTGTTGGACCAGTTGCGCACCAACAGATAGATCACCTGATCAGGAGGCAGCAGCAAAAAAAACCCGAAAAATCAACTTGCAACATATGGATCAATTGTACAATTTGTTTGTTTGTTGTTTAACGCCACACTAAGCAATGTTCTAGCTGTTTGATGCTGGTCTGTAATTGGGACATGGTGACATGCATCAACCAAGTCAGCGAGCCTGACCACCCGATCCGTTAGTCGCCTTTAAGGACAAGCATGGGTTAATGAAGACCAATCGTAACCCGGATGTTCACGGGTGAGTTGTACAATAGATGATGGATCAGCTGTTCAGCAAATGGATCAGCTACACAAAAGGTGTACCAGTTGTACGACAAAGAGATTAGCTTTAAAAAAACATTGACCAGGTGTATAAGAGCAAGATCAGTGCTAGAAAATAAAGATCCGCTGTACTACATATAGATCATCTTGCAACTGGTAGTATATCTGTACCGTGGATGCCTGATAGAATTTGAAACTACTACTACTACTACTACTACTACTACTACTACTACTACTACTACTACTACTACTTCTACCACTACCACAACTACTACTTCTACTACTACTACTACCCGTGAAGATCCGGGGTAGAATAGGTCTTCAGCAACCCATGCTTGCCGTAAAAGGCGACTATGCTTGTCGTAAGAGGAGACTAACGGGATCGGTTGGTCAGGCTAGCTGACTTGGTTGATGCATGTCATCGATCCCAATTGCGTGGATCGATGTTCATGATGTCAAGCACTGGATTGTCTGGTTCAGATTCGATTATTTACAGACCGCCGTCATATAGCTGGAATATTGCTGAGTGCGGCGTTAAACAACAAACAATCAAACAAACAAACAAAACTACTACTACCATTACTACTTCTACTTCTACCCGTGAAGATCAGAGTAGGAATTGGTCTTCAGCAACCCATGCTTGCCGTAAAAGGTGACTACAGTAAACTACGGTTATAACGAACACGCTTAGAACGAATTGACGGATATAACGAACTTACTTTTTGGTCCCGACTATTTGCTGTAGTTATGCTGTATATATGCTTATAACGAACTACGGTTATAACGAACTAAAATTAGTAGTCCCTTTGAGTTCGTTATAACCGTATTTGTCGTAGGAGGCGACTATCGGGATCGGGCGGTCAGGCTCGCTGACTTGGTTGATGCATGTCATCGTAACTCGGTTACGTGGATCGATGCTCATGATGTCAAGCACTGGATTGTCTGGTCCAGACTCGATTATTTACAGGCCGCCGTCATATAGCTGGTATATTGCTGAGACTGACGTTAAACAACAAATAAACAAACTACTACTACTTCTGTTAGAGAGCGATTTAAAAACGCAGAACGACAAAACATGCACTCACTTGACATGTAATCCTTGCGTGAGGTACAGGATTAGCAAGAATGCTTGGTTTAAACACGTCTCACACGCTCTGTATTTACGTGGAGAAACATAGATACGAACAATGATCTGTTGTTGAGAGGCGTTGGCAGACACAACACATGCAGCCGGTCACACTCCACAACATCCTCTACTTGGGGACAACAATGTCTCGCCCGTCATTGCGGTATGCTGATTTCATTAAAGGCAGTGTTTACATCAACTACATGTGAAGCAGTCGGCGTGGTTGGTTTGTTTATTTGTTTGTTGCTTAATGCCGCACTCAGCAATATTCCAGCTACATGTCTGTAAATAATCGAGTCTGGACCAGACAATCCAGTGGTTGACATCATGAGCATCGATCCACCCAATTGGAATGCGATGACATGCATCAACCAAGTCATCGAGCCTGACCACCCAGTCCCGTTAGTCCCACCTTACGATAAGCATATTCGCCTTTTACGGCAAGCATGCATGGGTTGTTGAAGACCCATTCTCCATCCGGAACTTCACGGGTTAGTCGCTTTGGTGTTGAGACATGGTGTGTTCTGTTATCTGAACGTCTTGCAGATGTCTCCTGATGTCAGCAGGCCACGACAGTCTGCTGTCAAGTAGTTGTCTGCAGGCGGAATGCATCGCCGGATACAGCCCCGTGACCGAGTGAATGTTAAACGACTGAGTCTACAGCAGACAAACCAGTGGTTTATTGTGTGACACGGTAATGTGTGTGATCTCAACCCCAAGACGATCGTAAGTTCCATAACACTTAGGATAGGCCTCAGATCGCTCCATTGGACGACGCCCTGACCTTCATTTAGTGGCGTCTTAGCCTCGAATGTCGTCTGTCCTGGAACTTTGCATGATACATCGGAACAACAGGATGAGCGTGAACATCAGTAGCTGCACAGCATTTCAATAGAGTGAGTGAGCGAGTGAGTGAGTGAGTGAGTGAGTAAGTGAGTAAGTGAGTGTGGTATACCAACTTACAGTTTTTCAGTTATTAATTGGTATGATAGCTTAATGTAGGGAAAAGAGCTATATTATGCCGTATAGTTTAAAATACTAATTATTTGAAAAGACCACATGAAAATTATATAACATATTGTGTTCATGTCTGTCTGTGGTAACGTCAGCGTGTCTGAGTGAAGGAGTGAGTGCGTACGTGTGTGTGTGTGTGTGTGTGTGTGTGTGTGTGTGTGTGTGTGTGTGTGTGTGTGTGTGTGCGCGCGCGCGCGCGCGTGCGAATGGTTTTACGCCGCTTTTAGCACTATTCCTGCGGGAGGCACCAGAAATGGGCTTCACACACTGTACCCATGTCGGGAATCGAACCCGGGTCTTCGGCGTGACGATCGAACGCTTTATCCACTGGGCTACCCGACCGCCCCCTCAATATAGCATGACCCTGCACTAATAATTGTGTCAGCAACTATTCACATATTGTCTACGAAATTTAAAAACACGCTTTTGTCTTCTGTTAACAAGTGCGGCTAAATGAGAATCCGACCACTTCAGTTTGGGCGCATAATTTGAACGCAGACGTTACGACTATCAAGGCTTTGTTCAGTTTGTAGAGGTCTGATATGACGACATCCGGTCTATCGATGTCTGGTCTAACTAACCGCCTCCGTGGTCTAGTGGTAGAGCGTCCGCCCGGAGAGCGGTAGGTCCGGTGTTCGATCCCCGGACCACGTCATACCAAAAGACGTTAAGAGGTGGTACTTGTTGTTACCCTGTCTGGCGCTCGGCATTAAGGGGCTAAAACAAGGAGTCAGAGTCAGTATGGAGTTATGCCCCTTGTTATGTCAAGACATATGTCTCAATATGCACGTGCTCCAGACGCTTGCCTATCAGGTGGTAATCTGCTGCCCGCTGAGGTAATAACTCATAGAATCCTGTGTGCAAACGACATCGAAATGAATCCCGGACCACTTACCTTAGCAGAAGTCAAAGATACCATTTTGAAGGCAATCCAGTGCGTGAAATGTGACCTCGGAAGACAGATAACCACACTCTCAAATGAGGTTCGAGATTTGAGTACCAGATTTTATAACATTGAATCCAAGATGACCAATCTTCAGAGTGACATGGAAACTGTACAACACAATCAGAGCATAATGTACGAGGACGTTGGTTTGATCTCCAGCAAGATAGAAAACGTGGAAGAGAAATTAGCACAGTTCGACGGCGAGATCGACAAGCTAGAGGCATTCAGCAGGCCTGACAACGTCATCCTCTATAACGTGACAGAGGAAACAGGGGAGACGCACACTGATTGCAAGGTCAAGGTACTAGACATCTTGAACAGCAATATTCAGACCAAGACATGGGTTAGTGATACCTCTAAACCAAGAACGCTCATTGCTAAATTAGGGCTATCTGATGACAAGAATGAAGTATTGAAAGCTCGAACACCACTCAAGAATATCGATTATGGAGTCTCAAGTGACTTAACGATCCGCCAACGTGAACACCTTAAAGCCGTGAAAGATAGAGGACTGATTGGATATTTCAAGAATGGTAAGCTGTTAACTAAACCACTTAATGATGAACATAATCATGGCACACAAAAACAAAAATCAGAGAGCTTTAAACGACAATTGAGGAGTACCTCACATCGTGGTGGCTACCATAGGAAATAACAATCCGGCCAGGGCCAGTATTCGACACAGAATGGAAATAACTCAAACACTGGTAACGATTGTCCTGGAACATTTGTCATTGTTGTCCTGGAACATTTGTCATTGTTGTCCTGGAACATTTGTCATTGCTGTCCTGGAACATTTGTCATTGTTGTCCTGGAACATTTGTCATTGTTGTCCTGGAACATTTGTCATTGTTGTCCTGGAACATTTGTCATTGTTGTCCTGGAACATTTGTCATTGCTGTCCTGGAACATTTGTCATTGTTGTCCTGGAACATTTGTCATAGTTGTCCTGGAACATTTGTCATTGTTGTCCTGGAACATTTGTCATTGCTGTCCTGGAACATATGTCATTGTTGTCCTGGAACATTTGTCATTGCTGTCCTGGAACACATGTCATTGTTGTCCTGGAACATTTGTCATTGTTGTCCTGGAACATTTGTCATTGTTGTCCTGGAACATTTGTCATTGCTGTCCTGGAACATTTGTCATTGTTGTCCTGGAACATTTGTCATTGCTGTCCTGGAAAATTTGTCATAGTTGTCCTGGAACATTTGTCATTGCTGTCCTGGGACATTTGTCATTGTTGTCCTGGAACATTTGTCATTGTTGTCCTGGAACATTTGTCATTGTTGTCCTGGAACATTTGTCATTGCTGTCCTGGAACATTTGTCATTGTTGTCCTGGAACATGTGTCATTGTTGTCCTGGAACATTTGTCATAGTTGTCCTGGAACATTTGTCATTGTTGTCCTGGAACATTTGTCATTGCTGTCCTGGAACATTTGTCATTGTTGTCCTGGAACATTTGTCATTGTTGTCCTGGAACATTTGTCATTGTTGTCCTGGAACATTTGTCATTGTTGTCCTGGAACATTTGTCATTGTTGTCCTGGAACATTTGTCATTGTTGTCCTGGAACATTTGTCATTGCTGTCCTGGAACATTTGTCATTGTTGTCCTGGAACATTTGTCATTGTTGTCCTGGAACATTTGTCATTGTTGTCCTGGAACATTTGTCATTGCTGTCCTGGAACATTTGTCATTGTTGTCCTGGAACATTTGTCATAGTTGTCCTGGAACATTTGTCATTGTTGTCCTGGAACATTTGTCATAGTTGTCCTGGAACATTTGTCATTGTTGTCCTGGAACATTTGTAGCCTACGTAAAATGTTTGATGATTGTGACTTTAGCCTACCTCCAATCGTTTGATATTGTGTGTTTCTTGGAGACATTTATATCAGATTTCCCAGACTTAAACTGGCTACCTGGTTACCAAATGTACTTTGCCTCAGCAGTTAAAACATCGTTTTCAGGTAGATGTTCTGGTGGTGTGTGTTTCTGCGTTAGGCAAGTTGTGAACCGGTGCATCCACCTTAGCTCCGATATAGAAAAGTTCATATGTTTAAAATTCCAAAATCTGTGTTTAATTTAAAATGTGATTTAATGGTGTTGTGTACATATGTCCCTTCGGCAGGTTCTACATTTTGCAATGGGAAAACTGATTCAGGCTGCCTTATTTATAAAGTGGAAGCTTTTATATTGGAGCATTGGTCTGATTTCACTGCTTCACACGTGCTACTCTGCGGTGATTTTAATGCCCGCACAGGCAACGAAAATAATCCCATTTCTGAGGACAGTGATGACTTTGGACCTGATGATGTATACATTGATGGAGACAATGCCCCTGTTGAACAGCGTGTATCTCACGTTGGTACTATCAAGAGATTCTGACGCATTTTATTGGATGTAAGCTTTGTTCTTCGTACGTTTATACTTAATAGGAGAGTTTATGGTGATAGAGCAGGCGAGTTTACGTTTGTAGGAGATACTGGTTCTAGTGTTGTTGATTATTTTATTGCATCTGTTGATTTTTTCCAGTATGTAGATATGGCAAATGTTGGTGATCGATCAGATTCAGACCATTTCCCTCTTGAGTTATCCTGCAGGTTTCCTTGTAGCAATCGTGCCATACATAGTTTAGACTGTGAGGATGATGTCTCTAAGAACAGTACATTTTCATGGAACGAATCGAAGGAAAGTATTTTTATCATAACACTGAGAGGGTCCTTGCATATTCATGAAAATTCTCTGATGGATAAAATTGAAGCTTATGTAGAGGAGGGGACTACATATTACATCGCAGTGAATACAACAGAAAACGCTACTGTAAATTGAGAAATGTGTATAAAAACTTTTGTAGAAAGTTCAAATATGATCTCAAATCGTCACAGCTAGTCCGACTAAACAGCACTTTATACAGTCCGAAATTATTTTGGAAAACTGTACGTTCTCTTCAGAGACATTCTACCCCAAGAGGATCTATATCCCCAACAGAATGGTTACATCATTTCAAGAAGTTATTCTCAAAGGATGATTCTCTATATTTGGTAGACAATGAGGTCTTTGAACGTGATAATGATGGCGTCAGTGAGAATTTTAATGATGTTGACATGCTTCTGTTAGAATCGCCTGTCACGGAATCGGAAATATGTAATGCTATATCTCGCTTCAAAACAGGTAAGTCTTCTGGGGTTGATTGTGTTATAGCTGAAATGCTTAAGTACTCATGACCTGATATTGTGCTTTTTCTGGTTAAACGTTTCAATCGGAATTTTGATACATGTTCTTTTCCTTCTGTCTGGTCAAAATCTATTATTATTCCGTTATTCAAGAATGTTAACGTAAACAATCCTGACAATTACCGGGGTATATCTCTCACTAGTATTCTCGCTATATAAGTGCAATAATCTTGGACGTAACGTTAAACCCCATTTCACCTCACCTAACCTCAGGTCTAACTGGGACCACTCTGTCGATGTCTGGTCTAACTACATCGGGCTTGTGGAGGTCAAGTATAACTAGGTCCTGTCCGTGGAATTCTGGTCTAACTAGGTCCTGTCCGTGGAATTCTGGTCTAACTGGGACCACTCTGTCGATGTCTGGTCTAACTACATCGAGCTTGTGGAGGTCAAGTATAACTAGGTCCTGTCCGTGGAATTCTGGTCTAACTAGGTCCTGTCCGTGGAATTCTGGTCTAACTAGGCCCAATTCGTCGAGGTCTGGTCTAACTACATCAGGCTTGTGGAGGTCAAGTATAACTAGGTCCTGTCCGTGGAATTCTGGTCTAACTAGGCCCAGTCTGTCAAGTCTGGTCCAAATAAACCAAGCCTGTCGAGGCCCTATATTTTGACATTTTCTTGGCAAAGGAACGTACACGGCCTGCCCAACCACTCCCAATACAAGACAGTCCTCGACGCCACCGATAGAAACAAAACAGCACTAAATCACTGCAGTCGGGTCACGTTCAATGAAGAACGCCCTTGACTCGGCTACCAGCCCTGGCAATTCCTAAGCAGTCGCCGCCTACAGCTCGCTCACGGCAACGCTTTCCGACATATTTTATTTAGATTTACATGTGGAATTCCTTCCTAGCAACGAAATAAATCAGGTTCTTCGCAACTTTTGCAATGTTTTATGAAGAAATGTTTGGGCCAAGACATTAAAACTGCCCCCTCCCCTACTGTGTTGCAAAACTAACGTCTTACTTGAACGTTTCTCTTTAATTACAAGAGGTAGAATCTCCGCACTTGTACACAGCAGACGTGATTCAAAATATACTTATCGTGTGTAAAACGGCAAATGCGCTATTGTGTCATGCACGGGATCATCTGGTCCAAAACTTGAGGGGCTGTTGTTTAGCCTAGTGGTTAAAGCGTTCGCTCGTCACGCCGAAGACCCGTGTTCCATTCCCCAACATGGGTACATGTGTGAAGTCCATTTCTGGTATCCCCCATCCTGATATTGCTTGAATATTCCTCTAAGCGGCGTAAAACAATACACACTCACCCATGCACCCCAAAACTTATTGGTCAGAATTATTGTTTACAGGCCCAGTCGTATTGCAGGACAGGTCTTTGCGGCGTCAAGCAGCAAACAAACACATACTTTTTTATTGTGTGAGTGCGGGTGCTGCGGTAGAGCAGGACATGCTTACCCTTTTCGCGAACACCTGGTATCATCATTCATCTTCAGTAATCCATTTATATAATTTCCATCGCAATTTTGCCTTTTACACCCAATGAAATCTGTTTTAGCAGATAATTGAAACAGGTTCATCTCTGGCGTTGATGTGTCATATATATAAGTATTCTCCGTATATTGGCATGCCGGAGAATGTTTCTACCACAAACAAATAAACACGGAGCTGACAAGAACAATGCATTATGAAGCAGCTAAAAGGGGGACTCTCCCTAGGAAGACGACAGTCCAATCAACATTTATTTCAACCGCTCAAACACCACATTGATTTGGCTTTCTGCGGCCATGACCTTGATACCCGTGAAGATTCCGGGGTAGAATAGGTCTTCAGCAACCCATGCTTGCCGTAAAAGGCGACTATGCTTGTCGTAAAAGGCGACTAACGGGATCGGGTGGTCAGGCTCGCTGACTTGGTTGATACATGTCATCGATCCCAATTGCGTGGATCGATGTTCATGATATTAATCACTGGATTGTCTGGACCACACTCGATTATTTACAAACCGCCGTCATATAGCTGGATTATTGCTGAGTGCGGCGTTAAACAACAAACCAACCAACCAACCATGACCTTGAAGCAGAGCTCCCCTTTAAGGAGTGTTGGCGATGTTTGCCTTGTCATGAAGTATCCCCTGGCGAACAGACATCTCGGGTCCGCGGAACACCGAACGACAGCACTTGCAACGCAGAGACAATTCATAACTAGACATTCGGGTGATGAACAAAGTCAGATTCGATTTTTTTAACTAATTCTGAGATTCTACAACAATCCACACGGAGCACACTCTATGCACAACAGTAGGACCCGTGTGTATGTGCAACATGTGCAGAGCACCTGCACGTTATATGTTTTGTTTGTTTGTTGTTTAACGCCGCACAAGTCTGAACCAGACAATCCAGTGATTGATATCATGAGCATCGATCCACGCCATTGGGATACCATGACATGCTTTAACCAAGTCAGCAAGCCTGACCATCCGATCCCATTAGTCGCCTCTTACAACAAGCACAGTCGCCTGTAACAGCACGTATGGGTTGCCGAAGACCTGTTCTACCCCGGGTCTTCACGGGTAGTAGTGCCAACAGGTATGGGCCACAAAAGTCTTCCCACTGTTGGTTGGCGCAGCATGTAGGGGCCTTTAGGTAGGGAGTATTAAATAGCGAGAGTTGGGGAATCAGCTCGCTTAGCAGAGGTACCACTGTACACGACCAACTCCCACAACAACACAAGACCTGAATGAATAAACAGTCAGTTTATTAGACAGCCACAGAATGTTTATATAACCAGTCAACAATAGAATGTTTACAATCAGTTATAGAAGCACATATATGCGAAGAACGTCAGATGAATACGATATAGAACCATTACACAAGATACAGACCACATTAGTCACCACACATATCCCAAGGTACACAACATAATACAACAGTTTACATATGATTGAATACAGTATACCCGACACGCTCTGACTAATACATTACCCGAGTGGGTAGTCACACAAGATGCATTCTAGTTCAGCCACAATACATATTCCAACCCATTTGCGTGGATCGATGCTCATGATATCAATCACTGGATTGTCTGGTTCAGACTCGATTATTTACAGACCGCCATCAAAAACCTGGAATACTGCTGATGGCGGCGTTAAACAACAAACAAACAAACAATACATATTCCAAAAGGTAAACAACGTAACAGAATAGACATGATCTATTTAAAGCAGTATTGCAATGGGAATATCTAAGATTGACTGACTTTTAAAATAGTACCAAATTTCCATTGCTATTACTGATCAGTGCTAATTACACCTGCATCTCGTGTGCCCATTGTCCATTGCCTAGCACCATCAGCGCCAATTATCTGTCGGTCTCCCTTTTTAAGTTTCGACCTTTGTATGTTTAGGGCTGATGGAAGACAACGCCGAAGAGGTGAACGAACGGCGGCGTGTTGCGTGCAGGAGGTCGTACCATATGGTGGAGGGAGTGTCATGGTGTGGGGAGGGATCTGTGGGCAGAAGAGGACACCGCTGGTCATCGTTGACGGAAACTTGACAGCTCAGCGTTACATGGATAACATTCTTCGTCCAGTTGTCCTACCATTTCTCCAACAGCAGCCACGTGGTGTCATTTATCAGCATGTCAACGCTAGAGCCCATACAGCCAGAATTGTCACTAACTTCCTCGCAGCCAACAACGTCAACGTCCTACCGTGGCCTGCACGCTCACCCGACATGTCCCCAATAGAACACCTCTGGGACTTGATGGATCGTCGTGTTCGACAACGACCACACTCTCGAGCCAACCGGCAAGAACTGATCTTGGCCCTCCAAGAAGAATGGCGTCAAATCCCACGTGACCTCATCAGACGACTGACTTTTTCTGTGCGTCGAAGAGTTTTTGCGTGTATTGAGGCATTTGGTGGTCACACACGCTACTAATGACTTGTTATTGAACGTTAGCGATTGTTTATGTACTCTGCCTATTGTCCATGATTCTGAAAGCTCGAGTTTTGTACCACACCCAACTTTGGGGGGCTCTGACGTCATTCTCGGTCGCGGTATGATTGTCATTTTCAGTGTTGATTATGTTGATATATTGATCTTCTCAATACACTTTACTTCATACTTCATGTATGTTTTGTTGTTTTTGAGCAAGAGTGATTTCAAAATCTGGTAAAATTTCTTTTGGACGTCAGTCATATGTTCTCTGCCTCATAGGATTTCTTCGCCTGATGAAGGAGTAAGTATATCCTCCGAAGCGTTGTGTTCCTCATTATAAAGAAGTTGACATCCTTAAATTCTCTTCCTTTTGTGCGTATCACTTCAAATGGCATTCAGTCTAATAGCTGACGAGTTGCTAGTATGTCACGAATGTATCCGTGGTAGGGTTGATTTGATAAGGGTGGATGATAAACAGCTGTAGATATTAAAGCCTTAAATCTATTTGCATAACTCTATCTGACCAGCACCATGAGAGATACTAGTCCTGGATTATGACCCATGTGCGTTATCGATTTGACCTTGGCAGGTTTAAGATTTTGGAACATGGTCCGTTAGTTTGTAATATTCTCTTATTTCACAATTTCTCACTCTACCCAATCCTTAATATGTCGCATATAACGTGATAAAATAGCTGTTCGTTTTTGTCCATTTCCCAATCTTAATAGAAGGAGCTCAGTCAAGTAGCACACCGACACGCTGTCTGCACGACGACGGAGCAACTGTGATGTTGAGAATTGGCATATTTCGTTATGGAAGGATACAGGTAAACTAAATGGCAATAAGCTCGCACGTGTAGAACTTATAAAGCAACTCCAGCTACTGAACATCATGTCCAACGTGTAATGTACAGAGACCACCGTCGTGTTTTATCCAAATTTAGATGTGGTATTTTACCCTTGTATATTGAAACCGGCAAATATGCCAAGCCTCTTGTGCAGAGAATTTGTAAATATTGTATTTTTACCAAATGATGTACGTGTTAATATAATTGGAAATGAGTTTCATTTTTATAATTCAATGTAGTTTTTAATGATAATTTGCGTTTCAATCTTTTTAATGCAGCATACGAAAATAATCCTTGGTTATATAACTTTAATGATGAAGATAAACTTGTATATATAATGAAAGAAAGTAAAATACAAAGCATTTTGACCTCAACACTTTTGAAATGTTTAGAAAACGGCAAATGTAGTCTTTATTTTATACAACCAAGTATTCTTTTTGAGTGTCATAGGCCAATTTGTGGCTCGGGGCTCTGTTTTTTATATGGATATATCATGTATTGTTTACTTGTTCAAGTGCTTAAATAAACAATTTACTACTACAGACTACTTCTGTACATGTGTGGCAGCGAGTTGATCCTCTGCAGTTGTACCCGAAGGTGTTATGACAAAACACCCATGACTACAATCTCCACAAGCCGGGTTATGGTGTAATCTCTCGTGTCGGACAATTGGAGATAAAGAGCCATACGCCATGTGTTACACAACTCAAGCCTTGCCTGGAGTGATCGCCAGGTCTGGATTACCGACAAAACAGTCACCGAGGTGTTCGTCTCTCACACCACATCGCTACATGTATAAACACTTAGACACTTAAACAGTACCCACAAGCGACAGGCAATCTGTGACGACAAAGGGGGTAGATCATACAGGCCCTGAAACAAATATATCCAATACAGCCCATGCAAGTCTATAATGTTTGGCAAGTCTAGATTACTGCAGTATCTGAAAATGAAGAATCTCAGGGCTCCTTTTTATTATATTTTTATGGAGATAATTTAAGAACCGTTTTTTTTCTGTAAGATATGTTCATTTCAGAGACTAGATGTTAGTCTACATAGGGGTGACGTCTTCCTATCTGCTGGTGGATTTGGTCCCCCCACCGTTCCCCTTCCTCTATTTGGCGTTCCCAATCTATCTCGAGTGTGAATAAAACCTCTAGTGTTCTGACACATCCCCATGTCGCTTCCGAGTACATGGTTCACCGACTGTCACTATGTATCCGTTAGTTTGCAAGTTTCCCATAATTGTATAGATCTCCGATGACCTCCAGCATAAGTCACGTGTTATAAACCCAATGAAATATGTTGTGCCAGTTGGGTTTCAGAAGCTAGCCCCGTAGCATTTAGCATTGCAGGTCCCCCAAAAGCCACTTTCATGTTCGCTCTGCGGCGATCGGGTAGCCTAGTGGTCAAAGCATTCGCTCGTCACGCCGAAGACACGGGTTCGATTCCCGACATGGGTACAATGTGTGAAGCACATTTCTGGTGTCCCCTGCAGTGATATTGTTGGAATATTGCTAAAAGCGGCGTAAAACGATACTCACCAGTGTTAGTTCTGGTTTGGTAATTAGTAGGTGTAGTTTAGATAGCAATTATAAGGAAAGGTTTAGCTTCAAGTAAGATTTCAGACTGAGATGCTTTCTTCAGTGTGTGTGTGTTTTTTTAGTTTTTAAAGTTTTTATTTTTTTCTTAAACATTTTAGTTTAGTTATTTATTATATTCATTGTTTCCCCTGATGGCTGATTCATGAACGGAAACTGCGGCATGATATCTCAGTTGGCTAGCACTATAAATACTGCATAAGTCGGCTAGTACCACCAGACACGCTCACGTACACATCGATATGTCAGTGCAATGACCTTGAACGCCACGTTAAACCCCATTTCACCACACCTCACATTGGTCCCCCTCTGTCTGCACAGAGAACCAGGGGCCATCGATGTCACTGCACAGCGAATGCATGTGTTGTGCAATGTGTAGTAATTTATACAGTACACAAGAAACACGTATCCGTCACGTGTGGCATGTGCCTTAGACAGGTGTGTCTACAATGTCTGAAAGAGCCCAGCAACGGGTACTGTTGGTTTCAGGCCTTGTCTCTCTGGTAGGCATTCACTTCGGTTTCTGTCACTAGAGATCTGTTGTTACGACAATACAAATAAGGACACAAAACTGACATGGGGAAACTCCGACACGTGACACCAGGTGTTTTGTTTGTTTGTTTAAGGTCGCACTCAGCAATATTCGAGCTATATGACAGCGGTCTGTAAATAATCGAGTCTGGACCAGACAATCCAGTGATTGGCATACAATGACATGCATCAACCAAGTCAGCGAGCCTGACCACCCGATCCCGTTAGTCGCCGCTTACGACAAGCTTAGTCGTCTTTTACGGCAAGCATGGGTTGCTGAAGACATGTTCTACCCCGGGTCTTCACGGGTTGACGCGGGGGGTAGCAGATACAACATACAGATATGTACCTTGATGTAAACATTTACAGTGTATTTGTCAAAGATTTGACCGTGTTTTTGACGTAATAAAACACAGGTACATTTAAAACGTGGTGGAATCTTGGATATCTCTATTGGTGACATGACAAACGAGAAAGGGTGTATTGTAAAAAGGTTCTAACGACAGCGATGTGACGGCAGGGGCTCCTTCCTCACCGTGTTATACCACGACGACGTTCAATGTTGGAGTGAGCTGGTGTCATGATGGCCAATAATTCTCGACTAATCTGATACGGAAGAAGAACCATTGACATTTATCCGGTCGGACATTACAACGCCGTGACCGGATGCAACCTCTCCGGGGTCACTAGGATGGGTGTCACGTGTTGTATACTGTCTATGTCAAGCATGGAATGTATTCAAAATATAAATTGCAAACTAAAATCACATCTCTTTACCAATAGCTCGTTTTTTTTCCACGAGGCATATGCTTTGTTCTGTAAGAATGTCCATTGAACGTAAATGTAAAAACATACTTGCGTATCTCGTAAATAGACGTGAACTCCCCTTTGTTTTGTCGTGCATATAAACAGTATTGTTACGTATTCGTCTTGTCTCTATATAGAAACAGTAGATGCAGATGCTGTAACTTTCCTTCCACCTCTTCTTCTTGTCGCCGACACATGCGGCCTTACGGCTTTTTTGGCTCCACATATTTTTCATATGTAAATCTTTACTTTAAATTATGTTTGCGTGCGAACGGAGCCCCCATATTGTAAGTAGCCACATTTCATACTTCAAAAACAACCGCTCTGCCTGACTATATTTAACTGATACCGGGCGACCTGAAACGCCCCCAGCCACAAGAGTCACGGGACCTGTTGTATCGGTGTTGTAAGGCCCGCGCCAACCGCAATACCGGACCTATCACCACGCGTTCAGTTTAGATGATCAGTGGGCAACTGCGGTTAAAGCTCGTAGAGGCGGTCTACGCTCAATCTCTCAGTAGTACACGCGTTACTGCTGGGCGCACGGACAAGATACTGTATAGTCTTCTGGAGTGTTTTATTTTGTGTGTGTCACGTTTGAACGGAAACTTCGTCTCGACAGTGAGTACCCTCTAAACATAAGGTACAGATAGGGGTGTCTACAGTGGTGTCACTGACTGACATTATCACGAAAGGTGGTCCACTTGCGTGATATCTACGATCTTTACAAATAATCTTCCTTATGAGAGGACATTGACACCAGACCGGATATTCATTCTTAGTTACCAATCCCTCTTTCCCGCTTGTATTGACTAATGCAACAGCGCAGACGTCCTTGTCGATGAGAACAACACAAGGGTATTCAAAGAGTTGAATCTTCGTCCATTGACTACACACAGTCGGCAACATTTCCTCGTGCGAGCTGCCACTGTTCGCTCACAGTGACAACAGCCAGGCATCCAGGGAGGTCACACGCTTCGTATTTTAGAGAAGCTAAAAATAAACACTTCGGAATTTAAATAGGAGGAATCCCCCGATCTGCCAACAACACAAGGCTCATCTCTCGCTAATCTCTCACTGGTGCGGGTGTCCGTGGATCAGTGCGGGAGTGTGGATGTAAATCTAAGGCCATGGTGTAGTGTGTGTGAGATTCACTGAGCGGGAATGTAGTAAGCAGGTGCCCCAGGCTCCGGTTATATAGATTCAGGTCAGTCTGACTCCGTGTGATGCGAAGCGCTGCTGATGCTGGTGGAGTAGTACCAACATGGCTGAATACAAGGTTACAAGCTTTTAAACTTCCAAAGTGCTTCCGGTCTTCAGGTTCCTTCCGGTGGTTGTGACAGAAACGATGGTGCCTTTTTGTTCATTTCAGATCTTCCGCGAGGAGAAAAATGTGTTGATATGTCTGGGGACGGTGATAACAGTGTTTTACATCATCATGGATATAGTATTATATGCTGTCCTACAAGACACGGTGCTGTCAGTCCCCCAGACCCTCCCAAGCCACGCTTACTCCCCCTTCTACCCCCTCACTGTGAAGTTGATCATGACTGATCCAACAAGTCACTATGTCATTAAACCTACTTCAGAAATATTTGATCAAGTCACTGGATTTAGTACTGTCTTTTTCTTTATTACAGCAAATATGATTAGTTTTTCCCATGTGGTCATTGCCCTCATTGCAGGCAAGTTCGTAGCGTCAGAGTGTATAAGGGACCGTAGGTTCGGGCTGTTGTTGTTTGAGTTCAGAACATGGTTAGATGGTCTTGACGGCGTTGTCTTCCGAAGCCGTGCCAAAGAAAGCACCTATCATTCCCACAGAAACAGTTCGGGCTACTACATTGATGTGGTATGTGACACTGTCGGCGGATTTGCGTTATCCTTCGGTGTGCTTTTCTACCTGTTCAAATACTTTGACAAGAAGGTTGTGGATGTACCGCTGTGGACGAAGAATGGCACCAATGGTTCCACTAATGGACATACAAGCGTACCCAGTAAAAAGCTGATATTTTATAAAGTTCTTTGTTACGGTGTAATGATTGGCCTGGCCAGCAAGTGTTGGGATATGCAGGTGGACCAGATGGAGGGACTGTTCGAGAAGCCCATCCATGACACAGCTCTGACGGTAAGGAATGCACTGTTTTTATTTTGAATAATGTTTGATATGATACATTTCACTGTTAGTGTTATAGTCTAAAAAGATCTAGCATAAATGGTGTGTGTTTTTCATCAATATGCGCTTGTGTCTGCATCTTTGGTCATGTTACAGGGCATTAACTGTGTATAAATGCTGATGATGTCTGTGGAACGTCTGT
The DNA here is from genome assembly GCF_023055435.1 of Haliotis rufescens. Classification (NCBI taxonomy): domain Eukaryota; kingdom Metazoa; phylum Mollusca; class Gastropoda; order Lepetellida; family Haliotidae; genus Haliotis; species Haliotis rufescens. The sequence goes on from NW_025964057.1 coordinate 3,521,329, forward strand.
GCCGGATACATGTTCTATATAAGGCACCTCCACGTGGTGGAATGGACAGATGTATTAATTACAAATGTAACAGTGAAACTATTTGCTGAGAGTGGGCAGCAAGCTTCAAGACCTCATTTAAATTTAATCCAAAACAGAAGGCTGGTGTTTGATGAATGCAAACAAACGCCCAACCCTACGCCCAACCCATTCCCTGTATAATGTGAAGGCCTGCAGGTGGTTTGAGGGTCAGGTGGCAACAAGTGTGTGTTTGTATTGAAGCTGTGGCTGTTATAGTGTAACTTGAGATAAAACTACATATACCTGATCTGACCTGGCTCTGTCATGCATCTCCCCCCCCCCCCCCCACACACACACACACACACACCCAACAACACACGTCCTAAACAATTGTTTGTATCTAATTGTTCCAAGCTGATTCACTAGGCGAGGCGTTGTGATGCGGCTGGCACGTCTGTTATGTAGGCTAATGACACATCATTGCCAGGTGGTGAAGTAAACAGACCAAGAGGCAGCTCTCTCCCTCTACCATTGGAGGACCATTTCACAGACATCACTGTCCGTGCTAAAATATCGGGTCATTGCGAGGACCTCACTGTCCCTGCTAAAATATCGGGTCATTGCGAGGACCTCACTGTCCCTGCTAAAATATTGGGTCATTACGAGGACCTCACTGTCCTTTGTCTGATGTATGTTCATAACAATTAGGACCCAACAGTCCGTGCTAAGATATCGGGTCATTGCGAGGACCTCACTGTCCCTGCTAAAATATCGGGTCATTGCGAGGACCTCACAGTCCCTGCTAAACTATCGGGTCATTACGAGGACCTCACTGTCCCTGCTAAAATATCGGGTCAATACGAGGACCTGAAATGTAAGACTATTGTCGCCCCCCTCCCTATGCCTCCTCCCAATACCCCAGTCCTCTCTCACCTGAAACAAAGCACTTTCCCTTTACAGCTCTCCTGGCCGTTAACCCCTACAGCTGAGCTACCTTAAATGTGAAGTGTGTATGTGTTCTATGGATACTTAATCACAGTCTGATTCAAAGTACGTGCCTTGAATCTTCAAACATAGACTTGCACAAGTCTCCAAGGCAGTAATTATTGGTTTAAATCCTAATTTCAAGATTGTATAAACAATAGGAACAAGTTGTCCCCCCTATAAAAGACTGCTAATCTAGACTTGCCTGTTAATAGGATAGAATTATACATACATTCATGGACTTATCATTCATTACAGCCTTGGAATAAGGCTACTTCCCACACATCATTGCTCCAGTTTAGTATTATGTTTCTCAGGGGGCGGTCGGGTAGCCTAGTGGTTAAAGTGTTCGCTCGTCACGCCGAAGACCTGGGTTCGATTTCCGACATGGATACAATGTGTGAAGCCCATTTCTGGTGTCCCCCGCATTGATATTGCTGGAATATTGCTAAAAGCGGTGTAAAACCATACTCACTCACTCACTCACTCACTTATGTTTCTCAGTGTATAAAATGTATGGTACTGACAAGCTGGTTGTGAAATAACTGTGCACATGACACCGGTCCCTCTCATAGTTATATTCAAGAAGGTGTACACATGGGGGCTACCCCAACCCCATAGTCATGGACAATGTGTAGTATACATGGCAGCTACCACCACCCCATAGTCATAGACCTGGTGTACACATGGCGGCTACCCCCACCCCATAGTCATAGACAAGGTGTACACATGGCGGCTACCCCAACCCCATAGTCATAGACAAGGTGTACACATGGCGGCTACCCTCACCCCATAGTTATGGACAAGGTGTACACATGGCGGCTACCCTCACCCAATAGTTATGGACAAGGTGTACACATGGTGGCTACCCCCACCCCATAGTCATGGACAAGGTGTACGAATGGTGGCTACCCCCACCCCATAGTCATAGACAAGGTGCACACATGGTGGCTACCCTCACCCCATAGTCATAGACAAGGTGTACACATGGTGGCTACCCCCACCCTATAGTTATAGACAAGGTGTACACATGGTGGCTACCCCCACCCCATAGTCATAGATAAGGTGTACACATGGCGGCTACCCTCACCCCATAGTTATGGACAAGGTGTACACATGGTGGCTACCCCCACCCCATAGTCATAGATAAGGTGTACACATGGCGGCTACCACCACCCCATAGTCATAAACAAGGTGCACACATGGCGGCTACCATCACCCAATAGTCATGGATAAGGTGCACACATGGCGGCTACCACCACCTAATAGTCATGGATAAGGTGTACACATGGCGGCTACCACCACCTAATAGTCATGGATAAGGTGTACACATGGCGGCTACCACCACCCCATAGTCATGGATAAGGTGTACACATGGCGGCTACCACCACCCCATAGTCATGGATAAGGTGTACACATGGCAGCTACCACCACCCTATAGTTATAGACAATGTGTACACATGGTGGCTACCCCCACCCTATTGTTATAGACAAGGTGCACACATGGCGGCTACCCTCACCCCATAGTCATGGACAAGGTGTACACATGGCGGCTACCACCACCTAATAGTCATGGATAAGGTGTACACATGGCGGCTACCACCACCCCATAGTCATGGATAAGGTGTACACATGGCGGCTACCACCACCCCATAGTCATGGACAAGGTGTACACATGGCGGCTACCCTCAACCCATAGTCATGGACAAGGTGTACACATGGCGGCTACCCCCACCCCATAGTCATGGACAAGGTGCACACATGGTGGCTACCCCCACCCCATAGTCATGGACAAGGTGCACACATGGCGGCTACCCTCACCCCATAGTCATGGACAAGGTGTACACATGGCGGCTACCACCACCCCATAGTTAAAGCATCATTGAACACAGACAAATCCCTAATGACAGAATGTGCAAAGCTTGAACGCTTCCAGTTGTGTAACTGTGGCCGTTATGGAATGGATATGGATTATTGGGGTATATAGCCTGGTAGGTGGGGTGTAGCGATTGATGTGTGTTATCTAGGGCATGTATATAGCCGTGGCACTGGCCCATTTCATTTAAGCAGAAGGATTAGTTGTGTATACTTGTACAGTGTTGCGGGTGGTACGTTTCTGACTGCAGTTTTATCAGGGAGAGTGAGGTCCTTGTATAAAACCTACATATAGCCCGAACTAGTGACGTGTGTGGGATGGGGAGGGGCGCTTGTACTAGTCTCAACTAATGCAGGTTTTATAGTGCTATCGGATATTCATCTAGGATTCTTAACATGCTTAACTAAGTGCCCTTTGCAGGGAAATTATGAAAAATTATTTTTGGTTCAAAATTGGGATTTTTTTATGTTCTTATTTTCCTAAATCCAAAGGTATTTCAACATTGAATGTTTACATTCAATGCAGTAACGTTCAGCTATGCATTTAAGCCTCTTCCTGTATAACGGCCCTGCCAATAGTGAAATATGAGCCAAATACACATAGCCATAATGTTTGTTGTAAACTCATTATATATGTTGCAAATTTGATAGTGAGTAATAAGCATATGCTTGATATTTCATATGATTATGGAAAGTGTTTTGTCACTTTTATTTAGTTATGAATATAGGTCAGCATGAATGAGGAAATGTTTGATTCCAATTTGGGTATTTTTACTGAATTAGCTGCAGACTTGAAGCCGAATATCGGCCTCTGAACAGGTTGATAAATCCCTAGCTCTAAGTGCAATCATCTTGAGCGTGACATTGGACCCCATTTCACCTCTCTTTGCCCGTCAACTTTAAACATGATACAGTGAATGTCTCTGTTTATTGTGTGTCCCAGGCTAACCGTGTGATATTGACAGGTGATAACTCCTGGATAGGTGGGGGAAGCGAGGTAGTCATGCTCCACTGCGAGGCTGCACTGACTCGCACACCTTCACCCGGGTCACTACCCCACACCTTGTGCACAGTGTTTGTTCATTCCAGTCAGTCATCTTTGCTATTTATAGAATATGTGTGTCTGCTGACCCGTGTCACATGAAGTGGGGTTTGTGCATTATAGTCGATATACAGGTTTGTGGTTGACAGTACAATATAAACCAGTGATGGTATCAACAGTATATCATTTATGATATACACCAGTGATGATATTTACTGTATATCATTTAAAACATACACCAGTGATGGTATCAACTGTATATTATTTTAAAAATATACATCAGTGATCATGGTGATGGTATCAACAGTATATCAAGCAAAATATACACCAGTGATGATATTTACAGTATATCATTTAAGATATACACCAGTGATGATATTTATAGTATATCATGTAAGATATACACCTGTGATAATATTTACTTTATTATATTGTATACCATTTTAAACATACACCAGTGATGATATTAACAGTACATCATTTAAAATATACACCAGTGGTGGTATCAACAGTGTATCATTTAAGATATACACCAGTGATGATATATATATAGTATATCATTTAAGCATTGTTAAGATATACACCAGTGATGATATCTATAGTTTATCATTTAAGATATACACCAGTGATGATATTAACAGTATATCATTTAAGATATACACCAGTGATGATATTTATTGTATATCATTTAAGATATTCATTTAAGATATACACCAGTGGTGATATTTACTGTTTTATAGTGTATATCATTTAAGATGTACACCAGTGATGATATTTATTGTATATCATTTAAGATATACATTTAAGATATACACCAGTGGTGATATTTATATTATATCATTTAAGATGTACACCAGTGATGATATTTACTGTATTATAGTGTATATCATTTAAAGTATACACCAGTGATGATATTAACAGTACATAATTTAAGATATACACCAGTGATATCAACAATATATCATTCAAAATATACATTAGTGATGATATTAACAATATATCATTTAAGATATACAACAGTGATAATATATCAATATTATATCATGTAAGATATACACCATTGATGATATCAACATCATATAGATATAAACTGGTAATCTGACCAGCACAAAATAATCAACAGTGCAACTTGTTTTAGACGACGGATATTGGTAGGTACACAAGCGATGATATCAATAGTATACATGTACGTTATGCACAAGTAATATCAACAGTATAACATACACTTTATACACCAATGCTTATTGCGTGGCGCCAGGCGCCTTATTTGTTTTTGGTTTGATAAAGTTACATCCGGATGAGTTAATTAATAGGATGAAAGATGTAACCAAACTTTAAAAAGAAACGTTACCTTTATCTCACAGATGTATAATGATATGCGTACATACGAAATACATCAATAATTTTTAATTATCTTTTAAAACATTCCTATCTGTAAATTATTACACTATACATGTTTATGTTAATCAGCCACAGTCATAAGGAGACACACTCTGGCCTAGCCTGGTACACCTGACCTAGAGTGCTTGTCACCTGCAGCTAGGAGGTGAAGTGCAGGGTACCAGTCTAGCTGTCCAAACTATTTCCCCAGACAGCATTTTGTTGTGGTGAAACGTTGACCCATTTCCGGGAAGCATGTCTGACTGTCGAGATGGATAAGACAGGCCTACAAGTACAACATATGCATGTCTCCACTGATCTACTTCATTATAAAATTATATTACAACAATATAGCTATAATACATAAAAAATTAATCATGAAAAAATAGTAATAACTTAACAAGGTAGATATATCAATGTCAACAGTATCATGTATACCCACTATGATTGTGTCAACCCTGTGTTCCTTGAAAACAATAACAAATGTTTCAGGAAATCATTGTTATGAAAACATGGTACTAGTTTTGTTTTTGTATATATAGAGAATCTCACCCGAGTTTCTTTTGATATCAAATATATCAATCCGAGTTGATAAAAGTGGAAACATTCCGAGGCTTGCCAATGATTTTTACCACTTTTATCAACGAGTGTTGATATATTTGATATCAATAGACACGAGGGTGAGATTATATTTATCATTCAACATCATTCTTCCAACTTTTTCAGTTTGTAGACAGTAATTAGCAGTGTCTTCAGTGTGAAAAGTACTGCTAACAGCTTCAGTAGCAGAGCCATTAGTGATGTCATTTGATTGTGATGTCATGGTAACCAGTGACGTCTGCTAAGCATTGTGATGTAATTTCAATGCAGCGATATCAACAGTGAAGATATCGCTTTATCTCATCCAAGCGATATCTCCTGTGGGAGCCAGTTTTGGATCATAAATGTGTTTTCTACTTTTATTTTTTCTCCTTACTGATTCTGAAGGTACCACATTCAAAATACAATATTTATTCTTCTGTGACTACTGGAAAATATCAATACGCGAGGGTTGTATTGCGATACCGTGTAAGGCTGACAACTGTATTGCAGTATACCGATGTACCAGGTTTATTGCACACTTCTACTCACCAGCCCTCTGTGGTCATTACAATAATTGTACAGTTTGTTCGGACTTCCCTTTTTATTGCCTCGTTTCCTGCTACTACATTTAGTAACATGCCTCCTCTTAAAATAGACGTCTAATATGACAGTCAGACGCTGCTCCCAGCTCGATGCGATCAATACCACTGCAGACGCCAAAATTCTGGCGGACACGACGATGGCATTTATAGGATTACCAGCACTCTGGAGGAATTGACACAACAAAGCAATAATGATTCTATATTCACCTCATTTGGGGTGGAATCCCACCCATCTACTCCGTATCTGATACCCTCCAGCTGTCATGGAACACTGGTGTTTGGGTGATCTGAATGACAAGTTTCACACCTCCTGGTGTAGAGCCACGATGGGGAATCCCCGCATGATGTATTTAGGTCCACAGGAACCTGTTAGCCTACACTGGCAGTATCAGTTCCACATTGTCCTAATGTTAAACTGCAGTATCAGGAAACACGACGTCCTATTGTAAAAGTGCACTGTCAGGGAGTGTTACATGATGTCCTAATGTTAAGCTGCACTATTAGGGTGTGATACACGATGTCCTAATGTTTAACTGCACTGTCAGGGAGTGTTACATGATGTCCTTATGTTGAACTGCACTGTGAGGGTGTGATACACGATGACCTAATGTTAAGCTGCACTGTCAGAGAGTGTTACACAATGTCCTAATGTTAAGCTGTACTATTAGGTAGTGATACACGATGTCCTAATGTTTAACTGCACTGTCAGAGAGTGTTACACGATGTCCTAATATTAAGCTGTACTATTAGGGTGTGATACACGATGTCCTAATTTTAAGCTGCACTGTCAACATGGTCAAGGAGTGTTCGTCCATGTCTTAATGTTAAGCTGCCACTATCGGGGTGTGATACACAATTTCCTATTGTTGGATCACATTGTCATGGAGTGTTACATGACATGCTAGTGTTAGGCACTTCCTCCGTGGTCTAGTGGTAGAGTGTCTGCCTGGAGAGGTGGCGATGTTACACTGCCTAGCGCTCAGGGGATAAAACAAGGACTGTCTGGGAGTGATACTCGATGTGCTATTAGGGAGTGTCTAATCGGTATATACAGCTTTGCAGATTTGGATAGATGTAACATTCTTCATGCAAATAGGGTATTCAAAACAGCAAAATCAGCGCATAAATAATGTTTATTTGCATGTTTGTCCTGTCTATCAATTTCAAAGGCTGAAGGCAAAACCTTGATATACAGATGCTTCAAACATGTCTTGTTGGAGGAAATTACCTACAAAATTACACACAATGATCATTTGAACACTGTACTTTCCTTTGTAAGGGTTTGATTAAAGGATTGAAACATCCTTCTTTCTTTCAACAGAAGAGTGACTAAAGGCATTAATAGCACAAATTGTGCCGAGTACATGCATAGTCCAATCAAAATTGCGCACCGAAATCGAAATCCGGTTCGTAAACTGTCATGAAGAGTTTGGTCGATTGCAGGATTTGCACAGCATGTGCACTGCCAACTCATGGTCAACAGATATTTTCCAAATCTTTTCAAGTTTTAAGTCAAGGTGCTCACGTAATTTGATGCACTTCGCGATGTAAGACCCGTTTTATTACAATATAGATCTTGATTGTCGATCAGATCATCTTGACTGGGCGCCCGTTTGAAGCAAATGCAAGTTTTAAGAGAGGTGGAATTTGATTGGTCCATAGGAGAGGCTTTGAATGGACATCACTCGAAATAGTCACTGGTGGCGCTACGATCGAGCCCAGGAATTCCAGCCTAGTTCGGCAAGGGTGGAAACTGGACTTTTAAAGTCAGTCAACGCCCTTGCCTTGGGAAGATGGTTAAACCTCGGCATACTATCTCAGTGAGCTGACACTATAAATTGGCATCAGTCCGGACTAGTACAAGCAGCCACACACACATGTGCATGCACGTCACTATATAAGTACAATAATCTTGGACGCGATGTTAAACCTATTTTCACCTCACCTCATCTCACCTCACCTCACCTCACCTTGTAATAGCACTGCAGCAATGAAGGGACATGTGATAGACTCAGTGAATCCTTGTCACTTGCTGCCATGTTACATTACACCATACACATGGCTGAGTGTTTATGTACCAGGACTGACTGCTGGCATTAATTATGCAGTAATCTACTGCGGTTACATGTTGTTGTGAGATGATCGTCTGCAGGTGAGAAAAATACTGTTCTGGTCAAATATCACTAATTGGCTACAAAGATCAATCGATGTCTATCTTTATAACAGCATGGATCGTAGGAGTGGAGGTGTGTGGAACCCACACCCTTAAAATTGAAAAGGAAAATATCTTATGATATTATGAGTGAGTGAGTAATGTTTGATGCCACTTTTAGCAATATTCCAGCAATATCATGGCGGGGGACACCAGAAGTGGGCTTCACACGTTGTACCCATGTCGGGAATCGAACCCGGGCCTTCGGCGGAAAGGGCGAATGCTTTGTCTACTGAAACTACCCAAACGCCCCTACTATTATGATATATAATTCACGTTAAATCAAGGTTACTTGACATGCCACCACTAGCCATACCCGTGACATACATGGAATCCATACCAGTATTATATATTCATCACAGGTATACCAACGATCGTGTATCTTCTGTACCTGGGCTGGTGTTATTATCTGATCAGCTTTGCATCTTGACGGCCTTGCTACTTATAAGCGATGCCGCCATGTTAGCGCTTTTAAGATTCGTTTGGGTTTTGACAGATACAGACCTCAAAATACATACTTTTAATTAAGCGCAACAGCACTAACTTAATGTTTTCACACTTTTTATCTCGGCCATCGTATTGTTCATCATACTGGCTACATGATGATGTAACTAAAATCAATTTATATTTTAACTATTGTTCTATTACTATACTTTAAACTGTACTATCGGGGATGTCCTGATGAGGATACAACAGCTGATACAAAACAGGTTTGTTTTTTTCATTAATATGTCAATGTTAAATCCAACATATTGATTTTCCTATATGAATATGCATAGAAGTGTACACATTGATTGAAACTCCTATGCTGGCATGGATGTTTGCAAGCTGTTGCAGTTAGCCCTGACAGCGAGGTACATTGTATTGTGGTGACTATCGAGTGCCACTCTCCACATACGTCCATACTTACCTCATGTCCTCATGACCATATTGATGCCTTGTTTGAAGGAGAAAAGGAGTTTGAGATTCACTGTGAATCTGACAATATGCCATCGCGCTCACTGGCACGTTCATATGTTGTCGAAAGTTCTCATTAGTCAATGACATAGTGTCAAGATTAGATGGTGACGCCCTGAAAAGAGGGCAATAACACACGTCTTGATGAGGTAGAACCAGTACGTCCTTCCTACCCAGGATTTGTTTGTTTGTTTGTTTGTTTGTTTGTTTGTTGTTTAACGCTGCACTCAGCAATATTCCAGCTATATGATAGCAGTCCGTTAATATTGAGTCTGACCCAGACAATCCAGTGATGGATATCATGAGCATCCATCTAGGCAATTGGGATATGATGACATGCATCATCCAAAACAGCTAGCCGGACCACTCGATCCCGTTAGTCGCCTCTTACGACAAGCATGGGTTGCTGAAGACCTATTCTACCCCAGATCTTCATGGGTCCCCACTGAATAATGTATTCTTACCGCTAATGTTTGTAACAAGTCTTAACAGTTTGCTTGGGTAGAGAGATGCTCATTAGGGCTGTTACGATTCACTCTCGTATTCGGTGAATCGAACCGTAACCATTCATGAATTGAATTCGTTATTCATGGCCACTTATTTCGAATATTTATGAATATGCTATCATGTATATTTACATACCCTGTACCTAAAAATATCCATAACAACATACATGCATAGATTTCTTTCAATGACAACACTCTGATAATATTTAATTTGATAGTATTGTTCTCACTGGTCATTGTCGCATTTGAGCAGATACTAGTACCTGGATAAGCATGATAAGTGCAGTATATAAATGTATAATTTATTAATAATTAACAAGCCATGTCAAATAAATTGTGATGTTTTTGTTTCACTGAATATAATAAATACTACATAAACTGCTGACTTGTTATTGTTATTGCGAATTAATATTCGTATTCGTTACCCTATATTCGTGATATGAATCGTATTCGCCTCATAGTGTATTCGTTGCAGCCCTAATGCTCATTATGTCAATCACTGTATTGTCTGGCCCAGGCTTGATAATTAACAGAAAGCAGATGTATAGCTTGATTTAGCAGAGTGTCGTAGATTGCATTAATCGAAGTTTCTAAGCTGACATTGATCTCAAAACCTGCAATCTGACAGCAAATCTGTGAAGTGGGTCAACTGACACCATTCCACCTAGACATTGAAGAAAACAGGTGCGGTGTCAGTGTTGTCAACACTTTGTCAATCGTGTACACTAGTCTGCAACTTTGACCACTAGTCTGAACCCCAAGTCTGGTAAAATTCTGTTCGGTCAAGTAAGCTAAAAAATTACCCTTCAAGCCATGTTCAGGCAAGAAGTCTCAAACGTGTAAGTCAGACTGCTGGACTTAATTCTTTAACATGTGTATACATGTTTATTGTGCTTAAAATAGATATGTCTACAGCTGGGTTTTATCACTGTTTTGTATCACTGTCCTTTGTTGGCAGGGTTTTATTGGCTATAGTATAAAGTGAGTACCAGGGTACTTGATCTTGTCACAGTGTAACTGAAATACTGTCAAGGTTACCCTGTGTGGCCAGATAAGAGATAACCCATATTTCTGTAGACGCTGATAGTAACCCAGAGCTCCAGATAAGCTTTTGCTGTTGTGGGTATTCTACCCATGCATTTTAAATCATTGGGTATCAGTAATTCTATCTGGGTATTCAAATTTCTGTTACCCACTAGTTTTTACACATGTGGGTATTTAAGTTAAATATTTAAAAACACTATTCATCTTGTCCCTGCAAACTGGTGTCGTGTGGGTTCGAGAGCTTCATAGGACTCAAAAATACCACGATGATTCAACAAGAAAGTGTGATGGCAAATGATCATGATGTAACTGTCATCGTGGAGATTGGCAAGGTTGACGGAATGCCCGTTTATAACTTCAAAATAAGTTGCTGATTTGCTAATCGAATATGCAGGGTTACTTCACAATATTTTGATGATTCGGACAAAGTTTATTTTTGTAGCGTATCTGTAATGTTCGTTGCGTATTTGATACGCTTGGATTTTATTTTACTGCATATATCTGCAATTTCTGATGCGTATTTTACGCAGATATGCAGCTTATCTGGAGCTCTGTAACTGTGGCCCAGGTGTTTAGTGTCATTGCCTCCGTTAAATTAGTTTTCTGAATATGTAACTAAGTAGAAATGTATTCCAATTCCTGCCTGAAAGTATGTATTCCTAAGAGCCTGAGGTGTTTACTGGATTAGTGTGAGTGTGTGTATGCATATGGTTGTAGGTGGTGATAGCGTCCGTTAGTTACAGACCAATATCCCTCTTCCAGCCCAACTCAACCAAGATTTACATTGGTTGTACCAGTAATTTATCCCTATGTAATTTGCACAATGTGTCCCAAAGTTCAGTGACAATCTTCAGGACGACTCTATCACTGTCCAAGTCCACAGTCCAAGTCCACAGTCCATGTGGTTAATGTTCGTGTGCTCTTTTTCCCACGCAAATGCTTGTGTGATTCCTGTCAGCAGGTCTCCACTTTGCTAGTCTCTGTGTTAATGAATGGGGTTCAGTGAGACGTAATCCCTTTGCTAGTCTCTCGTGTTAATGTATGGGGTTCACTGAGCCGTAATCCCTTTGCTAGTGACCGCCTCCGTGGTCTTGTGGTAGAGCGTCCGCCCGGAGAGCGGAAGGTCCCGGGTTCGATCCCGGGCCGCGTCATACATAAAGACGTTAAAAGATTGTACTTGTTGTTACCCTGTCTGGCGCTCGGCATTAAGGGGCTAAAACAAGGACTGGTCGGCTCGGAGTCAGTATACTGTGTCTGAGTGGGGTATTCATGTTAAACTGCGGCATGGTATCTCAGTGAGCTAGCACTATAAATCGGCATCAGTCCGGACTAGTACAAGCAACCAAACACACAAATACACGTGCACACACGTCGCTATATAAGTGCAATAATCTTGGACGCGACGTTAAACCCAATTTCACCTCACCTCACCTTTGCTAGTCTCTCGTGTTAATGTATGGGGTTCATTGAGCTGTAATCCCTTTGCTAGTCTCTGTGTTAATGTATAGGGTTCAGTGAGGTGTAATCCCTTTGCTAGTCTCTCGTGTTAATGTATGGGGTTCACTGAGCCGTAATCCCTTTGCTAGTCTCTCGTTTTAATATACGGGGTTCAGTGAGCTGTAATCCCTTTGCTAGTCTCTCGTGTTAATGTATGGGGTTCAGTGAGCTGTCATCCCTTTGCTAGTCTCTCGTGTTAATGTATGGGGTTCAGTAAACTGTAATCCCTTTGCTAGTCTCTCGTGTTAATGTATGGGGTTCATTGAGCTGTAATCCCTTGGTTAGTCTCTGTGTTAATGTATGGGGTTCAGTGAGCTGTAATCCCTTTGCTAGTCTCTCGTGTTAGTGTATGGGGTTCAGTGAGCTGTCATCCCTTTGCTAGTCTCTCGTGTTAATGTATGAGGTTCAGTGAGCTGTAATCCCTTTGCTAGTCTCTCGTGTTATTGTATGGGGTTCAGTGAGCTGTAATGCCTTTGCTAGTCTCTCGTGTTAATGTATGGGGTTCAGTGAACTGTAATCCCTTTGCTAGTCTCTCGTGTTAATGTATGGGGTTCAGTGAGCTGTAATCCCTTTGCTAGTCTCTGTGTTAATGTATGGGGTTCAGTGAGCTGTAATCCCTTTGCTAGTCTCTGTGTTAATGTATAGGGTTCAGTGGGACGTAATCCCTTTGCTAGTCTCTCGTGTTAATATACGGGGTTCAGTGAGCTGTAATCCCTTTGCTAGTCTCTCGTGTTAATGTATGGGGTTCAGTGAGCTGTAATCCCTTTGCTAGTCTCTGTGTTAATGTATGGGGTTCAGTGAGCTGTAATCCCTTTGCTAGTCTCTCGTGTTAATGTATGGGGTTCAGTGAGCTGTAATCCCTTTGCTAGTCTCTGTGTTAATGTATGGGGTTCAGTGAGCTGTAATCCCTTTGCTAGTCTCTGTGTTAATGTATGAGGTTCAGTGAGCTGTAATCCCTTTGCTAGTCTCTCGTGTTAATGTATGGGGTTCAGTGAGCTGTAATCCCTTTGCTAGTCTCTCGTGTTAATGTATGGGGTTCAGTGAGGTGTAATCCCTTTGCTAGTCTCTCGTGTTAATGTATGGGGTTCAGTGAGCTGTAATCCCTTTGCTAGTCTCTGTGTTAATGTATGGGGTTCAGTGAGCTGTAATCCAGAAGAAGGAGAAATTAAAGTATACACTATTTCAGACTTATGTATCACAGGTACATTTATCCATATATAAAAGATAGTCTTAACTTATGTTTATTCACAAAAGTGATTCTGGATTGAAAACTTTTTAAAAATATAAATACATTTATATATCATGTTTATACATGTACACGATGTACATATGTTTTTTTCTATTTTTGCACTTTTTCTGATTATGCAATGCAATATATAATACATTAGTAATAAAAATATAATATGAAGTACTTAAACATACAATATTTATCACATGTACAACGTGTTATTTGTGATAAGACATAAATGCAGTTTATATTTTCATGTAATATAGGGGGCACGGGTGGCCCTGTTGTCTAAGGCGCCACAATTCACTTTGCAGAGTTGTGTCCCTTGGGCACATCAGAAACCTATTGTGTTTCTTGGTTTGTCAGCACCATATTGTGCTGATGGGTTTAAACAAAGTGGTAAACCTCTGAGAACTGCATGACATTGAGCTTTTCTCCCACGTTAGCTGACACACCATGATATAACTGGAAGGATTGATATCATGATATCCATGAAATTTGGATACGATGACATGTATCAACCAAGTCGTCCAATCCTGTTAGTCGCCTTCTACAACAAGCATAGGTTGCTGAAGATACTCATGATTCCTGCAAATGCTCATAATTCCTGCAAATGTCCATAATTCCTCCAAATGCTCATGATTCCTCCGAATGCCCGTGATTCCTCCAAATGCCCATGATTCCTGCAAATGCCCATGATTCCTGCAAATGCTCATGATTCCTACAAATACTCATAATTCCTGCAAATGTCCATAATTCCTCCAAATGCTCATGATTCCTCCAAATGCCCATGATTCCTGCAAATGCCCATGATTCCTGCAAATGCCCATGATTCCTGCAAATGCTCATGATTCCTACAAATGCTCATGATTCCTGCAAATGCCCATGATTCCTGCAAATGCTCATGATTCCTGCAAATGCTCATGATTCCTGCAAATGCTCATGATTCCTCCAAGTGCCCATGATTCCTACAAATGTCAATGATTCCTGCAAATGCTCATAATTCCTACAAATGCTCATGATTCCTGCAAATGCTCATAATTCCTACAAATGCTCATGATTCCTGCAAATGCTCATAATTCCTCCAAATCCCCGTGAATCCTACAAATGCTCATGATTCCTACAAATGCCCATGATTCCTGCAAATGCTCATGATTCCTCCAAGTGCCCATGATTCCTGCAAATGTCCATGATTCCTACAAGTGCCCATGATTCCTGCAAATGTCCATGATTCCTGCAAATGCTCATAATTCCTACAAATGCTCATGATTCCTGCAAATGCTCATAATTCCTCCAAATCCCCGTGAATCCTACAAATGCTCATGATTCCTACAAATGCCCATGATTCCTGCAAATGCTCATGATTCCTGCAAATGCTCATAATTCCTCCAAATCCCCGTGAATCCTACAAATGCTCATGATTCCTACAAATGCCCATGATTCCTGCAAATGCTCATAATTCCTCCAAATCCCTGTGAACCCTACAAATGCTCATGATTCCTACAAATGCCCATGATTCCTGCAAATGTCCATGATTCCTACAAGTGCCCATGATTCCTGCAAATGTCCATGATTCCTGCAAATGCTCATGATTCCTGCAAATGCTCATGAATCCTGCGGGGTGGTCAGGTTACTATATGATAAAGCATTCCGCGTAACACCGAAGAGCCGAGTTTGATTCCCAACATGGGTACAGTGTGTGAAGCCCATTTCTGGTGTCGCCTGCCATGATATTGCTGGAGTATTGCTAAAAGCGGCGTAAAACTATACTCACTCACTCACTCACTCATGATTCCTGCAAATACTTGTGATTCCTGCAAACACTCCTGCAAGTGTTCTTGAGGCTTGTTTTGGTAAACATCAGCAATCCTGAACCTCAATCAACTAATGCCAGGTAACTGTTTTAATGGAATTGTCTGTCTCCAGAGCTGAGTAGACCGCCTCCAGTCAATCTAAATAATTGATAGTTTTATCTGTTGATATTATTGACAGGATTATGTCAGCATCATCCGCATTAGAGCGGACACGGCCTCAACTGATGAGCATTCCATTGTCTCCCATGATTTGTTACTGAAGTGACCTTCTTGAGGCGGATTGATAACCCCTCACATGCCATAGAATGTAACCGCAGGCTGGCATCACATGTTCCTAATGTTTCTGTGATTCAATACATGTACACGAGTCTCAGTCTCCCTATCTCAGTCTCCCAGTCTCAATCTCCATGTTTCAATCTCCCTGCCTCAGTCTACCTGTTTCAATCTCCCAGTCTCAGTTTCCCAGTCTCAGTCTCCCTGTCTCAGTCACCCAGTCTCAGTCTCAGTCTCCCAGTCTCAGTCTCCCTATTTCAATCTCCCAGTCTCAGTCTCCCTGTTTCAATCTCCCAGTTTCAGTCTCCCTATCTCAGTCTCCCTGTCTCAGTCTCCCAGTCTCAGTCTCCCTGTCTCAATCTCTCAGAATCAGTCTCAGTCTCCCAGTCTCAGTCTCCCAGTCTCAGTCTCCCTGTCTCAATCTCTCAGTCTCAATCTCCCAGTCTCAGTCTCAATCTCCCAGTCTCAGTCTCCCTATTTCAATCTCCCAGTCTCAGTCTCCCTGTTTCAATCTCTCAGTCTCAGTCTCCCAGTCTCAGTCTCCCAGTCTCAATCTCCATGTTTCAATCTCCCTGCCTCAGTCTACCTGTTTCAATCTCCCAGTCTCAGTTTCCCAGTCTCAGTCTCCCTGTCTCAGTCACCCAGTCTCAGTCACCCAGTCTCAGTCTCCCTATTTCAATCTCCCAGTCTCAATCTCCCAGTCTCAGTCTCCCAGTGTCAGTCTCAATCTCCCAGTCTCAGTCTCCCTGTCTCAATCTCTCAGTCTCAGTCACCCAGGCTCAGTCTCAGTCTCCCAGTCTCAGTCTCAGTCTCCCAGTCTCAGTCTCCCTATTTCAATCTCCCAGTCTCAGTCTCCCTGTTTCAATCTCCCAGTCTCAATCTCCCTGTCTCAGTCTCCCAGTCTCAGTCTCCCTGTCTCAATCTCTCAGTCTTCCAGTCTCAGTCTCCCAGTCTCAGTCTCCCTGTCTCAATCTCTCAGTCTCAGTCACCCAGTCTCAGTCTCAATCTCCCAGTCTCAGTCTTCCTGTCTCAGTCTCCCAGTCTCAGTCTCCCTGTCTCAATCTCTCAGTCTCAGTCTCCCAGTCTCAGTCTCCGTTTCAATCTCCCAGTCTCAGTCTCCCTGTCTCAATCTCTCAGCCTCGGTCTCCCAGTCTCAGTCTCCCTGTTTCAATCTCCCAGTCTCAGTCTCCCTGTTTCAATCTCCCAGTCTCAGTCTCCCAGTTTCAGTCTCCCAGTTTCAGTCTCCCTGTTTCAATCTCCCAGTCTCAGTCTCCCAGTCTCAGTCTCCCTGTTTCAATCTCCCAGTCTCAGTCTCCCAGTCTCAGTCTCCCTGTTTCAATCTCCCAGTCTCAGTCTCCCAGTTTCAGTCTCCCTGTCTCAGTCTCCCTGTCTCAGTCTCCCAGTCTCAGTCTCCCTGTTTCAATCTGCCAGTCTCAGTCTCTCAGTCTCCCTGTCTCAGTCTCCCAGTCTCAGTCTCCCTCTCTCAGTCTCCCTGTCTCAGTCTCCCTGTCTCAGTCTCCCAGTCTCAGTCTCCCTGTTTCAATCTCCCAGTCTCAGTCTTCCTGTTTCAGTCAAACAATATCTCGGATATGCCGCCATCATCTGGGGCTGTGACAAGGGCGTTATCTCCAGACTTAATAGCGACATCAATAATGGGTTAATTAGGGCTATTCGCGTAGTGCGGGGACGCAATTCAAATGTCAGTCCTGGTAACCAGGTCCTGCCTGAAAGTATGTTGTAACCGAATACTAAACAACAATAATTTTTATAGTACTTATGACAGTGTCTTGCGTATGTGGCCTAAAATCCACCTGGTATTTAAACACAATTACATCATTTTAAAAGATCCCCTTTCCTATACACTTTCATATACATAACATAACTTCACAACACTACTTCACAACACTACTTCACAACACAACTTCACAACACTACTTCACAACACAACTTCACAACACTACTTCACAAAACAACTTCACAACACACCTTCAACATGCGCAAATAACCTTATTCATTCATCTACTGATATGTCATAAATCTAATGGCACTGTGTGCACTCTTTTTCAAACATTATGTATGAATTCTCTACATATACCGTATTCGACGTAATAAGCGCCCAGGGCGCTCTCAAAATTAGAAAGAGGGGGCTCTTATTAGAATATCATTTTGGTGAAAGAGTTGAAAGATTGTACATTTTGTGGTTTAGGCTGACAGCCTGAAATGATACAAAAGAAAAGTCTGTGGGTATTAGACACGCCAGATATATTTTTCAAGAATTTAATTTCCTGTAATTAAGGGTGCATATAACACATGAGTGAGTGAGTGAGTGAGTTGGGTTTAACGCCGCTTTTAACAATATTCCAGTTATATCGCGGCGTTATAACACACAAAGGGTGCTAATTGGGATTGTTCACTAGCCAAGATATTAGCAAATATTGCCGTGGGCGCTTATTACGTCGAATACGGTATTCATACATATACTAGTATGCATTTATGGATGTGAATACTTGAGATATGCCCTCTCATACACATATCATGACATGAGACCAGGTATACACAGACTCCGCGCACAGCCACTTCAACATTGAAGGGTTTCAGTGAATATACCCACACACATTACAATGATAGGGCATATGTCTGGGATTATGCATGAAATCAGACTTTGAATGTAGCATGCATGTGGCACTCAGGCCCCCATGAAATGGTTTACCCCTTTGTAAAGACGCATTTCAAATCTTATCAACAGCCACCCATAAGGAATGAATATGCCAGTGTTGACCCTAAATGTCACAAGGAAGAATTACTTGATTGTTGGGTTTAAGTACCAGGAGGAGGTCGATTCGTTATAGATTTTTAACTTGAGGTTGAAATGATAGGATTGCTTGTGAAGGAATAAGGTTTTGGTAATATGCCAGGTCTTTGTACCCTACACGACAAGGGATATCAATCGATGACCAGTTGATTCTATTTCTTGTTCACCTCGATGGAGAGGCGTTGATCAAGCACACTAATCCTAATGTAGACTACCCAGACGACAACCCCTGCCCCAGTGTAGTGTCAGGGTTGTAGAGATTATGCTTTCATCATGGCGCACCTCGAGATGGCAGGTAATCAATGTCGGCTGCATGATTGACCTGCGGAAACAGAGTGACAATTGCCAATTATGAAATTGCACATGATAATCGACATATGATGGCGTTTTGTCTGTACAGATATGGCCCCAGACAGATGTCGTGATTGACCCGACACACATGGGACACAAGAAGCAGGTTGTAGGGCCATCTATTTGATAATCTCGCTCGTGTGTTGGGGAGAGATGTCAAGTGATCGATTTTTTAATTTTTTGGGGGGTGAACCTCGTTCATCACCCAGTCACCCACAAGCCCCAACACCTACCACATCTACCAAATGCACTCACATGTACCCAGACATTCCCACCCACCCCCAACACCTACCCAATCCCACTCACCCCCGACACCACCACCCCACCCGCACCCCCACCACCCCACCACCCCACCCCCACAGCCCAACACCACTCACCCCCCCCCCCCCCCCAACACAACACTCTTGAGGGATCTCTGGAATATTGCTAAAAGCGGTATAAAATAATACTCACTCGCTCACTCTCTTGACAGAGCAACTTTGACTTGACAAATCTTTTTCTATACTGCGGACCAGGATTTGAAACTGTAATTTAACTATAACTCCAGCATGCCTCCTTAGATCTGGTTGTATTATACGTTTGACGTGTTTGAATGCTATCAGGTTTTTAGGTTATCTGTGCATAGGTAGTTACACTAGTGCAGGAAATATGCGAACCTTAATCGATTTAACAGTGGTCGGTAAGGCTGATCGTTTAGTTTAATCAATCAAATACTTGTGCAACAGCCTGAATGCAGTTAGTTACCGAGTGGCCACCTGTAATGTTGAATGTCATACATTGATCGATACCTGGGGACCATGGCTGGCTATGTTCTCGTACCAGGTCAGGCTACAGGACGGGCAGGCTATGGGACGGGCAGGCTACGGGACGGGCAAGCTACGGGACGGGCAAGCTACGGGACGGGCACATGTTACCATGGCCTGAAGCTTTATCGAGACACTCATCTACTTACTCAATGTTTTATTTCATCACGTCCCTTGCCAGCCATCTCAAGGCCCCAATACCGACCATCCTTTTTGAATGCCTTGATATCGACATACACTGACTGAGCACTAGTTCATATTAAACTGTAAAAATTACATGAATAACTTGGCATTTTAATATTCTAAAGTGAATGCCGTTATGCTTCACTTAAAGAAAGCTGCTAGTTTGTAGTGTGTGAGGTGATATTTGAGCCAGTGTGGGGATGTCCTGACATATATACTTGCATAGACACCTGTCACATCTGTAGCTGCATTAGCAGATATCCAATAGGCCCCGGTGAAACATATATCAGCTATATGATGATCTCTGTATGATGTGTATCGTAACCCTGAATCTCCATGTAATGCACTCTGTATGATGTGTATCGTGGCCCTGAATCTCCCCACGTGATGCACTCTGTATGATGTGTATCGTGGCCCTGAATCTCCCCACGTGATGCACTCTGTATGATGTGTATCGTAGCCCTGAATCTCCAGGTGAGGCACTCTGTATGATGTGTATCGTAGCCCTGAATCTCCCCATGTGAGGCACTCTGTATGATGTGTATCGTAGCCCTGAATCTCCAGGTGATGCACTCTGTATGATGTGTATCATAGCCCTGAAACTCCCCACGTGAGGCACTCTGTATGATGTGTATCATAGCCCTGAATCTCCAGGTGAGGCACTCTGTATGATGTGTATCATAGCCCTGAATCTCCAGGTGAGGCACTCTGTATGATGTGTATCCTAGCCCTGAATCTCCCCACGTGAGGCACTCTGTATGATGTGTATCGTGGCCCTGAATCTCCAAGTGAGGCACTCTGTATGATGTGTATCATAGCCCTGAATCTCTCCACGTGATGCACTCTGTATGATGTGTATCATAGCCCTGAATCTCCCCACGTGAGGCACTCTGTATGATGTGTATCATAGCCCTGAATCTCCAAGTGATGCACTCTGTATGATGTGTATCATAGCCCTGAATCTCCAGGTGATGCACTCTGTATGATGTGTATTGTAGCCCTGAATCTCCCCACGTGAGGCACTCTGTATGATGTGTATCGTAACCCTGAATCTCCAGGTGATGCACTCTGTATGATGTGTATCGTAGCCCTGAATCTCCAGGTGAAGCACTCTGTATGATGTGTATCATAGCCCTGAAACTCTCCACATGAGGCACTCTGTATGATTTGTATCGTAACCCTGAATCTCCAGGTGATGCACTCTGTATGATGTGTATCATAGCCCTGAATCTCCCCACGTGAGGCACTCTGTATGATGTGTATCGTAGCCCTGAATCTCCCCACGTGAGGCACTCTGTATGATGTGTATCATAACCCTGAATCTCCAGGTGAGGCACTCTGTATGATGTGTATCGTAGCCCTGAATCTCCACGTGAGGCACTCTGTATGATGTGTATCGTAGCCCTGAATCTCCCCACGTAATGCACTCTGTATGATGTGTATCATAGCCCTGAATCTCCACGTGAGGCACTCTGTATGATGTGTATCGTAGCCCTGAATCTCCACGTGAGGCACTCTTTATGATGTTTATCATAGCCCTGAATCTCCCCACGTGAGGCACTCTGTATGATGTGTATCGTAGCCCTGAATCTCCATGTGAGGCACTCTGTATGATGTGTATCGTAGCCCTGAATCTCCATGTAATGCACTCTGTATGATGTGTATCGTAGCCCTGAATCTCCATGTAATGCACTCTGTATGATGTGTATCGTAGCCCTGAATCTCCACGTGAGGCACTCTGTATGATGTGTATCGTAGCCCTGAATCTCCACGTGAGGCACTCTGTATGATGTGTATCGTAGCCCTGAATCTCCATGTAATGCACTCTGTATGATGTGTATCGTAGCCCTGAATCTCCACGTGAGGCACTCTGTATGATGTGTATCGTAGCCCTGAATCTCCCCTCGTTATGCGCTCCGTATGATGTGTATCGTAGCCCTGAATCTCCCCACGTGACGCACTCTGTATGATGTTTATCATAGCCCTGAATCTCCCCACGTGAGGCACTCTGTATGATGTGTATCGTAGCCCTGAATCTCCATGTGAGGCACTCTGTATGATGTGTATCGTAGCCCTGAATCTCCACGTGAGGCACTCTGTATGATGTTTATCATAGCCCTGAATCTCCCCACGTGATGCACTCTGTTTGATGTGTATCATAGCCCTGAATCTCCCCACGTGAGGCACTCTGTATGATGTGTATCGTAGCCCTGAATCTCCATGTAATGCACTCTGTATGATGTGTATCGTAGCCCTGAATCTCCATGTAGTGCACTCTGTATGATGTGTATCGTAGCCCTGAATCTCCCCAAGTGATGCGCTCCGTATGATGTGTTTCGTAGCCCTGAATCTCCCCACGTGATGCACTCTGTATGATGTGTATCATAGCCCTGAATCTCCACGTGAGGCACTCTGTATGATGTGTATCGTAGCCCTTAATCTCCATTTGAGGCACTCTGTATGATGTGTATCGTAGCCCTGAATCTCCATGTGAGGCACTCTGTATGATGTGTATCGTAACCCTGAATCTCCATGTTAGGCACTCTGTATGATGTGTATCGTAGCCCTGAATCTCCCCACGTGAGGCACTCTGTATGATGTGTATCGTAGCCCTGAATCTCCAGGTGAGGCACTCTGTATGATGTGTATTGTAGCCCTGAATCTCCACGTGAGGCACTCTGTATGATGTGTATCATAGCCCTGAATCTCCATGTGAGGCACTCTGTATGATGTGTATCGTTGCCCTGAATCTCCACGTGAGGCACTCTGTATGATGTGTATCATAGCCCTGAATCTCCAGGTGATGCACTCTGTATGATGTGTATCGTAGCCCTGAATCTCCCCACGTGAGGCACTCTGTATGATGTGTATCGTAGCCCTGAATCTCCATGTGAGGCACTCTGTATGATGTGTATCGTAGCCCTGAATCTCCATGTGAGGCACTCTGTATGATGTGTATCGTAACCCTGAATCTCCCCACGTGAGGCACTCTGTATGATGTGTATCGTAGCCCTGAATCTCCATGTGAGGCACTCTGTATGATGTGTATCGTAGCCCTGAATCTCCACGTGAGGCACTCTGTATGATGTGTATCGTAACCCTGAATCTCCCCACGTGAGGCACTCTGTATGATGTGTATCATAGCCCTGAATCTCCCCACGTAATGCACTCTGTATGATGTGTATCGTAGCCCTGAATCTCCCCAAGTGAGGCACTCTGTATGATGTGTATCGTAGCCCTGAATCCCCATGTGAGGCACTCTGTATGATGTGTATCGTAGCCCTGAATCTCCATGTTAGGCACTCTGTATGATGTGTATCTTAGCCCTGAATCTCCATGTGAGGCACTCTGTATGATGTGTATCGTAACCCTGAATCTCCCCACGTGAGGCACTCTGTATGATGTGTATCGTAGCCCTGAATCTCCATGTGAGGCACTCTGTATGATGTGTATCGTAGCCCTGAATCTCCACGTGAGGCACTCTGTATGATGTGTATCGTAACCCTGAATCTCCCCACGTGAGGCACTCTGTATGATGTGTATCATAGCCCTGAATCTCCCCACGTAATGCACTCTGTATGATGTGTATCGTAGCCCTGAATCTCCCCAAGTGAGGCACTCTGTATGATGTGTATCGTAGCCCTGAATCCCCACGTGAGGCACTGTGTATGATGTGTATCGTAGCCCTGAATCTCCACGTAACGCATGTTTCCGTTACATGTCCACAATTACCTTCAAGGAGAAACACTTGACTCATGTGAATGGCTGGTGTTGTTTCTGCAAACCACAGATTATACAGCAATATACAACAAAATGCACAAACTGCTTTTAAAATCGCCCAAATCAATTTGTAAACATTGACCTTTTACACTTTAGCTTGTAGGCAAAATGTTTGCATTATTTGCGTAAAACCATACTTACTCACTCACTCACTCACTCTTCTCTCTGTCTTCTCCAGGAACTCCAGACAGCAACGTTACATTCTTGGTTCACGTGGTGCATCATCTTGTTTTGGCGCCTCCTCCAAGGGCAGCAACTCCTTCAGTACCTCGTGGTGGCTGTCTGTATAGATAAAGTTTGGGTAAGTAGAAATCTCTTTCAGTCTTTGTTCTTCATTTTCAACATGCCCGAATATTACGTATGATGAAATTCCACACGAGACCTAGACTAACATCTAGTCTCTGAAATGAACATATCTTACTGAAAAAAAACAGTTATCTTAATAAAAATATGATAAAAAGGAGCCCAGAGAATCTCTTCATTTTCCTCATACTGCAGGCATCTATTCTTGCCGAAACATTATAGACTTGCATGGGCTGTATTGGATATATTTGTATCAGGGTCCGTAAGACAGACTACATGAGACCTTACTTTGTGTTTCATGCATTGGTCATGATATACCTGTGACTTATAGTTGATCGGTTACATACATGAGACCACTCCGATATGACTCGCCATGATATACCTGTGACTTATAGGTGATCGGTTAAACACATGAGACCACTTCAGTCTGACATGCCATGATATACCTGTGACTTATAGGTGATCGGTTAAACACATGAGACCACTTCAGTCTGACATGCCATGATATACCTGTGACTTATAGGTGATCGGTTAAACACATGAGACCACTTCAGTCTGACATGCCATGATATACCTGTGACTTATAGGTGATCGGTTAAACACATGAGACCACTTCAGTCTGACATGCCATGATATACCTGTGACTTATAGGTGATCGGTTAAACACATGAGACCACTTCAGTCTGACATGCCATGATATACCTGTGACTTATAGGTGATCGGTTAAACACATGAGACCACTTCAGTCTGACATGCCATGATATACCTGTGACTTATAGGTGATCGGTTAAACACATGAGACCACTTCAGTCTGACATGCCATGATATACCTGTGACTTATAGGTGATCGGTTAAACACATGAGACCACTTCAGTCTGACATGCCATGATATACCTGTGACTTATAGGTGATCGGTTAAACACATGAGACCACTTCAGTCTGACATGCCATGATATACCTGTGACTTATAGGTGATCGGTTAAACACATGAGACCACTTCAGTCTGACATGCCATGATATACCTGTGACTTATAGGTGATCGGTTAAACACATGAGACCACTTCAGTCTGACACGCCATGATGTAACTGAAATACTGTTCAAACTGGCATCAAACCCAACTGGACCCGTGAAAATCAGGGATAGAATAGGTCTTCAGCAACCCAAGCTTGCCGTAACAGGCGACCATGTTTGTCTGGACTGACAGGATCGGGTGGTCAGGCTCAGGATTTGGTTGATGCATGTCAGCATATCCCAATTGCCTAAATCAGTGTTCATGATATCAATCACCGGATTGTCTGGTCCAGACTTGATTATTTACAGACTGCGTGCAGCGTTAAGCAACAAACAAACAAACCCAACTCACTCATTGAGATGGTGCATTTGTGTGTCTTCACCAATAACTACTTCGTTGTATGCATTAATAAAGGATTGATTTAAGATCTATGACATCAGTTGTTGCATCATCATTGGCGTGTATGGGTGGAGATGGGGGTGGGTGGGGGGAGATGGGGGTGGGTGGGGGGACTTACATTACACTCACTCTCTCTCCAAATCTGATTGTCCATTTGTGTATTTGCCCTGTACCAAGCCACATCAGATTGCAATGCTTCCTTCAATCACTGGATTGTCTGGTCCAGACTTGATTATTTACAGACCGCCTTCATATAGCTGGAATATTGCTGAGTGTGGCGTTAAACAACAAACAAACCAAACCAAACCAAACCTTCCTTCAACTAGGACTAGTGGTGACATCTTGCCTCCAGGCAGGCAATCAAATGGGATATTATGAAAATATAGATGTAATTAAGACGTTCGTAATATGTTTATAAATTGTGTAAAGTGATCTGGAAAAATATGTGGGACGCCAGACAGAAAGGAAATTACATTTGAATGACACACATGGTGCATTCTACCATTTTTCCATTTCCATAATTCACTTTGTCAAGGGACATTGAGACAACAAATACAGTGTATGCAAGCTATGAATGTTAACCACGACACCAGGCTAGCCTATCAGAAAATAATATTCTTTGTGGAATATTGCCAGGTACTCTTTCTAAAGAATATACAGGGGAACTTGCTGTGGTTGAATATTTGTGTTGTAACAGTGCATGTGCCTGTGGGTCAGACTGGGCAATAATGGGACAACTGGACCTGTGGGGGTGGCGGGGCTATAAAGGGACAACTACACCTGTGGGGGTAGCGGGGCTATAAAGGGGCAACTGGACATGTGGAGGTGGCGGGGCTTTAAAGGGGCAACTGGACCTGTGGGGGTGGCGGGGCTATAAAGGGGCAACTAGACCTGTGGAGGTGGCGGGGCTATAAAGGGGCAACTAAACCTGTGGGGGTAGCGGGGCTATAAAGGGGCAACTGGACATGTGGAGGTGGCGGGGCTATAAAGGGGCAACTAAACCTGTGGGGGTAGCGGGGCTATAAAGGGGCAACTAAACCTGTGGGGGTGGCGGGGCTATAAAGGGGCAACTAAACCTGTGGAGGTGGCGGGGCTATAAAGGGGCAACTAAACCTGTGGGGGTGGCGGGGCTATAAAGGGGCAACTGGACCTGTGGGGGTGGCGGGGCTATAAAGGGGCAACTAAACCTGTGGAGGTGGCGGGGCTATAAAGGGGCAACTAAACCTGTGGGGGTAGCGGGGCTATAAAGGGGCAACTAAACCTGTGGGGGTAGCGGGGCTATAAAGGGGCAACTGGACATGTGGAGGTGGCGGGGCTATAAAGGGGCAACTAAACCTGTGGGGGTAGCGGGGCCGAAAAGGGGCAACTAGACATGTGGAGATGGCGGGGCTATAAAGGGGCAACTAAACCTGTGGGGGTAGCCGGGCTGTAAAGGGGCAACTAGACATGTGGAGGTGGCGGGGCTATAAAGGGGCAACTAAACATGTGGGGATAGCGGGGCTATAAAGGGGCAACTGGACCTGTGGGGGTAGCGGGGCTATAAAGGAGCAACTGGACCTGTGTGGGTGGCGGGGGCTATAAAGGGGCAACTGGACCTGTGGGGGTGGTGGGGCTATAAAGGGGCAACTAAACCTGTGGAGGTGGCGGGGCTATAAAGGGGCAACTCAACCTGTGGGGGTAGCGGGGCTATAAAGGGGCAACTAGACCTGTGGAGGTGGAGGGGCTATAAAGGGGCAACTAGACCTGTGGAGGTGGCGGTGGCTGTGGTGGGGCTATAAAGGGACAACTAGACATGTGGAGGTGGCGGGGCTATAAAGGGGCAACTAGACCTGTGGAGGTGGCGGTGGCTGTGGTGGGGCTATAAAGGGACAACTAGACATGTGGAGGTGGCGGGGCTATAAAGGGGCAACTAGACCTGTGGAGGTGGCGGTGGCTGTGGTGGGGCTATAAAGGGACAACTAGACATGTGGAGGTGGCGGGGCTATAAAGGGGCAACTAGACCTGTGGAGGTGGCGCTGGCGGTGGCGGGGCTATAAAGGGACAACTAGACATGAGGAGGTGGCGGGGCTATAAAGGGACAACTAGACATGTGGAGGTGGCGGGGCTATAAAGGGACAACTAGACCTGTGGGGGTGGCGGGGCTATAAAGGGGCAACTAGACCTGTGGAGGTGGCGCTGGCAGTGGCGGGGCTATAAAGGGACAACTAGACATGTGGAGGTGGCGGGGCTATAAAGGGGCAACTAGACATGTGGAGGTGGCGGGGCTATAAAGGGACAACTAGACATGTGGAGGTGGCGGGGCTATAAAGGGACAACTAGACCTGTGGGGGTGACAGGGCTATAAAGGGGCAACTAGACCTGTGGTGGTGGCGCAGGCGGTGGCGGGGCTATAAAGGGACAACTAGACATGTGGAGGTGGCGGGGCTATAAAGGGACAACTAGACATGTGGAGGTGGCCGGGCTATAAAGGGGCAACTGGACCTGTGGGGGTGGCGGGGGTATAAAGGGGCAACTGGACCTGTGGGGGTGGCGGGGCTATAAAGGGACAACTGGACCTGTGGGGGTGGCGGGGCTATAAAGGGGCAACTAGACATGTGGGGGTGGCGGGGCTATAAAGGGGCAACTGGACCTGTGGGGGTGGCGGGGCTATAAAGGGGCAACTAGACCTGTGAGGGTGATGGGGCTATAAAGGGGCAACTAGACATGTGGAGGTGGCGGGCTATAAAGGGGCAACTAGACATGTGGGGGTGGTGGGCTATAAAGGGGCAACTAGACATGTGGGGGTGGCGGGGCTATAAAGGGGCAACTGGACCTGTGGGGGTGGCGGGGCTATAAAGGGACAACTGGACCTGTGGGGGTGGCGGGGCTATAAAGGGGCAACTAGACATGTGGGGGTGGCGGGGCTATAAAGGGGCAACTGGACCTGTGGGGGTGGCGGGGCTATAAAGGGGCAACTAGACCTGTGAGGGTGATGGGGCTATAAAGGGGCAACTAGACATGTGGAGGTGGCGGGCTATAAAGGGGCAACTAGACATGTGGGGGTGGTGGGCTATAAAGGGGCAACTAGACATGTGGGGGTGGCGGGGCTATAAAGGGGCAACTGGACCTGTGGGGGTGGCGGGGCTATAAAGGGGCAACTAGACATGTGGAGGTGGAAGGGCTATAAAGGGGCAACTAGACATGTGGGGGTGGCGGGGCTATAAAGGGGCAACTGGACCTGTGGGGGTGGCGGGGCTATAAAGGGGCAACTAGACCTGTGAGGGTGATGGGGCTATAAAGGGGCAACTAGACATGTGGGGGTGGCGGGGCTATAAAGGGGCAACTGGACCTGTGGGGGTGGCGGGGCTATAAAGGGGCAACTAGACCTGTGAGGGTGATGGGGCTATAAAGGGGCAACTAGACATGTGGAGGTGGCGGGCTATAAAGGGGCAACTAGACATGTGGGGGTGGCGGGCTATAAAGGGGCAACTAGACATGTGGGGGTGGCTGGGCTATAAAGGGACAACTAGACCTGTGGGGGTGGCGGGCTATAAAGGGGCAACTAGACATGTGGGGGTGGCGGGCTATAAAGGGGCAACTAGACCTGTGGGGGTGGCGGGCTATAAAGGGACAATGATGGTGTAATTAGGTTGCTGATGGTGACAGGGCAACTAAATGTGTGGTAATGGCGGGGCAACAGCAGGCCAACTATGCCTGTGATGCGAATAGACTAGAAAAATATTGCATTGATATATTGGAATTATTACGGTATAGAATGTTACAAAGAGGAAATATATTGGAAATGTTACAAAGAGGATATATGTGACATTACATTATTAGTAATATTACTGCCTGGACCTCAGGAGACGGGTCAATATATATATCCCATCCCACTTGTCTCCTCCGTCATGTAAAACAACACGCCTATAACCCGGAGGTGTCCCTGCAGAGTTGTGTCAGTAGCAGGGAAACCAGGGGCTACATGGCATGGTACTGAGGAGCAAATAAACTGCATTTCATTGACTAACCATGTCACTTTTCTATTTACATTTTTATGACTACATGGGTGTTATGATATTCAGGGAGATTGTGATGAGTGTCCTGTAAAGAGTGTTGTAATGTGGGTTATGCCATGCAACAGATTCGGTGCCCCCCAACTTATGATAGTAAGTGTGCAGATAGTGTCCTGGATACGCTACTGATGTGGTTTGTTGTGACAGTGAATATTACGCGAGGCACACCTCACTATAAGGCAGGTGTAATTTGATTTGCGTTGGTTCGTTGGTTACAGCCATATGCACCCTCAATGGGGAAACAGGTTTATTGTCCCTTGAGGTATCAGGTACTTAACAGTGCAAGTGTCCGCATTGCTCACCAATATGTCATTACAGCAATTGTACAATTAAAATATTGTTTGTGGCGAAGGGACAATAGGTCGTGTGTGCATATAACCATTGTTGTGGATTGTGTTAATATATTTTATGTTCAATTACCCCCAAACAAGCCATAGACATGATAGAGTAGCTGTGTGGTCATAGAGAGTCCATGATGGGGTGATCAGTGGGACGTGTCTCCTCTCCTGTTGACCGACTTGTTTCAGCAGGCCCCAGTGTCACGTGTGTCTTGTTATCTCCAGCTTGACAGCTATTTATTTTGTCCTTCTCATCAATGCTGCATTTACTGGGAATTGCGGCATGCTTTGAGGGGAGACCTGTTATCGACCTCACTTAAAGTAGCATTAGTTCTGATTGAGTAATTAATGATTTATGTTGGACAACTAAATACAACAAAATCCCTTCCATCATGATGAGAAATCTCTGCTAAAAGCAAAGTCAGTTGTACATTTCCAGGTGTATCATGAGCATGTGTTTATGAATCACAATCAAATATGATATGAAGTGTGATCTTGCCCAGCTGGTGGCATCCATCACAAATACATGCAAAGGCAAGTTAATTGATCACCGGAAAAAACACAGGAAGATATGGTGCTTTGGACATAATTTTAGTCACTGATGTGTCAGATTTGGAAATGTCCCCATAAACTTTTTGAAAGCCTTACAAAAGGCCTTGAATGTTGTAACCCTAATCAGGCTAATCAAACATTCTTTCAGTATAAGTCATATGACACTCTTTGAAATCTTTGTAGAAAGAGCATGCTCGATTGTGCTTCAAAAGTTGTGAAATGTAAACACAAGGGCTGCAACAAATACACTATGAGGCAAATACGATTCATATCACGAATATAGGGTAACGAATACGAATATTAATTCACAATTACAATAACAAGTCAGCAGTTTATGTATTATTTATTATATTCAGTGTAACAAAAACATCACAATTTGTTTGACATGGTTTGTTAATTATTAATAAATTATACATTTATATACTGCACTTATCCAGGTACTAGTATCTGCTCAAATGCGACAATGACCAGTGAAAACAATACTATCAAATTAAATATTATCAGAGTGTTGTCATTGAAAGAAATCTATGCATATAATATGTTGTTATGGATATTTTTAGGTACAGGGTATGTAAATTTACATGATAGCATATTCATAAATATTCGATTCTAGTGGCCATGAATAACGAATTCAATTCATGAAAGGTTACGCTTCGATTCACCGAATACGCGAGTGAATCGTAACAGCCCTAGTAAACACCAAAGGCTGGAGGAATAAAGTTGAAGTCATCCCATATCACACACAGACACGCATCACACAGACACGCATCACACAGACACACACTTTTCACACACATACACATATCACACACACGTACATACACATATCACACTCATACACAAATATATCACATACACATATCCCAACACACACATCTTCAGCAACCCATACTTATCATAAAAGGGGACTATGCTTGTCGTAAGAGGCGACTAACGGGATCATCATCGATCCCAATTGCGTGGATTGATGCTCATGATATCAATCACTGGATTGTCTGGTCCAGCCTTGATTATTTACACAGACCGCTGTCATATAGCTGAAATATTGCTGAGTGCGGCATTAAACAACTAACAAACAAACATACACATATAACACTCACACACCAAATACATCAAGTCCTGACAAGCTACTGCCACCACACACACACACACCAAATTTCTCGATATGTAGTGCATCAATATTACGTTACCACAATAACTTTACTCCTACTTTACCATGTACATACACGTCACATATAATCACAGCCATTTTCCTTAGTTTTTCAAAATAGCCATCCCAGCTCTGTTGTTTATCCCATACAAGGGTTCAACGCCGTTCCGTATTATCTTTACTTGTCTCCAGGTCACTTCTCACGGTCACGTATTGTCTTGGATTCTAATGTGCTTTGTGTGCATCCTTATGTCAGTAAATATAAGTGCCCGATTGTGTGTCTGATCAGTCTCACGCTGCTCATGTGTATATCACAATCATTTAGTATGTAAACTGCTGAATGTAGAATAGTATATAGAGTATTAACATTGTTGTTATTTTCTTTCAGGAATTCCTCAATTTTGTGCAGTATCTTGGGTATATAGTCGTCATCTCCTTAGCCCTGGCGTCCTACGGGTATATACAATACGTAAGTACAACTTGTATCCCACGCCTACATACAATACGTAAGTACAACTTGTATCCCACGCCTATATACACTATGTAAGTATGACTTGTGTCCCACGCCTATATACAATACGTAAGTACAACTTGTAACCCACGTTTACATACACTATGTAAGTATGACTTGTGTCCCACGCCTATATACAATACGTAAGTACAACTTGTAACCCACGTTTACATACACTATGTAAGTATGACTTGTGTCCCACGCCTATATACAATACGTAAGTACAACTTGTATCCCACGCCTACATACACTATGTAAGTATGACTTGTGTCCCACGCCTATATACAATACGTAAGTACAACTTGTAACCTATGTTTACATACACTATGTAAGTATGACTTGTGTCCCACGCCTATATACAATACGTAAGTACAACTTGTATCCCACGCCTACATACACTATGTAAGTATGACTTGTGTCCCACGCCTATATACAATACGTAAGTACAACTTGTAACCTATGTTTACATACACTATGTAAGTATGACTTGTGTCCCACGCCTATATACAATACGTAAGTACAACTTGTATCCCACGCCTACATACACTATGTAAGTATGACTTGTGTCCCACGCCTATATACAATACGTAAGTACAACTTGTAACCTATGTTTACATACACTATGTAAGTATGACTTGTGTCCCACGCCTATATACAATACGTAAGTACAACTTGTATCCCACGCCTACATACACTATGTAAGTATGACTTGTGTCCCACGCCTATATACAATACGTAAGTACAACTTGTAACCTATGTTTACATACACTATGTAAGTATGACTTGTGTCCCACGCCTATATACAATACGTAAGTACAACTTGTATCCCACGCCTACATACACTATGTAAGTATGACTTGTGTCCCACGCCTATATACAATACGTAAGTACAACTTGTAACCTATGTTTACATACACTATGTAAGTATGACTTGTGTCCCACGCCTATATACAATACGTAAGTACAACTTGTATCCCACGCCTACATACACTATGTAAGTATGACTTGTGTCCCACGCCTATATACAATACGTAAGTACAACTTGTAACCTATGTTTACATACACTATGTAAGTATGACTTGTGTCCCACGCCTATATACAATACGTAAGTACAACTTGTATCCCACGCCTACATACACTATGTAAGTATGACTTGTGTCCCACGCCTATATACAATACGTAAGTACAACTTGTATCCCACGCCTACATACACTATGTAAGTATGACTTGTGTCCCACGCCTATATACAATACGTAAGTACAACTTGTAACCTATGTTTACATACACTATGTAAGTATGACTTGTGTCCCACGCCTATATACAATACGTAAGTACAACTTGTATCCCACGCCTACATACACTATGTAAGTATGACTTGTGTCCCACGCCTATATACAATACGTAAGTACAACTTGTATCCCACGCCTACATACACTATGAAAGTATGACTTGTGTCCCACGCCTATATACAATACGTAAGTATTACTTGTATCCCACGCTTACATACACTATGAAAGTATGACTTGTGTCCCACGCCTATATACAATACGTAAGTACAACTTGTAACCTATGTTTACATACACTATGTAAGTATGACTTGTGTCCCACGCCTATATACAATACGTAAGTACGACTTGTATCCCACGCTTACATACACTATGAAAGTATGACTTGTGTCCCACGCCTATATACAATACGTAAGTACAACTTGTAACCTATGTTTACATACACTATGTAAGTATGACTTGTGTCCCACACCTATATACAATACGTAAGTACGACTTGTATCCCACGCTTACATACACTATGAAAGTATGACTTGTGTCCCACGCCTATATACAATACGTAAGTACAACTTGTAACCTATGTTTACATACACTATGAAAGTATGACTTGTGTCCCACGCCTATATACAATACGTAAGTACAACTTGTAACCTATGTTTACATACACTATATAAGTATGACTTGTGTCCCACTCCTATATACAATACGTAAGTACAACTTGTAACCTATGTTTACATACACTATGTAAGTACAACTTGTAACCTATGTTTACATACACTATGAAAGTATGACTTGTGTCCCACGCCTATATACAATACGTAAGTACAACTTGTAACCTATGTTTACATACACTATGTAAGTATGACTTGTGTCCCACGCCTATATACAATACGTAAGTACAACTTGTAACCTATGTTTACATACACTATGAAAGTATGGCTTGTGTCCCACGCCTATATACAATACATAAGTACAACTTGTAACCTATGTTTACATACACTATGAAAGTATGACTTGTGTCCCACGCCTATATACAATACGTAAGTACAACTTGTCACCTACGTTTACATACACTATGTAAGTATGACTTGTGTCCCACGCCTATATACAATACGTAAGTACAACTTGTAACCTATGTTTACATACACTATGAAAGTATGGCTTGTGTCCCACGCCTATATACAATACATAAGTACGACTTGTAACCTATGTTTACATACACTATGAAAGTATGACTTGTGTCCCACGCCTATATACAATACGTAAGTACAACTTGTAACCTATGTTTACATACACTATGAAAGTATGACTTGTGTCCCACGCCTATATACAATACATAAGTACAACTTGTAACCTATGTTTACATACACTATGAAAGTATGGCTTGTGTCCCACGCCTATATACAATACGTAAGTACAACTTGTAACCTATGTTTACATACACTATGAAAGTATGGCTTGTGTCCCACGCCTATATACAATACATAAGTACGACTTGTATCCCACGCCTACATACACTATATAAGTATGACTTGTGTCCCACGCCTATATACAATACGTAAGTACAACTTGTCACCTACGTTTACATACACTATGTAAGTATGGCTTGTGTCCCACGCCTATATACAATACGTAAGTACAACTTGTAACCCACGTTTACATACACTATGAAAGTGTGGCTTGTGTCCCACTCCTATATACACTATGTAAGTACGACTTTGACACATACAATATGTACCGGCAAGTACAAATTGTATACCACGCCTGCATACGATACGTAAGCCACACACTTACATACAATAAGTAAGTACAACTTCTATCCCATGCCTGTATACAAGACATGTAAGTATGACAGACTTCTATCCCAAGCCATACCAAGCTATTAAACATGCAATACGTAAATACCTCTTCTTATCCCACACTTGCATACAATAAGTAAGTACAACTTATGTCCCATGCTTACATAAAAAATGTAAGAATGACTTGTATCCCACTCTAACATATGCTGTGCAGATACATTTATTCCACACATTTATACAACATTTATATACAACTTGTATGCAGTATACTTATATACAAACATTTACGTACAATATGTACAAATTGTATTCCACACGTTTTTCTCGGCATGAAACAAAATACCTTGAAAATTTGATATATATCCATTCTGAAAGTTACTGTTTATAATTTGAAGTATATCATGTATTGAAGATTTTAACGATATGTTGAAGCACTGATTGTCATGGGTATAACAATCAAAACTAATGTACGTGAATGTTTATTGTGGTGTTCCCGTTCCAGGTGAAATACCTACTGCATCTCTGACACAGGAACTGATCACATGACGTGAACCGGAACTGATTGTGGCACTGTTTTCCCCCTATTGTCTGTGCTGGAGGATTCTTGAGAACTACATTGTGATAAGAGAAAGAAGACTGCATCATGACATAGGAATGTTTGGGGGCTCAGGTCGTGTTCTATGTGGCACACTACAGGTGTGTTCAAAGCCCTCCATGGACACATGCAGTGGGGTATTGTGTTGGGGGTGCCAACATATACCCTCATGTTGTGTCTGCTTTGTTATTATCCTCATCAAGAATTGAAGAGGTATTTTGCAAAACAAAGAAAATTTATTTCTGATGCAATAAAATATTTTCGCATTAAACAGTTTCACTACTAGGGAGTACATCTTGAACAGGGGATATTCAGTGCTACCTACAACTTTGTTATCGCTTTGGGAGTGCTGACATTGAGTATGTGGATATAATATTTGAAATATTCATGTATATGCATACATTGACAGACTTGGCCATGTAACACTAGTGTGTTTTTTGTTTCCTAATTTATTTCCTTGTCGGATCAACTTGTCTGAAAATGGATGTCAGGGAATGTCCATGGTGTTCAAGTTCTACTGAGTGTCATAATGTGGTGATGTGATCAGGTATTTCATTTTTAAATGACAACACCAATCATTAAGCATAATGGTGACTTGTTTACAGGTACCAATGAGACAGGACGTCTGTCATTTATAATGTATAATGTATAATGTATAATAACAGCACTGTCTTCGCCGACTGCAGCTTTTCGAAATATCCTAATATGACCTCTGCTTATCTCCAAGGCTTGAGTTTAGTCATTAAAAGATATGGCTGGTGTTTTAGATCGGAAACTGTTTGAAGTAGGAAGCTTGGGACTTCAATGCTTGCTTTTGGTTTGTGTTGCTGTTTTTTCTCGAGTTCAGAATGTTTTTTGCAAAAATCTTATCTTGCCATTGCTTATCGCATATTTAGTTGAATGAAAGGTCATCGGCTTTGAAAAGCATACCAATATTCAAGTAATCAGCATATATTAGAATAACTTTTGTGATATTTTCATTTTTCATGCAGTAGTTTTATTTGTTTGGCATACATTCTCAAGAAAATATTAAGATTTCCAGATGTCCATATTTTATAATGCACATCTGTTTGATGACATGGTGAAAGGGTTTCCTAGTAACCTCTAGATGTCATTGAACTTGGTATGCATCGACACACGCGAAGCAATATACCGAATTTCTTATACCCGGTAATTATCATCAGATTTGGTATGACATATAAATGACACTCAAAGCTACAAGAGAAGCTATGCATAGGCATAGTCTACAGTCTGGGAGAATCCACTATGACTGGTGCCATTTGACCTTGACCTCTTGACACTGTGATCCATTTATATCAGTGTTGACATCAAGCATGAAGTAGGCGTGGGTCAACACGTAATGGCACAGACCTGTATAATGCTGTAGTGTCAGAGCGAAGTTTGGTGATGATGTGACGTCGTGTGTTAACACTACAGTTACGCCCCTTGTATGTCACATAACCAACACCAAAATTATGGGAAGCAACTTCGGCTTCTTGATCATTGTCATTCCATTTGTTTCATTTCATTGTTTTTGATTACTTGTGAATGGTGCCGATTTGATGGGACAACCCGTGCAGTGATTATTTGACTTGTTTACACTATCTGTCCACTCATTCCGATGACATGTATATATGTAAGTGTGTGATAATCAGCTTAATATGGGTGTTGTCCAGGGGGGCCATCAATCTGTCGTGATGCTTGCACTCTGCAGTAGCGTAGTGCTATACCTGTGTATTGGGCTGTAATATAGCGTTGCACTTCTTTCACCACATAGTAACCAATCACAAGAACGCAATCAGTCTTTTATTAGCAGTGATTTTTGTAGCGTTATCCAACCTGAAATTCTCAGTGACACTATGTACCTGCATGATAATGGATGATGATGTCAGTAATGATGACTGTATATTTTTTATTTCCTTACGACATCTTTCTCTCACACTATATCAGGGAATGATAATGTATCACGTATGACACAGGTTACCGAGCGATGT
This sequence comes from Haliotis rufescens, assembly GCF_023055435.1. Classification (NCBI taxonomy): domain Eukaryota; kingdom Metazoa; phylum Mollusca; class Gastropoda; order Lepetellida; family Haliotidae; genus Haliotis; species Haliotis rufescens. The sequence goes on from NW_025964057.1 coordinate 3,559,246, forward strand.
CTCTTTCGGTCTCTGAGGCCAATATCCATCACAACTCTGTCTCGTAGCCTGACATTTTGTCCTGAATGGCATGGGGCTTCTCGGTGACTCTATGTGCCATGTCATCTGACATACCTCATATGTGTTAATTTGTCAAACATTTCTTATTTTGGCTTTTTGTCGGCAGCTGTTTATGGAATGATGTACAATGTAATCCTGTTCCTCTGGACACAGGGAGGGAGCCTTGTGAACTTCTGCTGTCTTGATGATCATTCCGACAGGTGCCCATTGTAGCAAGAATTATTTTTTTAAATTTGATATTGCCCGCAGACTACGAAAAGGCTGTCTTGTTGACACAGCCCTTGGGAACAGTCAATGGCATTTTGATTTTCATGAAGTAATATTTTGGGTCTGACAATCCCAGGATTACGTTGTGGGTTTTTTCAGTGTTAGTGTTAATAGTTGAATGCAATAAATGCTTGTTCTTCCGCCACCACATTCACCAATACCCACCCACACCCACACCCACACCCACACCCACACCCACATCTATAACTACAACCCTACCCATAACCACAACCACATCCATCACACCACAACCACATCCATCACACCCACCACACCAGAACAACCACATCCATCACACCACCACAACAACCACATCCACACCCACACCCACACCCACACATACACCTATAACCCACACCTATAACCACAACCCTATCCATAACCACAACCACCACACCACAACCACATCCATCACACCAGAACAACCACATCCATCACACCACCACAACAACCACATCCACCCCCACACACCACCATAACCACTACCACATCCATCACACCTACACACACTACAACCACATCCATCACACCTACACACAGCACCACCACCACAACCACATCCATCACACCCACACACCACCACAACCACATCCATCACACCTACACACACCACCACCACATCCATCACACCTACACACACCACCACAACCACATCCATCACACCTACACACCAGCACCACATCCATCACACCACCACCACAAGAACAACCACGACCACATCCATCACACCACCACCACACCACCACAACAACAACCACCACCACATCCTACACACACCACCACCACCACAACAACAACAACCACCACCACATCCTACACACACCACCACCACCACAACAACAACAACAACCACCACCACATCCATCACACCAACTTGTGCCCTAAAAGAAACCCAAACCAACCCCTATCTCGCATGTGCGTGCAATTGGCAAACTCATTTGTATTGAGCTTCCAGATAATTTGTGTGCCTTTCAGACTTTTCAAAACAACTTGAAAATGTTTCAAATACCAAAGTTTACAGTTATCTTCCCCTTGATTGGTGTAGTGGTCTGATGCCCAGGACATTGACTGGGCTTATTCATAAGGGCTTGAAGCATCGCTGTGTCTTTGTACCAAATACAACTCTGTTCCGAGACTGATACTTTACATCTTAGCACTAAGGTGATCGTAACTCCCATTATGGTTCCATACCTTAACCTAGGTTTACGACCATTGTAGCTCTATGATCACTTTGTGGAACGGGGGCCCAAGTCATATTTGGGGGCATTTGTGGCCCAGTCGTCAAAGTTGCCAGAACCTATGATCGTGGGTTCGGGTCACGGTTTTGCCCTCATTGTGTTTCAAGGTTTGTCAGCACCATGCCTGTGCTCGTGAGGTTTTCCACAGGCGGAGATTTTCCTCCCCTATCAAGCAGACACAAATAACTGAAATATTGTTCAAAGCTGTGCTACAGGAGTCACTCACTCTACCATGTGTTATTGTATCAGCAGAGACACCTGTACTCCAAGTCCTTGTGAACTTAGTAAAGCAAGCTTTGCAATGCTATCTGCAGATAATCCCATACCATTGTGTCTTTTTAATAAATATTTATCTCATAACCAAATATATTGATTATTATGTATAATAATGCTGTTATGGACTTGTTTGGCCAAACATATATTCTGTGGTATAAGATGTTATTTTATCTATTATCATAAATATAGATATTGTGCTGTAAGCTGTATTTTCTCTAACCATGAGGCAGTGTGGCTTTGTTAAAACTGTGTGACTGGGTAAGACTGACGACTGTGATTGGAATAAAGAGAAATGTAAAATTTGCCTCTCGTTTGTCATATCTTAGCACTCTGACTACCATCAAGTACCTCACCACAGACAACCATGCTGTGGAATGACGCCCGATGAGGATGGTTCTACAACTCTGCGCCAGTTCACGTTTGTGAGTGAGTGAGTTGGGTCTCTCACACCTTTGGAGCCCTCTTTCATAGCCTTATATCATGACCTGTTAGACTTGATGTTAGACAAAAGCCCGAAGTCATGCAAACCCACAAGCACAGATGTGCTGAAAAGAGCAGTCATAATCAGGGAGAATCTTAGATTCGAACATACAATTATTGGATCCTGACATGCCTAAGGGGTGCAACTCTGCTTAGGGATTTATGTTTCCTTTTACCACAGAGCAAACTGCTTGTCGGAAGATGCGACTGACAGGATCAGGTGGTCAGGCTCATTGACTTTGTAGATGCATGCCATCGTATCATCAATCACTGGATTGTTTGGTCCAGATTTGATTATTTACGGACTGCCATCATATAGCTGGGATATTGCTGATTGTGGCTTTAAACAACAACAAACAAACAAACAAAACTAATGCCCCAAGTCCGGTTCAGTTGGCCATCTTCTAGGAGCCTCTTGAGAACCTTTTTTGTTAGTGTTCTAACATCCGTGTTATGATACAGTTGAATCCAGCTTAAAATCACAGAGCATCTTCCCAAAGCAAGGGAGTTAACTTACTGTAAACTTCCAGCCTAGTTCGGCAAGGATGGATACTGGACTTTTACAGTCAATTAACTCCCTTGCCTCGGGAAGATGAACACAGGGACGATGCATCACTTTCACACCAGTCACTAATTACATTATATCTTCAGGTAATAGCTTCGATAGGAACAACATTCCAAAGAAATTAAGGATGGCATGTTTTTCATGTAGAGAATCCCTTCAGTATGAAGACGTCATCGAGCTCCGGCCAACTCCAGTTGGCTTCCAGCGCTGCAGACTTGCCGTGAACAAAAGGTGACATTAGGTATCGTTGCTAGGAGACGGAAGCATTTCCGGTGTTCTGTTTCACGGACTCGAGTTAAAAATGAATTAAACATCAGTAGAAGGCACGTGACATGAAATGAACAGTTTTATTTACACAAAACACCATTATTACATACTTGCGGCGAGAAAAGTAAGAACCCCGTGAAAAACCGGGTTAAAATTTGTCTTCAGCAACTCATGATTGTCGTAAGAGGCGACAAACGGGATTGGGTGGTCAGACTCGCTGCCTTGGTTGATGCATATCGTCGTTTCCCTAATGTGTAGATCGATAGTCATGGATTCAATCACTCAATTATTTACAGACCGCCGTCGTATAGCTTGAATATTTCAGAGTGCGGTATTAAACAATAAAGAAACCAAAACCTAAAATTAAGAGATTGTGTGAATTGCATCAGTCAATCATCAGGACCTGGGTGAAGGATGTGATGTGGTGCATGATTATTATAAAAACGGAAACAAGTAACCATGCTCCATATAAAGTCGTGTCAATGTTATTGAGCGGCATGTAAGTTGTTCACCCGTGTCCAGTGGGTCAGCAACGTTAGCTGGCCAAGGCAGTACCCGCATATTGCAAATCCAAAACCAATCCACTAATACAGCCAGCGACAGGAACTGGTGTGTGCGGTGCAAGCATGCTGTACCGTACCGGAAACAGCCGATAGATACAATCGGAACATACCTCCTTATTGCGGGACGTCCTCCAAATTGATGGCATCATTAACACGCCGTTTGTCTGATAGGTGGATTATTTCTTGTGCTTTTTCTTTTTTTAGGACAAAGGGCGACCTTTGTACACCCAAACCTTCCGAAATACACAAAGAATGTAAAGCGACTACACAGTACAAGTGATTGTGAGTGAGTATAGTTTTACGCCGCATTTAGCAATATTCCAGCAATATCATGGCGGGGGACACCAGAAATGGGCTTCACACATTATATCGGGAATAGAACCCGGGTCTTCGGCGTGACGAGCGAACGTTTTAACCACTTGGCTACCCGACAGCCCCTACAAGTAATTGTGGCGTGGAACAACCTTTGGGAATTAACTCGGTAAGCTGGCAGAAGGTGAACGTTGCACAAACTTTCGTTGGCTCAATTGTATGCGCTTGGACTTTATATCTTTTACTCTTTGTCCTATTTCCACCTCCCTGGTCTTTCTTTGTCGGTGTTGAGATGACTGCCCAGGATATGCTCCTTCCGCAGATACCGTACTGCGAGGGGGTGATCGACATTGGTCTTGAAGTATAAGGGTTACTGATAGACAGTAAATATCTCCGAATATTTTGATTTTACTGGCATCTAACATCATTATTTTGGTGGTTTTGATGCATTTTAGTGATACTGTCGAATGCACATTCCCAAGAGATTTACATACATCTATAGCACATGGTTTCCAAAAGGGGTCACGTGGCCGATCCCTCATACATAATGGTCGGAAATTACGTTTAAACCCTGTTTTGACATGCAGGGGATTTGTCGGTATGTGCGTGAAATAGCTGTTTCACTCAACAGGTACCCACAAGCAATGTTTGCAGTGTAGCCTCACTAATTTATTCTTCAGAGATTTTCCGTAAAATAACACGACAACCAATACTATTTTTTTTTCAAAGCGACATTTGCACGATATACGGCTTTTCTATTGCACGAGAGAGGCTGATCGCATGACCGCGAAATGACTGACTTTCATAAGTGTAGGAACGAAGTTCGTAGGTTTTTCACGAGACGGTATTCATACTCCAATGAACTCGCACAAGGTGAAGGTAAATTCGATAGTTATACCCCCGACATTGTGTCTGTTACCATGTGTGAAAGGTTTAAGAGCAAGTGCACTCACTGTCGGCGAAACGTGCTCCGCTGGTGTCTAACGGTTGCGGTTAAGATCCACGCACGTGGGATTGACCGTAATATTTTACTGGCGCTTTAAACGATATTATCACTTTTCTTTGAAAGGCATTTAGAAGTTGGAGTACTAAGTAAGGATAAGACACTGGCTTGATAACGGCGTTAGAGCCTACACCGAAACGTCGCTCCTAATTGTAAAGAAGAAGTTGTCCATCCATATATCTTTATCCTTGTTTGATATTATCACGCCTCCAACGATGGCGATTCTGTCACAACTAATTGTTCCGTGTTCGTGTAGTCAGTGATTGTGTGAGTCACCGTTGAGGCAAAATGGTTTTAATAACCTCCTTTGTGTTCCTGGAACAGTATTTACCCCCCCCCCCCCCCCCCCCCCGTGAGAATCTACCATGCACTTTCAAGTGACAGTTTCAGTTAGTCAACTTCTACAAACAGACAGATTCTGTAGTCATCACCATCGACTTGAGTGTGTGTGTGTGTGTGAGTGTTGTTGTTTAACGCCGCACTCAGCAATATTCCAGCTATATGACCGCGGTCTGTAGAGAATCGAGCCTGGACCAGGCAATCCCGTGATTGACGTCTTGAGCATCTGTCTACACAATTGGAATACGATGATATGCATCAACCAAGTCAGCGAGCCTCACCGCCCGATCCCGTTAGTCACCTCTTACGACAAGCACAGTCGCCTGTAACAGCAAGCATGGGTTGCTGGAGTCCTATTCTCTACCCGGATCTTCACGGGTCGAGTGAGTGAGTGAGTGAGTACGACATAGGCTTCACTCATTGTAACCACGAGGACAACGAAACGCTGGTTGTTGTCACTGCGACGAATGAAAGGTTTAACCACCACTAGACTATCACACGGTGTGTCTAAGACTTCTCATCAAAGGCTGTTATTATGTAACAAGAGTTGGAGATACGCGGACAAGACAAATAACCAGTCCAGTCATTGTTTCCCACTTTATTCTTTTCACCAAGTTTCACGTTAGGCAGTACCTTCATCCGCTATAAAGTCTTTTGTGAAAACATCACCACAGACAAACTTAAAAGACACTCACAATTGTACACCAGTTGCCATTGTCCCCCAAACACGCCGATGGGGAATATTCTACATGTCCCCTCCCCGAGGCGTCGGGAGGGGCACTGGTGAAGCCTACGTGAAAAGCGTTGTTCTAACATCAAAACATTGTTGCCTTAAGATGTTCCACTTGTGCCGGGGGGACGGGATTAATAACGGATATCCCCAGGGGCTGAACAGGCCAACAACAGCCCATAGTCCCGACTCTTTGTTTTGATACATTTAAACCTTGTCGCATTCAGAGAAATTACTTCCTCTAGAAACCAAATCTGTGCAGGTATATTTGCATATGGATTACTAAATTTACCTCTGCTTTAAATAAAACAATTTATAGTTGTTGTTATCCAACGCTTCCTATAAACACGATGTTTATATTTGGAAGTTGTTTTGTTTTTTTGCAGGTCTCAGAGGTGACGGTGTTTGTTCGAAGTATTTTTTAGTTACCGTTGTGCTTTGAATCACGGGTCAGTCGCTGTTATAAGGTCAAACAACATCCACGCACCTGCCTTCTACGAACATTGCGTATCACGTGATTCTCAGTTGTGAGTGAGTAGTGTTTGACGCCGCGTCTTGCAAACTTTGTATTCATGACTAAATTGCGTATAGTTCGGCTTGTTCTCGTAGCTACATGACTGACATAATGCCGATGCGACGTTAAATGTTAAGTCACTCACTTACTCTCTCCTCATAATAAAGAAGTTAACATCCATTTCTCCCCCTCTTATTGGTATCATTTCTAAATGCCTTTCAAAGACTTAATGTTTGTTGTTAAGGACATATTTTTTAAGACAAATGATTACATTTGTTGTTTTTTAGTGTGAGCAGTGGTCGTGTAGATATGTATAGCACCGTGAGAGGTATTTTTATATAGAACCGTTGTATGTGTATCACAAAGAATCGGCCATCACCCTCGTTTCTGAATGTATAACACAGAAAAACACAATCTCATTAAAATCAGATCTTAGTTGTCGCTACCGCTTAACAAAGATCTGAGGACATCCCATTACGGGTCACGTCAGACCGACCTTGCGCGAACTTTGACCGACCAATGGAATGACCAATCAGAAGGCAGCTTTCTCGTGCTTTACGGCACCAATTTCAAATTGGCGACTGCGCTTCGAAACATATTTTGACAAATTCTCGATTACAAATTTGAAACCTGAACAAAAGAACATTCTGGAATGGCTAATAGATGGTCTAGATTGTATGGATTCAGTCGTTAAACCCGTAACTATCGTTACGACTGATGATTTGGTTGAGTTGCAAGCAGTGTAGTCATTGGTCAGTTTGACCAAGCTTCATCAAGATGGGTTTACTGATCTATATCTATGTAGATCATGTGTTAATGTTAATGTTTTCGAGGTTGTATGATTAGAAATCACATTCCGACTGTCACTTTCATGATCTGGTAAGCGACGCTCTGATTTCTCGGATGAAAGGTCGTTCTGACGTGACCCCCTAATGGGATGTCTTCAGATCTTTGTTAAGCGGTAGCGAGAACTAAGGTCTGATTTTAATGAGATTGAGAAAAACACGGAATATCAAAAGACACAGTTATAAAATTTATAAATGAGATGTTATGTTTAACTGCCTGAAGCGGACGTAACCATCCCTTTCACTGACGTTTAACCTGGCGTTTACCTGGCGTTTACCTGTTCATAATAGCACATGGCTTCCTTTGATCTACCGCCTCCAGGTATAACAACTGTATCTGCAATGCGAGCTACTGTCCCACGAGTCTGGGCGGTGATAAAACACGTCACGGAGACAGCAACCGGCGACTTAAATATAATGTATTGTCCGTGGATTGTTGCGCCATCAATATGGCCGAGACCTGGCGCTCTGATAGTACAACAAATTGAAGCAGAAACATCACCTTTGAAGTATTAACTAAAAAAATTGCCCACAACACGAACAACAAAAGAAATCCGAATTACTCCGATTGCAGTGGGGCTCGGAGTTGATTTAGAGGATGTAACGGTTTAGAGTTGGCAATGTCTGGAGCGCGGGTCTATGGCTGGCTGGTTATATTGTCTTCAAAAACACGGAGGAATTCAGACAGGTCGCACATTTCGTCCCCAGGTTTGCTGTAGAGAACGCGCAAATAAAGAAAAAAGTGCGATTGTGGCTCCGGGGGTATTTGAGCAACGTCGCCGGTAAAATCGATAGGTGAGCGTTTGTTTCGCACCTCGTGATAGATACTCCCTACACGGCGAAACACTGCTTGTTTTCATGACGTCAGTCACGTGACCCAGGTAGACTCGTGGCTCGTGAGTTGAATGTGTGTTGTGAGTGAAAGGTTGGGAGAGTCTGACAGTCGGGCAGACCACGCCCCTCTCAACAGCTGGGTGTCCGTTAGTCTAACCGTGACACCGGTGCGAGCTGTGTGACAGAGACAATCACGTCGTCGTCGACACACCGCCAGAGACAAGGGGAACGATTGTGTCGGATGTAGTAGCAGTTTGGTGAGGTGCCATGAATCATTGATAATTCTCTTGGAATAGGATAATCTCTGTTTTACGGCGTGCGTTAATGGGCGATGTCCCGAGTGCTTAACCAACAGTCCGAGCAAGCCATGCGCGGGCCGCTTGAGATGTGTAACGGGGTGGAGCCCCACCCCCCAAGTGTAGGGCCCCGGGGGTTAGAGCAACATCGACCACCACAGTTCCACTCGGAGATAATGGGTAAAGCCGCGTCCGCCATAGAAAGAAGACTAAATGATGGGGAGTTTAGGTTGACAAATGGGAGAAAATTGGAATCGGATCCGATTTTCGCCGGGAGGAGGAATGTGCGTGATCCTTCCACCCTCCAAGAGCGCCAGATCGTCAGCCCCCGGGGCACCGTCAGAGGATACCGTAATAGAGTGAGGGCCGGAATCGCTACCTTCCTCGACCCCATCAGTGATAAGGTGAGCTAACAATTGCCACTATGCGAGGACACCTTGTTCTTGGGTTGGTCTTTTACTAAAAGTACGTTTTCATTTTCAGGGGATTTTACTTTGAGATCTTTACGCTGTTTTTTTCAGATATTATAAATTTTTTGAGATTATTATTTCGAGATGTGTGTTGTTTGTTTGTTTTTATGTATTGTCTGATTCGAACAGATCGTTTGCGTTAGAATTTATTTATATAATTCATTGACATTGATTCGTTTAGTTAATTGACGTTTTGTATAATTCATCGTTTCGTATTATTTCATATTATCGGTCGAAGTTAAAACAGGTGATTAATTCATTTACGTCAAAACAGGTTTGTATGGTTCTGCGTCGTTAAAACTGTTTCGTATAGGTAATGGCGTTAAACTTGTTGTGTTTAATTAATTGACGTTAAACCTATTTCGTATAATTCTTTGACGTTAAATCTGATTCGAATGACGCCTTGACTTCACACCTGTGTCGTATAATTTATTGACGTTAAAACTGATTCGTATGACGCCTTGACTGTGTTCCTGTTTTCTATAATCCACTGACGTTCGACAGTTTTGTATAATGCACCGAAGTATAATAAGTGATTCGCGTAGATCATTTGCAAACTGTTTATACAGTTAATCTTAATTTAAAATGTTTCAATTATATCATAGAGGTTATAACTGTTCGTTATATCATAGAGGTTATAACTGTTCGTACAGTTCCATAAAAGCTGTTTCATCTAGTTCACCGACGTTTGACTTTATATTGATGCTGTGGTAGTGTTCCGGGTCCTCATTGGTCTCATTGCCATGTCGCCTTGAGGCCGACTGTGTTGGTTCTGCGTCTAGACCTTCTGGTAATGTACGGAATCCCTTCACTCTCATGCAGGGTAAAACATTGCAGCATACTTGTAGGTGACAAGAATTGACTTACAGAGCAGGAATAACCCTCCACCGTGTACTCACAAAGTCTTAGAAAACACGGCAGACATACCGGGTATAGCTGATAGGTATTTAACCATTCAGGTCAATGGAACACCATCCGCTGGAGGGGGGGGGGGGGGGTTGCGTAAGAGGAGACGTTTCAATAGTCTTTAATAAGTAATGAAGACCAGTGTTATTGCCGTGTGACGACAGCGATAGTAACTCCCATGTCGGTGCCCCGGGGCACGTGCTAGGGGCACCTGTGCATGGTGATCAGCACCACTAGACGAGCCTCCAGTACGTGGCCACGTGTGAGATGTTCACTTAACTGTCCCGCACCAGCGCCATCTGTCCACGTTTCTTTCATTGTATCTGGTTCATGATTTCAATGGAATGCGAGGTTCTTCGAATGTATCTGTATGTGGTATAAAGACTCCACGGACCCGCCGTCCCACCCAGGTCTGCAAACCTACACGCTTTCTCACACATATTGAGGTCGCTGATTGACGTGCGTCTCTTCACCCTAGGACATATCAACACCAATATCATCTCTATTGATCACTGATCCATATGTCGCTGATTTATTGATTTATTGAACGGCAAGGCCCGAAAGGTCGGCATTAAATGAAACGTTTGTTTATGGGCCGTTTGACACTTATACCTCGTGCAGCACATGTCATCCATATATCGGACAAGACGATGGACCTTCAGAATGACGTGGATGGTCCGCCACGAAGGCACCTGGATGGACGCAGGCTATATAAAAGTATTGCAAAGAATATATATCTTTATATACACCATTTGATATATTTGTAAGCCAGGGGAAATTAAAATGTAAGCAATCATATTGTAGTACTTATTTTTCTTAAACACTCGTAACGCTGCCAAACACAAACACAAACAGGCCAAAGCAACATATCTAACACAGAGATATCACGAAATATCCTTACCACATTCTGTATATAACACAACTTAAGTATGAAACAGTTTGATTATTGTGATCGAACCCAGATATCCTCATAAAATATAAACTGTCAATGCAAGAGAATAACAATTTAGATTATGCCCCGAAACAGATTCTAATTGCCGTAAAGGGCAAAATAGATGTGAACATTAAATGAATAGGCAACTGACCGCTGTCAGGACACCAGGTGTTCTCAAAATGGGTGAAGGACTTGTAACATGCCAACAACAACATGGAACCAACTCATCAGCGATATGTTGACACTGACTGGCGGGTCAACCTGTAAATTACAAAAGATCATGTATCTTTTAACAAACGACTGAAAGAAGAACACACTAAAGTACTTTTTATAAAGTTATTTATTTTATTGTATTTTTGTAACGATTTCAACGTGTAAGCACTTGCTTTTTGTGCTACGTGGTAGCTTCGCCACTGTACGCATGCTTTTTCTGACTGACTTCAATTAACCGGGGCGTGGCTGCTGCAGTGTGATTCGTGTATGCACGTCTGTGATACCACGGCACCCCGTGAGTCATGTCCGTCTCTTCTCAGAAAGACGACAACACTGAGATTTCTGAGTTCCGCTATCTCTCGGGATGAGCCAGGGGGTCAAACGATCGGGTGGAAATACAATGTATACCCATTGTAATAAATAAAGAAACAGCCATGTGCATGGCATATATGACGTACCCGTACATACCCGGATGTGTTTTCGGCACGTAATGACTCGCTACTGTTATCTCTGTTTCGTGTTAGTAGTGAGTTAGTTGGGTTTAACGCAGTATTCACGGCGTGTCAGCTTCATGTGGGAGGAAAGCCCGAAGTGATGCAGGTCTTAAACGTATACCACTTTGGTGAAACCCACAAGCATGGGTATGGTGCTGACAAACATAGAAACATAATCGGGGCGAACCGGGCGCGCCCAAAGGACAGAACAGGGAAGCGACCCGTTCTACAAAGCGATCTCAGTGAGATATTTTAAGTGTATGTTAAGTATAGCTGAGGTCAGAACAGGGAAGCGACCCGTTCTACATAGCGATCTCAGTGAGATATTTCAAGTGTATGTTAAGTATAGCTGAGGTCAGACCAGGGAAGCGATCCGTTCTGCATAGCGACCTCAGGGAGATATTTTAAGTGTATGTTAAGTATAGCAGAGGTCAGACCAGGGAAGCGATCCGTTCTACATAGCGACCTCAGTGAGATATTTTAAGTGTATGTTAAGTATAGCTGAGGTCAGAACAGGGAACCGATCCGTTCTAAACAGCGATCTCAGTGAGATATTTTAAGTGTATGTTAAGTATAGCTGAGGTCAGAACAGGGAAGCGATCCGTTCTTCATAGCGACCTCAGTGAGATATTTTAAGTTCATGTTAAGTATAGCTGAGGTCAGAACAGGGAAGCGATCCGTTCTACAAAGCGACCTCAGTGAGATATTTTAAGTGTATGTTAAGTATAGCTGAGGTCAGAACAGGGAAGCGACCCGTTCTACATAGCGACCCCAGTGAGATATTTTAAGTGTATGTTAAGTATTGCTGAGGTCAGCACCAGGAAGAGACCCGTTCTACATAGCGACCTCAGTGAGATATTTAAGTGTATGTTACGTATAGCTGAGGTCAGAACGGGGAAGCGATCCGCTCTACATAGCGACCTCAGTGAGATATTTTAAGTGTATGTTACGTATAGCTGAGGTCAGAACGGGGAAGCGATCCGCTCTACATAGCGACCTCAGTGAGATATTTTAAGTGTATGTTAAGTATAGCTGAGGTCGGAACAGGGAAGCGACCCGTTCTACAAAGCGATCTCAGGGAGATATTTTAAGTGTATGTTAAGTATAGCTGAGATCAGAACCAGGAAGCGACTCATTCTACAAAGCGGTCTTAGCGCTACAATTATTTAAGCGCATGTTAAGACAAGTCCGCTCTCTCGAACGAATGGCTTCCTGGTCACATTCATAGCCAACTTGGAATGTAATAAACATGTGCTGGGGACAACGTCTCGAGGGTTGTATCTGAGGGTAACAACAGTCACAGCGTGGCTTTGAAGATCACATACGCCTCACCCTCGTACAGGGCTGATCACTCTGGTGGATATACGCCACGAACATGGTGATAACATCACTCACTGTCGGCCATTAAGATTATCGTTCATCTAATAATCCCAAGGTCGGAACTTTGAAAAGCGGTTCAAATATAGTAAATTTTGATTTCGTGTGAGAGTCGGAATATATATAGTGCCCTGTTCGTGGCGCCACTGCAGGATCAGGGGGGCTGAGGTCAGAGACTTGTTCCTACTGTTTGTAGCGTGGAATGACTTTCAGAAGGAAACACCTTTCCCTCACTTACTCATCCATTCACTTGAACACCCACCCACCCACCCGCTCTCAGCATCGTATCCAACATGCTATATTAACTGCAATGACTCACTCACTCACTCATGCACCTGTAAATTATATTGGCCTGATTTCGATAAATGAGAAAGGCATTGCCGATCAGTTGCCGAAACAGTTGGTATAGGAATACTGTATGTTCCTCCAGATGACGGCACTGGGACATCACATGTTGCGAAGAAGCAGAAGAACCCACAGAAAGGATGTCGAGTAGATTCACCTTGGTACAGTCACCCGATATGTCATGACGTAATCGGCCTGTGTATTTTTAATATAAATGTGTCACTTTGTAAAGCAACACAAATGTGTTTTGACAGAAAAGGAATACAGGATATGATTTATAAAACAGTTTATTTTATATGGAAATGTGTAGTTAGCTGAACGCGATTTTCCCCCGAGGTATATGTTTTTGTTACTGTGTTTTCACAATATACGTCACGGTTTCGTCCAAGGACAGTCGGCTGAAATCTATGTATTGCGTTCACTAACGTCTCTCTGCATCACGGGGACTGCGGTGCTGGGAAATCAATGGAGTTTGTAGTGTGCATTGTGTTTGTGATGACAACTCTCTTGGGCTTTGGTAGTTCCTGATTACCCGTAATGACACACCCAATGTGCAGAGCGGTGTTTGTCCAGGGTACAGTCACCGCCCCACTACAAGGCGCGTCCCTTTCCAGGGTACAGTCACCGCCCCACTACAAGGCGCATCCCCTGTCCAGGGTACAGTCACCGCCCCACTACAAGGCGCATCCCCTGTCCAGGGTACAGTCACCGCCCCACTACAAGGCGCATCCCCTGTCCAGGGTACAGTCACCGCCCCACTACAAGGCGCGTCCCCTGTCCAGGGTACAGTCACCGCCCCACTACAAGGCGCATCCCCTGTCCAGGGTACAGTCACCGCCCCACTACAAGGCGCATCCCCTGTCCAGGGTACAGTCACCGCCCCACTACAAGGCGCATCCCCTGTCCAGGGTACAGTCACCGCCCCACTACAAGGCGCGTCCCCTGTCCAGGGTACAGTCACCGCCCCACTACAAGGCGCATCCCCTGTCCAGGGTACAGTCACCGCCCCACTACAAGGCGCGTCCCCTGTCCAGGGTACAGTCACCGCCCCACTACAAGGCGCGTCCCCTGTCCAGGATACAGTCACCGCCCCACTACAAGGCGCATCCCCTGTCCAGGGTACAGTCACCGCCCCACTACAAGGCGCGTCCCCTGTCCAGGGTACAGTCACCGCCCCACTACAAGGCGCATCCCCTGTCCAGGGTACAGTCACCGCCCCACTACAAGGCGCGTCCCCTGTCCAGGGTACAGTCACCGCCCCACTACAAGGCGCGTCCCCTGTCCAGGGTACAGTCACCGCCCCACTACAAGGCGCGTCCCCTGTCTAGGGTACAGTCACCGCCCCACTACAAGGCGCGTCCCCTGTCCAGGGTACAGTCACCGCCCCACTACAAGGCGCGTCCCTTGTCCAGGGTAGTCACCGCCCCACTAAAAGGCGCGTCCCCTGGAGCGGAGTGCCCGCAGCCGTGTGGCAACCGTTGGCAATGGGTGTCGACAGAACTGAACGTGTTATTTGTAGATGGCCCTGGCTGACGGGAGCCTTGGTTTAATCAGAACAACACTACCATCAGATATACCAGTAACCCTGATGTCAGTTGTTATCTTTGCGATTTCTAAGGATTAGAAATTCAGTTATATTTCCTGAAGTTTAGTCTACTCCATCTACTACGTCTACTCTCTCCATCTACTACGTCTACTCCATCTACTACATCTGCGTCGTATCCATCACCCATTACATCTACTTCAGTTGACCGCATCCGTGATGTAGTTGATAGAGCGTCTGCCCGGAAAGCGAAAGGTCGGGGGTTCGATCCCCTGTCCGCGCCACACCAAAACACGTTTAAAGATGGTACTTGTTGTTACCCTGCCTGGCGCTCGGCATCAAGAGGATAAAACGAAGACAGGTCAGCTCGGAGTCAGTAAAGGGGTATCCATGTTAAACTACGGCATGGTATCTCAGTGGGCTTGCACTATAAAACCGGCATTAGTCTGGACTAGTACAAGCAGCCACATATATGCACGTCACTATAAAGTGCTGCAGTCATGAACGTGACGTTACCCTCATTTCACCTCGCCTCCTCTAAGCAACAGCTTCAGCTACAGCTAGTAAACTTTTTTTCCGCTTTTTCGCAGTGTTTGAAAAACGTTACATAAGGGTAATCAATATATCCTCTCTGCTGTGGTTGTTACACACATTACTATATAATCCGACATCTGTATCGGTTCCTTGTGTTAATGGCTGTTTGATATTGATTAAATCTAGTTACGGACGCTGGATGTGTAGGAGAAACAGCACTGTCGAGTGATGTAATTCATCTCCCTCACTTCCTGTACGCCTGACGTAAATCTGTGATTTGTGTTGACCAGCCGTGTAGTGCACAGTATGACGTGTTATGACGAGCGGCGACGTCACACCATAACGCGTGTTATGACGAGCGGCGGCGTCACAATATGACGTGTTATGACGAGGGGCGACGTCACACTATGACGCATGCTATGACGAGGGACGACGTCACACTATGACGCGTGTTATGACGAGGGACGACGTCACACTATGACGCGTGTTATGACGAGCGGCGACGTCACAGCATGGCATGATATGAGCGGCAACGTCAAACTGACGTGTTATGATGAACGGTGACGTCACACTATGATGTGTGTTATGGCAAACGGTGACGTCACACTATGACGTGTTATGACGGGCGGCGACGTCACAACATTGCGTGTTTTGTGACGAACGGCCACGTATTCCCCGTCACAGAGCTACGAATCACTATGGTGTATCACCGTTATGTGGGGTGAAGCTCAATTTGTCCAAACCCTAACCACGGTATGGTACTGTGATAGCAAGGATCACACGTGTGTCAACACTGAGATTCGAACCCAGAATCGGAACTACCCACAGCGAGCCGACCCTGCTGGCCAATAAGAACCCTGTGTAGATGCATGAATCACTTTGTACTGAAACATGTAACTACACAATGGTGCTGACAGTTGCAATGAGATGCGATGTAGACACATGTACATCACTTCATCCCGACATCATGTACACACGTGCCAGTATAGAGTGTATTGACTTGTTGAGTGTTGGAGGGCCAGAACATTGTACACCAACACAAGGCAATCTTTGTAATCGATATCCGATATACGCGATGGATTTTACAATAATCGTAACCATAGTTGGACTTGTGTACGGTGAACGGTGTTTAGTGCAGGTGGGTTACGAGGTCAGTGTGGTCATTGTGAGTATGTCTATTGGTTATATCTCGTCTACCTTCCTGGCGATTTGAAACATTTGTAAGTGAGTTGGGTTTAACGCCGCGTTTAGTATTATTCCAGTCCCTGCGTGTCAGCTTAATGTGGGAGGAAAGCCTGAAGTGATACGGTTCACAGACGTTTATCACTATGGAGAGCCCACGAGCACGGGTATGGTGCTGGCAGACCTAGAAACATAATCAGGGCGAACCGGGATTCGAACCCACGATCTGATTCTGGCATGACCAAGGGACGTAACTCTGCATGGCGAATTGCGGCGCCTCTCACTGGATGTGTATCTGGGCAGCTAGTGTTGGCTTTTAGGTTGGGATTGAACCCGACGATGACAAGATTGCAGTTCTAACATTGTGTGAGGCATGAGGACATGAGTTCTCCATTACCATCTTGACCTGTGTCCGGTTAGTGACCCTGCATGTTGATTTTTAATGACATTGCGCCAGACTTAGACAATACTGCCCACCTGGTCAATATGAACTACAGTGATCACCAGGTCAATATGGACTATACTGACCACCTATAGTGGACTATGTCCTATACTAACCAGGTAATCAATAAGGACAATATTTTCGTCCCTCCGTCCAAGCAGTAGCGGTCAATACGACGGAGGCACAACCTACATCGCCGTCAACATCGCCGTCAACATCGCCGTCAACATCGCCGTCAACATTACCGATACAAGAGAACACCCGAGCAATTAGCGGAGAATTAACACATATTTGGTCCCCGTTCAATTATATTAGCGTTTGGCGTGAGCCAAGGAAATGGACTTGTCGTGTCAGACTGCCGTATGCTACGCGGTCGGTACAGAGCCCATCAGATTATGCCCGTAATTGTCGGCCTCCATTGGTTATAATTATATGATTTAGAAATCACCCGTATTTAGGCCCTGTTTGCTGTGTAATAGCCTAGACGTTTTTGTTAGAATCCAGAATCTATATAATCTAAAAATAGTTCACGGAATTGGTTTATTTATCCCCGATCTTTTTGAACTGTAAAGGATATACGGCATTCCAGGTCAATAGCTAAACAACCATTAGATATTTGTTTACCGTCGCTCCAGTTCAGCTGTGGAGACCTAATGCATTGTGGACACTCTGCAGGCGAATCTGTATGTTTTTGCAGGAGTTTCGTTCAAAGAAATACAAATTGTCCAAATGCCTTTCTCCAACCCAATATGTCCACTGCATTCATTAGTCAGACCAGTGCATTGAACATATCGTCTGCCTAAATAATCTTTTAGCCTCGATTATCCAGTGGATATTTCCACTGCAAATAAAATACAATGGATAATCGTGGTTGTGACCCCATAAATCCATGGTATATTCAGTGTTGTAAACTCACATCCGTCACACTGGCTAAATATTTTTTTTATGGAACTGTCTGAGGTGTCGTTAAATGCCTGCGTAAGAGCCGAGTTATAACTTCATATATCGACATGGACATGACGTCATCAGAGTTGCTGTCGGTTAATGTGTCTTGTATGTACATGAAGTACGTCACTGTCTCTCAGATAAGTATTAAATGTTTACGTTAAAACACTCCTCCAACATACGCTGTATCATAAAACGAGACGTGAGGCTGAGTGCAAGATTTCCCAGAAAGGCGGAAACGTCAAAACCTCAAGAAACATCTTTCACGGGACATCAAAAACATATGCAAAACAATGGGATTATGTATGTATACACCGAGATGCCAGCGACGCTCGACGTTTATATCTTGGCTACACGGAAATAGGCTCCCGGGGAAACACGTGTCCATTATATACCTGTACCGTCAGTCCCCCTTTACGAAAGTTGACGACTTTTTACGAAACGCCGCCGGAGATTCTCACGGTTATTTCCGACTGTTGACGCGGTTTTATGTTTATTTTCCTACATACTTTAAAGTGGCAAAACTTTCAAACTTGCAGTGCTCGGTCCACACACGGGCTGTTGGCTAGTTACCGCCGTGACAAGCCCGCCATTCCTGCTTCCAGGCTGGTGTAGGTTAAGGATTAGCCATTGTTTCCTGGCGATAAATAAGTAATAACAGCGACCTTGGTCAAACCCTCGTCTGCACGGCCTTGCTGTTAAATACAGCATGACAGTGTTGTACACAGATGCTATACCAGTTGTGAGAGTGTTGTACACAGATGCTATACCAGTTGCGAGAGTGTTGTACACAGATGCTATACCAGTTGTGAGAGTGTTGTACACAGATGCTATACCAGTTGTGAGAGTGTTGTACACAGATGCTATACCAGTTGTGAGAGTGTTGTACACAGATGCTATACCAGTTGTGAGAGTGTTGTACACAGATGCTATACCAGTTGTGAGAGTGTTGTACACAGATGCTATACCAGTTGTGAAAGTGTTGTACACAGATGCTATACCAGTTGCGAGAGTGTTGTACACAGATGCTATACCAGTTGTGAGAGTGTTGTACACAGATGCTATACCAGCTGTGAGAGTGTTGTACACAGATGCTATACCAGTTGTGAGAGTGTTGTACACAGATACTATACCAGTTGCGAGAGTGTTGTACACAGATGCTATACCAGTTGTGAGAGTCTTGTACACAGATGCTCGGGAGAGTGTTGTATGCAGATATTATACACTTGGTATATCAATCAACGCCACACGTCAGATAAAATATACATGTATTTACTGTTAAGTTTCAACATTTTCCTCAACAGTTACCTGTTTGTCTGACATGAGAGAGTGTCTGGGGGTGCAGGGCGTGTGTCTGTGTACCTCACGGACAGGACATACTAAACACTGACAGCCTGCATTGACTGCGGGGTAAGACGACACGCAATCACAGCCAGCTCGCGGAGACCCCCCCCCCCCCCCCCCCCACACACACACAGGTCATCCCCTCCCACAGAAGTTATGACCCGTGAAGAATCGGGGTAGAATAGGTCTTCAGCAACCCATGCCGGGATCGGGTAATCCGGCTCGATGACTTGGTTGATGCATGTCATCGTATCCCAATTGCATTGAACGATGCTCATGATATCAATCACTGGATTGTCTGGTCCAGACTCGATAATTTACAGACCGCCGTCATATAGCTGGAATATTGCTGAGTGCGGCGTTAAGCAACAAATGAACAAACACTCGTTGATAGTCATAATTTCTAGGTTATGTAAGTAATAAGATCAAATTGTCCCTATAAGAGACTTACTGTCCACATATCTAGCCTAATAGGAGGAAAAAAATAGTACACATCCATGGGCTTTGCCTTCTGTATCGCCTTGGAGCAAGGCTAGGCTAGAGTCACCACATCAACAATACCGACAACAACGACTCCGACATTCCTACAGGGCACCCTGTGTACCCAGGTACACGCACGGCTGTCTCCAACATGATGGACACATCGACCATGCTTTGTGAGCAGGGGCAGTGTTGTCAACGTGGCGTGAAAGAGCACGTGGAGTGCTCGACCAGGCTGGTAAATTGTCCAGTACCGAAATAAACCTCGAGGACATTGTGCGAAGAATTGGAATGACTTTCTTCGCCATATAAACCGTGGCGCCCTTGTGATATTGTTCCATAAAACCCAGTGTAGAAACTCATAACGGGGAAGAAATATGTAAACAATATGTTTACTGACACAGTAACACTGTATATCTGTGTCAACATCAGGTTTGGAATGTGGACGTGCGCCATTCCACACTGTCATGCTATGGTCGCCTATACGATTTGTTTATTTGTGTATGCTTGTCGTAAGAGCCGACTAACGGTATCGGGTGGACAGGCTTGCTGACTTGGTAGATGCATGTCATCGTATCTCATTTGTTTGTTTGTTGTTTAACGCCGTATTCATCAATATTCCAGCTATATGACGACGTCTGTAAGTAATCCAGTCTGAACCACACAATCCAGTGATTGATATCATGAGCATCGATCCACACAACTGTGATACGATGACCTGCATCGACCAAGTCACCGAGCCTGACCACCCTATCCCGTTAGTCGCCTCTTACGACAAGCATAGTCGCCTTTTACGTCAAGCATAGTCGCCTTTTACGTCAAGCATGGGTTGCTGAAGACCTATGCTACCCCGGATCGTCACGGGTCCACCATTACCAGGCATGCTGAGCAGAGATCGAAGACAGTTCGGAAATTGAATTATTTCAAATGATGACAAATTGAATGAATTGAATTGATGACACCTTTCCGACATCCATTAATTTGGATTTCAACAGATATGGACCACGTAGGACAGCACGTTATACGATTGGTAACACATACATTGAATTTGTCGACATCGATGACAATCATAGAGCAAACCGTAGTTTCGACTTCAGGAGTCGGGAGTCGGCAGTGTGACGTTGCTACCTGGGTAGATATGCTTATTGCCGTCTACTCGGGAACAGTCTTTCTGTGTTCGGATCCTTGAATCGTTCTTAACGTGTTTCTTGGTTTGCCGGCACCATGCCAGTACTCGTGGGTCTCTGGTTTACGTATTGGACCTTCGTCTTAAAAGATTTACTTCCACATGAAGGACCCGGCGTTCACTCACTCACTCACTCACTCGCTCACTCACTCACAAAACAGACTCGGCTTAACAAGGAGAGTGACTGAACTCGGACACATTCCATTCGTCACATGGTAGCAAAATCAAAGTCGAGGGACTGACACGATCATAAATAATATTACATATTACCTACAGTGTATTATTAACGATGTAATGCCGACAGTGCACTATTTACAAGCAGGGTGTGTTCCTGCTGTGAAACAGTTGCATGCCATGACGAGTACATACTGAAGTGGGCAGACATGCGGCCTAGAGTGGAGCGTGCAACCTATGTGATCACGTTGGGCTTACCCGGGGATCCAAGTGTCTTTAGACGCCTCGGTATCGCCCCAAGCCGGTTTAATATACGACACACAAAACAGGTTATCTTGACGTATACTTTAAGATATCGAGAACAGCATTTGCGTGCACTTGGACCAGGTTGTCATTACCTACGGGTACAGGGGTAACGGGTGTACAGGTGTAAAGGGTGCACAGGTGTAACGGGTGTACAGGTGTAGAGGGTGTACAGGTGTAAAGGGTGCACAGGTGCAACGAGCGACGCGGCTTTGTTTCGGTTGAAGTCCCTTAGCCTCATCACCTTCTCATTCTCAATCCGTTGTAATAGTTATGAAGTATTTATTATAATTTTAGATTTGGTATATCTTCAACTGTCTTCGCAACCGAATGATAATTCCATGGTAGAATTGTTCCCTTCATCGTAGCCCATGCTTGTCTCTCTATTAGGAGTCTTGGGGAAAACTTGTCAAGGTAGCCAATGATTGCCTCTCTGTGGACACTCACTCACTCACTCACTTCACTCACTTCACTCACTCACTCACTTCACTCACTTCACTCACTCACTCACTTCACTCACTCACTCACTCACTCACTCACTCACTTCACTCACTCACTCACTCACTCACTCACTAACCCACTTGGGTGTCTAGGTTCCTAGGTCCAGGTGTCTAGGTCTAAGCGTCTAGGTTCCTAGGTCTTGGTGTCTAGGTCTAAGCGTCTAGGTTCCTAGGTCTAAGCGTCTAGGTTTCTAGGTCTTGGTGTCTAGGTCTAAGCGTCTAGGTGTGGAAAGGTCAGACCATTAATGACCAATGTTGTGCTAATTTGCTTACCCAACTGTGTGAGAATATCAAGTGTAACAAATGTTATTTTGTGATAACACTTTCTTAGTAATGTACAGATTCTCGTACTTTTTTGGGTTGAGTCCCGTCCGGGATTCGAACCCACACTTGCCAGAGTTAGGCACCTAATCGCCAGCACACAAAGTCTGCGATCTAACCCACTCAGCCACCGAGGCTTCCACAAAAATGAAAGTCCGTCAACTGGTAGTCTAGATCACGTACTTTGAGTACCCCTCTGACAAGTGTAAATTGGCACGGCTCCCATGGCCGAAAGCTATGAATACACAATGCCCAAACTCGAAGACAGAAATGTCAGGCAAGCATTATGCAAATGATGTTGACGTCGCTCCAGCATCGTTTTCAGAAGTTGACATCAGAGGGGATGTCGAAAAGCAATTAGCAACCATGACAACTTCATCAGCTGAATCCATCCTAGCTAGGCTCAGAACATGTCAGCGACATTGGTTTCCAAACATCGGTTTGTCTCATGTAGATTCGATTAGATTGCTGGACAAGACGTCAAACCTCTCTCGAACGTCTTGGCGCAATACGGAGCCTCCATTATCAGCCAACAAAACAGTCCGTGACATGATCGAGGCCTGGAAAACAACTGGCCGTCTGTTCATCGATTTACTTAACGAATATCAGATGTCATTTCCAAACACAATAAGTAAATAGAACCCCATAAGTATGTGTGTTTTCCGTGTCTGTGGGCATATTCTGTTTATTTCAGGAAATAATTAGTTGGTTTAGGGTTCATATTTTCTCAGTTGCGACATTGCTGTGCGGATTCCGATTAGCAGAAATAAACTTAATGATGGTTAGTTCAAAAGTCGACCCCCACCACGTCCGTGTTTTATATCATGTAACTCAGACAGTACAGTTTGCCTCTCTCGTAAAGAATGAACTGCGCATGACAAGGGCTTCAGCTTGGCTCCATGGCTTCCGGTACAGATAGTCCAGTAGTGAAGGGTCGCGCTGACGAGCAGGGTTCTATTCCCCGCCCCCGAAGCCCACACCCGTGAAATTACAAACCCATTGGAGAATTCTCAATCTCTTACGTCACCCCGAGTGTTTAAATCACAATAAAGTGCTTCTGGGTTTAGCAACTGCAACACGGAGATAATTACACACATTATTTACCCCGTTGTCATTGAAACGTATCTCCCATTTATTGCGTCACAATGTCGTGACGTCATAACCATATACACTCAAGAAAACCTTGCTTCGCTTTATTACTTGTGTTTGCCTACTAGACATGTTAGTTTGTTTGTCTCCTCGTGTACAGTGCATGTTGGAAGCCACACTGATGCGCTGAACATACTGACCAATATGGACGATCATCGAGTGTTCATCAAATGGTAAGCACGTAACAAAATCAGCTCCCTATCTCGTAAATGAATGTAAACGCTCAATCGGTCCAGAATACAAACCCAGTCACAACCACATCTCAGTAAACGTCATGTTATCTGTCTATATAGAACGCTGACAGGTATTGGGGGACAATCTGATATCAAGATTCACGCCCCCGTCAGCAAACATCACGGTCTGTCTGACGACACTGGCTGTACGGAGACAAGTATACGATGATTCAGGGCGACGTACGGAGGGTTATCCCAAGGGCGGGGAGGGGACTACCTACTTCCTCATTCAGGGGTAGGTTTACGTGAGTGGTGAGGTTATTAGGTATGGGGTCGTGATAGGGAGAAAGCCGGGTAGATATATCGCCCATTGTGCAATAAGGGTACTTATCTATGTATGTATACTCACCGCCAAAAGAAACGTGAATGCCAAACATTCTTGTTAATATATGAAGAATTACTCGTATTCAAAAGTTATTAGATTGGTTCGATGCACAAACGAACATACTGGTAAGTTGTGTGAACCGACGCTCATGAACGCATCATATGTGACGTCATAGATCCATGACTCAAAATGCACCATTTGTCTCGTGCAGGATTAGCGTGTAAAGTATGGAAATTACGTGCAGCATATCGTGATAAGAATAAACACACTCTACGGTAACACTTGACTGTTAGTTTTGTCATCAAGTGGTACACATTGGGAATATGTCTTCTCTATATGTTTCTATGGTTCGCGTTTCTTTTGGCGGTGAGTATATGTATAATGTGAGTGGGTCAGCCACAGTGACACATGTAAGCTATACTGTATATTCATCCTTTATGTGACGACGTCCTTACAACGTCATGCAGTGTTCGCCAACAACTGCCGCAGCGCCCACGCCGACTAATGGGGGTTGTTAAGGTGGGGGTTGTCTATCTCACTCACACCCCGGGTCTCCATTAGTCACAGGTCGACCTGCAGTCAGTTGTTAGGCCCTGTAATGTGCACTCACCAACCAAGAGAATATAACGAATGCTACGCTCAACTTCAAAGATTTAAAGAAACCTGTGTTGTGAAGCCTTATTGCCGTGCCAGTGTCGGTTGGTCACTTGTTCAACCTGCTGGCGTGGATCGATGCTCATGATGTCAATCACTGGATTGTATGGTCCAGACTCGATTATTGACAGACCGCCGTCATATAGCTGGAGTATTGCTGAGTGCGGCGTTAAACTACAAACAACCAACAAAAAGCAAAGCAACTTATGCTTGTCGTAAGAGGGGACCAACTGATACGTTGGTCAGGCTCGCTGACTTGGTTGATGCATGTCATCATATCCTAATGTACAAGATACGAGAGATATCATTTGTAAAAATGTGTACTGATGTGTTGCTCCCCCAGCAAAAATACAATGTTTCGCAGCCTTCGATCTATTTGTTTCAATCTTTAATTCAGATATTCTTATTAAACTTTCCAAAAAAACTCTTTGTAAATCTCACTAGACAACAATAACTACATTTGAAGTATTGGTCCTAGGCCTGAACTACAAATGAAATCATTTGTATCTTGTATCTTGTATCCTAATTGCGTAGATTAATGCACACGATGTCAATCACTGGGTTGTCTGGTCCAGACTCGATTATTGACAGACCGCCGTCATATAGCTGGACTATTGCAGAAGTGCAGCGTTAAACAACAAAAGAAAATCAATCAGTGATCGCTGATTCGAATGTCCGTGCCATGTCCTTGCTGGGTGGCAAACATCACGAACTGGAGCTCTGTGATTTCGTCTGGCAGTAGTCGGACATGCTTGGATATGACCGAATACTGCTCAAAGCGGCGTCAAACCCAACTCACTCACTCACTCACTCACTGTTTGGACGAGAGGTGGATGTGCAGCAAACAGTGCTGGTTGTGTTAAAGTAGCGGCCATGTTGGTTCAGTCAGAAGCTCAGTGCCACCTGGCTGGGAAATTCCGTGGAAATGTTAAGATGTTAAACATTCGGGAAACATCAGGTTCGTGCAACCAACATGCAATATTTCGAGCATACACTCCAACAACGAGCTGATGACGTCATACAACCCTAAGAACGGCTGTACCGAAAAGACGAGAGTGTTGGAGTGTGGCGAGAATGTCTTCACCATGTGGCTGGAGCAAACGTCAGCTTCTTAGTTAAGACATTTGTATTTGTAACTGCATTGCATGGTTCGATTCTAATTGTGACGCTTTTATCGGTGTCCCATTCAGAATAGTAGAGCGTTACTGTTGAACGTATCCTTTGGTCGTGCTCACTAACGACGTCATTAATCCCGGCAACGTTGTGGCGAATGTTCTCTGATGGTCGCATAAAGACTCAAACAGCTGGGACAGCCCCATCACGACGATACTTTCCTTGAAATACCTTAGTGCTTGCGCCACAACACAGTTTATGCAGGAATTGATCGTGAGATGACTGATTACAGCCGAGCAAGATGACACGATGAAAGGAACACGCCCTACAACGCCCTTCAACGCCCTACAACGCCCTACAACGTCCTACAACGCCTGACAACGCCATACAACGTCCTACAACTCCCTTCCATTAGGACACTGTCACCCAATACCTAACTACGTAGCTCTATGTGGAGTTATATGGTTAGAGAGCTCTGTGTATGTGTAGACATTGTTCATAGTATACGCCATGAATTGTGACGGGTTGGTTGGTTGGTTGGTTGGATGTTTTACGCCGCACTCAGCAATATTCCAGCTATATGACGGCGGTCTGTAAATAATCGAGTCTGGACCAGACAATCCAGTGATTAATATCATGAGCATCGCTCCACGCAATTGGGATTGATGACATGCATCAACCAAGTCAGCGAGCCTGACCACCCGATCCCGTTAGTCGCCTTTTACGACAAGCAGAGTCACCTTTTACGACAAGTATGGGTTCCTGAAGACCTATTCTAACCCGGAATCTTCACGGGTCGAATTTTGATGGGGATAAAGGCCGGGTGTTGCCGAGATGGTGAAGGTGTGTGTGTGTGCGTGCGTGCGTGCGAGCGTGCGTGCGTGCGTGCGTGCGTGTGTGTGCGTGAGCGCACGAGCGGTGGGGGCTTGGGAGCGCTATAGACTTGCTGTTTCAACAACCCGGTGTCCTGCGTCGCTGCAACGTGACGACCGGGAGGGGTCAGGCGTTAAATGTCTCGATCCCCCTACACTGTGACGACGACGGCAGTGATTTCATACGTGCTCAGGACGTCGTCTCTCACGAATAGACATGCTGAAGTCGCGATTGAGTTTAACTTACTTCAGCTTCACATTCAATATTTGTAAATGTTTGAACTCAAGACATCGAGAACCTTCACACGTAGCTCAGCTGTTAGTCGCCGGGAATGTGGCATGGAGAGCGCTGCGTGTATCGGAGGTGAAGTATTCCTCCAGCGATGTTCTCAATGTCACACGACAGCTGCCGACATACTCGCCAACCTCGTCACTTCACAGTATTTAATGAGATTTTATAAGAGGAATATCTTACAGCAGGGAACAGTTAGCAATCAATGTTAAAGAAGATGCGACATTCTTCCTGGGCATGACACCTACAGCTGTTCAGAAGTTGATAGTATCATGTCTTGGTCATTCATACAAAAACGTGGAGCTGAAAATAGCGACCTGGAGAACTTTGTTTAAATCAAGTCATAAATAAACACATTTCTAAAACAGATATGTTTGAAATAACCGTGTTGAATAAACCCAGTTGGCCCCGCGACCCCGTTGGACGATGAAGGGGTATTAGACAGGATATTCTTGGATTATTTTGGAGAATGTCATTGTTTCCTTGTTTCAACAATGGCACAGTCGGGGCTAATGAACACCTGGTTTCATTTCTCTGATCAAACTTTAAAGTTTATGTCAGTGTTTCACGTCGCATAGTGGCTTCGTTATTCTTCAGGTCAACCCTCCCCTGTTTACGCCGTCGACTTTACGTCACTCCGACCTCGTTCTAAGCACGTGTACAAATAGATGTCGTTCTACGCACGTGTAAAGTTGATGTCGGTCTACGCACGTGTATGTTTTCATGTCGTTCTACGCACGTGTACAAGTTGATGTCGTTCTACGCACGTGTACAAGTTGATGTCGTTCTACGCACGTGTAAAAGTTGATGTCGTTCTACGTACGTGTATAAGTTGTTGTCGTTCTACGCACGTGTATAAGTTGTCGTTCTACGCACGTGTATAAGTTTACATCAATTGACACACGAGTAGGTCGATGTCGTTTGACACACGTAAAAGTTCATGTGGAGGATTAATTCCGTTTTATTCCTCCCTTAACCCTTTCCCGCAAGTCACTGCTACGGCAACTAAAGACAAAACTAAGATCAATCTGCGCGTGGGTGCTCTGGGATAATATCGTTAATCTTGCACAGGCTGAGGCCATGTTAAGAATTCTGATATGGGAATTAGTGTGGCCACATATGGTACACTGTATACTCACTGATACACTCTCCCATACGCATGCCACGTGTAGGTGGCGCTCCTGTTGCTACAGCAGTGGAGTGGAGATTGAGTCAACATTTTTACAAACAATATTCGGACACTATCACGTGGTCCGTGTTTAACTGAATCTAAACACATACACAAGTGGTGGACATCGCGAGTGATGGGCCATGTGGTTGTCGTGACTCAAAACAGGCGGTGATGACCTTGTTGTCTGTGATGATGCTGTCAATGAGTTTGTAGTGGGTGATGTTGTCGATGAGGTTGTAGTGGGCGATGTTGTAGTCGATGAGGTTGTAGTGGGTGATGTTGTAGTCAATGAGGTTGTAGTGGGCGATGTTGAAGTCAATGAGGTTGTAGTGGGCGATGTTGTAGTCAATGAGGTTGTAGTGGGCGATGTTGTAGTCAATGAGGTTGTAGTGGGCGATGTTGTCAATGAGGTTGTAGTGGGCGATGTTGTAGTCAATGAGGCTGTAGTGGGCGATGTTGTAGTCAATGAGGTTGTAGTGGGCGATGTTGTAGTCAATGAGGTTGTAGTGGGCGATGTTGAAGTCAATGAGGTTGTAGTGGGTGATGTTGTAGTCAATGAGGTTGTAGTGGGCGATGTTGAAGTCAATGAGGTTGTAGTGGGCGATGTTGTAGTCAATGAGGTTGTAGTGGGCGATGTTGTAGTCAATGAGGTTGTAGTGGGCGATGTTGTTGATGAGGTTGTAGTGGGGGATGTTGTAGTCAATAAGGTTGTAGTGGGTGATGTTGTAGTCAATAAGGTTGTAGTGGGCGATGTTGTAGTCAATGAGGTTGTAGTTGGTGATGTTGTCGATGAGGTTGTAGTGGTTGATGTTGTAGTCAATGAGGTTGTGGTGGGCGATGTTGTAGTCAATGAGGTTGTAGTGGGTGATGTTGTAGTCAATGAGGTTGTAGTGGGCGATGTTGTAGTCAATGAGGTTGTAGTGGGTGATGTTGTAGTCAATGAGGTTGTAGTGGGCGATGTTGTAGTCAATGAGGTTGTAGTGGGCGATGTTGTAGTCAATGAGGCTGTAGTGGGTGATGTTGTAATCGATGAGGTTGTGGTGGGTGATGTTGCAGTCGATGAGGTTGTAGTGGGTGATAATGTAGTCAATGAGGTTGTAGTTGGTGATGATGTCGATGAGGTTGTGGTGGGTGATGTTGCAGTCGATGAGGTTGTAGTGGGTGATAATGTAGTCAATGAGGTTGTAGTTGGTGATGATGTCGATGAGGTTGTGGTGGGTGATGTTGCAGTCGATGAGGTTGTAGTGGGTGATAATGTAGTCAATGAGGTTGTAGTTGGTGATGATGTCGATGAGGTTGTAGTGGGTGATGTAGTAGTCAATGAGGTTGTACAGGGTGATGTAGTCAATGAGGCTGTAGTTGGTGATGTTGTAGTCAATGTGTGTGTGTGTGTGTGTGTGTGTGTGTGTGTGTGTGTGTGTGTGTGTGTGTGTGTGTGTGTGTGTGACAGAGTGTGTGTATTGAGATAAGAAGAATTATAACACAACAGCAGTAGCAGCAGTAGGTAAATGGATTTTACAAATAATCAGTTCTTTGTATTCACTGGATTCTATAAATATTGACAAGTACATGTGTACTGGTGGCGTTCTGTGTACTGGTCAGCTGGCCAGTCCCCCTGCTTCCAGGCTGAGGTCAGTCTCTCCTGCCTGTGCCAGTCTCATCGATATCAACATTACATATATATCATGTCACGCTGTCATATTGATGGACGTGACACACAGGAGATATAACGTGTAACATATGTGGATATATATAAACATATTTATACCACAAGTGTGGAGTTAACATTGTAAGCTACAAGGCTGTGCTCTTGTTTCTTGGATAGAAATATCGACCAGGACTACCGACAAACCAGTGTTTCTTGACAGTCCCACCTTACATTGGACCAAAGTAAATAAAACAAAAGTGTTTTTTTAGCCCTATTTTTATTTTCTGTGTGAGGATTGCGAATTATTGGGTGCAACACGTATAGACCCTATGCAACCTCCTGCTGATGTAAACAGTGGTATCAAGTGTCACCTGGTGTCTTTCAACCCGATAATGTAAATTAGATGAATAATTTTATATAAAACAGTTTAATTAATAAACAAATAAAATCAGTGTGTGACCAGCTACCGTATGTATAGCTACAGGTGTGCACGTTCTACCTGTAATTAACTCCAGTGTTATTCCCCTCCCCACAGTCTCGTCTCGGAGAGGTGTCCAGGTATGATGTTACACCTGTGTGCACCTGTCACCTGTGTGCTTAACGAGGCTGCAAGGTGTGCAAGCATTGATCTTGAGCCCTGAGTTCAGGCAGGCCTACCTGCTGCTGATGCTGCTGCTCTCTCACCTGGACAGCCAATCAATACCTGTTGCTCCCCTTCACTATCACCATCATTCACTGGGCACTTACCTGCTAACGAGAAAATACTATTGTGATCAGACATTCATCTGATGATTGGATATTTTCTGCTACACCTGTCAGCACAGATACCACTTGGCCCTGGCTCCTGTTAACAAGAACATCAGTGATAGTAGAAGAACATTAATTTATTGATTTATTTCACATGCTGTTCCATTGGTTGCTCCGGTTACATCGCCGTGGCTGGACAAAACCGGCCTTGTGAGACATCAATTCTCATTAAATTACTACAGTCAAATATTGTAAAATAGCAGCTTATATCACATGACACAACATTAAGTCTAAATTATAGTACAGTCACACAGGTATTCCATTCACATATTTATATGACATAAGATCCATCAAACACCAAAGAGATTAGATATAACATACAAGTCAGGATTACCCTTTCATATTACCTACAATACATACACACACCGAACATACTCCCGCAATCACACACACATTCTCCATCAGCTGCGTCCGCAATGCTCCACCAAGATTACAGCCATCACTCACTCACTCACTCTGCCACTCACACATTCTCCATCAGCTGCGTCCGCAATGCTCCACCAAGATTCCAGGTATCTAAGTACACATCATATCATGGTAAATATTTTCTGTATATATTATTGATGATATATCGAGGATCAGAGGTTGATGTTTTAACAGTGGGTGAATGTTGTTTTATGACACAGTTAGCACTATTCCAGCTATATTCCAATGTCTACAACAGTGAGTTGGCTTCACACATTGAAACCATGTGGAGAATCAAACCCAGATCTTCAGATTGATGGGTGAACACCAGGGGTCCGGAAAATTTAAAATCACAATGGGACATTTAGGCCATGCCCCCTTCAAATAGCATAATTTAGTACGACTTTTCACACACATTACAAGTTGTTACGTATTCATAACATGATGAATTATGGATTGTTTCAATTTAAATTGTTTAATTCACTGGACAATTATTCACTTTTTAAAATGTCCGGACATAAAAATTTAAATGTCAGGTAAGCAATATTTTAAACCGGACATTTGAGATTCCCAATCGGACATGTCCGGCGCATATGGCGGTTTCCGGACCCCTGGTGAACACTAAAACCACAACACTACCCCATCATCCAGAGATTTTAACATTTTTTTCCAACACTCACTCACTCACTCACGGCCAAACATCACATCAAGCTAGATTCCTCAATATTTCAGCAATGTCCTAAACAGTTAAGTTGTCACTATGAAATTCTACTTCGATCCTTGTAATCTTGGATATATACTACTCAAAGGAAGTTAAGGACCACCTGATTCTTTCATATTACTACAGTTAATACAACATGGCATGCCAGATTACCTGTAGAAATAGGAAACAATCAAGTGGTCCTTAACTTCTCTTTGAGTAGTATATTTATTAATGCAACAATCCAGATATGATCCTGCGAGAAAGCAGTCAGCACCTCCCCATACTTTAAACATAAACACACCAGCTACTTACTACAGTTTAATTTCATTTAGGATTGGCAGATGACTATTAAACTGTCTACCAATGGCACTCACACCTAGATTCCTGCAATTAATATTTTATAGCTTCTATATAGCCCACTAATATGCCAGATGTAAATCATTTGAAGTCAATAAGCTACTTGAATGAAACATGATATACTATATACAGTATACAATATATAGCTTATCTCCCTCATTAATAAAAAAGCCTTTAGTGAACTGTACTTAGTAGTCTGCTTTTGATTTACAGTAGCAAATATTGGTGGTATGCTTAAACTAAGTTGTTTACATAGTGCAAATATTAAACTTGTGTAAATATATAAACATGCCTTTAGGAGAGTAGTATATCTTTCATGTGTAGCGCTTCAGCGGTGGATACACAGTGAAACTGTACCCACATATAATCAGTCAGCATATTCAAGTAGGCTATTTCAGTCCTGAAGGGTTTATTAAAGTAATGGGGTGCTCAAGTGTTCAAATATTAAATCTCAAGTTTCTGGTGTCTACGACATATGTAGTGCTTGGTCTGTTAGAGATAACAATACACCCAGTTGAGAATAGTCAATGTCACCCTGGTTTTTTACCTCAAGATTTATAATTTGTGATTGTCCTACCATACCATAATCATCCAAAGATTGAATGTATGCCTATGTGTTTGTCTGTTGTAGTCAGGACAAGCCAGCACCTTACACACACAGAGGAGTGCCATAGTAGTTGGTTGTCATGAAAATTGCACAAGTATTATTCATATTACAGCCATTAAATTACTGTCAATGTTGTCATGACCTCAAAATTGTGTAATATTTGCTTGAGTCTCTCCGGATCACCCCCAACCCCCATTCCCACACCATCTACCCACCTAGCCCCTCTCAACCCCCACCCCACTATACACATACCCCCCCACCCCCACCCTAGATACACATATCCACACTACACCACTACCCCCCACCCCCTATACACATACCCTCACTACCCCCGACACCTATACACATACCCCCACTACCCCCACCCCTATACACACTCACACTACCCCCACCCCTATACACATACCCACACTACCCCCATACCTATACACATACCCACACTACCCCCACACCTATACAAGATAGATAACACCGACATTATCCCATTAGTGATAGAGAACCCTTGAGCAGGACCACAAATCATCACTATTGACAAGAGTAGTATTATCAGCCTGATAGCAGTGTACTGCTTGACTGACAAGCACTTCTACACAGTGATATTAAAGTTTACATACAAGTACAGGAACAGTTAAACAAACATCTCCCACTTACTGCACAGACCATGGTGTGCAACGCCCTCGTGATCCTCAACCCTCAGGGTGCTGACATAATTCAACTACATGATCATGTCGCAACAGCGTCTACATTAAATAAAACACCAGTCAGAATTAGAAATACCCCAGTGAATCATCTGTGTTATGAAATAACTCACTGTGTCTTGAAATGGATGCTTGAGAATAGATTGAAAAGAAATCTTTGAGTCCTGACATCCCTCCCATATTTAGATAACTTATTTTTTAAATGTTTGACTGTCGATGTTGAGAAATACCATGGGCTGTGTAAATACCAAATTCCATGATCAATGTCAAACTCTGAAAGATCCAGAACATTCCCTGGTCAGTATTATTAAGACATCTATAAATATTAAAAATCTTGATAATAATAATAAAAAATGTTGGATGTCTTTTTGTTGGGAAATAACATTCCAGGTGCAAGGAAAGTGGGTCAATGTGTTTATTTCAATTTGGACACGATTGATGTTATATTTGTCCATTCAATGAATTCAAAGCCAGCCAAGGTTGTCAGTTGTTGTGGGAGGGGGTGGATGTACCTGTAGCTGTGTTAGGCAATGTGCCACGCCTTGTTTCACACCTGTCTACACCTGTCTGCTGTCAGTATCTAGGTGTTGTAGCTTACGAGCATTGCGTCATCTGGCAGTGTTACATTGATATTAGGATTGTGTCATTGATCATTGTGTCATCAGACAGACAGACAGACAGAAGTTTATTCAATATTTTAGGCCATATGACCTATAGTACAGAAGGTTTTTTTTGTATCAACGTTGTACTGTCACATGTAGGTGTTTGCATGTAATATTAACGTCTAATTTCAAAAATCTTCTTCAGGTATATTGACAGAGATGATATTGTATTAGCATTGCGGGAGTTCAACAAATTTTTCATCAGTTGTTCATCTTTGTACATAGTTGAAATCATAGGGGGGTATCTATTTCTAAGAAAATGATAATATTTACAAATGAGAAGTACATGAAACTCATCCTCAACATAGCCTTCATTACAATAACGGCATAAACTACTTTCTTTATCTTGTACATTTTTCTCTCTGAGATTATTAACATTAAAATTATGTAATGATATACGTAATTTACACAAAGATCTTCTAAAAGTTCTATCCTGAAGTTCAGATACATATTTTTCAGGAACAAGTAATAATTTTATATTTGTATAATGGCATGAAAACCTTCAGGATGATATTTGACAGTGCCAATCTTGTGAAAATATATCAATTAATCTTTGCTTAAGCATGAAGATAAATAATTTATCATTGTGTCATCTGAGGACTGCGTCATTTGATCATTGTGTCATTTGATCATTGTGTCATTTGATCATTGTGTCATCTGAGCATTATGTCATTTGAGCATTGTGTCATTTAAATATTGTGTCATTTGAGCATTGTGTCATTTGAGCATTTTGTCTTGCAAGCATTTTGTTATCTAATAATTGTCATTTGAGCATTGTGTCATTTGAGCATTTTGTCTTGCAAGCATTTTATTATCTAATAATTGTCATTTGAGCATTGTATTATCTAATAATTGTGTCCTTTGAACATGGTGTCATCGTAGTATTGTGTCCTCCGAGAGTCTGTCTTCCCACACCGGCAGCTGTGTCATTCTTCGTTGTGAAGTGGTAGAAGTACTATTGCTCTGTAATTATCTGTGTGATGTCAGCATCTAGTGAAGGGAGACAGTCTGACAATCAGTGAGTCAGAACAACAAGGTCTCAACATGTACACAGTAATTAAGCAAGGACGCTTCTGGATACCGTAGTTCCTCTGCTGGAGGATATATTGGCGCCACTTAAACACTGTAACAGTGCTCCCTGCTGGAGCCTGATAGCCAGCCCTCTCTTTTAAGTAGATCTAATTTGTTTATTTACCTCCAAAAGGAATATCATTTTATACTTGCAACCACCTTATCTATTACACAATCCGTATTTTCATATATTGATGGTTTTTTCTAATCAAACAGGTATTCTTTGCTGGTTTTGTTTGAGGAGTTGTTAGGCATCGATTCCCAATTTGAAGCAGTATGTTAACCCAGAAGTCTGTAGGTAAAAGAACTTTGTGTGAAACCAACAACCAACCAACAAGTGGCATACAATCAACAAATATATTACAAAATTAACTAAGTTTGCAAATCAGTACAAGTTACTACACAGTAATTACAACTGCAGTACACAATAGAGTGTAAGAACAATATGCAATAGCAATATATAATATGATGGTAGTTGTCAGTATCAGATACAAAAATACAGAGGTGATAGCAAAAGTCAGTGATAATATTATATTATGTATCGCCCAGTGGTGACAGTGGTGACAGCTTCCCGAGATGGGCTAGGAAGGAAATCAAGGATGATGATTGATCCTCACATGAAAACTGGTTCCGATGTGAGTAGCCAAACTAGCTACTGGAAAGTCCTACACAGCGCCCTCACCAGTCTAGCGGCACTAAACACTACCATAGTTTCTACAACATATCACCGTCTGCTGTATACCAGGCCGAAAGTTTGCACACCACACATCTAAATGTAGTAACTTCCTGAAGACTGCTTACATTAAATAGTACAACATTCCTGACAACTAATCACTGCTCAAATGCAATGCAACGAGCGTCTACCGAATCTCAACAGAAACAATGCAACACAGCTACAATCACTGTTAAACAATGAGATACACTGCCATATAACAGAGTATTTACGGTAATGCAGGATGATCCTGGAAGGGTGATATCTGAATGGTAGAGCTACTCAAGGATATCATGTTACAGGATGTAAAAGATGTCGGACTCAGATACACAACATGCCAACAAGTCATGATTTCATGCAGTAGATTAAATTACATGGGTGCAATTTGTCACTGATTACTTAGATAAACTGCAGTTGAAGGTGTGGGGAACAGGTAAGGGGAATGGGTGTAAGGGGAACAGATCTACATAGGGGAACAGGTAAGGGGCACAGGTAAGGGGAACAGGTAAGGGGCAAAGGTGTAAGGGGAACAGGTAAGGGGCACAGGTGTAAGGGGCACAGGTAAGGGACACAGGTGTAAGGGGAACAGGTAAGGGGCACAGGTGTAAGGGCCACAGGTGTAAGGGGCACAGGTGTAAGGGGCACAGGTGTAAGGGGAACAGGTAAGGGGCACAGGTAAGGGGAACAGGTAAGGGGCAAAGGTGTAAGGGGCACAGGTGTAAGGGGCACAGATAAGGGACACAGGTGTAAGGGGAACAGGTAAGGGGCACAGGTGTAAGGGGAACATGTAAGGGGCACAGGTGTAAGGGCCACAGGTGTAAGGGGAACAGGTGTAAGGGGAACAGGAAAGGGGCACAGGTGTAAGGGGAACAGGTGTAAGGGGGACAGGTAAGGGGAACAGGTGTAAGGGGAACAGGTAAGGAGAACAGGTAAGGGGCACAGGTGTAAGGGGAACAGGTGTAAGGGGAACAGGTAAGGGGAACAGGTGTAAGGGGAACAGGTGTAAGGGGAACAGGTAAGGGGCACAGGTGTAAGGGGAACAGGTGTAAGGGGAACAGGTAAGGGGAACAGGTAATCGGCATGTTCATAGGGGCACCGGTAAGGGGAACAGGTGTAAGGGGAACAGGTAAGGGGCACAGGTGTAGGGGAACAGGTGAGGGGTACCAAACCCCAACACACCTCACACCCAACCTGACAGCTACCTTTTAACTGCAATCCCACCACTCCTAAAAACTAAACAACAAAAACTAAACTCCAAAACACCAACAACAAAATTTAAATGTCAGCTTCAGGGAACTCAATGATGCAATGCTTGAAAGTGACTATTATTAATTCCTTCACTCCAGTTCACAGTGACCGACCCTGATGTCAGGGTGCCACTACCTGGCGATCCGTCCCATCCCCACTCTGTCACACCAGCTAAGCTGAGGTAATGTTTATCAATAAACATATCAATAAACATTATTTATAAAATGTCAATGACAGTTATTTGAAGTTGACAGATCAACTTTTCTACCCCTACAGCGGTGTTTGAGGCGGTTGTGTTTGGGATGGAATATTTTGAGCTGATGCAGCAGACAGACTGCTCAATGTTAGCGGCCCTTGTTGGAGTTTGAGAGGTTTTAAAACCCTGTATACTCTTCCTGTTTGGACATGCGAGCTGGGGGATCGAGCCGGGAGAGTGTAGCTTTTGTTTCAAGTCCTCCTGGCAGGATGGCCGTTTGTCTATAGGGAGGGGGCTTATCTTGGAGAAACATTTGATGAATAAACGAGACATGTTTGTTGTGTCTGTATGGAGGCTAAATAGACATACAAACCAATTTGGGTCAGTGTTCACTCATCTACACCTCGTCGCCACTATCCCCCTGTAATTACTAGGGGAGTTCCATTGGCAGACAGCATCCTCACCTACAGGTGTCCAGCTGCTGCCATTTCTCCTACTCTCACTTTGCGTCACAGCAAACAATGTACTTGTCATGTGCTGTGAGTTGGGTGACACATTCTCGGGGCAGAAAACAAAAAAAGTATACCAGGTATTGTTGTCTTTATTTTAATTGAAACATTTAAGACTGTCTCATCTGTGGGAATTCAGAAAATTGCCATTACTCTGAGGAGATGGTATTCTCTCTAGTGGAGTTATTATTTCTGTAGAACTCAGGTATATATTTTAAAGTTCATAATTATAGAAAATACAAACATAACTGGATCAATAATTTTCTGAAACCTTTTGATTATTGTTAATTAATAATTTCTGTTAAGCAGAGTATTGAGGAAACACAAATGTTCATCAAGTAATATTAAGCAAAATAACAGGAAAATTACTTTTTAAATCTCCTACAGGAGAATATATGCATGGGCTTAAGACAACTGACACTTCAACCACTCCACAAAGAGGGTGTGTCTACAGCTTCTGACAACGGAACATGATATGAATTATATCAAAGAGAAGGCTATTTGTTGTCAACAATTTATGTGAGGAAAATGATAATTACGATCAAGTGTTTCTGTACACAGTGAACAAATGCCTGGTCTTGTCAAACATGGGTCTCCACTCAACATGGGGGTCTATACTCATCCATCCATTTCTAGTTTTATCCACAC
Organism: Haliotis rufescens; assembly: GCF_023055435.1. Classification (NCBI taxonomy): domain Eukaryota; kingdom Metazoa; phylum Mollusca; class Gastropoda; order Lepetellida; family Haliotidae; genus Haliotis; species Haliotis rufescens. The sequence goes on from NW_025964057.1 coordinate 3,597,608, forward strand.
ATGAATCAATTTGAAGTTAGTGGAGCTTTTACAATCACAATCAAATAAAACTGTAAGAAATATTGTATGTAAAAGTGTTGTTTGATAAATACTGCGTCATTGTTGTGAATGTTTGATTGTCTATTGCTATTGTTGTGAGGTTGTGTTATGAGGTTATCCTCCAGTTGGGTTGTGTTATGAGGTTATCCTGCTGTGAGGTTGTGTTATGAGGTCATCCTGCTGTGAGGTTGTGTTATGAGGTCATCCTGCTGTGAGGTTGTGTCATGAGGTTATCCTCCAGTTGGGTTGTGTTATGAGGTTATCCTACTGTGAGGTTGTGTTATGAGGTTATCCTGCTGTGAGGTTGTGTTATGAGGTCATCCTGCTGTGAGGTTGTGTTATGAGGTTATCCTCCAGTTGGGTTGTGTCATGAGGTGATCCTGCTTTGAGGTTGTGTCATGAGGTTATCCTGCTGTGAGGTTGTGTCATGAGGTTATCCTCCAGTTGGGGTGTGTAATGAGGTTATCCTGCTTTGAGGTTGTGTCATGAGGTTATCCTGCTGTGAGGTTGTGTTATGTAGTTATCCTGCTGTAAGTTTGTGTCATGAGGTTATCCTGCTGTGAGGTTGTGTTATGAAGTTATCCTGCTGTAAGGTTGTGTTATGAGGTTATCCTGCTGTGAGGTTGTGTTATGAAGTTATCCTGCTGTAAGGTTGTGTTATGAGGTTATCCTGCTGTGAGGTTGTGTTATGAAGTTATCCTGCTGTAAGGTTGTGTTATGAGGTTATCCTGCTGTGAGGTTGTGTTATGAAGTTATCCTGCTGTAAGGTTGTGTTATGAGGTTATCCTGCTGTGAGGTTGTGTTATGAGGTTATTCTATAGTGATGCTGTGTTATGAGGTTATCCTATAGTGATGTTGTGTTATGAGGTTACCCTGCAGTGAGGTTGTGTTATGAGGTTATTCCATAGTGGTGCTGTGTTATGAGGTTATCCTACTGTAAGGTTGTGTTATGAGGTTATCTTGCTGTGATGCTGTGTTATGAGGTTATCCTCCAGTTGGGTTGTGTCATGACGTCATCCTGCTGTGAGGTTGTGTGATGAGGTTATCTTGCTGTGATGTTGTGTTATGAGGTTATTCCATAGTGAGGTTGTGTCATGAGGTTATCCTACTGTAAGGTTGTGTCATGAGGTCATCCTACAGTGATGTTGTGTCATGAGGCTATCTTGCAGTGAGGTTGTATCATGAGGTTATCCTGCAGTGAGGTTGTGTCATGAGGTTATCCTGCAGTGAGGTTGTGTCATGAGGTTATCCTGTGGTAAGTTATTGTATACCCGGGAAGTGGTGTAGTGATATTGAGGTTGATGTGTACAGATAAAGTCTGAGGGACTTCGAGAGTAATTCACATTAACAAAGACGGACAGGATATGGATGATTTAGGTGACTCAACACTTTCTAATGTTTGAATGTTGCTGTGTTCTCCATTGAAATGTAGACAGACAAGACATACATGACTAACTGGACTATGACGCACACCACAGTATACTCCGACCTGTGACCGCACAACCAGGAAGTGGGAAACAATACCTCAACATTACATTTACTTTTTTATATTTCAAAGCTATCAGATTGTGAGTTTAAGAATGTAGTGCTCGTGATACATGTATTGGTATGAAGTAAGTATTATACATAGGATATATGTTACTCATATAGGAAACATTGACTGTGTGGTTTTTGAGTTGAGGTTGTGACTTTTTATTCAACATTTTCCAGTTAATAATGTTATCCCAAGTGACAGTTCCCCCCTAGATACCCTCTCCCCCCATATCAGACATGATGATGATGGTGATGATGGTGATGATGGTTTCTTCTTTCATCACCAGCTCAATGACTTCCCTCTGTTCCTGTTCCAAGATGAATGTTCAGCCACTAGATGTGTGTTTTAAATATTCATGAGCAAGTACGGTTGTGTATGCAACTGTATATCCAATCCCTGACATTTTTCATATTTAATGTTTTATTTTTGTGAACAATTCTATGTATAGCACTTGTATTTCAGTGGTGTTGTAGTGGTCGTGACTGATTCGCCTTGGTTACATGTTGTGCAGAACCGGAGTTCATATCTTATTTATCCCTGGCAGACTACCAATCCAATGAATGTAATCCCTCCATGTTCTATAATTTATTTATATCCTACTAACAAAATGTTGATAGCAGATATTGAACTCAATACATTGACATGTTCAGTTTATTTGAGTGATGAGAAAAAAGATGTTTGCTTCTTTCACAAACAACAGGAAGTGAAGATCATGTGATCTTGAAGAATGAAATGTGCATGCCACAGTTTGATCACGTGTATTTCTCAAACAATTTTAATCTATTTTCTCCTTGTTTTCCCGCTAGACAGATGATGAGGAGGTAAGTCTCAGCATGCCGTGCAGGAGCGTGGAAAGGAAGTAGATATACCGTATACAACCTACACCACGCACATGTCTACATGGACTTCTACCATACCGCACTCCGCACTGTTTCCAACACTCTACACCACACACACTGTCTACATGGACTTCTACCATACCGCACTCCGCACTGTTTCCAACACTCTACACCACACACACTGTCTACATGGACTTCTACCATACCGCACTCTGCACTGTTTCCAACACTCTACACGCACACGCACACTGTCTACATGGACTTCTACCATACCGCACTCTGCACTGTTTCCAACACTCTACACCACGCACACTGTCTACATGGACTTCTACCATACCGCACTCCGCACTGTTTCCAACACTTCTAAACCACGCACACTGTCTACATGGACTTCTACCATACCGCACTCCGCACTGTTTCCAACACTCTACACCACACACACTGTCTTCATGGACTTCTACCATACCGCACTCCGCACTGTTTCCAACACTCTACACCACACACACTGTCTTCATGGACTTCTACCATACCGCACTCTGCGCTGTTTCCAACACTCTACACCACGCACACTGTCTTCATGGACTTCTACCATACCGCACTCTGCGCTGTTTCCAACACTCTACACCACGCACACTGTCTACATGGACTTCTACCATACCGCACTCTGCGCTGTTTCCAACACTCTACACCACGCACACTGTCTACATGGACTTCTACCATACCGCACTCTACACTGTTTCCAACACTCTACACCACGCCCACTGTCTACATGGACTTCTACCATACCGCACTCCGCACTGTTTCCAACACTCTACACCACGCACACTGTCTACATGGACTTCTACCATACCGCACTCCCCACTGTTTCCAACTCTCTACACCACACACACTGTCTACATGGACTTCTACCATACCGCACTCCCCACTGTTTCCGACACTCTACACCACACACACTGTCTACATGGACTTCTACCATACCGCACTCCACACTGTTTCCAACACTCTTCACCACGCACACTGTCTACATGGACTTCTACCATACCGCACTCTGCGCTGTTTCCAACACTCTACACCACGCACACTGTCTACATGGACTTCTACCATACCGCACTCTACGCTGTTTCCAACACTCTACACCACGCCCACTGTCTACATGGACTTCTACCATACCGCACTCCGCACTGTTTCCAACACTCTACACCACGCACACTGTCTACATGGACTTCTACCATACCGCACTCCCCACTGTTTCCAACTCTCTACACCACGCACACTGTCTACATGGACTTCTACCATACCGCACTCCCCACTGTTTCCGACACTCTACACCACACACACTGTCTACATGGACTTCTACCATACCGCACTCCACACTGTTTCCAACACTCTTCACCACGCACACTGTCTACATGGACTTCTACCATACCGCACTCCGCACTGTTTCCAACACTCTTCACCACGCACACTGTCTACATGGACTTCTACCATACCGCACTCCGCACTGTTTCCGACACTCTTCACCACGCACACTGTCTACATGGACTTCTACCATACCGCACTCCGCACTGTTTCCAACACTCTACACCACGCACACTGTCTACATGGACTTCTACCATATCGCACTCTTCGCTGTTTCCAACACTCTACACCACACACACTGTCTACATGGACTTCTACCATACCGCACTCTGCGCTGTTTCCAACACTCTACACCACGCACACTGTCTACATTGACTTCTACCATATCGCACTCCGCACTGTTTCCAACACTCTACACCACGCACACTGTCTACATGGACTTCTACCATACCGCACTCCCCACTGTTTCCGACACTCTACACCACACACACTGTCTACATGGACTTCTACCATATCGCACTCTGCGCTGTTTCCAACACTCTACACAACACACACTGTCTACATGGACTTCTACCATACCGCACTCTGCGCTGTTTCCAACACTCTACACCACGCACACTGTCTACATGGACTTCTACCATATCGCACTCCACACTGTTTCCAACACTCTACACCACACACACTGTCTACATGGACTTCTACCATACCGCACTGTTTCCAACACTCTACACCACACACACTGTCTACATGGACTTCTACCATACCGCACTGTTTCCAACACTCTACACCACACACACTGTCTACATGGACTTCTACCATACCGCACTCCGCACTGTTTCCGACACTCTTCACCACGCACACTGTCTACATGGACTTCTACCATACCGCACTCCGCACTGTTTCCAACACTCTACACCACGCACACTGTCTACATGGACTTCTACCATATCGCACTCTTCGCTGTTTCCAACACTCTACACCACACACACTGTCTACATGGACTTCTACCATACCGCACTCCCCACTGTTTCCGACACTCTACACCACACACACTGTCTACATGGACTTCTACCATATCGCACTCTGCGCTGTTTCCAACACTCTACACAACACACACTGTCTACATGGACTTCTACCATACCGCACTCTGCGCTGTTTCCAACACTCTACACCACGCACACTGTCTACATGGACTTCTACCATATCGCACTCCACACTGTTTCCAACACTCTACACAACCCACACTGTCTACATGGACTTCTACCATACCGCACTCTGCGCTGTTTCCAACACTCTACACCACGCACACTGTCTACATGGACTTCTACCATATCGCACTCCACACTGTTTCCAACACTCTACACCACACACACTGTCTACATGGACTTCTACCATACCGCACTCTGCACTGTTTCCAACACTCTACACCACACACACTGTCTACATGGACTTCTACCATACCGCACTGTTTCCAACACTCTACACCACACACACTGTCTACATGGACTTCTACCATACCGCACTCTGCACTGTTTCCAACACTCTACACCACACACACTGTCTACATGGACTTCTACCATACCGCACTCTGCGCTGTTTCCAACACTCTACACCACGCACACTGTCTACATGGACTTCTACCATACCGCACTCTGCACTGTTTCCAACACTCTACACCACGCACACTGTCTACATGGACTTCTACCATATCGCACTCTGCACTGTTTCCAACACTCTACACCACGCATGACTGTCAACACTTCAGTACCAGTTATTGTATCTCTGCATGAGAGACTTTATATTTCAAACATGAGACGTCAGCCATCATGCATATTTCTGTTGATGGCAGGATTTACAAAGCATGTGTACTGTCAATTTAGCGTGAACATATTTGTTCCAAATCTTTTCATGCTTTTAATCAAAATGCTCAAATGATTTGTTGCACTTCATGAAATAAAACCTGTTTCATTACAACATAGATAATAATTATCGATCAGGTCATCATGACTGGGTGCCGCATGTTTGAAGCAAATGCAAGTGATATGAGAGATGGAATCTGATTGGTCAGAAGTGGGGACATAGTAGGGACATAACTTGTATTAGCCACTGGTGGCGCTACGATCGAGCGCAGAAATTCCTCCCTAGTTTGACAAGGGTGGAAACTGAACTTTTAGAGTCAGTTATCTCCCTTGACTCAGGAAGATGCCCTCCGTGTGGCCCGGGGTTAGAATAGGTCCCCAGGAAACTATGTCCTAACAAGCAACTGTGGATTGGATGGTCAGACTCAATGGCTTGGTTGTGCACAAGTAAACATACTCTGATGGCATGGGACATTACTCATAATATCAATCACTGGTTCGTCTGGTCCGATTATTTAAGTTGATAAGCCACCTTGATATATTTGGTATATTGCTAGCTGCAGAGTCAAACCACAAACAAGTAAGTTTTGTTTGTAATATTAACACCACACTCAGCAATAGCCAGCTATGTGAAGGTGGTCCGTAAATAAGGGAACTGGACTAGCGATTAACATCATGAGCATCGATCTACGCAATTGTAATATGATGACATGCATCAACCAAGTCAGCGAGTCTGATAATCCAATCCTATAAGTCGCCTCTTATGACAAGCATAGGTTGCTGAAGACCTATTCTAACCTTCACGGGGCAAGACAAGCAGGGAGTGGGGGCAGCTACACTGGGCAGTGATGAAGGAGATCAGAGGTTAATCTCCCCCAGGCACTTAATGTAAGATGAAGGCCAAAGAGATGAATCTCCCCCAGGCACTTAATGTAAGATGAAGGCCAAAGAGATGAATCTCCCCCAGGCACTTAATGTAAGATGAAGGCCAAAGAGATGAATCTCCCCCAGGCACTTAATGTAAGATGAAGGCCAAAGAGATGAATCTCCCCCAGACACTTAATGTAAGATGAAGGCCAAAGAGATGAATCTCCCCCAGGCACTTAATGTAAGATGAAGGCCAAAGAGATGAATCTCCCCAGGCACTTAATGTAAGATGAAGGCCAAAGAGATGAATCTCCCCCAGGCACTTAATGTAAGATGAAGGCCAAAGAGATGAATCTCCCCCAGGCACTTAATGTAAGATGAAGGCCAAAGAGATGAATCTCCCCCAGGCACTTAATGTAAGATGAAGGCCAAAGAGATGAATCTCCCCCAGGCACTTAATGTAAGATGAAGGCCAAAGAGATGAATCTCCCCCAGGCACTTAATGTAAGATGAAGGCCAAAGAGATGAATCTCCCCCAGGCACTTAATGTAAGATGAAGGCCAAAGAGATGAATCTCCCCCAGGCACTTAATGTAAGATGAAGGCCAAAGAGATGAATCTCCCCCAGGCACTTAATGTAAGATGAAGGCCAAAGAGATGAATCTCCCCCAGGCACTTAATGTAAGATGAAGGCCAAAGAGATGAATCTCCCCCAGGCACTTAATGTAAGATGAAGGAGATCAGAGATGAATCTCCCCCAGGCACTTAATGTAAGATGAAGGCCAAAGAGATGAATCTCCCCCAGGCACTTAATGTAAGATGAAGGCCAAAGAGATGAATCTCCCCCAGACACTTAATGTAAGATGAAGGCCAAAGAGATGAATCTCCCCCAGGCACTTAATGTAAGATGAAGGCCAAAGAGATGAATCTCCCCCAGGCACTTAATGTAAGATGAAGGCCAAAGAGATGAATCTCCCTCAGGCACTTAATGTAAGATGAAGGCCAAAGAGATGAATCTCCCCCAGGCACTTAATGTAAGATGAAGGAGATCAGAGATGAATCTCCCCCAGACACTTAATGTAAGATGAAGGCCAAAGAGATGAATCTCCCCCAGGCACTTAATGTAAGATGAAGGCCAAAGAGATGAATCTCCCCCAGGCACTTAATGTAACATGAAGGCCAAAGAGATGAATCTCCCCCAGGCACTTAATGTAAGATGAAGGCCAAAGAGATGAATCTCCCCCAGGCACTTAATGTAAGATGAAGGAGATCAGAGATGAATCTCCCTCAGGCACTTAATGTAAGATGAAGGCCAAAGAGATGAATCTCCCCCAGGCACTTAATGTAAGATGAAGGCCAAAGAGATGAATCTCCCCCAGGCACTTAATGTAAGATGAAGGCCAAAGAGATGAATCTCCCTCAGGCACTTAATGTAACATGAAGGCCAAAGAGATGAATCTCCCCCAGGCACTTAATGTAAGATGAAGGCCAAAGAGATGAATCTCCCTCAGGCACTTAATGTAAGATGAAGGCCAAAGAGATGAATCTCCCCCAGGCACTTAATGTAAGATGAAGGAGATCAGAGATGAATCTCCCCCAGACACTTAATGTAAGATGAAGGCCAAAGAGATGAATCTCCCCCAGGCACTTAATGTAAGATGAAGGCCAAAGAGATGAATCTCCCCCAGGCACTTAATGTAAGATGAAGGCCAAAGAGATGAATCTCCCCAGGCACTTAATGTAAGATGAAGGCCAAAGAGATGAATCTCCCCCAGGCACTTAATGTAAGATGAAGGCCAAAGAGATGAATCTCCCCCAGACACTTAATGTAAGATGAAGGCCAAAGAGATGAATCTCCCCCAGGCACTTAATGTAAGATGAAGGCCAAAGAGATGAATCTCCCCAGGCACTTAATGTAAGATGAAGGCCAAAGAGATGAATCTCCCCCAGGCACTTAATGTAAGATGAAGGCCAAAGAGATGAATCTCCCCCAGGCACTTAATGTAAGATGAAGGCCAAAGAGATGAATCTCCCCCAGGCACTTAATGTAAGATGAAGGCCAAAGAGATGAATCTCCCCCAGGCACTTAATGTAAGATGAAGGAGATCAGAGATGAATCTCCCTCAGGCACTTAATGTAAGATGAAGGCCAAAGAGATGAATCTCCCCCAGGCACTAAATGTAAGATGAAGGCCAAAGAGATTAATCTCCCCCAGGCACTTAATGTAAGATGAAGGCCAAAGAGATGAATCTCCCCCAGACACTTAATGTAAGATGAAGGCCAAAGAGATGAATCTCCCCCAGGCACTTAATGTAAGATGAAGGCCAAAGAGATGAATCTCCCCCAGGCACTTAATGTAAGATGAAGGAGATCAGAGATGAATCTCCCCCAGGCACTTAATGTAAGATGAAGGCCAAAGAGATGAATCTCCCCCAGACACTTAATGTAAGATGAAGGCCAAAGAGATGAATCTCCCCCAGACACTTAATGTAAGATGAAGGCCAAAGAGATGAATCTCCCCCAGGCACTTAATGTAAGATGAAGGCCAAAGATCTCCAAGCATCGGGGTCATCACCAGTTAAACTCCTTTGGACCGCTTGTATTTACATATGTTTTCGACCCGTGAAGATCCAGCGTAGATTAGGTCTTCAGCAACCCATTCTTTCCACAGAAGGCGCCTATGCTTGTTGTAAGAGGTGACTAACAGGATCGGGTGGTCAGGCTTGCTGACTTGGTTGATGCATGTCATTGTATCCCTATTGCGTGGATCGATGCTCATGATGTCAATCACTGGATTGTCTGGTCCAGACTCGATTATTTACAGATCACTGTCATATAGCTGGAATATTGCTGAGTACAGGGTTAAACAACAAACAAACAACATATGTTTTCACAAGCAGCTCATTTAAGTCTTTGAATAGCATTTAGAAGTGATACACATAAGAGAGAGAATACATGGATGTCAACTTCTTTATTATAAGGAACACAACGTTTCGGAGTATATGCTTACACCTTCATCAGGTGAACTAATGCTATGAGGCAGAAAACATATATATGTTCAGGTAAGGACAACAAAAGTGATAAGATAACAAAGGTGGAAGTTTAATGAGGGAAGCCAACAGATAATTAGCGCTGATAGGTGATAGCAATGGAAACGGTAGTGGATTAAAGGACAAAAGGAAGCCAACAGATAATTAGCGCTGGTAGGTGATAGCAGTGGAAACGGCAGTGGATGAAAGGACAAAAGGAAGCCAGGTTAATAGTTAGCACAGACAGTAATCAAAGCAATAAGTCCCAAGCACGAGGCAGATAGGTTCCCAGGCCACGGTTCATGGCTGGCTTGTGGCAGCTCCATTAGTCAACAAGTCTTCGTACATACGTACAAGAAACACAGTAAGGCATCATGTGATGTGTTGTATACCCACACAGTTGGACATGGTTTGGCTGTTGGGAAGAGTATACACTGGGTTGTGTACAGGGTGTCCATGCACAGTGCTGTTACGGTATTCAATAATGGATGCAGCTGTCATTCACCTGGACTATCATAGCGTCCAGCCTACCAGTGGATAGAAGCTGGTGTGGCCCAGATAGACGTATATAGAAGTGACACAGTGACTGATGCAGGTCTTAGGCCACTGAAATGTTGATGATTTACATAAATATTACAACATCTCCGGTAATATTGACCACTGACATGCAATCAGGATTTGACCTGGAAATACGGACATGATCAGACCTTGAGCAGAATCAGATAGAGCAGCATCACAACAACAGCAACATCAGTGTATACAGCATCACGACAACAGCAACATCAATGTATACAGCATCATAACAACAGCAACATCAGTGTATACAACATCATAACAACAGCAACATCAGTGTATACAGCATCACAACAACAGCAACATCAGTGTATGCAGCATCATAACAACAGCAACATCAGTGTATACAACATCACAACAATAGCAACATCAGTGTATACAGCATCATAACAACAGCAACATCAGTGTATACAGCATCATAACAACAGCAACATCAGTGTATACAACATCACAACAACAGCAACATCAGTGTATACAGCATCACAACAACAGCAACATCAGTGTATACAGCATCACAACAACAGCAACATCAGTGTATACAGCATCACAACAACAGCAACATCAGTGTATACAGCATCACAACAATAGCAACATCAGTGTATGCAACATCAGCGTATGCAACATCACAACAACAGCAACATCAGCGTATGCACCATCACAACAACCTCAACATCACATCAGAAAATACAGCAATATGAGGACAACAGCACAACAGCAACTTCACAACAACAGCATATACAGGAACATCATCAACATCAGCAACATCAGCAACAACTGAGCTTCAGTAGTTACTTAACCCTGCCTTGGGGTGTTGAACGGTTGATCCTGATTAGATGGGTCCACTACTTGCTTACAATCAGTCCTCTCTTGTTGACAACACACTGCAAACGTAGCCCCAGCCTCGGTTTAATGAAGGGGACAAAGCTTCCACTCCAGCTGGAGGAATAATCACATCATACAGTTCAGTATAAAAATGTCCAAAATGCTGATGAAACTTCACAGCCTACTGAATTCGTTTTATTTCGAAAGAATTGCAAATATTATGTCCCGCATAACTGTTTGATTGAGAATGGGGGGCTGATTTGAAAAATAGATTGAGAATGGGGGCTGTGGTTCACCGTGTGTTGTAGCCAGGGGGGACAGTGAGAGGGGTCCGCAGTTGGATGTGACCAGGAACAGTAGAGATCAACACAAGCTTGGAATGGCCTCTAGGTTAGCTTAGAGTTAGACTGTAGGCTTGAAGCTTGACTGATGATGGCCAAGTGGTCATAGCTTAGAGCTCAACATTGCTTGTGTTCGTTTAGCATCAACACATGAGTTGACATAGCTTAGAGTTGGAAGCTAGCTGGAGACACTCCTGAGTCGTGGATGGTGGCCTGGGTCGGCCTGTGAACTCTACGTGTAGTGTTATATATTCTGTTTCCTCCCTATGTGTATTGTGTATGTTCATATTGATAATATCATGAATGTGTAATGTTGTTTTCTTGTTTTGCAAATAGACACAATTCCTGTTTGAAGAAATCTTTCTGAATTTTGTAAATGTAAAGCCGTACGTCTAGGTTTCATCCCTCCCCAATCTAACACCTACCCTACACATCCCTCCTGCACATCCCTCCCACACCCCACCTCACACTACCCCGCCCCACCTCACTCCCACCCCTACCTCAATGTACTCTGCCCCACTCCCACTTAACACCACCGCACACCACACCACCCCAACCCCAGTTCACCCCTCCCCACCCCAACACATCTCACCCACCTCACCAACCCACACCCTGCCTCACCAACCCACACCCTGCCTCACCAACCCACACCTCACCTCACCAACCCACACTTCACCTCACCAACCCACACCTCACCTCACCAACCCACATCTCACCTCACCAACCCACATCCCACCTCACCAACCCACAACCCACCTCACCAACCCACAACCCACCTCACCAACCCACACCCCACCTCACCAACCCACACCCTGCCTCACCAACCCATACCCTGCCTCGCCAACTCACACCCCGCCTCACCAACCCACACCCCGCCTCACACTACCCACACCCCACTTCACACTACCCCACCTCACCTCACTCCCACCCCTACCCCAATGTACACCACCCAACCCCTACTTAGTACAAATTAAAGTTACCTGACAGAAATAAGTCCACATTTCGCGGGTTAAACTGGTGGAAAGGTGAAACAAGAGACTTTCTTTTATCCTGAAACAATTTCGGAATTATTGAAAGGAATTGGACATATTGTGTATTTCCTGCCAATGTTCCCCCACAGCTGCCTACAGGGTCACTATGTGAAGGTCATCAAGTAGGTTCATTACATAGGTCCCCTGCAGGAATTCTGTCTATTTGTAACTTGGTGAGCACACAACATACCTGGTGTTGATTTACCTGATAATACACCTGTATGCTCGTTAGTGTGATTTGATGTAGTTATACCTGCATGGAGTGTTCCAAGATGACCCTCGCACCTGCAAGGTTCTGACATCTGTTGACTTAAGAAATGTTTCTTTCTCGACATCTTGGTTCTCAGATACTTATAACCCTGGATAAAAGCATTTCATTTTTGTTTTAAAATATCCCATGTATCAGATTCATGTTTCTACACCATACAGGAATGCTACCTGCCCACACCAATACTTAAACAATCAATGCCAGATGTTGTTTGAAATTACAAGCTTAAAATCTTTATGACTGGTAAATCTGAAAGAAAAAGTTTATAATGCATGCAACATTTTCATGCATCTTAGCTGCAAATATTCTTACAAACCTAGGACATGTATACACTTTACTACAAATAATGTACTTTTTTAATCACAAGACTTGCATAACAAATATTGATATTATGTGTAATTGTGTATATATGTAATGAAAACAGTTCAGATTACAAAATCTATGTGACCATGTTTCTGCCGTCTCTGCAGTTCTGACAAATTTTGGATACAAATGTATCCATGGCAACTGGTAGAGTATTACCGTTATTCCACAACTGGTTGATACACATGTTTAATATTGCATGCCAATGGCTAGTAACAGATCAGGGTGTGAGATACTTGCCTGTCTGTACTGTATGTCAACAGATGCCCTGATGGATGTCTCTCCAGCCACGGCATATGTGTTGGAAGTTGTAACGTCAGCCATTCCATTGTCTTGTATCTGTCATCACTCCAGATCGGCTATTTTACATCCAACTGTTGATTTGTTCACAGGCTCCGTACAAGTATTGCCATTCAAATTTAATTTTATAATGTTTGCATTAAATCAGACCAGGAGTATGTAGTGTTTTTGGAGATTTGGGACCAATATGGGACGATACAGTATATAGTAAATAGTGCTGTCCGTCTGTTACAAATATACAATAAAACTTTGAAAATTACTGCCGGGTAAAAGATAGTATACACTTGAATATTGGATTTGACCCGAAGTTTACAAACGTTATCGAAATGTTACCAGGCTGTTAACAGTTGCCAAAACACTGCAAACGTGAGATCCAAAACTTAATTGTGATACCCTTGTCAAATACATCCCGATTGAATTACCATTTCTTGTTTCTTAGCCACCATCAAACTGGGTGTATACTTTCTATGGGCGGGAAGTAGTTTAAGTATCCAACTTGTTTTGGGATATCATTTCCAAATTGTCTGTAGCTTATCACAAGGATTTCTCCTGAACATATGATTTAAAATATCACAGCCAACAATTGCAAGAAGGGATTCTCTCAAACATACACATAGTTTCTTACAATAATTTAGAAAAACAAATCTGTAAGACAAAGCAATAAATTAATCTGACTAAATAAAGAGTTGGACATCAATGATCAGAAAATATCGGCCAAACAAGTATTCTGAAAGTATTCTGGTCAAAACTGACAAGTCAAACGTTCTGAGATCCCCTCAGGCCGCCAGTCAACTTGCAGTGGATATTGAGTACAGTGTTGAATACCACATTTGTAAGGATGAGTTCATGAAACGCAGGCTTCTAGCATTGAAGGACGTGTCAGTAAGATGATAAGGACACTAACCATCCATAAGGTGATAACAGTAAGGTGAGGGAGTAAGGTATGGAAACAACCGTAAGAAGATTATAATAAGGTATGGCTGATGTCATCAGATGGTTATACAACACCAACCATTCGGGGCATTCGGGGGAAACCAAGGATAGTTCAAAGAAAGAGTCAAATATTTTCAAGGTCATCGAAATTCTTGACCTTGACATGCAGCAAGTCCTGTGAACAATGTTTAGAATGTTTAAACCTGAGGCCAATTCTTGTGTTCCAGCATTCTCTTTAAAAATGTATTAAAAATTTCAGCTCCCCCATAAGAATCGACAATAGTTGGTCCATAACCAGTCTCATTGAAATCAGATCCTATTTCTGGTTACCGCTAAACAAAGATCTGAGGACATCACATTTCGCGTCATGTGAGAACAACCTTTCTTTTGACCAATCAGAGCATCGCTTACCAATTCAGGAGAGTGACAGTCGAAATGTGTTTCTAATCATGCAAACCGAAATAGTAAACACAGGGTATCCCGAATGACAGTTCTGTCTAACTCATCGTCTATCTCTCGTTTCAATGGGATATAAACATTCGAAACGGAAGAGATTATTAGACATTCCAGAACTTTCATTTGTTCAGTTTTCAAAGGTTGAATCAATATTGTTCAATGGAAGTTGGCAGTTTGAAACTAGTGCGATAAAGCTCAAGAAAGATGCTTTTTGGCTAATGTCGATTTCTTGTTTGTCATTTCATTGGTCGATCAAAGTTCGCGAAAGGTCGTTAGAATGTGACACGTAATGGGATGTCAACAGATCTGTGTTTAGAGGTAGTGAGAACTAAGATCTCATTTGAATGAGATTGGTCCACAAGGTAAGGATGTGACCAGTGAGATGAGCTCGGCCTGTATCAACACTTATGACCATGGCTCGGCTGTGATGTGTAATGGAGGCTGCTGGTTTCAGAGGAACTACCGTCAGCACGAGAAGGGGAAGATTGTGATCTACACGACGAGTATGTGCGTGGTGCGCGACACCTGGGAGAGGTGCAAGGTGGTGCGCAACATCCTGCAGACGCATATGGTGCGCTACGAGGAGCGCGACCTCTACATGAGCCGCGACCACCAGAGGGAGCTCCAAGACAGGCTCGCTACCGACCACATCGATGTGCCTCACGTTTTCGCTGATGGGCTTCACTTAGGTGTAAGTGGTTTCCAGGAATAATAAACTTATATACTCAACTACAAAAGAAACGAGAACCACAGAAACATGTAGAGAAGTACGTAGGAAAAGAAGAGATGTTTCCAATGGGTAACACTTAATGACAAAACAAATAATCAGTCAAGTGTTACCACAGTGTCTTTATTCTTATCACGATATGCTGCACATGATTTCCAAACTGCATAAATGGTGCATCTCGGGTCACATGTGATGCCTTCATAAGCATCAAGTCACAGACAATATACCATGTTCATTTGTGCATCAAACAATCTAATATCTCTTGAATATGAGTAATTCTTCATATTATAACCAACAGGTATGGTAGTCGTGTTTCTTTTGCCTTTGAGTATATATGTGTGTATATCATATATGTGTATATATAGTATATGTGTGTATATCTTATAAGTGTATATATAGAATATGTGGGTATATCATATATGTGTATATATAGTATATGGGTGTATATCATATATGTGTATATATAGCATATGTGTGTATATCATATATGTGTATATCATATATGTGTTTATAGTATATGTTAACATCCCACAGTATATGGATCTATATCATGATGTTGTTAACATCCAACTGCATATGGGTCTATATCATGGTGTTGTTAACATCCAACATCATATGGATCTATATCATGATGTTGTTAACATCCAATCAGCATATGGATCTATATCATGATGTTGTTAACATCCCAGAGTATATGGATCTATATCATGATGTTGTTAAAATCCAACCAGCATATGGATCTATATCATGATGTTGTTAACATCCCAGAGTATATGGATCTATATCATGATGTTGTTAACATCCCAGAGTATATGGATCTATATCATGATGTTGTTAACATCCCACCAGCATATGGATCTATATCATGATGTTGTTAACATCCAACTGTATATGGGTCTATATCATGGTGTTGTTAACATCCAACATCATATGGATCTATATCATGATGTTGTTAACATCCAGTCAGCATATGGATCTATATCATGATGTTGTTAACATCCCACCAGCATATGGATCTATATCATGATGTTGTTAACATCCCAGAGTATATGGATCTATATCATGATGTTGTTAACATCCCAGAGTATATGGATCTATATCATGATGTTGTTAACATCCCAGAGTATATGGATCTATATCATGATGTTGTTAACACCCCATCAGCATATGGATCTATATCATGATGTTGTTAACATCCCAGAGTATATGGATCTATATCATGATGTTGTTAACATCCAACATCATATGGATCTATATCATGATGTTGTTAACATCCCAGAGTATATGGATCTATATCATGATGTTGTTAATATCCAACATCATATGGATCTATATCATGATGTTGTTAACATCCAACAGCATATGGATCTATAGCATGATGTTGTTAACATCCCACCAGCATATGGATCTATATCATGATGTTGTTAACATCCCAGAGTATATGGATCTATATCATGATGTTGTTAACATCCCATCAGCATATGGATCTATATCATGATGTTGTTAATATCCCAGAGTATATGGATCTATATCATGATGTTGTTAACATCCCAGAGTATATGGATCTATATCATGATGTTGTTAACATCCCATCAGCATATGGATCTATATCATGATGTTGTTAACATCCCAGAGTATATGGATCTATATCATGATGTTGTTAACATCCCATCAGCATATGGATCTATATCATGATGTTGTTAATATCCCAGAGTATATGGATCTATATCATGATGTTGTTAACATCCCAGAGTATATGGATCTATATCATGATGTTGTTAACATCCCAGAGTATATGGATCTATATCATGATGTTGTTAACATCCCAGAGTATATGGATCTATATCATGATGTTGTTAATATCCCAGAGTATATGGATCTATATCATGATGTTGTTAACATCCCACCAGCATATGGATCTATACCATGATGTTGTTAACATCCCAGAGTATATGGATCTATATCATGATGTTGTTAACATCCCAGAGTATATGGATCTATATCATGATGTTGTTAATATCCCAGAGTATATGGATCTATATCATGATGTTGTTAACATCCCACCAGCATATGGATCTATATCATGTTGTTGTTAACATCCCAGAGTATATGGATCTATATCATGATGTTGTTAACATCCCACCAGCATATGGATCTATATCATGATGTTGTTAATATCCCAGAGTATATGGATCTATATCATGATGTTGTTAATATCCCAGAGTATATGGATCTATATCATGATGTTGTTAACATCCAACCAGCATATGGGTCTATATCATGATGTTGTTAACATCCAACATCATATGGATCTACATCATGATGTTGTTAACATCCAACTGCATATGGATCTATATCATGATGTTGTTAACATCCCAGAGTATATGGATCTATATCATGATGTTGTTAACATCCCACAGTATATGGATCTATATCATGATGTTGTTAACATCCAACAGCATATGGACTTATGTCATGATGTTGTTAACATCCAACAGCATATGGACTTATATCATGATGTTGTTAATATCCCAGAGTATATGGATCTATATCATGATGTTGTTAACATCCCACCAGCATATGGATCTATATCATGATGTTGTTAACATCCCACCAGCATATGGATCTATATCATGATGTTGTTAACATCCAACATCATATGGATCTATATCATGATGTTGTTAACATCCCACCAGCATATGGATCTATATCATGATGTTGTTAACATCCCAGAGTATATGGATCTATATCATGATGTTGTTAACATCCCACAGTATATGGATCTATATCATGATGTTGTTAACATCCAACAGCATATGGACTTATGTCATGATGTTGTTAACATCCAACAGCATATGGACTTATATCATGATGTTGTTAATATCCCAGAGTATATGGATCTATATCATGATGTTGTTAACATCCCACCAGCATATGGATCTATATCATGATGTTGTTAACATCCCACCAGCATATGGATCTATATCATGATGTTGTTAACATCCAACATCATATGGATCTATATCATGATGTTGTTAACATCCCACCAGCATATGGATCTATATCATGATGTTGTTAACATCCAACTGCATATGGATCTATATCATGATGTTGTTAACATCCAACTGCATATGGATCTATATCATGATGTTGTTAACATCCCACAGTATATGGATCTATATCATGATGTTGTTAACATCCCACAGTATATGGATCTATATCATGATGTTGTTAACATCCCAGAGTATATGGATCTATATCATGATGTTGTTAACATCCAACAGCATATGGACTTATATCATGATGCTGTCAACATCCAACAGCATATGGACTTATATCATGATGTTGTTAACATCCAACAGCATATGGATCTATATCATGTATAAACATCGGACACCCACTGCCATGTCAGCATTGATGTCTGCAGACTTCATTGTCAGGCATCATTGTGTAGGTAACTCGGGAAAAACAGCACGACATGGTATATGTGTGTATTCCACAGCCTGCATAGCTCAATGGTAAGTTTACTCAATAGTTGACTATTTAAACTGGGTCAGCACAGAAAAAGTCCTTTCAGTGCTCTAACAATTTGTATGTCATGTTTCTGCCATGACTGAGCCTTCTGCCACAGAGACTTGCCATAGTGTGCTGGACCTCAGTACCTGTGTGAGAGATGATTGTGACTCGAGGACCAGCTGCTGCATGCTGGGTGTTCTACACCTGTATTTGAGAAAGTCTCCACACAGGGCACAGATGGGCTGTCATCAAGATGTGAATCAACAGCAACCCTACATGTAGACATGCCCTGTCATTCCACCGACAGCATCTGCGGGGTTGATACACTCATGAATGTCCCACAGCTGACAATCAGCTGATACAGATAGACACAGGGAGAGACAGGGAGACACAGGTAGACACAGGTAGACACGGGAGACACAGGTAGAGACAGGTAGACACAGGTAGAGACAGGGAGACACAGGTAGACACGGGAGACACAGGTAGAGACAGGTAGACACAGGGAGAGACAGGGAGACACAGGTAGACACGGGAGACACAGGTAGAGACAGGTAGACACAGGTAGAGACAGGGAGACACAGGTAGACACGGGAGACACAGGTAGACATGGGAGACACAGGTAGAGACAGGGAGACACAGGTAGACACGGGAGACATAGGTAGACACAGGAGACACAGGTAGAGACAGGGAGACACAGGTAGAGACAGGTAGAGACAGGGAGACACAGGTAGAGACAGGGAGACACAGGTAGAGACAGGGAGACACAGGTAGAGACAGGGAGACACAGGGAGACACAGGTAGAGACAGGGAGACACAGGTAGACACGGGAGACACAGGTAGATACAGGGAGACACAGGTAGAGACAGGGAGACACAGGTAGACACGGGAGACACAGGTAGACATGGGAGACACAGGTAGGACAGGGAGACACAGGTAAACACGGGAGACACAGGTAGACATGGGAGACACAGGTAGAGACAGAAGACACAGGTAGACACGGGAGACACAGGCAGAGACAGGAGACACAGGTAAACACGGGAGACACAGGTAGAGACTGGGAGACACAGGTAGACATGGGAGACACAGGTAGAGACAGGAGACACAGGTAGACACGGGAGACACAGGTAGAGACAGGAGACACAGGTAAACACAGGAGACACAGGTAGAGACAGGGAGACACAGGCAGAGACAGGGAGATACAGGTAGACACAGTGAGAGACAGGGAGACATAGGTAGACACATTGAGACACGGTAGACATGGGAGACACAGGTAGAGACAGGGAGACACAGGTAAACACGGGAGACACAGGTAGACATGGGAAACACAGGTAGAGACAGGGAGACACAGGTAAACACGGGAGACACAGGTAGACATGGGAGACACAGGTAGAGACAGGAGACATAGGTAGACATGGGAGACACAGGTAAACACGGGAGACACAGGTAGACATGGGAGACACAGGTAGATACAGGGAGACACAGGTAAACACGGGAGACACAGGTAGAGACAGGGAGACACAGGTAAACACAGGAGACACAGGTAGACATGGGAGACACAGGTAGATACAGGGAGACACAGGTAGAGACAGGGAGACTAAGGTAGACACGGGAGACACAGGTAGACATGGGAGACACAGGTAGAGACAGGGAGACACAGGTAAACACGGGAGACACAGGTAGACACGGGAGACACAGGTAGACATGGTAGAGACAGGGAGACACAGGTAGACATGGGAGACACAGGTAGAGACAGGGAGACACAGGTAGAGACAGGGAGACACAGGTAAACACGGGAGACACAGGTAGAGACAGGGAGACACAGGTAGATACAGGTAGACATAGGTAGACACAGATAGACATAATTAGACATAGGTTCAAGTCTTGCAGGTTACAGTTTACATGGGAGAAGGTTCAAGTCTTGCAGGTTACAGTGTACATGGGAGGAGGTTCCAGTCTTGCAGGTTACAGTATACATGGGAGGAGGTTCAAGTCTTGCAGGTTACAGTGTACATGGGAGGAGGTTCCAGTCTTGCAGGTTACAGTATACATGGGAGATGGTTCCAGTCTTGCAGGTTACAGTATACATGGGAGGAGGTTCAAGTCTTGCAAGTTACAGTGTACATGGGAGAAGGTTCAAGTCTTGCAGGTTACAGTGTACATGGGAGAAGGTTCAAGTCTTGCAGGTTACAGTGTACATGGGAGAAGGTTCAAGTCTTGCAGGTTACAGTGTACATGGGAGAAGGTTCAAGTCTTGCAGGTTACAGTGTACATAGGAGAAGGTTCCAGTCTTGCAGGTTACAGTGTACATGGGAGGAGGTTCCAGTCTTGCAGGTTACAGTGTACATGGGAGGAGGTTCCAGTCTTGCAGGTTACAGTGTACATGGGGGAAGGTTCATGTCTTGCAGGTTACAGTGTACATGGGAGGAGGTTCAAGTCTTGCAGGTTACAGTGTACATGGGAGGAGGTTCAAGTCTTGCAGGTTACAGTGTACATGGGAGGAGGTTCAAGTCTTGCAGGTTACAGTGTACATGGGAGGAGGTTCAAGTCTTGCAGGTTACAGTGTACATGGGAGGAGGTTCCAGTCTTGCAGGTTACAGTGTACATGGGAGAAGGTTCAAGTCTTGCAGGTTACAGTGTACATGGGAGAAGGTTCAAATCTTGCAGGTTACATTGTACATGGGAGAAGGTTCAAGTCTTGCAGGTTACAGTGTACATGGGAGAAGGTTCAAGTCTTGCAGGTTACATTGTACATGGGAGAAGGTTCAAGTCTTGCAGGTTACAGTGGACATGGGGGAAGGTTCATGTATTGTAGGTTACAGTGTACATGGGAGGAGGTTCCAGTCTTGCAGGTTACAGTGTACATGGGAGGAGGTTCCAGTCTTGCAGGTTACAGTGTACATGGGAGGAGGTTCAAGTCTTGCAGGTTACAGTATACATGGGAGGAGGTTCCAGTCTTGCAGGTTACAGTGTACATGGGAGAAGGTTCAAGTCTTGCAGGTTACAGTGTACATGGGAGAAGGTTCAAGTCTTGTAGGTTACAGTGTACATGGGAGGAGGTTCATGTATTGCAGGTTACATTGTACATGGGAGAAGGTTCCAGTCTTGCAGGTTACAGTGTACATGGGAGAAGGTTCATGTATTGCAGGTTACATTGTACATGGGAGAAGGTTCATGTCTTGCAGGTTACAGTGTACATGGGAGAAGGTTCAAGTCTTGCAGGTTACAGTGTACATGGGAGAAGGTTCCAGTCTTGCAGGTTACAGTGTACATGGGAGAAGGTTCAAGTCTTGCAGGTTACAGTGTACATGGGAGAAGGTTCAAGTCTTGCAGGTTACAGTGTACATGGGAGAAGGTTCAAGTCTTGCAGGTTACAGTGTACATGGGAGAAGGTTCAAGTCTTGCAGGTTACAGTGTACATGGGAGAAGGTTCAAGTCTTGCAGGTTACAGTGTACATGGGAGAAGGTTCATGTATTGCAGGTTACAGTCAGATCCCCTCCAGAGATAGGGTTGAAATAGGTCTTTACAGGTCTTAAGATTGTGTATGGGTGAAATAGGACTGTTTATTGATTTTTAAAAACTTCTCCTTTGAGGAAACAATTTTTATGTTGTGAATTGCAGATCCTATGCTTGTCCTGTGTATTCCAGAGGTTGCTATGCCCTTGCTATGTCCTCTATGTTGGCATAGCAGCTCTTGCAGCAACAAGCAAGCAGTGGGGAAGCCTTGTGCACACAACATGCAGACACAGAATGCCGATGTAGCCGTTCCTCGTGCTGCTCCCACGGATGCACACACAACTACACATCTCAGAAATACACATCTCTGCTCAACTGATTTGTGGCTTTTGAAAAGAAATAAAAGAGAATAAACAAACAATGGCTTTATTTTTGTTGAAAATATATCTCTCTTTTGAAATCTAATTATTCTATTTCTCCAGGATTCAAACGAGTTCCAGACGTTGAATGAGACAGGGGAACTGCGAGACATCCTTGAGAACTTTCCTGTAAGTGAGACACTTCCTCCTCATAACATGAGATCAGCAACAATTATCAGCAACACAATATCACAAATATCAAAGGAAATTAAAAAATATATTATCCAGTGCATTGATATAATAATTAACACAAAATGTTTTAATAATTTAATTATATTTTGGAAGTGGTTAAAATAAAATTGATTTCTTGGTTCAATAACAAAAGACAAATTTATTAAGCATTTCGAGAAGAAATCTCAAGTATCATATCATGTAATGTGTATATTTTTGTTAGTGTGTGTGTGAGTAACTGAGTGCATGCTTGTAAAACATAGTCGATAAAGTTTATGATTTGTGAAAGACAATTAAACCTAGATTAATGGTATGTTTTTGTCCTCAGAAAATTAATGTGAGATCTTCGTGTGGGAAGTGTGGAGGCTACAGATTCGTTCCTTGCAGTCATTGTCACGGGAGTAAAAAGTCACTACATCGGAACCACTTCACGGAGGAGTTCCATGCCCTGCGTTGCATGCAATGTGACGAGAGTGGCTTGCAGCGGTGTGACATGTGCCTAGACCAACAAGAGTAGTCTCCCTTTACCTGCCCCTTCAAGGAACCATAGTCTCACTGCGCTGGTGATATTGCCTGGCGACCTGCTCAAGTCAAGGAATATATTGATTTACTGGACACTGAACTTGAAACGAATGATGTTTAATAATTCATGCATATCTTGTTACATTCCAAAATATGTTTTAAAATTATTTTGGGTGTAACTTATGTCTTTTTCTTACATTGTATTTATAGGGCAATATAGAATGTGGACAAGACAGCCAAAAATATTGTTTATTTCAATCAATAACAGAAATACCTGTCTTTGTGAGGAGAAAATGAAGATTTTGACATTATTATGATACGGAAGTCCTAAGATTTAAAAGTTGAATGTTTGTGACTAATGTGCCTTTGATTGTGACTGAGAAATGTGATGACATGCGCTTCGCTGATAAGGCCACACCATGTAATGGCTTCCCCTTTGTTTGGGGATGCAACAGGTTACTATAGCAACCAAATTACCTCCCTTGCCTAAATATGGCTGAAATACTTGGGGGCTAAAATGCTTGCTAAGGATTGTTAAAAATGAAATTATGCGATATATTTCACATGTTTTTCTTAGGTTGTCAATAAACCAGTGTTGATATGTTACATTACTACATCACATCATGGATACTGACAATATTAAGTGTCCATAATCACATGCATTGGCCTTTTGTTGGAAAGTCAGTTTGCCTGTGAAATATACTGATGAATACTGTTCAGTTGAAAACTATGTAGCAAACAAATGTGTTGAAGGCTGCATATACTTGCCCTATCTGAGCAAAGGAATTCTGCTGTCTCAGTATTAGGTCGGTTAGGGGGAGGACGGGGTTGGAGTGTCAGGGTGGGCGTGAAGAGGTTAGGGGGAGGACGGGGTTGGAGTGTCAGGGTGGGCGTGAAGAGGTTAGGGGGAGGACGGGGTTGGAGTGTCAGGGTGGGCGTGAAGAGGTTAAGGGGAGGACGGGGTTGGAGTGTCAGGGTGGGCGTGAAGAGGTTAAGGGGAGGACGGGGTTGGAGTGTCAGGGTGGGCGTGAAGAGGTTAAGGGGAGGACGGGGTTGGAGTGTCAGGGTGGGCGTGAAGAGGTTAAGGGGAGGACGGGGTTGGAGTGTCAGGGTGGGCGTGAAGAGGTTAGGGGGAGGACGGGGTTGGAGTGTCAGGGTGGGCGTGAAGAGGTTAGGGGGAGGACGGGGTTGGAGTGTCAGGGTGGGCGTGAAGAGGTTAGGGGGAGGACGGGGTTGGAGTGTCAGGGTGGGCGTGAAGAGGTTAGGGGGAGGACGGGGTTGGAGTGTCAGGGTGGGCGTGAAGAGGTTAAGGGGAGGACGGGGTTGGAGTGTCAGGGTGGGCGTGAAGAGGTTAGGGGGAGGACGGAGTTGGAGTGTCAGGGTGGGCGTGAAGAGGTTAGGGGGAGGACGGGGTTGGAGTGTCAGGGTGGGCGTGAAGAGGTTAGGGGGAGGACGGGGTTGGAGTGTCAGGGTGGGCGTGAAGAGGTTAGGGGGAGGACAGGGTTGGAGTGTCAGGGTGGGCGTGAAGAGGTTAGGGGGAGGACGGGGTTGGAGTGTCAGGGTGGGCGTGAAGAGGTTAGGGGGAGGACGGGGTTGGAGTGTCAGGGTGGGCGTGAAGAGGTTAAGGGGAGGACGGGGTTGGAGTGTCAGGGTGGGCGTGAAGAGGTTAGGGGGAGGACGGGGTTGGAGTGTCAGGGTGGGCGTGAACAGGTTAGGGGGAGGACGGGGTTGGAGTGTCAGGATGGGCGTGAAGAGGTTAGGGGGAGGACGGGGTTGGAGTGTCAGGGTGGGCGTGAAGAGGTTAGGGGGAGGACGGGGTTGGAGTGTCAGGGTGGGCGTGAAGAGGTTAAGGGGAGGACGGGGTTGGAGTGTCAGGGTGGGCGGGAAGAGGTTAAGGGGAGGACGGGGTTGGAGTGTCAGGGTGGGCGTGAAGAGGTTAGGGGGAGGACGGGGTTGGAGTGTCAGGGTGGGCGTGAAGAGGTTAGGGGGAGGACGGGGTTGGAGTGTCAGGGTGGGCGTGAAGAGGTTAAGGGGGGGACAGGGTTGGAGTGTCAGGGTGGGCGTGAAGAGGTTAAGGGGAGGACGGGGTTGGAGTGTCAGGGTGGGCGTGAAGAGGTTAGGGGGAGGACGGGATTGGAGTGTCAGGGTGGGCGTGAAGAGGTTAGGGGGAGGACGGGGTTGGAGTGTCAGGGTGGGTGTGAAGAGGTTAAGGGGGGGACAGGGTTGGAGTGTCAGGGTGGGCGTGAAGAGGTTAGGGGGAGGACGGGGTTGGAGTGTCAGGGTGGGCGTGAAGAGGTTAGGGGGAGGACGGGGTTGGAGTGTCAGGGTGGGCGTGAAGAGGTTAAGGGGAGGACAGGGTTGGAGTGTCAGGGTGGGCGTGAAGAGGTTAGGGGGAGGACGGGGTTGGAGTGTCAGGGTGGGCGTGAAGAGGTTAGGGGGAGGACGGGGTTGGAGTGTCAGGGTGGGCGTGAAGAGGTTAGGGGGAGGACAGGGTTGGAGTGTCAGGGTGGGCGTGAAGAGGTTAGGGGGAGGACGGGGTTGGAGTGTCAGGTTGGGCATGAAGAGGTTAAGGGGAGGACGGGGTTGGAGTGTCAGGGTGGGCGTGAAGAGGTTAGGGGGAGGACGGGGTTGGAGGGGATGAGGGGATATCAGAAGTGTCAGGGTGGATGTGAGTTTGAGGCGGTGGTGGTGTGGGTGATGAAGTGATGAGTGGTGGAGGGGTGGAAGGGGGTGAGTTTGATGGGGATGGTAGTATGGGTGATCAAGGTATGAGTGATTGGGTGGTGGGTGGGTGGGGGGGTGGGGTGTGGGAGTTTTAGGGGTGGTGGTAGTATGGGTGATGAAGTGTTGAGTGAGGAAGTGTGGATGTAGGGGGGGGTTGGAGGAGCTAAGAAGAGAAGGGGTTGAGGAGTCTGGAGGAGCTAAGAAGAGAAGGGGTTGAGGAGTCTGGAGGAGCTAAGAAGAGAAGGGGTTGAGGAGTCTGGAGGGGTGGGGAGGCAGGCGGAGGGGCAACACCAGACAGCGATCCTTACATGACAAGTCAAATTTTGATTTCTTAGTACATACAGTATTTCTGTTCAACGCAGTGTTAAACCAAAGTCACTCACTCACTCTGCATACACCATGATAAACACAGCACAGGACTGTAGCGCATCACCTTGCAACCAGACTGTCCTTATGTGTCCACTATTCCACTGTGTTATTGCCAAATGTTTCAACATTGAACTGATTCCCTGATATTGACACTTTCTGATATTGCTAACTCAATGCTGCATTGTGACCTCATGGTGACCTCATGTTTAATGATGACCTCGAGATAAATTACCCCAGATCCTGTATAACTGGCGGGGGATATACAGCTATAAATACCAGCCATTTAATTCCTTGAGTTACACTCTGAATCCCGGCAAAGTGTTCAAATATTGAGTTTATATTTAGTAAAGGGTTGACAGGTTATCAGACAGGGGGTGACCTTACACTTCCTTTGCCAAAACAAGAAATAGAAAATCGACCCCATTCAGAAAAGACTTATGAATGTCGAATTATTAAAATAAGAACCCAAATTAGTATCTCATAAATCAAAACTGTTATTCTTGTTTTCCCTAGTAGGTGTTGAAAGTGTAAATTAATACATTTGTATAAGTTCAATTCAACAGATCATCTTCTTCCTGCTGTGTTGATGTCAAACACAGCAACACACAAAATAGTCGGGCCTGATATATTTTTTTTATGATATATATATTATACATGTCAGTTTTATACAAGGCTATAAATTTTGTCAAACATAATTCTGTTCAAATTCTAGCATTTGTCTACGTCTGTTGAGACTGCTAGTAAAGATCACTTCCCCACGTCTGATAGCGATCTGTTCCCTCTCCCCGCCACACAACATGATTCTCCTGATTCAAGTGTATATTTAAATAAGCTGACATATCAGGATATGCCTATCA
The DNA here is from genome assembly GCF_023055435.1 of Haliotis rufescens. Taxonomy (NCBI): domain Eukaryota; kingdom Metazoa; phylum Mollusca; class Gastropoda; order Lepetellida; family Haliotidae; genus Haliotis; species Haliotis rufescens. The sequence goes on from NW_025964057.1 coordinate 3,624,979, forward strand.
AAAGTTGAGTGGTATAGGTGATGTTAAAATTCCCTTCTACACAATTTATGTGATATTTGCTGATTTGCCTGAAGAACAGTTTCTCGGGCACAGTGTGTCAATGAATCTCTCTGCCTGGAAATTTTTTTTTTCCATTATAAAAAATTATTATTCATGGATCCAGGCAACATGTTTTTTTCACAATGAGCAAAAACATCTACCTGCAGCATTATTCAACGCCTGGAGAATGACCAGTCTTGGGGTGCATGGCTAAACTTTCCCTAATTTTTTAAATACATTTTTTTGTGGTCTTTTATGTCATTGTTTTAGTCATGCTTTGTTGGCTTTGACAGAACGTTGTGTCTCCTGGTGTGTTCCTGCACTTAGACACTGACAGGCGTGTCGTTAGGTTGTGATAGTGTGTTTGTTTGTTTGTTGTTAACGTCGCACTCAGCAATATTCCGGCTATATGATGGCGGTCTGTAAATAATCACATCTGTACCAGACAATCCAGTGATCAAATTGTGGACAACAATCCACGCTGTCTGGGTACGGGCACACGCTATCAACCAAGTCCCCGATCCTGACCACCCGATCCATTTGGTTGCAAACAAGTTGCTTGGGGCCAATTCTAACCTGGAATCTCCTGGTAGTGTGTAACAGACACGGACAGAAGTGTCATGACGGGGTTATACTCCTATCATGACAAATCCATATATTATGAAGCTATCAACTGTTTGTTATTCCAAATCATTTTTATATCACTATACATGCTAAAAAATGTATCATTTTAGAAATATAAAATTCTGTCCAATATCATGTTTCCTTCATATTACATTTAATATATTATGGATATTATACATATTTCTACTGAAATTATGAATATGAAACTAATATCCAGCGACCCTGTTTCGATGATGAATTGTATGGTATGATCCTGCTTCATTGAATCATGTTAGTGAATAATTGTGAATATGTATATAAATGACCATCAAGAGGCTATGAATGTTTGATAGAGGCTATGAATGTTTGACAGAGGCTGTGAATGACAGCATTGTGTTGTATATAACTAGTAATGATGCATTGTTTCCTCGACCATTTATTGCTGCCATGTTGCCATGACAACACTAGGGAGATACAAGCAGATATCTCCAGGGGCGTTCCCCCAGCTGGTTCCATGTACTTGATATCCTCTACTGTCCGGGGAATATTGATGTAAAAAATTGTAGACAGATTTATGTGCATGGAAGTATTTATTGGCTAATTTGTTTTTCCAATTGTTGTCATAAATTGAATGTAAAATAAATTGCCTGTGAAGACACGAAGGTGGGGTTTTATTCATTATTAAATATCATTTATTAATTATAACAACTTTTCTGAGATTGTAGAACACCCTGACATTGCTAGACTGAATAACAGTAAATCACAACCCTGACAAATATCCCCCATCAGTAGGGGAGTGAAGCGGTATAGTTGGGGCCAACTTGTCAATATAGTCAAGTATTTCAATAAACGGAAAGTAGTATCTTTGTCATACTTTTGGAATTGGGGTCCATACTCATTTCAGTTACTTTCAATTTTTTTAAATTGCGTTGATGGGGATGTTCAGAAAGTCACTTAACCCTGCCAGTGAAATCCGACAACAAACAAGAAGTGAAATACAAATATTCCATGTAGTGTTTGTGTTCCTTAGAGTAGCTCTCCTTCCTGTATGATGTCACAACTAAATAGTGACGTTGTTCATGTATCTACATACACAAAAGTGCTGTATCACCCATAGAGACTCTATGCCCTGAAAGTCCTATCACCCATAGAAGCCCTCTGCCCTGAGAGGCATATCACCCATAGAAGCCCTCTGCCCTGAAAGACGTTTCACCCATAGGAACCCTCTGCCCTGAGAGGCGTATCACCTATAGAAGCCCTCTGCCCTGAGAGGCGTATCACCTATAGAAGCCCTCTGCCCTGAAAGGCGTATCACCTATAGAAGCCCTCTGCCCTGAAAGGCATATCACCCATAGGAACCCTCTGCCCTGAAAGGCGTATCACCCATAGAAGCCCTCTGCCCTGAAAGGCATATCACCCATAGGAACCCTCTGCCCTGAAAGGCGTATCACCTATAGAAGCCCTCTGCCCTGAAAGATGTTTCACCCATAGGAACCCTCTGCCCTGAGAGGCGTATCACCTATAGAAGCCCTCTGCCCTGAGAGGCGTATCACCTATAGAAGCCCTCTGCCCTGAGAGGCGTATCACCTATAGAAGCCCTCTGCCCTGAAAGGCGTATCACCTATAGAAGCCCTCTGCCCTGAAAGACGTTTCACCTATAGAAGCCCTCTGCCCTGAAAGGCGTATCACCTATAGAAGCCCTCTGCCCTGAAAGGCGTATCACCTATAGAAGCCCTCTGCCCTGAAAGGCGTATCACCTATAGAAGCCCTCTGCCCTGAAAGGCATATCACAGCCCTCTGCCCAGGGAGCATGTGTCAACATCTTGTCTATTACTTATCTGGCTCATCTGTTGATCATATCACCATTCTGGAAATAACACCTGTCAATAAAGTTTCAATTCAGGTGGAAATATCTCACAAGACAGTAGCAGATGTAATGAGAGGATGTATACTGCTCAAAACAAGTTAAAGAACATTCAATTGTTTAGGACAAGGTGATGACATACAGGTAACATAGGACAAGGTGATGACATACAGGTAACATAGGACAAGGTGATGACATACAGGTAACATACAGCTTCTGGTGTACCTGCATTACCTGGAGAGATGCAATCATACAGGCGTTTCATGTCCTTCAGAGTCCATGGATGGGTGACCACTTTCAGCAGCTTGGCTCCTGAGAGTTTCTAGGGCTTCGGTCCTGCCCCACACTGTAGCACATGTAGCACATGTGGCATCTCCTTGGCCAAGTGACTTTGTCTGACATGTGCCTGTATTCACCCAGCAGTGAGTGGGTACCCGGTAGGATGAGGTGGAAATGTGGATGTTAACCTTCTAGCGCCTTACAGGCAGCTTGGGTTGTATTCTCCCCAGGGAGCTGAGAATGATTCTTGAGTGCACACTGATCCAGTATCCGGAGTAATAATAGGGCTTTGAGCATATCCCTGAGTGGTGTGGAAATATGCGCAATATTAATGGCCTATTATTATTATTCATATTATTATATTATTATTATTATTATTCAAACCGCCATACTTGTTTCCTCATCAATAAGTAAGCAGAAGTCAGCTGCTGACCAGTGCATGTGTACCTACTAGGGGGGAAGGGCCTGGGGAATTCAGTCTTCACAGAATAACAAAAGTAATTCATTCTGATGAACTGACCCAGACCCTAGGGAAGAGTTACTACTGCAGTTTGTTGTTCATGTTTTTTTATTGCATGCGTCAGTATCATGCTGTGGTTTTAAATGGCTGATCAATACACTGCATTCAAGTCAACACTATCTGAAGTTGGAATCCAGTAGAACTGCTTGTGTGACTTAAAGTGCTGCTGAAAAAATAAGACTTGAACATATCCCATCAATCATTCTCGAATGTGTGACTGTTGTACAACTTGTTGTATGATCTGTAATTGTTTGACTGGGAAGTTACAATATATCCTACTCCACAGTTGATAGGGATATTTGTTATGTCAAGTGTATATTTAAATCTGACATATGATTACCCCTATCAAAAGTTGTGTAGAATATGTTATACAGACATTGATACCCTGGGAATACAGGCAATCAAAAGTTGAGTAGCATATGTTATAGTGTTGCCCTGTTAATACCAGATGTACATCGCATGGTGATATTGATTGGATTAATATATTAATGTATCCATCACTCGCTGATATGGAGTTATCTGTTCTGTTGTATACAGGTACATGTACATATGTTCCCAACAGGTAACATCTAGAAGCTGGGTGGCTGGAGTGAGAAGGTCTGGTTTGACAAGGTTTCACTGTACACAGTTTGACTGTTCACATAACACAGAAGTGTGACTTGCTAAATGATAAAAAAAAGTGGTAAATTGGCTAAACTATTGGTAGGAATGGTCAGGGGTGTTTGTGCTCTTCATTGGTCAGTATGAGGTTTATCATATGTCCGTGTCAGAATGATGAGATCTGATTGGTCCACATGATCTTAATAAAATACTATATATGCCACTTGGAAGGAAATAAATGTCTGAGCAGGAGAATAAATCCCTTATACCCCGCCATGAAGAACATAGGCTGCAAGTGGATTTCTGAGCAGGAGACTAAATCCCTTATTCCCCGCTTAAAATGAATGTCACTGGACATAGCCAAGCTAACCTCAGCTCAATTGAACAGCTGTTTTCTATCAATTTTCTTATATGTTTAAATCCTTTTACAATGTCATGTCAGTAAGATAAATTTGTTGTAGCAGTATCAATCCGGCTTGCGGGACGCATAAAACCAAATGTACCCCAAGTGATACCTGCTTCAACTTATGTTATCTCAAAGACATGACAGCAAAAGGTTGCTGGAGTTGTGTCCCTTACATTACAGTCGGCAATTCTCACCCTAGGAGCATCTGCATGATTCAATGACAGCCTGAGATCAAGCATTTACTCTTTTATGACAAAAAATGACAAAAGGTGGAAACTTAACAAGGGAAGCCAACAGATAATTGGCATTCATTCACCTGATGAAGGAGTAAGTATATACTCTGAAGCATTGTCTTCCTCACAATAAAGAAGTTGAAATCCATAAGTTCTCTTTCGATGTGTATCACTTCTAAATGCCTTTCAAAGACTTGATGTCTGTAGTGTGACATCAAAGGCTTGTGACACACTGAGACACAATAGGATGTAGCACGGCCTTGTAGCATGAAGTATACACTTAGAGAACAAGTAGCCAGGCATGGTAATTGAGGTATAAATTGTGCTTTCAGACATTAGGACATTATGTACAATAGTTTTCAAGTCTGGGTAATTCAGATAGACTAAATATATTTTCGTTTTATGTTGATACCTTTGATGATAGAATTCATCTCCATAACATGATGTTGTCTTTATCTGTCATTATGTATTGTCATATCGCCACTATATGTAGGGGGGGGCACGGGTGGCCCAGTCGTCTAAGGTGCCGCGATTCGCTGTGCAGAGTTGCATCCCTTGGGCACGCCAGAAACCTATGATTGTGGGTTCGAATCCGGGTTCGCCCCGATTATGTTTCTAGGTTTGTCAGCACCATACCCGTGCTCGTGGGTTTCACCGAAGTGGTAAACGTCTGAGACCTGCATCACTTCGGGCTTTCCTCCCACATTAAGCTGACACGCCGCGATATAACTGGAAAAGTGTTAAAAGCGGCGTTAAACCCAACTCACTCACTCACTCACTATATGTAGGGGTGTCCTATGGCTCTTTACATGATTCCCGCAACCAACAAGTATTGCCAAAATAAGTGTTGCTTAGCAACTTGAGAGTTGAAGTCCCACCTGACCATGGAGAGTGGTGTGTCGTTAAAGGGCTAAGACCGACATGTTTCTAATGGCTCTTGCCAGCAGTATAAATGGAACAAACGCTCACTGTACCAAATACATCAAACATGCCAAAACCGTCTGTTAATCCTGTGATGATGTTGTATTTATATTATGTGTTTACAAACTGTCTGTTGCAATATTGTGTTGATTAGAGTCTCTTTTGCAATCTTGTGTTGACAAATTGTCTGTTGCAATATTAGTTGTGCTAACTATGTTGTTGCTGCTTACGTTGTTTTGTTGTTGTGTGTGACGTTGTTTTCGGTCACTGTCTAGCATGTGGTCATTCGTGTCACAATTGACCTGAATGAAATAAAGAACAAAATTCATGATAAGCTGGTTTACTCTCTGTTTTTTTTCTGACAAGATACTGCACTACCTTTGATGATCCGGTTAAGAATTAGTCTTCAGAAACCCATGCTTGTCAGAGGTGACCCCATGACTGATGGTGGTGTATGGTGACCCCCATGACTGATGGTGGTGTATGGTGACCCCATGACTGATGGTGGTGAATGTTGGCCCCATGACTGATGGTTGTGTATGGTGACCCCATGACTGATGGTGGTGTATGGTGACCCCATGACTGATGGTGGTGAATGGTGGCCCCCATGACTGATGGTGGTGTATGGTGACCCCCATGACTGATGGTTGTGTATGGTGACCCCCATGACTGATGGTGTATGGTGACCCTCATGACTGATGGTGGTGAATGGTGACCCCCATGACTGATGGTGGTGAATGGTGAACCCCATGACTGATGGTTGTGTATGGTGACCCCCATGACTGATGGTGGTGAATGGTGACCCCCATGACTGATGGTGTATGGTGACCCTCATGACTGATGGTGGTGAATGGTGACCCCCATGACTGATGGTGGTGTATGGTGACCCCCATGACTGATGGTGTATGGTAACCCCCATGACTGATGGTTGTGTATGGTGACCCCATGACTGATGGTTGTGTATGGTGACCCCCATGGCTGATGGTGGTGTATGGTGACCCCCCATGACTGCTGTGGTCTATGGGGTGACCTCATGACTGCTGTGGTTTATAGGGTGACCTCATGACTGCTGTGGTCTATAGGGTGACCTCGTGACTGCTGTGGTCTATGGGGTGACCTCGTGACTGCTGTGGTCTATAGGGTGACCCCATGACTGCTGTGGTCTATAGGGTGACCTCATGACTGCTGTGGTCTATAGGGTGACCTCGTGACTGCTGTGGTCTATAGGGTGACCTCATGACTGCTGTGGTCTATTGGGTGACCTCGTGACTGCTGTGGTCTATGGGATGACCTCGTGACTGCTGTGGTCTATGGGGTGACCTTGTGACTGCTGTGGTCTATGGGATGACCTCGTGACTGCTGTGGTCTATGGGGTGACCTCCAGACTGCTGTGGTCTATGGGATGACCTCGTGACTGCTGTGGTCTATGGGTTGACCTCGTGACTGCTGTGGTCTATGGGGTGACCTCGTGACTGCTGTGGTCTATGGGGTGACCTCGTGACTGCTGTGGTTTATTGGGTCACCTCATGACTACTGTGGTCTATGGGTTGACCTCATGACTGCTGTGGTCTATGGGGTGACCTCTTGACTGCTGTGGTTTATTGGGTCACCTCATGACTACTGTGGTGTGTGGGGTCACCTCATGACTACTGTGGTCTATGGGTTGACCTCATGACTACTGTGGTCTATGCGTTGACCTCATGACTGCTGTGGTCTATGGGGTGACCTCGTGACTGCTGTGGTTTATTGGGTCACCTCATGACTACTGTGGTGTGTGGGGTCACCTCATGACTACTGTGGTCTATGGGTTGACCTCATGACTGCTGTGGTCTATGGGGTGACCTCGTGACTGCTGTGGTTTATTGGGTCACCTCATGACTACTGTGGTGTGTGGGGTCACCTCATGACTACTGTGGTCTATGCGTTGACCTCATGACTGCTGGAGGTCCATGTTGTAACTCTCTGATTACTCCAAGAAATGAGGATGTGATGTTTGGGTTGTATATAACATCGTCATTAACCAAATGACAACAAAACAACACATTATTAATTGGTATTTATTATTGATTAAAAATGTTGTCTGAAGGCAGTACACATGATCACAGAAGTTTGGGTGCTACCCATGCATGTGTGCTGGACTATTCAGTCTGTATGTGGTGGTGGACAGCCATCTGTAAACACACTCTCCTGGAGGACATTGTCAGCATGACACACCTCACTTGCTCAAGACTGCCTCAAAGGCGTGAATCAAGCTGAGAGCCTCCAAACTGGACCTCATGCACCAAGACAGGAATCAGACCCAGGACTGGCGAGTCTCAGCATTTACAATTTGAATTAATTTTTGTTATACAATGATATAAATCCCCAAATATTTCACATTTTTAAACTTCTTGCCCACTGTCCAGGGGAGATTGTTTACGTTGGGCTGTCAAATGACCGTCAACATCAACTGTCACATCACCATATATAGAAGTCACATGACCGTCAACATCAACTGTCACATCACCATATATAGAAGTCACATGACCGTCAACATCAACTGTCACATCACCATATAAAGAAATCACATGATCATGTTGGTTACACAGTCACATGAATGAATGAATGAACATTTGTTAGTCATGTAACTACAATTAGGTTAAAGGTCACACTACCATATTTAGCCTAAGTAACAGTCACATCAGGTTGATTATATCACATGACCAAATCAGATGACACTATGACCATATTAGGCAGTCATCTGATCAGAATATACAAGCATTAGCAACAACTATCAACAATGTTACAAGATAGGACTATGTACAAAGCGGGATGTGGCTACAAGGCACCAGATAGAGAACTACTCTAGGGCACGCTGTCGGGGCACGTTGTTGGGGCACGTTGTCGGGGCACGTTGTCGGGGCACGCTGTCGGGGAATGTTGTCGGGGCACGTTGTCGGGGCACGTTGTCGGGGCACATTGTCAGGGAATGTTGTCGGGGCCCGTTGTCGGGGCACGCTGTCGGGGAATGTTGTCGGGGCACGTTGTCGGGGCACGCTGTCGGGGAATGTTGTCGGGGCACGTTGTCGGGGCACGTTGTCGGGGCACATTGTCAGGGAATGTTGTCGGGGCCCGTTGTCGGGGAATGTTGTCGGGGCACGCTGTCGGGGCACATTGTCAGGGCACATTGTCGGGGCACATTGTCAGGGAATGTTGTCGGGGCACGCTGTCGGGGCACGTTGTTGGGGAATGTTGTTTACAAAGTGCTGGATACAGAGAACTTAGAAAGGACAACTGCTATAGACAGTGTAGAGCAGAGAGACTCATGGATATACATACCTATGTATGCAACGACACCTTCAACTTTATGATATTTTCAAGTAATTTCTATCTCAGCAGAACATGAAGCCAAAGACTTAATTTAACCTTAACTTTTGAGATGGAACACTGGTCTCGACCTGGATACATAGGAAGATTCATGAGTCTCATACACGATCGGTGACAACTGCAGGATAGAAATCAACAAAATAGATAAGAATGTTAATAGAGCCATAAGATTCAAATTTTAGCTAACCTGGTGAGAGTACCAGTCTAAATCCCTCATGCTAGTATCTAAGAACAGCCCGTTGATATTGAGGATGCTAGAAAGCTCCAGTTCAATGAAGCAACTGCTACAGAACACTGCCCCTGTAAAACATGAATCAGATGACCTGACTAACAAGTGAAAGGGTAACAAAAGTCTCCATTAGCCAGACTGGTAACGTTCAAACAACACAGATATAAAATATACCATAACATTGGTCCTTTGTCAAATAAAAAACATACAATTGCTATGTACATTTGTACAGAGAATTCATATTTGTACAATAAGTAAATATGCAATAAGCAAAAAATTTAAATTCACAACTTTTCAGCTAAAAATGGTTAACATAACAACCTAAAACTGATGTGCCACTTTCCTAAAAGTGAGTAAGATGTTTTCTGCCATTTCATTTTGGTAACAGGTGAAGATAAGTCTGTGATGGTATGCCTAGGACATGGGACAGTGAAGGACACCCAGTGGTAGACTGATCTAGGGCTTGCAACACATTTTCCTATTGCAATCCCAAACATTTCCAGTGACAAAGTGGTGTATTGGAGATGTCGAAGTGGTGTATTGGAGATGTCGAAGTGGTGTATGTGTGGTGACACTGGTGTCCATGACAACAGGTGTTCGACTGACACCATCCATGAGAGATATCCAGCACTACAGGTCCTGTAGACCATGTCAGCATTTTTTAGTAGTATATTTGAGTCATTCTAACATGAAAACAGTTTTTGGCATTGTTTGTGTCTGGTTCATGCAGCAGATTTAAATAGGCGTTGCTGAATACTATTAGAGAAAAACCTAGAGAATACTTAGGAAGTGACGAAAGTTGTCTCCCGAAAACTTTCTTCCAAACTCACCCCTAACCTTTCCTCGTTCAAATCCCTGAGAGCCACGTTCTCACTTCTACCGAGAAACACTCAAAGCATGATAAACATCGATGACCATAGGACACTGTGGACCATGATGGTATGTCACACTGATTAAAGATGTGGTGCAAGGTCTATAGAAGCAATGGTGGTCCACACTTTCACAGGCTTGTAGCACTAGGATTTCATTTAACCACGAAAGAAAAAACCACTTCCTATAAAGAACTGATATTATAAATCCCGCTGGAGAAAAACAATTTCTAATGTTTTAATGAGCTGTGCACTCCCTGTGTACACTTCAACCTCTCTAATCCACACATCAGCAGTGAAGGGTTCCATGAGCTAGAAACCTGGCAAGATTATACAGAAAGAAATGGTTCATATATAAACCAATGCTGAAAATGCCTTGTCAGCACTTTCAGTTTTCGTGATGCAACACAGGCAGATATATACAGACAGATACCGAGAGCCGAAGATGAAGATGCTTTAGATTTAGTTCAAAACACACGGAACTTCACTGAAACAGTTGAAACAAATGAAACATGACTCCCAATGAAACTTCTGGTCCTCATAACTACATTGTGGCAATTTGTGACCCTAAACATCACCACATAGTTCTATTGGCCTGGAATGTTTGTAAAGACGGTGATGGAGTCTGGTTGGTGCCTTGTGATAGTATGGTATATCATCATCTAGTAGAGCAAGTGAGTATGTAGGGAATTGAACCTGGGGTTCTGGGTGTGATGAGCAAACACTTCAACGAGTAGACTACCCCACCACAAGTCATTCGAGAGTATGATAACTGAACCTGTGTTAGGTGCAGCAAGCTAACGTGTTAACCACTGTGCTACCCAACAGTCCCCATAAGTCATTAGAGATAAGTACCACAGAACCCTCTTCAGCAGAACAGTAGGAACTGATTTGTACAAACTTGTTGCATTTGACTTCTACATCATAACTATAGTGTCATACATTGTTACATAAATAGGCCATATATACGCATATGATAATGATAACTACACAGACAGGGTATAGTACTGTATTATAAGGTGTAGAAAGTTGGCTCTGATGCCATCCGTCTAGACAGCACACAAAGAGACAATTTCAGAACCATATACATGGCTTTCATTGCAAAACTTAATACTCCCAGTCTAGAATACATTTCATATCATTTTGAGCCGGTGTCTCTAAATGCATATAAAGGCAACAGAACAAAGAATAAAACAACGTTCAGCAATCTAACTGGGCAGTGATAAAACAGAACTTGAGTACACAGATAACACGCATGTCCTGTAGAATAAACCATGACAGCTTGGTGTGGTCAGGCTTGGAGTCCTTAACACAGTTGTCTCCCTTGCTGGTAATTCTTAACGTAGTTGTCTGCCTTGCTGGTAATTCTTAATGCAGTTGTCTCTCTTGCTGGTAATTCTTAACACAGTTGTCTCCCTTGCTGTGTTTCAGCTCACCTTTAAGGCTCTATGCAGTTAACAAGCGCTGCTAATATTTCAGTATTTTTCAACAGCATTTAAACATTTATTAAGTAACCTCACTATCCCAATGAAGAAATTCACAAAGGAAAACCAGCATGTATTTAATTGATGCAACACTAGTCACAGCTAAAATCAACAACTGTGGAATAACACTCTGAGAGCTCCTAAAACAGCAACACAAAACTCAACCTCACTAAGAAAACAATTTCGGAGCTCGGAACAAGTTTGGAACTAAGAAACAAATCAGATTCAAATTTTATGATCATTAGGCCTGCTGATTTGATTCTTAGCCAAACTAACCACTCCAACTTTAAACCTTATTTATATACCAGTTAGGGGCCTAAGTATATAAACATAATGCCCTAACCAGGATTACACAAGGCATGGATTGGCATCCCAGTCCAACTACAGCCCATGTGTAACCTGGCAACCTGAATGTCTACAAGAAAGGGAGAAAACATGGGAAATAAAGAAAATATTGTCATAGCTAACTGTCTTGCCAAAGTGATGCCATCCGTCAGTCTGTGGCCGGCTACTGCCAGGACATCTCTACACTAATGCCGACAAGCTGGAGGGAGGTAAGGGAATATCGGAACGGAGCAATGTCAAGGTTGCCATTATGTTCGTAGAAGTAGCTTACTATCAGAACAAAGGCAATAAAGTATAGGAAATTCCACAAAATCAGTCAGTCCATCATGGTAGTCTATCACAAAGTATATTACAATCAGTTTGGTATAGGTTTGTTCAGTCGAACATTATGTATCTCACACATTGTGCCATTGGTGGCAGGATATATCAGTGTATATCACTATGCCACCATGGATGCATGGTATATCAGGGTATATCAGTGTATATCACTATGCCACCAGTGGTTGCATGGTATATCAGTGTATATCACTATGCCACCAGTGGTTGCATGGTATATCAGTGTATATCACTATGCCACCAGTGGTTGCATGGTTTATCAGGGTATATCAGTGTAAATCACTATGCCACCAGTGGTTGCATGGTATATCAGGATATATCAGTGTATATCACTATGCCACCAGTGGTTGCATGGTATATCAGGATATATCAGTGTATATCACTATGCCACCAGTGGTTGCATGGTATATCAGGATATATCAGTGTATATCACTATGCCACCAGTGGTAGCATTGTATATTGGGGTATATCAGTGTATATTATTATACCATGGTAGCACATTTTATCAGTACAGTATATCGGTGTGATTTCACCGACAGCAGTAGAACAAGAATATCCCAGAATGATGTCAAGTTTGATGAACTCAGCATGTCTCAATTCTACAGGAAACTATTTTGTTCTGTTGCCAGGCAACTATCAGTTAAACTTGTAGTTTCTGGAAGCTCTTCACCATATCCAGGACTTTGGACGAGCGGTTGGAGGAACTGTCTCGACACGAGTCGGCCTCTGTTCTTGGGGCAGCGGGCTGGCTCTTAGGCTGCAGAAAACAAAACAACATGTTATAACAACAACAACAAACAAAAACAACAACATGACATATAATGCTGTAAAAGGGTCACTTGATGGGATCATCTTGTATTCTCTGCTTCCTTGGGAGTATACAATCATATATATATATGTTATCACATTGTTTGTCTGTTGTTTAAGGCCACATTCAACAATATTTCAGCCGAATGAGGGAGGCCTGTAAATAATCAAGTCTGGACCAGACAATCCAGTGATTGATATTGTTACGAATGATCCATGCCACTGAGTTACAATGACACGCCATCAACCACCTCTCAGAGTCTGTTCACCCAATCCACCCAGTCGCCTCTTACGAACAGCATGGCTTGCTGGGGCCAATTCTAACCCAGAATATCCATGGCGTATCAACACTATGACATATCACAATGACGATAAAGGATCATTTTGATGGGACCATATTGTATTCTCTGCTTCCTTGGGAGTATACAATCATATATAAGTTATCACATTTAAGAGGTGTATGTGACGTCTCACCTTTCTCATGACCACTTCTTGTTTTGGCTCTTTCTCCTTCTCGATGATCTCAATAGTGACTTTACTTGCAGGCTTGGCTATGCCGCTCCGCCAGGCTGGGACGGATTCTTTCTTATCACTGGAAGATTGGGCCGATTGCACAGGTCCCTTCACTGTTTTCACACTGGAAGATTTCCAGGCTGGAGTGGGGTCAGGTGTTGAAGAAGGCGTCTTCATGGATTGAACCCGACTGAAGTCCTTCTTGACACCCTCAGTGGGAGAGATCTTAGAGTCTTTGCTCGTCTCCTTCACATTTGAGCCTAGGTTCTTGATACTGTCAGGTTTGCTGGAAGAAGGGGTTGTCGAAGTAGCCGACCTAGTCACCGAAGTCTGGGTCCCACCTGGCTTGACCCAGCTGGTGGTGGGCTGAGACGTACTCCCTGACTTGGTGACACTGGGGGTGGGGGCGGTGGTGGTGACACTCCCAGACTTTATAGAAGTGGTGGAAGAGGGAGCAATGCTCCCAGTCTTGACACTGCCAAATCGTACAGGACCAGACTGAGGTTTAGAGTCCATCTTTGAAGGTATCTTAACACTCGCTGATCTGGAACTACTGATTGAAAATGACTCCTTCTCCTCAGGTGTTGTGGAAGGGTTGGATGTTGGGGCAAAAGTGAGGGACTTACTCATTTTGTCCCCACTCTTGTCGTTCCCCTTTTCCTTGATCACATCTTTAGTATCGATAGTTAGCACCTCCTTCTTCTGCTCAGATGTCTCATTATTCTCCGTACTTTCAGCTGGTTTCTTTTTCTTAATCATTGCCATCCATTCTGGCTGACCAGTAGGTGCTGCCTCGTGATGAGACAGGTGTTTGGGTTCCTTCCTGGACAACGGTGCGCCATACGCTGACGGCCTCTGTGAACCAGCGCCCGTAGCTACGGGGACGACAGGTGCAGCGTCTGCTCTCTGAGACTTTGCTCTTTGAACTTTGGCTGAGAACTCATCTGGTAGTATTGGCTGCTCTGGCAGAGTCTTACTCCTGCTCTGCCGCTTCTGTTTGTAGTCTTCTTTAGGTGACGGTGTTACACTTCCGACCTTGAACCCTACGTCCTTCCTGAAACTCTCAGACTTCACAGAACTTGTGTCTGACTTATGATCCTCCTCTTTGTTTGACTCACTTGAGAGCTGTTTGGTGAGGGTGTGTTTGATTTCTCCTCCTCCAGTTGTAATGACAGACTTCAATGGTGGTTTGTCTGCACTCACCGACTTCAGAACGGGCCTAGCTTCCTCCACAGGCTCTTCATGCCGCCTTGCAACAGGCTTTAACTCCTCAGCCTTAGACTGTTCCTGTTTCTGAACACTGTCCACACTTTCTGAAGAACTCCTATTACGTCCTGTCACAGTCACTGTCTTCGTCTCACTTAATTTCTCCTCCTTTTTCAATGAAAATGAAAACACTTCAGGTTCTGACTTCACGGCATCAGTTTTATCCACAGTTTTTGGCAGTTCATCATCTTCAGTTTTTACAGGTTTACGCTTCAACTTACTGAAAGCATTTGACAATTCTGAGGACTTTTTTTCAGCAGGTGCATCCACCTTCTCCTTTGTGTTAACAGAAGTGGACCTCCCTCGACTCACATCCTGGTCGGAGGGTCGGAGGGCAGAGGTCGGCTCTTTCCTGACCTCGACCTTCACCGTCCCTGGGAGTGTATGTTTACTTGCAGCATCACTCACTGGGCTGGTCACACTGACAGTCTTAGCTGATGCATCACCAGAAGGTTTAGTGGGAGCTACAGGTTTAGTAGGAGCTACAGGTTTTGGAGGTAATTCCGTGGGTTTCAGTGACACAGTTGGTTTCTCTGAGGGCCCAGATGACACTTCCAAGACACTGGTGTCAGTTGGGATGTCAACACCTGGTGTTGCAAATGCACTCTCCTCTGCCTGTAGCTTGGTAGGGGACTCTTCATTGAGACTCGGTAGACCCAGTGCTGACACAGCCTGGAATACAAACACGTATCATCAAGATGTGGACATCAAGACATATCATTGAGACTCGGTAGACCCAGTGCTGGCACAGCCTGGAATACAAACACGTATCATCAAGATGTGGACATCAAGACATATCATTGAGACTCGGTAGACCCAGTGCTGGCCCAGCCTGGAATACAAACACGTATCATCAAGATGTGGACATCAAGACATATCATTGAGACTCGGTAGACCCAGGCTGGCACAGCCTGGAATACAAACACGTATCATCAAGATGATTGGCACTGGTTACTCAGAACCACATCTTCCAGATGACATCATGATATCCCTAAAGGGCTGAGAAGGGGAAGGAGGAAGCCAGTATGAATATCATATTTGGGTGTAACGTTTACTGACAGGTGAATATTTGAGTGAATGGTGTTTAACACTGCAGTCAGCAATATTCCAGCCATATCAAGGCAAACTATGGACCAGACAATCCAGTGACTGAAGGTGTCAGCAACAACCCAGCCTGTCTGGGTACGATGTCACACGATCAGTTAAGTCACAAAGGACTGTTACAAGGACTGTTACAAGGACAGCTTACTGGAACCATCTCCAACCTGGAACCCCATGGAGAGATGGAGAAGTGGCATCATATCAAGCCAGAAAATCTTGATAAAGAATTTCCAAACCGAACATAATAAGAGACAAAACCCTTTCCATATCCAATATATAAAATTGGCGATTGTACAATTCCTCCTATATCACGAGCATGTGTTTATGAATCACTATCAAATAGTAAAGATACCAGGTGTTTGCGAAAAGGTGAGCGTATCCTGCCCCACCAGTGGCACCCATCACAAACACATGCAAAGGCAAGTCAATTGTTCACCTGAAAAAACGTGTGAACCTATGGTACAAGTCAAATTAGGGAAATGCATCGGACATCATTTCTGTCACTGATGCATCAAATTGGGGAATATCCTTTCCATGTCTACCATAAAACATTTTGAAAGCTTTATTGAGGCCTTGATTGTTGAATATTCAGTATTGCATATTTCACTGAATTTTAATTAATGACATGAGGAAAACCTTTACAAAAAATACATATACCAGCAAAACACAAGAACATTAGCATCACAGGAAACCTTATTTGACCTACATCTTTCTTCTTGCGGGACTGCCTGTTCTGCTTCCGAGGTTTAACCGACCGCTTGAATTTGGCCGCCTCATTACTCAGCATGGGTGTCCTCTTGACGGCCTCCAAGTCCATCGAGCTTCCTTTAGCTGTGGACATTGAACACTACAGTGAGTGACTGCAGGCGTCTTACACAGGGCAGGACTGCCATCACTGTCACATGTGTATGTATGTACAGATCACTATCAGTGTGTCACACACAGGGATGGGTATTGGAGGTGATACGTGTCACCATATATTGGATAATCCTAAATTTTTAATTCAGAAGCAAACTTATACATTAAGGTATGAATTGAAGTTCATAAATGGAACAAAACAAGAAGCTGGTACAACATAATGTTTACTCATTTAAAACATATGCAGCCACCTTGGGAAACAAGATGCTTGTTCCCGGGCAGCGACGGCATTTTGCAAGTATATAACATTAAACACATGATAAAATCCCAATTTGAAATCGCCTGATATATTGAACATGAAAAAATGATATTGTGATATGTATCGTGGAAAGAATTAACCTCAATTACCGATATACCGGTAATACCTCACACCCGTAGTAACAAATAGGAATTATCATTACTCTATCAGGAGATGACCTACTTTGTTTCTATAGCTATGCAAACTGTACATTTGATCAAATCAAACTAAATCAAATCAAACATTATGAACATCATCATCATGAACATCATCATGAACTTCATATTCATCATGAACATAATCATGAACATCATCACCTTCATGATCATCATGAACATCATAATCATGAGCATCATCACCTTCATGAACATCATCATCACCTTCATGAACATCATCACCTTCATGAACATCATCACCTTCATGAACATCATCATCACCTTCATGAACATCATCATGAACATCACCTTCATGAACATCATCATCATGAACATCATCTTCATGATCATCATCATGAACATCCCCTTCATGAACATCATCATCGTGAACATCACCTTCGTGATCATCATCATGAACATCACCTTCATGAACATCATCATGAACATCACCTTCATGATCATCATCATCATGAACATCACCTTCATGAACATCATCATCATCTTCATGAACATCATCATCATGAACATCACCTTCATGAACATGAACATCATCATGAACATCATATTCATCATGCACATCATAATCATGAGCATCATCACCTTCATGAACATCATCATCATCACTGTCATGAACATCATCATCATGAACATCACCTTCATGAACATCATCATCAACATGAACATCACATTCATGAACATCAACATGAACATCATTATCATTACTCTTTCAGGAGATGACTATTATTGTTTTCATAGCTATGCAAACTGTACATTTGATCAAATCAAATTAAATCAAACATTTTGATCCTCATCATGATTATTGTCATCATCATCTTCTTCATGAACATCATCATAATGAACATCATCATTATCACGATGAACATCATCACCTTCATGAACATCATCATAATGAACATCATCATCATGAAAATCATCACCTTCATGAACATTATCACCTTCATGAACATCGTCACCTCCATGAACATCGTCACCTTCATGAACATCCTCATCATAATGAACATCCTCATCATAATGAACATTCATCATCATGAACCTCTTGAGTTAACATTATAATGAACATCATGATCATGAACATCATCATGATCATGAACATCATCATGATAGTGAACATCATCATGATAGTGAGCATCATCATGATAGTGAGCATCATCATGATAGTGAACATCATCATGGTCATTATGACCATCATCCCCACCACTCCCTGATACAGTTCAACTAACCAGGTGGCGGTGACTGGTCACTGCTCCTTCGAGGTTTGCCTGGACTGTTCCACTTGGTCAAGAAAGGGTCATCCTGAAAGATAACCCACATCACTGAAGAGCTCTCAATCTATCACACGGTACATATCCCACACTACCTAACTCTCATAGCTACAGTCTCTCACTCGTCCCAGGAGCAGTACACAAACAACAACATCTAATCCATGACAACAGACATACTACACACACATCAGTCACAGTGTCACATGACACTGCTCCACACACAGGGCAATATTGATGTCAGAGAGTCATGTCCACATAGGGAGATATGAGCGTGTTATCACACACTAGCAAGACACACAGCAGGTGGGGAGTGTACCTCACTGTAGGATACAAAACATCAAAGAAAGAAAGGATAAACACTCCCACAACATCAGAACGATATTTCAGCTGACCTTTCACACAAATATTCAGGTGTTGCCTACACGTTTCAAGGACAAACTTCAGAGAGCATATCCCTGGTTATAACCATGTGCTGGTGTGTTATGACATTTAAACACCAGCAATCACACTGCTCATTCAACAGCTGGCGTTACAACACTTCTACATCAACACTCACGCATCTGGAGTTCACACAGCTGAAGCTAATGCTGAGTGAGGCGTTAAATAAACAGTTATGGACTAAATATGCAGCAACATTCATATGTTGGGTGTCATCATCATCATCATCATTCATGTGTTGCCTACACGTTTCAAGGACAAACTTCAGACAGCATATCCCTGGTGTGCTGGTGTGTTATGACATTTAAACACCAGCAATCACACTGCTCATTGACAGAGCAGGACACAATCACCAGCAGCTGGTGTTGCAACACTTCTACATCAACACTCACGCATCTGGAGTTCACACAGCTGCAGCTAATGCCAGGATTGTGGGTGTTAATAATTAGCCTCCATTACCAGGTATGTTGTGAGTCAGTGTCTACATCTACTTACCCCCTCATTGTCGGAGCTGTCAACACTGATGAGACTCTTCTCGCTCTCCCTGCTGCTGGACTTGCCTGGCCCAGGCTGAAGAAGTACAACACTCTCTTTAAACACCATTCAAGACAGTCACTCCAGATCAAACAAGCATGAAATACTCATATCCCCCACCAACATGTCTGGTTGTGTGCAAGGCAAAAAATATTTTACAATTTTCAAGATCTGCTCTGGAAACGAGCACTACCACCACTTTCAGTCTATGTCAAAGTTGTTGCTATGGAAACTCAAAAAAATTATTTTTTTAAATCCTAAACTATCAAAAGGCACCAGTTCATCACTAGACCTATCTATGTGCCAAGTTTGGTTAAGATATCTATGTTTTTTAGTTCTGCTCTGGAAACGAAACATTACGGACGGACGGACGGACAGGAGGACAGCAGCCATTCCTATTTCCCCCTTCCACTTTGTAGCAGGGGACAATACTGCATAGATATGTGCCATGTCCATGCTCTAAATCTTGTGACATCTTTTAATCTTTGAGGAGAGGACATACATGTGTCTTGAGTTTTTTAAAACATGGACTAGAGAAGACGTCCAACAGTGCATTTTGGCCATGACCCTTTTGTTGAAACAACAAAGTATTCTTGACTAATGTCAGAGAACACAACCAGGCCATGTCATATTGATCCTGGGAAATTATCAGGGAAATTATGTAAGCCAATTTACGAAAGGTCAGGGCCATTAGAGTGTGCAGGAACAGTGGGGTAATCTCATCATCGCTGCCTTGTCCTTTCCTTCAACAAATAGGGGAATCAGAAAGGCCCACCATCTTGGTTCAGCCAAACGATAAATCTTCAAGATAATGTTGTGTCAATGTTGACTTATTAAGCAACAGTTTGAGCTGCTACTGGTACGGTTCAACCCTACTGCAGCTACCTGTCTAAACATAAACTCACAGGTGTGGCAGGTCCTGCTACACAATCACATACTTGAAAATGTTCACAAGGTGTGTTCCATCATAATGTCTAGAGACCCAAACAAACAATTTCTAGTATACCTGCACCAGTTGAATGAATGACGACTTGAGAACTCATGCATAACCATCAGAATTTAAAAAAACAAATGTTAGACACAGCTCCTTATTCATGTGTATGCAGGGACTTCAACAACAGTGAACATCAGCAGTCTGTGACTTCCTTGCAACATATACTACTCAACTGTTGACAGGGATATTCCTATTTTCACATGATTCACAAATTAAGTATTGTCGGATCATAGGTTTTTGGACATCCTATGTTTTCAGACGGCCATGGTTGTCGCGATTACTTGCGCTATAACAAAGGGTGTAGTGTCACACAGACATTGCAAATACATGTAATCAGATAATGACCTGTTTTTAAGATAAAGTCATCTTTTATAAGTGAGAAGTTCTACAGTTCTTGTGATCAACGAGAAAATTACAAATGTTTCTTAAGCATCCCAAAACACATAACATGGGGATACTCATAATTGGGAAGCCATAGACCCAGAAAGGATTCCACTTGTCAATATCCCTGTCAATTGTTGAGCAGCATAGTTCACAACCATCATATGTAGCCTCTGATGCTAAGCTTACTATTTTGTATCTTTACAATCAGATTCATAACCTCATCCTTGGTTTAACTCCATCGATATACGGCAGCTTTAATCATATTTCTGAACAATAATATGATATACACTGCAAGTATGAAGTTGAGAAGATCGCAGTTTGTGGATTCCAGCGTTAGGAAACAGTCTCACCTTCAGAGGTCCTCCGAGGATGTCTGCTGTCGTCATGGGTGGCACAGGGCTCTGCGGCAAGCCATCGTCGTCGTCGGAGTATTGGGAGTGTCTCTTCTTCAGCTTGGTGAACAACTCGTTCTGCAAAACAACCAGTGCATGTTGAGGCATCACGGATGACAGAGTGAGGGTAGCGTGAAGCAGGTGATCTACAGACCGAGCATGTCCGTCTCCGGAGTCACCGCAGGGTGAGAAGGGAAATGAGTCAACAACAGAAAGGTTGCTTTCAAAGTCTGCTGGTTTCTTGTGTCATGAGGGGCGGCAGGGTAGCCTAGTGGTTAAAGCGTTCGCTTGTCACGCCGAAGACCCGGGTTCGATTCCCAACATGGGTACAATGTGTCAAGCCCATTTCTGCTGTCCCCCACCATGATATTGCTGGAATATTGCTAAAAGCGGTGTAAAACCATACTCACTCACTCACTCACTCTTGTGTCATGCTCTTTATTGTTTTTTAAAAGAATTGACGTTGAATTGGAGTTGAGAATACAACAGACATGCACATCAGTTTGAAGACTGACTAAATATGCAGCAACATTCATATGTTTGGTCATCATCATCATCATCATCACCAAATATAATTATTACTAGTGAGGTGGGAAACCATAAAGATCTAGGGTAGAAAAGGTCTTCAGCAACCCATACTTGCTGTAAAGGCGATTATGCTTGTCGTAAGAGGCGACTAACAGAATCAGGTGGTCAGGCTTGCTGACTTGGTTGATGCATGTCATCGTATCCTGATTGCATAGATGTCAATCACTGGATTGTCTGGTCCAGGCTCGATTATGCACAGACCTACATCAAATAGCTGGAATATTGCTGAGTGAGGCGTTACACAAAACAACAAAACAAACAAACAAACTAGTGAGTGGGTAATACACACCACTTTGTACAGTGTTTCAGTCATATCATGGCATGGCAGCTTGATTTGTGAGGATAAATGTGACGTGACGCATATCCTGGATGACCATGACTTTGATGAAACCCACGGGGAAGGGTATGGTGCTGAGAAACCTAGAAACATTATCAGTGCAAATCTGGGATTCCATAACATGATCATCGGTTTCTGGCACATCTAAGGGACACAACTCCGCAGAGTCAATCGCAGCACCTTAGATAAGAGAACAATTATATCCCCTTTTATTATTACATTGTAACAGAATAATAATAATAATAATCATCACCACCATCACCAGGGTTGATATAAGACAGCTGTTTCAAACAATATCTGTACCACATAATAATAACTTCAACAAATGTCTAATGAATTGTCAAATGCCCCGAACACACATAAACATTATTTCTGTATACAAGGTATACAAGGTCTCAACAAGCAAATATTACCTGAAAGTTCCCTGGAATGCTGATAACAGACATCCTAGTGATGCACCCCCACCACAACTACACCCTACAGGGACAATCCTAAAGACCCACAAGCTGACATGTTTAACATGACTCACAAATCCAAGCAGGGACTGCTTATTAACTTAATAACCACAAACCCCAGTCCAGGAAATGACAGTCTCACCCAGCATGCAACAGGGGACAGGCCAAAGGCAGGGACGAGCAGTAAGCGACCGTCAACAAATATGAGGAAGTTGAGGGTGGCAGAGAACCACACGCCTCGGTGTATTTGTGGTGTAATGGCCGGATGTGAGACTCGCCTCCACCATTACGTCTATTAGCCCGTGGTCATATCTCAATTAAATAGATGTGCTTCATTATTATGGCTGAGTCTGACATCAAGTGCAAACTATTAGCCCATAATATATCGATTAATAGATTTTTACAGAATTTCCATAAATTAATATTGTTTAATGTTTCTTGAAATGGATGATGTTAGTTTCAGCGATGTTGCATGACATACTAAGTTGGGTACAGATGTACATCATGCTTCATGAAATCCAGTCAGTCTGGAGCTGGGAAGTAGGTGAAAGCTTCAGGTAACTTGGGAGGAAAATTTAACAGATACATATACAGTCGTTCCTCGTAATAACGCCCTTCACGATATCGCAGATTCAGTGAAACCACGGAGTAATCACTGGCTCCTATCAATTTCATGCTGTTTCCCATTTGATTTCATGCCTTTTGAGAGTACAGTGATGACCTAATAAAATAATTTTTAAACAACTATGAACACCTGGTTTGTTTTATTTGTTTAAAACACACGATGTACGTTCTCCATATCTAATTAGGATCCGACTTTAAACTTCATCAATTAAACGTCAATTGTAAAACAAACATTTACCTCGTTAGTAAGTTGTTACCCTTTCATATGTCGTAACAGTGAGTAATTAATGAGATTAATGAGATGAAAATGGAAAGCAGAGAAGTCTTAAGGGATTAACTAATAAAGTATGACAAGGTTAGGACTCCTACTGTTAAGCACTGAATTACACCTACTTCGTCACCTAAAATCTTTAAAAACTACAGTACAGCATGAGAATATTCAAGAAGCAGATGGGCCGTAACACATTATGTAACCTAAACCTACAACAGGGATTCTAAACTGTTATTTACAATATTTCCTCAATAGTACAGCCTGCCTAGCAGTCAGTGTACTGCCATGTTTCATGCCAATGTGCAACAACTTGGCTATATGACTCCTACTCCTACTCTCACAGGCTGTTGTTGTTGTTTGTTGTTTAATGCAGCACTCAGAAATATTTAGCTATATGACGTCGGTCTGTAAATAACCAAGTCTGATAGAAATCATGAGCAGCGATCCTCGCAACTGGGATACGATGACATGCATCAACCAAGTCAGCGAGCCTGCCACCCGGTCCCGCTAGCCGCCTCGTACGACAAGATGTCACAGGAGGCCATCTGCTGTCCTCCCGCTGTACAGTGCAGCAAACTTCAATGGGTGAAAATAACAGGTATCTTTGTCCACACATACAGTGATGCCTTCACAAATGTTGCAGAAAACATGAAGTCACTGTCTGTTACCTTGTGTTCATCATTCATAACAGGGGCGGTCAGGTAGCCTAGTGGTTAAAGCGTTCGCTCGTCACGCCGAAGACCCGGGTTCGATTCCCAACATGGGTACAATGTGTCAAGCCCATTTCTGCTGTCCCCCGCCGTGATATTGCTTGAATATTGCTAAAAGCGGCATAACCATTCTCACTTATTTATAACATAAGGTGGATGTCCACCACCCCACCATCACTAACTACACCCAATCCACCCCAACTACATCCCATCCACCCCAACAACACTCCATCCACCCACTCCAAATACACACCATCTAACTACACCCCACCCACACATCAAACCTCTTGATGACCTTGGATCATCACTTCCACCAGGACATGCCTGCTGTGTCAGATGCTAGAATGTAATGATGTAGCAGCTTCTCCACTTATAATGCACCAGGGTCCCCTTCCACAAGGTGATTGTTGCACACGGACTGCCGTAAGTCTTTGTTTAAGTATGGGAGTAACGGTAACCTTAGCTCTACGATAGCCATGTGGAACAGCACCCAGATCCTACAAAATGTCCCCAGTCCCAAGTCAATGCTCATGGCCCTCATCCACACAAAAGTTTGCTGTTTCAAAGTTCTAAGATTTGTTTGTTTTTTTGTTTGTTGTTTAACGCCGCACTCAGCAATACCCCAGCCATATGACGGCGGTCTGTAAAATGATCGAGTCTGGACTTCATGAGCATCGATCCTTGCAATTGGGATCGATGACATGTATCAACCAAGTCAGCGAGCCTGACCACCCGATCCCGTTAGTCGCCTCTTACAACAAGCATAGTCACCCTTTACGGCAAGCATGGGTTGCTGAAGACCTATTCTACCCAAAGTTATAAGAGCTATACAGAGATTGTTTGGTGTGACATTACAATTTGAAGTGGAGAGACTTCAGCAGGGATCTGGATGATGAGTAAGTGAGGGAGTCCGGTTTAGCGGCACTTTGAACAGTATTCAGGACATATCATGGCATGTCAGTTCAGCTGGAGTGCCTGCCCAAGAGATGCAAACTGCACAGCCAATTGCAGCGCCATGGACGCCTGGGCCCTGTGCCACCCTAGAGGATGCAAGGGTAGGAGACAACGTGAAGTGGTTCACGGTGAAGACATGCTGAACTGGTATAATCTATGTGCGAACATCTTCAGACGGAATTAAGAATGATGGCACACGCATCCAGCATCCTGCGCCTGACCTCGTCCTGCAGTCAGTTCCATAGCTTGAAGAAAAAGAGCTGTTTAACAACCACTCTCCTTGCCATTCTGTTCTCTTTATTCCGGGCCAAAAAAAGCTTTTTACACTTCTCTTCATGGACCCAAACCAGATCAATTCCAGCTGGAAGCTGATGCCAATCTTCAGTGAATCAATACACTTTCAAAAACAGGTTTTTTTCTGTAGGAAATAACATACAAGGTAAAGGAATGGAGAAACTGTTGGCGTGCTGGACATGATGCGTGTAGGAAGACTGTTATAGACCGAGGGGAACAGTGCCGTACTACAGCCAGCTATAGATCGAGGGGAACAGTGCCGTATTACAGCCAGGTAAAGATCGAGGGGAACAGTGCCGTATTACAGCCAGCTATAGATCGAGGGGAACAATGCCATGCTACAGTCAGCTATAGATAAAGGGGAACAGTGCCATGTTACAGCCAGCTATATATCGAGGGGAACAGTGCCGTATTACAGTCAGCTATAGATCGAGGGGAACAGTGCTGTATTACAGCCAGCTATAGATCGAGGGGAACAATGCCATGCTACAGTCAGCTATAGATAAAGGGGAACAGTGCCATGTTACAGCCAGCTATAGATCGAGGGGAACAGTGCCATGAAACAGCCAGCTATAGATCGAGGGGAACAGTGCCATGTTACAGCCAGCTATAGATCGAGGGGAACAGTGCCGTATTACAGTCAGCTATAGATCGAGGGGAACAGTGCCATGTTACAGCCAGCTATAGATCGAGGGGAACAGTGCCATGTTACAGCCAGCTATAGATCGAGGGGAACAATGCCATGCTACAGTCAGCTATAGATCGAGGGGAACAGTGCCATGTTACAGCCAGCTATAGATCGAGGGGAACAGTGCCGTATTACAGTCAGCTATAGATCGAGGGGAACAGTGCCATGTTACAGCCAGCTATAGATCGAGGGGAACAGTGCCATGTTACTGCCAGCTATAGATCGAGGGGAACAATGCCATGCTTCAGTCAGCTATAGATCGAGGGGAACAGTGCCGTATTACAGTCAGCTATAGATCGAGGGGAACAGTGCCATGTTACAGCCAGCTATAGATCGAGGGGAACAGTGCCATGTTACAGCCAGCTATAGATCGAGGGGAACAATGCCATGCTACAGTCAGCTATAGATCGAGGGGAACAGTGCTATGTAACAGCCAGCTATAGATCGAGGGGAACAGTGCCATGTAACAGCCAGCTATAGATCGAGGGGAACAGTGTCATGCTACAGTCAGCTGTAGATCGAGGGGAACAGTGCCATGTAACAGCCAGCTATAGATCGAGGGGAACAGTGTCATGTAACAGCCAGCTATAGATCGAGGGGAACAGTGTCATGCTACAGTCAGCTATAGATCGAGGGGAACAGTGCCATGTTACAGCCAGCTATAGATCGAGGGGAACAGTGTCATGTAACAGCCAGCTATAGATCAAGGGGAACAGTGTCATGCTACAGTCAGCTATAGATCGAGGGGAACAGTGCCATGTAACAGCCAGCTATAGATCGAGGGGAACAGTGTCATGCTACAGTCAGCTATAGATCGAGGGGAACAGTGCCGTATTACAGTCAGCTATAGATCGAGGGGAACAGTGCCGTATTACAGTCAGCTATAGATCGAGGGGAACAGTGCCATATTACAGCCAGCTATAGATCGAGGGGAACAGTGTCATGTAACAGCCAGCTATATATCGAGGGGAACGGTGCCGTATTACCGCCAGCTATAGATCGAGGGGAACAGTGCCGTATTACAGTCAGCTATAGATAAAGGGGATCAGGAGTGAGGGTTTTATGCTGCTTTTATCAATAGTCCAGCAATACCAAGGCTGGGCAAACAAGAAACGGACTTCACACACTGTGGTGAATCGAACCAGAGCCTTCGGTGTGATGAGTCAACGCTCTAACCACTCGGCTACCCCGCTGCTGGTGCTGGAACTCACCTGGAATGCATTCTTGTGAAGGTTCTCCTCCGACACAGCCACAGTCTTGAGTGCAGTGATGCTGGCTTCCCCTCGGTCGCCGGGGGTGAAGACGCTGTCCTCGGAGATGCTGCGATTACCGCCCTGGAGTGGCTTCTGCTTACTGTGATGGGATTTGAAGCTGCAACACAACAGATACAACATTGGTGAATATTGTGATCCTTGGTTAATATTGTGAACACTGATGAATATTGCAATCCTTGGTTAATATTGTGAACACTGATGAATAGTGTCAAAAATGGTGAATACTGTGAACACTGGTGTCAATTGTCAACATTATGTCATCTTCAGAGGGGAGTAAAAGCAGCCTCATCGTTGCTATAGTACTACATCTCTTAAGCATGAGTCTTGTCTATTCTCACAGATGAATATAGCATCCTTGACTCTTTCTTTACTTCAATGTTCATGACAAGACATTCATCTGCATGTATTCGTTATGACAAGACAAACTGGCGCTGCTCCCGAGATGCAGCTTCCCCATCAATGTGTCTCTTACATCAGTCCACCATGAGGCTAGTTGCAGGACTGTAAGGTGTAACATGTGACCTGCCCTGGTGTATAAAAGCCATATCACCACACAAATCCTCACCTCTCAACACAAACACTGACCACCCAGTGAGTATTGATCAGATCAGCCTGACACCAGGTGTCTGGAACTCTGCTCTCTGCTCCACGGATTCACACGTGTAGGAGGTAACTCTACGATGTTACTCTACGATGTTACTTACGATGTTACTCTACGAAGTTACTCTACGATGTTACTCTATGATGTAACTCTACGATGTTACTCTACGATGTAACTCTATGATGTTACTCTATGATGTTACTCTACGATGTTACTCTACGATGTTACTCTACGATGTTACTCTATGATGTTACTCTATGATGTTACTCTACGATGTTACTCTATGATGTAACTCTACGATGTTACTCTACGATGTTACTCTACGATGTTACTCTATGATGTTACTCTACGATGTTAATCTATGATGTTACTCTACGATGTTACTCTACGATGTTACTCTATGATGTTACTCTATGATGTTACTCTACGATGTAACTCTAAAATGTTACTCTACGATGTTACTCTATGATGTTACTCTACGATGTTACTCTATGATGTTACTCTACGATGTTACTCTACGATGTTACTCTATGATGTTACTCTAAAATGTTACTCTACGATGTTACTCTACGATGTTACTCTACGATGTTACTCTATGATGTTACTCTAAAATGTTACTCTACGATGTTACTCTATGATGTTACTCTACGATGTTACTCTACGATGTTACTCTAAAATGTTACTCTACGATGTTACTCTACGATGTAACTCTACGATGTTACTCTATGATGTAACGCTACGATGTTACTCTACGATGTTACTCTACGATGTTACTCTACGATGTTACTCTACGATGTTACTCTATGATGTAACTCTACGATGTTACTCTATGATGTAACTCTACGATGTTACTCTACGATGTAACGCTACGATGTTACTCTACGATGTTACTCTACGATGTAACTCTACGATGTTACTCTACGATGTAACTCTACGATGTTACTCTACGATGTAACGCTACGATGTTACTCTACGATGTTACTCTACGATGTTACTCTACGATGTTACTCTACGATGTTACTCTATGATGTTACTCTACGATGTTACTCTACGATGTTACTCTACGATGTTACGCTACGATGTTACTCTACGATGTTACTCTACGATGTTACTCTATATTACTCTATGATGTTACTCTACGATGTAACTCTACGATGTAACTCTATATTACTCCACGATGTAACTCTACAATGTAACTCTACGATGTTACTCTATATTACTCTATGATGTTACTCTACGATGCTACTCATGATTTCACGAAATGATACACTACTGCATCAACAGAAGTACGTAGCTACTAAATAATTAGAAAAAGCAAACTTGACCAATCAATGATATATGTTTCCAATTCAATGTGATTGCTTTAGGCCAAGCTTGAAATGAATGCGGCATGTTATGGCAATCACAAACCATTGAAACTATGTGTAACTTTGTGCAAGGACACATTCCATGTTAACAACCCAGGGAGCACTCTCTGTCTAGTGTGTAAACCACCTTCGTCAGAACAGGAATTATCATCATTAATAAACAGAAAATATGCCGATACGATTCTTATTCATATCTGATGCTGGGTCATATTCACTGAGACAACTTGAATATACATATTTAACACTGATACTTGGAAAATATGATACAAATTTTCATTAACTGATCAATTCATATATTTTTTGGTAAATGCATTTATTTCTAATCATATTTGATAAGAAATTAAAACAAATCTCACATTAATTTTAAGAATGTTTGCAAATATAATATTACCCAAATCCCCCCATAAGCAATGGTACAGAACACAAGCTAATACATGCCCATAAACCATATAGATTTACAACACACAGTACGTGAGATGCAAGCTCACAGAGACGGCGTTCCAATGTCGATTACACACACTGCTTGCATATTGTCGACATTACTGTAGGAGCGTGACCACGCCCAGTTTCGCTTGGTTCAATCTGTGTCATAAGCAGTTGGTCATATGTATTACATACACCTAGCGCCCCCTGGTGGCACACCGCAGCAAGGTGTGAACATCTCCTGCCTCACGTAGCAGTGTTAATCCAACATCAACCACAACACTCGAGAAAAGAACAAACACGATTGTTTGGCATAACCTCCCTTACATAATCAACAGGCGGCCTGTGTTTGTTCATCATAAAGTTTCATGTGTAGTGATATCATGTCAACATGTAGACACCCCAGAAGCAACTCACTAATATCCTACAACTTCACAAGCATACGAACAGCTCCAGTTAAGCTGTTGTGCCAACTGTTGTATGTTATAGGAAGTAAAATGACTGAGAGAGGATTTTGATATTTTGGACCCCTCCCTTATAAAAACTCTTGATCCGCCCTCAGTTTCTGTTAGGCTTGTCAATGATAGGTTGTCATGATGTAGACACTGTACTGTCCTCTCCAACACTGATAGTGTCTTGTATACAGCAAACCTAAACATATCTCTCTCCCTATTCTTCACTCCCTCCCTCTCTCTCTCCCTCTCTCTTTCCTTCCATCCCTCCTTTTCTCTCCTCTTCCCACTCTCCTAGATGACATAAAAATCTATATATCTACATAGATGATCGGGGCATAGAGTGTGTGTGTGTGCATGTGCATGTGCACTCTACAGGCAGGTGGTGT
This sequence comes from Haliotis rufescens, assembly GCF_023055435.1. Taxonomy (NCBI): domain Eukaryota; kingdom Metazoa; phylum Mollusca; class Gastropoda; order Lepetellida; family Haliotidae; genus Haliotis; species Haliotis rufescens. Next base: position 3,655,523 of record NW_025964057.1, read on the forward strand.
GATATAGGTATATACACTTTCTACAAGCTATGCCACACTCTACTGGCTGTAATCCTCAGCATGGCAATTATCACTATGTTCCTGCACAACAGTGGGAACACTTGAGCACTATTACCGACCAGGTGGGTGTTTAATACCTATATCACACACAGGGCAGGGTATATCTAGCCGTATTACTCACGGGGCCAGCCTGACTCCACACATGTGTCTGCTCAGTCCCCGACCTGCTGACTTCAGCACAGACTAATCATACAGACCTGCTGACTTCAGCACTGACTAATCATACAGACCTGCTGACTTCAGCACAGACTAATCATACAGACCTGCTGACTTCAGCACAGACTAATCATACAGACCTGCTGACTTCAGCACAGACTAATCATACAGACCTGCTGACTTCAGCACAGACTAATCATACAGACCTGCTGACTTCAGCACAGACTAATCATACAGACCTGCTGACTTCAGCACAGACTAATCATACAGACCTGGTGCAGGGTTAAATAGTCAGGCTGATCCAGTATGTATATAACACTGCCAGTCCATTGCACAGGAACATGGAGAAATAGTCAGGCTGATCCAGTATGTATATAACACTGCCAGTCCATTGCACAGAAACATGGAGAAATAGTCAGGCTGATCCAGTATGTATATAACACTGCCAGTCCATTGCACAGAAACATGGAGAAATAGTCAGGCTGATCCAGTATGTATATAACACTGCCAGTCCATTGCACAGGAACATGGAGAAATAGTCAGGCTGATCCAGTATGTATATAACACTGCCAGTCCATTGCACAGAAACATGGAGAAATAGTCAGGCTGATCCAGTATGTATATAACACTGCCAGTCCATTGCACAAGAACATGGAGAAAAAGTCAGGCTGATCCAGTATGTATATAACACTGCCAGTCCATTGCACAGAAACATGGAGAAATAGTCAGGCTGATCCAGTATGTATACAACACTGCCAGTCCATTGCACAGAAACATGTAGAAATAGTCAGGCTGATCCAGTATGTATACAACACTGCCAGTCCATTGCACAGAAACATGTAGAAATAGTCATGACACTATCATCTGCATGTCTTATTGTCTTGTTGTGGAAAAGAGAATGTCATTCAACAGTCACATTTATGGCATAAAACGTCTTCAATACACACATCAATAACATGGGGCAGATATTAATTTTACATGTGTGTGGGTGAGTGAGTGTGTTGGAGTTTAGGCCATATTGAATGCCTGTAAAGCTAAGACAGACGATACAAGATCTGTCTTCAGCATCAACAAGCAAGAGTTGAACACACCAGGGGAAGGAGGGAGGGAGGGAGAGAAAAGAAAGAGAGAGAGAGAGTCTCCCCAGCACAATCCTGGGGAGGACATCAACCATGGCCTCCCTCTATGTGGGGAATTCAACCCTGGTTTTAGGTGTGTCCCATGGAACATAAAAAGCAGCTAGCACTAAATATTTCCAAAGTTAATAAACCCTCCGGGATAAATGCCCTCCTACACATTGTCAAGCCAATATGTTTAATCAGCACGACACACAAGTTAATACAGTTGACACAATTCCGGAAGTTCCCTTGTTCTGAATATCGAAGGCAACAAGGAGTGCAAACATCATTCAAAGGTGAACGACCACTTGTATGTGTATTATTCCACATTTTTTTGCATGTATATTTCCTCAGCTCAGGTTGGGAAGGAGCTTATGAGTTTATCCTAATTTGCATTTGTTTACACGAACGTGGATTTTATTGACAGGGCAGCACAAGCCAACACGGCAGGGTCTGTCCAAATTCTGTGAGATGCCGGTGTGTGTGGAGAGGTGACATGAGGGACTAGCGTGACACACGAATCAAGACAAATATGTCCGGACACACTCCTGCAATAAATATACAGTTTCAATGTCAGCGTGGAGACTGACTGTGTGGCCTTGTCATTAACCACTGACAAACCAATTAGCCAATTACAGATAACTACAGGTCGGCAGTCAGCTTGTGTCTCTAAATGTCATGGGAACATTAAGTAAACATTTAGCAAATATTCAGCAAATTCCGTAAACATTCAATATACGTGTAGAACTAAACATTCAGTAAACAGTAGCAAACGTGTAAAATTTAACACAACTCATAATGAGTGAGTGAGTGAGTGAGTGAGTGAGTGAGTGAGTGAGTACTGCCTCATGCCACATCAGCTTTTCACAGCGACAGTACCAGGAGGAAGGAAATGTTCGGCCTCTTATATTTTCCCCAATCACATTCTGCTATAATTATTAATGATAAACACGAAGTAATGCAAGTGTAAATACATAGTTGTTTACTTGTATCTATTGCCAAGTTAACCTATTCATGTATGATAGTTGTGTTTGTGTACAAAACAAACACTTCATCAAGTATAACGTTTAACTAACCAATGTTCCATATAATGCAGCCTAAAACAAATGGCTGATTCCTCTCTGTTGACCAGAACAATATAGTAATTACTTGTTATGCAACATGACACTCTAACAGTACTGTGATTAGGTAGACCAGCTCAACAGTAATACCTGGCTATATTTTACCTGTTAGGTTGTTAACACACCTGTCTTTCCCCACAATAATCAATAGCCCATCATATGAACAAATATTGACTTAGTATTCACAACCAGATTGCGTTCTCAATCAGAAATAATCATCAGATAATATATGTAAACACAGTGTTATCGTCCATCCCATACTTAGAGACACAGTGTTGCATGCAATATGCCGTCAGATGTTGTGTTATGTTGTGTTTTGTGGTGTTATGAGGTGGTAATATTACAATGTTATCAATTACCTTATTGTACACCCTAATCACAGGCACTGCCATCATACACCTAATACAGGAGACACAGTGTTCTATACATTCTTACAACATGGAGTATAATGAGACTGAGATAATACAATGTTATACATTCTGACAACATGGAGTATAATGAGACTGAGATAATACAATGTTATACATTCTCAGGACATACAGTGTTTCCTACACATGCAAGGGATTGTGTTATAGACTTGCTGGGGATATACTACAAAGTTACGCCCTCAGTGGACTGTTTCCATAAACCTTCAGGAGACACATTCTACACCTCACACATGCCCTGTGTAGCCACAAGACAGTTGCAAGCTAACGGTGTAGACAGAATGTCGTGGGAGTTGAAGGTAACGGTGTAGACAATGTCAGCGGATATTGGGGATACCAAGTCAGAATGTTGATGGTGTTGTGTTGTGAAGTCAGAATGTTGGTGGTTGTGGAGACAGAATGTTGCAGTGTTGTCCAGTCGTGCAGTAAAGGTATGACACACCTACATATATAACTATCGCCACCACTAGATCTTCTCCATCTAAATATAGACAATAATTGATCAACTACCTCCTGTCTGTCTCAACAGAATTTAGCTGATCAATTTTCTAACAAACGAAAAAGTCTCACAACTTTAAAATAGTTTTGGACAGAAAGCCTTAGGACTTATGTTTTTCACATTTTAAAAGTTCTCCCACACTAAAAAAACCTAAAGCAGAGTTTTCTTCCTTAGTGCTAAAACCAATCATAACTGTCTAGAGAACATCCCCTTACATGGCCCCAGTGAATGGGACGGCGTAACACCAGAAACTCAATACTTGTTTATCAGCTGGCAAATTATTGTACATGTATCTGGAAAGAGCTCCGGGGACAAATGTCCCGACTCCAATCCTGGACACAAGCTAACCTTGGCGAAGTGCTGAAGTAATCTAGGGAATAACAACCCGTATCACACAGACCAGTCCAGTCGGTGTTATTGAAGGTGGTAGTATGTACACCATGAATGTGCTTATATAACACGACCGTAAGATTAAATCTGAGTACAGAAATCTCTAACACTGTGTATCCTCTGTGCACAGATCAACCACTCTCACAGTGTAACCCCAACCGATAAATCCCCTCATCGGCATTACTTCCACATACTACTGTGTAAGAGCGTCTTTCATCGTGTGTCTCATCACATAAGCACAACGACCGCCTCCATGGTCTAGTAGCAGAGCGTCCCCCATAGAGCGAAAGGTCCGGGGCTCGATCCCGGCTGCATCATACCAAAAGATGTTCAAAGATGGCACTTGTCACCCTGTTTGGCGCTCGGCATTAAGGGGCTAAAACATGGACTGGTCGGCTCGGAGTCAGTATACTGTGTTTGAGTGGGGTATTCATGTTAAACTGTGGCATGGTATCTCAGTGGGCCAGCACTATAAAATCAGCATCAGTCCAGCTTAGTACAAGCAGCCACACACACGTGTGCATGCACGTCGCTATATAAGTGCAAAAATCCTGGACGCGACGTTAAACCCCATTTCACCTCACATTACATCAACACTATGGTACCATTACACCTATTTCAGGCCAAGTCTGGTGTTTGCGTTGTTGTACTGGCTGAACAACACAGGCCGAGCCTGGTGTTTGCGTTGCTGTACTGGCTGAACAACACAGGCCGAGTCTGGTGTTTGCGTTGTTGTACTGGCTGAACAACACAGGCCAAGTCTGGTGTTTGCGTTGTTGTACTGGCTGAACAACACAGGCCGAGCCTGGTGTTTGCGTTGCTGTGTTGGCTGAACAACACAGGCCAAGCCTGGTGTTTGCGTTGTTGTGTTAGCTGAACAACACAGGCCAAGTCTGGTGTTTGCGTTGTTGTGTTGGCTGAACAACACAGGCCAAGCCTGGTGTTTGCGCTGTTGTGTTGGCTGAACAACACAGGCCAAGTCTGGTGTTTGCGTTGTTGTGTTGGCTGAACAACACAGGCCAAGTCTGGTGTTTGCGTTGTTGTGTTAGCTGAACAACACAGGCCAAGTCTGGTGTTTGCGTTGTTGTGTTGGCTGAACAACACAGGCCAAGCCTGGTGTTTGCGTTGTTGTGTTGGCTGAACAACATAGGCCAAGTCGGATGTTTGCGTTGTTGTGTTGGCTGAACAACACAGGCCAAGCCTGGTGTTTGCGTTGTTGTGTTGGCTGAACAACACAGGCCAAGTCTGGTGTTTGCGTTGTTGTGTTGGCTGAACAACACAGGCCAAGTCTGGTGTTTGCGTTGTTGTGTTGGATGAACAACACAGGCCAAGTCGGATGTTTGCGTTGTTGTGTTGGCTGAACAACACAGGCCAAGCCTGGTGTTTGCGTTGTTGTGTTGGCTGAACAACACAGGCCAAGTCTGGTGTTTGCGTTGTTGTGTTGGCTGAACAACACAGGCCAAGCCTGGTGTTTGCGTTGTTGTGTTGGCTGAACAACATAGGCCAAGTCGGATGTTTGCGTTGTTGTGTTGGCTGAACAACACAGGCCAAGCCTGGTGTTTGCGTTGTTGTGTTGGCTGAACAACACAGGCCAAGTCTGGTGTTTGCGTTGTTGTGTTGGCTGAACAACACAGGCCAAGTCTGGTGTTTGCGTTGTTGTGTTGGCTGAACAACACAGGCCGAGTCTGGTGTTTGCGTTGTTGTGTTGGCTGAACAACACAGGCCGAGTCTGGTGTTTGCATTGTTGTGTTGGCTGAACAACACAGGCCAAGTCTGGTGTTTGCGTTGTTGTGTTGGCTGAACAACACAGGCCAAGTCGGATGTTTGCGTTGTTGTGTTGGCTGAACAACACAGGCAAAGCCTGGTGTTTGCGTTGTTGTGTTGGCTGAACAACACAGGCCAAGTCTGGTGTTTGCGTTGTTGTGTTGGCTGAACAACACAGGCCAAGCCTGGTGTTTGCGTTGTTGTGTTGGCTGAACAACATAGGCCAAGTCGGATGTTTGCGTTGTTGTGTTGGCTGAACAACACAGGCCAAGCCTGGTGTTTGCGTTGTTGTGTTGGCTGAACAACACAGGCCAAGTCTGGTGTTTGCGTTGTTGTGTTGGCTGAACAACACAGGCCAAGCCTGGTGTTTGCGTTGTTGTGTTGGCTGAACAACATAGGCCAAGTCGGATGTTTGCGTTGTTGTGTTGGCTGAACAACACAGGCCAAGCCTGGTGTTTGCGTTGTTGTGTTGGCTGAACAACACAGGCCAAGTCTGGTGTTTGCGTTGTTGTGTTGGCTGAACAACACAGGCCAAGTCTGGTGTTTGCGTTGTTGTGTTGGCTGAACAACACAGGCCGAGTCTGGTGTTTGCGTTGTTGTGTTGGCTGAACAACACAGGCCGAGTCTGGTGTTTGCATTGTTGTGTTGGCTGAACAACACAGGCCGAGTCGGATGTTTGGTTTGCGTTGTTGTGTTGGCTGAACAACACAGGCCAAGTCTGGTGTTTGCGCTGTTGTGTTGGCTGAACAACACAGGCCAAGTCTGGTGTTTGCGTTGTTGTGTTGGCTGAACAACACAGGCCAAGTCTGATGTTTGCGTTGTTGTGTTGGCTGAACAACACAGGCCAAGTCTGGTGTTTGCGTTGTTGTGTTGGCTGAACAACACAGGCCAAGTCTGGTGTTTGCGCTGTTGTGTTGGCTGAACAACACAGGCCAAGTCGGATGTTTGCGTTGTTGTGTTGGCTGAACAACACAGGCCAAGTCTGGTGTTTGCGTTGTTGTGTTGGCTGAACAACACAGGCCAAGTCGGATGTTTGCTTTGTTGTGTTGGCTGAACAACACAGGTGTATCGTACAATGGAGGGAGTGTTGGGGGACATCCCGACTAGAATGACACTTTGTATTTTCCACAAAAATTTCAAGTCAGCTGACCATGTGGAACAAACCTCAAGAGCTCGAATACTGACAAATTTACCAGTCCAGCAACTTGGGAGGATATCTCCATTGTCCCCCTTCTGTCTGTCTGCAGCTCATCAACCAGCTGAACAACCACAAGTCAGAGACCATTAACATCAATGGACTTAAGGTTGAAAAAACATTAGAGCCACTGTTAAAAAATGTAACTCTTGCAACATGACACTGGTTTAAAATGTTGGGTAGCTTGTGAGGTTGATATTTTTATGACAGGAGCATTCAAATACAAGATGTCCCTTGTCTGAACACTAAAAAGTCCTTTGTCTGAAGAGTAGAGTATGTAACTTGAAAGCCAAGGTGTGTGGGTTTTATAGGTAATATTTACTAGGGATGGCAAATGCACCATTTTCGTTTGGAGGCCTTGTCACAACTGAATTGTGGAACCAGCCACAATCAAGTCATTCAGTTTTTTCCTTCAGATTTGTGCAGTATGTTTTCACCAATTCTCCCCAAATAACTGCACAATTACCACTTTCATGCGACTTACACCTGTCCACATCGGCAACACAAGATGGCGGCTGTACAGAGTGGGGACAGGAATATGAACAGGACAAGGTGTTCACAGTCTCTCCTTCTCAAGAAATATACTTATACTCATTTGCTGAGACTGACCATCTAAGTCCCGTGATGGTATTCGAACTGCAAACCTTCGGGTAACCAAAGAGGAAAAGCTTCAAGTAGCTGGCAAGGTAAGGATGTCATCTGTGGCATGACTCCACGCCCGACTACCCTGGTAATGTAAGGATGTCATCTGTGGGATGACTCCACACCCTACTACCCTGACAAGGTAAGGATGTCATCTGTAGGATGACTCCACGCCCGACTACCCTGGTAATGTAAGGATGTCATCTGTGGGATGACTCCACGCCCTACTACCCTGACAAGGTAAGGATGTCATCTGTAGGATGACTCCACGCCCGACTACCCTGGTAATGTAAGGATGTCATCTGTGGGATGACTCCACGCCCTACTACCCTGACAAGGTAAGGATGTCATCTGTAGGATGACTCCACGCCCGACTACCCTGGTAATGTAAGGATGTCATCTGTAGGATGACTCCACGCCCGACTACCCTGGTAATGTAAGGATGTCATCTGTGGGATGACTCCACGCCCTACTACCCTGACAAGGTAAGGATGTCATCTGTGGGATGACTCCACGCCAAACTACCCTGGTAATGTAAGGATGTCATCTGTAGGATGACTCCACGCCCGACTACCCTGGTAATGTAAGGATGTCATCTGTAGGATGACTCCACGCCCGACTACCCTGGTAATGTAAGGATGTCATCTGTAGGATGACTCCACGCCCGACTACCCTGGTAATGTAAGGATGTCATCTGTGGGATGACTCCACGCCCTACTACCCTGACAAGGTAAGGATGTCATCTGTGGGATGACTCCACACCAAACTACCCTGGTATTGTAAGGATGTCATCTGTAGGATGACTCCACGCCCGACTACCCTGGTAATGTAAGGATGTCATCTGTAGGATGACTCCACGCCCGACTACCCTGGTAATGTAAGGATGTCATCTGTGGGATGACTCCACGCCCTACTACCCTGACAAGGTAAGGATGTCATCTGTAGGATGACTCCACGCCCGACTACCCTGGTAATGTAAGGATGTCATCTGTAGGATGACTCCACGCCCTACTACCCTGACAAGGTAAGGATGTCATCTGTAGGATGACTCCACGCCCGACTACCCTGACAAGGTAAGGATGTCATCTGTGGGATGACTCCACGCCCTACTACCCTGACAAGGTAAGGATGTCATCTGTAGGATGACTCCATGCCCGACTACCCTGGTAATGTAAGGATGTCATCTGTGGGATGACTCCACGCCCGACTACCCTGGTAATGTAAGGATGTCATCTGTGGGATGACTCCACGCCCCACTACCCTGACAAGGTAAGGATGTCATCTGTGGGATGACTCCACGCCCGACTACCCTGACAAGGTAAGGATGTCATCTGTGGGATGACTCCACGCCCGACTACCCTGGTAATGTAAGGATGTCATCTGTGGGATGACTCCACGCCCTACTACCCTGACAAGGTAAGGATGTCATCTGTGGGATGACTCCACGCCCGACTACCCTGGTAATGTAAGGATGTCATCTGTGGGATGACTCCACGCCCTACTACCCTGACAAGGTAAGGATGTCATCTGTGGGATGACTCCACGCCCGACTACCCTGACAAGGTAAGGATGTCATCTGTGGGATGACTCCACGCCCGACTACCCTGACAAGGTAAGGATGTCATCTGTTGGATAACTCCACGCCCGACTACCCTGGTAATGTAAGGATGTCATCTGTGGGATGACTCCACGCCCTACTACCCTGACAAAGTAAGGATGTCATCTGTGGGATGACTCCACGCCCGACTACCCTGACAAGGTAAGGATGTCATCTGTGGGATGACTCCACGCCCGACTACCCTGACAAGGTAAGGATGTCATCTGTGGGATGACTCCACGCCCGACTACCCTGGTAATGTAAGGATGTCATCTGTGGGATGACTCCACGCCCTACTACCCTGACAAGGTAAGGATGTCATCTGTGGGATGACTCCATGCCCTACAACATACTTCCCCATCAACAAAGGGCAGTAGTAGGATATCAAGACATATTTTGCTAAAATTTAATACGGATGTGCTCAGACCACATTTGGTGCCAGTGTAGCTGCCATAATATTTCCGAGTCCCATGATGGGATTCGCACCACAGACCTTCTGATCTGAGGTAGGACGCCTTGTCCACACGCCCTTAGAGGTTAACCCCGTCAGCAAACTGACAAGTTAAGGATGTCAACTGTAGGATTACTCCACACCCTGGTACCCGACCAGACACATGACCACAGGTAGTCAGTCTTAGCTGTACAAGAAATAATTTTTTTCATTACCAATGTATCTATAGAGATATACCAGCCTCATCAGTACAGACAATCTTCATCATCTGAGTTTAGGGTGTCGTAGTAATGAAAATTGACATAGTTCTTTTTCGGCCTGTGGGGTACATCGATAATGAACTGATAATCTCATCTTTGGTCTTGTAGACAACAGTGGTAATCAAACCTGACATATTTGATCTTTGGCTTGGTAGGGATCTATGGAAATAAAATGGACTTCTAGACTTCCTGAGATGTGATTGCTGTTCCCTGGCTCCAGCCATCAGTGACGATGTGGCACAGTTTGTGTATTGTGTTGAACAAAGTAGCCACTGCATGACTTGGGTAGGGAGGACATACATGACCTATTTACATTGTGTCTCTATATGTTTACATGTAATATTCTAGTGGTGGTATAACTGACCTATCTCCCTATATATAGTCAACCGGACCTACACTAACTCATGCAGAAAAACACACCTAAGTAACCACCTTTCTACATATCTCATATGTTATATTTACTTACAAAATTAATGGATAATCTCTGGAACAGTTGTGACTTGTAACAAGATGTTAATAATTTCACAAACCTGGTGATCAATAAGCTGTCCTCTTACTGTGGGCGTCCACAGTCACCTACAGAGGGCTAGTTACCTCTGCTGTAGGCATGTCACAAAGCCCATATAGTTCCTGGCAGTGTCAGCGTGTGTCCGTCACTGTGGTCAGCCCACTGTGTCCAGCACCACCAATGTAAGTAATACAAATGGGTATGTAGACTAGCTTGGCCTCAATACAGCTGTCTCCACTGCCAGCCCGTACGCCCTTATATGGCTTGCACTACTCACACTTCTATACACAATAGGTGACATACGCAGGGGGTGTATCAAAAACAGATGGAGGTGAATGGGCCTGCAGGAAAGTTATGTTGTGTCTGATACACAATCATAACACTCACTGATCCAGGATTAAGTCTTTGAATTTCCCGTGGGATAATAATCTTGTCTTCAGTCTATACTGTCTCTGTCTACCTGCTGTAACATGGGTACCCAGTAGGATGGGTTGAGGACCAGTTGAACTCCCTGGGAAGTATGCCATAGATTGTTAACTTTAGTCTTGACAAAAGGGGACATTAATTGCTGTTTGGTTTTGACATAAACATGTCACATAAATACTAGACAGTATTTTTTACCTAATTGTATTATATTATCACACTAAATGTTTTATAGATCCTGTCTATTGAGACAAAAATCACTTTTGAGGAGTCAATATAAGAATGAGACAAGTCAGTTCACAGTGAAAACAACAAAAGTTAACATATCACATAATCAAGGAATTTGTAACAAGCAATAACATCCCAAGAAATAGAAACATGTTTAGTACAGAGATAATAGCACATTTTCTCTTTGTTTTCAAATATTGCTTATACACTGTGGAATGTGTAAAATGCTGGAGAAGGTTGTGATACGCTCCCTCCACACTCCTGGACTGACAGAGGTGTGTCTACTGTATCTACCAGGGCAGGTGTCACACATATTAATGAGAAATAGGAGATTAAAATCAATTCAGGAGCATTCTCAATGATGGGATGTCATATGGTTGTTTATGATATTTGTCAGGAAAATGATTTACTGACAGCGGCAATACAACCACAGGACACTGAATACAACGCTGGCAGTGTCAATACAACTACAGGACACTGACTACAACGCTGGCAGTGTCAATACAACTACAGGACACTGAATACAACACTGGCAGTGTCAATACATCTTCACGACACTGAATACAAAACTGGCAATGGAAGTGACATTGCGATCACGGGGAAATAACACAAATACTTCAATACATAACCAAATCTGATTGCCTAATATGTCAGATTTTTAAAGTTCCGTCTTAAAGCTATTTGTGTCTTCAGAGAGAAAGACCTCCAGTTAATGCTTATTACATTCTGTCATTCATCAATCTGTATCATATTCGGAATATTGTCCTACAATGGCCAATGTGTGAGATGTCGGCATCCTGATCACATGACAAGGTACACACGCCCCATGTTGACACTGACTATATTTTGCCTGCTGTTCTCCTGGGCTATGAGTATACCAGGCTCCAGATGGGGAGGGAGGGAAGGGGGAGGGAGGGAAGGGGGGGCAGGTCAAGTAGCACATCTACAGGTGCACTTACACATAGAGAATGATACAGAAAATAGGAGCACATACTGTCAAAATGATTTTGTTGTAGTTGTCGGACTCATGAAAATAAGTGGTCAATAGAATGAACAAAACTCTAAACCCCAGAAGTACAATGACAAACAGCAAGATCACAAGGACATACACTCAGCAAGATCACAAGGACACACACTCAGCAAGATCACAAGGACACACACTCAGCAAGATCACAAGGACACACACTCAGCAAGATCACAAGGACACACACTCAGCAAGATCACATTGACACACACTCAGCAAGATCACAATGACACACACTCAGCAAGATCACACTCAGCAAGATCACAATGACACACACTCGCAAGATCATAAGGACACACACTCAGCAAGATCACAAGGACACACACTCAGCAAGATCACAAGGACACACACTCAGCAAGATCACAAGGACACACACTCAGCAAGATCACATTGACACACACTCAGCAAGATCACAATGACACACACTCGCAAGATCACAAGGACACACACTCAGCAAGATCACAATGACACACACTCAGCAAGATCACACTCAGCAAGATCACAATGACACACACTCACAAGATCGCAAATGTTAACCATCTGATTAGTTGGTTATTGTTCCAGGTATGGGATTATTGTCTTGTTCTTTCCTGGACTTCAATGGGGAAACAAGCAATGGAACTGGGGACCTATTCTTCCCTGGACTTCAATGGGGAAACAAGCAATGGAACTGGGGACCTATTTTACCCTGGACTTCAATGGGGAAACAAGCAATGGAACTGGGGACCTATTCTACCCTGGACTTCAATGGGGAAACAAGCAATGGAAATGGGGACCTATTCTACCCTAGACTTCAATGGGGAAACAAGCAATGGAACTGGGGACCTATCCTACCCTGGACTTCAATGGGGAAACAAGCAATGGAACTGGGGACCAATCTACCCTGGACTTCAATGGGGAAACAAGCAATGGAACTGGGGACCAATCTACCCTGGACTTCGATGGGGAAACAATCAATGGAACTGGGGACTTATTCTACCCTGGACTTCAATGGGGAAACAAGCAATGGAACTGGGGACCTATTCTACCCTGGACTTCAATGGGGAAACAAGCAATGGAACTGGGGACTTACTTTACCCTGGACTTCAATGGGGAAACAATCAATGGAACTGGGGACCTATTCTACCCTAGACTTCAATGGGGAAACAAGCAATGGAACTGGGGACCTATCCTACCCTGGACTTCAATGGGGAAACAAGCAATGGAACTGGGGACCAATCTACCCTGGACTTCAATGGGGAAACAAGCAATGGAACTGGGGACCAATCTACCCTGGACTTCGATGGGGAAACAAGCAATGGAACTGGGGACCTATTCTACCCTGGACTTTAATGGGGAAACATACATTGGGAACTGGGGACCTATTCTATTTGATCCCTCATGGAGAAGTTGTAAGGAAGTGGCATTTTAAATAACAGCAGCGAACAAACAAGCAGTGGTACCAAACAAATACTTAATTATCCAATTATTGTCATATTTTGCTGAATCCTGTTTAGTTGACGATGTAGGCGTGGAAGGCACCGGTAATGCTCTGCAGGAGGAATGTGTTCCCACGTCCCTGCAGGCAACCCAAGCGCCAGCATGAGTCACTCACAGAGCCAAGTCACTGCTCTAATCAGGTTAATCACCCAACAACAAAACATGAAGCTGGTCGGAGATCTAGAACACAGAGTGGACCAGTAATCTCCATTGTCAATACCTGGAGCATGTCATAAACACATAGGAATAATTAGATAACATAGGTGATGGTTTGATTTGAAACCTGTCATGAAAAAAGACAATGGTTTAAATCATGTCCTGATATGTGCTTGTGCGCATCTATGTATACCAAAATATTTATCTAACTGGACCTCGTTCATCTACCTGGACACCTTGATCCTCGACCAGGACACCTACAGGCAATGATGCCTAATTACCTACTGGAACCACAACAGACAACAACGTATACAACATCGTATACAACAACAATTCTCTACCTTTCCTCCTGGTCCATTGTGTCGGCAGATGACAACCTCGGGGACAATGTTTGACAACATACGTGACCAGATTGGCTACATGAACGTTACGTGAATGACAATTTCATCTGAGATGTCCGCATCCATCACAACAAAACAGTCCTCTCATTATTCATCGCAACCCTAAACCAGCTGACGCGATAATTGATAATACTCCATACACGGCCAACACAGCCGAAGCTTTTTACAATAGCAGAATACCGTGAACTTTAACCCTTGGTGTCCTGATCCCACAAAGGGGCACAAATGCTGTGCTCTGCTGGATACAAAGGGTGAACAATGACAATACTCTGGATATTGGTCATTGTGATGGAGAAGCTATCCCTTACTATCCTTCTATAGAAACCGAGTTATTAGCTAATGGAATTTAGATCTGCCTCAGTAAGGGCCAGGTTATTGGCCAGAGATGAATAGGTGTCAGTTAGGGCCGTTAACATGGTATAGGACAGGTTTATACTTAATGTGCAATTAATTGTGTTTACTCAAGCATCACATGGGTTACAGTAGCCGGCCAACCAGCTCAATGGAGTTAGTGAGGGGACAAACAGAAATACGAAGTATATCATATTTCAATACCGAGATCACGACTGATTCCTGGCATGTTTGGAATGTCTTACAGATGTTCTCACCGTGTGATGTGAGGTGGCTTAGGAAGGTTTAATTTAAATGTCGTCTCATATCTGGCACATATTAACAATGCAGGAATCAAGTGGAAGTTCCACAGCAGTCGTGGCATTACAGCATTCAATATGTGAGTGATAATTGTTAAACACCATATAAGCAATCTTGCAGCTGTTCACAGCAAGCATTCAATATGGAGGTTGAGGCTGAAGCAGACCCAGCTCCAGCTCCAAACTAAGTTTGTCCCAAATTAAATGATTAAACAATCATGGGCAACAAACATATTCAGATTTCTTATAAATTTTCATAAATGTTTTCGGTCAAAATAAATTGATACTGTATATCATGATATATTTTTTTAAATTCACATTCCCTAAAGAAAATTATTTTTTTGTCCTGATTTATATATATTTTTGGTTAATACGCCCAGCTACAAAAAACAAAATGGACGAAGAAAATATAAAAATATGGTTATTGTTGATCTGCGGTTTATTTTCTGGGGAAAAAAAGAAGAAATTGTGTGTGTGTGTGTGTGTGTGTGTGTGTGTGTGGGGGGGGGGGGGGTGCATTCATATTCAGCAGAGAGCCAAGTGTAAACAACCCAGTGGTCAACTCAAGGACAGTCTTCAGGGCCGAGAAAAACATTTTGAAGTTCATCCACCATGAGATTCTTGACAGGAAATGTTTTAAACCCTTGATGTATTTGAAATTGCAGCAAACTATCCGTTATTTCTGTCCTGCTATAATTTTGCCTATCAAACATCAGCTGTCACTCAAACATTTATGTGTCAAATCCAATATCATAATAAAGACTTCTTACAGAGTTGTATTAGCAATGATATTTCCCTCCCACTACTGTTGACTTTTGGCTTGATAAAAACCCTGACGACATGTTCAACGATCCCACACATTAAACTTCAGGAAAAACTTCATCCCTTGATCAATTTGTCCAAAATGTCCAGGTCACTGAGAAAACACTATGTGAAACGCTGGACTTCCTCATTGATAACATCTAGGTGAAACTTGAGGCTAGGACATTAGCTCATTGATAACATCTAGGTGAAACTTGAGGCGAGGACATTAGGCAAGAAGTAGGTATTCCCAGGGGCCCATCTGTTTCTTTATGCATTGGAATCAAAATGTCTGCTCTGACCGGCAAAATGAAAATTCCCCCAAATTTATCTTTAGCTTTATATATATCTTCAACTTATTTTGAGTGGTGTATTATTCCTGAACCAAAAGGAGTCCACCAGAGTGGGTTCTGCCTGGAGACGACGATCGCCATGGTGTGCGTGCCGTCAATGGTGCTAATATCAATATCACCCAGCTGCTGACAGACAGTTGGAAAAATCAATTACAATAAATCATTACAATGTTATATAAAATGTCATTATTACTTCAATGAGTATCCTAGCAACAACAATTAATCACCAGATGAAATCGATGTGATAATAACAGAATGTACATACTTTTGTTGGCAGTTATGTACACATCGATAACCGCATTTTATAATGACATACCTGATCAAGTAGGAAGCATCCTACAGCTGGCTCGTCTTCTCAATGAATATAATAATCTTATTTGATCATTTTTTTTTGTAAGTATTGTATTTGGATTGAAATCAAACAGTGTTGAGCCAAGTGTTTGCTTTATAGGACTTTAGACGACCTACTTGAAGACCCACTCTTCTCTGTCAGTTAGTGTAGGACTGCCGGACTGACTTCAATGATTCTAACACTTATAACTACCATCATATGTACTTACTTAACACAATAAGGATCAAGTTCAAATCTGGCCAGATACACTCATTTATCCCGGAACACAGACAAACATTTTGTTTATGAAATACAAAACCTTTGTGCCAGGGTCGGTATGAGAGGCTGCTTGGGATAAATGCTGAGCTCTTCTGGGATATGAAGTTAAAAAGGACTTTGACACACAGAGGGTGCATCCGGACTTTGTGTTACACATCAACATACTACCCAAGGACCCTGAATGAACTGACTTATCTCCAAGGACCCTGAATGAACTGACTTATCTCCAAGGACCCTGAATGAACTGACTTATCTCCAAGGACCCTGAATGAACTGACTTATCTCCAAGGACCCTGAATGAACTGACATATCTCTGAGGACCCTGAATGAACTGACTGCTCCCCAAGGACCTTGAATGAACTGACTTATCTTCAAGGTCCCTGAATGAACTGACTTATCTCCAAGAAGCCTGAATTAACCGACTTCTTCCTGATAGCCCTGACTGACACAACTACTTCCCTTGGACGTGAGAAGTCTACTGCACTCAATCCTGTAAGCCCAATCTGTGACCTAGCATCTCAATCTTGCGCTGCAACCGTGGTGAGACTTGTAAAACATTCATGGTCTTGGCACCTCCAAGGAACATCGCACCACGAGTGGAGCACATAGTAGCAAGGAAGGTATGACCACCAACTACACAGGAGATCCTGAACAGACCACTAACAGTCTTAATGGGCAGGGCAAGATGCAGTGGACACTTCACAATACAGTGGCCAGAGATCTAAGTCAGTAGGGTTGGGTGCAGTGGACACTACACAATACAGTGGCCAGAGATCTAAGTCAGTAGGGTTGGGTGCAGTGGACACTACACAATACAGTGGCCAGAGATCTAAGTCAGTAGGGTTGGGTGCAGTGTCCAAAATAACTGCCTGCCTGCCAGACTGTCCGTGGCTGGTAACGTTTCTGTCGGGCTTCATTGAATTTACCTCACCTGCCCAACTGTCTGACAGGTAATTTTAAGACTACTTACATATTCCGTTTTATCATAACTCCTCTTACATGCTCTGGCAGTTGTTTGCATTATTTCAACTGAATCATGACACGATTTGTGTCTTATATTTATGAGTTTTTACTATATATTACTTCTGAAGAATGTGGACAGGTATCTTTGAAGGCAACATTTATGGGTCACCTGCCCGACTGTCTTGATTGGTTCTAAAAATATTTCAAGCACTGATTGTGTGCCACTGTGAGGAGAAACATTCCAGCAGTCACAGGGACATCAAGAAGACATCCCACAGCGTAGCTGGAAAGTGATTTGATTGTTTGTTTAACACCACCTCAGCAACATTCCAGCTAAATGACAGTGTCATGTAAACAACAGAATCTGGATCAGACAAACCATTTAACTGATATTATAAACCATGCCCCATGCTGTTGATGGCATCGACCAAGTCACTGACTACTTGATCCATACAGCCGTATCTTACAACAAACATAGGTTCCTGGGGACCAGTTCTAACCCGGAATCCCCACTGAGCCGTGACAAGTGATTTCTTTAACCACTCGGCTACCCAACCCCATCCCTGACATCTGTGACAGCAACACCAGGGCTAGATAGTGAGTGAGTGAGTATGGTTTTACGCCGCTTTTAGCAATATTCCAGCAATATCACAGCGGGGGACACCAGAAATGAGCTTCACACATTATACCCATGTCGGGAATCGAACCCGGATCTTCGGCGTGGCGGGCGAACGCTTTAACCACTAGGCTATCCGACCGCCCCTCCAGGGCTAGATAGAGCATGTGTCATAGTGAGTGAATGAGTTGGGTTTAACGTCGCTTTTAACAGTATTCCAGTTATATTGCGGCGTGTCAGCTTAATGTGGGAGGAAAGCCAGAGGTGATGCAGATCTGAGACGTTTACCATTTCAAGCACAGGTATGGTGCTGACAAACCTAGGAACATAATCAGGGCAAACCAGGATTCGAACCCACAATCACAGGTTTCCAGCGTGTCCAAAGGACGCAACTCTGCACAGCGAATTGCCCCCTCATGTGTCATAGAGCACCTCTCAGTCCTCAAACTATCAACAGAATGACGGTTTAATGGATGGCAAGTTTTTACAGAGACTGAACACATCTAGGAGTGTACTCTGTGTAGATTTAGTCATCCGGTGAACGGCAAACAACATGAAAACATACAACGGTGTAGTCACGTGCAGTGATGATCAGTGTCTCAGCCTTTTGCTATGAATCTTTCCAACGTGACAACTACATCGCTGTCAACAGTACCCATGGGTATTCTTTACACAACAAGTTACAGAACAGGATCATTACATGGATCGTGGATACCTAGATTCTGTACAACTGTGAAAAAGTTAAAATCCACATTTCAATATCAATATTTCCATATATCCTTCATGAGGGAAAGTCTGTATAAAAAGTAGTAAAACAAGACTTTGCTACTGAATAAAACCTGACTGCTGTTTTATCTTTCATATGATGGTTTCGACAGCTCATAGAGTTGAAGCAATGCATCTGACTGCTGACCTGAAGAAAACAAACCTTGAACCTAGAACACTACACCATGATCTAATCCTACTTCCATAACATATGTCTGGCCTCCATGTCTGTCGGGAAAATACAGATATAACTTCAACAGCCATACTATGAAATAACATCTTTGAATATTGTGATTGCCATTTTACAAGAAGACATGCCGACACAAGACCCCCTGTGCCAATCAAAAGTCACATTAGCTACTTTTCACATCCTAAACATGACACATGATCTTCCTACAACTAATGATTAATAACATCTCCAAGCTCTAATCATCTCCTGGACGACCTGGAACAAACACTACCATCACATTTGATGTGGATGTAGGACTCCCCTGTCCTCTTTGATATCATTCACTTACACCAGCCATCATTTAAATCTGCTTTCAAAGACGAAGCAATCGAGATCCGCAGTATATCAAAGGTGCCGTGGCAGTGTGAGTGATGACAGGCTACAGACACACTGGCTTATACAGCATCAGTCATCACAACAGTAGCATCAACCTTCACCTCTACGCTCAAGGTGGGAGATCCTCTTCAGATACTTTCCGGCCAACACTAATTCCAAATTAATACGTCTCTTGATTCCCTGTGGATGTGCATTGCATGCAGCAAGTGGCATTAGCTAAATACTCAGCTCCTCCGCGCCAATTTCTTTATAAGGTTCGATGGCAGACCCATAAGTACCCAATCAGCTGAAGCTGACTACCAACGTCTTCATCCCGGAGAATGCTGATTATTCCTTGTTAGTAGGATCCTCAGACTAAGATAAACTACAGTAGACAATCAGATTCATTGGCATCACTCCCACTCTACACCTGTGCCATTAACCAATCTACCCTCCTTCACACAGTGCAACCTTCACACCTACCCACATTCACATATACCATCTACCCACCTCCCCACATTCACATATACCATCTACCCACCTATCCACATTCACATATACCATCTACCCACCTACCCACATTCACATATACCACCTACCCACATTCACATATACCATCTACCCACCTACCCACATTCACATATACCATCTACCCACATTCACATATACCATCTACCCACATTCACCATCTACCCACCTACCCACATTCACATATACCATCTACCCACCTACCCACATTCACATATACCACCTACCCACATTCACATATACCATCTTCCCACATTCACATATACCATCTACCCACATTCACATATACCATCTACCACCTACCCACATTCACATATACCACCTACCCACCTACCCACATTCACACATACCATCTACCCACATTCAAATATACCATCTACCCACCTACCCACATTCACATATACCATCTACCACCTACCCACATTCACATATACCATCTACCCACCTACCCACATTCACAAATACCATCTACCCACATTCACATATATCATCTACCCACATTCACATATACCATCTACCCACATTCACATATACCATCTACCCACATTCACATATACCACCTACCCACCTACCCACATTCACATATACCATCTACCCACCTATCCACATTCACATATACCATCTACCCACCTACCCACATTCACATATACCACCTACCCACCTACCCACCTTCACATATACCATCTACCCACCTATCCACATTCACATATACCATCTACCTACCTACCCACATTCACCACCTACCCACATTCACATATACCATCTACCCACCTACCCACATTCACATATACCATCTACCACCTACCCACATTCACATATACCATCTACCCACATTCACATATACCATCTACCACCTACCCACATTCACATATACCATCTACCACCTACCCACATTCACATATACCATCTACCCACATTCACATATACCATCTACCACCTACCCACATTCACATATACCATCTACCCACCTACCCACATTCACAAATACCATCTACCCACATTCACATATACCATCTACCCACATTCACATATACCATCTTCCCACCTACCCACATTCACATATACCACCTACCCACATTCACATATACCATCTACCCACCTATCCACATTCACATATACCATCTACCCACCTACCCACATTCACATATACCATCTACCCACCTACCTACCATAAGGTAGGATACCCAGGTCATTAACATAAAAATGGTGCAATTCAGGGATTCAAACTCATTACAATTGGATCCTGCAGCTAAGGGATTCAATTCTGCACCAACAGTTGCAGTGCCTCGTACCACTGGGCCACTTGTTCTCCCACTGAGCCAGGGGCGGTCAGGTAGCCTAGTGGTTAAAGCGTTAACTCGTCACACCGAAGACCCCGGTTCGAATCCCGACATGGGTACAATGTGTGAAGCCCATTTCTGGTGTCCCCCGCCGTGATATTGCTGGAATATTGCTAGAGGGGGCGTAAAACCTCACTCACTCACTCCCACTGAGCCACTGTTCCCTGTCCGCCTGATTGACAGCATGTGATACATGATCAGTGAATGCCCCATCACGGTCTCCTTTACACTCAGTGGCAGGCCGCTGCTCATCATACGATGTAAGGAAGTAATCATCCAATATTGAATCAGCACGCACATTATTATTTCTATGTTTGTCTTGTAATTACTCTCATCATCCTTGAAACAGACCACAAAGAACATCGATGATTTCACTGGGTTCCAGGAATTAATGACAATGACTACATGTCAGTGAATGTTGTTGAAAGTATCTGTCAGCATTAATCCGGCTATATTAAAGCGCCTTATCAAGTCTAACCAGTGACTGAAAGCATTGACCTACTATCAGGGCACATACCGCCACTGACACCAGTCTGTGACACCCACCCCAGATCTCTGTACCCAACACCAGACTGTGACACCCACCCCGGGTCTCTGTACCCACCCTAGGTCTCTGTACCCACCCCCGGTCTCACTACCCAACACCAGTCTGTGACACCTACCCTAGGTCTCTGTACCCAACCTAGGTCTCTGTACCCACCCTAGGTCTCTGTACCCAACCTAGGTCTCTGTACCCACCCCGGGTCTCTGTACCCAACACCAGCCTGTGACACCCACCCCAGGTCTCTATACCCACCCCGGGTCTCTATACCCACCCTAGGTCTCTGTACCCAACACCAGCCTATGACACTCACGCTGGGTCTCTGTACCCACCCTGGGTCTCTGTACTCATCCCCAGTCTCTGTACCCAACACCAGCCTGTGACACTCACGCTGGGTCTCTGTACCCACCCTGGGTCTCTGTACTCATCCCCAGTCTCTGTACCCAACACCAGCCTATGACACTCACGCTGGGTCTCTGTACCCACCCTGGGTCTCTGTACTCATCCCCAGTCTCTGTACCCAACACCAGCCTGTGACACTCACCTGGAGCACACCTTGGTCTGTGTATCCTTCCTCCGACATGTTTGTCCTTAGCTCTGACCCACGTGACCCAGTATCCACAACAAAGGCAAGGTGAAACGTTATCTGACCTTCTGAGTCAGGTAGATACGACTACTTATCACACGTCTACCTATGTTGTAAATAACCCTCCATTTGCTATATCATATATTACACTGTTAACTGATGACATGCCTCATAAATCTCTTCCTCAGTATTAATTCTTTCTCCTCTAGAACAAATCAGAACCTTTTAAACTTGATAATGTCAGTCCTGGAATGAACCCAAACAGTTGTGTGTAGGCAAGTGATACATCAGATTGTTTACCCCAGGAGATGACAGGTGTCACTGACCAATCACTGTAGCAATCTGACATGTATGGCCATGTTGATAAACATTTGGACACAGGGTATCATGTAGTAGGCTCAATTGTTTGTTTGTTGTTAAGCGCTGCACAACAAGCTATATGACAGCAGTCTGTAAATAATCGAGTCCAGATCAGACAATCCAGTAATTGACATCATGAGCATCGATCCACACAATTGGACACGATGATATGCATCAACCAAGTTGGCGAGTCTGACCACCTTATCTTGTTAGTCACCTCTTACGACAAGCATAGTCGCCTAGTATGGGTTGCTGAAGACCTATTCTACCCCGGATCTAAAGGCTCCATAAATCAGTAAGGGACAAAGTAAGCCTTATACAACCACAGCCAGCATAGATTACACCTTCTAGCAGCGTTTAATGCAAGTCTGGAGCAGACAAACCATGGTATGAGAATCAAGCCAGGTCAGGCCTCACTAGGTCCCCAGTAAATAGGTGATTATGGTTTTATACAAATGTATTCCAGCAGTAACATGGGGTCTTGACATGGTTTGTGGGAAACTGAACCAGCATGATGACCAACATGTTCATCATCAGGCTGCCCACTGCCAAACACGGAGTACTGCATCGATGGTTGCATATAATTATGTCAGATTAACGAGTATGTCGAATAAACGAAACTAAGTAGTATCAACGTTCGTGATCGGAAATCGGACAACTACACGATAGATAAGGATTCAAACACGTAATAAAAAATATGCATCTACCAGCCGATTCGTCTCGCATCAAAACACTGGCTGTGTACTTGTGGGCAGATGCCCACGGAGTACGCTGATCACTGTGTCGGATTAACGAGACTGATTAATGAGTGACTTCGGTAATTCGTTGCAAATTAGGTGTGTCGGAGTCGGAGTGCAAGACTGTCGGATTAACGGGTCTAAATAACACTGATTTAATCGGTTCCCATCATTAGTGTCGGATAAAGCCAAGTGTCGGTTAACGAGTGTCGGATTAACGAGACTTGACTGTACATCTGTATACACACACCCCCAGCATGGCTGCCAAGCCTGTATGATTGTAACACCCAGTGCAGGTCAACACAACCTGACACAGCAGCATTCCCCAGGTTACGGCTTCTAGTTCATTTGAGTTCAAGGAAGCCTGACGGGAGCGCCAGACAATTCACTGCGAGGAGTCACACATAGATGGGTTGGTTCTATACTCATATTTTGTTTTTACTGATACAAGATAAAGTATTCTGAAGCCAAGATGTGAGTGAGCTGGATTTATCAGTTATTTCAGGCCATGTTAGTTTTGTGGGGGAGGAAAACCTGAAGTGATCAGGTCATGGATGCATCCCCACAGAGTCTGGTGCAGGCAAACCAACACTCACAATCTGTGTGATTGAGTATCTCTCATTAGCTGATCCTGGCACAACTAAGGGACTCAACACCACTGGGACTTGCCCCTCTAAAACTAACTTGTGAAGAGCTGACTGGACATCCTCTATGCCTTATTTACTGCATGTTTTCATCACATTTGCATGTCAAATTTAGTATTAATATCTAATCCTCATCTAGTAATGTTAATATGTATACAAATACATAACCACATCAATTATCTTAACAGCTCAGAACCAAAACACATCCATTTTCTTTTATAAACAACAGATAATTCTGAAAGAACACCTTTTCATAAAAATTCTAAATAAAATTGTGAGATAAGCCCGGATTTGCTGTTTTTCCTGTGCTATTTCCGCTGCAACACACAGCAGGGAGAAATGGCCTGTCAGGCCCCACACTTGCACCTGTTCCACACTAGGAGTTGATCTCCCTGGGGACTCCAGCTGCCAAGATGATCATTCCCCGACAAACGCTAATATACACAGGAAAACTCCATAAAGCACAAAGTTCATCCCTGTTTGCACATCAATAACTATCGTCCATAAATACATACTCCGCTGTCTGATCCAGCTGCCTGTGTCGGACTAGGTGGAGGAGCACACACAGAATCTGGCGAGAGAATTGGGGGACATGTTTTTCACTTTTTGGTTTTAAGATTTGACAGACCAAAACCAAAAAGGAAAATAATAGTTAAAATTATTTTCTTCAGGCCAAACTGCTTTTCTTTGTTGGATTAAAAAAATCAAAAATAAGAAATAGGGTTGAAAGCCATTATCAGCAATATTACAGAAATATTCAAGATAAGATCTGGCAGGGATTCTACCAAGTCCGTGAATGAGTTGAGGTGTAAGCACATTTCCCTACATTATCCCCGACCACTAACAATGATTTCCCACACAGGTAGGCAAAAGCCTGCTTTCACAGAGTTTACAAATCACAACACACACTCCGTCGCAGTGGTGACTCAGCATAACACCACTGCCACAGGCTAATTTGCATATCACGTGACCGGACTTTTCTCTTGTTTGTAAACAAACGCGCTTTTTCAGAAATCAGTATAGAACAGACTAATGCAAGTATTTGGGGGCGCTTCACATATTGTTTTGCATAACTATATAGATATGCTACTACAACTGCGACAGTGAGTTGCATGACAATATATATGTATGCATCAAAGTGACCGTGTCGCTAGCTCTCCGTTGGGCTTCGATGACAGCACGTGGAGCCGTACAACCAATGTAAACATAGGATAACTACGCAAAAACAAGTAGATTTTTACGTATTTGCATACTTTCTCAATGAAAGTTAACCATTCTTTGACATTTGTTTATGAAAATGTGTAGACTTGTCAAACATGAAACGGATGAAAAGCTTATGCAATATCTTGAATGGACTGTGAAAGATGTGACGAATCGTCACATGGCGCTGGCCTGTGGCAGAGGTACTATGCTAGCTGGCTGCCGGCCGCATGGAACTCTGGGTAGGAGAGTGATCACAACACTGTAATCACTTCCATGTTGTTATAATACCTGCTCATCACATACATCTATTCATGCCAAACAATAATTGAAATCATATACCCTAACTACAATGAATACAGTACTTATCAAAGTCACCTTATCTAAAATCCGTCACATGACCTACCATCATAGTCAGATGACCTTCCATCACAAACACAAAGCCAACTAGCACAATCGCATGGCCTACCATCATGTCACATGGCTTATCATCATAGTCACATGACCTTCCATCACAATCACAAAGCCAACTAGCACAATCGCATGGCCTACCATCATGTCACATGGCTTATCATCACATGTCACATGACCTACCATCCAAATCACATGACCCAGCTATGAGACTGTCATACCTAGTGACCTACCTGTAAACTCCTGCATACCAACAGAAACGAGTACACCAGCATCCCATTGTGACAACGGGGAACGGTCCTCGCCAACCACCTCCAACATGCACACACAGGGACGTCAAATAATACCATGCCACTAACTCCACGTCTGTAAGAGCGGAGAGATGAACTCCACTGCAGCCTGAGAACGTTTCCCTACAAACTATCTATCTTGTACTGCTCCATGCAAACACCGTCATGTGACCACATAGATTCCATGGGTGGCAGCAAAACAGGAAGACGCGAAATGACATTGATGGCGTCATGATCGTTGAGTGATGGCACGTCCCGACTGGATCAACAGACGCAGCTACGCATGTAAACCACGGAAGACGGTGTCACGCCAACACGGAGACAAGTCACTCAGAAATAATGATGCAAACGTCCAAACAGAGAAGGTTGTTTGTCGGCCACACACACATGGATGTTCTGGAACGATGAACCACCCTGTCACCTGCTCCACCCTGATTGGTCAATAGCGGTACTCCGGACACACAGAGGGCCAGCAATGTACACAGTGACACAACGCTTTTAATCAGAATGCATACATCGCCATCATCGTTATAACAGAGATCCTTTGCCCGTACTTGCAGAATATCTGCAGCGCTGGCCCACTCATCTTCACACGGATTCTTGGTCTGACACAAGTCTGGCATCGTTGAAACAGACCATAACTCAAACACAGGTCCAGGTTTAGCTGTCAGCTCCCGTGTGCATATGAAATACCATTCTGGTTGAAGACAGGTGGTAAAAACACCACACATGCTCATATTCAGGGGTCACAGTACTCGGGTTGGCCTTGTTTACATGCTGATCATCATAAACATTTGGTCATCCCCATTTTACTTCCTTCAACATCTGAAGCTGTCAGTGACGTTCCTTTTGTCAAGAGGATGTTATAAATCCAGTAAATTCAACAATGAAATTAAATCGAAATATTGCACAAGAAATTCTTCCAAAAGTTTCAACATTGAAAGAACTATCTGAGTGATGCAAGACTCAAAGAACAGGATCGCTGAATGGTTTGGGGCCATGTTCAACCTGCAGAGGATGTCATGGAGGTAGTTCCATACCACAGATAGTGTGAGGTGGCCATATGACTATTGTGTTGGGGTGTTAAATGTCCCCTGGACTTTACACAAGCTTCTCCAGGCTTAACAGCGGCTGTTCTATGACAAGGCTTTCCTAAAATCAAAGCAGTTCCACAAAAATCAAACCATAACAACAATTCTCCAAGACTCAAGTCCTAATCCCAGTAGGCATAGCAACGGAAGAAGCAAGGGCGGAGATATGAACTACTGCACACGAACTTGCGCATCATACCAGTTATTATATATTTAGCACCAGACTACATTCCATTCATACCCCAAACATCAATACCACCTGTACCGGGGAACCAAGTTTCCCTTGCTGCAACTCCATTGTAAGTCCTAGCTCTGTGAGGAGTAACGGCAGTGAAAATGGTAAGATCGTAAGTCCTAGCTCTGTGAGGAGTAACGGCAGTGAAAATGGTAAGATCGTAAGTCCTAGCTCTGTGATGAGTAACGGCAGTGAAAATGGGAAGATCGTAAGTCCTAGCTCTGTAAGGAGTTATGGCATCATAGTTGTAGGATCGTAAGTCCAAGCTCTCAGAGGAGTTATGGTAGCCACAGTGGTGAGATTGTAAGTCATGCTTAAGTTCCGACAGTCCCATCACCAACATTGTTAGTCAAGGTCAAGTATGAAGTTACAATAGTCATAGTACTGAGATCATAAGCCATGACGAACTTAGCCGTTACGACAGGAATAGCACTAGCATCGTAAGTCCTTGTCCTTGTTGAGTAAGGAGTTGAGATCACCATAGTGCTTAATCATAAGTCCTTGTTGATTAAGGGTTATGCTCATCATGTAGGTGCTTAAACGTAAGTCTTTGTTTAGTAAGGAGTTACGATCATCAAAGTGCGTAATCGTAAGTCCTTGTTGAGTAAGGAGCTACGATCATCTTAGTGCTAAATCATAAGTCCTTGTTGAACATGGAGCTATGATGATCATAGTGCTTAATCGTAAGTCCTTGTTGAGTAAGGAGCTACGATCACCATAGTGCTTAATCCTGTTGAGTAAGGAGTTAAAACAGTGGCAGTACTCTCTCAATACTCCCTCATGATTAATTGTAAACAAAACATCTTCAAAACATCGTTAAACTTCCGTTTATCATATGAGGCTTTACTACTTCAATGGGAATACGCCATTTCCTGTCAGCAGAAATTGATTTTCGCCCGATCCTGCACTCAAATTCTCTCGTTTAGGTTATGTTTACGTTAGTTTGGCACCGATATCTGAATGTACAACACAAGGTCTTTGAACGATGGATGCACAATATCATACCAGTGCTTGTCAAGTCTTCAAAAGAGCAGAACTGTTCTTATTGGTTTGAATAAGAATGTCTGGTACTTGTCAGTTCGGGTTATGACCAGTACTGTACCCATATGATTGTAAATAATGTGGAGCACTGCTGGATACATACTCATACCGTTTGTACCTCTAGATTTATTTATTTTCTTTCACACATTTTAATATTGACCACTTTATCATGAAGCAGACGATACATCCACATGCTACATTGCCCGCCTGTGCATCGGACCGGTGAGGCTGGCCAGACGGACGCGCTACACCTCCACGGGGGAGGAGGCTAGGACTACCATATCTAAAGATGCAAGAATCACGCGGTCAGAAAAACATCACAGCTGCAAGCTAGGCACCGCTCTGCCTAATGTCATACACAACATGCCTACCAAGTTTCATAAAAAAAATAACTTGCATTTCCATCAAAATTTGCTTTTAACAGTCTAAACTTAAAAAACGTAATCAAATTCAATCAACTTCACCAGTATCTGACTAATAATCAACCCTTAACAAAATGTAACTGTGAATTCCTTACAGAAGCAGAACTGAATACATACAAATAAAACAAGAAAGAAGTGAGCAAAGCTCACATACCCCCATTATCCCCGCTGGTCATTATCCCCGCCTTTGAATAAAAATTTGATGTAGGAGTTACATAAGAAGAATTATCAAAAGGACCAAAAATTGTTGATATAAAAACACATAAAAAATGGTACAATATCATATAAGAAAATCAATAAATTAATAATTTCCATCTAGCCTTAACAGATATGGTAAAGAATTCATAAATTCAAACTATCACAAAGCACAGTTACTTATGATGATCTACATGTGTGGAAACAATTTTTGAAAATATATTAGCTATACAAAACCAGTCATCAAAATTTCTAAATTCCATCATGTTTCCAAGAAAACAGCAAAAGACAAAACTTTCAGAATGTTATAAAAGATAAAAAACAATCATAGCGGTTAATGTAGCAAGTTTGCTGAAGATAGGATACATAATATTGTAAACATGGATCGCACAAAAACTCTACCCCAAATTTATGTTTCACCATGTTCACCATGATTCCATGGAAACGGCAAAAATAAAAAAAATTCAGAATCTTCAAACTAGCAAAAGGCACAAGTACTCATTGTGGTAAATGTGTGTAGCAAGTTTGGTGAAGCTAGGGTGCATGGTTAAAAAGTTATGGGCCGTATAAAATACCCACCCTAAAAGTTTAAGTTTCTAATGTTTCCATGGAAACGGAAAAAATTAAAACATTCAGAATCTTCAAACTAGCGAAAGGCACAAGTACTCATTGTGGTTAATGTGTGTAGAAAGTTTGGTTAAGCTAGGGTGCATAGTTAAAAAGATAGAGGCCGTACAAAACACCCACCCTAAAAGTTTAAGTTTTCTTAATGTTTCCATGGAAACGGCAAAAATTAAAACATTCAGAATCTCCAAACTAGCAAAAGGCACAAGTACTCATTGTGGTAAATGTGTGTAGCAAGTTTGGTGGAGCTAGGGTGCATGGTTAAAAAGTTATGGGCCGTACAAAAGCTCGGACGGAAGGATGGATGGAAGGACGGACGGAAGGACGGAAGGACAGACGAACGGAACGCTATATACCCCCGATTTACTTCGTAAACAGGGGTATAATAAACCTCTAGATAGTGACAGTGTGTGTACTGACATTGTTTGGTCAGATGATGTAACACAATGTATCTCTCTGCAAAGAAGGTGTGTGTACTGTGATTGTTCTCAAAGCACAAACAATCCATATCAAAAACTGCATATGTGAATTTGTCCAGTTTCATAATATTATTGTTTATTTTGTATTTGCAATGACCACTTACCCTCCATCGCTGTCGTCATCGTCGTCAAAGCTGCCGGCTGACATCAGAGCCGTGGTTGACTTGGCCTTGACAGACACCACACTGATCTGATTGTCATCTTTAGATTTAGTACGTTTTCGACCTCCCTTGAATAATTTCCGCATGGCCTCAAATGGCTTGAACTTACGGGACTTTTTGCCTTCTTTAGGGTCTGAAACCAGAAAAGCCAACATTTGTGACAAGCGACTAAACAGTTACACGACTGTGACAGGAAGTAACAACTGGTATCATTTTGTGACTCGCTACGTGAAGAGTATATTGACACTGAGGTTAAAGCATGCCAGCATATTGGGCCCACACGGCTCGCAGCCAGAGACAATATGTTTATCAACAAGCCTTGTTTACATGGCCCTATATAAGCATGTCGAGCCTCGGAACTCCCTTATAAGGACACAATAGCCACACATACCGGGAGGACTTCACCTGCCAGGGTTTTAATACCTGTGCACTGTGAGCAATCACAGGCAGATTCCGAAGGGGAGTGAGTGAGTGAGTGAGTGAGTGAGTGAGTGAGTGAGTGAGTGAGTGAGTGAGTGGTACAATTGAGTGTGAGTGAGTGAGAGCAAGGGAATGGTTGGATTGGTATTACTGTGTGAGTTTTTGTGTGAGTGAGTGGATTGGTATTATTGACGAGACAAGACAAATTTATTCGGTATAAGGCCTTTGGCCCAAAATACAGACAGATTTAATATTTATGCATACACATTTACAAACATGTAGGCAAGGTAGACATGTATCCTATTTTCAGATTATTTTTCTTTAATTTCTAGAATTTATAATTTTATAGACATAAAACAGAACCCACCCCCCATCCCAAATGTTATAGATCTTCCTGGTGTTTATTTTGGAAAATACTAACTACAGCGTGCATGGTATATTAATAAATTTACAAAATACTTTCTACTTTCTTTATAAATACCGCAAACAAATAACACATGGTACTCATCTAAAATATAGCAATGGCCCCTTGATTTACAATATGGATATAATTTTTCATTATATTCAATTCCAGTATATCTACCAGGTAGTGAGTGAGTGAGTGTGTTTGTGTGAGTGAGTGAGCTGAGTGGGTGAGTGAGTGGATTGGTACAAGAAACAAGTATACCATACATGTGGGTTAATATATGAAGACGTCCTCACATACAAGATATATCAGACTGGATTGACGGACAAATGATCATACTGGTATGTTGTGTGAACCAGCGCTCATGAACGCATCACATGTGACGCATCCATGACTCCAACAGGACCATTTGTCTCCAGCAGGATTAGCGCGTAAAGTTTATTGTGCAGCATATTTTGATAAGAACAAAGATTTGTTTGTTTTTTGTTATTTAACGTCACACTAAGCAATATTCCAGCCATATGATGCTGGTCTGTAAATAATCAAGTCTGGACCAGACCATCCAGTGATTGACATCATGAGCATTGATCTTTGATAACATGCATTAACCAAGTCAGCGAGCCTGACCACCCGATCCCATTAGTCTCCTCTTACGACAAGCATGGGTTGCTGAAGACCTATTCTACCCTGGATCTTCACGGGTCTGTAAGAGTAAAGACACTCTGTAGTAACACTTGACTAATTGTTAGTTTTATATTAATTGGTGCACACTGGAAACATATCTTCTTAATGTACACACTTCTCTATATGTTCCTGTGGTTTGCGTTTCTTTTGGCGGTGAGTATATTATCTTTCCTTTATGTACATACGCCCTCATCCAGCTTCATTGATCAAACTTGCCGAACATCAGGAACAGCCAACAATCCTAATAACTACTCTACATACAGCGTGGCATCTTTAAAGTCATTGTTCTGTTGGAGTTCCTGTGACAGTGGTGTTGATATATGCCAGTCACACATCCAATAATGAGTCAGAAATTCGGAGATGCCTTTTTTTATTTTTATTCTCAAACATCAACAATCAATTGTAAGCCACGAAGTTTCAAACCATCAGAGACCTAATTCAGACTGGCATCCTTTCCCTGGGGAACAAAAATACTTTAAAATAACAATTTAAAACACAAGGTAGATCAGGGAAGATATGCAGACAATCAAGTGGTGTCAGGTGACGTGCTTCGTACACCACCACCACTAAAACCACATCTTCACATGGGAACCCCACACAACCACTCATTCTGATTTCAACGCCATTGAACAGACATCTGTCACTGCCGACTGAACCAACAATCACACGAACAACTACATATGATACTGACATCTGTTGCCATGGAAACAGATATGTCGTCAGTCAGGGAAAATGCTGACACGGCTGATTGAACTTCAGGGTGACTTAAATAGTTCAAAAACAAAAATTAACATAAAAGTTCAACTATGCATATGATTTGATGATAATATTGACAAAAGCAGTAACTGTTTGTTTGTTTATTGTTTAACGCTGCACTCAGCAATATTCCAGCTTTATAACGGCGGTCTGTTATTAATTGAGTCTGGACCAAACAACCCAGGAATTGACATCATGTCATAAGCATCGATCCACGCAATCGGGATACGATGACATGCATCAACCAAGTCAGCGAGGTGGACCACCCCGTCCTGTTAGTCGCCTCTTACGACAAACAGAACTTCAAGTAACAGTGTAGTTGAGTGCAACACGATTGTGTCTGTGGACCGATGTGAAGGATGATGTGTTCTGTCAGATATAATGGTCTGTTTATTGTGGGGAAGAGAGCCAGAGCATCTGGGAATGATTGTAGAGCTGACAATGTTATAACTGTGTAAAGTAACATATTGATACAAACTGACACATGCATGAGCCTACAGAGTGGGACATGTTATTTGGTATGAAACATTGTCATAATTCCTATTTTCTGAGGGTTTATATACAAGAGGCAATACTGACAATGAATCCAACTTACTACATATCTCAATAGACGGGAGTCCTTAGACTGTCACACATCTAGACTTGCCTCTTAGGAGGATAGAATTATTACACATCCAAGACTTTTTCAGTACAGACTTGGAGCAAGGCGAAGTCTGGAGTCTGGAGTGAATCATCTACAAGTCCCTTGCGTAATCTTTAACCAAACACCATGTAATATCTATTATATGGTCTCTGCTCAGACGCCCAGTGTCAGGGTAAAGTCTCCACTGTCACAGTCACCTCACTCCACAGGTGGGTAGTCTAGTGGTTAAAGCAGCAGCTTGTCATACTGAAGCCAGAGTTTGATTCTCCCAATTGATGGATTTTTCTAAAAGAGGCCTAAAAACTTACTCACTTCCCAGGTATTTTTAAACAATTTTTTTATCAATTTTTCATTACCTAAATGAGGTGTGACAGTCATGAAACATGCTGACAAGGCCATTTGGTGTGAATATTACAACATGTTATTTTGTAACAATTAGTTCTGAGCACAAAGGGAATCTATGGATCCAATCTCTCCTATTCCTGGAACAGCGCCTCTTGTCTAGCAAGTTCCTGTCAGATCACGGAGAATAACAACATTGGGAGACAGTCCAGGAGGGCATGCTGGGAAGGTTTATGTTACACACAGTGATTGGACTGCGAGCCTCCATACCTAGAGGTTGATCTGGTCTATGCTACATCCCAGTTCCAAATAAGTAGTAATCACACAATCAAGGGACCGGTCATTATTATCAATGTGTCCCACCATGTTGTAATCACCCAATCAGAGTCTCACCAAGGGACCAGTCATTATATCCAAGTCAAGTGGGTTGGAGAATATAAGAAATGAAATATATAAAAATGACATGTTCATCGAGAAGATGGTGAAAAAAATGAACCTAACACAACACTGATAGTCATTTCACAGTAACAATATTTGATTTCAATAAAAAGAATTTCAACAATGTTCAAACCCATGAAAACAATTACAGCCCTTGGAGGGTTGCCAAAAAAGGACATACTTGGAGGAGGATGTATTTACCTGAAAGCCTAGACTACCAATACCCGACATTAAATGACAGGTGCTCCCATCACACTTTACAAACTAATGGTGTTGGATAAAAACCTCTTAGTTTATAATTAAGCTGTATACAATCAGTTTGCCTATCAACTACCCTAGGGAACTGTGTGATGGTGGTAGTTCAGTGCTATCTATTTAGCAGTGATGGACGACAGCAGCTCTGTCCGTGACACCGCCACTGATCACGGTGTCAGTGGGTAATGATGACCCGTCACTTCCTCACTAGATACAGTTACATCGGCCTAATTGGACCTAATTACACGGAGAACCAGGAGCACCCAGCTGCTTCTTGATGCAGACAAGACAGCCCCATCTTTGACTGTTTCAGAGTTTATATTGAAAGCCACCCATTACGTGTTGGTGAGATCCTAGCAGTTGCAGGGCAATCCAGCTACTTAACAGCCATCAGGATATCAGGCGCTTATAGGTTTAAATCAAAATCAATGTGCTGAAACTGTCATGCTTTGTAAGATGTAAGACTGTTTTGTGAACTACTTTAATATTGTGAGTGAGTGAGTGAGTGAGTGAGTGAGTGAGTGAGTGAGTGAGTGAGTCTTGTTTAACATCACTTTGAACAGTACATATATCACGTCAGCATGGTCAGCATATACCACCTCCTTACCAACTTCCCACAGAACCAATACTGTCTGTCCCATATACCCCCTCCCTAACAACTTCCTACAGGGTCAATACTATGAATACACAATGCCATTTAGAACGTGGTAAAATGCAACTAATGTTATAATTTGGGTAACACTTTCTTAGTAAAGTACAGATTCTCATACTTTTGGGGTTGACTCAAACCCGGGATTCGAACCTACAGGGTCATCACTGTCCATATACCCCCTCCCTAACAACTTCCTACAGGGTCATCACTGTCCATATACCCCCTCCCTAACAACTTCCTACAGGGTCATCACTGTCCATATACCCCCTCCCTAACAACTTCCTACAGGGTCATCACTGTCCATATACCCCCTCCCTAACAACTTCCTACAGGGTCATCACTGTCCATATACCCCCTCCCTAACAACTTCCTACAGGGTCATCACTGTCCATATACCCCCTCCCTAACAACTTCCTACAGGGTCATCACTGTCCATATACCCCCTCCCTAACAACTTCCTACAGGGTCATCACTGTCCATATACCCCCTCCCTAACAACTTCCTACAGGGTCATCACTGTCCATATACCCCTTCCTAACAACTTCCTACAGGGTCATCACTGTCCATATACCCCCTCCCTAACAACTTCCTACTTCTGTACTAACCAATACCCATCTATTGCCTGATTGAGACTCAGTAAGGTTGGAACTATATTTCGTCAAAGGATTCAAATATTTTTATAACAAATGTATGTCAACTGTCCTCCTTTTCGTCACTTTGTTAAAGCTTGTAGTAAACAGCCAGTTATTTTGTGAGGACTTACAACATGCGACGCATGTTGAACAAGGCTCAGCTCCGTAATTGAAAGCCTCTCCACTGAATCCCTGCCAAACATGCCGGGGTCGTCTGCCAACAGTTGCATCATGTCTCAGCCAAGTCGCCAGTAATTGAACGCCAAATTAAGACACCATAATCAAGTCTCGCCCACGAAGTTCTTACACAACTGGATTCAGACACTACACAAACACACCCTCATCCCCCTGCTAAGACAACGTTTAAAAGATTCTAACTCCATCTTGGTCAACACAGCCGCCATTCGACCAGAGTTGGTGAGATGTCACAGATCTCGTACATTTCCGGGTGCATATATCCCAAGATCCTCACCTGTCGCCATGCCGACATCTCCGCGACCTTCGTCCTCTTGTGTACTTGCCACGGCCTCCTGCTCTGCTATGGGCCCCGAAGAGGCCATGTTTGCACCTCTATCCCGGCCTAGCTTATTGACAGCAAGCCGGCCCCCTTAATACCATGCCTCTCGGGGCGAAGTCGTGTACGTCAGTGTAGCCGGGCACCACCTCCATGCATCCTCACACCTGGAGAAGAGAAACACACCATTGTCAGAGCAACCAGAAGGTAAAGAAACATACAAATACTGGGAGTCCAGGTTACCATGACAACAGCACCTTGATGGTG
The DNA here is from genome assembly GCF_023055435.1 of Haliotis rufescens. Taxonomy (NCBI): domain Eukaryota; kingdom Metazoa; phylum Mollusca; class Gastropoda; order Lepetellida; family Haliotidae; genus Haliotis; species Haliotis rufescens. Next base: position 3,691,616 of record NW_025964057.1, read on the forward strand.
CCACAGTTATGTCAGTGCCATGCCATGTGTTGTTACGTTGGGACGTACGAGATGCAACCAGAACGTCCCAATAAACAAGGTGTAACTGTATACAGGTTGGGCAAGTCTGGATAAGTAGGATAAATCTGACAACACAGTATTATACAAGTTTAGTTTGACAAATGTTCTGTCAGCTTCTGCGCTATTCCACCAGAGTGAGTGAGCTAATGTCAAACAGTCCGGCCATATTGTAACAATGCATGAAGAAGACGAGAGGCCAGTTCCACAAAGATTGTTAGCGCTGCCACTAGCATAAGTCTGTGATTAAGTATGGGATACTCCATGTTCAGGTATGGGATAAGTCTGTGATTAAGTATGGAATATTAATTGTTTACATATGGGATAACTCTGATTAAGTATGGGATACTCCATGTTTAGGTATGGGAAAAGTCTGTGATAAAGTATGGGATACGCCATGTTTAAGTATGGGATACGCCATGTTTAAGTATGGGACAATTCTGTGATTAAGTATGGGATACTCAATGTTAAGGTATGGGATAAGTCAATGATTAAGTATGGGATACTCAATGTTAAGGTATGGGATACTGCATCTTTAAGTATGGGATAAGTCCATGATTATTCAATTAAATTAAATTGCTCAAATGTGCTTAGACCATTGTAGACCATGTCAAACGCCTTCTTGAAGAGACAGGATTTGAGTGTCTTTTTAAAGTTTCCCAGATTTTCTGTTTCTTGGATTTCTTGTTGCAGATTGTTCCATACCAATTGGCCAGCATGTGGAAATGACCTATTGATCGCCATATGTTTTGGTATGTGACTTTGGCACCACAAGTAGATGTTGATCTTTTGATTAAGTATGGGATAAATCCATGTTGATATCACAGAAAGGAAGCACCACAAATTGGCTCCACATATTGGTTGTATCCATGTGGAGAATCGAACACAGTTCTTGTGAGCAGTTAGTCAAAGCTCAACCTCTGAGACACCTACCCACTAGGAGTTCCTGGGCAGGTGGAAGATGACATCAACTGACACCTGTGACAACCCATCATCACAACCTGCCACATTCCCAATACCTCATTGGCCACAAGAGGAACATGGGCAACTCTTACTGTAACACACATTTAGGAAGGCATCGGCTTTGTGTCATGTGTAGTTTGACAGACTTGCTTTATTTGCCTGGTTCTTCAGTTGTATGTTTGACGTGGGCTCCCTGACACAACAACATCTACATTAGCAGCAGCCACATCCACGCAGACAGTCAGGCCGCGCATGTACAGATCAATCTACAGTAGTCCATCGGCACACAAGACGCAGCTTACCCCAATCTCGTCTCAGACAGGTACAGCACATGTCAATGTTTTACAAGGATTGTTGGTGTGCTCACCGAGCTGTCATCTTACCTGGCTACCCCCAGGTACAGCTTCCAGACTCCCCATCCCCTCGGCACAGATCGACGGTGACACTCACACACAGCGACACTCTGCTAAACCTCCACACATACAACATTCCCTGGGTAAATGCCTTCCGGTAGTGTCACCCATCTTAGCCCAGTCCTGAGGCTTCCTTGTACAAGGCTAAGGCCAACACCCTCAGTCAAACTGGAGGGTAAACATCAAACCGTCTTCATCCTCACTCACTCAACAAATGACCAACCACCAACCACTTACATGACCATTCACTCAATCTATCCCATCCACCCATACCATCATCTACTCCACACCAACCCACCCCTTACAATCATCCATCCATACAATCATCTACCAACCCACCCACACAATCATCTACCCACCCACACAGACCCATCTGCACAATCATCTACCCATGCCATTATCTACCTACCCACACAGACCCATCCATACAATCATCCACCCACGCCATTATCTACCTACCCACACAGACCCATCCATACAATCATCCACCCACGCCATTATCTACCTACCCACACTGACCCATCCATACAATCATCCACCCACGCCATTATCTACCTACCCACACAGACCCATCCATACAATCATCCACCCACGCCATTATCTACCTACCCACATAGACCCATCCATACAATCATCCACCCACGCCATTATCTACCTACCCACACAGACCCATCAATACAATCATCCACCCACGCCATTATCTACCTACCCAAATAGACCCATCCATACAATCATCCATCCACGCCATCATCTACCCACCCACACAGACCCATCCATACAATCATCCACCCACGCCATTATCTACCTACCCACATAGACCCATCCATACAATCATCTACCCACGCCATTATCTACCTACCCACACAGACCGATCCATACAATCATCCACCCACGCCATTATCTACCTACCCAAATACACCCATCCATACAATCATCCACCCACGCCATTATCTACCTACCCACATAGACCCATCCATACAATCATCCACCCACGCCATTATCTACCTACCCAAATACACCCATCCATACAATCATCCACCCACGCCATTATCTACCTACCCAAATAGACCAATCCATACAATCATCCACCCACGCCATTATCTACCTACCCACACAGACCCATCCATACAATCATCCACCCACGCCATTATCTACCTATCCACATAGACCCACCCTGACGTATTCGCCCATACATTCATCCACCCACCCACACCACTGACCCACCCTGAAGTATTCGCCCGTACAATTATCGACCGCCATCGACCCATCTGCACCATCATCTACCCACCCACACTGACCCATCCATACAATCATCCACCCACGCCATTATCTACCTACCCACACAGACCCATCCATACAATCATCCACCCACGCCATTATCTACCTACCCACACTGACCCATCCATACAATCATCCACCCACGCCATTATCTACCTACCCACACAGACCCATCCATACAATCATCCACCCACGCCATTATCTACCTACCCACACAGACCCATCCATACAATCATCCACCCACGCCATTATCTACCTACCCAAATGAACAAATCCATACAATCATCCATCCACGCCATTATCTACCTACCCACACAGACCCATCCATACAATCATCCACCCACGCCATTATCTACCTACCCAAATAGACCCATCCATACAATCATCCACCCACGCCATTATCTACCTACCCACACAGACCGATCCATACAATCATCCACCCACGCCATTATCTACCTACCCAAATAGACCCATCCATACAATCATCCACCCACGCCATTATCTACCTACCCACACAGACCGATCCATACAATCATCCACCCACGCCATTATCTACCTACCCAAATAGACCCATCCATACAATCATCCACCCACGCCATTATCTACCTACCCACACAGACCCATCCATACAATCATCCACCCACGCCATTATCTACCTACCCACACAGACCCATCCATACAATCATCCACCCACGCCATTATCTACCTACCCACATAGACCCATCCATACAATCATCCACCCACGCCATTATCTACCTACCCACACAGACCGATCCATACAATCATCCACCCACGCCATTATCTACCTACCCAAATAGACCCATCCATACAATCATCCACCCACGCCATTATCTACCTACCCACACAGACCGATCCATACAATCATCCACCCACGCCATTATCTACCTACCCAAATAGACCCATCCATACAATCATCCACCCACGCCATTATCTACCTACCCACACTGACCCATCCATACAATCATCCACCCACGCCATTATCTACCTACCCACACAGACCCATCCATACAATCATCCACCCACGCCATTATCTACCTACCCAAATAGACCCATCCATACAATCATCCACCCACGCCATTATCTACCTACCCACACAGACCGATCCATACAATCATCCACCCACGCCATTATCTACCTACCCACACAGACCCATCCATACAATCATCCACCCACGCCATTATCTACCTACCCACACTGACCCATCCATACAATCATCCACCCACGCCATTATCTACCTACCCACACAGACCCATCCATACAATCATCCACCCACGCCATTATCTACCTACCCACACAGACCCATCCATACAATCATCCACCCACGCCATTATCTACCTACCCAAATAGACCCATCCATACAATCATCCATCCACGCCATTATCTACCTACCCACACAGACCCATCAATACAATCATCCACCCACGCCATTATCTACCTACCCACACAGACCCATCCATACAATCATCCACCCACGCCATTATCTACCTACCCACACAGACCCATCCATACAATCATCCACCCACGCCATTATCTACCTACCCACACAGACCCATCCATACAATCATCCACCCACGCCATTATCTACCTACCCACACAGACCCATCCATACAATCATCCACCCACGCCATTATCTACCTACCCAAATAGACCCATCCATACAATCATCCATCCACGCCATTATCTACCTACCCACACAGACCCATCAATACAATCATCCACCCACGCCATTATCTACCTACCCACACAGACCCATCCATACAATCATCCACCCACGCCATTATCTACCTACCCACACAGACCCATCCATACAATCATCCACCCACGCCATTATCTACCTACCCAAATAGACCCATCCATACAATCATCCATCCACGCCATTATCTACCTACCCACACAGACCCATCCATACAATCATACACCAACGCCATTATCTACCCACCCACACAGACCCATCCATACAATCATCCACCCACGCCATTATCTACCTACCCACACAGACCCATCCATACAATCATCCACCCACGCCATTATCTACCTACCCAAATAGACCCATCCATACAATCATCCACCCACGCCATTATCTACCTACCCACACAGACCCATCCATACAATCATCCACCCACGCCATTATCTACCTACCCACACAGACCCATCCATACAATCATCCACCCACGCCATTATCTACCTACCCAAATAGACCCATCCATACAATCATCCATCCACGCCATTATCTACCTACCCACACAGACCCATCCATACAATCATCCACCCACGCCATTATCTACCTACCCACATAGACCCATCCATACAATCATCCATCCACGCCATTATCTACCTACCCACACAGACCCATCCATACAATCATCCACCCACGCCATTATCTACCTACCCAAATAGACCCATCCATACAATCATCCATCCACGCCATTATCTACCTACCCAAATAGACCCATCCATACAATCATCCATCCACGCCATTATCTACCTACCCACACAGACCCATCAATACAATCATCCACCCACGCCATTATCTACCTACCCACACAGACCCATCCATACAATCATCCACCCACGCCATTATCTACCTACCCACACAGACCCATCCATACAATCATCCACCCACGCCATTATCTACCTACCCAAATAGACCCATCCATACAATCATCCATCCACGCCATTATCTACCTACCCACACAGACCCATCCATACAATCATCCACCCACGCCATTATCTACCTACCCAAATAGACCCATCCATACAATCATCCACCCACGCCATTATCTACCTACCCACACAGACCGATCCATACAATCATCCACCCACGCCATTATCTACCTACCCAAATAGACCCATCCATACAATCATCCACCCACGCCATTATCTACCTACCCACACAGACCGATCCATACAATCATCCACCCACGCCATTATCTACCTACCCAAATAGACCCATCCATACAATCATCCACCCACGCCATTATCTACCTACCCACACAGACCCATCCATACAATCATCCACCCACGCCATTATCTACCTACCCAAATAGACCCATCCATACAATCATCCACCCACGCCATTATCTACCTACCCACACAGACCGATCCATACAATCATCCACCCACGCCATTATCTACCTACCCAAATAGACCCATCCATACAATCATCCACCCACGCCATTATCTACCTACCCAAATAGACCCATCCATACAATCATCTACCCACGCCATTATCTACCTACCCACATAGACCCATCCATACAATCATCCACCCACGCCATTATCTACCTACCCACACAGACCCATCCATACAATCATCCACCCACGCCATTATCTACCTACCCAAATAGACCCATCCATACAATCATCCATCCACGCCATTATCTACCTACCCACACAGACCCATCCATACAATCATCCACCCACGCCATTATCTACCTACCAAAATAGACCCATCCATACAATCATCCATCCACGCCATTATCTACCTACCCACACAGACCCATCAATACAATCATCCACCCACGCCATTATCTACCTACCCACACAGACCCATCCATACAATCATCCACCCACGCCATTATCTACCTACCCACACAGACCCATCCATACAATCATCCACCCACGCCATTATCTACCTACCCACACAGACCCATCCATACAATCATCCACCCACGCCATTATCTACCTACCCACACAGACCCATCCATACAATCATCCACCCACGCCATTATCTACCTACCCAAATAGACCCATCCATACAATCATCCATCCAAGCCATTATCTACCTACCCACACAGACCCATCAATACAATCATCCACCCACGCCATTATCTACCTACCCACACAGACCCATCCATACAATCATCCACCCACGCCATTATCTACCTACCCACACAGACCCATCCATACAATCATCCACCCACGCCATTATCTACCTACCCAAATAGACCCATCCATACAATCATCCATCCACGCCATTATCTACCTACCCACACAGACCCATCCATACAATCATACACCAACGCCATTATCTACCCACCCACACAGACCCATCCATACAATCATCCATCCACGCCATTATCTACCTACCCACACAGACCCATCAATACAATCATTCATCCACACCATTATCTACCTACCCACATAGACCCACCCTGACGTATTCACCCGTACATTCATCCACCCAACCACACCACTGACCCACCCTGAAGTATTTGCCTGTACAATCATCGACCGCCACCAACCCATCTGCACCATCATCTACCCACCAACACAGACCCATCCATACAATCATCCACCCATGCCATTATCTACCTACCCACATAGACCCACCCTGACGTATTCGCCCATACATTCATCCACCCACCCACACTACTGACCCACCCTGAAGTATTCGACTGTACAATTATCGACCGCCATCGACCCATCTGCACCATCATCTACCCACCCACACTGACCCATCCATACAATCATCTACCCATGCCATTATCTACCTACCCACACAGACCCACCCTGACGTATTCACCCGTACGATCATCGACAGCCACCGACCCATCTGCAGCATCCTCCACATTCTTCTCCCTTCCTCAAGTCCTAGAAGGACATTTCCCAGTGAGTCCTGTATGTAGACTAACTCACCAGGAGGTGGAGGCACGGCTCTAACACAATCCCTTCACTCATCCTAGAGTGAGTTAGTGAATGCTGTTTACATGCCTGTAAATGTGGGCTAGGCCAACCAGTGGTTAATATTAAGAGCACCAATCCATACCACCTGGTAATGATGACATGCAGTCTGCAAGGTGACACACTGTGACCAATTAGATGGCTGAAATGACAAGCTCGGGGTCCTGAGGACCTATTTTGACCTGGACCTCTGGTCACAGGGCTTCCTCCAAACATGGCACAAACAGTGGAAGAAGCAATCAAGAGGCTCTACTCACAACTTATACTCATCCGAGAAAATGTAAAGCAAAACAACGAAATGGCACTGAGATACATCAAGAATAATCAAAGCACAAATATGTATGAAAGTATTACAGTCCAAAGTAAAAATCACTTCAATAAATTAAATACCAACCAACATTCCTCCAATGTAGGAATCCATTCCAGAAAGTAAGAAACATGTCTGAAAACAAAGATTCAAGTCTGATGCCACATCAGCAAGAGTTACACGTCTGCCTCATCACCCATCATGCCTCATCATCTCACGGCGGCGGCAAAGCGATCACACCTGATGGAGAGGATTAAAGCAGAGCCAGCACCAGTCGTCCGTCTTCATGTCGGAGTGACAAGCATCGGGGACAGAACGACTCCCATCAGCCATGTTGAGAGGCCGTCACTGATCTGTTTGCCAGTCAAACCGGGTAAACAGCTCCCAACTCAGATACTTGTTGCCATGGTGTTGATGCCATAAAGAGAAAGACATAGCTCCTCAGCTTACAGGCTTGTTTAGATGAATAAGAGAGAGAGACACACACACACACTCACAGAGAGAGAGAGAGAGAGAGAGAGAGAGAGAGAGAGAGAGAGAGAGAGAGAGAGAGAGAGAGAGATTAAGCCATTTTCAGCAGTATTCCCTAAGCTATCTTGTCTGGCCTTGGAAGAGAACCCAGATCGTTGGTGTGATGAGCAAATGCTTTAACCAGCAGCCTAGTTCATCGCCCCTACTTCATCACCCCTACCTCATTCATTCATCCACTGTCGTTCGTTCGTTCGTGAGTGAGTGAGTGAGAGTGAAATATCGCACCATCTAACAAAGTCCTTAGTGGGTTTCAAGACGAGGCCGGGGCAGCCGAGGACACACCAGTCTCAGACAGCTGCGCCACTTCAGACAACTGGGCCACCCGGGCCACATCGGCTGGTCTATAAATATGTATTAAGTGCAGTCCATTAGCCATTCATCATCAACGTCACTTTCCGATAACACAGTCAACGCAGCAAGTAAACACATGGATAGCAAAACTACTCCTTTACTTTGGCACTTAATCAGCTGGCAACACCTTTTATAGGATTATAATACTTTCTAACACAATACGAGAAATATCATTGTGTGAGGAAATAAAACCTACAAAACCTGCATATATTTTCCATACAACTGAAAAAAAGTCCAGTCCCTACATAAACAAGTCAACAACACACAAAAAATATAAAAGGAGAACAAATTAAAATAAACAGTAAATATTTTCTGATTTAAGTTTTATTGTTTGGATTTTTGGGGGGATGGGGGGATATTTCTTGTTTTATGGAAAATAGTTCCGACATAGTGTAACATCATGTTTCCGTGGTGACAGATATCCTCCTGTATCAGTGTGTTTATCACACATTGAACTGAACTTAAAAAATCAACAAGGCAAAACACATTCATGAAACAGTATTGTTGCAGATCAGCCTCCCATCCATTCCATAATGAGTGAGTGAGTGAGTGAGTGAGTGAGTGAGTGAGTGAGTGAGTGAGTGAGTGAGTGAGTGAGTGAGTGAGAGTGCATGTACTGGATGCACATTTTTGCATCATGTAAACCCCCCCCCATTGCTCATAATATCCTCCACTGGTTCGTCCGTCTTGATGTTTTACTGGCTGCCATTATAAAACTGGAATATTACTGACTGAGACGTGAACACAACACATAACTAACTCATGTCACATGTGCATGTCAACCTTTCCAGTCATTACGTCCAGGACTGTTCCTTGAAAGCCAATTAACATCAACTTCCCCTATCTCCATCGTCCTGCTCCCCCCCTGCGACTACATCGATGCAGAACACCATCAGCGACGCCTTGACACTGAACTAAGTGTGTAGGCTTTAGCCGGAGAATCAATGTGTTACGGTGCTCGTCCGTCGTAGGATGCAATATTGACCCAGGCTGACAGTATACACAGTTATGTAACATTGCAATGCTCACATATAGATTTTACGTTAATTCTTCTTCAGTGAGGATTTCAACTGTTTCAGATTTGAATGAATGTGGAGTGTGCCCAGGGCATGGTGACCTCAGGTCATAGCAGGTCATCAAAGGAGGTCATCATTATCCATGCACTATGCATGCCAGTGTTTGAATGAGTGAGTGAGGGAACGGCATCTCACACTCTGCAGGATGATCTTGACTTCCATACTTTCACATAGACTTAGGACAATCACAGCACACAGATCACTTTGTAGAACGGAGGCCCTCAAAAATAGTCATGGAAGGTCATCATTCTGTCATGGCGACTAATTTGGGACAACCTTCGTCTGAATGAACAGAGGCTACCTACCCTGTAGCCATGACATGTATATGCCTTGAATCACTTCATCAGCGTTATTCATAAGAAACTAATCCCAACTAGTAATCCCCATGGTAGTGTACATTGACTGTCTGCCATCCTGCATGAGATGTGCAACTGTGTCACCTCCTACCAAGAACCATATGCCGACCCCTTGCATATAGGAACATGCACGTAGTCATTAGCAACGCACACGTGGCATTGCGTGGCGTGGCGTGGCGTTCAAGCCAACCAGTCCTTCCTCAATGCCAAGTGCCAGGCTGGTAACAACAAGTACCATGTTTTGACATTTGGGGTTCGACACGACCTGGAATCGGACCATCGACCTTCCCCTTAACAGGCAGCTGCTCTATCCAGTACACTGCGGAGGTGACCCTGGGTTGTAAGAGCTGGCTGTGGGATGGTGTGATCATGACAGTAGAGACATAAACAGTCGGCAACCACCCAATACCCCAGCAGAGATCTGACTATATTGCATTCACCCTGAACGATGATTGTCATGCTTCAATGGCATGGCTTCATGAGATCAACCACTGGTCTGACAGTCGTATAATTCTGCATCCACTATGTTCAAGCTATAAGACAGCTGTCGAACATTAATGAGGACACATTAATGAGGGTCTGACAAACATGTGGCTGATAACACAAACACGACACTCATCCAATCAAGCCAGAGTCTAACCGATGTCCATTTTGTTGGCTTCTGCAAGCATAAGGTACCGAGACCCATTCTGGCCCCTGATCCCTAGAGGCAGCATTGGTTTGACTTCAGTGTTACATTACATTGGTTTGACTGGCTACAGAGTTAAATTACATTGGTTTGACCGGCTACAGTGTTACATTACATTGGTTTGACTGGCTACAGTGTTACATTACATTGGTTTGACTGGCTACAGTGTTACATTACATTGGTTTGACCGGCTACAGTGTTACATTACATTGGTTTGACTGGTTACAGTGTTACATTACATTGGTTTGACTGGCTACAGTGTTACATTACATTGGTTTGACTGGCTACAGTGTTACATTACATTGGTTTGACTGGCTACAGTGTTACATTACATTGGTTTGACTGGCTACAGTGTTAAATAACATTGGTTTGACCGGCTACAGTGTTACATTACATTGGTTTGACTGGTTACAGTGTTACATTACACTGGTTTGACTGGCTACAGTGTTACATTACATTGGTTTGACTGGTTACAGTGTTACATTACATTGGTTTGACTGGCTACAGTGTTACATTACATTGGTTTGACTGGCTACAGTGTTACATTACATTGGTTTGACTGGCTACAGTGTTACATTACATTGGTTTGACCGGCTACAGTGTTAAATTACATTGGTTTGACCGGCTACAGTGTTACATTACATTGGTTTGACTGGCTACAGTGTTACATTACATTGGTTTGACTGGCTACAGTGTTAAATAACATTGGTTTGACTGGCTACAGTGTTACATTACATTGGTTTGACTGGCTACAGTGTTACATTACATTGGTTTGACCGGCTACAGTGTTACATTACATTGGTTTGACCGGCTACAGTGTTAAATTACATTGGTTTGACTGTCTACAGTGTTACATTACATTGGTTTGACCGGCTACAGTGTTACATTACACTGGTTTGACTGGCTACAGTGTTACATTACATTGGTTTGACTGGCTACAGTGTTACATTACATTGGTTTGACTGGCTACAGTGTTAAATTACATTGGTTTGACTGGCTACAGTGTTACATTACATTGGTTTGACTGGCTACAGTGTTACATTACATTGGTTTGACTGGCTACAGTGTTACATTACATTGGTTTGACCGGCTACAGTGTTAAATTACATTGGTTTGACCGGCTACAGTGTTACATTACATTGGTTTGACTGGCTACAGTGTTACATTACATTGGTTTGACTGGCTACAGTGTTACATTACATTGGTTTGACTGGCTACAGTGTTACATTACATTGGTTTGACTGGCTACAGTGTTACATTACATTGGTTTGACTGGCTACAGTGTTAAATTACATTGGTTTGACTGGCTACAGTGTTACATTACATTGGGTTGACTGGCTACAGTGTTACATTACATTGGTTTGACTGGCTACAGTGTTACATTACATTGGTTTGACCGGCTACAGTGTTAAATTACATTGGTTTGACCGGCTACAGTGTTACATTACATTGGTTTGACTGGCTACAGTGTTACATTACATTGGTTTGACTGGTAACAGTGTTACATTACATTGGTTTGACCGGCTACAGTGTTAAATTACATTGGTTTGACTGGCTACAGAGTTACATTACATTGGTTTGACTGGCTACAGTGTTACATTACATTGGTTTGACTGGCTACAGTGTTACATTACATTGGTTTGACTGGCTACAGTGTTACATTACATTGGTTTGACTGGCTACAGTGTTACATTACATTGGTTTGACCGGCTACAGTGTTAAATTACATTGGTTTGACCGGCTACAGTGTTACATTACATTGGTTTGACTGGCTACAGTGTTACATTACATTGGTTTGACTGGCTACAGTGTTAAATAACATTGGTTTGACTGGCTACAGTGTTACATTACATTGGTTTGACTGGCTACAGTGTTACATTACATTGGTTTGACCGGCTACAGTGTTACATTACATTGGTTTGACCGGCTACAGTGTTAAATTACATTGGTTTGACTGGCTACAGTGTTACATTACATTGGTTTGACCGGCTACAGTGTTACATTACACTGGTTTGACTGGCTACAGTGTTACATTACATTGGTTTGACTGGCTACAGTGTTACATTACATTGGTTTGACTGGCTACAGTGTTAAATTACATTGGTTTGACTGGCTACAGTGTTACATTACATTGGTTTGACTGGCTACAGTGTTACATTACATTGGTTTGACTGGCTACAGTGTTACATTACATTGGTTTGACCGGCTACAGTGTTAAATTACATTGGTTTGACCGGCTACAGTGTTACATTACATTGGTTTGACTGGCTACAGTGTTACATTACATTGGTTTGACTGGCTACAGTGTTACATTACATTGGTTTGACTGGCTACAGTGTTACATTACATTGGTTTGACTGGCTACAGTGTTACATTACATTGGTTTGACTGGCTACAGTGTTAAATTACATTGGTTTGACTGGCTACAGTGTTACATTACATTGGGTTGACTGGCTACAGTGTTACATTACATTGGTTTGACTGGCTACAGTGTTACATTACATTGGTTTGACCGGCTACAGTGTTAAATTACATTGGTTTGACCGGCTACAGTGTTACATTACATTGGTTTGACTGGCTACAGTGTTACATTACATTGGTTTGACTGGTAACAGTGTTACATTACATTGGTTTGACCGGCTACAGTGTTAAATTACATTGGTTTGACTGGCTACAGAGTTACATTACATTGGTTTGACTGGCTACAGTGTTACATTACATTGGTTTGACTGGCTACAGTGTTACATTACATTGGTTTGACCGGCTACAGTGTTACATTACATTGGTTTGACTGGTTACAGTGTTACATTACATTGGTTTGACTGGCTACAGTGTTACATTACACTGGTTTAACTCCCTACAATGTTACATTACACTGGTTTAACTCCCTACAATGTTACATTACACTGGTTTAATTCCGTACAGTGTTACATTACACTGGTTTAACTCCCTACAATGTTACATTACACTGGTTTAACTCCCTACAATGTTACATTACATTGGTTTAACTCCCTACAATGTTACATTACACTGGTTTAACTCCCTACAATGTTACATTACACTGGTTTAACTCCCTACAGTGTTACATTACACTGGTTTAACTCCCTACAATGTTACATTACACTGGTTTAACTCCCTACAATGTTACATTACACTGGTTTAATTCCGTACAGTGTTACATTACACTGGTTTAACTCCCTACAATGTTACATTACACTGGTTTAACTCCCTACAATGTTACATTACACTGGTTTAACTCCCTACAATGTTACATTACACTGGTTTAACTCCCTACAATGTTACATTACACTGGTTTAACTCCCTACAGTGTTACATTACACTGGTTTAACTCCCTACAGTGTTACATTACACTGGTTTAACTCCCTACAATGTTACATTACACTGGTTTAACTCCCTACAGTGTTACATTACACTGGTTTAACTCCCTACAGTGTTACATTACACTGGTTTAACTCCCTACAATGTTACATTACACTGGTTTAACTCCCTACAGTGTTACATTACACTGGTTTAACTCCCTACAATGTTACATTACACTGGTTTAACTCCCTACAGTGTTACAGCTGTAAAATTGCTGACATCAGCATAAAAACACATACAGTCAGCAATTCATCAACCCAACTGCAGCACAAGATTGTGACCCCTCGGGTGCTGTCTTAATGATTGGTAATGTTAGGCAGCACACATATGTACCTGCTCGTCTTCCTCCAAGCCTGGCGGAGTGGAGACCCACATCACAGACACACACAGTTTTCCCACCACAGCAAATACAACACTCGCAACCATGTCAACATCATCCAGCATCCTCATCAGACGTCCTCAAGACATCCTGGTCTGAATCCAGGTCAAATGTCATCACATGTGACAGTAAGGTATTCACTGAAACAGTGACCATGGTAATCGCAGTACAAGGACATCCCTGATTACACCCACCGGATGTCCTTCATTAGCTGCAGCACGGTGATCAGTGGTGAACATTAAGGGGGGTCCCTGGGTCCTCAGGGTTTCCTGCTTCAGTGTTGAATCAACTTGGACCCTTAAACGTATGTTTAACAATCGGGTCACAACATGGCCCCTGGACTTCTTTTACTCCAATTCTTAATTTCAAACTGAGGTGAAACTTAATTTTGTTTGTTTGTTTGTTCATAACACCACACTCAGCAATATTCAAGCTCTATAATAGCAGCCTGTAAATAATCTAATCTGGACCAGACAAACCAGTGACTCTTATTATAAGCAATATGATACTCAACACATCATCATCATCATCATCATCATCATCATCAGATAGCTGTGACAATGCTGATGAAGTGTAAAGCAATATTTATATCATCATCATCATCAGATAGCTGTGACAATGCTGATGAAATGTAAAGCAATATTTATATCATCATCATCATCATCAGATAGCTGTGACAATGTTGATGAAGTGTAAAGCAATATTTACATCCTCACTTGTCATTATTATTAACCAAAATGTATTAACAGTACGTATGAAAGAAGTATGAAAATGATAATACGTAAGTTAGAATCACTTTCAGTGATTGACTGGTATGACTGACTAATATTGTAGTCAAACGGACTGAGGAATCCGAGCCTTATCAGCTTAATGAAGATGAACCCAACAGCAGAGACCGGTGACCCTGTGTCTATGCGGAGGTACGCACAATAACAGGATCAGGTGTTGCCTTAATTACCTCGTCACCTCCTGTACAGGTATTACATTGTGGCCATTTACCTGTGCCCATCGATGGAGGATCTGGCCATGTACCTGTGTCCATCAATGGAGGATCTGGCAATTTACCTGTGTCCATCAATGGAGGATCTGGCAATTTACCTGTGTCCATCAATGGAGGATCTGGCCATGTACCTTGGTCCATCGATGGAGGATTTGGCCATGTACCTGTGCCCATCGATGGAGGATCTGGCCATGTACCTGTGTCCATCAATGGAGGATTTGGCCATGTACCTGTGTCCATCAATGGAGGATCTGGCCATGTACCTGTGTCCATCGATGGAGGATCTGGCCATGTACCTGTGTCCATCGATGGAGGATCTGGCCATGTACCTGTGTCCATCAATGGAGGATCTGGCCATTTACCTGTGCCCATCGATGGAGGATTTGGCCATGTACCTGTGTCCATCAATGGAGGATCTGGCCATGTACCTGTGTCCATCGATAGAGGATTTGGCCATGTACCTGTGTCCATCAATGGAGGATCTGGCCATTTACCTGTGTCCATCAATGGAGGATCTGGCCATGTACCTGTGTCCATCAATGGAGGATCTGGCCATTTACCTGTGTCCATCAATGGAGGATCTGGCCATGTACCTGTGTCCATCAATGGAGGATCTGGCCATCTACCTGTGCCCATCGATGGAGGATTTCGCCATGTACCTGTGTCCATCAATGGAGGATCTGGCCATGTACCTGTGTCCATCGATAGAGGATTTGGCCATGTACCTGTGTCCATCAATGGAGGATCTGGCCATTTACCTGTGTCCATCGATGGAGGATCTGGCCATGTACCTGTGTCCATCAATGGAGGATCTGGCCTTTTACCTGTGTCCATCGATGGAGGATCTGGCCATGTACCTGTGTCCATCAATGGAGGATCTGGCCATTTACCTGTGTCCATCGATGGAGGATCTGGCCATGTACCTGTGCCCATCGATGGAGGATCTGGCCATGTACCTGTGTCCATCAATGGAGGATCTGGCCTTTTACCTGTGTCCATCGATGGAGGATCTGTCCATGTACCTGTGTCCATCGATGGAGGATCTGGCCATGTACCTGTGTCCATCAATGGAGGATCTGGCCATGTACCTGTGTCCATCGATGGAGGATCTGGCCATTTACCTGTGTCCATCGATTGAGGATCTGGCCATTTACCTGTGTCCATCGATGGAGGATTTGGCCATGTACCCGTGTCCATCAATGGAGGATCTGGCCATGTACCTGTGTCCATCGATAGAGGATTTGGCCATGTACCTGTGTCCATCAATGGAGGATCTGGCCATTTACCTGTGTCCATCAATGGAGGATCTGGCCTTTTACCTGTGTCCATCGATGGAGGATCTGTCCATGTACCTGTGTCCATCGATGGAGGATCTGGCCATGTACCTGTGTCCATCAATGGAGGATCTGGCCATGTACCTGTGTCCATCGATGGAGGATCTGGCCATTTACCTGTGTCCATCGATTGAGGATCTGGCCATTTACCTGTGTCCATCGATGGAGGATTTGGCCATGTACCCGTGTCCATCGATGGAGGATTTGGCCATTTACCTGTGCCCATCAATGGAGGTTTTGATGACATCTACACGCTCTACCTGACACATGTATATATAAGTACATAAGTATAAACTGCTACTAAGTAAAATTCACACCACAGCCCTCACCTGTATCACTAGAGCATCAGATGGCACTCAAGTTACCTGAGTTAACGACATAACAGGTAAACCAGTGACAATGTGAACCAGCTGCTGTCACCTAGGTAAGTATAGTATATCTATCACAGTGATTTTATGTATCTTCGATCACCTGTACAAGTAACACCATATCATCCTGTGTAAACACACACAAGTCCACACAGGAAACTGCTCTTACTTAACTAAGCTCTTCTTCATCAAAATTGCCTAATACCACAATTTTCATGGCTAGTTCACATACCCCTTTAACACAGCATTAGGTATCTAGTTAACGGTGAGTGAAGTGACATTATTTTATGTCCAAGCAATATAGGAGCAGCCTGTAAGAAATCAAGTTAGAACCAAACAAACCAGTGGATGATATCATGAGCACCGATCCATGATAATTTATAACACCACACAATCAGCCAGGCCCTGACCCGTGAAGATCCAGGGTAGAATAGGTTTTCAGCACACCATTCTCGCCATAAAGGGCGGCTATGCTTGTGGTAAGCGGTAACTAATGGGATCAGGTGGTCAGGCTCACTGACTTGGTTGATGCATGCCATCGTATTCCAATTGCATGGATCGATGCTCATAATGTCAATCACTGGATTGTCTGGTTCAGATTTAATTATTTACAGACCGCCATCATATAGTTGGAATATTGCAGAGTGGGGCATTAACAACAAACAAACAAAGAAAACCGCCAGGCTCTACACTGTAACCAGTGTTAATCCCACCTGATCGTTAATCTCATGCGTACACAACTCAACATTTCTAGGGATACAGAGATGCATGATTCTATGTGCCAATACAAAGTACTCGCTGAATGCTGAGTAACATAGCAAGGCAAGGGAATTATAACTGCATGTCAAGAGTCAAAACTAACTTCAGAAGCTTACACAAGCTATCACGTAGCACTGTAAATAAGTAAGAGCACTATTCATCCGCTTTATATAAACAGTAACGAAGGATTATATTTGCATGAGTTCATGAAGTCAACGAGTGAGAGGGAAAACACAGCCAATGACCCAATTCTGATCCTTGTAACTTCTGTCTTTAAGACTATCTCTTAAACTATCATATGACCAGTTAAAGATTTACCTGAGTTAACAAGGTCAACAGGTGAGAAAGCAAGACTCAGAAAATCAACCAAATCTACCCCTTATAACTTCAAACACTAAACAGAAAATCCATTTAAGTACGGATAAGAATTTATCGATGAACAACTTCTTATTACAATTAAGAGCGACATTTTGGTGTGGGTTCTAACACCGTTATCAATCCATATCAATCCATTTAACTTCCATTTAACAGTGACCCTGTTATAGGCTTACCTGAGTTAACGAGGTCGACAGGTGAGAAAGCAAGTGGTGACATTCATGTGGCTCCAGTCAGGCAAAACTAGCCCTGATCAAACAGGCCGAACAGCATCAATAATATACCATGTGTCTTACTCCAGCCCAGGGAGAATCTATTCCATTCTGTTGCATGGGCTGACGAAGAGGCACAAATTATGCACATAGTATTACTGTATGACTCAGTCTGATCTCAGACTTGTGGCCGAGTCCACATAAGTGAAGGAGCAAGTCCCGAGGAATGTCCGGACAGTCAGCTGCTTCCTACCGACGCAGTAATTGATACAGAAAATAGCAACAGAATTATGGGCTTAGGACGCACGATCCGGGCCTCTTTTTCCTCCGTCTGGAATGACAACTGAGAAAAAGTTGAACCATTTCGGGTCCTACATGGAGACAGCGATGCTGGAAGCTGATTTCCTCAGTTGCCGCATCTAAATACCATACCCAATCATCCGTCCTTAATCAATAATCCAGCAAATGTCACTCCTTGATATAGCCAACAGATAGGATCGCATAATTCATTGACCCGGTAATGGGGGATTAAGTTTAAATGGCATAACATGTAACATATCATTAATCACATAAAACAAACATCGCAGCAAGTGTAGGGTAACCATAGTTACCACAAAAGTTCTCACTGAGTTTTTGTTATTAGATTCAAGGGGTATAAGATGCAAGTGTACACTTGTATTGTGGTGGTCTATCTTTCCTTGACCTTGTGTAGGATTGTATTGAACAACAGCCCCATCTCCTATCCCCTGTGTCAGGCTGGGCCAAACAGCCCCATCTCCTATCCCCTGTGTCAGACTTTGTCAAACAACAGCCCCATCTCCTATCTCCTGTGTCAGGCTGGGCCAAACAGCCCCATCTCCTATCCCCTGTGTCAGGCTGGGCCAAACAGCCCCATCTCCTATCTCCTGTGTCAGGCTGGGCCAAACAGCCCCATCTCCTATCCCCTGTGTCAGGCTGGGCCAAACAGCCCCATCTCCTATCTCCTGTGTCAGGCTGGGCCAAACAGCCCCATCTCCTATCCCCTGTGTCAGGCTGGGCCAAACAGCCCCATCTCCTATCTCCTGTGTCAGGCTGGGCCAAACAGCCCCATCTCCTATCCCCTGTGTCAGGCTGGGCCAAACAGCCCCATCTCCTATCCCCTGTGTCAGGCTGGGCCAAACAGCCCCATCTCCTCTCCCCTGTGTCAGGCTGGGCCAAACAGCCCCATCTCCTATCCCCTGTGTCAGGCTGGGCCAAACAGCCCCATCTCCTATACCCCGTGTACAGACTCGCATGTAGCAATGATAAAATCCGACAATAATCATAAACTGTCATTCCATGAATCCAACTGACATCGCCCGGTTTCTACTTTAAGCCCTTTAAGGGAATTGATTGAGATTAGACTGCCGCCACATTTCACCGTACACGGATCTTTACCCAATAAATCTTCCCCAGTTCAAATTGTGTACATAAATAGCATGTAAATGTTTAATATCCCATTAAATACTTGTACTGAAATTCCAAACCAACTGTACTATATGGGGCAAGTGCAACAAGCATGTATTGTTGCATGTCCAGTGGCGCTGGTAATCACGGGCCTCTCGTTAATCAGGGAGATGTCCCAGGAACTCTGCAGGATCAGCTGCTTACCCTCCGTATTGATTCCATGGGAGAGAGGGGGTCTTACTGAAGATGGACATCCTCCAGTGAGTGAGTGAGTGAGTGAGAGGGTGGGTGAGTGAGTGAGTGAGTGAGTGAGTGAGTGAGTGAGTGAGTGAGTGAGTGAGTGAGAGTGAAAGGGTGAGTAAGTAAAGGGGTGAGTGAGTGAGTGAAAGGGTGGGTGGGTGAGTGAGTGAAAGGGTGGGTGAATGAGTGAGTGAGTGAGTGAGTGAAAGGGTGAGTGAGTGGGTGAGTGAAAGGGTGAGTGAGTGGGTGAGTGAGAGGGTGGGTGAGTGAGTGAGTGAGTGAAAGGGTGAATGAGTGAGTTAGTGAGTGAAAGGGTGAATGAGTGAGTGAGTGAAAGGGTGAGTGAGTGAGTAACTGAGTGAGTGAAAGGGTGAATGAGTGAGTGAGTGAGTGAAAGGGTGAGTGAGTGGGTGAGTAAGTGAGTGAAAGGGTGAGTGAGTGAGCCAATCATGGCTAGTCACCAGCCCCACAGATATCACAGGCCGAGTCACTAGCCCCAGGCTTGTCATAACTCCAACAAATTATACCAATAGAACACTACACTGCGTTGTGGGATTGTTAATGTCCTTGATAAAGAGATAGTGTGAATATAATCAGGCTAAGAAATCTTATTTTTACAGCGGGTATGGTACAGTAAACAATTGTGATGGCTGTCAGTTAATGTGGAGATAAGCACTTACAGCACACTCATTGGTGTAAAATCATCCAATAGACAGACTGGAACCAAGGAACTTAAAACATATTGAATACGCAAAGAAAACTACCAATACCCAATGTGAGTGATCATTTGTGAGTAAATACTCAATGGCACAAAGAATTATTGTTTTTTGTGATTAAATTCAATGTTATCATTATCCAATATTTCTACATTGTTGACTGCATGAGTCATTACAAGACAGTCCTTACAGAAATAGATGTAGACCTATATTCCCCACTACACTGTTAACATGTGTTCATCTTCTGTCACTCAGAGTACAGATATAGACCTATATTCCCCACTACACTGTTAACATGTGTTCATCTTCTGTCACACAGAGTACAGATATAGACCTATATTCCCCACTACACTGTTAACATGTTCATTTTCCAATGTCCTTCAATAATGACATATCTGCTCCTCTTAAACCCATTTTGATAAAATGACTCTACTGCCCCAGAATTAATTAACGTCAATGATTGAAGAGCATTGACAAGCAACCTGTCCATCATCTAATACAAAATTGTTATTTTCACATTATTATTCAATGAAGACAAAACAAATTCATCCATACTTTTAGCATTAGCTTCAGCAAAATGGTTGTAACTCACTACACACTTGAATGATTAAGGCAGCCAACAATTTATCAACATAGTTTAGGTTTAAAAAATTGCTTAAAAATCAAAACAAATGACATCATTTGTCATAACTGAAGATCAATGACTTCCTCATGGTGAGTTACAGTCCCCAATAGACACTTCAATGAATACAGTCACTGCCACATTGACAGTCATAACCCAACTCCCAAGTATTTATTTGCAACATTTTCTTATTTAACACATAATTCCTAAACAAGTCTCTTTCTATTTTCATCAAGATACTATTGTACAATCCAAAATATGACATTTATCAGACTGACATATCCCTGAGTGTATTGCTTCCATATTCAGTCCTCGGAGGCAACTTGTCTGATCAATACAAAATGTAAATTTGCTAAAGGAGTCAGCTCCGGGAGGAGTATTTGTGTGGACATTACCAAAACACATTCATGTATTACCACTTATCAGTTAGAATGTAGAAGAATAAACAGCCATATTTCCTGTTGCAGAAAGCCCTTAGTCCATATCTGCCCATTCACAATGAAATCAACCCAAGGGAAGATATCACCATCCAAACAGAGCTCCAGGTGTAAAAGTGGATAACTGACTTACAGATGATGCAACTATAATTATATGCATCTGAACATCCAAGTGAGCAAGGTGTGGTGTGGTGTGGTGTGGTGTGGTGTGGTGTGGTGTGGTGTGGTGGCGTGAAGTGGCGTGGCGTGGCGTGGCGTGGCACGGTGTGGTGGGGTGGCCTAGGGTAGCGTAGGGTTGGCTTTAGTGTAGGTGAGGTGTCAGATGTAGGTGTGCGTGTAGGCATCATGAGGTGTAAGCATGTTGATGACATCAATACTTTCCTTCAATTACACAATGGAGACTTACATGTTCTCTACAAAACAAGATAATTACTTTTCTTTAAGGACATCCTAACTTTTCTAAAAGAAAATTGGTACATATATTTTATCATCTCTAAATGTAATCTTAGTCACTTCAATATATGATAATTACTTTTGTGTAAGGACATCATAAGTTTGCTTTCAAGAAATCGTTACCTTTCCAAATTTATCACCGCTGGACACTTTGATGCGCATGTACTCCAAGTAAATGTTCATGTCATGTGAGTGATCACATGAATCACATGTACGGATAACTTGAATAGTTAAAATATATAATGCCTCCTACTTCACATTTCTAAAATTTAAAACAACAGAAAATTTTGATAATATCATAAGCCTGTCAGCAACTGTGATGACAATGATGGCCACATACTGGTCACCACTTCTGACGGGGCAATGTGTGGAGCGGGACGTAGAGGGGCCACATACTGGTCACCACTTCTGACTGGGCAATGTGTAGAGCAGGACGTAGAGGAGCCACATACTGGTCACCAGTTCTGACTGGGCAATGTGTGGAGCAGGACGTAGAGGAGCCACATACTGGTCACCAGTTCTGACTGGGCAATGTGTGGAGCAGGACGTAGAGGAGCCACATACTGGTCACCAGTTCTGACTGGGCAATGTGTGGAGCGGGACGTAGAGGGGCCACATACTGGTCACCACTTCTGACTGGGCAATGTGTGGAGCGGGACGTAGAGGGGCCACATACTGGTCACCACTTCTGACTGGGCAATGTGTGGAGCGGGACGTAGAGGGGCCACATACTGGTCACCACTTCTGACTGGGCAATGTGTGGAGCGGGACGTAGAGGAGCGGGACGTAGAGGAGCCACATACTGGTCACCACTTCTGACTGGGCAATGTGTGGAGCGGGACGTAGAGGGGCCACATACTGGTCACCACTTCTGACTGGGCCATGTGTGGAGCGGGACGTAGAGGGGCCACATACTGGTCACCACTTCTGACTTGGCCATGTGTGGAGCGGGACGTAGAGGAGCAGGATGAGTGGGTGGGGGACCATGTGTGGAGCAGGACGTAGAGGAGCAGGATGAGTGGGTGGGGGACCATGTGTGGAGCAGGACGTAGAGGAGCAGGGTGAGTGAGTGGGGGGACCATGTGTGGAGCAGGACGTAGAGGAGCAGGGTGAGTGAGTGGGGGGACCATGTGTGGAGCAGGACGTAGAGGGGCCACATACTGGTCACCACTTCTGACTGGGCAATGTGTGGAGCGGGACGTAGAGGGGCCACATACTGGTCACCACTTCTGACTGGGCAATGTGTGGAGCGGGACGTAGAGGGGCCACATACTGGTCACCACTTCTGACGGGGCAATGTGTGGAGCAGGACGTAGAGGAGCCACATACTGGTCACCACTTCTGACTGGGCAATGTGTGGAGCACGACGTAGAGGGGCCACATACTGGTCACCACTTCTGACTGGGCAATGTGTGGAGCGGGACGTAGAGGGGCCACATACTGGTCACCACTTCTGACTGGGCAATGTGTGGAGCGGGACGTAGAGGGGCCACATACTGGTCACCACTTCTGACTGGGCAATGTGTGGAGCGGGACGTAGAGGAGCAGGGTGAGTGAGTGGGGGGACCATGTGTGGAGCAGGACGTAGAGAAGCAGGGTGAGTGAGTGGGGGACCATGTGTGGAGCAGGACGTAGAGAAGCAGGGTGAGTGGGTGGGGGACCATGTGTGGAGCGGAATGTAGAGGAGCAGGGTGAGTGGGTGGGGGGACCATGTGTGGAGCAGGACGTAGAGAAGCAGGGTGAGTGGGTGGGGGACCATGTGTGGAGCGGAATGTAGAGGAGCAGGGTGAGTGGGTGGGGGATCATGTGTGGAGCGGGACGTAGAGGAGCAGGATGAGTGGGTGGGGGACCATGTGTGGAGCGGGACGTAGAGGAGCAGGATGAGTGGGTGGGGGACCATGTGTGGAGCAGGACGTAGAGGAGCAGGATGAGTGGGTGGGGGACCATGTGTGGAGCGGAATGTAGAGGAGCAGGGTGAGTGGGTGGGGGACCATGTGTGGAGCGGGATGTAGAGGAGCAGGGTGAGTGGGTGGGGGACCATGTGTGGAGCGGAATGTAGAGGAGCAGGGTGAGTGGGTGGGGGGACCATGTGTGGAGCAGGACGTAGAGAAGCAGGGTGAGTGGGTGGGGGACCATGTGTGGAGCGGAATGTAGAGGAGCAGGGTGAGTGGGTGGGGGATCATGTGTGGAGCGGGACGTAGAGGAGCAGGATGAGTGGGTGGGGGACCATGTGTGGAGCGGGACGTAGAGGAGCAGGATGAGTGGGTGGGGGACCATGTGTGGAGCAGGACGTAGAGGAGCAGGATGAGTGGGTGGGGGACCATGTGTGGAGCGGGACGTAGAGGAGCAGGGTGAGTGGGTGGGGGGACCATGTGTGGAGCGGGACGTAGAGGAGCAGGGAGAGTGAGTGGGGGACCATGTGTGGAGCGGGATGTAGAGGAGCAGGGAGAGTGAGTGGGGGACCATGTGTGGAGCGGGATGTAGAGGAGCAGGGAGAGTGAGTGGGGGACCATGTGTGGAGCAGGACGTAGAGGAGCAGGGTGAGTGGGTGGGGGACCATGTGTGGAGCGGGATGTAGAGGAGCAGGGAGAGTGAGTGGGGGACCATGTGTGGAGCAGGACGTAGAGGAGCAGGGTGAGTGAGTGGGGGGACCATGTGTGGAGCAGGACGTAGAGGAGCAGGGTGAGTGAGTGGGGGGACCATGTGTGGAGCAGGACGTAGAGGGGCCACATACTGGTCACCACTTCTGACTGGGCAATGTGTGGAGCGGGACGTAGAGGAGCAGGGTGAGTGGGTGGGGGGACCATGTGTGGAGCAGGACGTAGAGGGGCCACATACTGGTCACCACTTCTGACTGGGCAATGTGTGGAGCGGGACGTAGAGGAGCAGGGTGAGTGAGTGGGGGGACCATGTGTGGAGCAGGACGTAGAGGGGCCACATACTGGTCACCACTTCTGACTGGGCAATGTGTGGAGCGGGACGTAGAGGAGCAGGGTGAGTGGGTGGGGGGACCATGTGTGGAGCAGGACGTAGAGGAGCAGGGTGAGTGAGTGGGTGGGGGACCATGTGTGGAGCGGGACGTAGAGGAGCAGGGTGAGTGAGTGGGGGGACCATGTGTGGAGCGGGACGTAGAGGAGCAGGGTGAGTGGGTGGGGGGACCATGTGTGGAGCAGGACGTAGAGGAGCAGGGTGAGTGAGTGGGGGGACCATGTGTGGAGCGGGACGTAGAGGAGCAGGGTGAGTGGGTGGGGGACCATGTGTGGAGCAGGACGTAGAGGAGCAGGATGAGTGGGTGGGGGACCATGTGTGGAGCGGGACGTAGAGGAGCAGGGTGAGTGAGTGGGGGGACCATGTGTGGAGCGGGACGTAGAGGAGCAGGGTGAGTGGGTGGGGGGACCATGTGTGGAGCGGGATGTAGAGGAGCAGGGTGAGTGAGTGGGGGGACCATGTGTGGAGCGGGACGTAGAGGAGCAGGGTGAGTGAGTGGGGGGACCATGTGTGGAGCGGGACGTAGAGGAGCAGGGTGAGTGAGTGGGGGGACCATGTGTGGAGCAGGACGTAGAGGGGCCACATACTGGTCACCACTTCTGACTGGGCAATGTGTGGAGCGGGACGTAGAGGAGCAGGGTGAGTGGGTGGGGGGACCATGTGTGGAGCAGGACGTAGAGGAGCAGGGTGAGTGAGTGGGGGGACCATGTGTGGAGCGGGATGTAGAGGAGCAGGGTGAGTGGGTGGGGGGACCATGTGTGGAGCGGGATGTAGAGGAGCAGGGTGAGTGAGTGGGGGGACCATGTGTGGAGCGGGACGTAGAGGAGCAGGGTGAGTGAGTGGGGGGACCATGTGTGGAGCGGGATGTAGAGGAGCAGGGTGAGTGAGTGGGGGGACCATGTGTGGAGCGGGATGTAGAGGAGCAGGGTGAGTGAGTGGGGGGACCATGTGTGGAGCGGGACGTAGAGGAGCAGGGTGAGTGGGTGGGGGGACCATGTGTGGAGCAGGACGTAGAGGAGCAGGGTGAGTGAGTGGGGGGACCATGTGTGGAGCGGGACGTAGAGGAGCAGGGTGAGTGGGTGGGGGGACCATGTGTGGAGCGGGATGTAGAGGAGCAGGGTGAGTGGGGGGACCATGTGTGGAGCAGGACGTAGAGGAGCAGGGTGAGTGAGTGGGGGGACCATGTGTGGAGCGGGACGTAGAGGAGCAGGGTGAGTGAGTGGGGGGACCATGTGTGGAGCGGGATGTAGAGGAGCAGGGTGAGTGAGTGGGGGGACCATGTGTGGAGCGGGATGTAGAGGAGCAGGGTGAGTGAGTGGGGGGACCATGTGTGGAGCGGGACGTAGAGGAGCAGGGTGAGTGAGTGGGGGGACCATGTGTGGAGCGGGATGTAGAGGAGCAGGGTGAGTGGGTGGGGGGACCATGTGTGGAGCAGGACGTAGAGGAGCAGGGTGAGTGAGTGGGGGGACCATGTGTGGAGCGGGATGTAGAGGAGCAGGGTGAGTGGGTGGGGGACCATGTGTGGAGCAGGACGTAGAGGAGCAGGGTGAGTGAGTGGGGGACCATGTGTGGAGCGGGATGTAGAGGAGCAGGGTGAGTGAGTGGGGGGACCATGTGTGGAGCGGGACGTAGAGGAGCAGGGTGAGTGAGTGGGGGGACCATGTGTGGAGCGGGACGTAGAGGAGCAGGGTGAGTGGGTGGGGGGACCATGTGTGGAGCAGGACGTAGAGGAGCAGGGTGAGTGAGTGGGGGGACCATGTGTGGAGCGGGATGTAGAGGAGCAGGGTGAGTGGGTGGGGGACCATGTGTGGAGCGGGATGTAGAGGAGCAGGGTGAGTGAGTGGGGGGACCATGTGTGGAGCGGGACGTAGAGGAGCAGGGTGAGTGAGTGGGGGGACCATGTGTGGAGCGGGACGTAGAGGAGCAGGGTGAGTGGGTGGGGGGACCATGTGTGGAGCGGGATGTAGAGGAGCAGGGTGAGTGAGTGGGGGGACCATGTGTGGAGCGGGACGTAGAGGAGCAGGGTGAGTGAGTGGGGGGACCATGTGTGGAGCGGGACGTAGAGGAGCAGGGTGAGTGAGTGGGGGGACCATGTGTGGAGCAGGACGTAGAGGGGCCACATACTGGTCACCACTTCTGACTGGGCAATGTGTGGAGCGGGACGTAGAGGAGCAGGGTGAGTGGGTGGGGGGACCATGTGTGGAGCAGGACGTAGAGGAGCAGGGTGAGTGAGTGGGGGGACCATGTGTGGAGCGGGATGTAGAGGAGCAGGGTGAGTGGGTGGGGGACCATGTGTGGAGCGGGATGTAGAGGAGCAGGGTGAGTGAGTGGGGGGACCATGTGTGGAGCGGAATGTAGAGGAGCAGGGTGAGTGGGTGGGGGGACCATGTGTGGAGCAGGACGTAGAGAAGCAGGGTGAGTGAGTGGGGGGACCATGTGTGGAGCAGGACGTAGAGGAGCAGGATGAGTGGGTGGGGGACCATGTGTGGAGCAGGACGTAGAGGAGCAGGGTGAGTGAGTGGGGGGACCATGTGTGGAGCGGGACGTAGAGGAGCAGGGTGAGTGAGTGGGGGACCATGTGTGGAGCAGGACGTAGAGGAGCAGGGTGAGTGGGTGGGGGAATCATGTGTGGAGCAGGACGTAGAGGAGCAGGGTGAGTGAGTGGGGGAATCATGTGTGGAGCAGGACGTAGAGGAGCAGGGTGAGTGAGTGGGGGACCATGTGTGGAGCAGGACGTAGAGGAGCAGGGTGAGTGGGTGGGGGATTCATGTGTGGAGCAGGACGTAGAGGAGCAGGGTGAGTGAGTGGGGGACCATGTGTGGAGCAGGACGTAGAGGAGCAGGGTGAGTGAGTGGGGGGACCATGTGTGGAGCGGGATGTAGAGGAGCAGGGTGAGTGGGTGGGGGAACCATGTGTGGAGCAGGACGTAGAGGAGCAGGGTGAGTGAGTGGGGGACCATGTGTGGAGCGGGACGTAGAGGAGCAGGGAGAGTGAGTGGGGGATCATGTGTGGAGCGGGACGTAGAGGAGCAGGGTGAGTGAGTGGGGGACCATGTGTGGAGCGGGACGTAGAGGAGCAGGGAGAGTGAGTGGGGGATCATGTGTGGAGCGGGACGTAGAGGAGCAGGGAGAGTGAGTGGGGGACCATGTGTGGAGCAGGACGTAGAGGAGCAGGGTGAGTGGGTGGGGGACCATGTGTGGAGCAGGACGTAGAGGAGCAGGGTGAGTGAGTGGGGGACCATGTGTGGAGCGGGACGTAGAGGAGCAGGGTGAGTGAGTGGGGGGACCATGTGTGGAGCAGGACGTAGAGGAGCAGGGTGAGTGAGTGGGGGGACCATGTGTGGAGCGGGATGTAGAGGAGCAGGGTGAGTGGGTGGGGGACCATGTGTGGAGCGGAATGTAGAGGAGCAGGGTGAGTGGGTGGGGGACCATGTGTGGAGCGGAATGTAGAGGAGCAGGGTGAGTGAGTGGGGGGACCATGTGTGGAGCAGGACGTAGAGGAGCAGGGTGAGTGAGTGGGGGGACCATGTGTGGAGCGGGACGTAGAGGAGCAGGGTGAGTGAGTGGGGGGATCATGTGTGGAGCGGGACGTAGAGGAGCAGGGTGAGTGGGTGGGGGGACCATGTGTGGAGCGGAATGTAGAGGAGCAGGGTGAGTGAGTGGGGGGACCATGTGTGGAGCGGAATGTAGAGGAGCAGGGTGAGTGAGTGGGGGGATCATGTGTGGAGCGGGACGTAGAGGAGCAGGGTGAGTGGGTGGGGGGACCATGTGTGGAGCGGAATGTAGAGGAGCAGGGTGAGTGGGTGGGGGACCATGTGTGGAGCGGAATGTAGAGGAGCAGGGTGAGTGGGTGGGGGGACCATGTGTGGAGCGGAATGTAGAGGAGCAGGGTGAGTGGGTGGGGGGACCATGTGTGGAGCAGGACGTAGAGGAGCAGGGTGAGTGAGTGGGGGGACCATGTGTGGAGCGGAATGTAGAGGAGCAGGGTGAGTGGGTGGGGGGACCATGTGTGGAGCAGGACGTAGAGGAGCAGGGTGAGTGAGTGGGGGAATCATGTGTGGAGCAGGACGTAGAGGAGCAGGGTGAGTGAGTGGGGGGACCATGTGTGGAGCGGAATGTAGAGGAGCAGGGTGAGTGGGTGGGGGACCATGTGTGGAGCAGGACGTAGAGGAGCAGGGTGAGTGGGTGGGGGGACCATGTGTGGAGCAGGACGTAGAGGAGCAGGATGAGTGGGTGGGGGACCATGTGTGGAGCAGGACGTAGAGGAGCAGGGTGAGTGAGTGGGGGGACCATGTGTGGAGCGGGACGTAGAGGAGCAGGGTGAGTGGGTGGGGGACCATGTGTGGAGCAGGACGTAGAGGACCAGGGTGAGTGAGTGGGGGACCATGTGTGGAGCGGGACGTAGAGGAGCAGGGTGAGTGAGTGGGGGGACCATGTGTGGAGCAGGACGTAGAGGAGCAGGGTGAGTGGGTGGGGGGACCATGTGTGGAGCGGGATGTAGAGGAGCAGGGTGAGTGGGTGGGGGGACCATGTGTGGAGCAGGACGTAGAGGAGCAGGGTGAGTGAGTGGGGGGACCATGTGTGGAGCAGGACGTAGAGGAGCAGGGTGAGTGAGTGGGGGGACCATGTGTGGAGCAGGACGTAGAGGAGCAGGGTGAGTGAGTGGGGGACCATGTGTGGAGCAGGACGTAGAGGAGCAGGGTGAGTGAGTGGGGGAATCATGTGTGGAGCAGGACGTAGAGGGGCAAGGTGAGTGGGTGGGGGACCATGTGTGGAGCAGGACGTAGAGGAGCAGGGTGAGTGGGTGGGGGAATCATGTGTGGAGCAGGACGTAGAGGAGCAGGGTGAGTGAGTGGGGGAATCATGTGTGGAGCAGGACGTAGAGGGGCAAGGTGAGTGGGTGGGGGACCATGTGTGGAGCAGGACGTAGAGGAGCAGGGTGAGTGGGTGGGGGAATCATGTGTGGAGCGGGACGTAGAGGAGCAGGGTGAGTGGGTGGGGGAATCATGTGTGGAGCAGGACGTAGAGGAGCAGGGTGAGTGGGTGGGGGGACCATGTGTGGAGCAGGACGTAGAGGAGCAGGGTGAGTGAGTGGGGGGACCATGTGTGGAGCGGGACGTAGAGGAGCAGGGTGAGTGGGTGGGGGAATCATGTGTGGAGCGGGACGTAGAGGAGCAGGGTGAGTGAGTGGGGGAACCCAGGCCTTTGGCATGACCATGATTTAACCACTAGGCTACCCCAAAGCCCCTTGGCAATGACGGACGATATCTCAACATCTGGTGTCATGACCTGATGAGGGCTAGTCAGTGACGGAGCTGGTGGTTCATCGGTCTGCTGCGTGTGCCACCGGTCAATGACAGGCTTCACAGGTAGGTGACCCCATCAGCTGCTATTGTCTCTAAACGGTTACAACTAGTGCCAGACTGACCAATCACAGAGCAGCTGTAATCCAGATGATGCCAGGAGATTCACCCTAGATAATCTTGAGCACTAGAGAGCATGGATACAGCTTTTTGTAAACAGAGGTCCACTCTGTGATATGGCAATTATTCTGGGGTAGTTTCATTTTGTTCAAAAATCAGCAAATGGGTTGGTCATTGTGTCTACCATGTTTACACTTCATATACTGATCACATATAAAAAAGGGTCAGTGTACTTCGTTAAGGGATGTCGACCCTTCAAATTATAAATGCCATATTTCATAAATAAGATGGCATAAGCAAAAAGCATGACATGTCACGATCCATCTCATGGGTCAGTGAATGAGGTTTAATGTCATGTCAGCAATTATACAGCTATGGTTGTTATCTCTACAAAATGAAGGTGAGTGATTATTTCTCATAGCTACATCAGCAAACTTGCAACTTAACAGGATGCTAACAAAGAATGAGGGGCCTGGGATCTTGGAGGAAGTAGTGAGTGAGTGAGTGAGTGAGTGAGTATGGTTTTACGCCGCTTTTAGCAATATTCCAGCAATATCACAGCGGGGGACACCAGAAATGTACCCATGTCGGGAATTGAACCCTGGTCTTCTGCGTGACGAGCGAACGCTTGAACCACTAGGCTACCCGACCGCCCCCTTTGAGAAAGTAGGCACGAATGGGGAGGCAATATAGGGGAGAGGGAAGCATTGGCAATTGTAGGAGTACAGTGTGACACTTTGGCGTGATGGTTGGTAGAGCATGGTGGGGAGGGAATGGGAGGACAGGGATGGGACAGGAGGGGATGGGGGGGGGGGGGGGGGGGGGAGAGCAGAGGGGGAGTGGAGGGGGGCAGGAATGAAGACAGAGGAAGAAGTGGGATAGGGAATGGATGGAAGTAGGAACAGATGACAGCGAACATGAATCAGAGAACTGACAATCACAGACACTGTCTACAATGATCTACAACACAAGTGTGATGACTGACAATCACAGATGCTGTCTACAATGATCTACAACACAAGTGTGATGACTGACAATCCCCGACCCTGTCTACAATGTTCTACAACACAAGTGTGATGACTGACAATCACAGACACTGTCTACAGTGTTCTACAACACAAGTATGATGACTGACAATCCGAGACACTGTCTACAGTGTTCTACAACACAAGTGTGATGACAGACAATCCCAGACACTGTCTAGTGTTCTACAACACAAGTGTGATGACTGACAATCCCCGACCCTGTCTACAATGTTCTACAACACAAGTGTGATGACTGACAATCACAGACACTGTCTACAGTGTTCTACAACACAAGTGTGATGACAGACAATCCCCGACCCTGTCTACAATGTTCTACAACACAAGTGTGATGACTGACAATCACAGACACTGTCTACAATGTTCTACAACACAAGTGTGATGACTGACAATCACAGACACTGTCTACAGTGTTCTACAACACAAGTGTGATGACAGACAATCCCAGACACTGTCTACAGTATTCTACAACACAAATGTGATGACTGACAATCACAGACACTGTCTACAGTGTTCTACAACACAAGTGTGATGACAGACAATCCCAGACCCTGTCTACAGTATTCTACAACACAAATGTGATGACTGACAATCACAGACACTGTCTACAGTGTTCTACAACACAAGTGTGATGACTGACAATCCCCGACCCTGTCTACAATGATCTACAACACAAGTGTGATGACTGACAATCCCCGACCCTGTCTACAATGATCTACAACACAAGTGTGATGACTGACAATCCCCGACCCTGTCTACAATGTTCTACAACACAAGTGTGATGACTGACAATCACAGACACTGTCTACAGTGTTCTACAACACAAGTGTGATGACAGACAATCCCAGACACTGTCTACAGTGTTCTACAACACAAGTGTGATGACTGACAATCCCCGACCCTGTCTACAATGTTCTACAACACAAGTGTAATGACTGACAATCACAGACACTGTCTACAGTGTTCTACAACACAAGTGTGATGACAGACAATCCCAGACACTGTCTACAGTGTTCTACAACACAAGTGTGATGACAGACAATCCCCGACACTGTCTACAGTATTCTACAACACAAATGTGATGACTGACAATCACAGACACTGTCTACAGTGTTCTACAACACAAGTGTGATGACTGACAATCCCAGACCCTGTCTACAATGTTCTACAACACAAGTGTGATGACTGACAATCACAGACACTGTCCACAATGTTCTACAACACAAGTGTGATGACTGACAATCGCAGACCCTGTCTACAGTGTTCTACAACACAAGTGTGATGACTGACAATCACAGACACTGTCTACAATGAACTACAACACAAGTGTGATGACTGACAATCCCAGACACTGTCTACAGTGTTCTACAACACAAGTGTGATGACTGACAATCCCAGACACTGTCTACAGTGTTCTACAACACAAGTGTGATGACTGACAATCCCAGACACTGTCTACAGTGATGTACAACACAAGTGTGATGACGGACAATCCCAGACACTGTCTACAGTGATGAACAACACAAGTGTGATGACGGACAATCCCAGACACTGTCTACAGTGTTCTACAACACAAGTGTGATGACTGACAATCACAGACACTGTCTACAGTGTTCTACAACACAAGTGTGATGACTGACAATCACAGACACTGTCTACAGTGTTCTACAACACAAGTGTGATGACTGACAATCCCAGACGCTGTCTACAGTGATGTACAACACAAGTGTGATGACTGACAATCCCAGACGCTGTCTACAGTGATGTACAACACAAGTGTGATGACGGAGGTGTCTGACTGATGACATCCGACGCTTGTCATGGCAGACCACCAGACAGACAGGTCTTCCTGTCATCAGTCGTCTTTCCCTGCTGCAGAAGCCACCACACAGAACACTATAGAGACTCACTGTGTGAGACTTCTCCGTGAAACCCTTTGAACTGAAGCCAAATGGAAATTACTTGTGTGTCAGTGAATCCCAGTAGTCACAGTGGCAATTTCCATCTAGAGGGCAGACTGGACGTTTGTCAAAACTCATCACAACACATTGTCTGCAGGTGTACTACATACAGAGGGGGATGGAAGCAATCTATTCTTTTATTGCAAAAATAGAGGCCAAATTATTTCTTTTCAGTATTTTCTGGATCCTTTTATCTTTTCAAGTTTCATGAATTAACTATAAACATGGACAAGTCCTCTGCAGGGATTTTACCTGACTTGAAATCCTGCGTCCTATACAGATACAAATTGAAAATGGAAAAAAAATATGCAGAGTACATCCACTTGGACGCAGGAAATTCATATGCATGTTTAGGAATGAATTCTGTTTTTTTTTTATAATTTGCCACCACTTCGGTATGTAATCATTTAAAAACTTCAAAAGGCAGTCACATGCTTCTCGATCTTCTAGTGCTTGCACTTGTTGGTTTGTTGAGGAATTCCATATCTATATTGAACGCCTCTGTGCATGCACAATGTCATGTCACTTATGCTGGAGTACTGCCTCCATATCGATAGCAGTGAAGTGTGTTTCAAAACAACGAGATCAGAGAATGTTTTTTGGTAGGGAAAGTTATGTCTTCAAGTGCAAACAAACCTGGGTACAACGTCTATGATACCACGTGTTAAATAAGATAAAAACATGCAAGGAATTAAGCTGTTATAACCGTGTTTATCAATATTTCACATTTTCTATGGGACCCCCATGTTTTAACCAAGGACTCCACCATTTGAAGGTCGTGAGTCCTCTGGTCCCCCAAAATAGATAACCCAGGTGTGTTTTGTTTGTTTGTTTGTTTGTTTGTTGTTTAATGCTCAACTCCGCTATATTACAGCTATATGACGGCGGTCTGTAAATAATCAAGTCTGGACTAGACAATCCAGTGATTGACACCATGAGCATCGATCCACGCAATTGGGGTACGATGACATGCATCAACCATGTCAGCAAGCCTGACCACCCGATCCTGTTAGTCGCCTCTTATAACAAGCATAGACGTCTTTTACGGCAAGAATGGGTTGCTGAAGACCTATTCTACCTGAGATCTTCACGGTTCAGATAACCCAGGTAAATCTCTGCCACGCTGTAAACCAGAATTCAATGGTCAACTGCCTAGAACCAGTGTGTTGTGACGTGACATTTATACCGGTTGACCAGCCAATGGGTCACAGCCCCAGTCAGTGTCTAAACTGGGAATACAGGGGAAGAAACAAGGCAGGACGGTCATCCGACACACCTCGGCCAACACTTGGAGGGTGACACTGCCTCCCTTCCCTCCCCGAATACTTTACTGATCTTCCATAAAGTAGGGTCACAACATTCCATTGGCTCACACAGACTATCCCATTCTGGGCAGGGGGTTGCATGCTCCACTACACATGTGACACAAGTGCTACATTTGTTGTCCTACAGTACGCATCACAAGCAGTGCCCACCCTCAACACTGGATGTCCTGGTCAATGACGTCCTGATGTCCAGTTTGTGACTGAATCCAAGCATATATGTGACGAAGTCTCTAACAATACAAATGTTCAGATGAATATCAAGATAAACTGTAAAACCGTAACTTTGTAAAAGTCATACCATCCATAAATGGAGACTGGTAAAAACTAACCAGACGACTTGCTGACAACCTGCAGAACCTTGAACCCTTATCTAGATGTGAGGTGAAATGGGGTTTCATGTCGCATCCAAGATTATTGCACATATAAAGCGACGTGGGTACTTGCGTGCGTGATTGCGTGCGGACTGATGTTCATATATTGCTAGCTCACTGAGATACCATGCCGCAGCTTAAGATGAATACCCAAATCATACACAGTATACTGACTCAGAGCTGACCAGTCCTTGTTTTAGTCCCTTCATGCAGAGCACAAGACAGGGTAGCAACAAGTACCATCTTTTAACGTCTTTTGGAATGACGTGGCCAGGGATCTAACCCTGGACCTTCTGCTCTCCGGAGGGATGCTCTACCACTAGACCACGGGGCGATCCCCTTATCTAGAACAATGATTAATGGCATCTGTGAATGAGTGAGTGAAGTTATTGAGTGAGCGAGTGTTATATGAACAGTGTCCACCTATGACATCCCACTATAAAACAATGCCCGTGTACAACAATGTCTATGTATGTCCTTTTCACTGTAAGCAGGTGGGTCATGTGGTACTTTGTGTGTAGCTCTGACAACAGGACAATAGATCACCGGGGAATAACACAGGACGCTATGTCCCATATCTCCCTGCAGTACTCACTGTCTCCTCTCACTGACTTGATGACAGGACTTGGCAGTTTATGACACATCTTATACAAACACGTCACCAAGATATGTTCACTATTTGGCAAGCCATAACCGCCAAAATATTTGTTCCATGAGTATACCGAACTGCTACACAGGGGCAAAACACTAAATCAATGATCAATGCATAGAATCAATAACTCTAAATCAGAACAAGGTATCAATAACTTACAGCATGACAGGACAACATCGAGATAACAAACTTTGAAAGTGTCCCCAGTAATAATCAATTGATCCCAGTTCCATGACTCTCCCAATACCGGGTGTGCACTTGCTGTAGTGCCTCTGTGGAGATCTGTGTACAGAAAGCCTCTTCATGAGGCACTCAAACACTGCCATTGTGCAGCAAGCTCTCCACCTCCCCCTGCTCAGTGTAATGTTGACCTGTGTTTACCGGTGTTGACTTCCGAGTGTCGCATACAGGTGTGGTGTACAGTGCCGTTCTTGTGGCCACTTACAACAGTAATCCCATTGCAACAAGTGGCAACACTGTTACTGACTGTCCTCACTTACATAACAGCCCCACAAACAGCCATTACTGAGGTCCGGCCGCCTATAGTATATATCCATACTCTACCCTCCAGTGAGGTCCGGCCGCCTATAGTATATATGGCCACCTATAGTATATATCCATACTCTACCCTCCAGTGAGGTCCGGCCGCCTATAGTATATATGGCCACCTATAGTATATATCCATACTCTACCCGCCAGTGAGGTCCGGCCACCTATAGTATATGTTCATACTCTACCCTCCAGTGAGGTCCGGCCACCTATAGTATATATCCATACTCTACCCTCCAGTGAGGTCCGGCCACCTATAGTATATATGGCAACCTATAGTATATATCCATATTCTACCCTCCAGTGAGGTCCGGCCACCTATAGTATATATCCATACTCTACCCGCCAGTGAGGTCCGGCCGCCTATAGTATATATCCATACTCTACCCTCCAGTGAGGTCCGGCCGCCTATAGTATATATCCATATTCTACCCGCCAGTGAGGTCCGGCCACCTATAGTATATATCCATACTCTACCCTCCAGTGAGGTCCGGCCACCTATAGTATATATCCATACTCTACCCTCCAGTGAGGTCCGGCCGCCTATAGTATATATGGCCACCTATAGTATATATCCATATTCTACCCGCCAGTGAGGTCCGGCCACCTATAGTATATATCCATATTCTACCCGCCAGTGAGGTCCGGCCACCTATAGTATATATCCATACTCTACCCTCCAGTGAGGTCCGGCCGCCTATAGTATATATCCATACTCTACCCTCCAGTGAGGTCCGGCACCCTATAGTATATATTTATCCATATTCTACCCTGTGAATACATGCATCAAGATTACACTAAATGATTATATTTTTTAATGGATTATCACCCCTCCAAACAATCATCTCATTTTATCTCATCAGTTATTAGCTGTTCCGGAACCAGTACAACTCAGCTACTTATTACACATGTAGGCTAAAACACATAAAGTAACAAAGACTTCAAATAACTAAAACATTTCTTTGACTGACATTCCGTCAGATTGAGATGCATTAACATCTGCTAATACATGTAGCAATTCAGTTATCTACAGGAAAGAAATCATGTTGTTGTTTCAGACTAAATCTGAAGTGTCTTCTGTATCCTGATCTGGGAAACTATCTGTAAGCGCATAATCAGCGTGCTTTCACAAGACAATCAACTTAGGTGTGTAAATAAAGTATGTAAATTGTGTATGTATTTCAACACATGTATGCACATATACACATTCATCATATAATGGGTAGGTTTCTCGGCAGGATAAAGCCAATGGATAAAAACGATATCCGTTGGGATCATATGCGGATAGAGATCCACATATCAAGGTCAAGTAGGGACTACTTTCAGTGTTTATAAACAAACATGGCGTCGCACTTGTCATTCGGCGATCGAGCCAGAATTAACCATCGTGAATCTGGATAAACTACAGGGATAATTGCTACAATTATAAAAAAAACCAGTCATATATACTGAAAATCAGTGTCGAACTGCGACGTAGCTAAGGCATTTTAGCAACTTTGTTTGGCAACTTTGGAGATATAAATTTTGAAACAATTTTGCGAGGGCACTAGGCCTAGCCAAGCGGGATCAGTAGCCATATCTGTGCTTGTAGACCTCTGCGGCTTGAAACTTTTTCCAAAAATAAAAATAGTTGGATTTAAGCGAAATATGTATGAATTGTTACCTTGTTTCGTTTTGGCCCTGTGTGTACATCTGACTGAACTTCTTAACGTTATGACAGAACAGGCCGACTGTCAACAACATCTGAACGTGGCCGTGATGTCTCATAGACTAGGGTTAGAGTAGCTTCCCTTTGACAAAGGGCAGTTACTCTAGCGGACAGACCGATGGATTGTCACGAAATGCAAGTAAAAACAATTGTTGTTTTGCGTATATGTTGCTTCGCCACTGTATAAGAAACAGATTTTAGTTGGAACTATATTGGCTACTGTCACTGTCCGACGGACACATCACCTACCCTGTTACGTAATAAATATTAATGCGCGCATTCCAGGAAAACTCGCAATGTTTCGGTAATGTTTTTGAGTGAGGGAAAGCGATTTTGAAGCACAGAATTGAAGGATGACATTATATCATAAAGAGGTTATCATGCTTGTGTGTTTGAGGATGGTAAATATCCTGTACTAGGAATAAACACTATGTATTTAGCTCGCCATATAATACAATATTCCTAATGCAGGATATTTACCATCCCCAAACACACTCGCGTGATAACCTCTATATATGTATAGAGGCGCATGTAAACGGGGTATAAGATAATGTTATCAAAAATCATCATTTTCTATGATGTATCACACTGCTTAACAAATGTTTAACCAACTCTCCATGTCCCTTGTATGGTGATATAGGATATATATACTCCCGTCTTCTACATGCAGCTGCCCGAGACGTTCTCTGTATTCAAGCACACCACACAGCAAATCTAAAGCAGGATATCTTTGTCCTGGCCATAGCCACATTCAGCAGGTTTTTATTGTAGTAGTGCAGTTACGCCAGACACTAACGGTCTAAATATGTTACCATATTGTCAGTGATCTTAAAACTCGTTTCACTGGTCTGACAGTTTCGTGTAGTGTGTGCAGTGTTTCTGTGGAGCATATGTAACACAATGTGTATGTGGTGCATATGTAACACAATGTGACTGTGGTGCATATGTAACACAAGGTGTCTGTGGTGCATATGTAACACGATGTATCTGTGGAGCATATGTAACACGATGTTTCTGTGGTGCATATGTAACACAAGGTGTCTGTGGTGCATATGTAACACAATGTGTCTGTGGTGTATATGTAACACAATGTTTCTGTAATGCATATGTAACAATGTTTCTGTGATGCATATGTAACACAATGTTTCTGTGATGCATATGTAACACAATGTGTCTGTGGTGTATATGTGACACAAGGTGTCTGTGGTGCATATGTAACACAATGTGTATGTGGTGCATATGTAACACAATGTGTCTGTAATGCATATGTAACACAATGTTTCTGTGATGCATATGTAACACAATGTGTCTGTGGTGCATATGTAACACAATGTGTCTGTGGAGCATATGTAACACGATGTTTCTGTGGAGCATATGTAACACAAGGTGTCTGTGGTGCATATGTAACACAATGTGTCTGTGATGTATATGTAACACAATGTGTCTGTGGAGCATATGTAACACGATGTGTCTGTGGAGCATATGTAACACGATGTTTCTGTGGAGCATATGTAACACAATGTGTCTGTGGAGCATATGTAACACAATGTGTCTGTGGAGCATATGTAACACGATGTGTCTGTGGAGCATATGTAACACAATGTGTCTGTGGAGCATATGTAACACAATGTGTCTGTGATGCATATGTAACACAATGTGTCTGTGGTGAATATGCTACACAATGTTTCTGTAATACATATGT
This sequence comes from Haliotis rufescens, assembly GCF_023055435.1. NCBI lineage: Eukaryota > Metazoa > Mollusca > Gastropoda > Lepetellida > Haliotidae > Haliotis > Haliotis rufescens. The sequence goes on from NW_025964057.1 coordinate 3,731,762, forward strand.
AACACAATGTTTCTGTTGTGCATATGTCACATGATGTAAGATTGCAGTTGTCTGAATAAAAAAGTTACCTTTTTAGCTTGTTTTATCTGAAAACCAATTTTAAGAAAGTATCACACTGCTGCATAATGCATGTCTAGACTTGCTGTTATTAACAATATAAGCTGAAAAAGGCCGTGGAGAAACAGATTGGTTTGTTGCTAATCATGTCTTATTAATAGCTGGATAGACGACCGATGACAAGTGTTGCAACAGCGAGGTCAACTCAACAGAGGATGGGACTTGTTTAGGAAAGAAAATGTACTTGATACCTGAATAGCCAGGTGTGTTACAGTACATGTGCTTATGTACTCTCGGAACAAGTTTCACTAACAAATATTGAAAGCTCATCAGATACCAGAAGTATTCACTCGTTTCATAAAATTGGTACACTGGAGCTCATTTAGTATTCTATATTTGACTTTATGATTCCTGTTTTCATGGCACGATTGCCAAGTACTTACTTTGCACAAAACGATCTTAGCACTAAAGTTGATCATAACACCTCATCTCAACAGTCCTACAGTTGTTGTAGTGCAGAGATCGACAAACTGATCTTAGCGCTAAAGACGATCCTGATGTCTCTACTTTAACAGCTGTACACACCTCAGAGACCGACAAACTGATCTTAGCGCTACAGACGATCCTGATGTCTCTACTTTAACAGCTGTACAGACCTCAGAGACCGACAAACTGATCTTAGCGCTACAGACGATCCTGATGTCTCTACTTTAACAGCTGTACAGACCTCAGAGATCGACAAACTGATCTTAGCGCTACAGACGATCCTGATGTCTCTACTTTAACAGCTGTACATACCTCAGAGACCGACAAACTGATCTTAGCGCTACAGACGATCCTGATGTCTCTACTTTAACAGCTGTACAGACCTCAGAGATCGACAAACTGATCTTAGCGCTACAGACGATCCTGATGTCTCTACTTTAACAGCTGTACAGACCTCAGAGATCGACAAACTGATCTTAGCGCTACAGACGATCCTGATGTCTCTACTTTAACAGCTGTACAGACCTCAGAGATCGACAAACTGATCTTAGCGCTACAGACGATCCTGATGTCTCTACTTTAACAGCTGTACAGACCTCAGAGATCGACAAACTGATCTTAGCGCTACAGACGATCCTGATGTCTCTACTTTAACAGCTGTACAGACCTCAGAGACCGACAAACTGATCTTAGCGCTACAGACGATCCTGATGTCTCTACTTTAACAGCTGTACAGACCTCAGAGATCGACAAACTGATCTTAGCGCTACAGACGATCCTGATGTCTCTACTTTAACAGCTGTACAGACCTCAGAGACCAACCACATGACATTCAGAAGGGGCTGGGATTTTGTATCGAGATTAGATATTTTTTCAGCTACAAAACCAGATCCTTTTTTATTTAAAACTATGAGACTGAAATTTTTAAAGAAAAAACACCTGCAACAATGTAATTTTTGTGGCAGGCATTTTCTTTTGTTCAAACAGTCTGAACCACAATTATTTTTTTCTAGAAGTTTGGAATTACAATAATCAAAGTTTTAGGTCGACTTTGTACAACAGGGCCTGACCCAACGACTTTCCCCAAGCCACCATGTTTCCGTTCACATGACTGTACAAATTTACCTCTATCATTTCATATGTGGAGAGTTCCCATAACAAACATAGTCATATTTGCCATGTGGCCTATGTCTACCACACATATGTTATCATGAATAAATACAGGACTCTGTGCTACAGTTACTGCTGTATCCCCCAGGCACTGGTGTACATACATACATACATACATACATACATACATACATACATACATACATACATACATACATACATACATACACACAAACATGCCACTGAATACCATCTCCACCATCCCAGCAAATAGCAACAATGTTTATACTTTATCAAATAACATCACAAAGAGAAATAGTTTCTCTTATTTCATACCTACACAGTGTTACTATACAAAGATTGGAAAATAAACAAAACAATCAGCAATGATTAGTGTACCTGTATTGGAGGAGGTATGAGAATTACCTGCTCGTTATCAGAAGTCAAGGCAACGGAACAGTCGACAAAACTAAACCTTTGTGTACCCATAATCCTTCTGCCATGCTTTATATCGGAAATGTACCAATTTTAAAACGTGCAACCGAATAAGACTGCTCGAGGCAAGCCTAAATTTCTCTTGAATCAATTTGTTCAGGAAGGTAAACACAATTGTAAGAGTTGAGTTTTTTTTCCCCTGTTGGCCCGGTACAGGTTTGTTGACAAGCGTGGCCCACCAGTGACCGAGATCCAAGACAAGAGTGCAATTCCCATACACAAGCACTCCATGGGTGAATAATGCTCCATACCACCATCATCAACAATACAGCCGCATCACCATCATCAACAATACAGCCATATCACCATCATCAACAATACAGCCATATCACCATCATCAACAAAACAGCCATATCACCATCATCAACAATACAGCCATATCACCATCATCAACAATACAGCCACATCACCATCATCAACAATACAGCCATATCACCATCATCAACAATACAGCCATATCACCATCATCAACAATACAGCCACATCACCATCATCAACAATACAGCCGTATCACCACCATCAACAATACAGCCATATCACCATCATCAACAATATACAGCCATATCACCATCATCAACAATACAGCCATATCACCATCATCAACAGTACAGCCATATCACCATCATCAACAGTACAGCCATATCACCATCATCAACAATACAGCCATATCACCATCATCAACAATACAGCCATATCACCATCATCAACAGTACAGCCATATCACCATCATCAACAGTACAGCCATATCACCATCATCAACAATACAGCCATATCACCATCATCAACAATACAGCCATATCACCATCATCAACAATACAGCCGTATCACCATCATCAACAATACAGCCGTATCACCATCATCAACAATATACAGCCATATCACCATCAACAATACAGCCGCATCACCATCATTAACAATACAGCCATATCACCATCATCAACAATACAGCCATATCACCATCATCAACAGTACAGCCATATCACCATCATCAACAGTACAGCCATATCACCATCATCAACAATACAGCCATATCACCATCATCAACAATACAGCCATATCACCATCATCAACAATACAGCCATATCACCATCATCAACAATACAGCCATATCACCATCATCAACAATATACAGCCATATCACCATCAACAATACAGCCGCATCACCATCATTAACAATACAGCCATATCACCATCATTAACAATACAGCCATATCACCATCATCAACAATATACAGCCATATCACCATCAACAGTACAGCCGCATCACCATCATTAACAATACAGCCATATCACCATCATCAACAATACAGCCATATCACCATCATCAACAATACAGCCATATCACCATCATCAACAGTACAGCCATATCACCATCACCAACAATCTGGAAATCTATTCTGCCCTGGAATTTCCATAGCTTTATTTCAAGGGATATATTTTCTTCACCTCTCAATTTAAAGAAGGAATAGAACTGATTTGAGCAATTTTGAACCATGACAGTTGTGAACAGTGTTTAGGTGCACATGTACCCATCACAAGTTCTTATTTTAATATTTTCAATCAAACTGCATGATATCATGACCTTCCAGGCAGTGACTGATAATCTGCCCCCAGTGCAGGGGATTGCTTCAATGTGGAAGTCTGGGCTGAGATGACAGGTGCCCCTGACCAACAGGTGCCCCCTGACCAACAGGTGTCCTGGACACACTACTGGTCAACCTCCTGCTGTAGGCACTGACCTTACAGCAGGTGCTCACAGATTAACGGCAGGCTTTGACAGTCTGATTATATATTTGACAAGTCACAACAAATTATGTCTGCATGTGTGCGTTGAGGGTTCCATCAATCATAAATGACTAGGAAATCAATATAAATAGGCTAAGATTGTTGAGGCAGTTTTCCTCGGGTGCTGGTGGTCCACAGGCTCTAGGTCGTCTGGTGTTGACATCACGTGGTTAACTGGAGTGAGTGAGTGAGTGAGTGGGTGGGTGGGTGGGTGAGTGGGTGAGTGAGTGAGTTGGTGAGTGAGTGAGATCTTTGCAACAATGTAACGAGTGTATGCTATAACCCCTATACCATCACCTCCAAACTATAAGAGCTCTATGTCATTGTTATGGGTGTGTTAAATCAAGATTCACACAGATTATAATCCTTGGTCTGGCAGCACCATATCTGTGCTCAACTCGTCAGCCTGTATCCATCTTAGCCTCTATAGTAAACAACCACAATGCATGTAACATGACTGAGACTATCACAAGAACTCTCACTCACTTAGCCTCTATAGTAACCAACCACAATGCACGTAACATGACTGAGACTATCACAAGAACTCTCACTCACTTAGCCGCTATAGTAACCAACCACAATGCATGTAACATGACTGAGACTATCACAAGAACTCTCACTCACCTAGCCTCTATAGTAACCAACCACAATGCATGTAACATGACTGAGACTATCACAAGAACTCTCACTCACTTAGCCTCTAAAGTAACCAACCACAATGCATGTAACATGACTCAGACTATCACAAGCACTCTCACTCACTCACTGTGGAATATTCTTGTATACTAGGAGACCGCTGAGAGAAGCAAAAGTATACACGCTGGCCAAGTAACAAAAATGGCGCTTTGCGAAACAAACAGTCTCGATCGAGTTAAATGAGAGATTTACAGTTTATAACGAAACATTTTTAAGTGAAGAATAAACAACTAGAAGTGATATTAACTCCATAAATGGCCATCCATCATTATTTTGCCTTGTCAATGTGGAACTAACGTAAAAAGAACGTCAACAATTGTGTACGGACTAGTCACTTACGACAAAGGGAGACAATTATGATTAAAGGGGAAGTAACTCTTGCATGACAATAGTTCGGTCAAAGTGGTATGTCCACTGCAATGGAAATATCACTTTTCTCAAGTTCAGAAAAGTCAGTCTTTCACACTGGAGTATATAATAAAACAGGATATGTCAGCCTTCCTGTTTACATGCAACAAATATGAGGTTAACAACAGCCACAATACTTGCAGCCGTTTGTGAAACTGCTTAAAACTGATGTTCCGTTTGCCTCATGGAGCAAACTCGTTTGTTGAACATTGTAATTTTATAGAATGTGTCAACATTTTCAACACTTTTCATCATATCATTATAATACCTCAAAGATGAAATGGTGATAAATGTCTGGAAGAATGCATGAAAAACATGATCTAACTGATGCCAAAGGAAATGGTAGTATGAAAAGGTGTTTCAAACCCTGCTTCAGTCCCAGGTAAACAGACAGGTAACAGGGGACCATTTGTTAACGACTTGTACCTAGGAAGGGAGTGACCACTGCTCACTACACAACTGTGTCAGCACAAGACCTGGGTGACAGACCTGGGTGACAGACTCGGGTGACAGACCTGGGTGACAGACCTGGGTGACTGACCTGGGTGACAGACCTGGGTGACAGACCTGGGTGACAGACAGACCTGGGTGACAGACCTGGGTGACAGACCTGGGTGACAGACTCGGGTGACAGACCTGGGTGACAGACCTGGGTGACTGACCTGGGTGACTGACCTGGGTGACTGACCTGGGTGACAGACTCGGGTGACAGACCTGGGTGACAGACCTGGGTGACTGACCTGGGTGACTGACCTGGGTGACAGACTCGGGTGACAGACCTGGGTGACAGACCTGGGTGACAGACCCGGGTGACAGACTCGGGTGACAGACCTGGGTGACAGACAGACCTGGGTGACTGACCTGGGTGACTGACCTGGGTGACTGACCTGGGTGACTGACCTGGGTGACAGACCTGGGTGACAGACCTGGGTGACAGACCTGGGTGACGGACCTGGGTGACAGACCTGGGTGACAGACCTGGGTGACAGACAGACCTGGGTGACAGACCTGGGTGACAGACCTGGGTGACAGACCTGGGTGACAGACCCGGGTGACAGACTCGGGTGACAGACCTGGGTGACAGACCTGGGTGACAGACCTGGGTGACAGACCTGGGTGACAGACCTGGGTGACAGACTCGGGTGACAGACCTGGGTGACAGACCTGGGTGACAGACCTGGGTGACTGACCTGGGTGACAGACAGACCTGGGTGACAGACCTGGGTGACAGACCTGGGTGACAGACAGACCTGGGTGACAGACCTGGGTGACAGACTCGGGTGACAGACAGACCTGGGTGACAGACCTGGGTGACAGACCTGGGTGACAGACAGACCTGGGTGACAGACCTGGGTGACAGACTCGGGTGACAGACAGACCTGGGTGACAGACCTGGGTGACAGACCTGGGTGACAGACCTGGGTGACAGACAGACCTGGGTGACAGACAGACCTGGGTGACAGACAGACCTGGGTGACAGACAGACTCGGGTGACAGACCTGGGTGACAGACCTGGGTGACAGACCTGGGTGACAGACTCGGGTGACTGACCTGGGTGACATACCTGGGTGACAGACCTTGGTGACAGACCTGGGTGACAGACCTGGGTGACAGACCTGGGTGACAGACCTGGGTGACAGACCTGGGTGACTGACCTGGGTGACAGACCTGGGTGACAGACCTGGGTGACAGACAGACCTGGGTGACAGACAGACCTGGGTGACAGACAGACCTGGGTGACAGACCTGGGTGACTGACCTGGGTGACAGACCTGGGTGACAGACAGACCTGGGTGACAGACCCGGGTGACAGACAGACCTGGGTGACAGACAGACCTGGGTGACTGACCTGGGTGACAGACCTGGGTGACAGACCTGGGTGACAGACCTGGGTGACTGACCTGGGTGACTGACCTGGGTGACAGACCCGGGTGACAGACTCGGGTGACAGACCTGGGTGACAGACAGACCTGGGTGACTGACCTGGGTGACTGACCTGGGTGACTGACCTGGGTGACTGACCTGGGTGACAGACCTGGGTGACAGACCTGGGTGACAGACCTGGGTGACGGACCTGGGTGACAGACCTGGGTGACAGACCTGGGTGACAGACAGACCTGGGTGACAGACCTGGGTGACAGACCTGGGTGACAGACCCGGGTGACAGACTCGGGTGACAGACCTGGGTGACAGACCTGGGTGACAGACCTGGGTGACAGACCTGGGTGACAGACCTGGGTGACAGACTCGGGTGACAGACCTGGGTGACAGACCTGGGTGACAGACCTGGGTGACTGACCTGGGTGACAGACAGACCTGGGTGACAGACCTGGGTGACAGACCTGGGTGACAGACCTGGGTGACAGACAGACCTGGGTGACAGACCTGGGTGACAGACTCGGGTGACAGACAGACCTGGGTGACAGACCTGGGTGACAGACCTGGGTGACAGACAGACCTGGGTGACAGACCTGGGTGACAGACTCGGGTGACAGACAGACCTGGGTGACAGACCTGGGTGACAGACCTGGGTGACAGACCTGGGTGACAGACAGACCTGGGTGACAGACAGACCTGGGTGACAGACAGACCTGGGTGACAGACAGACTCGGGTGACAGACCTGGGTGACAGACCTGGGTGACAGACCTGGGTGACAGACTCGGGTGACTGACCTGGGTGACATACCTGGGTGACAGACCTTGGTGACAGACCTGGGTGACAGACCTGGGTGACAGACCTGGGTGACAGACCTGGGTGACAGACCTGGGTGACTGACCTGGGTGACAGACCTGGGTGACAGACCTGGGTGACAGACAGACCTGGGTGACAGACAGACCTGGGTGACAGACAGACCTGGGTGACAGACCTGGGTGACTGACCTGGGTGACAGACCTGGGTGACAGACAGACCTGGGTGACAGACCCGGGTGACAGACAGACCTGGGTGACAGACAGACCTGGGTGACAGACAGACCTGGGTGACAGACCTGGGTGACAGACCTGGGTGACAGACCTGGGTGACTGACCTGGGTGACTGACCTGGGTGACAGACCTGGGTGACTGACCTGGGTGACTGACCTGGGTGACTGACCTGGGTGACAGACAGACCTGGGTGACAGACAGACCTGGGTGACTGACCTGGGTGACTGACCTGGGTGACAGACAGACCTGGGTGACAGACCTGGGTGACAGACAGACCTGGGTGACAGACAGACTCGGGTGACAGACCTGGGTGACAGACCTGGGTGACAGACCTGGGTGACAGACCTGGGTGACTGACCTGGGTGACAGACCTGGGTGACAGACAGACCTGGGTGACAGACCTGGGTGACAGACCTGGGTGACAGACAGACTCGGGTGACAGACCTGGGTGACAGACCTGGGTGACAGACCTGGGTGACTGACCTGGGTGACAGACCTGGGTGACAGACCTGGGTGACAGACCTGGGTGACAGACTCGGGTGACAGACAGACCTGGGTGACAGACCTGGGTGACAGACCTGGGTGACAGACAGACTCGGGTGACAGACCTGGGTGACAGACCTGGGTGACAGACAGACCTGGGTGACAGACCTGGGTGACAGACCTGGGTGACAGACTCGGGTGACAGACCTGGGTGACAGACCTGGGTGACAGACCTGGGTGACAGACAGACCTGGGTGACAGACAGACCTGGGTGACAGACCTGGGTGACAGACAGACTCGGGTGACAGACCTGGGTGACAGACCTGGGTGACAGACCTGGGTGACTGACCTGGGTGACAGACCTGGGTGACAGACCTGGGTGACAGACCTGGGTGACAGACTCGGGTGACAGACAGACCTGGGTGACAGACCTGGGTGACAGACCTGGGTGACAGACTCGGGTGACAGACCTGGGTGACTGACCTAGGTGACTGACCTGGGTGACAGACAGACCTGGGTGACAGACCTGGGTGACAGACCTGGGTGACAGACTCCGGTGACTGACCTGGGTGACTGACCTGGGTGACAGACTCCGGTGACTGACCTGGGTGACAGACCTGGGTGACAGACTCCGGTGACTGACCTGGGTGACAGACCTGGGTGACAGACCTGGGTGACAGACCTGGGTGACAGACAGACCTGGGTAACTGACCTGGGTGACAGACAGACCTGGGTGACAGACAGACCTGGGTGACTGACCTGGGTGACAGACCCGGGTGACAGACCTGGGTGACAGACAGACCTGGGTGACTGACCTAGGTGACTGACCTGGGTGACAGACAGACCCGGGTGACAGACCTGGGTGACAGACAGACCTGGGTAACTGACCTGGGTGACAGACTCCGGTGACTGACCTGGGTGACAGGCCTGGGTGACAGACCTGGGTGACAGGCTCTCCCCTAGCGTTATCAGTGATAGTGCTGCATGGATGACCAACCACATGTTGACCTGAGCTCCCCACCCCTCCCCCAACAAACACACCGGCCTAGGGGTAGATCAAGCCCCCATTACCTGTGCCGGGCTGGCACAAGTTGACGGAGAGTTTGTGCCCCTAGGAACTAGGACTGGGACGGGTAACTAAGGTACTCGGGTTGGGTTGGTACTGAGTAGGACCCGGGTACAAAAGGAGTAGGACCCGGGTACCACAGGACTACCCGGACCCATGGTTAGTCACGTGATATATTGTTTAATGACAAAATATCTAGAAATCCATGGTTACAGTACAAGTCACTAATGTTCGCCTTTCTTTCTGACACAGCACACATTCCTTCTGACGTTCATATGTTTGAATAAAGATAAAGCTGCAGCCACCTTCAGTGTGTGCATGATCAGATTGTTTTTATGTGTCGATCTAAATACATTTTGCCGGGGTAAAGGTCAAACTATTCACGATCATAAATTTTGTACCCATCTCTTGAGACCAAGGTAGAGTAGGGCAATAGGGGGATGGGTATCTGGGTGGTAAATTTGGAGGTGTCCCAACCCTAAAATCTTTACAAAGAAACTGAATGAGTGAATGTTGATTAACACCCCAGTAAGTAACATCTCAGCAATGTCTCAGCTATATTCCAGCTATGTCACAGCTATATCCCAGCTATATCAAAGCTATATCACAGCTATATCACAGCTATATCACAGCGCTGTAAATAATGACTGACTGAAAGCATGAGCCACGATCCTCAGTACCATGGTGCACTGACCACCCAGTACCCTCTACAGTACCCATTGACGACAGTACCCTCTACAGTACCCATTGACGACAGTACCCTCTACAGTACCCATTGACGACAGTACCCACTGACGACAGTACCAATGACAGTACCCTCTACAGTACCCATGTATGACAGTACCCTCTACAGTACCCTCTACAGTACCCTCTACAGTACCCATTGACGACAGTACCTTCTATAGTACCCATGTATGATAGTACCCTCTACAGTACCCATTGACGACAGTACCCTCTACAGTACCCATTGACGACAGTACCCTCTACAGTACCCATTGACGACAGTACCCTCTACAGTACCCATTGACGACAGTACCCTCTACAGTACCCATTGACAACAGTAGTAATCAAATTGAATGCTGCGACAATATTCTAGATATATTCAGGCAGCCTTTGAATAGTCAAGTCTGGACTTGCCACACCAGTGACAAAAGGCAAGAGCAACAATCAGTGCTGGTGATGACCTACCAAGCTGATGACCCACCAAGCTGATGACCCTCCAAGCCAATTACCCTTCAAGCTGATGACCCACCAAGCCAATGACCTACCAAGCTGATGACCCACCAAGCTGATGACCCACCAAGCTGATGACCCTCCAAGCCAATTACCCTTCAAGCTGATGACCCACCAAGCCAATGACCCACCAAGCTGATGACCCACCAAGCCAATGACCCACCAAGCCAATGACCCACCAAGCTGATGACCCACCAAGCCAATGACCCACCAAGCCAATGCCCCACCAAGCCAATGACCCACCAAGCCGATGACCCACCAAGCCGATGACCCACCAAGTTGATGACCCACCAAGCCAAATACCCTTCAAGCAAATGACCCACCAAGCCAATGACCAACCAAGCTGATGACCCACCAAGCCAATGACCCATCAAGCCAATGACCCACCAAGCCAATGACCCACCAAGCCGATGACCCACCAAGCCGATGACCCACCAAGTTGATGACCCACCAAGCTGATGACCCACCAAGCCGATGACCCACCAAGCTGATGACCCTTCAAGTTGATGACCCACCAAGCTGATGACCCACCAAGTCACTGAGCACCCAATCATTCTCAGTCAACTCTTATGACCAGCAATACAGGGGGGCCAGTCCACTCTGGAACCTCCACAAAGATGTTACATCTGGAATGGCTGCAAGATGCACACATTGATGTGCTCGAGACAAATGGCATCAGGACATTTTCATAATCTGGTCAACTTTTAATATTCTTCAACAACAACACCAGATTTAAATAAACTCCTGTGTACACACCATGTACCTACATCCAGATGAAGCGAGAGCATCTCCCACTGTTGGACATTCAGTGGTGTCTTAAAAAATGCACTTTTTTTCTGTTTTGCTCGTGTTTAGTTTCCTGTGTGTGACGGAGGGTGGAGGACACACAGCCTACAAGCCCCCCCCCCCAACCTCCCACAGCCACACTGAATGGTACAAGGCTCTCACGCTGAACTGATGATCAATAATTTAGTCTGTGTGCTGGCTTGAATCAAACTAGTTTGAAAAAGTCCAACACTCCTGTATTTACAGGCGGTAGCAGCCCATTGAGATCTGAATTGAAAGTTTTGTTCCCCACTTGGTCCTGGCTATTTCCAGCAGGTCTTTGGAAGAAGAAGAAGAAGAAGAAGAAGAAGAAGAAGGAGAAGAGCACCTTGAGATTATTCTTTGAATGTTTTATCTAAGTTCTCAAGTGATGGACAATATATAATGTCTGAATTATATATGTTTGTAAGTTTTCAGTTATTATCCCCTGCCACGAAGTGGACGGGGCATATAGGAATGGGTGCTGTCTGTCCATCACGTTTCATTTCCGGAGCAGAACTCAAAAACCATGAGACCATATATATATAACCATATATATCATGACGTACTGAGCTTTCACTGACATAACTGGTCTTTACAGCGATAACTGTAATTGACATATACTTTGATACATCATGATATAACTGAGACATGATTGTTCAATGTCATAACTACAAAATAAAAAAAGTCCTTAAAAGAATTTGATTAGCTACATACCAACTTTACATCACATATTAATCATAACTCATGCTCAAGGACGCATGTATCGTTCATGTATTTGATGGTGCAGAATCGTGATACAGTGATGAACACTTCAATCTGACTCATCTCGAGATAAACACCCGAACTAGAACACAAGCCACGCATGAACCTTCCATCAATGCCTCCCAGCCCGATATAGCCTTTATCCCCTAACAAACACCATGTTTATGTCATTCCCAAACAATGTAGCAAAGAAGAGGTAGATCGTCCTACGATGTTACTCTAGACCGTACTACCAGGGCTGGCCGTTGTATCACAGTACCTGGGTACAGGGTTTAATGTCCTTATTTATGGAGGAATGTAGACAGCACAGCATCCTTTTGTTGTGATGAGGTGGGTTCCTCCTATAGATTCAGGGAATGTACACAACTCCACACTAGGCAGATACGTGGTTTATACACTTGACAATATTTACCAGCAAATACCCACATACTAACTGACGGACATATACTCCTAATTGTAGACTATGTCCACAAGGACAAAATGTTACTATGTCCAAGTAAGTAGCAATCTCATTAAAATTACCTCTTAGCTCTAGATTCTGCTAAACAAAGATCAGACGATATCCCATTTGGGGTCAACACAGGGAATTCCGAAAGACAGTTACAGCTGTAGATTGATCCCATCAAAATCATTGTCCATCTCTCACTTTAATGGGATAAACATTTGAAATGGAAGTGACTTCCCATAGCAGTGGGAAGACTGTCATACAATAATGGCCATCTGTTAGACATTCCAGAATTTTCTTTTGTTCAGTTTTCAAACATTAAATCGATACTATTTCAAAGCATAGTCTGAAATGGAAGTCGCCAGTGTGAAACTAGTGCTGCAAAGCTGGAGAAAGCTGCTTTCTGATTGGCTAATGTCAACTTCTAGTTAGTCATTTCATTGGATGGTCAAAGTTCGCAAAAGGTCGTTCTGACGTGACCTGCAATGGAATGTCCAAAGATCTTTGAGAGCAATAAACTAAGATCTGATTTTAACGACACTAGAGTTTGGTAATAGCTGTAAATCTGTGTTCACAAATAACTACACTGAAATACACTAAAACTAATCATCTGAACATGCTCGAAGTACATGTTGTTGTTCTCACATAAATACTCCTTAATAAATAGAGATTATTAGCTGAGCCTGTTTCTGTATTGAAAAAATGAAATATTAGGAATAAAATTTATATTATGTGTGCCAACAGTACACATAATACACACTTTGTTATTCCTATCTTATCATATTATGATACAGAAACACACAAGGACAATGACCTCTTCATCAGATCATGTCATTCTCAAAAGAAGGAACATTTATGACTTAATTTCACTCAATGAAGGAGCTTTAGAAATCGCGCACGAATACAATTTCAATGTGAATTGCCCTATTTATCAGATAGTGCTGAATGACTTGCTGTCATGTATGAGTCGCCATGTTTCGGCAACTCACGGGGAAACCCATATGTAAGCAGAGACGGACATTGGTCAATAGGTTTTTGGAAAGAATTTTGAAGGTATCGCATTGATACATGAAGTTTGACAGTAGTTCCTTGTCTGCATATTTATCGGATCATGATGATCATGATCAAGTTTATCAGATTGGTGTAATGGCATCGGTAACAGAAGCCTTGATATGATCACTACATTATGGTAACCCTCTTCTCGGGGATAACATATAAAAACTTGGGAAAAGACATGAATCTCTAACCAAGACAAATATCAAAGTTCTCTTAACACACGTGACAAACTATTACCAATAACATGAATCAAATGTATTACGTTATATGTTGGTTACAATATGTTGATATGTGAGAATATACCAATATTCAAATAGGATGTATCAGATCAACAACATCCATGGATTCATACAGAACTTCTTCCACTAACTGCAAACCATCTGAAAAGAACAGCATTGAATTTAATGCAGAACTGTGAAAGCCATTTCTCTCCCTATTGGTCTAGGGCTCAGTTGTACATAAGTCATATTTGTGAAACCAAAACTTAGCTGTACCTTTAATAACCGGATTTGGGAAACCTTATATTTCATTTCCAATTGGGGAAGTGTTTGATCTGTATATTTGCTTCTGAAGACGCCATGGTAAATCTCTGACATGTTCTTCTATTGCCTAGATTCCATAACTAATTTCCAATGACCAGACAAACACAGTATTTGTGTTCTTCAAACGGAGGATCTTCAAACATCTCCCGGTGCGTGTTTGGCCAGACCCAATCACCTGTTGTGTTGTGGGCTTCTACTCAGCGTTAACGGCGTCAAGAACACTGCATACCTCACCTGGATTTACCTGTACAAGCAAGTTATAAGCACAGATATACGCTATTTCTGACACAAGGTAGCACCTTGTCCACCTTGCTGTTTCAGGTCACTGTAACCCTGCTAATTACACAGCCTACGTATTTGAATACTATATTCCCCGAAGTCCATACAGCTATGTTATCTCAGCCGATCATGCCGCGTCAGCACTTGTGTATAATGGCAGTGTTGCATGCCCTGGCAATACTTCCTGAGTGGGTAATGGTACTTATTAAAACATAAATGTCAGAGGAAATATTATGGGCACAGAAAAGAGAAACACGTTTTAAAACAAAGCTTAACAGCTGCTTGTACCCTGGCAGGGTATGGGTGAATCTTGCTCAAGTGAAATATTTTGCTATCCCAAAGAAGGTGTAATTCCCTTTCCCTTTCTTTGTTGTTTAATGCCACACTCAGCAACATTCCAGCTGTATGACGGCGGTCTGTAAACAATCGAGTCTGGACCAGACATTCCAGTGATTGACATCATGAACACTGATCAACGCAATTTGGATACAATGACATCTATCAACCAATTCAGCGAGCCTGACTACCCAATCCCGTTAGTCGCCTTTAACAACAAGCATAGGTGCCTTTTACGGAAAGAATGGGTTACTTCAGACCTATTCTGACCCGGATCTACAAGGGCCAGGTGTAATTCAGTAATAAACACCCTTATTCATTTCTACATGCCACTGATGAAGATGGCACTGTTTTGTGTGCCCATTTCCTCAAACATGAATATGTTGATGCTGTGACATGTCATCCCAACCGTCATTGTAACACATGGGTCAACTGCTGCAACAACTGGCATTGTGACATGTCATCCCAACCGTCATTGTAACACATGGGTCAACTGCTGCAACAACTGGCATTGCAGCTTTTCTCACAGACTAGTTCCTGTCTGGACTTGAGCTGCATCACCTTTATAGAGCTACAAATGTGGCACATGAAGGTTTTCTTACATGCTCCTCAATGTATTTGCTTATGTGTTAAGAGACATGATTTTCAGAATTATGAGTCACAAACATGTTCTTATTGCCACTGTATATTCTTCCTTAATTCCTTGGGAATGTTCTTTTGTTAATGACCTTTCTATCCACACAGGCCAGGTAATAAGTGCACAAGTTTGGAATGTTTTTCCCATATAAACCTCAGAATAGATCAATCTGATTCGACATCATTAAAGCAAAATTTGGAGTGAGGCTTTAAAAATGATTCATAAATTGAACATGATCAAAGTGCAGAGCTTGATGCAGCTTTAGCAGGAAATGTCCAGTACAAAGGGCCAAACTTTGTGTCCAATTGTATCATAGAGCAAATTATCATCTGCCCAACCTAATGACCAGCATCGTGTGTTGACACACCATATTAGCCAGTGTCAGACAAACCAGCGAACGTGTGCCAGGTCACACCAAGCAGATTACTGATGAAGATGCACATTGAACAGGGTTAGTGCACCTCTTGACATGTGATAAATCCCTTAAACACCATATCAGCAGGTGCCTGCCTCTCTGCACCATCCACACAGCCTTTGTCCCATGTAGTCAGGATGTAGTACAATGTTCACAGGAACATGACTACTGTATAACAACTGGGAATCTTCATCTTACATGGACATGGGATAGGATAGTGGACAGTTGTTGTACATTGTGTAACAGGTGGCAAGTAGATATCTTGTCACATCTACCCACACACCAACACATGGTTATGGTGTCACCTGGAAATAGGTCAAGTGCTTTTTTCTATTTGAATATTTTATATACTACTCAAATATGTTAAAGAACACCTGATTCTTCATATTACTATAGTCAATCTATCATGCCATATTAACTATAGCACTGTATAGTAATATGAAAGAATTGGGTGTCCATTAACTGTATACTCCCCCAGAGCAGAGAATTCAAATTGAATGATCTCTAAATCTTGACCAAGGTATTAAACTAACATGTCATGTGCCTTTAGAATGCATGTGTGGGATTGGTACTACATAATAGGACCATGATGGGATTCTAACATTATTTTTAATTTCTTTAAGTCATAAGACTGAGTAGGCTGGAAGCAAAATCAAGAAACAAGACGACGGCTGGCCTCTATGGCTCTTGCTCAGGTCATGTTCGAAGCGCCACACAGCTCCTGACTAATACATATCATTTGCCTTTTGTGACATTTTACCAGCATATTAAAAAGTGATCCTGCTACAGAGTTCATTGCCTGTTTTCTGTCTGGGTCTAGGAAGTTGTAGTTTGTGCTGGATGTGGAACTGAGACATTTTCTAAGGTAACCATAAACTGGCAGATCGATATACATCATAAAACCTGAGTTGCCGGACACATAACATGGTGTTTGAAGAACTTGAATAAAACTGGCTCAGACTCCCAATTGGCCAGAGTCTGGCCCCTCTCTATGAGCAACAAAATGTGTGGTTATTAATACAAAGTAACCTAGCAACCATTCACAAAAACATATATAAAAAACAATCATAGTAAACTCAGGAACCAGTATCTATAAACATGTTTCAAGCGAGACTCTCAGGAGACATGAGACAACTGTACACAAAGTTATGTCACAAACAGGAATATTTAAGATCTATCTCAGTGACTGTGAGGCATATTAACTAGAACGCTGGTGATTGCCGCAGTCATTGATTCACTGGTCCTCGTATTCTATAATCTCAAAATACATCCTGAAGTGATTCAGCACTCCTTGAACTGTTACTTCTTATCACACCCTCCAAGCTCAGTCACCTTGTACAGACAGAGTTGTCGTGTCAAAGTGTCCTCCCGCTGGATAACAGGAGCAGTATTAGCTGATACTGACTTCCAATATACAGGTACTTGTACCTCGCGAAGCCATCAATAGGCAACACATTTGTCAAACCTTACAAAGTTAGGTATAATTATACCTGATATAGTTATCAACATCAATACTTATATCCTATGTAGTTATCAATACTTATATCCTATATAGTTATCAATAGTTATACCTTATGTAGTTATCAATAGTTATATCCTATACAGTTATCAATAGTTATATCCTATATAGTTATCAATAGTTATATCCTATGTAGTTATCAATAGTTATATCCTATGTAGTTATCAAGTTATATCCTATATAGTTATCAATAGTTATATCCTATACAGTTATCAATAGTTATACCTTATGTAGCTATCAATAGTTATACCTTATATAGTTATCAATTGTTATATCTTATGTAGTTATCAAGTTATATCCTATGTAGTTATCAATAGTTATACCCTGTGTAGTTATCAATAGTTATATCCTATACAGTTATCAAGTTATATCCTATGTAGTTATCAACAGTTATACCCAAAAGATTATCATTTGTTATATCCCAATGTCTTAGGTGATACTGCAATAACAATAACATGAAATGGGTTATCAATTCTACCCAATACATTTATCAATGGTACACTACACTATAATAGTGTGAGTTCTTTTCATATGGTTAATTAAATACTACCTCTTTTCCAAAGAGTGGACAAAATGATTGATTGATTGAACTATTCTTAAGAGTAATAAAAAGAATAGTGTGTAATTTGTTTTGTGTGTATAAATTGCAGGGAAATGTGCAAGTCAGCAAAGTTGGAGACAATGAAAGTGGAGACAGGTGTGGTCAGTGGCCCATGAATCTGGTCAGGTGAGCTAACTCTGTGTTAAAGAACCACCCAGGCGTCATTACAATAGCCTCCTTTCCATCGCACCTGTCTCAGGTTACCTGGATTATCACCCAGCAAACACTTTCCCCCTTTTCTTTCTACTCTCCAAACTGTCATTTCTTTACAATGGAAAGATGTATGAAATATTCCACTCCACAAACGAGAAGGCAGTGTGTTGGGGTATGTAACGGCAACGTCCACACCCCTCATACGCATCACTACACACCTAGGTGTAATAAATTAGTGATTAACACTCATCTCTCTTTTACACCTGAGAACTGGCGTTATAGAGGCCTCTACCTGTGTAAGACATACAATGTGACACTGCTTCCTCGAGGTAGGAAATCAGAGCTGTCCATTGAGTGAGAAAACACGCTGTCACCAAGAAATCGGAATACCTGCCAATCCGCAATCCTTTCATGTTTCCGACAAATCTGGACAGGCAAACCGGCTAATAAGACTTACCTGTGTCGTCGTTTTAGTCCAATGTTGGCGTGAATCGTCCTAGGGCTGTCAGACACAGTATTTCGTCCACACCTGGCTTATCCTGAACCACTATCTCAGTCGCTATGTCTTAAAACAACAAATATGGCCACGGAGAGAGGGCAGGTCACCAAGTGATCATGTGACTTGCTTTGTTGCACGCGCACCTGTGAAGCGTATACAAGACACGGCTGACAGGATACGATGTGAGTAGAGGTAGCGTAGCGTTCTTGAAAACGCGATAATTGGGAAAGTTCTCTCACGGAAGCGTTGTTACGCCATGTTAGATAGTCGTCACTGGTTGACAGGGACTGGGAGGTGATCGGACCTGTTGACGTGGGCGTGGCCGTAGCGCACACACAACACGCGGTTTGTCAACTCGGAGGGTCTAACGGATCTAGACCGTGACGTATGT
Source organism: Haliotis rufescens (assembly GCF_023055435.1). Classification (NCBI taxonomy): domain Eukaryota; kingdom Metazoa; phylum Mollusca; class Gastropoda; order Lepetellida; family Haliotidae; genus Haliotis; species Haliotis rufescens. Next base: position 3,750,944 of record NW_025964057.1, read on the forward strand.
AAGTGCTATGTTTACATAACAATATGTACCGGCGAAGCACTGGGGTATGTCTGACCGATCTAAGTATGCTGTAGTCGCTCTCTATGTGGCTAGATTGAAGCGCCAACATTTGAAAGCTGTGCGTTATTGATTCGCTTCGTGTGGGATGGTGAGAGGGAAGGATCAGTATCGCCAGCCGTCACACGGATTCAGTGTTCGAATCTATAAAATCAATACGTGTGAACGTCATACGTCCCTATAGGTATTGTGTGGTGTGTTCAGACACTTATTGGGTTTGTCAAAACACCTATTCAACAGAAGTGGTTGGCTGATGGCGAACGTCCTTATTCTACTATGGTATTCAAATTTTATTTCGAATGCAAACGAGAAATAAAATCTCTTATGTCTATTTTAAGATTGTAGCAATACAGTATACCTGAATCATATTTTATGATTGGATGTGAATTAGACATCCTGTACATCTAACAACCTCCCCAATGATGCCATATATTTAACAAATGAATATTAGGAGTGAAGTTATTAATATCAGTATACCAACAGTCTGTTTACGATGGAAGGGGGAAATGACACAGACATGATGTTCATTACATGGCGGGGTGCTGATGTAGGGTGGTGGTGGGTCCCATGAGTGAATACTTGCGGAGCAGTCAGGAAACAACAGTTGAGTTGACTTTATTCATGTATTGATCCTACATACATACATTCAGATTGCGTCAGCCATGTCTCTCGTGCAGACGACCCACCTGTGCTCCATGTGACCTGTAAAAAAGTTCCCCGTGGAATATTGTTACCGGTGTAAGGTCAATCTGTTCACGAAAAATTCTTCTTTGGCATCGTGTGTTCATAGCTTTCGGCCATGGGAGCCGTGCCAAATTACACTTGTCAGAGGGGTACACAAAGTACATGATCTAGACTACCAGTTGTCGGACTTTCATTTTTGTGGAAGCCTCGGCTGAGTGGGTTAGATCGCTCACTTTGTGTGCTGGCGATTAGGTGCCTCACTCTGGCAGTGTGGGTTAGAATCCCGGACGAGACTCAACCCAAAAAAGTATGAGAATCTGTACTTTACTAAGAAAGTGTTATCCCAAATATAACATTTGTTAAAATTCCTGTCTCCTCTAAGTTCCTCTGTTAGAGTGCTACAAGGTTTATTATTCACATCCACAGTTTACAATATTTTCATTATCCACCCAGGGCGGTCGGGTAGCTTAGTGGTTAAAGCGTTCGCTCATCAGGCCGAAGACCCGGGTTCGATTCCCGACATGGGTACAATGTGTGAAGCCCATTTCTGGTGTCCCCCGCCATGATATTGCTGGAATATTGCTAAAAGCGGCGTAAAACCATACTCACTCACTCACTCATTATCCAACCAACCATAAGTCCATACCCTTCACTGGTGTAAAGGCTGCACTGTGTCCAGTTGTCGGACATTGCTATTCACTGTTCCGAGATGCGCTCTTAGGTGTCCTAGGAACCTGTGTTCCTGGGTTCAAATCCCTGATTATGTGTCTTGGTTTGTCAGCACCATACCTGGACTCAAGGCTGAGTGCATGTCATCGTCACCTGACAGTGTGAGATGCTGACATCATCGTATGTTGATGTCGCTGACATATTGATGACTGCAGTGTTAAACAATATTCCCAGACTCACTGATGAAGCCTGCTTTTTGTTCTGGCAGGGACTTCAGTGTGACGACCACGTGGGACGGCGAGAGTGTCACACATCCCCCTGTCAGGATCAAGCTCTCCGCACATGAAGATGGGTGTCTCATGACAGTACGCGCCCCACTCTTCAATGACCCCCCTGCCCCGCCCAGGGAGAGAGGGGCACCTGTTCCAGGACTGTGGGACTATGAAGGTAGGTCAGCTAGTGGTGATGGCCACCGACCTGTTAGACACTAAGAAGGAAAAATTGTAGAGTAACATCTAATCTATGAAAAGAACATATCATGAAAAACAGTTGTTAAGTTATCTTAATAAAAATATAATAAAAAGGAGCCCAGAGACTCTCTTCCTGATACTACAGTAATCTAGACTTGCCAAACATTATAGACTTGCATGGGCTGTATTGGATATACTTGTTTCAGGGTCTTCTCAACAATGGGTACATTATGTGAAGCTCAGTTGTGGTGATAACTGCTGGAATATTTCTAAAAGAGGCCCAAAGCAATTACACTCACTCTGTTCCCCCATAGTGTTGTAATGTGATCAGAGAGCTTATTGGATCAATACAGTAATACTCCCATGAGACCAAAGCCATGGATATCAGATATTTAAATATTTCACGACTTATTGTGCGGCTTATTGCACTAGGTAATATATATAAACATCACAAGACAATGCAAAGGGAGTGGAGCTCCAAGTTAGTCTGGTATCTGGTCTGTTGAAATCAATGGACGTATGTTATTAACAGGTAATCATGGCTAGCGCTTCTTCTCTCACCCCAGTCCACTTGTGTTCACATCCTATTTCTCCGCCATGAGTCAGCCATTAGCCAAGTGTCACCAGGTATTGGAGTGTATGACTTACTAGGAAACTGGCCAGTACTGACGGTTACAGTGTAACAGACAGTTGTCATAGTAGGTTACTAACATACAGCTTGTACTACAGACAGTTACATTGTACAACAGACAGTTACATTGTACAACAGACATTCATTACCGTTTATACGAATTGTGTAGATGTCGATCACTGGCTTGTCTGATCATTTACAGACCGCCATCTTAGAGCTGGAATATTGTTGTGTGCTCTGAAATTTGTGAAATCCTCTGAGTCATGATAGCAGCAGAATATGTGAAACCTTCCCAGCGTCACAACAGGAGCACAATATGTGAAACCCTCACAGCGTCACAACAGGAGCACAATATGTGAAACCCTCCCAGAGTCACAACAGGAGCACAATATGTGAAACCCTCCCAGCGTCACAACAGGAGCACAATATGTGAAACCCTCCCAGAGTCACAACAGGAGCACAATATGTGAAACCCTCCCAGAGTCACAACAGGAGCACAATATGTGAAACCCTCACAGCGTCACAACAGGAGCACAATATGTGAAACCCTCCCATGGCAATGACAGGAGCACAATATGTGAAACCCTCACAGCGTCACAACAGGAGCGCAATATGTGAAACCCTCACAGCATCACAACAGGAGCACAATATGTGAAACCCTCCCAGCATCACAACAGGAGCACAATATGTGAAACCCTCCCAGCGTCACAACAGGAGCACAATATGTGAAACCCTCACAGCGTCACAACAGGAGCACAATATGTGAAACCCTCACAGCATCACAACAGGAGCACAATATGTGAAACCCTCCCAGAGTCACAACAGGAGCGCAATATGTGAAACCCTCCCAGCGTCACAACAGGAGCACAATATGTGAAACCCTCACAGCGTCACAACAGGAGCACAATATGTGAAACCCTCCCAGCATCACAACAGGAGCACAATATGTGAAACCCTCACAGCGTCACAACAGGAGCACAATATGTGAAACCCTCCCAGGGCAATGATGGGAGCACAATATGTGAAACCCTCCCAGGGCAATGACAGGAGCACAATATGTGAAACCCTCCCAGGGCAATGATGGGAGCACAATATGTGAAACCCTCCGAGGGCAATGACAGGAGCACAATATGTGAAACCCTCCGAGGGCAATGACAGGAGCACACTATGTGAAACCCTCCCAGGGCAATGACAGGAGCACAACATGTGAAACCGTCCCAGGGCAATGACAGGAGCACAACATGTGAAACCCTCCCAGGGCAATGACAGGAGCACAATATGTGAAACCCTCCCAGGACAATGACGGGAGCACAATATGTGAAACCCTCCCAGGGCAATGACAGGAGCACACTATGTGAAACCCTCCCAGGGCATTGACGGGAGCACAATATGTGAAACCCTCCCAGGGCAATGACAGGAGCACAATATGTGAAACCCTCCCAGGGCAATGAATAGAGCGCAATATGTGAAACCATCCCAGGGCAATGACAGGAGCACAATATGTGAAACCATCCCATGGCAATGACAAGAGCACAATATGTGAAACCCTCCCAGGGCAATGACAGGAGCACAATATGTGAAACCCTCCCATGGCAATGACAGGAGCACAATATGTGAAACCCTCCCAGGGCAATGACAGGAGCACAATATGTGAAACCCTCCCAGGGCAATGACAGGAGCACAATATGAGAAAACCCTCCCAGGACAATGGTGAGAGCACAATACGTGAAACCCTCTCATGGCAATGACAGGAGCACAATATGTGAAACCCTCCCATGGCAATGACAGGAGCACAATATGTGAAACCCTCCCATGGCAATGACAGGAGCACAATATGTGAAACCCTCCCAGGGCAATGACAGGAGCACAATATGTGAAACCCTCCCAGGGCAATGACAGGAGCACAATATGTGAAACCCTCCCAGGGCAATGACAGGAGCACAATATGTGAAACCCTCCCAGGGCAATGACAGGAGCACAATATGTGAAACCCTCCCAGGGCAATGACAGGAGCACAACATGTGAAACCGTCCCAGGGCAATGACAGGAGCACAATATGTGAAACCCTCTCAGGGCAATGACAGGAGCACAACATGTGAAACCCTCCCAGGGCAATGACAGGAGCACAACATGTGAAACCCTCCCAGGGCAATGGTGAGAGCACAATACGTGAAACCCTCTCATGGCAATGACAGGAGCACAACATGTGAAACCCTCCCAGGGCAATGACAGGAGCACAACATGTGAAACCCTCCCAGGGCAATGGTGAGAGCACAATACGTGAAACCCTCTCATGGCAATGACAGGAGCACAATATGTGAAACCCTCTCATGGAAATGACGGGAGCACACTATTTGAAACCCTCCCAGGGCAATGATGGGAGCACCATATGTGAAACCCTCCCAGGGCAATGATGGGTGCACAATATGTGAAACCCTCCCAGGGCAATGACAGGAGCACACTATGTGAAACCCTCCCAGGGCAATGACAGGAGCACAATATGTGAAACCCTCCCAGGGCAATGACAGGAGCACACTATGTGAAACCCTCCCAGGGCAATGACAGGAGCACACTATGTGAAACCCTCCCAGGGCAATGACAGGAGCACAATATGTGAAACCCTCCCAGGGCAATGACAGGAGCACACTATGTGAAACCCTCCCAGGGCAATGACAGGAGCACACTATGTGAAACCCTCCCAGGGCAATGACAGGAGCACAACATGTGAAACCCTCTCATGGCAATGACAGGAGCACAATATGTGAAACCCTCTCAGGGCAATGACAGGAGCACAACATGTGAAACCCTCCCAGGGCAATGACAGGAGCACAACATGTGAAACCCTCCCAGGGCAATGGTGAGAGCACAATACGTGAAACCCTCTCATGGCAATGACAGGAGCACAACATGTGAAACCCTCCCAGGGCAATGACAGGAGCACAACATGTGAAACCCTCCCAGGGCAATGGTGAGAGCACAATACGTGAAACCCTCTCATGGCAATGACAGGAGCACAATATGTGAAACCCTCTCATGGAAATGACGGGAGCACACTATTTGAAACCCTCCCAGGGCAATGATGGGAGCACCATATGTGAAACCCTCCCAGGGCAATGATGGGTGCACAATATGTGAAACCCTCCCAGGGCAATGACAGGAGCACACTATGTGAAACCCTCCCAGGGCAATGACAGGAGCACAATATGTGAAACCCTCCCAGGGCAATGACAGGAGCACACTATGTGAAACCCTCCCAGGGCAATGACAGGAGCACACTATGTGAAACCCTCCCAGGGCAATGACAGGAGCACAATATGTGAAACCCTCCCAGGGCAATGACAGGAGCACACTATGTGAAACCCTCCCAGGGCAATGACAGGAGCACACTATGTGAAACCCTCCCAGGGCAATGACAGGAGCACAACATGTGAAACCCTCTCATGGCAATGACAGGAGCACAATTAGACAGTGGATCAGATCCTTGCCATTATGTTATCAGATGTGTTTGTCTACAATAACCATGTACGGGCAGTGCCAAGAGTTACAGCAGCTGGTGAGAATAAAATCCCAAACCAGCGTGGCTCAGTCTCACAGTTACTAAGTTACCAAAGTTGAATGACATCTGAAGCTCAATACAGGTGAGATGCACAGACATGGAGAAGGTCAGCTTGATAAGCTGGTTGCAACAGTTGGCCGGGCGGACAGTCTTTACGTATTGACCTTGTACAGTGACCTTGACTCCTACTCCAATTAATGCGGGCTGGTATTAAGGTATTAGCACTTCGGCTCTGTAGGACAACACCTCTAGCAGCTGGTTGTTGGCTGTTGACACTGCGCCAACTTTGGACAGAACTTGACATTTTCGTATTTCTTTCCTGCTGATAGAAACTTTGTTATTAGTTTTAAAAGAGGATTATTTACAGTTTGCTTCACAATAGTGTAGAATTCAAAATATGTATAATCTTAGATAACGTACCTTAACACTCTTATTAGGAAAATGAAGAAAGTGTTTTTTATTGCTCTGAGTGTGTCCTTTGACGCAATGTTGAGATGGATTTGAGTATTATGGGGGTGTTGTTATAAATAGACAGACAGAAAGACGACACAAACAACAACTCATCAGAGTCAGGAAGACTTTGTTGTCCTGATGTTATCCTGATGTTATCCTGGTGTTATCCTGGTGTTGTTTGTTATCCTGGTGTTGTTTGTTATCCTGGTGTTGTTTGTTGTGCTGATGTTATCCTTGTGTTGTTTGTTGTCATGGTGTTATCCTGGTGTTGTTTTTTATCATGGTGTTGTTTGTTATCCTGGTGTTATCCTGGTTTTGTTTGTTATCTTGGTGTTGTTTGTTGTCCTGGTGTTATCCTGGTGTTGTTTGTTATCCTGGTGTTATCCTGGTTTTGTTTGTTATCTTGGTGTTGTTTGTTATCTTGGTGTTGTTTGTTGTCCTGGTGTTATCCTGGTGTTGTTTGTTATCCTGGTGTTATCCTGGTTTTGTTTGTTATCCTGGTGTTATCCTGGTGTTGTTTGTTATCCTGGTGTTGTTGGTTATCCTGGTGTTGTTGGTTATCCTGGTGTTGTTTGTTATCTTGGTGTTGTTGGTTATCCTGGTGTTATCCTGGTGTTGTTGGTTATCCTGGATCTTCAGGTGAGGATTAGACATCTCTGACCTGTGTCCTTGTTATCCTCCCACCTGATATGCAGCAATATCTGACGAGACAGTTTTCATTTACTTAATGTATTCCGTTAATCCTAAAGAACTGAAGAGTGGGTACAAAATACAATCTGGAAGTACTAATATTTGGTTTAAAGTTTTGCAGGCGTGCATGTTCACAAACAATAGTTCTGCATACAAGTGTCTAGACTGAAACACAATGTGTTTAAATAATGAGCCACAGTTAACTAATACTGCACCCATGAAGCATGTGACCATATTCAGATAACATTTTGAAGCTTAAAGACCTGAAGTGTCTTTTATTTTATTTTTATTTCTTCCCACTGTCCAACTAGGTTTTTCCTACAAAACATTTGTGAACCTACAATGAAAGTCTGCCCTATTTGCTGTAGTGTTTAAAGCCAGACCCAGCACACTCTCAATGTACGTCATCTTGTCAATTGTTTAAAAAATATATCTTTCAGGAACTTTCCCTGATATAGACCAAATGAATGAATTAATTTTGTTTGGCGTTAGTGTCAGGATGTGGGTTAGATGTCATTTTCATCTGACATGTTGTTTCATTTCAGTTGTGGAGGCGTTCTTCTTAAATGACCATGATGAATATCTAGAGGTGGAGTTGTGTCCGTGAGTTGTCTCCTCTTAGGTTCAACAGGATCAGAAAAAAAACTTTCACATGTAGTTTTGTGTTATTCAGTAAAGAAAATAATAAATAAATTTATGTTGTTTAAGAAGATAAATACAGACAATCAGAGGAAGAAAGAGGAAGAAAGCACATTCATAGAATAGTTGTTGATATGTTGTACGGTGCATGATCCGATTGCTGAATAATTGTATTCAACATATTCAATGAATGAAATACAACATAAAGTTATGCCATTATGCCATTATGCCATGTGAGAAGATTTATTTATTAAAATAAGTTACCACCCTATATTGCTGTAAGCTAAACAGATTCATCAGAATAGATCACAAGAGGAATCTTTCTGTACATGAAGGAGATGCCATGCAAAACTTACCAGGAACCAGTCTGTGTAGGAAATACTTGGTAATACCCAGCTTGTGATGCCATTCATTGTGTGTTGCAGACATGGACAACATTTGCTGCTTCTTCTGAAGGGTCGTCGCAACATTGTCCAGGTAACTAACTAGCAGTGTCATCATCAAGGTAACTCACTCACTCACCCTGGGTCACATGCTGCCTTGTGGTTGTAGTAGTCACATTTTTGTGAAGAGTTGCCCCCCTTAGCTATGACAGGATTAGCTGATCATGGGTCAAATTAAATACGAATAAAATGCGAGTGGTCTTAGTTCGCATTAATGAAACTTCGCATTTATGTCTCCAAAATGACTATCAACAATAAAACGGCCTCACTGCACACTTTGGATAGCGGAAATAGAGTCTTGAATCTATACAGAGACACTGTGTGCACTTTATTCAGCAGCAGTTGTAACAAGTCCATGTCATTTACAGAATAGGAGTTACTGGGGTCAAGAGTTCCACCCTCTCCTGCCAAACTAGGCATCACTGACCACTCCAGTCAGTGAACTGTTGTTAGTTCAATTATTTTATTGCCTTTGAACTTCCTTAGTGTCAGTCAACAGAATAAACATATAAACTGTGTGTTGGTTTTAGGAAAACACTGTTTATTGTTATTACGGAAGTGCTTCACTCTGTGCTAATAAGCGGTGCTTGTGCTGTTTGATTGGATTAAGATAAGGATGTGTATCATTCCACTGGGGATGGGGTGGGGGAGTCGCATTGATATTCACTCACATTTTTGGCTAGGGGTCAGCAGTTGTAATAATTTGGAGACGCATTAATTTGAAGATTTACAGTAAGACTCTTACTGGCAGTGAATTGATGGAATTAATTATGGAGTTAATTTTGACCCTTTTTTTCATTCGTTTGTCCTCAAGGAGCAGCTCCCCCTACAGTTCACCGCCAACATTGACGGCGACACATGGACAGGGGAGACAACTCTCCCTCGCAGTTACTTCCCCTCTTGTGTGACACGGTTCAATGCGTACGCCATTCATGGCTCGGGGGACAAGCGGGTGTATGAAGCTCTGTATCCTGCCACCAAAGGGCAGTTTACAGATCCAGACTTGTAAGTAGTGCACCAAGTAGTGCATGTATTAGATCAGTACTAGACCTGTTAGGATCCGGGCTGGAATAGGTCAATCCATTCTTGCCGTAAAAGGCGACTATACTTGTCGTAAGAGGCGACTATACTTGTCGTAAGAGGCGACTATCAGGATTGGGTGGACAGGCTTGCTGAATTTGTTGATGCATGTCATCGTATTCCAACTCCAATTGTATCTATGTTCATGATGTCAAACACTGGATTGTCTGGTCCAGACTTGATTATTTACAGATTGCCGTCATATAGCTGGAATATTGCTGAGGGCGGCATTAAAGATCAAACAAACAAACAGATCAGTACACAGTGTGCTTCACTGACATTACATGAAGTGGGCTTTAGTAAGTGATTAGTGAATTGAAAATACTGTGCCCCCATCTTAGTATAATGGCTGCAACAACTGCAAGTAGGCCTTATATCTCAACAGGCAGGTTGTTTTTCTGTTTGTATTGGGGTTTTGACACATGAAACAAGTCACAACCCATACATTTCGCTCCTCGGTTATCTTTGGCACACCCAGATTAAGTGCACTCTCAGCAAGGGTATCAGCTAAAAATAGATAATTAACAACTCCACCTCTGAATTACTTAAAGCTTCCACATCTAGACAGGTTGTCATCTTGTTCTGTTGCAGTCATCGCCTCGAGTTCTTCCAGAACATCGACATGTCCTCCGTCCTTAAGTCTAACACCAAGGGATACACGTCGGATATATGGAGCAAGCACACAGAGACGGGGTCATGACCTCCACACTCACTACCTCACTCACTCACTCAACGGGGATAAGATGCATTTAGTGACCTAGGATTGAGCCAGTGGTGACACAGTTAGCTCACAAGGATCAGCGTAACATTGTCAGAGTGTTTGGTCAACACTGCCTTGAACACTGTTTAAATAATATCACAGCATGTCAGGTTTATCGGGGAGATGGATGCGGGTCTCAGATGTTGTCCACTTTGATGCATCCCATGAGCTGGGGCTGCCTTATCACAAGCAGGAGGAACATTAGGACAAGGATGTTATCTGCCTATAAAAGTCCAGTTGGCGGTACACATGCTTTGCAAATCCTGCAGTCAACCGAAATCTGCACATTGAAATTCATGTTGTTTATGAACTGGATGTCTAGTTTGTTACCTAATTTTGATTGGACTGTGCATAGACTCGTTAGTCCAGCCGAAATGAAACTCCGGAATTCCAGCCTAGTTCGGCAAGGGTGGAAACTGGACTTTTGTAGTCAGTTTACGCCCTTGCCTCAGGAAGATGTATATGTACATGATGCTGGCAGTGTGACGGCCTGATACAACTCGGAACAGAATATATGCACATGATGCTGGCAGTGTGACGGCATGATACAACTCGGAACAGAATATATGTACATGATGCTGGCAGTGTGACGGCCTGATACAATTCTGAACAGAATATATGTACATGATGCTGGCAGTGTGACGGCCTGATACAATTCTGAACAGAATATATGTACATGATGCTGGCAGTGTGACGGCCTGATACAATTCTGAACAGAATATATGTACATGATATTGGCAGGGTATATTTGAGGTTATTGTTTTAGAGATACAAACTGTCCCAGATCATGTCTTTTCTTATCTGTACATGTGTTTCATGTGTAAATTGAAATGTGTAGTCATTGGGACATCTCTTCACAAAGTTTTTTTTGCCTTATCTAGTCATATTATTTTGATTATCAATCTTGCCAATGAGTTGAATGACAAGCCTTTCCAATCGGTGCACTAAGGGGGACAACTCTTTTTGACTAATGTGACACTTGCAAACTGACCTATCCTGAAGTAGTCATAAAATGTCCATTTGCCCAACATCAAAGAGACAACAGTTACTGTTTGACATATTCACAAGGGTGGTTCCCTTTGTATCTGGCCTGAGGCCTATAATTAAATTCTAACACAGTGTACATCCAAGCACACAACGCGCGGCTCAACATTTCAGATGAAACAGGACTGGAGACTTGCTCCCCTACCAATCCCCCCCCGCACACGCACACACACACACACACACACACACACACACACACACACGTGTGAACTGTGGGGATTAGTGACCATCAGAAACTACCCACTCAGAGGGCTGGATGTCGGTGGCACTCATGGCTGCAGCATAGTGGCATTGATTGTGACGTCACTGGATACATTGTGACGTCACTGCAACATCCTTATGACATCACTGTGACGTCACTGCAACATCCTTATGACATCATTGTGACATACTGGTAGTGTATCTATGCTCATGTTATCCACCTCTGGTTTGCTGGTACAGCTGGGTGGCACAAGGGTACAGCTGGGTGGCACAAGGGTACATCTGGGTGGCACAAGGGCACAGCCGGGTGGCACAAGGGTACAGCTGGGTGGCACAAGGGCACAGCTGGGTGGCACAAGGGCACAGCTGGGTGGCACAAGGGCACAGCAGGGTGGCACAAGGGTACAGCTGGGTGGCACAAGGGCACAGCTGGGTGGCACAAGGGCACAGCTGGGTGGCACAAGGGTACAGCTGTAACAGCACATTATGTACAACCCTGTTCCCAGACACTCATCCAATCAAAAAGAAAACTTTGTTAATATTTACATATTTTATGGGTGCTTCAATTAGTTGTGAGACACGATGCATTACCACTCCTGGTTGTAAGGCACTGTGGAGGGGCCAGAGGCACTGTCAGGGGAAAACTGGACCTCTGTCAACTGTTATTGTAATTACCAGTATAATAAAGATGCATGTCTCTTACTCTGACGTGTCCAAACCAGCGTGTGGCAGGGTCCATCACAGGATGGGGTGTTCACCCAGTCACATGGTCACTCACAGGATGGGGTGTTCACCCATTGGCAGGGTCACTCACAGGATGGGGTGTTCACCCATTGGCAGGGTCAATCACAGGATGGGGTGTTCACCCAGTCACATGGTCATTCACAGGATGGGATGTTCACCAACAGGCATTGTCACTCACAGGATGGGGTGTTCGACCAATGGCAGGGTCAATCACAGGATTGGGTGTTCACCCAGTCACATGGTCATTCACAGGATGGGGTGTTCACCCATTGGCAGGGTCAATCACAGGATGGGGTGTTCACCCAGTCACATGGTCACTCACAGGATGGGGTGTTCACCCAGTCACATGGTCATTCACAGGATGGGGTGTTCACCCATTGACAGGGTCACTCACAGGATGGGGTGTTCACCCATTGGCAGGGTCCATCACAGGATGGGGTGTTCACCCACAGGCATTGTCACTCACAGGATGGGGTGTTCACCCAGGGGCATGGTCACTCACAGGATGGGGTGTTCATCCAGGGGCATGGTCACTCACAGGATGGGGTGTTTACCCATAGGCATGGTAACTCACAGGGTGGGGTGTTCACCCAGTCACATGGTCATTCACAGGTGGGGTGTTCCACCAGGGGCATGGTCATTCACAGGATGGGGTGTTCACCAAGGGGCATGGTCATTCACAGGATGGGGTGTTCACAAAGTGACATGGTCATTTACAGAATGGGGTGTTCACCCAGTGGCATGGTCATTCACAGGATGGGGTGTTCACCAAGTGACATGATCACAGGATGGGCTGTTCACCCAGTCACATTGTCACTCACAGGATAGGGTGTTCACCCAGGGCCATTCACGGGATGGGGTGTTCACCCAGGGCCATTCAAGGGATGGGGTGTTCACCAAGTGGCATAGTCACTCAAAGGATGGGGTGTTCACCCAGTCACATGGTCACTCACAGGATGGGGTGTTCACCCAGTCACATGGTCACTCACAGGATGGGGTGTTCACCCAGTCACATTGTCACTCACAGGATGGGGTGTTCACCCAGTCACATGGTCACTCACAGGATGGGGTGTTCACCCAGTCACATGGTCACTCACAGGATGAGGTGGTCACCCAGTCACATGGTCACTCACAGGATGGGGTGTTCACCCAGGGGCATGGTCATTTACAGGATGGGGTGTTCACCAAGTGGCATGGTCATTTACAGAATGGGGTGTTCACCCAGGGGCATGGTCATTCACAGGATGGGGAATTCACCCAGGGGCATGGTCATTTACAGGATGGGGTGTTCACCAAGTGGCATGGTCACTCATAGGATGGGGTGGCAGTCAGGGCTGTTCACTGTGTGTATTCCATTTGTGGAGTGATATGCAGAGCTTGGGGCAAGGCAAGTATGGTGACTAGCAGCTATATTTTGGTTAATTTATACTCTTGCAAGATATGGAAATGTATCTCAGTTTACATTGATAGTTTGGGAGGAAAGATATCGTGGTTGAATAAATAATATTCCTGTGATGATAGTATCTACCTTATGGGAAATATAGAGTCTATATTCATTCAGGTTTAAGAATTTTCTTGTACAGTTTTAATATATTCACATTTAAAAACTAATAATCCAAATTGAGTCCCGCTGAGTAGTGATATATATGTCAAAAATAAAATATTCTTCACATCTATCACGCTATCTTGACAATTGGAAGCTTCAAGCTTGATGAAATACCCATTTGTGCCACTGAAGTGTGGTCCCAAAACCGTTAAGTGTTTTCCTAATCCTACGAATACTTTTTTAAGTGCATGATTTATTAACATTTTTGTGTTATCATTGACATGCAGGGTGACGCAACACACATAAAGATAGCAGGGAGTTGTGAAGTGCAGCGGGAACACTGCATGCATGTATGAATGGATCAGTCAGCAGCTGAGGATGCAGGAGTCCAGAGATGCTATGCCATGTCTTGTTGACAGGAATCAAGACCATCTCTGGCACTGTCCTGCCAAGTCATGACCGGTGCAGCTGTACTTGTGTCTAACACCTGAGAGGATCTTGAGGGACCAGTCATTTATTGTGGTGGGGGGGTGGAGTTGGTGTTAGAGGGAATTGGGGGAGGGTCACTGAAATATATGACAGTCTCTAGGGGAGGGTCGCCAAAAATAAACACAAACATTTGGGAGTATAAAAAAACCTCTGACCCCGCCCCCTCTGTAATCAATGACCGGTCCCTTATCAGTCCATGGAACTAGACTAGACTAGACTAGACTAGACTAGACTAGACTAGACTAGACCAACACTCCACATCCACAGGTTGGTGACTGGACCAACTCTCCCTGTGACCTGACTCACTGAGTGTCAACAATTAGGTCACATAGATCTTTGTTCACACTATCAACCACTTGGTCATCAGATCAAAACACGATTTAGTCTGTCACTCACAACCACATACTTGAGTCACATACATACACCAGATCACGTTTGATTTAGTCTCTCCCTCAGTTAGAGGAGCTTCACACACTGGGGTAGTATCATCAGTGATATTGAATACTGGGGTCACTAGCAAATTAATCCTGCACTCGGCAAAAACCTCTTCATAATTCTCCCTGCAGACCACAGTGTTTAAAAACAGCAACAGTTGACATGGAAACATGCTGTCAGAAGTCTTTAGAGAAGGTAGAAACCTCCAAAGAGCTTAATCACTTGCAGAATTCAAAATGAATTATGTACAATTTAATAATACAGGTGAATGCACATTCAGAGAGGATTTTAATGCAATCCTATTTTCATAATAAAGAGGGGTGGTTGGGTAGTCTAGTGGTTAAAGTGTTCGCTCATCATGACAAAGATCCGGGTTCAATTCCCCACATGGGTACAATGTGAGAAGCCCAATTCTGGTGACCCCTGCTGTGATATTGCTGGAATATTGCTAAAAGCGGCATAAAACAATACTCACTCACACTTCATAATGAAGAATTATCAGAACCATTTGAAATAGATCCTGTTATTCCTGTTGATGTTTTATTGAAAGTTTATGCCAAAGGAAAGTTATCAACTGCTTAACTTTCTGTCACTTGTGAGGTTTTACTGATGTTTTATTGCAACTGTCATGTTCCATGTCCGTTGAGGGTCTAGCCCATCAGGTTATTGGAAGTAGATGCTTGTACTTCCTGCCCCAGCTTGTTGAACAGTGCCCCCTGCTGGCAAGTTCTCCTCCTCGGGTGTCACTCCCATCATGCCGCCAACAACGCGGAACGCTCGCCTCCATGGGTCAGGTGACCCAAACATAACTCACGTGGCAGATGATTGGACGACAATACCACCTTGTCATGATGTTTCACAAGTCATGGGTCCTGTACGTAGGGAGAGATCCTTACTTGACTCGAGAAATAAAATTGATGAATTTATGGCTGTCAGAGGTAAGTGGTATAATCAGGGAGAAGTCATTGGATAGTCTGGCAGGACCTGCCACACACTAGGAGACATGATCTCATCACGCCTCAATAACTAGATTCTCCCTCGCTCTGATAGGCTGACATAGATTCCTCCAAAATGGTTGTTAAAGAAGCCATTTTCAAGCCTATTCACAGATTTGGGCTGATGTATCCTCCTCCAGCACACCTGTTGAAGGGTTGAAGGGCTGATCCTGACACCCTGGGAAACTCACGCTTTTAGAAACATATACTATTTTCCAGGAGATAAATGTTAAGATGTAGCTTGAATGTGACAATCAAGTGTTAAAATATCTGTGTGTCAAAGTTTCAACACGTTTACAAATCAAGATGAGTTCTTGCAATGGCATCTTCAGTTCCGACATCAAACCGTTAGTGATTCGTATGAGACCTGGTCTGACCAGGTGTTCCATGCAGAACTCCCATGATGCAGTAGACAGGAAACAGGAATTTTCGGAGAATGTTTTATTCATAAAAAATAAGAATGGTTTATATTAACAACTGACACGCTAATTCATTGCACACAACCACAAAGCACCATCCCACACCATCTCCCAAATGAAGGAAAACTACTGTAATACACAACTTCTCATTCAGATTCCTCGAAACAAGTTCAATGGGGGTCAAACCTAGGACCAGTTGTCAGTGAAACAAAGCCATTCATCCACTCTCTTCTGTCCGTGAACGCCGATACCATGTACATGTATTACCATGAAGTTGGTGACTTTGGTAATTAATCCAACATTTCACACACTGCCTGTCCAGATAAACAGGTCATTCAAACTGCACGGTATTACCGGTACACCGCAATATGCTTTCTAAACGATACGTATTGCAACTTTTTTTCTGTGTTCTGATATATTGGGTAACGATAACATATATTGTATCATTTAACCTAAAATTCACACTGAAATTCATTTATTAATTATGTTTCCCTTTGAAATTGATAGAGAAAACAGGAAATGCGAAAATTATTTTTGTTGTTAAATGACTACAAAATGGTGTTGACTGACCACGCTGTGTAATATTTACTTGAGTTTGTAGAAGTAGGATCTGCATGAGTAATCACTGTTAATCACTGTCAAACACTCTAGCCCTGAATATATCGCAATACGCCTCGCATACTGATACCTGATTTGCAGTATATCACAATACAAGTTTTCTGCCCAGACATAGACCTACTGGTCCTGGAGCACTGTCCCCCCTTTCACACAGCCCCCAGAAACTAGCAGTAGAGACACACATATTCTATGAAATGAAAAACAAGGATGATGTTATTTCATTGATAACGAGCTCACCCGAAAGAGAAAAACAGACAGTTCTCAAAATACAATTTTTTCACACTTCAGTTATATTTTGCTTTCAACAACACTCCAGCGTATGACTTGCATATTTTCGGCACTCATTCATTAAAAGTTCATTTGCACAGACACAAGATGTCTACCCATGACAGTCATGTCCATCATATCCAACAGTCAACTGGAGTTATCTCCCATGGTTCAGGGGTAAGATACCCCTACTGCCCATTATGACCTCTGGGCCATCGGTGACTCTTGTCTCGCACTGAACATTGCCCAGTACTCGGGGTCGGGCTGACTCCCCACCAGAGGGCGACACCGGGATAACAGGTCCACTGCAGTCAAGAACTCGAAGGATCTGGCATCCTGAGACTCCTGAAGAAAAGAAAGGCAACTAGAATGTCGCCCATCCCCATGTTTTCCTTACCTGCATCACTTGAGGCTTTCCTCCCACATATAAAGTAAGACCTACCTATACTAAAACACTTTAGAACCCACCATCAACTTTAACTAAAAAAATCAGAAAAAATGTGTTTTTGTTCTCAAACCAGTACACAACATTGTTATGTTTAATTATCTCAAGCCTGACTACCCAGAACAACTTAATTTGATTTTAGTGGCCATTTCCCCAAATATTACAAAAACCAAATATGCGTTTTCAAGTGTTACAGTACATATCCAAAGTCACTCCCGGGTCTTAACTTTATTGGGCCCACATACTTGCTCCAAGGAGAAAACCGTGTATAGAACAATGGGGGGCCCACATACTTGCTCCAAGGAGAAAACCGTGTATAGAACAATGGGGGGCCCACGTACTTGCTCCAAGGAGGAAACCGTGTATAGAACAATGGGGGGCCCACGTACTTGCTCCAAGGAGAAAACCGTGTATAGAACAATGGGGGGCCCACATACTTGCTCCAAGGAGAAAACCGTGTATAGAACAATGGGGGGCCCACATACTTGCTCCAAGGAGAAAACCGTGTATAGAACAATGGGGGGCCCACATACTTGCTCCAAGGAGGAAACCGTGTATAGAACAATGGGGGGCCCACATACTTGCTCCAAGGAGGAAACCGTGTATAGAACAATGGGGGGCCCACATACTTGCTCCAAGGAGGAAACCGTGTATAGAACAATGGGGGGCCCACATACTTGCTCCAAGGAGGAAACCGTGTATAGAACAATGGGGGGCCCACGTACTTGCTCCAAGGAGGAAACTGTGTATAGAACAATGGGGGGCCCACATACTTGCTCCAAGGAGAAAACCGTGTATAGAACAATGGGGGGCCCACGTACTTGCTCCAAGGAGGAAACCGTGTATAGAACAATGGGGGGCCCACATACTTGCTCCAAGGAGGAAACCGTGTATAGAACAATGGGGGGCCCACATACTTGCTCCAAGGAGGAAACCGTGTATAGAACAATGGGGGGCCCACGTACTTGCTCCAAGGAGGAAACCGTGTATAGAACAATGGGGGGCCCACGTACTTGCTCCAAGGAGAAAACCGTGTATAGAACAATGGGGGGCCCACGTACTTGCTCCAAGGAGGAAACCGTGTATAGAACAATGGGGGGCCCACGTACTTGCTCCAAGGAGGAAACCGTGTATAGAACAATGGGGGGCCCACGTACTTGCTCCAAGGAGGAAACCGTGTATAGAACAATGGGGGGCCCACGTACTTGCTCCAAGGAGGAAACCGTGTATAGAACAATGGGGGGCCCACGTACTTGCTCCAAGGAGAAAACCGTGTATAGAACAATGGGGGGCCCCCGTACTTGCTCCAAGGAGAAAACCGTGTATAGAACAATGGGGGGCCCACGTACTTGCTCCAAGGAGAAAACCGTGTATAGAACAATGGGGGGCCCACGTACTTGCTCCAAGGAGAAAACCGTGTATAGAACAATGGGGGGGCCCACGTACTTGCTCCAAGGAGAAAACCGTGTATAGAACAATGGGGGGCCCACGTACTTGCTCCAAGGAGGAAACCGTGTATAGAACAATGGGGGGCCCACGTACTTGCTCCAAGGAGAAAACCGTGTATAGAACAATGGGGGGCCCACGTACTTGCTCCAAGGAGAAAACCGTGTATAGAACAATGGGGGGCCCACGTACTTGCTCCAAGGAGAAAACCGTGTATAGAACAATGGGGGGCCCACGTACTTGCTCCAAGGAGAAAACCGTGTATAGAACAATGGGGGGCCCACGTACTTGCTCCAAGGAGAAAACCGTGTATAGAACAATGGGGGGCCCACGTACTTGCTCCAAGGAGAAAACCGTGTATAGAACAATGGGGGGCCCACGTACTTGCTCCAAGGAGAAAACCGTGTATAGAACAATGGGGGGCCCACGTACTTGCTCCAAGGAGAAAACCGTGTATAGAACAATGGGGGGCCCACGTACTTGCTCCAAGGAGAAAACCGTGTATAGAACAATGGGGGGCCCACGTACTTGCTCCAAGGAGAAAACCGTGTATAGAACAATGGGGGGCCCACGTACTTGCTCCAAGGAGAAAACCGTGTATAGAACAATGGGGGGCCCACGTACTTGCTCCAAGGAGAAAACCGTGTATAGAACAATGGGGGGCCCACGTACTTGCTCCAAGGAGAAAACCGTGTATAGAACAATGGGGGGGCCCACGTACTTGCTCCAAGGAGAAAACCGTGTATAGAACAATGGGGGGCCCACGTACTTGCTCCAAGGAGAAAACCGTGTATAGAACAATGGGGGGCCCACGTACTTGCTCCAAGGAGAAAACCGTGTATAGAACAATGGGGGGCCCACGTACTTGCTCCAAGGAGAAAACCGTGTATAGAACAATGGGGGGCCCACGTACTTGCTCCAAGGAGAAAACCGTGTATAGAACAATGGGGGGCCCACGTACTTGCTCCAAGGAGAAAAACGTGTATAGAACAATGGGGGGCCCACGTACTTGCTCCAAGGAGAAAACCGTGTATAGAACAATGGGGGGCCCACGTACTTGCTCCAAGGAGAAAACCGTGTATAGAACAATGGGGGGCCCACGTACTTGCTCCAAGGAGAAAACCGTGTATAGAACAATGGGGGGCCCACGTACTTGCTCCAAGGAGAAAAACGTGTATAGAACAATGGGGGGCCCACGTACTTGCTCCAAGGAGAAAACCGTGTATAGAACAATGGGGGGCCCACGTACTTGCTCCAAGGAGAAAACCGTGTATAGAACAATGGGGGGCCCACGTACTTGCTCCAAGGAGAAAACCGTGTATAGAACAATGGGGGGCCCACGTACTTGCTCCAAGGAGAAAACCGTGTATAGAACAATGGGGGGCCCACGTACTTGCTCCAAGGAGAAAACCGTGTATAGAACAATGGGGGGCCCACGTACTTGCTCCAAGGAGAAAACCGTGTATAGAACAATGGGGGGCCCACGTACTTGCTCCAAGGAGGAAACCGTGTATAGAACAATGGGGGGCCCACATACTTGCTCCAAGGAGGAAACCGTGTATAGAACAATGGGGGGCCCACGTACTTGCTCCAAGGAGAAAACCGTGTATAGAACAATGGGGGGGCCCACGTACTTGCTCCAAGGAGAAAACCGTGTATAGAACAATGGGGGGCCCACGTACTTGCTCCAAGGAGGAAACCGTGTATAGAACAATGGGGGGCCCACGTACTTGCTCCAAGGAGAAAACCGTGTATAGAACAATGGGGGGCCCACATACTTGCTCCAAGGAGAAAACCGTGTATAGAACAATGGGGGGCCCACGTACTTGCTCCAAGGAGAAAACCCTGTATAGAACAATGGGGGGCCCACGTACTTGCTCCAAGGAGAAAACCGTGTATAGAACAATGGGGGGCCCACATACTTGCTCCAAGGAGGAAACCGTGTATAGAACAATGGGGGGCCCACGTACTTGCTCCAAGGAGAAAACCGTGTATAGAACAATGGGGGGCCCACATACTTGCTCCAAGGAGGAAACCGTGTATAGAACAATGGGGGGCCCACGTACTTGCTCCAAGGAGAAAACCGTGTATAGAACAATGGGGGGCCCACATACTTGCTCCAAGGAGGAAACCGTGTATAGAACAATGGGGGGCCCACGTACTTGCTCCAAGGAGAAAACCGTGTATAGAACAATGGGGGGCCCACATACTTGCTCCAAGGAGGAAACCGTGTATAGAACAATGGGGGGCCCACGTACTTGCTCCAAGGAGAAAACCGTGTATAGAACAATGGGGGGCCCACGTACTTGCTCCAAGGAGAAAACCGTGTATAGAACAATGGGGGGCCCACATACTTGCTCCAAGGAGGAAACCGTGTATAGAACAATGGGGGGCCCACGTACTTGCTCCAAGGAGAAAACCGTGTATAGAACAATGGGGGGCCCACGTACTTGCTCCAAGGAGGAAACCGTGTATAGAACAATGGGGGGCCCACGTACTTGCTCCAAGGAGAAAACCGTGTATAGAACAATGGGGGGCCCACGTACTTGCTCCAAGGAGAAAACCGTGTATAGAACAATGGGGGGCCCACGTACTTGCTCCAAGGAGGAAACCTTGTATAGAACAATGGGGGGCCCACATACTTGCTCCAAGGAGAAAACCGTGTATAGAACAATGGGGGGCCCACGTACTTGCTCCAAGGAGAAAACCGTGTATAGAACAATGGGGGGCCCACATACTTGCTCCAAGGAGGAAACCGTGTATAGAACAATGGGGGGCCCACATACTTGCTCCAAGGAGGAAACCGTGTATAGAACAATGGGGGGCCCACGTACTTGCTCCAAGGAGGAAACCGTGTATAGAACAATGGGGGGCCCACGTACTTGCTCCAAGGAGGAAACCGTGTATAGAACAATGGGGGGCCCACGTACTTGCTCCAAGGAGAAAACCGTGTATAGAACAATGGGGGGCCCACGTACTTGCTCCAAGGAGAAAACCGTGTATAGAACAATGGGGGGCCCACGTACTTGCTCCAAGGAGGAAACCGTGTATAGAACAATGGGGGGCCCACATACTTGCTCCAAGGAGAAAACCGTGTATAGAACAATGGGGGGCCCACGTACTTGCTCCAAGGAGAAAACCGTGTATAGAACAATGGGGGGCCCACGTACTTGCTCCAAGGAGAAAACCGTGTATAGAACAATGGGGGGCCCACGTACTTGCTCCAAGGAGAAAACCGTGTATAGAACAATGGGGGGCCCACGTACTTGCTCCAAGGAGAAAACCGTGTATAGAACAATGGGGGCCCACGTACTTGCTCCAAGGAGGAAACCGTGTATAGAACAATGGGGGGCCCACATACTTGCTCCAAGGAGAAAACCGTGTATAGAACAATGGGGGGCCCACGTACTTGCTCCAAGGAGAAAACCGTGTATAGAACAATGGGGGGCCCACGTACTTGCTCCAAGGAGAAAACCGTGTATAGAACAATGGGGGGCCCACATACTTGCTCCAAGGAGAAAACCGTGTATAGAACAATGGGGGGCCCACATACTTGCTCCAAGGAGAAAACCGTGTATAGAACAATGGGGGGCCCACGTACTTGCTCCAAGGAGAAAACCGTGTATAGAACAATGGGGGGCCCACGTACTTGCTCCAAGGAGAAAACCGTGTATAGAACAATGGGGGCCCACGTACTTGCTCCAAGGAGGAAACCGTGTATAGAACAATGGGGGGCCCACATACTTGCTCCAAGGAGAAAACCGTGTATAGAACAATGGGGGGCCCACGTACTTGCTCCAAGGAGAAAACCGTGTATAGAACAATCGGGGGCCCACGTACTTGCTCCAAGGAGAAAACCGTGTATAGAACAATGGGGGGCCCACATACTTGCTCCAAGGAGAAAACCGTGTATAGAACAATGGGGGGCCCACATACTTGCTCCAAGGAGAAAACCGTGTATAGAACAATGGGGGGCCCACATACTTGCTCCAAGGAGAAAACCGTGTATAGAACAATGGGGGGCCCACATACTTGCTCCAAGGAGAAAACCGTGTATAGAACAATGGGGGGCCCACGTACTTGCTCCAAGGAGAAAACCGTGTATAGAACAATGGGGGGCCCACATACTTGCTCCAAGGAGAAAACCGTGTATAGAACAATGGGGGGCCCACGTACTTGCTCCAAGGAGAAAACCGTGTATAGAACAATGGGGGGCCCACATACTTGCTCCAAGGAGAAAACCGTGTATAGAACAATGGGGGGCCCACATACTTGCTCCAAGGAGAAAACCGTGTATAGAACAATGGGGTGACATCACCGGATGTTCATTAGCCACTCTTGTAACTAGAGGTGTCTGCATGCAGTTGCAACCCATGCTTGTCATAAGAGGAGACTAACGGATCGGGTGGTCAGACTCGCTGACTTGGTTGATGAATGTCATTGTATCCCAATTGCATAGATTGATGCTCATGATGTCAACCACTGGATTGTCTGGTTCCGAAAAGAGGATTGCATAAAAAGCTGTCTCAACTCATTTCGCTGATAATTATTCCAATCTTATTAAAATCAGATCTAAGTTCTTGCTACCGCTAAACAAAGATCTGAGGACATCCCATTACAGGTCACGTATGACCTTTAATCCGACCAATCAGAGTGTCGCTTACAAGGTCATTAAAGTGACAGTTGGAATGTGATTTCTGATCATGCAAACTCGAAAGATTTAATATGGGGTATTCCGAACTACAGTTACATGCTTTATGACATACAGTTTATAATGCATACAATCCACGCCGTCTACTAGCCAGTCCAGAATGTTCGTTTGTTCTGGTTTCAAATTTTTACTTGAGAATTTGTCAAAATATGTTTCAAAGCAAAGTGGCCAGTTTGAAACTTGGGCCATAAAGCACGAGAGAGCTGCCTTCTGATTGGCTAATGTCGACTTTTTGTCAGTCATTCTATTGGTTGATCAATATTCACTTCAGATATTAATGAGAAAGCTAATTATTCACACCATATATTGATGGGGGACAGCAAAAATTGGCTTCACAAACTGTGTCCACATGGAGAATCAAACCCGGGGCCTTCAGTGTTAGGAGCAAACACTTTAACCACTAGGCTAACCGCCCAACCCCACCCTCCACTCTCTCCCCTTCAATGACCTTGACCTAATAAAGACCAGTTACATAATGTACAGATAAAGGACGACACGACATCTCAGCGTTAAACTTGAGCTGACAACACTACACAAATTCAAATCAATTGTGAGACGTAAATTATTACCACAATATCAAACACTATCAATTAAACAAATTATACAGTGTCAAAACATTTAATACATTCAAAAATCTATACCAAAATGTATATGTATGATCCAGCCACTTGATCCAAGTATAAAAAACACTTAGCATCGCCATCACATCTGACAGGTACACGCAGCTGTCATTATAATTAATTAGTTGTGTAAACAGTACGGAGGAAGTGGAGATGCTATTTCCCTGCCACTGTCAACAAGTGGGATATATAATTTGTTACAGTGTCAGGAGAATTCTCATATCAAATTCCACTCCAAAGGGAGCATCAAAAAGATATGGGGGAGTTGGAGATAAGTACAGGAAGATTCTGACGGCAGGCCAGCGAGATAGGCGCCCTCTCATGGCTTATACAAGTTCCCGTCAATGAAAGAACAGATTATCACCGATGGAATGCTATTTCCATCCTGTTTTCTATACGCTAGTTTGTTGAAATAGCATTTCAAAGAAAACAGTATAAAGAGAGAGACTTTTGAGTAATGCTATCTTGTAATTAAATGTGACACATTGTGTAACCCAACAAGTTTATCAAAATAGCGTTAAACATGGGTAATTTATCAATATTTCAACAGGCCCAATTTATCCTATCAAGAGTAATGACATGAAATACTGAAAAACTATTGTTTGTCTTGCAAAAATCTTACATCGTTTATTTGGAACTTTCACAACTGATTACAGTGGATAGATAAAACATGTGAGGCAAATATCTTCATAAATGTTTTCGGAATCAAATGATTGATTTGAAGTAAAAAAAGGTATGGTGATTAGTTCCTAAGTATCAACTTATAAGAAAAGTGATATCATGAGGTTGTCTTTTATTTTATATTTGGAACTAGGACACTACCCAGGGTAGCCTTGCTCCAAGGCTGTACTGAAAAAAAAGTCCATGGATGTGTAGTAATTCTATCCACCTAATAGGCAAGTCTAGATATGTGGATAATACAAGCAGAAGGACTCAAGTCTCTTATAGGGACAACTTGTTCTCATTATTTACATAATCTAGATATTATGATTTAAACTAATAATTATTGCCTTAGAGACTTGAGCAAGTCTATAGCCTGGGGTCAGAAGCTTATGGATAGCTCACCTGACTCTCACATGTACACAAGCTGAGTTGGGTTTAAACGCTGCTTTCAGCAGTATTTCAGCTATATGACGATGTGTCAGCCTGATGCGGGAGGAAAGCCTGAAGTGATGCAGGTCTAAGAGCACAGGTAGAGAGGGAGAGAGAGGGATGCGGGAGGAAAGTCTGGAGTGATGCAGGTCTAAGAGCACACGTAGAGAGGGAGAGAGAGAGGGAGAGAGAGGGATGCGGGAGGAAAGCCTGGAGTGATGCAGGTCTAAGAGCACAGGTAGAGAGGGAGAGAGAGAGGGATGCGGGAGGAAAGGAGAGAGAGGGAGGGAGAGAGAGGGAGGGAGAGAGAGGGATGCGGGAGGAAAGCCTGAAGTGATGCAGGTCTAAGAGCACAGGTAGAGAGGGAGAGAGGGAGGGAGAGAGAGGGATGCGGGAGGAAAGCCTGGAGTGATGCAGGTCTAAGAGCACAGGAAGAGAGGGAGAGAGAGAGGGAGAGAGAGGGATGCGGGAGGAAAGCCTGGAGTGATGCAGGTCTAAGAGCACAGGAAGAGAGGGAAGGAGAGAGAGAGAGGGAGGGATGCGGGAGGAAAGCCTGAAGTGATGCAGGTCTAAGAGCACAGGAAGAGAGGGAAGGAGAGAGAGAGAGGGAGGGATGCGGGAGGAAAGCCTGAAGTGATGCAGGTCTAAGAGCACAGGTAGAGAGGGAGGGAGAGAGAGAGGGAGGGAGAGAGAGGGATGCGGGAGGAAAGCCTGAAGTGATGCAGGTCTAAGAGCACAGGAAGAGAGGGAAGGAGAGAGAGAGAGGGAGGGATGCGGGAGGAAAGCCTGAAGTGATGCAGGTCTAAGAGCACAGGTAGAGAGGGAGGGAGAGAGAGAGGGAGGGAGAGAGAGGGATGCGGGAGGAAAGCCTGAAGTGATGCAGGTCTAAGAGCACAGGAAGAGAGGGAAGGAGAGAGAGAGAGGGAGGGATGCGGGAGGAAAGCCTGAAGTGATGCAGGTCTAAGAGCACAGGAAGAGAGGGAGAGAGGGAGGGAGAGAGGGAGGGAGAGAGAGGGATGCGGGAGGAAAGCCTGAAGTGATGCAGGTCTAAGAGCACAGGAAGAGAGGGAAGGAGAGAGAGAGAGGGAGGGATGCGGGAGGAAAGCCTGAAGTGATGCAGGTCTAAGAGCACAGGTAGAGAGGGAGGGAGAGAGAGAGGGAGGGAGAGAGAGGGATGCGGGAGGAAAGCCTGAAGTGATGCAGGTCTAAGAGCACAGGAAGAGAGGGAAGGAGAGAGAGAGAGGGAGGGATGCGGGAGGAAAGCCTGAAGTGATGCAGGTCTAAGAGCACAGGTAGAGAGGGAGGGAGAGAGAGAGGGAGGGAGAGAGAGGGATGCGGGAGGAAAGCCTGAAGTGATGCAGGTCTAAGAGCACAGGAAGAGAGGGAAGGAGAGAGAGAGGGAGGGAGGGAATATGTTACCTACCTTGTAGGTATCAGTTGCACCTATATTGGTTGCTATGGCAACACAGTGATCCGCATCCAACAAAGTCTCCTCAAACAACCAATCAGTTTGCTTCTTCCCATCCAAATACACAGATGTGTCTCGGACCATCCGGTTCATGGAAAGCTTCTCCGTTGGGACATGGAAGTCCAACCTGCTGACCTGGAAACCAATTCCAGTTCCTATAGCCTTGACATAGCTCTCCTTCAGACACTGAAAGTAAAAGGCAGTAAAATTGACTGAAAGAGGAGTTTGATATTTTGGACCCCTCTCTTTAAAAAATGCTGAATCTGCCCTTGCGTGAGTTCATGCACTCACTCACTAACTCACTCACTGATCCCAACTGTATTAGTCTCACCCAGAATCTGTAGAACATGGCCATCTTGTCTTTATCCCCCTCCTGTCTCTCCACCGTCAGCCATTCCTGCTCCGTCAGCTGGCGCCGCAACGTGGAGAAAAACTTCCTGATGTCCTTCCCTGAAATGTGACGTCCTTACAGAATGATGGCCTGGTGTGTTGGGCCCTGGCAGCCGACTGTGTATTCCACATCAGCTGACAGTGTTATAAACTGTGTATCCCACATCAGATGACAGTGTTATAAACTGTGTATCCCACATCAGCTGACAGTGTTATAAACTGTGTATCCCACATCAGCTGACAGTGTTATAAACTGTGTATCCCACATCAGATGACAGTGTTATAAACTGTGTATCCCACATCAGCTGACAGTGTTATAAACTGTGTATCCCACATCAGCTGACAGTGTTATAAACTGTGTATCTCACATCAGCTGACAATGTTATAAACTGTGTATCCCACATCAGCTGACAATGTTATAAACTGTGTATCCCACATCAGCTGACAATGTTATAAACTGTGTATCCCACATCAGCTGACAATGTTATAAACTGTGTATCCCACATCAGCTGACAATGTTATAAACTGTGTATCCCACATCAGCTGACAATGTTATAAACTGTGTATCCCACATCAGCTGACAATGTTATAAACTGTGTATCCCACATCAGCTGACAATGTTATAAACTGTGTATCCCACATCAGCTGACAATGTTATAAACTGTGTATCCCACATCAGCTGACAATGTTATAAACTGTGTATCCCACATCAGCTGACAGTGTTATAAACTGTGTATCCCACATCAGCTGACAGTGTTATAAACTGTGTATCCCACATCAGATGACAGTGTTATAAACTGTGTATCCCACATCAGCTGACAGTGTTATAAACTGTGTATCCCACATCAGCTGACAGTGTTATAAACTGTGTATCCCACATCAGATGACAGTGTTATAAACTGTGTATCCCACATCAGCTGACAGTGTTATAAACTGTGTATCCCACATCAGCTGACAGTGTTATAAACTGTGTATCTCACATCAGCTGACAATGTTATAAACTGTGTATCCCACATCAGCTGACAATGTTATAAACTGTGTATCCCACATCAGCTGACAATGTTATAAACTGTGTATCCCACATCAGCTGACAGTGTTATAAACTGTGTATCCCAAATCAGCTGACAATGTTATAAACTGTGTATCCCACATCAGCTGACAATGTTATAAACTGTGTATCCCACATCAGCTGACAATGTTATAAACTGTGTATCCCACATCAGCTGACAATGTTATAAACTGTGTATCCCACATCAGCTGACAATGTTATAAACTGTGTATCCCACATCAGATCACAATGTTAAAAACTGTGAATTTCACATCAACTGATAATGTTATAAACTGTGTATTTCACATCAACTGACAATGTTATAAACTGTGTATCCCACATCAGCTGACAATGTTATAAACTGTGTATCTCACATCAACTGACAATGTTATAAACTGTGTATCCCACATCAGCTGACAATGTTATAAACTGTGTATCTCACATCAGCTGACAATGTTATAAACTGTGTATCCCACATCAGCTGACAATGTTATAAACTGTGTATCTCACATCAGCTGACAATGTTATAAACTGTGTATCTCACATCAGCTGACAATGTTATAAACTGTGTATCTCACATCAGCTGACAATGTTATAAACTGTGTATCCCACATCAGCTGACAATGTTATAAACTGTGTATCTCACATCAGCTGCTATATGAGAAAGCTATAACTGCGCCACATCACACATCATATGCACCTTTAGGTCTTTGAGAATATAATTTCCAAACCTTTGTAAAATTTGTTGCAAAAATATTCGTTAAAAATGACATTATATCAAAGATAAGATGAACAACTGACAATGCACCTTGACATAAGCTTACTTGACTTTCAGCTAGGTGAATTAAACATTCAATCATTGATAACTAACGCATGATGACTAATCATTTAACTGATTGATAACTCAATCAATGTACTCTCAATACTCCCCCTCCTAACCACTAACATCTTTAACACACACCCCACACCACACCCAACATCTTTGACACCCCCCATGCAGTCTTGTCACAACTGAATCTCAAGTGAACTTGTATCACAAATAATGGCAACAAGTTACTTAAAACACAGTCACTCAATAGCAATTTACATCAACTCTCGGAGTTAAGTAATTTATGAAAATATCTACTCTGAAACTTAAAACTGTTATCAGTCTGATTCTGGCACTGCATCGTTCCTATCAACCTCAACTCCATCATGGTAGCTGCAACTCCCAAAGATTGTCTACAGCTAATGGTCATATAATACAGTTTTTATTTATGATTTCAGAGCGATAACTTCAGCCACCTGCTGACTACCAGAGTATGCTGATGATTTATTGGACAATATTCTCTATACATGCAAAATGTTTGACAGCCTTCAGCATAATAGACAAATTCACGACATGGTAGATAGCGATCTCCTCCTTGCATGTGGACGTGGATGGATGGCTTGTGTAGCGCGGTGGTGAAATATGCTACACTGCTGATAAAATATGCATTTATAATATAGCATTACTGACATCATTATTTGCTTCTGAAGAAAACAGGTTATCGTGATAAAACAACAAAAACAAACATCCCTGGTTTATGATCCTGCTTGTGGTGATTCAGCGGAAGTGCAGATGTCAGGATCACGTGATCCACCTCAGACATACCGTATGTCAGTCGACTTATCACAAGCCTATTTTCAACAATATTTAAAAAATAAATAGAATATTTCTTACAAAACACATTATTGTGTCTGCCCAGTTTTTAAAAAATAAATAAATCATCAATAACAAACGATCATGCTCAATTCAAGATTCACATGTGTAGTAAATATAGAGGGTTTGTCCTCCAACTCATGACAGGCAAAGTCTGATCCAAGAAAAAAAATAATATCTGTCTTGGATACCATCAAACCTTTGTTATCTGGACAGTGCTGATGTCATATGCCTCATTACATCTGATGCAGTCAAACCCTGGTAATCTGGACAGTACTGATGTCATATGTCTCTCTAAATCTGATACAGTCAAACCTTGGTAATCTGGACAGTGCCGATGTCATACGTCTTTATACATCTGATACAGTCAAACCTTGGTAATCTGGACAGTACCAATGTCATATGTCTACTTCTGATAGTCAAACCCTGGTAATCTGGACTGTACTGATGTCATATGTCTCTCTACATCTGATAGTCAAACCTTGGTAATCTGGACAGTACATATGTCACATGTCTCTCTACATCTGATAGTCAAACCTTGGTAATCTGGACAGTACTGATGTCACATGTCTCTCTACATCTGATAGTCAAACCCTGGTAATCTGGACAGTACTGATGTCATATGTCTCTCTACATCTGATAGTCAGACCTTGGTAATCTGGACAGTACTGATGTCATATGTCTCTCTACATCTGATAGTCAAACCTTGGTAATCTGGACAGTACTGATGTCATATGTCTACATCTGATACAGTCAGACTTGGTTATCTGGACAGTACTGATGTCATATGTCTTTCTACATCTGATAGTCAAACCCCGGTAATCTGGACAGTACTGATGTCACATGTCTCTCTACATCTGATAGTCAAACCTTGGTAATCTGGACAGTACTGATGTCATATGTCTCTCTACATCTGATAGTCAAACCTTGGTAATCTGGACAGTACTGATGTCATATGTCTCTCTACATCTGATAGTCAAACCTTGGTAATCTGGACAGTACTGATGTCACATGTCTCTCTACATCTGATAGTCAAACCCTGGTAATCTGGACTGTACTGATGTCACATGTCTCTCTACACTTTATAGTCAGACCTTGGTAATCTGGACAGTACTGATGTCATATGTCTCTCTACATCTGATAGTCAAACCTTGGTAATCTGGACAGTACTGATGTCATATGTCTTTCTACATCTGATAGTCAAACCCCGGTAATCTGGACAGTACTGATGTCATATGTCTCTCTATATCTGATAGTCAGACCTTGGTAATCTGGACAGTACTGATGTCATATGTCTCTCTACATCTGATAGTCAAACCTTGGTAATCTGGACAGTACTGACGTCATATGTCTCTCTACATCTGATACAGTCAAACCTTGGTAATCTGGACAGTACATATGTCACATGTCTCTCTACATCTGATAGTCAAACCTTGGTAATCCTCGACAGTACTGATGTCACATGTCTCTCTACATCTGACAGTCAGACCTTGGTAATCTGGACAGTACTGATGTCACATGTCTCTCTACATCTGATAGTCAAACCTTGGTAATCTGGACAGTACTGATATCATATGTCTCTCTACATCTGATAATCAAACCTTGGTAATCTGGACAGTACTGATGTCATATGTCTCTCTACATCTGATACAGTAAAACCTTGGTAATCTGGACAGTACTGATGTCATATGTCTCTCTACATCTGATACAGTCAAACCTTGGTAATCTGGACAGTACTGATGTCACATGTCTCTCTACATCTGACAGGCAGACCTTGGTAATCTGGACAGTACTGATGTCATATGTCTCTCTACATCTGATAGTCAAACCTTGGTAATCTGGACAGTACTGATGTCACATGTCTCTCTACATCTGATAGTAAAACCTTGGTAATCTGGACAGTACTGATGTCACATGTCTCTCTACATCTGATAGTCAGACCTTGGTAATCTGGACAGTACTGATGTCATATGTCTCTCTACATCTGATAGTCAAACCTTGGTAATCTGGACAGTACTGATGTCACATGTCTCTCTACATCTGATAGTCAAACCTTGGTAATCTGGACAGTACTGATGTCACATGTCTCTCTACATCTGATAGTCAGACCTTGGTAATCTGGACAGTACTGATGTCATATGTCTCTCTACATCTGATGGTCAAACCTTGGTAATCTGGACAGTACTGATGTCATATGTCTCTCTACATCTGATAGTCAAACCTTGGTAATCTGGACTGTACTGACGTCATATGTCTCTCTACATCTGATAGTCAAACCCTGGTAATCTGGACTGTACTGACGTCATATGTCTCTCTACATCTGATAGTCAAACCTTGGTAATCTGGACAGTACTGATGTCACATGTCTCTCTACATCTGATAGTCAAACCCTGGTAATCTGGACAGTACTGATGTCACATGTCTCTCTACACTTTATAGTCAGATCTTGGTAATCTGGACAGTACTGATGTCATATGTCTCTCTACATCTGATAGTCAAACCTTGGTAATCTGGACAGTACTGATGTCATATGTCTCTCTACATCTGATAGTCAAACCCCGGTAATCTGGACAGTACTGATGTCACATGTCTCTCTATATCTGATAGTCAGACCTTGGTAATCTGGACAGTACTGATGTCATATGTCTCTCTACATCTGATAGTCAAACCTTGGTAATCTGGACAGTACTGATGTCACATGTCTCTCTACATCTGATAGTCAAACCTTGGTAATCTGGACTGTACTGATGTCATATGTCTCTCTACATCTGATACAGTCAAACCTTGGTAATCTGGACAGTACATATGTCACATGTCTCTCTACATCTGATAGTCAAACCTTGGTAATCTGGACAGTACATATGTCACATGTCTCTCTACATCTGATAGTCAAACCTTGGTAATCTGGACAGTACTGATGTCACATGTCTCTCTACATCTGATAGTCAAACCTTGGTAATCTGGACAGTACTGATATCATATGTCTCTCTACATCTGATAATCAAACCTTGGTAATCTGGACAGTACTGATGTCATATGTCTCTCTACATCTGATAGTCAAACCTTGGTAATCTGGACAGTACTGACGTCATATGTCTCTCTACATCTGATACAGTCAAACCTTGGTAATCTGGACAGTACATATGTCACATGTCTCTCTACATCTGATAGTCAAACCTTGGTAATCCTCGACAGTACTGATGTCACATGTCTCTCTACATCTGACAGTCAGACCTTGGTAATCTGGACAGTACTGATGTCACATGTCTCTCTACATCTGATAGTCAAACCTTGGTAATCTGGACAGTACTGATATCATATGTCTCTCTACATCTGATAATCAAACCTTGGTAATCTGGACAGTACTGATGTCATATGTCTCTCTACATCTGATACAGTAAAACCTTGGTAATCTGGACAGTACTGATGTCATATGTCTCTCTACATCTGATACAGTCAAACCTTGGTAATCTGGACAGTACTGATGTCACATGTCTCTCTACATCTGACAGGCAGACCTTGGTAATCTGGACAGTACTGATGTCATATGTCTCTCTACATCTGATAGTCAAACCTTGGTAATCTGGACAGTACTGATGTCACATGTCTCTCTACATCTGATAGTAAAACCTTGGTAATCTGGACAGTACTGATGTCACATGTCTCTCTACATCTGATAGTCAGACCTTGGTAATCTGGACAGTACTGATGTCATATGTCTCTCTACATCTGATAGTCAAACCTTGGTAATCTGGACAGTACTGATGTCACATGTCTCTCTACATCTGATAGTCAAACCTTGGTAATCTGGACAGTACTGATGTCACATGTCTCTCTACATCTGATAGTCAGACCTTGGTAATCTGGACAGTACTGATGTCATATGTCTCTCTACATCTGATGGTCAAACCTTGGTAATCTGGACAGTACTGATGTCATATGTCTCTCTACATCTGATAGTCAAACCTTGGTAATCTGGACTGTACTGACGTCATATGTCTCTCTACATCTGATAGTCAAACCCTGGTAATCTGGACTGTACTGACGTCATATGTCTCTCTACATCTGATAGTCAAACCTTGGTAATCTGGACAGTACTGATGTCACATGTCTCTCTACATCTGATAGTCAAACCCTGGTAATCTGGACAGTACTGATGTCACATGTCTCTCTACACTTTATAGTCAGATCTTGGTAATCTGGACAGTACTGATGTCATATGTCTCTCTACATCTGATAGTCAAACCTTGGTAATCTGGACAGTACTGATGTCATATGTCTCTCTACATCTGATAGTCAAACCCCGGTAATCTGGACAGTACTGATGTCACATGTCTCTCTATATCTGATAGTCAGACCTTG
This sequence comes from Haliotis rufescens, assembly GCF_023055435.1. Classification (NCBI taxonomy): domain Eukaryota; kingdom Metazoa; phylum Mollusca; class Gastropoda; order Lepetellida; family Haliotidae; genus Haliotis; species Haliotis rufescens. The sequence continues at coordinate 3,785,097 of NW_025964057.1, forward strand.
GTAATCTGGACAGTACTGATGTCATATGTCTCTCTACATCTGATAGTCAAACCTTGGTAATCTGGACAGTACTGATGTCACATGTCTCTCTACATCTGATAGTCAAACCTTGGTAATCTGGACTGTACTGATGTCATATGTCTCTCTACATCTGATACAGTCAAACCTTGGTAATCTGGACAGTACATATGTCACATGTCTCTCTACATCTGATAGTCAAACCTTGGTAATCTGGACAGTACATATGTCACATGTCTCTCTACATCTGATAGTCAAACCTTGGTAATCTGGACAGTACTGATGTCACATGTCTCTCTACATCTGATAGTCAAACCTTGGTAATCTGGACAGTACTGATATCATATGTCTCTCTACATCTGATAATCAAACCTTGGTAATCTGGACAGTACTGATGTCATATGTCTCTCTACATCTGATACAGTCAAACCTTGGTAATCTGGACAGTACTGATGTCACATGTCTCTCTACATCTGACAGTCAGACCTTGGTAATCTGGACAGTACTGATGTCACATGTCTCTCTACATCTGATAGTCAAACCTTGGTAATCTGGACAGTACTGATGTCACATGTCTCTCTACATCTGATAGTCAGACCTTGGTAATCTGGACAGTACTGACGTCATATGTCTCTCTACATCTGATAATCAAACCTTGGTAATCTGGACAGTACTGACGTCATATGTCTCTCTACATCTGATAGTCAAACCTTGGTAATCTGGACAGTACTGATGTCATATGTCTCTCTACATCCGATAGTCAAACCTTGGTAATCTGGACAGTACTGATGTCATATGTCTCTCTACATCTGATGGTCAAACCTTGGTAATCTGGACAGTACTGATGTCACATGTCTCTCTACATCTGATAGTCAAACCTTGGTAATCTGGACGGTACTGATGTCATATGTCTCTCTACATCTGATAATCAAACCTTGGTAATCTGGACAGTACTGATGTCACATGTCTCTCTACATCTGATAATCAAACCTTGGTAATCTGGACAGTACATATGTCACATGTCTCTCTACATCTGATAGTCAAACCTTGGTAATCTGGACTGTACTGATGTCATATGTCTCTCTACATCTGATAGTCAAACCTTGGTAATCTGGACTGTACTGATGTCATATGTCTCTCTACATCTGATAGTCAAACCCTGGTAATCTAGACAGTACTGATGTTATATGTCTACATCCGATACAGTCAAACCCTAGTAATCTGGACAGCCAGCTCGGGAGATCACAGCAGATCCTGACAAGGCTAACGGAGACCACTCTGACCAACATGTTGTAGCATCATGAACCACTGGGACCCGAGTGCCCAATAATCACACGAGAACAAGAATCCTTACTGTGTTCAACTTTCATGACATCAGTACCGACTGCATGGTGAGCGTCTGCAGCCAACACGGCGTAGTCACCATGGTGGGCGACGTTGAAACTTCCATGGAAATCCTCCCCCGAGCCTGCTGTTTCCAAGAACGGCTTCCCCTTGTCTGTTCTCCGGAGTCGGATGTCGATGAAGTCTCTTCCTGTCATGTCTGCCAATACCCTCCGAATCAACAGCCGTCCAATCTGAACACAAACAACCCAGACAGATCTAGATTCCTATACCGCGAACCCAAATATTTTATAATCAGGTCATGATCGGGTGTTTGTGACATTTTAGGAAATGTTCCCTCTTCTTGTTCCAATAAATAATAGGGATGACCTGGTGACATCAGTAGCTACAGAGTGAGTGAGTGAGGTGGGTTTAACAGTTTTGAACAGTATTTCAGGTGAAATGGGGTTTTAACTTTGCACATTTATTGCAGTGATGCAGATGTTTTCATGACCCCAATGAGGATGTCCGGTGCCAATCACACTTCGGGGATGAGTAGGGGGCACGCTGTGCAGAGTTGCATCTCTAGGGCACGCCAGAAACCTATGATTGTGGGTTCAAATCCTGATTATGTTTCAAGGTTTGTCAGCACCATACCCGTGCTCGTGGGTTTCACTGAAGTGGTAAACGTCTGAGACCTGCATCACTTTGGGCTTTCCTCCCACATTAAGCTGACACGCCGCGATATAACTGGAATACTGTTAAAAGCGGCGTTAAACCAAACTCACTCAGGGATAACTAAGGGAGGCAACTCTGCATGGGAAACTGCAGGGCCTATGAGGACTCGGACATCCATACTCCATGTCATGTCAACCAATGTCTTCCACTTCACCCAGGGCCTGCTCCGGAAACAAGCACTACCCTCATTTTCAGTAAAGTCCAAGTTATCATAAAAACTTAAAAAAAGAGAAATAACCAAAATCATCAAAATGCACCAGTTACCCACTACACTGATCTATATAGGAAGTTTTAACAAGAAATATTTAACAGTTTTGGAGTGCTGCTCCAGAAACGGAAAAGTGAAGGATGACTGATGGATGAACACTATGTCCCCGTTTGAAAAAACGGGGGGATAAAAATGTATGAGGATTGCGAAAAACATAATGCGATAAAACAAACGTATAAGACACAGAGCGGGTGGAAAGCAGCTGTTGCAAACTCACACTGTCACTGATAATAATTCCCGACTGCAATGATGTGCACACTGTTCTAGTGATTACATTTCCCACCTGATGCTATCAAATATAGACAGGACTGTTTGACAGTAGTGTGTACATAACATTTCATCACAATGTCTCATCCCTGGGGTCGACTGTACGGAACAAAACACATGCTGGAACAACTCCTCACCATCGACGGCTTGCTATCTTTCTTAAAGACAAATTTCCCGATCCTCTCCTTCTCCTCCTTCTGAACACACTGCGCCGCCAGCGTCCACTCCCCCTCCGTCGGCTTCCACGCCCTGGAGTTGACAGCAAGCCGGATCACACGGCGTGACGTCATTGTGCCAGACCTAAAACAGGGTGACATGTGATACCATTACTCTTGTGTGCTTAACGAAACAACTTAATGACAAGTTTCAGGTTATTACAGCACATCAAAAATAGCACAACATCAAAACAGCCCAATATCAAAACAGCACCAAAATTGCCTGGCTAAGACCGAAGTGGCTAAAACGGCACCTGATCATTTTGGTGCAAATGGCACCCTTAGTGTTTATGGAATATATATGCAAAACTACGCAATCCATTTATTCACTTCTTGCAGCAAGCATAGGTTGCTGGGAAGCCATATTGTTACCTGGAATCCCCATGGGGTGCACGTGTTTAAGCATAGATGTCTCTATCTTCATTATCATTCATAAACAAAAGCATACTTGAACTCAAGAATATGACATACATACCTAATGTAAATTGTTACTGACTTAAAATAGTGTAACAATAGTATGCTAATGTGATGCTGTTTTTGCCAGGTAACACAATGTTGTTTTCACTGAGCCAGGTGCTGTTTACTCGAGGGGCAGATGAAAGGCTCTGAGCCTAACCACAAAGAATGTATAGTGCACGCTTAACAGTGTGTATGGAATAAGTACAAACATGATTGTGCTTACAAGCTGCATTGGTACCAAACACACAACCAGGCAGCGTGTTTCTGCAGGCATCACAGTGACTAGGTATTCTCTGTTGATATAAATGGACAAATCTGGCCATAGGGGCTGTGTCGCGTTCATCAAGTATCTCCAACTAGAAGGTCTAACTCCAACAAGCCATCTATGTGGAGAATACAGGAGATATGGTGTCAGCTTTAGGGTGATGCTCATTCCTTGGCCAAGCAGCAGAACTCAATAGGAGAAGAGGGCTTGGAAGATGATTCAAGATGGAGAAGACACACATGATAAAATACATGATATAATTATGGATGATTGACGACTCAACACATTTTCACATTGCCAATACAGTAGGCACTCATGAGGGAGGTGAGAACATTCTGTGGATCGAGCTGGGCATGACAAAGGTTTCGGTATGCTGGGTTCCAAGACTTCTGACTCCTGATCAAAAACACACCGGGTTTGTCATCTTGTGAGAATTTATGTTATTTTGAAGCTGATCCAGCTCATTTGGTTTAGTGATTATGCTCATATGCTAAGATCCATCTGCTTGGACTGGTACTCTAACCATAGCTTATGAGACATCACATTTGAAACATTATAAAATGCAGTCAGATGTCCACACAGTGACAAAATAAAACAAGACAACATTTAAGACATATATTAGTCAAATTTGACTGTTTTACATTGGGGGAAAAGACCTCAAGCTGCAGAGGGTTTATTATTGTTCTTATTCAATCCCAAAAATTTGTCCAGATCCAGACTCCAGCACAGTGGTGACTTAGCAGAACACCAATGTCACAGGCTAATTTGCATATCAAGTGACTGGACTTTCTCTTGTTTGTCAACAAACACGCTTGTTCTGAAATCAGAACAGACAGGCCTAATGCAAAGCTTTCAGTGCAACTTACATTTTGTTTTGCATAATTATATAGATATGCTACTGACAATATATCTTTATCCCTCAAAGTGGCTGTATCACTAGCTCTAGGGCTTTGATGACTGCACACTGAGCCGTACAACCATTATAAAATAACGGTAACTATGAAAATGGAAATAGTTTTTCACATTTTCAGATATTTAATCAAAGTTAATCATCTCTATGACAATGTTTATCTAACTGTGTAAACTCGTCAAAAACGAAACAGCTGAAGCACATATGCAATATCTTGAATAGACTGTGTAAGATGTGGCGAATCTTCGCATGGTGCCGGCCTGTGGCAGAGGTACTATGCTGCTGCATGACACTCTGGGTAGTAAAGTTGACCAGACCTCTGATGGTTAATTCTGACTCGATCACTGATAGACAAGAGTGTTTGTTTGCAAACACTGAAAGTAGTCCCTACGTGACCTTTAATATTGGGATATGTTATTGTATATTACCCCAACAGATACCAATATCTTGCCTAAAAACCTACACAGCAAAATTACCCCTATTTAGTCCCAATATTCCCGGTCTCCCATTCTTCGTACAAGCACACTGACAAGAGCGACAAAAAAAATAAAATGTTATCACTCGAGTACAGTGTCAGTATCGTGTATGTAGGCATGGTTCTTGTCGTCAAAGGCTCTTTGCACAAATTCAGCGGAGCGCCGGCACGCGACGAGACAATATATGTCTAGCGTCTGTGAAGACAGTCCAGTGTTTGTTTATATAACAGAAAATATTCTCATGCATCATCATCAATCAATGCCAGACGCTGCATCTCTCTCTCTATTTCTGGTGGAATACATGCCACGAATTCTCCTGCAATGATTCAGATTCATGGCGAACTAGGGTTTGGGGACGATCCTACTCCTAAACACGACAACACCGAGTTTGTAAGACAATATTGAGATTACTCGCAGTTAGAAGCATTGTTATGAAATGACATGAGTTACAGAGCTTGGTGGGTTAGACAGGTTGTTCCCTATTTACAATTCAAGTTGCGTCTTTATCTTACATGTGGACATTCGTACTGGAAACTCATCTAATTCAGACTCCGACTGACTCTCATCCCACGATCATCCTCTTTCGATGCCATTTTCCCGGAAGTAATATATTAACCAATCGTTTTCCCCCGTTGACTTCTCCTCCTCACAGTGTCAGACAACACAGGCACTGTTCTAAGTTCCTACATGCAAGATAATCTGTGACAGTAGGATTTAATACAGGCTCCATTTGGAAATACAGCACAGTATTGATATTCATAACAAAGTCCGGTCGTTAAAAGGAATGTGATACAATTACGTAATTCGTAACACTTTTCACATGCTAAAGAATACTAAGCTTTTTAATTTTCCAAGTGATTTGTCTGTTGAGTAATGATAATTTGAAATAGTTTGAACAATGTGGAACAAAATAAATTTACTGTCATTCCAAAAAAATAATTAACCTTGTGATCATGTTGTTTTGTTTCTGAAAAAAAGTGAAACGTGATTTCATGAGTCACGGAACTTCTTATAGACGTTGTTGTATAATATACGTGATTGGCTATAAAACATATCATACGGCGCTCGTCACACCATGAGCTCATTTTACTGAAATCCATATTTGCATTTCACAGAGGCCGCCACTAATACAACGTACCATCGCCAAACCAGAGAACGATGTCATCTGTCCTGCTGCAGCAGCCGGCTCCCCCTCCTGCTGCGGTAAACCGTCCCCCGTACGCATCCCGTATCTTTGTTTCGCCGCTATCATAATTATATGAACCTTTAAAAATATCGCTGACTACAAACCGCTGTGCTATTGGTATATACAGTTAGTACTAACTAGTAACTACAGCATAAAATATCATCTTTATAGCTTTATTTATTTATTTATTTATTTTTAAAAATACTTAAAATGTCATCGAGAAGCCCGATTAAGATTATTATATAGAAAAAAAGAACACCTCTGAAGTTGACAATAGAAGAGCGCAGACAGTTATGAACAGTTGTCCTGAAAATATGTTAAGTATTTAGTACAAGCACATGTTTAACAAGTGGCTAATGACGTGGTACAACTGAATGCTTCTATGTATCAAAGTATATCTACACTGAGTTATATATGTGCATGTTTAGTTGAATCATTTTAGTGTACACATATGAAAGCATATAAGCCAATGCCCCTTTTTAAAGGCCGTGCATCCTCCCGCCTCTCCGCCTCTCCACAACCGCAAGACAGAATGTCGCCTTCTCAGACTAACTCAATTACGTTGGTTAATTTCCCCTAGGCCCGAGTCTACCGCAGTTGTGTATAACAAAGATTGAATTAAATGAAAACTGTACAAATATCCGCACTACATATAATCGCCATAAATTCGTTGTATATAAAACACAGCTATTTATAGACAGCGTGGAGTCGAGGAGCACGCCAAATATTCAGGCGATATGGGAGATAGGACGTCCGAATATGACCGGAATCACGTACAGCGACAAAACGGTCGGACACAAGCATGTATTGATATAATTTGAAATTGTGCTTTAAACGAGTAGCGGCACGGTGAGTAGTGAGTATTATTATTATTAGTGAGTGAGTGAGTGAGTTGGGTTTAACGCCGCTTTTAACAGTATTCCAGTTATGTCACGGCGTGTCAGCTTAATGTGGAAGGAAAGCCCGAAGTGATGCAGGTCTCAGACGTTTAAAACTTCGGTGAAACCTACGAGCATGGGTATGGTGCTGACAAACCTAACATGATCGGGGCGAACCGGGATTCGAACCCACAATCATAGGTTTTTGGCGTGTCCAAGGGACGCAACTCTGCACAGCGAATCGCGGCACTTTAGACGACTGGGCCCCCCGTGCCCCCTATTATTATTAGTAGTAGTAGTAGCAGTTGTTGTAGATGTGTTCGGTAGTTCTCGGATAATTATAGTGGGCGCTCTCTACAACAGACAAGTTCGATCGTAGTAGCACATTTGTCAGTTGCTGGTGATTTGTCAGTAGTAGCAGCAGCATCCGTAGCAGTTATAGTAGCAGCGCTGACTGTAGTAGTAGTGCTAGTAGTAGTAGTAGTAGTAGTAGTAGTAGTAGTAGTAGTAGTAGTAGCAGCGGCAGTCGTAGTAATAGTAGATGCAGTAGCAGTAATAACAGTAGTAGTAGTCGTAGCAGCAGCAGTAGTAGTAGTGCTAGTAGTAGTAGTAGTCGTAGCAGTAGTAGTGGTAGCAGCAGCAGTAGTAGTAGCAGCAGCGGTAGTAGTGAAGACTGCCCCCAGTTGTAGCAGTTACAGCCGTTAGAACTTGTAGTTGTAGCAACAGCAGCAGTAGTTGTAGCCGTACAATGCTACGTGTACATCGACTGCGACTTCTACCACGGCTACTCATGACTCGCTGACTGTTCCTGGAGGAGCTGACACTATCACCGCCAGAATGTGCCGTTACATTGTAGCTGATGAATTCTTGCCTGTATAGGACGGTACCACATTTTCAATGATATCAGAAGCATGACTCGTTTTCTCCGCATCCAACTGACAAGTCTTTGGCAATCTTTAACGAGGGCTACACAACCCAAATTACTCCGGGTTTAACTATCATTAGCAACTCTCATAAACTCCCGCCCTCTCTCGTCGTTGTTTACGTGATCCGATCTTGGTGTATTTATGATAAATATCTGTTTTTGTTCCAGTGCTGGGAGTGTGGGGAGGGGGAGGATCAAAGAGGGGAACCTATCCCCCTGAACGCCGAATGACCAGCGTGATATCAGCCTCCCCATCTTCCTGATTAGCCCCACAGAGAGTGTTTACATGGCCCATCATAATCCCCATCTCGCCTTCCATCTGGGCTTTCATGTGAAGATGGCCGACTGATGGCCCGATAGCCGCCACGCCACACACCCGAGGTTCACATTTACTATCAAATGTAAATACATTAATACATCACACATGAGTGCCCGAGCTGACACGCGTCTATAATTGAAAAGCAAATAATGGACCTACATCATACAAAGAGTACATCTTATAAAGGCGATATCATCATGTTATAGTGAGTGAGTGAGTATGGTTTTAAGCCGCTTTTAGCAATATTCCAGAAATATCACGGCGGGGGACACCAGAAATGGGCTTCACACATTGTACCCATGTCGGGAATCGAACCCGGGTCTTCGGCGTGACGAGCGAACGCTTTAACCACTAGGCTACCCGACCGCCCCTCATCATGTTATAATATGCACAGGACGAATATGGTCATTCCCCTTCATGAGTGAGTGAGTGAGTTGGTTCTATTCCAGCCATTCCATGAAGGGGACACCAAGAATGAACTTCACAAACTGTCCGGCAAAATAAAGTATACACTTGAAAATTACATTCAACCAAAAAAATTACAAACGTTATCGAAACGTTAAGTACCAGGCTGAAAGCATTTGTGACGGGAAACATAAGGTCCAAAAAACAACTTTGTTACCCGTATATAAATATACTCAACAACAAAAGTTCCTGTGACAGCAATATTTTAGTGTTTTTTTGCAAACAAGTACAGTTTGGTTTTCAGTATTGTAGTACATGTATGGAATCAAGTCACAAAAACGCAACTGCTACAGAAAAGTATGCATTCCTTGCAAAAGTTGACTTTTATACAAGCCCCATGCATTTCACTACCCAAGAATGGGTATAAACATGTGCATTAACGGGATTCCATATGCATTGTTTAGCATCGTGCTGACAACAACCACTCAGAAAAACAACAAAATTACGCAATTATTCAACATTACGAAATGCCACGCCTGTCCGAAAATGAGCATCTGCGAGCCATTGGTATGCTTGAAGCAGGATCGAGTCAACGTGATGTTGCAAGACAATTTAACATCCTCAGAAACACCATTTGGAGTTTATGGCAACGTTGGCAACAGACGAATGCAGTCAGACCATCCTCGGAGTGGCAGGCCACGCGTAAACAATAATCGACAAGACAACTGGATTCGAACAACACACCTACGAAATCGATTCCAGCCAGCAACAGTGACCGCAAGAAGCGTCCCTGGCCTTTGACGAATATCTTCACAAACCGTGCGTCGTCGCCTCAGTCGTGCAGGGATTGTCTCCAGAAGACGCGCCAGACGTCCCATTTTGACAGGAAACCACCGTATAGCACGTATACAGTGATGCAGACAGCGTCTACGCTGGACGGCCATGCAGTGGGGACAAGTTCTATTAACTGACGAGTCTCGTTTTCACCTCAGCCACAGCGATGGACAGATTCGAGTGTACCGACGTCGAGGTGAACGTTACATCAAATATTGTGTCATGGAAGAAGATCGGTTTGGGGGGCGGCAGCGTTATGGTATGGAAAGGTATTACAGCGAGACAAGAGGACCCGTTTGATAGTGGTAGAGGGAAATCTCAATGGACAGCGCTACCGCGACGAGATCATCGGCCCTGTTGTTCTACCGTTTTAGCGTCGTCATGGCCCAGGCATTACCTTTCAACATGAGAACGCCCGGCCTCATATTGCTCGACTTGTTCAGGATTCCCTTCAACAAAACAACATGAATGTCATCCCCTGGCCGGCTCGCTCCCCTGATCTCTCACCATTCGAGAACATGGGATGAGACGGATCGGCGCCTTCGACGTCAACCACGTGTTCCACAGACACTCCAGGAACTTCGAAACATGCTCCAGCAGATATGGACAGATATCCCACAGGACTTTGTGCGACGCCTGGTCCATTCCATGAGTGAGTGAGTGAGTATGGTTTTACGCCGCTTTTAGCAATATTCCAGCAATATCACGGCGGGGGACACCAGAAATGGGCTTCACACATTGTACCCATGTCGGGAATCGAACCCGGGTCTTCGGCATGACGAGCGAACGCTTTAACCACTAGGCTACCCGACCGCCCCCCATTCCATGAGACGAAGATGTGTTGCTTGCATCGCAACCAGAGGTGGACACACACGCTATTGATTTGTAAATTGACATTTTTTATGAAATCACGTATTTTCTGAAGTCAGTTTGGCAAATTAAATCATTTGTACACTTACAGGAGTCTTTTATCTGTTGCAAACCGAAATTGTTTCAGAATTGGTAAAAAACATAACTTTGCATTAAATCTTTTTCAATGCCACAGGAACTTTTGTTGTTCAGTATACATCACCGCCGAAGAACCAATTCTTGTTTGTTTCATTATACATGGCTGTATACTTTCTTTTGCCCTTCAGTCTATATTGTATCCATGTGGGTGATCGAACCCGGGTCTCCGAGAGAGTGAATATGGTTTTACGCCGCTTTTAGGAATATTCCAGCAATATCATGACGGGGGCCACCAGATCATCATACCACCACAGCCATCTATACCTGTCATGATTATTATCAATTATCATCGTCGTCTTCACTATCTTAGGGGCGGTGGGTTAGCCTAGTGGTTAAAGCGTTCGCTCGTCACGATAAAACCGGGTTTCGATTCCCCACATGGGTACAATGTGTGAAGCCCATTTCTGGTGTCCCCTGCCGTGATATTTCTGGAATATTGCTAAAAGCGGCATAAAATCATACTCACTCACTTCACTTCCTTAACCATTCTCGTCCTCAGTGACGTCACCATCCACCCAATATAAAGATAGGTGTGGTGGTACAGCGATAGAGCATTGGTTCGTTACGCCGACGTCCCGGGTTCGATCCCCACACGAGAACAACGTGTCAAGCCCGGACCCTCCGTCCTTATATTACTCGAATATTGCTGAAGTTAACAGAAAACCGCTCTCACTCTCTCAATAAAAAGAGAAACACTTCTAAAGATGTGCCCGAGAACGTGTTGGGGTAGAATGGGTCTTCAGCAATGGGTCTAAGGGGCGACTAACGGGATCGGGTTGTCAGGCTCGCTGACTCAGTTGATGCATATCATCGTATCCCAACTGCGTTGATCGATGCTCATGATGTCAGTCAGTGGATTTACACACCGCCGTCATAGAGCAGGAATATTGTTCAGTGCGCGTTAAACAACAAACGAACATAACAAATCCGAGAATGTGTCGCCAGTATGTGTCTTAGGTAAATGTCCGATTTTAACAAAACACTTTTTAATCAATGTGTATTGGCTGCTTGTCTGTGTTTTAGCATTGGTTGAACGTGCTGCCAGTGCTTCACGTGCTTCACGTGGGTACATGTATGTATGTACTGCTTGCTGGTAGCTGACTGGGTCAGCGAGCAGGAACCTCCAGTCGACTGACTTTGTAAATATTGATGAGCCTAAGGCGCAGAGGTTTCACCGCCATTATGCTAATAGACTTTCCTCATGGGAAATGTAAACCATTGACTCGACATAGCTTCTAGGGATGCTGTCAAAACTAGGTCGACATTTAAAAATCTGATGACTAAAGATTCAATAGTGCAAGTATTGACCAATAGTCAAGGCCCTCTTGTTCTGGGTTCGAATCCCAGAACCACCTCAATAATGATCCTTCGTCTGTCATCACCGTGCCCCAGCTCGCGGGCTCTGCAACAGTGGTAAACGTCTCTGACCAATGCCAATGTAATTCATTCCTCCCACAAAACGTTGACACACAATCACATTACAGAAAAAAACTCATCAATGCGGCGTGAAACAGAACTCACTCACTCACTCACTCAAGAAACGAGTTACGGAAGATCTCTATACTTTTTAAAATGTATATATTTTTACCAAACGTTTTATCAAATGAAAATCTTCTTCCTTGCAGCAAGATGTGGACAACTGTAGGTAGTTCTGTCTGAACCAGGGAATACAAGTGAACGGTTTTGATACAGACCCCCAAGTCCCGGATGTAACTAACGCTTCGTAAACTGCAATAAGACTTTGGAATAAATCTCCGATTTCGACTTGAGCGTCTAAGCACCGTCATTGTTGATTTCATACGATAGTGGTTTTCCGGAGTGTGTATATAAAGTGTGCACGTAATCAGTCCACTCCTAGGATACTTCAGGCAAACATGAAAGCAAGTTTTGTACCATTCATGGCGCTAAACGGGAAGATATTGTCGAGAATAAGAGAGCGAATTAAACTTATGATTTCCTCTCTAAACTATCAGCTGCGAAAACGGCATTCCGATCCCCATAACGCCGGTGTTGGCCGCCAGATGGCGCGTTACTGCATCACGTGGGTTGTCTTCTATTTCAGATTGGGATTCACGTGTTCGCCACAAACTATCAACAGTTGTACAAGAGCAACTACACATGTCAGTACATATATATTCAATCAACATGAAGGTGACAGAAATCATTTATGTATTGTAGTGCATTGTACACAAATACAATACATAGTGAAACATTATCAACGTCTTAATAATAATAATAATAATAATAATAATAATAATAATAATAATAAAAATAAAAATAATTTATTTGTCTGGTGATCCTCTTGTGCTGCATGTCAAGACTCATGATGAAAACAAGGCATTCCACAGTTTCCTTAAACGAGCCAAGCATGTGGGACATAATCTCAATGTCGGTGTTGATTTTGTTGATGGTTCTGTTCTGCTGGACGGTACAGAAATGAGTGTCAAACAAGCGAAGTGCCATATCAAATCGGCCCAGACGACCACTGCATCGGGTTTATGTGCAGTGTGTTGAGAAGGTAAGCAACCCTGCAGAGTCCTTCGCTTGGATGCAGGTCGGCTGGCCTGAAAAGTGAAACAGAAGACTTTCTGTTTGCTGCTCAGGACTATTCACTTCCCACTCGAAACTGTCAATGTGTGATTTTGCATCAAAATGTAAATATGAAATGTAGATTATGCAATACATTTAATGAGACTGACCAACACATTGTCAGTGGATGCCCAGCTTTGGCACAAACACAGTATCTTAAACAACATGGCTCGATATGTTATTTCCGATATTATGCTTGTGGTTTTGACACAGAGGTCCATCCATGGTACCACCAGGAATATGTAGAGGGCGTCATGAAAAATGATAAATACAAAATTCTTTGGAATAGGCCCGTATACAGCCTCAGACGTATCCAGGCCAACAAACCTGATCTTCTCCTTTTTGATAAATCCAATGAAATGACAAGATTCAGGAAAAACATGGCAAATATGCGGACCTCGCTTTCGAAATGTCAAGCTTGCATCCCAAGCACCAAGTTGTTCGATTCCCCACTGTTCTCGGTGCCTTAGGTTTGGTACCTCCCAATCTGTTGACTGACATTGGGGGAGTACCAGGGTTTGCTACCAGGAATACAGCCCTTCTGACAATCTGGGTAATGCAGAAGGCTGAAGTGTTTGGGAGTCTTCACATTCTCCGAAAATCTCTGGGTGGGTTTGACTAGGCAGCGCGTCCTGGAAGAAGTCCCATTCGCTGATTGGGCTGCGTGTAGAGGGGGAAGGACCCTGAGCTGATGATGAGCCTAACCAGTCTGTCTGGGCTGCGTGTAGAGGGGCAAGGACCCTGAGCTGATGATGCGCCTAACCAGTCTGACTGTGCAAGGATCAAACAAACCCTCTTTGCTGCATTTTGTTATTTTAATCGGTTCATAATAATAATACATTTTCAGAAATTTGATATACATCACAGATCAAGACAATATAATATTAAGACAAAACAACACGTGACAAGTATACAAAACATTTAAGGTACAGTAGTGACAAGCACAGTAGTTGTTATTTATGAAGACTTCTTCAAGTACAGGATGTTTCTAGGCTTGCAGCGATCGATGGTCAGACAGCTGGACGTCTTTAAATATAATATTCGTCTGCACTAGCTCGGGTATTACACAATTTACATATTCTATATTCTATAATGATGCAAATTATGTAGAATTGAGTACAAAATTGACTTACAAGTACGTATTTCTTAAACGCCGCTATCTGCTTCATCTACTGTTGTACTTGTCCCGTAATAGCACCTTGCGTCACTAAATCACCAAATCACTGGGCAAAGGAATGTATCCCATGTTTGATGGTGGCTGAAGGAAACAACTAGAAATGGTTGCTCGATGGTGACGTATTGATACGGGTGTCATGGTTGGGTTTTGGACCTTAAGCTTGCAGTGTTTCGGAATCTAAATTGACGTTTTGGTCACATTTGTAATGTTTTGGTCACATATATACAGTTTTAAAGTGTATACTTTCGTTTAGTTAAGACAGGGCACTTCTTGTTGTGTGGACGCTGTCTGGTAAGTAGGAGATATGTCTACGTTTGCCGGATATTTGTTGAGAAAAAATCACATCGGTCTTCTTCTTTGCTTTGTCATTTATTTATTAACCTTTTTCAAACTTCAATGCTAAGTGGATTCCTCACAGGGTCATCCTCTACAATGCAGTGTGGAGTTGACGGCAGCTATCTTTAGCACTTATGGATGGACCAATTGCATCCATATTTATTCACTCCAAAATTCCTAAACCATACACCGCCTCCGTGGTTTAGTGGTAGCGCGTCCTCCCGGGGAGCGGAAGGTCGGAGTTCGATCCCCGACCGCGTCATACCAAAAGACGTTAAAAGATGGTACTTGTTGTTACCCTGTCTGGCGCTCGGCATGAAGGGGCTAAATCAAGAACTGGTTGGCTCGGAGTGTCTGGCATACTGTGTCTAAGTGGGGTATTTATGTTAAACTGCGGCATGTTATCTCAGTGGACTAGCACTATAAAATCGGCATTAGCCCGGACTAGTACAAGCAGCCACAATGGGGTTCACACATTGTACCCATGTCGGGAATCGAACCCGGGTCTTCGGCGTGACGAGCGAACGCTTTAACCACTAGGCTACCCGACCGCCCCTATGCTACAATAAGACAGCCAAGCGGTAACTGTATATCTCTAGCACTTCAGTTCGCATCGACATATTTGCAACTCGGAAAGCCGGGATTCTGCACCCCTTGTAGGAGATATATCTGTACGTAAGTAATATTGCCCTTGTGTAACTAAACATACGTGTGTATATGTAAAATTGCTTACTACACGTAATTCAGAAAATGAACGTGTGTAAATATAGCATATAACTGGCGTAAGACACAGGTATTCGTCAGTCTGTTCACGACTTTCAACATGAGAAGGTTGTTTTCCAATCCAAGTCGAATGAGAAGTTATTTACAGGAATCTTCCGAATCTTCGCACGAAGCACATGTGTTTGATTTAATCTGTACACAAATTTTTCACTCCTTGAAACCTAAAGAAAACACTTTCCGCCCTCCAGAATACAGAACTGTTGACAATTGTTTAATGTGTTGGTAATTCAACAGATATCTGAATGAGATCAACCCCTGACGTTGGCATATAAACGTTCACATTACAACATATACATGGAGTGCAAGTTCAGATTTACATTTTCACCTGCTCCAGACATGATGCAAATTTGCTCCCGGTGTAAACATGTGTATATTACACACGTATGCCAATAAGCACAAATCTATACAGAACAACAAAAGTTCCTGTGACATTGAATAAAATTTAATGCAAAGTTATGTTTTTCACCAATTCGGAAACGATTTCGGTTTGCAACAGATAAAAGACTCCTGTAAGTGTTCAAATGGTTTAATTTGCAATACAGACTTCAGAAAATGCGTGATTTCATAAAAAAAACAAAAACATGAACAAGCCAAAATGTCAATTGACAAATCAATAGCATGTGTGTCCACCTCTAGTTGCGATGCAAGCAACACATCTTCGTCTCATGGAATGGACCAGGTGTCGCACAAAGTCCTGTGGGATATCTGTCCATATCTGCTGGAGCATGTTTCGAAGTTCCTGGAGTGTCTGTGGAACACGTGGTTGATGTCGAAGGCGCCGATCCATCTCATCCCACATGTGCTCGATTGGTGAGAGATCAGGGGAGCGAGTCGGTCAGGGGATGACATTCACGTTGTTTTGTTGAAGAGAATCCTGAACAAGTCAAACAATATGAGGCCGGGCGATGTCATGTTGAAAGGTAATGCCTGGGCCATGACGACGCAAAAACGGTAGAACAACAGGGCCGATGATCTCGTCGCGGTAGCGCTGTCCATTGAGATTTCCCTCTACCACTATCAAACGGGTCCTCTTGTCTTGCTGTAATCCCACCCCATGCCATAACGCTGCCGCCCCCGAACCGATCTTCTTCCATGACACAATGATTGATGTAACGTTCACCTCGACGTCGGTACACTCGAATCTGTTCAACGCTGTGGCTGAGGTGAAAAGGAGACTCGTCAGTTAATAGAACTTGTCCCCAATGTATGGCAGTCCAGCGTAGACGCTGTCTGCGCCACTGTAGACGTGCTTGATGGTGCTTTCCTGTCAAAATGGGACGTCTGGCGCGTCTCCTGGCGACAATCCCTGCACATCGGCGGCATCGTACGGTTTGTGAAGATATTCGTCGAAGGCCAGGGATGCTTCTTGCAGTCACTGTTGCTGGCTGGAATCGATTTCGTAGGTGTGTTGCTGAATCCAGTTGTCTTGTCGATTATTGTTTACGCGTGGCCTGCCATTCCGAGGATGGTCTCTGACTGCATTCGTCACCTGACACCAAATGGTGTTTCTGTGGATGTTAAATTGTCTTGCAACATCACGTTGACTCGATCCTGCTTCAAGCACACCATTGGCTCGCAGACGCTCATTTTCGGACATGCGTGGCACTTCGTTATGTTGAATAATTGCATAATTTTGTTGTTTTTCTGAGTGGTTGTTGTCAGCACGATGCTAAACAATGCATATGGAATCCCGTTACGCACATGCTTTTATACCCATTCTTGGGTAGTGAAATGAATGGGGCTTGCATAAAAGTCAACATTTGCATGGAATGCATGCTTTTCTGTAGCAGTTGCGTTTTTGTGACTTGATTCCATACATGTACTACAATATTGAAAACCAAACTTTACTTGTTTGCAAAAAAACACTAAAATATTGTTGTCACAGGAACTTTTGTTGTTGAGTATATTTATCCACTACACCACACGAAGCAGTCATGGGGTCGAACCGTCTACCTCCGCTCCCCGGGCAGACGCTCTATCCACTACACCACACGGAGCAGTTAGGGGGTCGAACCATCTACCTCCGCTTTCCAGACAGACGCTCTATCCACTACACCACACGAAGCAGTCAGGGGGTCGAACCATCTACCTCCGCTCCCCGGGCAGACGCTCTATCCACTACACCACACGGAGCAGTCAGGGGATCGAACCATCTACATCCGCTTTCCAGGCAGACGCTCTATCCACTACACCACACGGAGCAGTCAGGGGATCGAACCATCTACATCCGCTTTCCAGGCAGACGCTCTATCCACTACACCACACGGAGCAGTCAGGGGACCGAACCATCTACATCCGCTTTCCAGGCAGACGCTCTATCCACTACACCACACGGAGCAGTCAGGGGACCGAACCATCTACATCCGCTTTCCAGGCAGACGCTCTATCCACTACACCACACGGAGCAGTCAGGGGGTCGAACCATCTACCTCCGCTTTCCAGACAGACGCTCTATCCACTACACCACACGAAGCAGTCAGGGGATCGAACCATCTCCCTCCGCTTTCCCGACAGACGCTCTATCCACTACACCACACGAAGCAGTCAGGGGATCGAACCATCTACCTCCGGTCCCCGGGCAGACGCTCTATCCACTACACCACACGAAGCAGTCAGGGGATCGAACCATCTACCTCCGCTTTCCAGACAGACGCTCTATCCACTACACCACACGAAGCAGTCAGGGGATCGAACCATCTACCTCCGCTTTCCAGGCAGACGCTCTATCCACTACACCACACGGAGCAGTCAGGGGATCGAACAATCTACCTCCGGTCCCCGGGCAGACGCTCTATCCACTACACCACACGGAGCAGTCAGGGGATCGAACCATCTCCCTCCGCTTTCCAGACAGACGTTCTATCCACTACACCACACGAAGCAGTCAGGGGGTCGAACCATCTACCTCCGCTTTCCCGACAGACGCTCTATCCACTACACCACACGAAGCAGTCAGGGGATCGAACCATCTACCTCCGGTCCCCGGGCAGACGCTCTATCCACTACACCACACGGAGCAGTCAGGGGATCGAACCATCTACCTCCGGTCCCCGGGCAGACGCTCTATCCACTACACCACACGGAGCAGTCAGGGGGTCGAACCATCTACCTCCGGTCCCCGGGCAGACGCTCTATCCACTACACCACACGAAGCAGTCAGGGGGTCGAACCATCTCCCTCCGCTCCCCGGACAGACGCTCTATCCACTACACCACACGGAGCAGTCAGGGGGTCGAACCATCTCCCTCCGCTCCCCGGGCAGACGCTCTATCCACTACACCACACGAAGCAGTCAGGGGATCGAACCATCTCCCTCCGCTTTCCAGACAGACGCTCTATCCACTACACCACACGAAGCAGTCAGGGGGTCGAACCATCTACCTCCGCTTTCCCGACAGACGCTCTATCCACTACACCACACGAAGCAGTCAGGGGATCGAACCATCTACCTCCGGTCCCCGGGCAGACGCTCTATCCACTACACCACACGGAGCAGTCAGGGGATCGAACCATCTACCTCCGGTCCCCGGGCAGACGCTCTATCCACTACACCACACGGAGCAGTCAGGGGGTCGAACCATCTACCTCCGCTTTCCAGACAGACGCTCTATCCACTACACCACACGGAGCAGTCAGGGGATCGAACCATCTACCTCCGGTCCCCGGGCAGACGCTCTATCCACTACACCACACGGAGCAGTCAGGGGATCGAACCATCTCCCTCCGCTTTCCAGACAGACGCTCTATCCACTACACCACACGGAGCAGTCAGGGGATCGAACCATCTACCTCCGGTCCCCGGGCAGACGCTATATCCACTACACCACACGGAGCAGTCAGGGGATCGAACCATCTCCCTCCGCTCCCCGGGCAGACGCTCTATCCACTACACCACACGGAGCAGTCAGGGGATCGAACCATCTCCCTCCGCTCCCCGGGCAGACGCTATATCCACTACACCACACGGAGCAGTCAGGGGATCGAACCATCTCCCTCCGCTCCCCGGGCAGACGCTCTATCCACTACACCACACGGAGCAGTCAGGGGATCGAACCATCTCCCTCCGCTCCCCGGGCAGACGCTATATCCACTACACCACACGGAGCAGTCAGGGGATCGAACCATCTCCCTCCGGTCCCCGGGCAGACGCTATATCCACTACACCACACGGAGCAGTCAGGGGATCGAACCATCTCCCTCCGCTCCCCGGGCAGACGCTCTATCCACTACACCACACGGAGCAGTCAGGGGATCGAACCATCTCCCTCCGCTCCCCGGGCAGACGCTCTATCCACTACACCACACGGAGCAGTCAGGGGATCGAACCATCTCCCTCCGCTCCCCGGGCAGACGCTATATCCACTACACCACACGGAGCAGTCAGGGGATCGAACCATCTACCTCCGGTCCCCGGGCAGACGCTATATCCACTACACCACACGGAGCAGTCAGGGGATCGAACCATCTCCCTCCGCTCCCCGGGCAGACGCTCTATCCACTACACCACACGGAGCAGTCAGGGGATCGAACCATCTCCCTCCGCTCCCCGGGCAGACGCTCTATCCACTACACCACACGGAGCAGTCAGGGGATCGAACCATCTCCCTCCGCTCCCCGGGCAGACGCTATATCCACTACACCACACGGAGCAGTCAGGGGATCGAACCATCTACCTCCGGTCCCCGGGCAGACGCTATATCCACTACACCACACGGAGCAGTCAGGGGATCGAACCATCTCCCTCCGCTCCCCGGGCAGACGCTCTATCCACTACACCACACGGAGCAGTCAGGGGATCGAACCATCTCCCTCCGCTCCCCGGGCAGACGCTATATCCACTACACCACACGGAGCAGTCAGGGGATCGAACCATCTACCTCCGGTCCCCGGGCAGACGCTATATCCACTACACCACACGGAGCAGTCAGGGGATCGAACCATCTCCCTCCGCTCCCCGGGCAGACGCTCTATCCACTACACCACACGGAGCAGTCAGGGGATCGAACCATCTCCCTCCGCTCCCCGGGCAGACGCTCTATCCACTACACCACACGAAGCAGTCAGGGGGTCGAACCATCTCCCTCCGCTCCCCGGGCAGACGCTCTATCCACTACACCACACGGAGCAGTCAGGGGGTCGAACCATCTCCCTCCGGTCCCCGGGCAGACGCTATATCCACTACACCACACGAAGCAGTCAGGGGGTCGAACCATCTCCCTCCGCTCCCCGGGCAGACGCTATATCCACTACACCACACGAAGCAGTCAGGGGATCGAACCATCTCCCTCCGCTCCCCGGGCAGACGCTATATCCACTACACCACACGAAGCAGTCAGGGGATCGAACCATCTCCCTCCGCTCCCCGGGCAGACGCTATATCCACTACATCACACGGAGCAGTCAGGGGATCGAACCATCTACCTCCGGTCCCCGGGCAGACGCTATATCCACTACACCACACGAAGCAGTCAGGGGGTCGAACCATCTCCCTCCGGTCCCCGGGCAGACGCTATATCCACTACACCACACGAAGCAGTCAGGGGATCGAACCATCTCCCTCCGCTCCCCGGGCAGACGCTATATCCACTACATCACACGGAGCAGTCAGGGGATCGAACCATCTACCTCCGGTCCCCGGGCAGACGCTATATCCACTACACCACACGAAGCAGTCAGGGGGTCGAACCATCTCCCTCCGGTCCCCGGGCAGACGCTATATCCACTACACCACACGAAGCAGTCAGGGGATCGAACCATCTCCCTCCGGTCCCCGGGCAGACGCTATATCCACTACACCACACGAAGCAGTCAGGGGATCGAACCATCTACCTCCGGTCCCCGGGCAGACGCTATATCCACTACACCACACGAAGCAGTCAGGGGATCGAACCATCTACCTCCGGTCCCCGGGCAGACGCTATATCCACTACACCACACGAAGCAGTCAGGGGGTCGAACCATCTCCCTCCGCTCCCCGGGCAGACGCTATATCCACTACATCACACGGAGCAGTCAGGGGATCGAACCATCTACCTCCGGTCCCCGGGCAGACGCTCTATCCACTACACCACACGGAGCAGTCAGGGGATCGAACCATCTCCCTCCGCTCCCCGGGCAGACGCTATATCCACTACATCACACGGAGCAGTCAGGGGATCGAACCATCTCCCTCCGGTCCCCGGGCAGACGCTATATCCACTACACCACACGAAGCAGTCAGGGGGTCGAACCATCTCCCTCCGGTCCCCGGGCAGACGCTCTATCCACTACACCACACGGAGCAGTCAGGGGGTCGAACCATCTCCCTCCGGTCCCCGGGCAGACGCTCTATCCACTACACCACACGAAGCAGTCAGGGGGTCGAACCATCTCCCTCCGGTCCCCGGGCAGACGCTCTATCCACTACACCACACGGAGCAGTCAGGGGGTCGAACCATCTCCCTCCGGTCCCCGGGCAGACGCTCTATCCACTACACCACACGAAGCAGTCAGGGGGTCGAACCATCTCCCTCCGGTCCCCGGGCAGACGCTCTATCCACTACACCACACGGAGCAGTCAGGGGGTCGAACCATCTCCCTCCGGTCCCCGGGCAGACGCTCTATCCACTACACCACACGGAGCAGTCAGGGGATCGAACCATCTACCTCCGCTTTCCAGACAGACGCTCTATCCACTACACCACACGGAGCAGTCAGGGGGTCGAACCATCTCCCTCCGGTCCCCGGGCAGACGCTCTATCCACTATAGCCCTGAAGCAGTTTCTACATGACGAACTAACGCTGAGGCCATGGTACATTTAAACTTTCGCTCCCCTAAGACTCGGGAGTCTAATGTCCCTAATGTTATGAAAGTGGTACTATCAGTTTAACGAATCGTGAAAAATATCATCAGCAAAATAATCCCAAACACATGTTTATCTTTTCCGAAAGAAGGCCCATTGAGATCAAGGTTTTTTCGACACTTTGGAGTGAGTGAGTGAGTGAGCTGGGTTTAACGCCGCTTTGAAAAGTATTTGTTTCATCAGGGCGTGTCAGATTAATGTGGAAGAAAATCCTGAAGTGATGCAGGTCTCAGACGTGTACCACTCGGATTAAACGCCCGAGTATGGTTCAGCAAAAATATTTCTGGAACGAAAATATTTATTAACTCTTTAAAACCATAAGTTTCTTATCCTTAATTTGCTAAACAGCTTTCATATCGTGTAAATACAGTTCGAACAGATACATTCCAAGGGATTCCGAGTAAGAATGTAGCTCCCCAGCAACCTATGCTTGTCGTAAGAGGCGACTAAGACGGCTTGGCTATTGCATGCCATGGTATCCCAATTCCTGGACCGATGCTCATGATGTCAGTCATTTAGTTGTCTGATCCTGACACGAGTTTACAAATAACTAATGTTGCTAAGTGCAGCGTTATACAACAAACAGGTCAACAGATTAAAAATGTACAATAATCGAAAGGTATTCTTTTGTGTGAGACATTTAATGGCATCAGTGGTGTACAATCAGGCCACCCAAGCTAATTCCGCAGGACGGTTCCCTAGGCACGGCGTGTTTGTCAAGCAGAGTAGCGAGAAAGTCGAGTCGAGGTTATCTTCCACTAACTTACACCGATCACATATTTCTCTCGTCTCTTTTTTACTTGTCCTTTCCATTTAGCCATTTCTTTTTATCTTCTCTTCAGGCAACATTCCTCGAGCTTAAAAGCTGTATACGGTTTCACGTGAGAGCGTGCCGCCATTGCGCGAGCTCACGTGACATGCTGCTAATTACCGGGCAACAATTGTGATATGGTGTTCGGCGGGCGGCTTTAAAAAGAAATGTCTAATTGTTACTAATGGTCTCTGGATTCCTGTGCAGTTGAGCCCCCCATGAGACTGTATATGGTATATATCTAACACACCGTCAAATACATTAGTTCGCGATGATCGTTATCATTCGCTGATCAGTCGGAATAAGTCGTTAATTACCGGAATGGGACGGAGACGGACGGACAGGGAGTCGGCGCGCAGCAAGCCACGCCCACTTCAAAGAGCACGAGGGTAATCAAATTTGATTAAAACAGGGGAATTAACGAGGTGAAGCGATACCGTCACCAGGGGACGAGAAGTCCTTATCGACTAAAGTATGAGGAATCTCAAGGGTGATTATTCGGCGATTACGTGGACGAACATCAAGATAGTCACTGATAGAGAACCGCCATTATGAAATTTAACAAAGTTTCAACCACTTTGAAGTACTATGACAATACTGTCAACACACAGGGGGCCCGTCTTTGTTCAGCTCGTGCGCTGGGGCAGGATCCGTTACAAAAAAATAAAATAAAATATATCTAATAACCAATGCTTACAGAACCATATATACACAAAACAATATAACCCTGCATTATGATGGAAAATATTAATAACATTTTGAGATCTTCCCAATATATGGGCTCGTCATTTATGGACGCGAGCATTGACTACAAC
The DNA here is from genome assembly GCF_023055435.1 of Haliotis rufescens. Lineage (NCBI taxonomy): Eukaryota > Metazoa > Mollusca > Gastropoda > Lepetellida > Haliotidae > Haliotis > Haliotis rufescens. Next base: position 3,808,944 of record NW_025964057.1, read on the forward strand.
AGAAACCATCCATGTAGTGACTGTCACTGAATTCAGTATAGTCACTGACATGTTGTTGTTGTTTGTTTGTTGATGTTGTTGCTGTTTTACGGCGAACTCCAATATTCAAACCATTCATGCGTCTTGTAAATAGCCGAGTCTGATATTGGGAGCTGCGATACGGCTTTCTGGGCAGGATGACACGCTATCACCCAAGTCCCGGCGCCAGGCCGCAAGGCTACCGTCCCACAAAGCGATTTTAGCGCAACGACTATCGTAAGTCTGTGTTAAAGCATGGCAGTTACAATCATATTAGCGCTAAGGTCGCTTTGTGGAACTGTGCCCTGATCCATTAAGTTCCTTCCGATAACATAGGTGCTGGGGACCTACTCTAACCCGGATCTCCCTACGGGGGACGTTTCAGGCGTGAAAAATGGAAAAGTCTTGTTCTTGACTTCCGAGAACCCATGACTAACTCCAGCGAAGTTACATTCGTGTTTAATCGATATTTCATTTCAAATGAAGCAATGGTGAACAGCGGATGATAAACTAGACAGCCTTATCGTTATGTGTTTAATATCCATGTCGAATGTAGACTGCGGGGAAGCAATGGTGAACAGCGGATGATAAACTAGACAGCCTTATCGTTATGTGTTTAATATCCATGTCGAATGTAGACTGTGGGGAAGCAATGGTGAACAGCGGATGATAAACTAGACAGCATTATCGTTATGTTTTTAATATCCATGTCGAATGTAGACTGCGGGGAAGCAATGGTGAACAGCGGATGATAAACTAGACAGCCTTATCGTTATGTGTTTAATATCCATGTCGAATGTAGACTGCGGGGAAGCAATGGTGAACAGCGGATGATAAACTAGACAGCCTTATCGTTATGTTTTTAATATCCATGTCGAATGTAGACTGTGGGGAAGCAATGGTGAACAGCGGATGATAAACTAGACAGCCTTATCGTTATGTGTTTAATATCCATGTCGAATGTAGACTGCGGGGAAGCAATGGTGAACAGCGGATGATAAACTAGACAGCCTTATCGTTATGTGTTTAATATCCATGTCGAATGTAGACTGTGGGGAAGCAATGGTGAACAGCGGATGATAAACTAGACAGCCTTATCGTTATGTGTTTAATATCCATGTCGAATGTAGACTGCGGGGAAGCAATGGTGAACAGCGGATGATAAACTAGACAGCCTTATCGTTATGTGTTTAATATCCATGTCGAATGTAGACTGTGGGGAAGCAATGGTGAACAGCGGATGATAAACTAGACAGCCTTATCGTTATGTTTTTAATATCCATGTCGAATGTAGACTGTGGGGTGTTTGGGAAGATCAATAACAGTATTCAAGATCGTACCTCAGTTTGTGATAAAATATTATATTTTTTTAAAATGGAAAAGCATGTTGTGAATGTAATTTTACCAGAAATATCATTACACTTCCCAACACCAGACGGAAAGAATTGTTCGGTGTAAGTGATTGTTTGTTGTAAGTTAATCCACCACAATGTTCACGGATGTTTGAGGGCAAATTAAAATATTAAAATACCTAGGTGTCATTTCATTAATGTGAAAACAATAAAGGAGAATATATTTTTTCGGACGTCAATTTGAGGGAGCGAATTCACTTTGCATGCTTAATTCTGCACGACTCGTCTCCACCACCCCCATCCTCCCCCTTCCTTTTACCGGTGCCACGTGCCTGTCCGTTAGATCATGTCCTCCATATAAGGTTTCAATGGCCAAAACATCGTATATGTTACACGGAAGGATTTCGAAGGGTTTCTATGACCATTGTCTCTTTAAAAGTGTTTTTTCTAGAAAGCAATTCATTCCAAATGCCATTCTTCTGAATAAAAAAATTCGCGGGCGTTTATGTGGTAAATTACTGTCGTCCCCATAAAACGATTTGTTTTGGAATTGGGCAAGTTGTGGGGGAAATAATGAAAAGAAAAGATCCCTTTACTCTTGCTGATAACGGTTGCCATAGCAGCTGTCCTTCTTTCCTTGAGATTCACTGAAGTACATGGTGATATGGGTGTTATCGCAGAGCTAGTCAAACACGCGTGCTTGGTGGTGATATGGGTGTTATCTCACAACTAGTCAAACCTGTGTGCCTGATGTATATGTGTGTGTTGTTGTACATATAGTCAAACATGTGTACGTGACGGTGATGTTGTTTTTATCGCGCAGCTAGTCAAAGGTGTATCTGATGGTGATAAGGATGTTATCGCAGAACTAGTCAAACGTGTTCCTGATGGTGATATGGGTGTTATCGCACAACTAGTCAAACCTGTGCGCCTGATGGTGATATGGTTGTTATCGCACAACTAGTCAGACGTGTATCTGATGGTGATATGGGTGTTATCACACAACTAGTCAAACGTGTATCTGATGGTGATTTGGGTGTTATCGCTCAACTAGTCAAACGGGTACCTGATGGTGAAATTGGTGTTATCGCACAACTAGTCAAACGTGTATCTGATAGTGATATGGGTGTTATCGCGCAGCTAGTAAACATGTATCTTATGTGATATGGGTGTTATCGCGCAGCTAGTAAAACGTGTGCCTGATGTGATATGGGTGTTATCGCGCAGCTAGTAAAACGTGTGCCTGATGTGATATGGGTGTTACCGCACAGCTAGTAAAACGTGTACCTGACGGTGATATCGGTGTTATCGCGCAGCTAGTCAAACGTGTACCTGACGGTGATATGGGTGTTATCGCACAACTAGTCAAACGTGTACGTGATGGTGATATTGTTGTTGTTTTGTCTCTCTATTTGGGTTAAACATAATCAGGAATACGATTTGCATTCCCAAATGAAGTTGGTAGTTTCATGACAAAGACGTGCTGTTGTCAAGAAGAACATAGTAGTCAGTCAAGTGTTTTACAATACAAAGTCCACACTTGACACGACCACCAGACTTAAGTTCAGTACAAGAGAAGTCATTCAATCACTTACATCGCATGAGCGTAAGAGGTGACTAACGGGATCGGGTGGTCAGGCTCGCTGACTTGGTGGATGCATGTCATCGTATCCCAGTTGCGTAGATCGATGCTCATGATGTTAATTATTTACAGACCGCCGTCATATAGCTGGACTTTTCCTGAGTGTGGCGTTAACAAACAACAAACAAACAAAAACATCGCCTGTTAGGCGATCATTAATTGAACAGTGCAGATATATCTCTTCTACTGCCATACACACTTCACAAGAGGAACCCGAAAATATATATCCGCATTCCGTCTAAATGTTGGAAACAAAGACCATCATTACAGAATTGCAGCTAACATGTACAGACATTTGGATGTTGCATATGCCAGACTCGGGGATGATGATACCATGCCTGCGTTCTCTCCAAGCCGACTGTAATACTTGTATTTGGCGGAACCCTCGACTCGTCGTATGCTGCTGTCGTGTTATTGCGTATTGATTTTCTCATCAAATGTGTGTTTTTGTAAGGACAACAAAGAGTTGTATAAATACTGTATCTCCGTCCTCTGTGACAGGCCGTACTAACTGGCGACACCGACAACACGTAGACTGGGTTTCTGTCTACCTACAGTGGGAATAAATGAGGTAAATGAGCGACCGCGCATTCCAGTGAATGAACGAGTGAATACAGGCAAGACGTCGTTTGACAGCGCGACATAGATTTGTAGACACACGTTTCCTACTTGTCGATGTGACAGAGGTATTTCTGCTCAATTCGCTGCCACAAAACCAACAGCATGCGACCCCTGTACCCACGTAACCGAAAGAAGAGCGTTGGGGATATATCACAATCAAGGGTCTGATGTGACAACACAATTTCATAATGAGGTAAAATCTGGGATTCGAACCCAAAATCAGATCATCGCTAGTTCGAATCTCAGTTTTATAATATATTTTTATGACCCTTTTTCGGCTATAATAAAGTAATTCAAATAGTGTCAAATATAAGCTCTGGGATCAGAAGGAGAGACCAGCATGTGATATAACTAAAATGTTGCTTTTGGCGGCTCACTCAGTCATTAAATTGCTATGCTACCAGAACATGAATTGTAAATGGCTGTTTATATTGATTGAAATTATGGATATGTTGTCTTTTATAAAATATCCTTGAAGTCATATTTGACCATTATGTTTCGTATGTGTACAGACACGTGGAGATTCCGGGTAAGATTATAGGTCTCTAGTCTGTCATACAGGCCTGAAACAAATAGCCAATACAGCCCATGCAAGTCTATGATATTTGGCAAGTCTAGATTACTGCTGTATCAGGTGATAGGAATCTGTACATGTGTTATGAAATGCCAAGCAATTAAAGTTTTACAGATTTGTTTTGTCTCTGAAAACGAGAGGAGTCTCTGGGCTCCCTTTTATTATATTTTATAACTATAATTTAACAACCGTTTTTTTCTGTAAAATATGTTCATTTCAGAGACTAGACGTAAGTCTAATAGGTTTCATAATGTTGACGATCCAAGGTTTTTACAGATACCATATCACATAAATAATTCGGCGTTTTCCCACTTTTCATTTTATAAAAAAAATGCATAATTTGTTGACAGTGACCTCTTTCAGCCAAGGAGGATAGACCGGTTTCGTTAAATAATGTTGTATGACTTGTGCCCCTCACGGCACCACATATTGTTACTTACTTACTTACTTAAATTAGGAATTTAACATGCGCTTTCCGACAAATGCGTATTTCGCTCACGGGCCCGCCAGGCCATTTGGTGTTTGGTCGAAAAGGGTATGTCCGAGAAGGTGAGGCAACTTAGGTGGGGCTTTTTAGGGTTGCTTACTTAATTTGGGGAACAAATTTGGAAATTCTTTTGAGTGCATCTAGATGTAATATTTCTAGGGACAATTCTTGACCCTTGGTGCAGTTATTCCATATATGGTCACAGTAATCAGACAAGGGTAATGTGAATGAACAATAGAGCGTATGTAGACTGCATCTGTTCGAACGATTTTTCAGACTACGGAAGCAATTTATCAATGGGCAGTTAGATTTTCAATATGGCTATGCCAATGCCCATCACTTTATAAAGTCAGCCCGAGGTGTTTGTGGCTATTAACATTCTTTATTTTTACATTATTCATGAACAGATCAGGCAGGACAGTGACGTTAGGTTTTCTTGAAAATTGAATTGCTTCTGTTTTATCGGGATTAAATTTTACTTTCCAAGTGTTAGCCCATTGAGAAATACGTTCCAAATCATGATTAATTGAAATACTTGGTGATAATGGATCATCAACAATGACATATAGCGAATTATCGTCAGCAAACAATTTTACATAACACTGGATGTCACAGACGATATCATTGATGAATACTAAAAATAACAAGGGCCCAACACTGAACCTTGAGGAACACCAGCAGGTACACGTTTAACATATGACTTGTGTCCATTACTAACTGCATGTTGCTTTCTACCAGTTAAGTAACTTTTCAACCATGTTAAGAGAGTCCCTTTTATCCCATACTTACTTAGTCAATGCATGTCATCGCATCACACTTGTGTTGAGCGATGCTCATGATATCAATCACTGGATTGTCTGGTCCAGACTCGATTATTGACAGGCCGCTGTCATATAGCTGGAATATTGCTGTGTGCGTCCATAAAAAAACACCAAAATAGCATGTGTACTTTAATAAGTCGTATATATTTTTCAGAATGGGATCTCTGCTTCCACCTGGTAGGTAAATATGTCTTCCTATAATCTCCGGCAAAGCGAACGTTTCGGCATGACATGCAGGAGACCCTTGTATTCAAAATCATTATGAAAACTAAACGTTGATTGCAATTTAAAACAATGTGTGCAGCTGCCTACAAATAATCGAGATTGACCAACTAATCCAGTGAGTGATATTGTGAGCAACGACCGCGATGTCGGGTACGTTTGCACGCCATCAACCAAGTCACCGACCCTATACATCAGTCTCCCCCGTACGGCCAGCATCGAGGACCAGTTCTGACCCGGAACACCTACGGGTTTAAACCAATACCTAACGGCATGTTCCATGTCTTGTGAGTCAAGGGGCACAATGTTCTACACTAAAACATACAGTTATATTTAGTGGTACTTTAAAGGGGAGGCAAATTGGGCGGAGGGTGAAGACCGAAAAGTGACAGTTTGGTTGAGTTCGTTAACTTTCATTTTCCGTTTCCCAGGTTGGTTATTAGAACGCTCTAGCGTTTAGTTTTGTTTTGATTAAAGTAGCATACACAGTTATATTTAATCTGAGAGAGGCTGTGGGAATATGTCGTGTAATTATATACGCCCTGACGATCTCTTGTTACTTGATGTCTTTATAGGGAAAGGTTTTAAAATAAGAGTTGTCTTGTTCACCAATCCCAATTTCCAGTCGACATATAACTTTGTTTAAACCATATATTCAGTGTTTGTATCTACGTGATACTTTGAGTATCAATTTCTGATAACACAGATTTTACAGTGAACCATGACTAGTTATCGTCGTCCGGTCAGCGAAGGTCACAACGTCTACGCCACTGTTGTCGCCCCTGAACGCCGGCGCCATTACCGCCACATTAATGTCGAGTTCGGCGGACCTACGCGCCTTCTCGGTAATTAAACATTGTTCTCCTGTTGTAAATATCGCCACGAGGATAACAAATCTGGTCTGGCTGGTGACGTATCACGGCTTGTTTGATAATGAGTTAATTTCCCAGAGAAAAAGGCATATTTCTTTATCCCAGAATGCATGTTCAATACTTCCTGTTTATAGGCCTCTGACAATACACCAAGCCACATGGAATATGCAAATGATTTATAAATTTGTTTATAAGTTGCAATGTTATTTGTTTGTTAGAACGAAATAAACAGAAATGATTTCTTGTGAGTTGGTGACACATCCTGTTTATGGGCGGGGTGAGAAAGAAGCAATTAAACGTAATAAAACACTTTACGAGGCTGTCTCGCAGTCGGAACACACCGAGGGTTGTCACAGCCGAATGCGCATTACGTCACGAATATGCACGTGAGGAATGCGAGTCCACACGAGACCGTACTTCAGTGGTGCCGACTGTCATGTGCGGGCTAATTACTAATGAGGGTGGAATCAGCCCGTCTCGCCATTGATCGGTCTTCATCACGGAATATACCGAGTCTGCACGCACACTGGTGTCATTAAAAACACATCTAGGCAGCACTCAAATCAGCGGAAGTGGATGAATTTGATGCAAGTTCTTCCAAGACAATACCTCTGTCCGTGAATCGCAGCAACAAATCGTGAACACATGTCGCAGTCTTGATCGGGGTACAATATGTCGCAAAACAGTGCTCTGTGTGAGAGGATGGATAAAAAATACAATTAAAAAAATGGCTTGCAAAACAAATCGGCAGTGTATTACCTTATACACGTCCGTTGACGGCGTCGTACGTTCTAGAAGGGGCGACACTGATGGTGCTGAAACACAACGGATTTGTTCGTACTTGGCATCGGGCCTTTAAAAAAACAAACCAATACCACTTTATACTGTCATACAAACTCTAAACCGCATTTCTGTTCTTATCTTACATATTTAGTATATATGTTGCATATCTAATCCAATCAATATTCGGCCAACTTGTATATTTCTTCACATAAACAAACTTACGACGGAGGTTTTTTATATAAACAATTTCACTTGGCTCAAAATCGTCTCAAAATTATTTCAATATTTTAATGTTATATTATATAATATATATACCGTGTTTATTCCCAAACTTTGAAGTAGCAGTTAAAAGGCGCTTGCGCCACACAAAATGTTATGGTTAATTAAAACTCGTGAGTGAAAGCAAGCAGCGCTTCCACGGATCATCTGAGAAGAAACGTACACTGTATACACCGGAACTTGTTTAATCTGGACGGTAGCGTTTCTAGTGAAATCAGCGTGATATCTGGCTTCAAAAACACTCGGGTCGTGGCTGGTAGAGCTTGGACACTGCTAACATATAACGCTATCACAGCGTTCCCAGGACGCACACAATCCAAGGTTTCTACAAAGTTGTAATGTCGTCGTATTAATGATTTAACCAGTTAGAGATAATTCATTTTAATATAACCAGGCACCTCCTTAATCCACAGATTGTCTTTAATTTACGCGAGAATATAAAATTGTTATCAACCTGTCGCTGTTTTGCAATAATTCTTTATATATTATACAACAATTATTAATGTTTATTTAATAAACACATATTTATATTCAACACGTGCTTGCTTTGAGGGTATCAACTGGGCTGTGCCTGACGTTGTTGTAACATCTCACAACGAAGCCGCGGATGAGGAATAAAGTTATTTTGATAAAGCATGAGTTTGTTTGTTTAACGCCGCACTCAGCAATATTCCAGTTATATGACGATGGTATTATAACTAGAATATTGATGGCATTCAGATGTTTCGGGGTATCTGTCTATTTATGAGTTATTGGCGTTAAACTGCCTGGCAAAAGAAAGTCTGCACTTGAAAATTGGATTTGACCAAACAATTGCAAACGTTACGAGCCTCAAAACAGTCGCTGAAACACCAGGTGAGTATTGTTTTACGCCGCCTTTAGCAATATTCCAGCAATGTCATGGCGGGGGACACCAGAAATGGGCTTCATACATTGTACCAATGTCGGGAATCGAATCCGGGTCTTCGGCGTGACGAGGGAATGCTTTAACCACTAGACTACCCGACCGCCCCCACACACTAAGGTCCGAAACGCGACCGTGATACGCGCATGAAATACATCACCATCGAAAATATATTTCTTGTTTGTTTCATTTTTAGCTACCATCAAACATGGCTGTATACTTTCTTTTGCCGGTCAATTTATATACAACTACTATGATATAAACATATTTATTTCCATAAAGTGGAGGGATTGGCAAACAAGCAAATTTTGCTTATCTGAATGCCTCTCCCAAACATGATACATATACAAATAGCAATGTATTGATAGTGACATGAGAAATAGCACACATTGTATAATTGGCATTAAAGGTAAGTATTGTTCTGTAAGTGTTTAATTACTGGATTATTATTACTGGATTATTATTACAACTACTATTAAATAGGCATCCGAAACCCCACGACCAAAGTCAGGCAGATTCCTGTTTTAACCCATACTGTTTCATCTGACACGAAGGAAGGTTCAGTGTACAACCAGATACCAGTCTGGACTTCTCTTCTTAAACAAGTCTGCATTGGTAACCATAGAAACAGATCTAACATACAAACAATCAAATGTAGAACCCAGACCTATGCTCAATCATTTCTTCCGGATACGATTAACCTGCGGATTACTCTGCCTGATGAAGTAACTTATGCTCGCCCATTCAAAGAATTTAGATCCCTAATTAATCATTCTGATACAATTATTAATAACCTATGTATTTCTACACACATGGCTATGATTAAAAAACAACATCACATGGCAATAGTTCAGCCGGCAGTTCTACAAACATGGCTTTTCTTCAATCAGTTCACGATTTCATTGTCAAAAGCAGAAGATTTGAAAAGCTTAATTTTATGCATATAGTTGTTTTATTTCACAGACGCCACGTGCTTCAATGGTTTGGCTTCATATATTTCATTTGTGCATTTTGTATGTTTATGTTTAGCACTATCTTACATATAATCTGATATATAACCAGCTGTTGTAAAGTTATTACCTGGAGAGGTATTTACATCAGCAAGCTTTGCTTGTTTACCGCTCCAGATTTCTTTTGAAATAAAAATATGTTTAAACCATACACAATGCAGAAAGAGAAAAATGCTGTACAACATTATATGTGCGTGGGTAAACTTGACGCTCGTTGTAATATATTGGCAAATGTTTCGCTGTAAGCCATCACACCATAAGTCTTTATACTCAAAGTAAAGTATAAGTGTCGGAAATCTTGTTTTCGCTAATAGAAATCATTTTGATCAACCAAACTGACAGGGGGAAAGAAAGTATACAACATGTTTGATGTTGGCTAAAAATGAAAGAACCAAGAAATGGGTATTCGCTGCTGATGTATTTGATACGGGTATCACAGCTGTGTTTTTGGACCTACATTTGCAGTGTTTCCGCGACTGTTTCCAGCCTAGTAACGTTTTGAAAATACTGGCAATTTTTGCTCAAATCCAATGTACAAGTATATATTTTATTTGGCCCTGCAGTTTACGATAACCGCTATCTGGAAACATTGGCAGTTAGATATCAATATTGAACGCACGGCTGCACAAAGAAATACACACAAACAAAAGAGACTTTTCTGTCATGATTCTGACTATAAGAAATTATGCTTCCATTTGGTTATTAAATTAATTTCTTCTTTCTTTTCTGGCGAACCCGCGTCATTTCTCCGCGTAGAGCCACAAGGACCCGTATGTGCTAGGGACGATTATTGGTATCGATTATTCAATATGGTCGAAAGAATTATTCATACGTCGACCGATTCTGTATGCATGGCATGACGTACACCTTGTCAGTGTGTTTATGACCTTAGGAATGTGTTTGGTTTTAGCAATATGTTTGGTCTTTTACAGCATAGATGAAAAGATAACCGAATGCTATCTGTACGTTAATTGTCTCCTCAATCATATGTAGATGTTTCATATTAATACTTTATACAAACCGAAACAATCATTCATAACATGATATAACATAATGTGAACATGAGTGAGTGAGTTGTGTTCAACGCCGCTTTTAACAGTATTCCAGTTATATCACGGCGAGTCAGCTTGATGTGTGTGTGTGTGTGGGGGGGGGGGGGGGGGGAGCCCGAAGTGAAGCAAGAATGAATGTATAAGTTTACGTTGAATATGAAATAGAGTTTACGTTGAATACAGCAAGGAAAACCTCAGGTACACAATTTCAACACAACGGCGAAATTTATGAACAGCAAATTGTCGCAAGATACGAAATGACAGAAGTCAGATACTTCATTCTGAATATTAGTTTCTACAATGTTCAATTCGTAAATGTTTTTATGTGTGATTATATTAGTAAATGTCTTATTTTCTTATATACATATTATAATATCATATGTTTTCGTTTTTTCATATTTTAGTGCTATCTATCTGTGCAATATGAATTTCCTTTGGAATAATACCGGCTACAATACTGGTATATAAATTGAAAAGAATAAAAAAGGGTTGAAGTCTATCAGGTCTTCACTTGTACAACTTAAAAATGCCACTTAAAGATATATGAAAATATAGATATAATAAAAGTGAAGGTTTCACATGCGCCAACAGAAGTACATATTGATAAATGAATTTTTACGAATGTTTTGGGGGACCCTGGTAGGTCACTTTTATTCATATGTTCTTCATATCGTTCCACTGACCTGAACCTTTGTAGTCAAGCAGTGGAGGTAAATGTGAAGCGTGTTGCATCTGCACACCACCGGGTGTCTGAGTTGATACAGCAACATCACGGCATGGTTTAATTTGACGAGGGGCGGTGTATATTAATCAGCGCTCCACCTTAAATACAATCTGTGAACACGTCATATTCACCCTGCTACAATCAATGTGACTGGGTATGCCACGTGATCACTACATCAAATACTTTGTCCCTTTATGCCGGATTTTATAGATTCTTTTTTATCTTTTTTATCTAATAAAATGTAACGTGTCGAAACATAATTCCATGAGACTAATTTGAAGAAGTCACGTATAGCTGAAATACCATTGATGCGGCTCCCAACAACATTCATTCACTCAGGGTGGTAAACAATCGTCGTGTTGCAGATATTAGGAACTTACTTTACAAACAGAATCAACTTTTTCAGAAGGTGTTCTTGATTTTTGCGGACTGTGTCTCTTTTTTTAAACTTGCGCGAACATGCTGTTTGTTCTTGGTCCCCTTTGATGTTGTGGAGACATATTTTAGAATACCCGTAACGCTTGGAGGAGTTCCAAGTGTATGGATGTAAATATCCCTTCTTCTTTGCTCGTACGGGTCTTTTTGGAAGACCTCAAAATATTATGTAAATAACACTCTAACTGGTGGTATCAATACCAACTACGCACAATACTTTAGTTTAACAAGGGATATCAAATGTCGCGGAAATGTTTCGCATGCGCCAAACCACGCTTTTAAAGTGTTGAACGTCACAACACAACACTCCCACAGATCTGGAGAATAACACAGGTAAGTGAGTATGACTTGATGCAGAGATCTAACTAGCTACAACACAAAGCACTTCAAACACCAAGAAATAAAATATCTTGCAGTTGTGTGTTATCAGTTTGACAAATCTAGTATCTAGTGAGAGATGATCTAGCACTGTTGTGTAAGGTGACGGAGTAGGCTTTGGGTTTAAGAATTATCTTCATTTAAACCATGAGAGACATAGAAAACCACGGGAAACGGCGCGCTGTAAAAGCGTTAAAATTTAAAGGTTCAGTAATGTAACTTTTCAATTCACTATTTTGGTTGGCACTTGTCATTCAAAGAAAAGAAAAATCTGACGTATAAGGTTGACAAGAAAGTTGTTTGTTATGGTAATGCATGAAATGTGACTGTCGTTCGTTCGTTCGTTCGGGGATTTAACGTGCGCTTTCCGCATGTAATAAATTACATTTAGCGTATCTCGCACAAGGGGAAGCACTTATACTAAATGGGAAAAAAAGCGTAATGAATAAATAAGAAGTGCGACCCAAAAAAAATGTAAATTAAGTAAACCTAAAAAAATAATCTAGGGGGGTGGGTTTGGCTGGGTGGGGTGGGGGTTGTAAAAGAAGAATAATAATGTGGAAAAGTTGGAGTTGGGTGACTGTCGATTGGCATCAGATCATCTTTCAACGCAGGCATATTGTCATCATCTAGCATCAAAGTGTGTGTATCGTGAAGTAATCAACACCCACCCGTCCACAGCCCCTCCCCACCCGGCCACGTGTACAGGGGTTTACGATGTTTACTGCCTGTCACTCCGCTGCCATTAGCAACCAAATTCTGGAACCAGCGAGCCGCTGCGATCTCAATTTGCTCTCGCACGCCATCAGCTGACAAGTGGGCGGAGCTCGGGGAAAGGGGCGGTGCTTGGTTTCATTAATGAAACTTGCTAGAAGATCGACGTCGCTGATTGGCCGAATCAACCTGACGTCATGGAGTTGGCTTTGATAAGATTCCCTCCACGGGTATCGCTTACATATGGAACTGAGTGCATTTAAAAGCAGGCAGCTTCATTGAGACATACACTACTACAGTCACATCTACAGTAGCTGCGAGTTGTGATTTCGAGTCGTGTAAAATCTTTTTCTGTTGGAATCTTGGATCGGATCCAATATCTCCGAGCACCGTGTGAATATTCTTCCCTTGTCACAGCTGTCAGACATCATGAGTCTCAGTGTTGGAGCTTACTCCCAGGGCTACCCGCACCCCGGCCCCCTCGGGCACGAGTTCTACCAGTACCCCCAGGTCCGCTACCCCGACCCCCACACTGATGCGGGGTACTTCCAGAACTGGATGCTGGGTGCCCAGGAGATGCCCGTGTCCCCCGACGCGTATGGCATGGGGCCAGGATCACCCCCGATAGACCCCGCCACCCATGTTGTCTACTATGAGAACGGCATCAGGTGCGTCAAACGCCGCATCACGGCCAACAAGAAGGAACGACGACGGACCCAGAGCATCAACAACGCCTTCGCGTCGCTACGGGGGTGTATACCCAATGTTCCATCAGACACTAAACTCTCCAAGATTAAGACACTGCGTTTGGCAACAAGTTACATTGCTTATCTCATGGACGTATTAGCCAAAGACGACCCCAAACTGACAGAAGCCGGATTCAAAGCAGAGCTCACAAAAAAGACAGATAGACAGACAAAAACAGAAGAAGAAAAGAAAAGGAAAGAAGTTCAGGTAGTCATTTAAATCTTGTTTATATTTTACATGCAGGCTTAAAGTCTACCTCAATACGAGTACCACACTTACCGATAATACCCCAACAAAATGGGGGTGTATCAGCTTGATGAGTCTTACCCTCGGCCGAGTTAAATGGGGGTGTGACGGAGACGTGTACTTGGTGTGGTCGTTATCACAGGTTAAAAAATCATACAAAGCTAAAGTATTGTATTTTTTAATCAACAATTTATATGAAAATATGAACATTTACAGAGAAATGCTATTTTCCATTTCTTAATGGCATAGTTTTCTGTATATAAATTATTCCATCCTGTTGGGTTTTGCAAACAAAATAAAATTCTGCAGTTTTAAACAAGAATATTGCCAGACATGTGAAGTAAGGTTCCACGGTAATGTAGTCCTTATCGTAGCTTTCTGCAAATGGCTGGCATTCACGGCAATATCAGATAATATTTCTTTCTCCGATTCCGCCGCCAAATTTTAACATCTTTTTAATGCCTACACCGGCGTTGTCAAAGAAGGGGGACCTCCCCGCTTCTCAGGCAGTGGGGAGGGTTAGCGGCCGGGGTGGAGGGGGTTATCAAACTGTAATTAAAGCTGCCAGAAAAACAAAGGTCTGCCCCTAGAACTGACCCAACATTGTTAAGTCGGCTCATTTGTCTCTTTCAATTCAGGAACGGCCTAAACTATACCTCCCTCAGTCAGAAACGTATTTCAAGGTCACACACGAAACCATATGACTTATATTTTTGTAGCAACAGGCATAGATAAATTCTCTACAAATACGCATTATTCGTACAATTATTCAAAAGTAGGCCTGGAAAACAAAACATTTATTTTTTTTAAGAACGCGTTTGTTTGTTAAAATTATCCGTCAAGCTACGAATTTCTAAAAATAATATTTGCAAATAGAATTAAAAGGATTGCACACTTCGTGTCCCTATTAATTTATTTTGACAGAAAATATTTTCAAACTATTATAACTGTTACACAAAGTATTAAATCATCAATGCTCAGTTCTTAAATGATATTACACTGTATTTGAAACAAGACTACACAAGTTAAAGCTGCCGTTTTAGGATATGACGCAGTTCCAATTGTAACGGTATCATTTCATTTTTATGAAATAATTTTTTTTATGGGTTACCAAATTAAAACAGAGCAACGCTGGTTTAGGACATGATTGCCAATTCCAAGAGAAACGCTATTTTGTCTTCGACTAATTTCCTCCTTTAAAGCAGATACCCGTTGACTGTGGGTCGTCACCTATCACTTTACAACGTTTTCAAGTTAAGACGTTGGAACTAAGAACCAAGTAGAGGCCGCCTGGAGGGAGGGATGATTTGCTACGTTTTCGCTCGGTGAATCTAGCGTCTATAGCCTGCTGAGACAGGACCAGGACAGACACGCGGCTTGTAGGCTTGAGAAACATTTACTGTCCTCGCCGTTAGTTTTCTATCATAATAACATCGCTAGCGTGGGTATCATTTTTGACAGACACAAATAGCCCGACCTGCCTCCATGTACATCTGGTCATTACGGCGGCCGTTATCATCACAATGATAGTTTCTATCAATTTGAGCGACATTTCATCAGATTTACGTGTTCATATTTTTTTTGTAAACATACTATCACGTGCAAATATTGTAACGTGTTAGCTTTATCTTCACTGGTGGTGTTTAAACTCTGGAATCATTTAAATAGGGAAATACATACGCGACGCCGAAGACTCATTTAGATTCAATTCATTGTTGGCCCGAAAATGTAAATGTAAAGTTTATTAAATTTGTGAAGGATATACAAAGTATGATAATAATATAATAATATTATAATAGAATAATAGAATAACTCAACTCGTGTTTCCCCAAGAACTTCGCCCAAATAATCAAAAAATTCTTAAAAGACATTAACATTAGATACTAAAGATACGATATCAGCAAATCTTAAAGAACTGGAGTTGTGTTCGGTATTGAGTGCCCAGCAATTTGTCGCTGTTATTATACGTTTGAAATGTATTTCATAAATGACCATGACTTTAACAGATGTGTCCATTCGAATCTCCATAATCTCCTCTTTATATCAGATCATATACCAACTGGAGCAAGTATTTCGCCCAGATCCAATCCTCAAGTCGGCGGTGTCGTTGTCCGTGAAGTGTCAACGTCGACCGCCGTTTTACACCTTCCCACAAAGACGCTCGCTAATTTCGCTTATTTCCGTGTATTTATCTAACGCTAATCACGATAATTAGAAACACAATCACACCGCGTGGTTTTAATTTAATTAACGAGAAACCACCAGGGACTGGGCTTTTGTCAAAGTGAACGAGATAAATAGGATGATAGGGATGCGGCAATTGTCGATCTGAATCACCCGGGACCACGGACGCCCGAGAAGCAGAAACTTCAAATATATTCATTCTTAAAAGGGAGGCCTCAAAAACGAAAATTTAAGTGATTGATATTTGCTGAAAAACTATATTGTAGAACTGTTGGTTAGCCTTTACAGTGATATTCGTTACTGTGATGTTTTTGTATCACAAGAGAGTATCAATGAAATATTACGACGCGTTTGATTAATATATCATGACAAGACACAAATTACATCAATGTCGAAAACGTTCTTTCATGTTTGTATACACATGGTGTCTGGATGCTGATTATCCATCAAAACATTTTTATTTCTCCCGTCTGTTTAGTTTTGTGCTAGGTAAACAGGGACGGTCATTGGTTTACATACACGTGAACTGCCATTCTAGAAATGTGACGGACTACATTACAAGAAATCTGAAAGGATTAAATATATCATGACGTCAGACGCTTTTAGAATCTGTCAATGACATGCAAGCAGTTGCCAAGAAATAGTATTTCGACATGACAAATACCATACACGTATTCTATACCGCTTTGACATACACCAGATTTCAAGCCCCCGTTTCGTATCAATTGTGGAGACGTTCTATCACTGTAAGTGCAGTATCACGTACATCAAATTTAAATATTTGTCAGAGCGGGGGTCAGAGGGGATATTTACGTAACTTGATGTTTTTCTTTCATTTTATTGACACCAGATAGCCAAACTTTTTTATTGAATAAATTTACATCAAAATGAGTTGAAATATTTGAATAAGCTCGGACTACTGACACTAGTTGGTGGAGAACATTTGTGCCACGATCAGCGCTCAATGGAATATTTAGGATAACGCAATTTACCAATTAAAACCAAATGACCTTTATACACCTCCTTAAACACATCGCAGATAGGGATATTATTTCATATTTAATTCGTGATCAAATAAAACGTGTATTGGGTACGGTGAAGTCTTGTGTAAAGTACTCACTCTACCATCCTACGGGGTACCATTTAGCATTTCCTTTTTATAATTAGGTTTCTAGAAAAAATAATCGTCCGTGATTGTCTGTATAAACTGTAATGGTAGCGACCCGGTCGTCATGAGGTTCATATCCACTGTGTATTTTTCCCCAAGTCAAATGTGCGGATTCCAGACCAAACGTCTTGACTTGTTCAGGTGCGCGAGGGAGACCGACCCGTCAAAACGTCGAGCTCAATCAGACCATTGCGATATCTAACAAGCATAGTTTATTTATTCAGGGTTTTTATTTTGAGGGCTACGTGGGTGATATTTAGCGTAAGTATCGCGTGATTTGAGGCAAGTCTCGTGTTTCCACGAGATGTCAGTCATCTCGAGTGGTCGATCGCTTTCAGCTGTCACCAAATCACACAAAACTTGGCTAAAACTCCTGATTTCTCGCACGTAGCGCCGGTCAAGATTTGTTAAAAAGTCTCACCCAATTTCTTACTTCCTTCTCCACTTGTCACCCCGTCGGAATCGTCAATCCTCAGAAGAAAGAAATATGGAAATACTTTTACCCCGTAATTCCAACTGTTAGCAAGTATCACGAACCAATGTCTTATTTCGTATAACATCACTCTTATATTGTAGCGATATACGTGAAATCGAGGCTGCTACCACCTGTTTATATCATAGTGGAGTTTGGTAGTTAACTATAGATATCTTATATATTTAATATAAGTAACTAGTATGTAAGATATCAGTCCCCAACACTGTCTCTGTACCAAAACATGAAACATGAAACACGTGACACGTTCAACGTAACTCTTGTAGTAGAACAATGGCGCCAAACTGTATTAAACATTGATGCCATCAATATCGGTTGTAATGCTTCTGTTTACATGTTCTTTAGCGATTACAAGTATTTCCATCTTGAATAGGGACACAGAGCCGGCGCGACGTCAGTAACAACACAGGCGTCACCGAGGCTGTAACACAAAGAAGTTGGTAATCTATAATTATTCCCTCCAAGAAATCAACGTAACAATTGCAATAAATACTTTATACACCCTCTAACACTTAAACCCAACTCGGGCAATATGTAATACGTTTACTAAGCAACACTGGTGACTTGCCATGAGATAAGGGACCTTTTGGATTCTCATTATATTTTAAATACCACAGTCTCTTCGTAACCCAAAAATACAATTCACAAACTTCAATTCATATTTACTACAGCGATGCATGTCATCAAACATTTGGACCCATTTTCCGACTTATAAATGTAATAATTGCAGTTTTTATACATGATATCTGATGAATTGAAAGTAGTCATGTATGCAGAAAGGTTTAGAAATAAGGTTTATAATTACATTACGATCTAGCGAGAGAAAACTAAGATATTTTTGTACAGTCCGCACACATGGCGATCTTCACTGAAATACGTTGACGTCAAACGTCTTATGACGCCACAGCACAGTTGTATCCTAGCACCCATAAAGTCCCCTTTCTCCTGGTGGGTCAAAGTTATATCCTCTCAGGCAATATATGATAATACCATACTCAGACAAATATATGACATCCACACATATTTAATACCCTGCTCGGACAATATATGCTATATCCCCTTACAGTTAATACCCTTCTCAGACAATATATATGATCTATATCCACCGACGGTTTATTCCCTTCTCAGACAAAATATAATATATACCCCCTATAGTTAATATCATACTTAATATATATATACGCGCCTGTGGCTTTTATACCACGAACTGACGGATGTCGAGCTAAGTTGTTTCCTATGCGTTGAAACCATACAGTATTCTGGGAAAATGCCCATATGCCACAGGTTCAGCATATTTCTGTATACGATAGTTCTTTGAATGTGGTTGACACGGATTAAATCTTCTTATCTGTGTAGTCCCCTCTTCTCCCAGGGGGCACCGGTGATATGGGGTAATATTGATGTTTGATCTCTGTAAAGTGAACACTAAATATATTCCATTTCC
Organism: Haliotis rufescens; assembly: GCF_023055435.1. Lineage (NCBI taxonomy): Eukaryota > Metazoa > Mollusca > Gastropoda > Lepetellida > Haliotidae > Haliotis > Haliotis rufescens. The sequence goes on from NW_025964057.1 coordinate 3,828,114, forward strand.
CCACGGCGGGTCGGATATCGCCATTGTTTCACTCCATCAACCTGCCGCCCTATTGTCTTAAACAGCTAATGAATCAAACATTATTATCCAAAATGATCAGCAAATTTAATTTGATTATTTGTCAATTAACTTGTCTCAATAATTTCCCTGATCGGTGTGGAATTGAGCGAGTGAAGAGGATATCGGTTTTAATAAAGCTAATTGCTAATTCGACGATAGTCTCCACTGTAGCGGTGTAGGGGAGGGAGGGAAACTTGGATCTGACGGCGATCGAGCAGGAGACAAGCGTGTTTTGTGTGTCAGCTATCAATAAAATTCCCAACATCGCCAGTTTATTTGATTAAACAACGACATGTCTACTCCCCGCATCTGGGCTCCAGGAACCACAACCGGTTGTTCAAGCGAATTTAGCCTCCGTCGTCAGTGCTACACGTGCACTTGCGCCTAAATGCACAGTAACACGCGCATGGAAATTACACGAAATGATCAGTTATTGTTGTTTATTGGCAAAACAGCGATCAACTTTCACAGTCGCACGACGCGCACGCGCAAACACACGCTCTAAACAGCAAGGTTGTAATTTCCTTATTGAAGTAGGCGGGGAAATGTGACATCCGCGGAATCAAGGTTTGTAGAGAAGTCGTCCGCGAGGACTGGTCAGGGGAAAAGGTTGGCGGACGCGTCGCACAGCCAGCAAACCAGTCATTCCGTCATAATTTCATAACCAGCGGCCATATGCTGCCGGGAATCTAGGTTCAAATTTCTGAATTTTAAACAATGATGAGCCTCAACCGCTTCTGTAGAATGACGACAGGAGCGAGAGAGAGAAAAGATGTGACTGTGCTCGATAATAGGGAAGAGATGTGTGACTGTGCAAGAGAGTAGGAAATACATGTGTGACTGCACGAGAGTAGGGAATAGATGTGTGACTTCACGAGAGTAGGAAACGAAGTAGGAAATAGATGTGTGACTTCACGAGAGTAGGAAATAGATGTGTGACTTCACGAGAGTAGGAAATAGAAGTGTGACTGCACGAGAGTAGGAAATAGATGTGTGACTTCACGAGAGTAGGAAATAGATGTGTGACTTCACGGGAGTAGGAAATAGATGTGTGACTTCACGAGAGTAGGAAATAGAAGTGTGACTGCACGAGAGTAGGAAATAGATGTGTGACTTCACGAGAGTAGGAAATAGATGTGTGACTTCACGGGAGTAGGAAATAGATGTGTGACTTCACGAGAGTAGGAAATAGAAGTGTGACTGCACGAGAGTAGGAAATAGATGTGTGACTTCACGAGAGTAGGAAATAGATGTGTGACTTCACGGGAGCAGGGAATAACTGTGTGGCTGTGAGCAACTGATAGTATACAGATGCATAGATAGCATAGATACAGGACCACGTACTGAAACACGTGGACATTAATTATACAATATATGACATTATATATTATGTGAGGACATTTAAAACTATTGGCGGGAGTGTCGCAGTTCTTAGACGTATACCCATGCTTTGAATCCTTGCGGGTATGGCGAATCTTAGGCACGGCGAGTTAAAGTTGTATTAGTGCATATGTCCATTTGTCGTTATATTGGGGAAAATGCGCCATTTGCTGTGGTATTTAATTCAGGCTGTTAACATTTAACAACTTTCATAATAGAAACCATTTTGATGGTTAGCGTTAACTGTGAGAGGTTGAGAATCGCGTGTAGGGTAAGCGACGGGTTGGGGTTGTGGGGTGGGGCTGATGGTGTGGGAGGGGACATCGTTATGGCCGTGAAGAGGAAGTCAGAACCCACAGTGCATCACCCCCAGGGGGTTGTGGGGTGGGGCTGATGGTGTGGGAGGGGACATCGTTATGGCCGTGAAGAGGAAGTCGGAACCCACAGTGCATCATCCCCAGAATTCAAGTGATTCAAGTAGCAGGTTAATTCCCCTCAGCCGCTCCGATAGCAGGGGAATTAAGTCAAGCGCCCCTCAAGACCTACAAGACATTAGAGGATAATTTTTATTTCAATTTAATGGGAAGAAAATATGCCGAATCTAGGAGCAATGACAGCATCGAGAGAGAAATCGGCTATATCTATATCTAGTTACGCCAAGGTACTTTGAAATTGATAAATCTTAAACGAAACAAACATTTTAGGCTAATTTAGAAGAGAGATATTGTGGAGGGTTTAATTGTGAATGACTGCCTCACTGCCTTATAACGACGGGACACAGGGCCATCACCTACTAGTCGTTCATGTATTTATCTTGATTAAAAAATATATAAGTACCGAAAATAATATATTGTATATTTCAAACAATTCAAATACTATTCGCTACACTGTATTAGATTCAAACACAATACACGACCTTGTGTAAGATAAAAACAATATAAATAAAATACACAACACTACATTGCACACGATTTAAACAATTCAAATACAACACAATACAATACATTGTATGATATTTAAACATTTCACCACCTTGTATATAATTCAAACAGTTCAAATACAATACTGTATACATTGTACAATATACAAATACAACACAATGAAGTACGATTCCAACAATTCAACTACTAATACGATTCAAATAAAATTTCTATATTCTATACGATAAATAATCAAATGTAAATACAAACCGCACTACATATAAGATTCAAACATCCACATACTATATACTACATCGAGTATTATAAGGACAATGCCGACAGTGTGAGCCATACATCCCCCGATATTTTGTTGTGAGCGGAGGGTAGAAAAGACATCAATATGTCACATGATAGAGATGGGGGGGGGGGGGGGGGGGGGGGGACTCACAGACGTACTCGGAGATATCTCAATACTTCAAAGGAAAGCAACATAAAATAAATAATTTCTATCTCCCCAATATATCCAGACAGAAGAATTAATGGCAGTTTCCAACGTGATTTGATAACATATATATGTGTGTTATCTGAGTATAAACGTCAATTGGGCGTAGAAATATCTTTCTCTAAATATTTCAAACACGAAGTATTTTGTTGGGTTTTCCAACTTAGAATCAGCTCATTTGTAAAATACACAGTTTATCGTTAATATTCAGATATGTTTCAGTAATATGGAATAATTACTTTTTACATCATAAATAATTATATATAATATATTTCAAAGAGGATATACGATCATTAAAATATAATTAGATGGTTTTGTTGCGATAAAATGCATATGTTGCTGCAGCGCTACTTGTCAACATTCAACCAATACTGACCCTAGTAGTTCGTTTTGTTGTTTTTTGTTTTTTAAAAAAAACCTCAAACCTCAAGCACAGATAACATTTTCCTAGCAAAGTATTTCAATACTTGCGTCATATGAAGGATATCAGACTGGATGTTCAGCCCAGTTCATATTGTAACCCTTTTCCCTTGCTTTGCACTTGAAAGCACGGGCTTCCATAGATGTGTATAATAAACCGAATTTGTGTAAATATTTAAAAATCTTATACCGCCTCGAAGACAAGCGATGTTCAAGCCGGTGCGCAAAATCTCGCTGATCTTGTCAAATGACACATTTAATCCCTTCGATAGATGTCCAGAATTACCACGGCAAGTACACTTCCAATTCGGATACGTGGAAAAATAATCCACGATATTTTTTATCGAAATTTATGACAATTCCTGATTTGTCCGACTTTGTCGTTATCGACGTACCAGCAATTTACTGGCAACTACTATAGGACCTATACCATGAATTCTCTATTATACAGCATATGCTAAGGAAACAGTTATTTATAAATGAGTTGTTGAATTCTGAAGTAGCTTGGGAAAAGACAAGCGATAAGAGACTACAGATTGGTATCAGTTCCCCACAATAACATAAACACAGTTGATGAATAAGGATCACATTTCCTGTCCCCGGTCCGCAGACTTCCACGCGGACTCAAATGCTACTCAAGCACTCAGTAAAATGTAAAGAGAATTTAATTTTCTTTCGAGCGATAGAGCGTAATAATTCATGAGAATGCTTTGAGATTTGGCGTGGTGCTCTCGTTCTGCAGATACAAGGCAGTGTAATACCCGCCCATTCAGAAAGCATTACGTCAAACGGAATCTATATCCATACACATTTAAAAATAAATACCGTTCGAATTATATCTAAATGTAGAAACTTAGTTTGCGGGTTAATAGCATGATGCCGTTAAAGGACTATATATTTCAATGAACAGATTGCCTGTTTAATGGGCTTAGCTTTATTTGGGTATACATATACGCATTTGATTTTATTCAGAAATATTTTCGTTGATATTTTAACGAGAAAACTGATCAGGGCTTATTTTTGACATTGCGTTCCTAGTATTGAAGAAGTATCACACAGTATGTCAGAATGGGTTTATTTCCGAAATGCACACACTTCGGAGTTCTATCCTCGCGCTGGTCTCGTGTCACGGGATGTGCTGATGTTGTATAGATAAAAGGGGGGGAGGGGGGGCACGTGCCGGGAATACAGTCCAGGCACCCTCACGCTGGTAGGAAGGGGGGTCTGGAATATGCCTTGCTTCTGTTTAGTAATGGGAGCTGTGGCTCTGACTGATTGAAGGTTCCTATTGCATCCGTCGACAAAACACTTCCAACTGATACTCGTTATTTCGGATATGTCTGTCGGAATTTCATTCACTGTGATTCAAAGAAATTAGAAGAACGCGCATTTTGAATAATGTATAAAGTTCGTTACTGTTACATCTCATACTTTATACTTGACCGTGTCCCCATTTCACTGAAAACTCTTAATGATATTCAGGAAATAATGTAACTGAATTAATCATCTTTGATTTATATTTCCATGGTTGTTACTTTTTGTATATTATCTTGCGGTTTTTCACGAAACTTTTACGTCTTGTTTCTAAAGTCTAAATATGTGTTAAATATTTATTTATTGTTTTCTTCCGTTTTGACCGATTTCAATGTCCATGATGGCGGATCTAGTGACTCCGCTATATCAAGGCACTCCTCGCGGGACATGACGAGAATCACGCGAGCCTTGTGTAAACGTCTCCGGTAAAATTATACCAATGACTAGTAACATTTCGAGGTACAGCGACACCGTCTCATGATGACATTGTGGACATAACTGGGGCAAGGCTATTTGTTTGTTTGTTGTTTAACGCTGCAATATTCCAGCGATCTGTTAATAATCCGAGTCTGGACCAGACAATGTAGTGATTGACAACATGACCATTGATCCACGCATTGGGATACGATGATATGCATCAACTAAGTCAGCGAGTCTGACCACCCGATTCGTCGCCGCTTACGACAAGCATGGGTTTCTGAAGACCTATTCTTAGCCGGATCTTCACGGATCTGAAGTTATTGACAGATCGCACTGTTTCTCACTTTACAGGACATTTTATAACATCTCAATATATAATTTGAATAGAGATTTGTCAAGGGTACCCGAAAAAATGAACGTGGGAAGAAAACCGGAATGGGGCCAGGCGTATGCATCCTTAAATCTCTTTGTAAGGACTTTATAAATACAGATTAATGTTTCCTTCACAAGAACATAATAATTGTACAATTATTGATAGTGACAGTTTTCCTCCATAGTACCATGATAGTTATCCAACCCATGACAGGCTTATACCACTGTTTTCTGTTAAAAAAGAGGCATTATTAAGAAGGTCTTTGAAAGGCCTTAATATTAAGAAGTTTGCAAAATTTGTATTCTTCGCTTTAAAAACGATTTTCTTTCTAAAAGATATTCCAGTTATAAAAACATGTATAATATAGTGAAATGTTCTCATCAGTGTAATGTATGAATATAAAATCAATAGTGTATCTGTACTTGCAGCGCTCTCATCACGTGACGGTACATGTGTGATAGTTGATAGCGATAAATACTTCATTACGGAATAAGTAAAGATTTCAGTTAATTCCCAGTACCTACATGAAACAAAAGATTTGATGTCGCTGTGTCGTATTTTTTGAGAATATTGTAAAGTCGACCACACACGTGTCAACTATTAGCATGTTTTAAAAAAAAAAAATGCATGTTCATGTGTCACACGATCCTAATTTTGCATCAACCCCCACAAATACGCCCAAATACTCTCACTGTTAATGATGCCCCAATATTTCAAAATACGTCATTGCTTGTTAAAATATTTATAAAATCGTTTCAAATTTTAATAAGCAGTTAGAAATGAATCCCATCACCGGCTCCCACAAACTCCGCATCTTTAGATGTTAATTTTCTCCCAGCGTTTTCACTATGGCAATAGGCAATTATTCCGATGTAGGAACTCGCGGGCGGCCTGACTCGTTACCTAAACACGATTAACGCAAGAATCTCCTGTTGGGGCGAGCTATGGCCCCCTATAGGGGTGAGATAGAAGGGGAATTTCTTCCCAGGCTGCCTCACTGGGAATCCCGACCTTCGTGTTACAGCGCGGCCATCTCGCCGTGGCTTCACATGTTCGCTCTCACATATCTTTCAACATATATTTACATGTACATATTTTCTAGCGGTCTTCAATTTACACGTCACAGCGTGAGGGAATGTTTTTCTCCAGTTCTCAACTATCCGCGGAACTAACCACTTACGACTCGGAAAGAATCTGACGTTCATGTTCTTGTTTCCAATTCAAAATTAGTTTTCCCATGGCAATTTTTAAAAGTTGGGTTTCGAACTAAACATACTTAGTTCTCTGTGTATAGATTGTCTAAAATGACACGGAGCCTAGTTGTCTGACGGGGCTTCGTAGCACGATGCGCTGTAATTGAACAGGAAGTATCAATGCGTCTTGAAGGGGGAGGGAGAGATTTGTCGACATCTTGTTTGGAGGGTAGGGGGTCGGGGTAAGGAGGGTACGGGTCGCAAGGTAGCATCCCTCAACCCACACGTGCATAGTTCGAGTTGAACTCAACCCTGAATCTTGACCCGTGGGTTTTAATAGTAAACTAACTGTATCCGACCATATTGGTGCCACTCTCAGAGGTGAAGCTGATCACTTCCGGCAGTTAACATGCACGTGCTGTGACGTCATCAAAATTAGCGTCTCCTCGGAAGGGGCAGGTGAGATGGGAGGGAATGTCCCGGCGTTCCGTGGTTTATTACAGATCAATGACACATGGCGAGCGCTTCAAGGACCGTGACAGACGGTGACGTTAAGCAGACGCGGTGGGCCAGAGGACATGACGGATTCCGGGCAACTTGCAGATATTCACCGGAGCAATGACGATTACAATAAATTCATGGCAGATGCCTTGTAATTCTTCAGATCGATAAATCCCGTCGGTCTCCCGCCTGACACCACCTCTACAGCGGCATGCCGTTGGGGAAGGGCGTCTCGTGGTGACCGTGTGGCTTCAGAACGAGGTTATGACCTTCAAGTGACAGGCCTCTGACTGACAGACTTGAAAAGAGAAAAAAATGTACATAATTTGTGTGTCACTTGCACGTGCAAACATAAACATGCCAGGATGTCGCTACTCGTAATGCGTCACTAAAAGAACAGCGCAACAAAAGCCACACAATAATTTGTCCTATTTGTACTTAATGGCCTGTTTTTTTCATTGAACTGAAATTTTACTCTCTCTCTCTTTAACTTTCAGGAATCTAGTAATTCGTGCGACAGCGATGCCGGAAGTCCGTCGTCGGAGAAGAAAGGAAAAGGAAGGACAGGATGGCCGCAACATGTGTGGGCGTCAGAACTGAAAAACTGATGACGTAGAGCACATCATTTTGGCCAATTTATAGACCAGCACTAATTTCAGTGTGTTGTTTACAAGGCACAGATTTCTATGGCGTTTAGCACAAGGCGGAGTTTTTACAAACACGGGCTCAGAAGAGCCGGAAGTTGACACACAGACCGGATGTGATGTCACTGAAAGGACAAAGTGAGATTGTTGGATTTACGAAGTCATACCAAAGATTTTCGGATGGGCGGTGAGCTGTTGATCAGCGAGTGGTTGACGCCTGAGAATTCCCCACAAGGAGGATGCCGCTCCAGACGACAGGGGCTACCGGTGCTGTACGGCCGTCTTCAAGATACTAAACTAGTGCTGTGTGACAAATAGTTCTCGGACCGATCTCAGCGCTGCTCGGGGGGAAATGAAGTGAGGGTTATCGCTATCACTGACCCCAGAGACGCTCGTCTGGGGTGGGACGCCCAGGAGAGCCTGATGAATGACCAGGACGATCCCGGGGGTGGGGGAGGGGCAGACTGCCGCCTGCTCCGCCAAGGTCATGGAAGGTTCCAAGGCGTACACCTTCCACAAAGTGAAGTTTGACATTGAAGTCATATCGTGCTACAAACACAACGTCATATGACCATGTTTTTCAAGACATTCACTAATTTATTCACTTTTGATGTGTGTGCACATTCAAATATCCAGACTGTCACGTGATCTCATTGTGTCTCGACTTTGCACAATATTGACACCGACCATGCAGTATTATGTGGGCGTTCGTCCACACGTTCAGTGTACCCTCGTTCATCCGAACTTGTGTAATAATCAGTAATATTGACGAACAAACGGTTTCCGAACGAAACACAAATATTTGTTCGCAGCGAACTTGAGGTGTATGGATAAACGAGGGCGCGCTGTTGCCGGGCACTGTTTGTAAGTAATATCAGTATTATGTGGAGATGTGGAGACTGGCGTTCATGGCATCATCTGTTATGTAGCTACTTGGTTGTATGTATCTTAGGGATTAGTCTGTGTCCATTCAGCTGTTCATCTAGTCACGTGTGCCGACGACTGTGTGTATGTATATTAGAGCGTGAGAGTGCTGTTCCAGATAGAGATCACATTGTCTGTACAGAGAATATTTCATGTCGTGAAAATATTGAAAATTACATAGAAATTAAATGACTATGATTGTAACAAATGAACTTTGTTTTTCATTGTCTGCATGGTTTTGAGCACAATACATATTTATTGATCATAGTCCTGGGCGAGATCTACCACGTTGTACCGGGGAATCTCTAGAAGACATGCTGCGCCTTCTTGATACCTTCTGTATTACATTTTACTGAATAATTTTTCCAAAGCCACGTGGTGATGTTCTTAAGAAATTTCAGCAACAAAAACATGATCATTTTTATTTGTCGAAGTGAAGGAAACGTAATACTTGAATTGTTGTTAAATGATACTTATGTCATTTTTATCCCCCTGTTTGAATAGCGATCTGGTTGTCCGTCCGTCCGTCGGCAGGCCGTTTTCCGTTTCCGGCGAAAAACTCCTGGGCCCACTTGCACAAAGCGATCTTAGCGCTAAGACTATTGTAAGCCTATGTTAAAGTATGGGAGTTACGATCATCTTAGCACTAAGATCGCTTTGTGTAAGTGGGCCCTGAACTTTTTACTATTTCTTGGTGAAACTTGTTATACAGATCAGTAGAGCTGTGAACTGGGGCCTTTCGATGAATTGGGATATGTTTTTATTTATTTTATTTCTTGCATGTTTGTGCCTTTTGGGATAATTTCTTTTTTCATGATTTGTTTTCATGAAGACAATGACTTAAGATGAAGGCAGTGCTCGTTTCCGGAACTCCAAAATCGTTGGGATATTGAAAATACTAAACAGCCAGCCATATTTTTCTTCTTCACTGACCTGCAGGCATCCAATGGTAGTATGGGCTATAAAACGCCATTTCTGATATGTACCAGAACAGGGGGATATGGCATAGCCTGATGACTCTGGTTCATATCGATTTACTATTTAATTCTAATTTATTATGTTCAAGTTTGTGTAAGACTAAGGTGGTCGATTGCATACACCTAGTAATGTACAGTGTAAGTGTAACTAACGTCATAATAGAATATCATAATAAATATGTGTATTTACCGGGTCTTTATTACTGGAAGGGAAAGTCCGTGATTTGGGGAGGGTGTTTATAAACTGAGTGCCCTATCCATGTAAAAAACCCAGTAACTGTTAGAATTTAAGTTTCTGATATATCAATTTCTCAACACGGATTCCCAAGCACAGGGTGAAACATTGATAAGGAATGGTTGTCACCCTTTAATATACACTTGTATTCGGCAGGTGGTATTTACCTTCACTACATTAAAAGCGTGATGTGAATCACGCAGTTCACAAAATGTTGAAGATTTCAGTCATTTTACACAATAACTATACCATATACATAGAGGGTAATTGCAGCATGCTAATTTAACGTGAACCTTTGACCAATCAGAATCGAGTATTTTCAAAACGTCATGGTAGAATGTGATGGTTGCATGGAACAGATATTTCATACTTTAATAACACTGCTTAGCTCCTCTGGTGTAGGATAGAGTTTCTGGTACACTCTACCGTTATGCTTGGCACCTGTGTGGTATGAGGCTGGACCAGTTACATGTATCTGACACGCTCTTGAGTCTGTCAGTCAGGACAAAGTAATATCAGAGTATAACGTCAGTTATGTTATTCGCGGACATAAAAGCGTTATTTCTATTTATAGATTTACCAATTATTATAACATTCCCATGACGTGAAAATTAAGATGTAAAAAAAGCAACATAAAACGTATATTTTTATCCCGGCGTTTCAGTGTTTCAATTAAAACAAATCTGATTAAGCTGTCAATTTCTGAAGTTCGTAGGAGTTTAAAAAATCGTCCTGTGCGACTCTGAAGCTGTGGACGAACGGGGGTCTGGATGGCGCCGGGAAAATGAGCGAAGGACATTACACTGTTATTCAATAAAGATTATTAGCCAAATTAGCCGGTGTTCTGTTGATGTCGTTACTAAGGCTGGGCCCCGCTATCAATCAGTCTGTTACATCAATTGAAAGCCTCCATATTAAATTATAACCATGTGGTCAGTGTAAAGCGCCTCCATAAAGAAATTAAACTCGACGCGGCGCAATTCGCCCAAGTTGGCCGTCGTCCGATCTCACGGTAAATAAGATAATTTTCTCGAGAACGTCAAAATTCTGAATAAATCGTTACTTCCAGGTTGAGGACTTAGCAAGGCTGAGTCAGTTGGCCACAGATCGAAGCGAAGTCATCGTAATCGAAACCGCCCTTGGGGTCGGGCTTTTCTGGGCGCCTCCCTCTAGGCAGCGAAATGGGCGAATTAAGCTTTGAAGGAGTTGCCTGGTAAACGGCATATTTCTGTCTTGATGCTCGACACATGCTAACTAGCTGAGTGGAAACTGTGAGCGCAAACTGGCACCGTCACCACGTCAGGCATGGTTTACAACACTGTGCATGATGGCGCTAACACAAACAGTATCCTTTCAACATCTTATAACAATCACAAGTGATTAGTTTAATGAAGTACCTTCTATGTTGCGTTTTGATCAAAGGAATCATGAACGTGTGTTTCGGTATTGCAAACGTATAGATTGTTATTGTTAGAATTATATAGTTTCGTTTTTGTTATGACAAGTTGCTCACATTGACTCTCTGGAGAATAAGCAGGACAGGACAGGGGGCAATGCTTCCCGGCCCACAGAACGGGGAATATTGCCAATGTGGCGTTAAAAGACCAGCGGATCAGGGAATATTGCCAATGAGGCGTTAAAAGACCAGCGGATCAGGGAATATTGCCAATGTGACGTTAAAGGACGAGAGGGGATCAGGGAATATTGCCAATGTGACGTTAAAGGACAAGGGAGCGCCAGGGAATATTGCCAATGAGGCGTTAAAAGACCAGGGCGGATCAGGGAATATTGCCAATGTGACGTTATAGGACGAGGGAGGATCAGGGAATATTGCCAATGTGACGTTTAAGGACGAGGGGAGATCAAGGATTATTGCCAGTGTGACGTTATTGGCAATGTGACGTTAAAGAACGAGGTGGGATCAGGGATTATTGCCAATGTGACGTTGAAGGACGAGGGAGGATCAGGGAATATTGCCAATGTGACGTTATTGTCAATGTGACGTTAAAGGTCGAGGTAGGATCAGGGATTATTGCCAATGTGACGTTGAAGGACGAGGTAGGATCAGGGAATATTGCCAATGTGACGTTAAAGGACGAGGGAGGATCAGGGAATATTGCCAATGTGACGTTAAAGCACGAGGTAGGATCAGGGAATATTGCCAATGAGACGTTAAAGGTTCGCGTATCCTGCCCCACCGGTGTCACCCTTCACAAGCACATGCAAAGGCAAGTCAATTGTTCACCAAGTCAAAATAGGGAATTGCTTGGGACATTTCGCTGGTCACTGATGCGTCAATGTGTCTTCCACATGTCATGAAGGCTTTACTGAGCAAGAGTCGTATGACGCTCTGTGAAATCTTGGTAGGAAAAGCATGTTCGAGTTTACCTCAAACGTTATAATCAAATGTAGACACCAAAGGCTGAACCTATTGAAATATTGCTCGAGATACAGGGAAAGTTCACCACTGGAAAGTTGAAGTCCATCTTGCACAGTCTTTCTTGTCTGGAGTGTTATTGTTAATCATTATGTATAGATCTAAATATGAAACAGAAGAGGCGGTCTCACTGGTATCCTTTATTTCTAGTTCAGGTGGGTAAATCAGTGGAAGGGAATTGGCTTTTTGATGGTTGCTGGACGATATCAAATCATGGATATACCTGAAGCTTAAGTCTTCCCCCGAATTTTACATAGATGTTATCAATGAGGAAGTCCAGCAGTCACATGTTGTTTTCTCAGTAAACAACAGTTGGCATTTACTTTCATGTTTACAAACTAAGCCTCTGTTGAAGGATAGTAATCTATCTGTACCTATGGCCATCAAGTTAGTAGGTGAGGTGAGGTGAAATTGGGTTTAACGTCCGCACTTATATAGCGACGTGCATGCACGTGTATGTGTTTGTGTGGCTGCTTGTACTAGTCCGGACTGATGCCGATTTATAGTGCTAGCTCACTGAGATACCATGCCGCAGTTTAACATGAATACCCCACTCAGACACAGACTCCGAGCCGACCAGTCCTTGTTTTAGCCCCTTAATGCCGAGCGCCAGACAGGGAAACAACAAGTACCATCTTTTAACGTCTTTTGGTATGACGCGGCCGGGGATCGAACCCCGGACCTTCCGCTCTCCGGGCGGACGCTCTACCACTAGACCACGGAGGCGGCCCACCAAGTTAGTAACAAATGCCCCGTGGATTAAGGAATGCAGTTTTCCATGAAGTTTGTCATGGTGGATAGTGGTGTACGAAGCTGGGGAACCTGATGGTTTGACAGAAGTGAACTAATGATGGAGTAAGTAAATGCAGTAAACTACGGTTATAACGAACTACGATTATAACGAACTCAAAGGGACCACTAATTGTAGTTTGTTATAATCGTAGTTCGTTATAAAACAACATATACGCGTATACAGCATATGTACATCAAATGGCCGGGACCCAAAAAAAGTTCGTTTTAAGCGTGTTCGTTATAAACGTAGTTTACTGTGCTCCGAAACGTTGTGTTCCTCATAATAAAGAAGTCGACATCGATACATTCTCTCTCATAAAGAAAGTCCTTCGTTGACTATATTACGGAGTATGGTTAATCTCGGGTACGTGTGCTGGACCCAGCAATATCTGCCTCTTAGGGATTTTTATGGAGCCTTGAAAACCAGTACAAAAGAGGAATGCACAAGACTTCAGGACTGAGTCAAGTCAAAAGCTGACAGGACTGGTGCATAGTTTGAGCAGGTTCTATGTGTGATATTATTTAAGATAGCACTTACATCATTTGATTATTGTAACTGAGGCAGCCGGGAAGCTCAGTCTGGTTCCCTGGGGAGGCTGCGCTTGAGATATAGTGCCGGGAAGCTCAGTCAGGTTCCCTGGGTAGGCTGCGCTTGAGATACAATGTCGCTCAGTCAGGTTCCCTGGGTAGGCTGCGCTTGAGACACAGTGCAGGGAAAAGTCATACCATGTTTTATACACATCTCCAAACATTTTCCATAGGAAATGTAGATCTATCTACTAATTGACGCAAGTATGGGTACTTAGATAACAGTTTTACAGTCATAGACCCTCAATTTCAAAAGCCGTGTGTGTGTTGACGTTGTATATTTACAACGGTCGAAGGTGAAAGACAGTTATTACTTTTTCAGAAAGTGAAATATGCCGGAAGTCCTGTCTAATCGAATCACGTGGGCGGGACAGGGGGAGATAACCACGTACAGCTTTATCAACGCTATCGTCACCATCACTCTGTCCCACTCGAACAATGAAGGGATATTATCATTATTATCAACACACGCAGCTCTCCCATCCCTGCTGCTGTCAGGTACTGTAATAAACTGGTGGTACAAAGATTAGCGACCCAGAAAGTTCTTCAGCCAATGACAGATAAAACTGAATGAAAATATGCCCAGGCATCAGCCTTTAATAACCCAACTGCTTCGCTATCAGCAAGGGCTAAATGAGACCACTTTTCGTTAAATTGTCTGAATGATATTTTCCCACTTTCTTTAAAATCGTTAAGATATCGCTCACGTGCAGGGCCCACGTATATTTATATGTTTCAGATTGAAAAGCGAGAACGAAATTGTGTTGACGTGTGCAAATTCCTCAAATCAATCGTCTATTTATTCAAAGGAGAACCAGTACCAATCTAAGCACCATTTGCAATCCTCTCCGTGTTATTACGTCAACTGGATGAACGTGTAATCCACTTCATGGGCTTTTTTTAAAAGGGGTGTGTGTGTGTGTGTGTGTGTGTGTGTGTGCAAAATTAAGATCTATTTATTGTCTTTGGTGGTAATGTATACAGAAATAAAGATTTTTTTCGAAATAAAAAGGGGGGGGGGGGGGGGGGGGGTGCGCACCCCCGCACCCCCCTCTGTATCCGCCCATGCACTTGATACACAGACATAGACGATGTTATCAACTGGATACCAATATATATAACAATGTTATCAACTGGATACCAATATGTATGTACAACAATGTTATCCGCTTGATACCAAGATATAGACGATGTTATCAACTGGATACCATTATATATAACAAAGTTATCTATTGCATACTAATATATATAACAGTGTTATCAATTGGATATCGATATATAAAACAATGTTATCCACTGGATACCAAATATATATATATAACAAGTTTATCTACTGGATACCAATATATACAATAATGTTATCAACTGAATACCAATATATATAACAATGTTATCAACTGGATACCAATATATATATAACAGAGTTATCAATTAGATACCAATATATATAACAATGTTATCAACTGGATACCAATATATATAACAATGTTATCAACTGGATACCAATATATATATCACAGTGTTATCAATTAGATACCAATATATATAACAATGTTATCAACTTGCAGTACGTCAAGCTGGTTATAACAGCGTCGGGTATAACCTTAATAACATACATTTGGGATAGTTTGTTTGTTTGTTGTTTAACTCCGCACTCAGCAATATTCCAGCCATATCACGGCGGTCTGTAAATCATCGAGTCTGGACCACACAAATCAGTGATTAACATCACGAGTATGGAATGGGGATACGATGACATGCATCAACCACACTGGATAGAATAAACTGATAGAAAACCCTTAAATTTAGAGTCAACTCTAGGGTATCGGTCCCTTGTTGTGATCCAAACTTGATACGTTGTCTGAGAATATCAAGCATTACTATCAGTGGTCATGGAATCTGTTTCGCACTACTTTAATAGTGTAGAAAATAAACAGTGTTTAAAGGTGTTGATCCAGTGTAAAATAGGTGGGATATCAAATCATAATCGCTACTAGATATATATATATATAACATTCACAAACCGCTCAAAGATCTATACTCTCGGACAGATCTTCAGCGATGAGCGGATAACTGACGCCGACCTGTGTGCTAGATGTTATTAAATAAATTGAGCAGCGTTTACACATACAAACACGCCTCATTCATCTCGAACAGTTAAAACTCGGCGCCAGGCTTTTAAAAGAAATTGGAGTGTTAAAACGAAACTATTTCTGGTCATATTTCTACGCCGGAAATAAAACGTACTTGTCAACGCCATTATCACGGGATTAGCCATTTCCATTAGGGGAGATAACTCACGATAACCGTTTTTCACCGTAGTGTGTAACAATCAGCCTTTAATGACAGACACTGTCAAAATGATAGCAGAAAAGGTGTTAGGAGCTTACAGAAAGGAAATTGGAACAGGATAGAGCTCACACTAGAGTCAGAACTATTTTCGCGGAGGCTGACGTAGTGATTGCCTCTCAAGGCACTCTCTGGTGATGGCGAGTTGTGTATATTCACGATGGGACCGCGACCGCCCAAGTCAGGGTTTGACAGATAGCCAGGCGGCATCGCTAGACAGCGCGTCGCCTGTGTAAGGAGCTCATAGAAACAGACAGCGTTTCCATCGGACACAATGAGACGAATGAAAGAACTTGCATGTCATGTGACCCATATATCTTGTAACAGCCGCGCTTTAGTCCAGTGTCAGGTCAGCATTAAAACCGTGTCTTGACCCAGTTAGAAAACTACAGATGCCTGGGCATTTAAAGACAAATACAATAAGGTTGCATTGTTGTAAGATGTGTGTGATGGGTTAAAATTAGTTTTTAAGGAACATCTTACAACATCATGACGAGATGCTGTAGCTTTATTAATGTTAAACTTTGTCCTATTTCCCTGTGTATGTATTGAACCTGAGGGAAATCTAGACTTGCTACATGTCGGGCTTTTACAGCAGGTTGGGCAGAAGGGAAAATAAGTATGGTCGAGGGACCATGAGACAGTTTGTTTTGTTTGTTGTTTAACGCCGCACTCAGCAATATTCCAGCTTTATGACGACGGTCTGTAAATAATCGAGTCTGGACAAGACAATCCCGTGGTTGACATCATGAGCATTGAACCGCCTCCGTGGTCTAGAAGTAGAGCGTCCGCCCGGAGAGCGGAAGGTCCGGGGTTCGATCCCCGGCCGCGTCATACCAAAAGACGTTAAAAAATGGTACTTGTTGTTTCCCTGTCTGGCGCTCGGCATTAAGGGGCTAAAACAAGGACTGGTCGGCTCGGTGTCAGAATACTGTGTCTGAGTGGGGTATTCATGTTAAACTGCGGCATGGTATCTCAGTGAGCTAGCACTATAAATCGGCATCAGTTCGGACTAGTACAAGCAGCCACACAAACACACACACGTATATGCACGTCGCTATATAAGTGCAATAATCTTAGACGCGACGTTAAACCCCATTTCACCTCACTTTCACCTCATATGAGCATTGATCCACGTCATTGGAATACGTTGACATGCTTCAACCAAGTCACCGAACCTGACCACCCGATCCCCGTTAGTCGCCTCTTACGACAAGCATGGGTTGCTGTAGATCCAGTCTAACCCGGATCTTCACGGATGACTGTGAAACAGACTAGTATTGGGTATTATCACGACATCATGGACAGATGTATATATCTCATGAATATTTTGCCTATTTCCCTTCTTAAGAGCTTGGTATATCCTGCTGTGCAGCACTCTCCAACCAGCCGGCGTGTACAGTTACCGCCATTACACGGCTTGTTACAAGAGACGATATATACAACGGGCAGTCATGACATGCTGGAAGCGATATTGCTTCACATGGCTATATTAAATTTCACGCGTTCATATACACTGAATTGTTTAAAAACGTAAGGCCACGTAGTAATGTGCGACGTTGTGTATGTTCCGAAGACGCATTAGACGTTCCCAGGAGCGTCGTTAGAAGCGCTGTAGTATATCTTGTATATATTCTGTACACAGAGTTTGGGTGTTTTGATGTTTTAGCCCACCATCGTATGTCCGACTAGTGCGACTCAAACAGCGTTCTTTAAACACTGCTGCCCCTCTCCCCCAACCCCCCTCCCAGACGCAGCCCGTGAAATACGGCGGTTCGTGTATCAGTAGCGGTGCTATCTTCCCTGCGGCTACTTATCAGCAATGTGAGAATTATTACGATTTACCTCGGGTTGGGTTTCCTCCCAAGACGTGTATTTATGACGCTTTTCACCGCGAGGTATAATGCGATTGTTTGCTCCAATCGCTCTGCCGCCATGTCGGGCGACTCGTATCGCCGCAATGGGGCACCATGTATGAGGTAACTTATTCATCTAGTGCACACGACCACAAACAATTGAATATCAGTCATCCCTTTAATAGAGAGACCCTAGATATATGTATGTGAGTGAGTATGGTTTTACGCCGCTTTTAGCAATATTCCAGCAATATCACGAGAAATGATAACACTAGAAATGGGCTTCACATATTGTACCCATGTCGGGAATCGAACCCGGGTCATCGGCGTGACAAGCGAACGCTTTAACCACTAGGCTACCAGACCGCCCTGATATACGTATGTGCATACGCTGTATAGATAGTGCAATCGTGGTGTTGGAGATTGATCTACGATACGTTTATCAAAGAATATTTTTGTAATGTGAAGTTGGCACGATATGGCTTTTCCATTGGACGAGAGGTCGGTCACATGATCACGAAACTGACGTTCATAATTGTATGAACGACAAATTTGGACGTTCAGTACGTTTTGGAAATGACGTAAACACTGACGGACTACTTCCACATTCCTGGAGAAACTCCTGGAATTCCGTAATAAATAAATAAATACAGAAGCGTTGTTTCTGTCACTAGGCCCTTCAATCGTGAACTTCGTGGTTTAGCATACATTGGGATACGCCAGGAAGCCCAGCTACTCGTGGAGGACATCCTCGCTACCACCCATCCTCGTGAACAAAACGAAGATATGCAAATCTAAACTACGGACTCAATTCGTGTCTAGACTGCCAAGTGACAGTCTATAACAAACTATACATTTACACATCTGTATAATCACCTTTCAATGATCGGCCAATTGATCAGGGATGACTGACACTTGTAATTGGTTCATTAACAACTTCGCTTGTTCTTAACAGGCCTTTTTTCATCTAATGATGTTATATTTTAAATCTTTTCTTTGTAACCAAACGAACAAGATGTTCCTGTAGAGCAATTTGAGCATATATACGTTCATGTAACCTCTTTTGATGAACTATTTTATTCCGCGTTACAGTTGGTTGTTGTGTGGCTGTCAGTGTAAAAATGAAGTCACACGAACTAAATGCAATTGTGTGGTACATCCCTCGAGGTATAAAATAGTGATATAAAAATGTAAACATTGAAGTTCACTTTGTGTGAGTTCTTTGAAGTATGAACCTCAAAGTGAAAGTCGATTCTTTATTAAAGGATCCGTTCACATAACGAGGAGTTTCTAATTTTCTTTCAAATTTTAAGGATAAAACAGACTGATCTAATTGAGAAGAATCTGTCAAATGTTGTTTTTACATTTGGTGCCAGCCAATTTTAATATCAAACGCAAACAGGACAACCCTACATGCAGTTCCTTTCTATACTTTATATCCTTGGAAAAAAAAGTCGTATAAACCAGTTATATAGGAATACGAATCTGTTGACCTTCTAAGCACTTGCAACATATCCTTGACCCTCTAAGCACTTGCTACATATCCCTGACCTTCTAAGCACTTGCAACATATCCTTGACCCTCTAAGCACATGCAACATATCCCTGACCTTCTAAGCACTTGCTACATATCCCTGACCCTCTAAGCACTTGCAACATATCCCTGACCTTCTAAGCACTTGCTACATATCCCTGACCCTCTAAGCACTTGCAACATATCCCTGACCCTCTAAGCACATGCTACATATCCTTGACCTTCTAAGCACTTGCTACATATCCCTGACCCTCTAAGCACTTGCTACATATCCCTGACCCTCTAAGCACTTGCAACATATCCCTGACCCTCTAAGCACTTGCTACCTATCCCTTGCCGTCTAAGCACTTGCTACATATCCTTGACCCTCTAAGCACTTGCTACATATCCCTGACCCTCTAAGCACATGCTACATATCCCTGACCTTCTAAGCACTTGCAACATATCCCTGACCCTCTAAGCACATGCTACATATCCCTGACCCTCTAAGCACTTGCAACATATCCCTGACCCTCTAAGCACATGCAACATATCCCTGACCTTCTAAGCACTTGCTACATATCCCTGACCCTCTAAGCACATGCAACATATCCCTGACCTTCTAAGCACTTGCTACATATCCCTGACCCTCTAAGCACATGCAACATATCCCTGACCTTCTAAGCACTTGCTACATATCCCTGACCCTCTAAGCACTTGCAACATATCCCTGACCTTCTAAGCACTTGCTACATATCCCTGACCCTCTAAGCACATGCTACATATCCCTGACCTTCTAAGCACTTGCAACATATCCCTGACCCTCTAAGCACATGCTACATATCCCTGACCCTCTAAGCACTTGCAACATATCCCTGACCCTCTAAGCACATGCAACATATCCCTGACCTTCTAAGCACTTGCTACATATCCCTGACCCTCTAAGCACTTGCTACATATCCCTTGCCGTCTAAGCACTTGCTACATATCCCTGACCTTCTAAGCACTTGCTACATATCCCTGACCCTCTAAGCACTTGCAACATATCCCTTGCCGTCTAAGCACTTGCTACATATCCCTGACCTTCTAAGCACTTGCTACATATCCCTGACCCTCTAAGCACTTGCTACATATCCCTTGCCGTCTAAGCACTTGCTACATATCCCTGACCCTCTAAGCACTTGCTACATATCCCTGACCCTCTAAGCACTTGCTACATATCCCTGACCTTCTAAGCACTTGCTACATATCCCTGACCTTCTAAGCACTTGCTACCTATCCCTTGCCGTCTAAGCACTTGCTACATATCCCTGACCCTCTAAGCACTTGCAACATATCCCTGACCTTCTAAGCACTTGCTACATATCCCTGACCCTCTAAGCACTTGCTACATATCCTTGACCCTCTAAGCACATGCTACATATCCTTGACCCTCTAAGCACATGCTACATATCCCTGACCCTCAAAGCACTTCCTACATATCCCTGACCCTCAAAGCACTTCCTACATATCCCTGACCTCTAAGCACATGCTACATATCCCTGACCCTCAAAGCACTTCCTACATATCCTTGACCCTCAAAGCACTTCCTACATATCCTTGACCTTCTGAGCACTTGCTACATATCCCTGACCTTCTGAGCAGTTCACAATTAACCAATCCAATGTGTCAATGAACATCATGAATAATTTAAGTTCGCGAGGGACATGGTTGTTTAGGGCACAGAGAGGGAGCGAGCAGGTGTCCCTTCACCCACGGGCCGAGTTATTGGGTAGAAAGTGTCCACCCTCCTTTCTGAGGCATATATTAAACGTTCATACACTTAGTAGTGTTTTAGGTGATTGGATGTACAGGTGTCAATGTATAACAAACAAGCGTATAGTTGACAAAGTCATCTATATCCCCAGCCCATTTTAACACGTTATGGTCCCAAACCAGGTAACTGACCCAACATTTCTCTTAGCCCATGTCAAAATAGCTGCAATGGAAATTCTAAAATAAACATTTCTAAAACTCCTTAATACCAAATGGCACTAGTTCAGTATGCACTTTATACATAGACATGCAATGTTTGGCAAGGAAATATTTAACAGTTTATTTGTTATACTACTTAAGTAAACCAATCCTATATTAAAACTTAAATCCAACTTAATGTCATGGAAACATAAACAATAAAAAATTCTAAAAGTGCTTTATATCAAAAGGCACCAGTTCAGTATGTGCTTGGTAGACATGCAAAGTTTTGTAAGAAAGTATTTAACGGTTTTTGAGTTACGCTCTGGAAACGAACACCTACCCTGTAGAACCTAAGTCCAACTTGTTGCCATGGAAACGTAAAAAATAAAAATGTATAAAACTCCTAAACAGCAAACTTTAAAGGCACCAGTTCAGTATGTGTCTGGTAAACATGCAAAGTTTTGTAAGAAATCATTTAACGGTTTTTGAGTTACGCTCCGGAAACGAACAGCACCCTTATAGAACTTAAGTCCAACTTGTTGCAATTTTAAACGTAAAAAATAAAAATTTATAAAACTCCTAAATAGCAAAAGGCACCAGTTCAGTATGTGCCTAGTAGACATGCAAAGTTTTGTAAGAAAGTATCTAATAGTTTTTTTTAGTTACGCTCCGGAAACGAACACCACCTTTATAGAACCTTGTCAAACTTGTTGCCATGGAAACGTAAAAAATTTTTTTTATAAAACTCCTTAATAGCAAAAGGCACCAGTTCAGTATGTGTCTGGTAAACATGCAAAGTTTTGAAAGAAATTATTTAACGGTTTTAGAGTTACGCTCCGGAAACGAACAGCACCCTTATAGAACCTAAGTCCAACTTGTTGCCATGGAAACGTAAAAAATAAAAATTTATAAAATTCCTAAATGGCAAAAGGCACCAGTTCAGCATGAGTCTGATAGACATGCAAAGTTTCGTAGAGAAATATTTAACGGTTTCAGAGTTATGCTCCGGAAACGATTTCGGGACGCACACACGCACGCACGCGCGCACACACACACACACACACACACACACACACACACACACACACACACACACACACACACACGCACGCACACACACGAACGCACGCACGCACGCACACACACACACACGCACGCACGCACGCACGCCGTTGGGGCGGGTGATAAAAAAAGACACACAAGCATTTCCATAATCATAATCCATTCCATAATCATTGTCCATTTAGAGACTATACATCGGTTGAAAAAGTGATGACACCAGGTGTTCGCGAAAAGGTGAACGTATCCTGTCTCACCGGTAGCACCTGTCAAAGGCAAATCGGTCGTTCACCTGAAAAAACCATGTTAACACAATAGTGAAGTAAAAATAGGGAATTGAATCTGACATCTTATTTTTCACTGGTGCGTTAAATTTGGCAATATCCTACAAACGTCTCCCATCGAACTGCCGGGATATCGCTCCACGTGAAGGGGAAGCTGACTATTGGAAAGTTGACGTCATCCCTCTTAAAGAAACAGATGAGCAGGGAGGGAAGCACAATTGGTCGCCATGGGGATGCCTGCTTCTTACCCCAAATTTCTCATATTGTTTTCTCATTAAACTACAGGTAACATTTGCTTTATTTTTTATAAATTGGCCTGAACCTCTGAACATGGAGACGTAACAGTATCTATGGTAACCACGGATTGGAACAATTGCCTCATGAAAAATGGAGTGAAGTTTTCCTTTAAGTTTTTTCATGTTGGATAGTGGTTTACAAAGTTGAAAAAACAAAAGTTTTCATACAAACACTCAAGCAAATCCTTTGTGTGTTTTAGAATTCACGAAGTCTTATTTCCACTTTACGCAAATACTTTCTGTGAATATAAAGAAAGTCCTAAAGATTGTGGTTAATATTTCAAACAGGGATCTCCCGGACCCAGCAACACACCTCTCTTGGATTATTATGGAGCCTTGGAATCTAGTACAAGGAATCTTGCAATGCCAGGAAGCAATGATCTTGGGATCGATCTGAGATTCGCTGTGATTATATCTCCAGATGTGTCAGCATCATACCCGTGCTCGTAGCGTTCATCAAATTGGTAAACTTCGTGCCGTCGTCCATCCTGCATCACTTCGGGATTTCCTCCCCAGTAACCAAACACGCCGTACTATAAGCGAAATACTGTGCTCACGCGGCGTTAATCCAAACTCACACACTCCAAATCCCACCCTCTCACTGTTTGGATCTTAACGAAGACGCGGATATAACAATCTAATACTGAAACAATGTAGTAGTGGTTGTCTCTACACAACAGGATAGAATTCATCGTGTTGATTGCTGTATAAGACTATTAATGTTTGTTTGCTTGTTTATTTGTTTGTTGTTTAAAGCCGCATTCAGCATTATTCCAGCTAAATGACGGCTCTCTGTAAATAATCGAGTCTGGGTCAGGCAATCCAGGGATTGACATCATGAGCACCGATCCACGCAATTGGGAAAAGATGACATGCATTAACCAAGTCAGCAAGCCTGACCACCCGATCCCGTTAGTCGCCTCTCGTGACAAGCAAAGTCGCGTGTTCTATAACAAGGATCTTCACGGGTTATGAGACTAAGGTCGGAGTGGTAGGCGGGTGGTAAAAGCGTTCGCTCAAGGTGAAGAGCCAGGTTCAATGCATTGTACATACATACATCGTACGAAGCCAGTGTATGTGCTCTGTATTTACAAAACGTAGCTTTCTGAATAAGACAATGTTTGATATTAAAGTCTCGTCTTGTTCATAGTCCCATTCCCGTGAGACTTCGAACCGGAAATGAACGGGTATATATTTTTCACGAGGCATGTTCTCCTAACGCGGTATTCTGAATAGCAAAGCCTGGACTATGCTGTGTATATATCGGAAGACCAACTCTGGCCTTTTCTCCTTAAAGCTATCGCCTTTATTTACCCATCTGCGCCGTGAAACTGCGTAAAAACACTAATGTCCTTCATGACGTCACAAACATCATTCTAGAAAATAAACACAAATGTTGACTTTCCTTTCTTTCAATACGCATTTACTGAAAGAAAAAGATAATGTCAAGAGTATTTGTCCGATTGGCAAACGAGACGTTGGATTTACGAACCAAAGGAATGCATAATTACTGGTTAGGAAAACAGTGTCCATGAGGGTAATTGGGACTCCCGGCACGGTGATAACGTGGAACAAGGGCACGTGCAAAGGCGCGCCAGATGTGATGACGTCACGGTAGTGTTGTGGGGTCCACGTGATTATATTTCACGGTCAATTACTCTCGAACCCCCATTCGCCCCCGATTGTTCCAGACCCTGCGATAAATTATGATTTATTTCATTTTCGAGTTTGTGCCAAACATTGCAGGGCTGAGAAGGGCAACAAGGAATTATTTAATAAAGTTAGGTTAATTAACATCGTCTGTTTCCCTTATTCAGCCCCCAGTTAACTAAGCGCTGACTCCATTGTTACTAAGTCGCGGGGACTGCAAATTAACTGAACTCACATCATCGGGAGCTGATCAGCTAATCTTCTTTGCCATCTGCTGAGCAGAAATATACGGTGTGATATACTTGCAATTATCATCAGATATCTTAATTGACATCAAATTTATTTTTAGTTGACTGGTCAAACAATTGAGACCGATTAGGTGATTTTGTAAACTTTAAAATTGAATTATGTTTGAATGAGGAAGTTAACGAGCCATGCGTTTCATTAGAATTCAATTAATTTATTGAATTTGTTTTTTTCGGTTCTTTTCGTCTTGCTTTTGTTTCTCATTCGCCTGCGTTTTGTTTAATTTTGTTTTATATGAACGCGATGTTCCTTGACAGTATATTTTTAAATGACACCGATACCAGATATTGCTGTTGTCGATACGTATTCTCGTCAGCGTTATTCGTGGGTATATTCTTTTGTTATAGATTGTTACAGCTGGATGGACTTTTCTAGTTTAAGTAAGTCACACGTGATAATGTCATTATGCTATAAATATATATCATGTTATTATATGTGCCAAATTATTATTCTAATGTTTGTACGCTGTCCCAAGTGGGTGTTTCCAACAATACACGTTCTTCTTCTTTAAAGAATTTAGAGAAATTGTGATAAATATACGTACAGTGAACAGTTCTAGCCAATGATAGAAACAAAATCGTAAGTATACATATTCAATTATTTTCACTGGAACCACACAAAATGGTATGAAAAAGAAGACATTAAAGTCTCATTTGACCTCCAAAGCCCTTTTTATTTCAAGGTCAAGAGTTGAAGAAACAGTTTGATGTTTATACTGTTTGGGTGGTCAAATGTGTATACAAATTAAAACGTCATCAATCAACATTTATAAATGTCAAATAACAAACGCATTTCAGCTTAGATGCCATTTATTACTTCCACTAGGCAAAATTTTATGTTATCGCTTTTAATGGATATTGATATTAAAAGCGTATAATATTTACCCCCGGTGTATATTTGCAGTTTCATCCTTCCTCTACAGCAGTGTCAGGGAACATGTGCGCGGAACGGAGCCTCGGGTTGTTTATATCTTAAACAAACACTGGCTCGGTGGAGGCCATTAAAGCAAGCGTACACTTCGGTTCGTCTTTCAGATGCATATAACCATATAATGCAGATTGTTGATATTCCTTCTCTTTTATTTTGATAAGGGAGAATTAAACATCATCTAGATGAGCTATAATAGATTGCAAGGTTTACTCGTTATCACGACAGAGAAGGTGGAGTGTGCACCTTTGATGGGTGGACCACAATTTAAGTACGTTGAATCGTAGTGGTTGACACTTTATGGGCTATCAAAGACAGGGCCTCCCTGATTAACCCTTAATGACCCACGACAAGCCCTAAATGTCATGGTATCACGGATAAACCCACCAGAAGACCACCACGAAGACAAAAAGTGGAAAATACAAAACACTAGAAAAAGTTTTATTGTGCTTGGTTGGTATTCCAAAATTTTCAATCTTGTAGGCTTCTGCTCTCGTGGCATTTATTGGAAGTCCCCGTCTATAAATACAGAGAAGGCCACAGCCGGTACCGTTCAGGAGTGAACTAGCTATAGGGTCTTTAACCCAGTAATTTTGTAATCAGAGATCACTGCAAGAATGGTAAATTTGGGGTCAGTTATTTTGCCTTGCGATTGTGCTATACACAATGTTCAGGATCACGACTAAAAACATAGTGTCTCTCCCAGGCGATTAAGCTATACACGATGTTTAAGACAACGGCAAGAATCATTGTCTTCGCTCAGTTATTCTCCCAGGCGATTAATCAAAACATAATATTCAATATCCCGGCAAGAATCGTTATCTTCGCTCAATTATTCTGTCAAGCGATTAAGCTATACACGATGTTTAAGAACACGGCAAGAACCGTTGTCTTCGCTCAATTAATCTGTCAAGCGATAAAGCTATACACGATGTTTAAGATCACGGCAAGAATCGTAGTCTCGCGGTTAATTGTGACTGACCTGACTACATCTAAAACAATATTCAAACTATCCTAAAACAAAACCAAATGAAATGAATCACGACGATCACGACTAAAAAACATTATTTTCTCTCAGTTACTCTCCCAGGCGATTAGGCTATACGCAACTTTAAAGATGACCTTGATCACCTGGTCCAGGCAAGTCGCCTCACGGGGCAAGCACAGGTTGCGTTGCAATCCGTACACAGTTGTTGGAGAATTTAAAGACTAATAAGGTTACACAAGGGCAACAGTCTAAACTATGTCTGCTGAAAGTATTATTTGTTATGCTTAATAGAAGATACTCTCTAATATTAACAACTTGCAAGTATGTGCTAATCAAAGGGT
This sequence comes from Haliotis rufescens, assembly GCF_023055435.1. Taxonomy (NCBI): domain Eukaryota; kingdom Metazoa; phylum Mollusca; class Gastropoda; order Lepetellida; family Haliotidae; genus Haliotis; species Haliotis rufescens. The sequence goes on from NW_025964057.1 coordinate 3,855,318, forward strand.
TAAACAATGTCGGTGTTTTGCTTGCAGGTAAAGAAGTGTTTGTCGGTTACACTACTTGTTATATTGTATCACAAAATCTAGTCAACTGTGATCCCACAGCAAATAGTTTAAAGAAGTATTTGGCGGAGTTATCACTTGTTATTCTTGCTTACAGTATTTTCCCAGATGAGAAATTAAAGACTAATGAGGTTACACATCGACAACAGTCTAAAAACTATGTCTTTTGAAATTTTCATTTGGTATTCTTACTGGAAGATATTCCCTAACATTTAAAACTTGCACGTATGTACTAATCAAATAGTTTAATCATACTGGTGTTAACATACACATAAATAGGTGTTTTGATGGTTATTTTTCTTGGTTAGTCAGACGTTTGGTAACTTGCGATCTTAATATGCACATATAACGTTAAAATATGGTGTCCAACAAAATTGACAGTTCCTTGGCTGCTGGAATAAGAAAAGATGATGGTACAATGTAAGAAAAAAGCTTACAATGTTTTACTTGGATACTGTTATACATGTTTTAATGTACATACGATGTCTCATAAGCCTGTAAAGGCTGGGTGCAATACCGATGATAATTGTTTTTTTGTTTTTATGCAGTATGTATATGTTACTTGCACGTGACATCTTAATAATATACTCTCTCTCTCTCTCTCTCTCTCTCTCTCTCTCTCTCTCTCTCTCTCTCTCTCTCTCTCTTTTAGCATTTATCGATTTAGTATTTCCGGAGGTTTTTTTAGAAACATTACAAATACTGGCAACTTTTCACCAGTCCCGATTTCAAAACACCAATTGCGGAATAAAAAATATTATTGACACACCTTCAGGCATTACCCTCGTCATCGCAGCTTCCGGTGCAACTGAGAACGTAGCGAGCGTTGTCTTCTTGGATGTAACAGTATGTGTCATATACTCTCAAACCCCGTGAAGATCCGGGTAGAATAGCTCTTCAGCAACCCATGCTTGTCGTACGAGGCGTCTAACGGGATCGGGTGGTCAGGCTCGCTGACTTGGTTAATGCATGTCATCGTTTCCCTACTGTGTAGATCGATGTTCATGATGTCAACCACTGGATTGTCCAACCTACAGTTGTGTCAGTGGTACTTGTTTAAAATACATGTTCAGATTTGCCAGCGAAGTCCTGGCTCAGAATTAACTGAAAGGACAATAGCAGACTTCAGCATTATGGTTTAAAATATATATTGGAAGTATACCTCTCATGATTTTTAATGAAACATTGTGAGGCTCGTGTCCTTGTTATCATGTTACCTGGCGTAATGTTACGAGCAAACCCATATGTAATTTGTAATCATACTAATTTCAAATCTTCTTATGCCGGTCTCAGATCCCGACAGCATCTGTAATTCCCGGCCCTAGATATATTTAACCAGTTACACGAAACACTGCAATACTCGAGCTTGGTCTCAGTATTCCCTTGCTGGAGTGTCTTAGTGTATGTTTTGAATGTACTAATTCCGAAACTGCACGACAGCGAAAAAGTCAAACGCGTTTTCCGAGTGCATGGCAATAAAGAAATTATTATTCAATATTATCAAGTCCGAAGAAGCATATCCTTGTATCGCGGTATGTTGAAACTGCTAATCTGCAAGTGACAGAGCTGCGCACAGTGTGGTCTTTTGTTGGGACGTCCCTAACGCTGCACCCGTCTCCCCCGACATCTCTCAACGCTCCGCCAATCAGTCGTGTTATTACATCCCCTGTGTTTACGTTCTTCTTCCCACACTAAACTTACATCGAACCATGTGTACACAAGGGGAGGTAACTCGACTCCTCCCGTCATTACTCGCGACAAACACATACCCAATGTTGATTTCCGTTTCTCGTTCAAGGACGTTTCTTATAATACGAGTGAAAAGAAATTAAATCGAGTAATTGGATTAGATAATGGTCTAGGGATTAAACACCGTTATTGAATCATAGCATGACGGAGTATCATGCTTAAAGAGCGTCAGTGTCCTTGACCTGCACGAGCCAGATGGTGTCATCTCGTATTTCCGTGTTTTTCTCTGTCTCATCTAAGTTTTGTCTCGACCCAAGATATTGGTTTGTGTGTAATGTTGCAACTAATACCCGGGCTCGGAAACAGTGCCGACAAGGACATAAACTCTCAAGAACTGAGAGTAGTCTCCCTTGCTGAAATCATGCAGCCCACTCCTGTCTAGTGTGTTCAGCACTTATTGATAAATCCTCTTATTATTTTGCTGTGTATAAAATTCCCCCAAATGTCAGTCAGACGACCGGACTGGCACCTTCGCAAAGTTACCAGACCAGATAAAATGTTGCAAGTCTAGAATTTTGTAGGCTAACGAACAAAGATAAAAACAGACTAAACATAATGAATTACTGTTTAATGTTAGTTCTCAGAAAGTAACAATACACCGGCGGATAGTCCACATAGTAACAATGCTCCCGACCATCGGGCGTGCAACTTTTCAAAACTGACCGTCCGTCAGTAAAATAGACCGTCTCGGACCGTCGGGCAGGCGGGTATTATAAACATTGTACTTGGACCATGTGACTTCAATGAAAAGCAACCATTTTTCATAGTTCATTACATTTACTTTTGAGCGTGTTTTCTTTTACTGTTGGCGATCGTCCTCACCATCACAAGGTAACACTCATGCTGTCTGCTTGAAGGCGGAGAGTGGGGCAGAGGTACCATGCTGTAGTGACAGCGGACGCCGAGGCAAGGGAGTTAACTGACAATAAAAGTCCAGTTCCCACCCTTGCCGAACTAGGCTGGAATTATGGAGTTATATTTTGCCTGGACTAACGAATCTATCAAAATCGCGTAACAAAATCAACATCAGGTTCGTAAAACGTCGTGGAGATGTCGGCCGATTGCAGGATTTGCAAAACATGTGACAACTTAGCGTCAACAGATATTTTCCAAATCTTTTCATGTTGTTAATCAATGTGATCACGTGATTTTAGGCACTTCGCGAAGTAAGACCCGTTTTATTACAATAAAGATCTTGATTATCGGTCAGATCGTCCTGACTGGTGCAAGTAATATGAGAGGTGTAATCTGATTAGTCAATAGGAGGGACATAGATGGAACATAACTCGTAATAGCCACTGGTGGCGCTACGAGAGAGCCCAGGAATCCCAGCCCAATTCGGCAAGGGTGGAAAATGAACTTTTACAGTCAGTTACCCCCCTTTGTCTCGGAAAGATGACACCAGATGCATACTCAGGATCTTTCTCTGAGTAATGCAACGAGTACGGACTATATTTCCTTTTTGTTACTTCGATTACAGTAACGTCCAAACCTAAACGTTGACTACGAGGGCTGATTGATAACTTCTCACACATCAAAAAGTGTGCAATATTGTCGACATTACATGATGCGATATCCACACATACAATCTTGAGTCATTCGAGCAAATTGTTTCACTGTGACAAGTTAGTGAAATAAGCAGGGTCTGTGGCCTTGGGAAAATAAACAAACCTGAGGACGCGCAGTGATCAAGTACTTGAGGAGACACCTCTATGACGTCATGTAAAGTCCACACGACACGAGATTTCACTATAACACTATTCCTTCAATGTAAGTGAACTTAACAACCAATCGCCGTAACAATCAACCCAAGTAACAATCAATCCCCGTATCAATCAATCCTCGTAACAATCAATCCCGTAACAATCAACCACCGTGACAATCAATCCTCGTAACAATCAACCCAAGTAACAATACACTCTCGTAACAATCAACCCCCCTAACAATCAATCCCCGTAACAATCAATCCTCGTAACAATCAATCCCGTAACAATCAATCCTCGTAACAATCAACCCTGTAACAATCAATCCCGTAACAATCAATCCCGTAACAATCAACCCCCGTAACAATCAACCACCGCGACAATTAATCCTCGTAGCAATCAACACAAGTAACAATCAGTCCTCGCAACAATCAAGCCCCGTAACAATCAATCCTCGTAACAATCAACCCCTGTAACAATCAAGCCCCGTAACAATCAACCCAGGTAACAATCAACTCTCGTAAAAATCAACCCTCGTAACAATCAATCCCCGTAACAATCACTCCTCGTAACAATCAACCCAAGTAACAATCAATCCCCGTAACAATCAACCCCCGTAACAATCAACCACCGTGACAATCAATCCTCGTAACAATCAACACAAGTAACAATCAATCCCCGTAACAATCAACCCCCGTAACAATCAACCACCGTGACAATCAATCCTCGTAACAATCAACCCTCGTAACAATCAATCCCCGTAACAATCAACCCCCGTAACAATCAACCCTCGTAACAATCAATCCCCGTAACAATCAATCCCCGTAACAATCAACCCTCGTAACAATCAATCCCCGTAACAATCAACCCTCGTAACAATCAATCCCCGTAACAATCAACCACCGTAACAATCAACAAGAGTAAAAGTCCTCGTCAACGCGTTCCTTTACCTGTGAGGTGATGTGAAATGGGGTTAAACGCCGCGTTCAAGATTATTGCACTGAAATCCGGACTTATTTTATAGTGGTAGCTGACTGCGATACCATGCCGTAGTTTAAAATGAATACCCTATACTAACACCGAGCCGACCAGTTCTTGTTTTAGCCCCTAAATGCCGAGCGCCAGGCAGGGTCACAATAAGTACCACGCCTTGCACCACGCCCTCGATACACCAGTTGTGTATCAGGGACTGACGTAAGGCCTGCGACTAAGATTGGGCGTTTTTCGCTAAGCGTTATCAGCCCACAGCAAATGTTCCACGGAATGAAGCAATGTCCTGTTAAACTTAGAAATCATTTGAGATAAGCTTCAAACACCACCATACCGTTACACCCCGAGTCTTGTCCGTGCCTCCGTTACCGTGACAATTGTTTCCTTTGAAGACCCTCCACCCCCATTTCAACCTGCCCCCTCCAACCCCGAGAAATCTGCATCCGTGAGCCGCGAGCATCAAGCCATGACAAGATCGTCCCTCACTGACCGCCGTATGCGGAACAATCTCGCCCCCACATCGATAATCGTGCAAATGGCTTCCTCATTACCGACGTAGCAAAGTTCAAGTTATTATCCTAATTCAACTAAATGGCCGCGATTTAGACGATCGCCTGCGCCCCTCTGACAAGGCGGCCATTTTGTTTATGGTAATAAACGTTAAAAAGTCCTTCATCCAGCTTCAAAGACGGTCCTGACGGCCGCACAGCGCAGTGACAGACGTCAAGGCGCGCGCAACTCACGAGGGACAGGCGCCCCCTAGTGTTGCACCAGAACGAGGCTGGGGAGTGAAGGCGGAGTAGGCAATAAAACCAACATATTCATTTCACTTAACTCATCCTGTACACGACGAGAATCATAATGGCTCCAAGTTTGTCAGTGTATCCCATAAATTGTCAACATACCTCCTCGTTCATCAGTTAGTTTAGTTATGATATTGAATAATCACATTTACATTCTTTTTCAAGTTAAAATTTCCTACTGGTTAAAATATGATGACTAGATTAGTGTAACTTGGCACCGTGGAGGCGACGCTAAATGGCGCACGGGGGCGTTTGCGTCGCTGGCTTGTAGGACCAGTCACTGGGCCGGCCGATATTGCTACACTCAGATGACTGTAACTCCCAGATTCAGTCGTGTAACACAGCACATACGCTCCAAACAGCAAGCCACTCCAGTTATTTTTCTATCGAGGATAGTTTTGCAAATAAACTACACACAGATCACATAAATGCTGAATATCGAAGATGATTTCGCATAACGCATGCGCGGTGTCAATGAGTAGAACTGCTGTGGCATAATGTAAATGTTGTATTAACGTTTTTTTGCTAAAAACGATATTTTATAAATTGATTCAGACAGTAAAAGCCTCTGGTTAAGTTAAAGGCTGTTACCTTTTTGTCATTTTCATGTTTGCTTCTTATTGTTTCGTTGGCTTCAATTTTGAAGTTTGTTTCCTTTTTCCATATTATCTTTCGTATTCACAAGATTGTTCCCCAACTGTAGCCAAGTAAATCCCGCAGAAATTCGAGGGCGGAGTAGATCCCGTGTGCGCATGTTTGCTATAAGAACTGAGTGAGTGAGTGCGTTTGTTTAACTCGTCCGTGAACTATATTTCAGTTATATCACGGCGTGTTTGGTTAATGTGGGAGGAAAGCCCGAAATGATGCAGAACTCAGGCATTTACCACTTCTGTGAAACCCACGAGCAGGGGTATTGTACTGACAAACCAAGACATGAGGAAGACCCGGATCGCGAACCCAGGACGATATCTTTCTGGTTTTGGGTTTACAACGTCATCTGGTTGTTTGAGTGTTATCGGACACAGATGGCCAGGGTCGGAGCACGTGTTGACAGCCACTGCCTGGTCCAAACTGTATCTTTAACAAACATGCACTCACTCACTCTGCAAAATAAATGACACCACATGTCGATCTCTTTTGCATGTAACGTGTTGGCGCATACAGGTTTCCATATCGGTAAAAAAGATGTATTTATGGGCCCAGATATTTTAATTCCTTTCCACTGACCAATGTTACATCTCATTAACAACACGATAAGAAATTTGAAAAAATAACCAGAATATTTTGACAGGTGAGTAAAACCTTAAATCTGAAAAAAAAGTTGCACCTGATAAGGAAGCTTCGATCTCAAGTGTCACTCATCCCCTCACTCAGTGCAACAAGGTGTATCCCTCCACCGTCAGCCATACATCATGACGGCCAGGGGTGAAAGGTCACGTCTGTTTCTGTGAATGGCAGGCGAGAATCTCGTTCATTCACGCTTTGCATCTTGAAGATTCCAGACTCACCTGCTATCTCGTTTTGATACAGAGACAATAGAGTGCAGGTCTGGCCCGCGCGGCCTTATATTGCCAAGGTAGTGCTTGGGCGGAAGTCAGCGTGCCCGCGCCGGAACACATGGCTCGGGTAATGATGCGGGGAAACCCGGGTTAGAAAATAAGTGAGTTTTATCGGGGGTAATCCCAGACACTCCCGGCGCCAAGTGAACGCTAGAATCTGGAGGGAGGGTCGGGTAGATCCCCCGAACACCTACGTGAGGGCGATATGGGGGAAGGCTTAATGTTTACAGCGAGCGGAGGAGACGAGAAAATGTCAGACATTGCAGACGGCTTTCAAACAAAAGTTTCCTCGTTTGTTTTCGGCTTTGATAAACCTTGAAGGTTTTGATTTAAATGTGTTTATAGAAAGAACACTTAAGAAAGGACAGAAGGCCGTCAAAGCTAAACTGAAGGATGAAATTCAAACAATTGGGTTGAATCTGAGACGTTTAACGGTCCAGTTTTGGACCTGTTATAGCAGCGAAAGTACATCACGCGCTAACAATAATGTATACACATACAAAACATTGATGAGTATAAAGCAACAAGCAGAAACACATTGCAGGATTGTTCTGTGTCGGATCGAAGCCATGATCGGGGCTTCACGACCAGACAGGAGCGGCGGCCATTAGGAAAGCAACATGGCGGGGGGCAACACGTGACGTCATTTTGTATTCTCCTTCACTCAAAACGGACAACGCCTTTCATACTGAACTCGTTCTGATTGATAAATGTCCTGATTAAAGAAGCATTCACACGGAATGATGTCATTTGTATGCATGTAGAGCCGTCATATTGAAACGATATTACTGAATGCGGTGTTTAACAACAAACAAATATATTGTTTGATAGGCATTACTTAGAAGTTGACGGATGACAAGATAGACACAATTTTATGGATAACAACTTCTTTAATACTGTGAAAAAGCGACGTTTCGGTATAGATCCTTATACCGTTGTCAAGCAAGACATAGGGACATAGTGCAGAATATAACAAATATATGTAGACGTTTCTACATACTCGTCCGGTTAATTGAGGATTCTGGAGTAAAGGGGTTTCACTGTGTACTGTAGATTGTTAGTATTGCAGTGCAAGTTTGAAAATAAGACACCATCACATTCTCATACATAATAGTCTTAGATTGCTGTTGCCTGTGTATGACAAAAGTTAAATATCGTTCATAAATCCAGTGAACTCGGGTCTTCAGCAATAGGTCTTCAGCAACCCATGCTTGCCGTAAACGGCGACTGTGATTGTCGTAAGTGGCGACAACACGAATGGGTAGTCAGGCTGGCTGACTTGGTTGATGCATGTCATCGTATCCCAATATGCGTGGATCGACGCTCAAGATGTCAGTCACTGGATTCCGGTCCCGACTCGATTATTTACAGACCGCCGTCATATTGCTGGAATATTGCTGAGTGTGGCGTTAAACAACAAACAAACATAAATTTGTGGCCTCATATAGTCATATTCATATAAAATGTTAGTAAATGTATATATTTCAAATTGCATGTATATACGTGTAGTATGTTCCCGAATACTAATACTTGATAAAGCGACAAAACCCTTTCAAAACCCTGCCCAATGCAAAGTCAGTTGTACGATTACTAGTATATAATGAGCATGAGTTATGAAACACTATCAAATAGTCGTGATACTAGGTGTTCGCGGAAAGGTGAGTCACAAACACATGCAAAGGTAAGTCAGTTGTACGATTACTAGTATATAATGAGCATGAGTTATGAAACACTATCAAATAGTCGTGATACTAGGTGTTCGCGGAAAGGTGAGTCACAAACACCTGCAAAGGTAAGTCAGTTGTACGATTACTAGTATATAATGAGCATGAGTTATGAAACACTATCAAATAGTCGTGATACTAGGTGTTCGCGGAAAGGTGAGTCACAAACACATGCAAAGGTAAGTCAGTTGTACGATTACTAGTATATAATGAGCATGAGTTATGAAACACTATCAAATAGTCGTGATACTAGGTGTTCGCGGAAAGGTGAGTCACAAACACATGCAAAGGTAAGTCAGTTGTACGATTACTAGTATATAATGAGCATGAGTTATGAAACACTATCAAATAGTCGTGATACTAGGTGTTCGCGGAAAGGTGAGTCACAAACACATGCAAAGGTAAGTCAATTGTTCACCTGAAAAATAACACGGGAACACATGGTACAAGTCAAAACAAGGACTTGCTTCCGACATCGTTTTTATCACTGATGCGTCAAACATGGAAATGTCCTCCCCATGTCCACCATTAAACTTTTCGAAAGCCATACTGATGCATTGGATGGTGTAACCTTGATCAAACAACTTCTGAGAAAGAGTCGTATGACGCTCTTTGAAATCTCGGTGGAAAGAGAATGCTCGATTGAACCTCAAAAGTTGTGACATGTAGACACAAAGGACAGAAGCTGCTGGAATATTGCTCGACATGAAGGGAATGTTGACTATTGGAAAGTTGAAGTCATCCCTCTTGTCATACAGTTCTGTGGAGAGTGTTTGTCACTCTGAATCTTTATGCAAAGATCTAAATATGAAACAGCTGAGTAGAAGGGAATTTGCCATTTGATGGTTACTGGACGATATCAGATGACCGATATACCTAATTAAAGATCTTGGCAAAATGTCTTTGTTTTGACTTTACCAATTTTGAAATTCCGATTCATATGCATGTTTGTATAAAGAAACAGATCAACAAGAAGGGGGGCACAAATGGTGCCCATGGGGGTGCCTACCTCTTGTCAAAATGTCTAACCCCAAAGTTTTACACAGATGTTATCAATGAGGTAGCCCAGCATTTCCATTATTGTGCTAACCATGCTAAGAGACAGTTATTTGATTGATTTGATTGATTTTACAGATATATTTTGATTAAACCAATTTTATAATAACGACACTGGTCACTTTTTAAAAATATTTATAACTTATTTTTTAAGCAAAAGTTATGATTAAAATTTAACGTTACAATACTGAGTATTATTTCCTCCTGTGTTACTAAAGCGGTCTCGTTAGTTTTGTACAGGGACAATGAATACGCTTCAGCGTATTTTACAAATGAGATAATTTATTATGAAGTTAACAATATACACTGGTTAAAAAAGATTAAATATACACCCCGTTCTTCACTCTAATAACACAAACTTTCATGACACGTTTTCAGTCAACACAAAGAGCAGACAACTCTCTTGGATACACAAAGAGCAAATTTTGTTGCTATAAATGCACACACACACACACGCGCGCGCGCGCACACACACACAGAGACACACACACACACACACACACATTAAATAATTAAATAAATAAATGAAATATACATATGAATGATACAGTAGGTTTTATCTCAGATAATTGTAATTACTGTCAAAACAATAGTCTAAGATGCCGAAAACCAGGGCCGGAGTTGAGGCCTTTTGGCCTTTCACAAGCGTAGGCTACATTGGAAATATAACTTGCAGACATGACGCGAGGACGGTCGGGGCATCAGTTCCCATAACTGTGCTTGTAGACCTCTGCGACTGGGGGTCTTTTCCCGAATATAAAACAGTTATCTGGTGGGCGGCTGAAAAAACTCAGAAACCGTTCCTGAGTAAGACTTCCATTACCAAATTGGTCCAAAATGGCGGAAGGTGTCTGGTAAACCGCATTCATACATACTTAGTGTCATTGTGTCGGTGGGGGGAGACACCTGACTACATTTTGAACGATTAGACACCGGTGATACTGACAATAACTCCAGCCGCCGGTCCGATTGATTGCCGCGTAAGGCGACCATTGACACTAGGTTGGGGCTACATGGTACATGGCCACTGCCTACAAATAGTTTCAGTTGGAACTATATTGTCTGTTATCACTGTCCGACTGACTCAGCAATAACCCTTTGACAAACTGGCAATGTGTGTGTGTGTGTGTGTGTGTGTGTGTGTGTGTGTGTGTGTAGCTGCTTGTACTAGTCCGGACTGCTGCCGATTTAACGTGCTAGCCCACTGAGATGCCTTGCAGCAGGTTAACATGAATACCACACAGACACAGGTTTCTGTCTCCGAGCCTACCAGTCTTTGTTTGAGCCCCTTAATGACGAGCGCCAGGCAGGGTAACAACAAGTGACATTTTATAACGTCTTTTTGTATGACGCGACCGGGGATCGAACCCCGGACCTTCCGCACTCCGGGCGGACGCTCTACCACTAGACCACGGAGGGGGTCACCTGATGAAGGAGGAAGTATGTACTCCGAAACGCTGTGTTCCTCACAATGAAGAAGTTGATATCCATAAATTCTCTTCCTAAAATATTTCCCTTTATTTACTTCATCGGTATATCAACACACTCATTTCTGACCGAATCGACATGATTTGTTTGTTTGTTTCACCCCGCACTCAGCAATCTAGTGATTGACATCATGAGCATCGATCCACGCAATTGGGATACGATGACATGCATCAACAAAGTCAGCGAGCCTGACCATCCGATCCCGTTAGTCACCACTTCCGACAAGCTTAGTCGCCTTTTACGGTAAGAATGGGTTGCTGAAGACCTATTCTACCCCGGATCTTCACGGGTCGAGTCAACATGAGTCGAAACAACTTGAAGCGATAAGTTCATCATTCTATTATCGTACAGAAGATTATATCTCCATTCTGATAAATACGATCGTATTCGCCACCATGCCGGAGTCCGAAGCGAATGGCGTTACGCTAAATATAGAAGTCCAATCAAATTACCATTTACGCCCAGTGGAATCTGTGTCGTCAGCTAATCGAGACTGGTTATTCTCTGGCCATAACATTTTATATTTCCATGAGCGATACCAGCGGGGATATCATCAGGTACTGAACTTGACTTTCCCTGTCGTCACAAATACGACGTCTTGAAGCATGGGAACTTCATCCCTCGTCTTAGCAAAGCTTTCAAAAGGTTTCATGGTAGACATGTGGAGAACATATTCAAATTTGAAGCATCAGTGACAAAAATAATGTCCGCTGCGTTTCTCTTTTTTGATATTATCATATGTTTCCGTGTTTTTCCAAGCGAACAGTTGTCTTGCCTTTGCATGTATTTATAACGGGTGCCACCGGTGGGGCAGGATACGCTCACCTTTTCGCGAGCACCTGGTAGCATCACTATTTGCTAGTGCTTGATTAACCACCTGCCTGAATACAGTCGAAATCGTACAATGGAATCTGTTTTTAGCAGCTATTTCATATGATTATTTGTTTATGCAAACTCGTATTTCATGTGTATTTCATGTGATCTAGAATATATTAGATTTCGCTTGTGTCAAGGTTCCAGGTTATTCCGAGGTTTCCACGACGATCTACACATTCTACGGCGATCTACACATTCTACGGCGATCTACACATTCTACGGCTATCTATACATTCTACGGCGATCTACACATTCTTTTACGATCTACGCATTCTACGGCTATCTATACATTCTACGGCGATCTACACATTCTACGGCGATCTACACATTTTACGGCTATCTATACATTCTACGGCGATCTACACATTCTTTTACGATCTACGCATTCTACGGCTATCTATACATTCTACGGCGATCTACACATTCTACGGCGATCTACACATTCTACGGCTATCTATACATTCTACGGCGATCTACACATTCTACGGCGATCTACACATTCTACGGATATCTATACATTCTACAGCTATCTATACATTCTACGGCGATCTACACATTCTACGGCGATCTACACATCCACAGCGACACTAGAGAGAGGTGGATGTGAATCTACACGTCCCAACAATCGTTCTCCAGACATCCGATTAATGAAACGGAAATCGATACGGAACAACTGGGGAAGTCGGCGTTACACGTTATTCGTTCTGTGATGTACAATGACGTGCTATTTTAGGGGTGGCTACCGTTTGATATCACTTTTGAATGGCCCCGGTAGTGATTTATGAAATAATGATATTAATATTAGATGAGGGGATTCGGTAGCCGCCTTCAGTGCAACATAAGTATCCCCGTAACAACTGGTATTCCTTGACGAGTGTGGCAGTGTATTGTGTACTATCCCCGTAACAACTGGTATTCCTTGACGAATGTGGCAGTGTATTGTGTACTATCCCCGTAACAACTGGTATTCCTTGACGAGTGTGGCAGTGTATTGTGTACTATCCCCGTAACAACTGGTATTCCTTGACGAATGTGGCAGTGTATTGTGTACTATCCCCGTAACAACTGGTATTCCTTGACGAGTGTGGCAGTGTATTGTGTACTATCCCCGTAACAACTGTTATTCCTTGACGAGTGTGGCAGTGTATTGTGTACTATCCCCGTAACAACTGGTATTCCTTGACGAGTGTGGCAGTGTATTGTGTACTATCCCCGTAACAACTGGTATTCATTGACGAATGTGGCAGTGTATTGTGTACTATCCCCGTAACAACTGGTATTCCTTGACGAGTGTGGCAGTGTATTGTGTACTATCCCCGTAACAACTGGTATTCCTTGACGAGTGTGGCAGTGTATTGTGTACTATCCCCGTAACAACTGGTATTCCTTGACGAGTGTGGCAGTGTATTGTGTACTATCCCCGTAACAACTGGTATTCATTGACGAATGTGGCAGTGTATTGTGTACTATCCCCGTAACAACTCATATTCCGTGGCTATGTGTACGTGCTGATGTGAAGTGGTGTGTATTGTGTGTGTGTAGACGCGGGTGAAGGAGTGTAAACCAATTGTGTGCCGTCCCCCTCCGACTTCCTCTCATCCCCTCTGGCTTCTATCATTCTACACGCATCTTAACGCTGTAGCAGGACGTTACCAAACATGATTTCCCCAACATAAACCACCCCACTCATCACACGGGCGGTCAGTGACGCAAACTCACTCACGACACTTAATTTACTTCCCAATGTTCCTTCCCTTTGAAATAATTTACGTCTCGAAATTAAAACTTGAAAATTTAGAAGTTTTTCCCCCGTTTTTGTGTCGACTCTCAATCTTGTTTGCGTCAATGCAGACGTCGGTACTTTGAAGTCACTGCTGAGGTTACCCTACCAAACATTCCCAGTTCACGATTTAAGAACATTGAGAAGGTGTGCCTACAAAGGCTAAACACTCCACAACTGTGTATATAATGATGATCTTGATTAAACCCTGGTATTTCGTTTGACACTCATCCCTTAAACCGCCTCAGTAGCGACTCTATGAACCGACTGGTTCTCCTTTAGTTTCATCTCGTAAATATCTAATTCGATTTTAGATGCATTGAACTTTCTAAAATATAACTAGTTGTTGGTTGTACTGTATATATCATAAATACAATTTAAGTTTTGTTACTTAAATCATTTAGCAATTTATTTCATTGGCACGTCGGCGACAGAAAGATGAAAGGGGAATATTCATTTATCTACCATAAACAAAGTCTCTCTTTATATTATTTTATTGAGACACAAGGAGGATGGAACGAGAGCAGGTAGATAACTGAGATTTAATGCAATATACAATGAGCGTCGTGCTCTTTAGTAGTGTCTACGTTAATAGTCCAGACTTGTCGTACAGGAATATCTGTATATTCATCACACTCGCTCTGACCTTTGTAGAGGTGGCCAATGCCGGCTCTGGTTTGTGTCAGATCTAACACACGCTAAGTAGCGGATAATGTCCCTAAATGGCAGCCGTAACCCGTCTCAGTCTCATAGTAACATACCCTGATAGATCACAGAGGCCAACTTGCTACTTCAATACAATTTGATTTCCAAGACTAAAATTTAATTTTGATGGTGTTAAATCTTTAAATAAAACGATCATTCCTTTCGTTACATCTAAGTTACATTGCGGTGAGATCAAAGGGGGCAGGTGCTCTGAGGTTTGTCAAAGATGTAATTGTATGTAACAGATGAATGACGTCATTCGGGAGCTGATATGACAATTAACGACCTATCTCGTTCCCTGCCAAGCACGATAGGCAGGCTTATGTTGCAATGGCTGGCGAGATTTAGTTTGTGGTAAATAGTAACTGCATTATTGGGCCGTATGGCTGTAAGTACGTTTCGCCAGCTTGTAAGAACACCAGTGAGATGAGGGCTTATTGACAACACCAAGTAGCAGGTACATTTCTCATTTGTTTTTAGACGGTTAAAAGAAAAGGATGGTTTGTATAATAGATGCTGTGAACACGAGTCAATGGTGGCGTTCTTCGACAATGTCGAGGATTTCAACAAAATGAACGAATTGATTGACTGACTGAATGAATTGAATATTACGATATGAAGATATATACCAGTTCTTACCAGGAGACAGTACATATCCACATTTTTCCAGAAATAGGTTTAAAGATGTTTTTCAGTTTTATAAATATATATCAAAATGTCATATACCACTCACCAATGTAAGGATTCAATAGAAAGAACAATAGTTCGTATTAATAACTCGTACTTGGTAGTGTTCTGGCCTGCTAGTCTTCAAGACACCAACTTGACAATGGACAGCAAAACCAACTGACAATAATACAAGATGCCCACTTGACAATAGACAGGGTAACAACTTAATAATTATACAAGATACCCACTTGACAATAGACAGGGTAACAACTTGATAATTATACAAGATGCCCACTTGACAATTATACAGGATACCCACTTTGCAATAGACAGGGTAACAACTTGACAATTATACAAGATACCCACTTGGCAATAGACTATGGAAAAACTTGTGAATTATACCAGATACCCACTTGACAATCATACAAGATGCCCACTTGACAATTATACAAGATGCCCACTTGACAATTATACAAGATGCCCACTTGACAATTATACAAGATGCCCACTTGACAATTATACAAGATGCCCACTTGATAATTATACAAGATACCCACTTGACAATTATACAAGATGCCCACTTGACAAAAGACAGGGTAACAACTTGGCAATTATACAAGATGCCCACTTGGCAATTATACCAGATACCTACTTGACAATTATACAAGATGCCCACTTGACAATTATACAAGATGCCCACTTGACAATTATACAAGATGCCCACTTGACAATTATACAAGATACCCACTTGACAATTATACAAGATGCCCACTTGCCAATAGACAGGGTAACAACTTGGCAATTATACAAGATGCCCACTTGACAATTATACCAGATACCTACTTGACAATTATACAAGATGCCCACTTGACAATTATACAAGATGCCCACTTGAACAATTATACAAGATGCCCACTTGACAATTATACAAGATGCCCACTTGACAATAGACATGGTAACAACTTGGCAATTATACAAGATGCCCACTTGACAATTATACAAGATACCTACTGGACAATAGACTGTAAAACAGCTTGACAATTATAGAAGATACCTACTTGACAGTAGACTGTGGAATAACTTGACAATTATACAAGATACCCACTGGACAATAGACAGGAAACCTTGGACTGATCCTGGCACAGCGCCGTGTATGACTTGGGTACATCTTCACCCCTAGTGTCAATCAGTCACATCTCATTCGCCATGTTGGCGATTCCGGTCGCCTCCAGCGGGTGGCTACTGAGATATGCCATTGTGTATATAGCTGCGCACATAATCTGTCTTATTTGATCATCTTGTTTTTATTTCAGAGGTAAACGACATCTCCTTGATAAATATATCCTGCCTGTTGTATATTTGGCTTTCACGCAAAGAATAGAAAAAGAGAACAGAATAGTGATGTTTAACATTAATGTTATTCGGATAACAATCACTGGCGCGAGAAGATCATGCCCATGGCTGCCAATTCTGTGTGAACAATTTAGACCAAATCCGTGTTTATTTTCTACTTGTTAGAAATATTGTATACGAATATGTTTATCTACGTATACAGGGATACACGGTTTTTAACAATTCCACAAGGAATGAATATTCATTTTGATTTAGTTACAACTGTACGAAGCCTTATATGACGTCCAGGAGAGAGTTAAACAAGCTGTCCGTTCATCTCTACTTAGTCAAAGAACATTGCATCAGCATAAACGTCAGTCTAAGCACCAAACCACACATATACCAGCGACTACTATATTAAAGATAAAACCAGATGTGTTATTTTGAAATACCTGGTATCCGATATGAATGTGTACATATATGTTCAACTTTTTTAGTTTTGAAAAGTCAAAATATTTTGTTTTGTCTGAGAACCGAGCGTTGCAGTTCCTTCACTTGGCTGCCCGGCTTGTGTGATGCGGGGCAATAGGGTTGCTGCACTTGGCTGACCGGCTTGTGTGATGCGGGGCAATAGGGTTGCTGCATTTAAAAACATTTTCTGTTTTTCTGACCGTGAGACCAAAATAAATTCAGCTTTATTCCCTTGATTAAAATTAAAATAAAAAGTGTTTTTATTTACCAATTAAATTAAATTTTGTGATATTGCAAACTCAACATTACGCAGTGCTCTCGGGCGACGCCTACTGACGATTGTGTTATTCAACAATAACGACTTCTCACGGCGCTTGTTTATTTGCCGTCCGTCAGCACAGCGTGAATAATGCTTGTCCCATGACGAGCCTGGAGCGTGTTTATTCAATGGGAATATTTATATGAATGAGACGAGCACATACTGCACGATCCTTGTACGACTCGGGAGATGTACACGACGTCTGTGACGTATGTCTAAACCCTGGTAATTACCTGCCCCAATTCCCTCCACAGCCACTTAGTAGTCTAAACTGACAGGGAAATTACGTCATTTGTTTACTTTAATTTTGACAGTCCGCGTTGTTTAGGGCACGTGGAGGCGGACATTGTTTACGAATCGGAAATAGCAATGCAGAAATAAATTGAGACAGGAACATTAAAATCGTATTAACGTTAATTATACAGATGAAACATTTTAAGAACACATTTAAATGAAATATAACGTATACGTGCATTTGCAATATTTGTTGTAAACGAATTAAGTTATTTCTGTAACCTTCAACATTTTCTTTAAAACTTCTAGGTTTGATACAATAAAATACTCTAGGAACATTCAAAACCATATTGAAAATTGCTAAATAAAGGCCGTTTTTTCATAAGCTAGCGAATTAGTAAATAGGAACTGTACTGGTATGGGAATATTTAAATATGTGACAAAACGAAAACATGACACTATTTTTATGGAGAAAGTCTTCATGTGACAAACGAACTTACACCGATATTTTTTTTTCAATCCAAACTGAAAAACGACATAAATAAATGTGATGGTTCAGAGGCAGGAACACAAGACGCGGGTGATGAACTTGACGTTGTAGAGCATGTGTGTCACACGAGCAGGAACACAAGACGCGGGTGATGAACTTGACGTGGTAGAGCATCTGTGTCACGCGAGCAGAATGAAAGGATAAACGCGACATCCCGGGGACAGATGGAGCTGGGTCGGGATATATGAGCGTTATACCATACTACCAAACCGGGTACGTGCAATATGGAGACTACATACCCGTGTCCAGTCGGGTGGCAACGATGCGCACCCCCTCACTGTGTTACGATTCATACTAAACATTTTTACTTTTGGAAATTATTTTTGTGATTAAGTGTTAATGTTGTACATCTGGCGATGTTTATCAGCATCATTTACAAGACTACCAAATGCAAATTGTTTCGCAAATTATTTCCATTTATCTGGCGTGTGTGAACTAAGACCTCAACACGCAACACTCCTTGACCAACTAGCTGTAACCGCACTTTGGATAAAAAACCATTTTGTTTGTTCCTTCATGCAGACATTGTACAGGATTGTTAAACATTTAGGGGCTTGTTTGACTGAGTGTCTCATCATTCAGTGAAGACGAGAAAAGGTCGCCGGCTTATACGAACTCTCTCAGTTAAAAGACATCGGTGCCTGTGAATATATTGAAGGATTCTCTATGACAGATATGTCAGGATTGAGTCAGCATATATCCTACGGCAGTACTAAATATTTTCTATACCTGGGGCAACATTTAGACCCCACCCCTCTCGCGGTCATCCTCCCTTCAGATACAAATAATATAGAAATTAATCTACAGTTTCTCAATAATAACGTAGATATTCCTACACCTCACTGCTGCACAAGTTTCCCCCACACGGAAGTAAGTGTTCATGTTTCCACCTGTGTCCCCGGCCTACATGTGGCCTTGCACGGTGTTTATTCATGTTTCGCCCATCTATGCAGAAGTGTGTTGACGTGTACGGTTTGTCATCAGGGACAAAGTGGTGAACACGCAATTGTATTCCAGATTTGACGAGGTCATATTAAGACGATGTCGTCTTGGACATTCACGTATACACATTAATATTTATTAAAAGGTGAAGATCCCCCATTCTCTATCCCTTGTGGTGAGAGAATCACGGTCAGGCATCACAAGGGATAACTATTTTATAGTTTCATCACCGGAGGATATCTTTAACAATTTCAGCTCTCATTTAATTCTGGTAATTGTTACACAACTCTTAAACAATATGTAATTAATAAACGGTCTTTTTAGACTTGGAAGAAAGAAATGTGATATCTGAGTGGCTGTACCCTCCATTTGAGGTTTAAGTAGTGTAAAACGCCGGTCCCCCGGAGAGGGTATGTGAGACCACGTCATTCAAAGTAGTTTTGTTTCTGCCACAATCTTAATCGTGGAATGTGAGCTCTTTTACATTTTGGATAAATGTAACACCTGAAGAGATGAAGTAAATCCGGATGGGGTCCATGCAGGTAGCAGTGGTACTGTAAGTCCCCAGTGTCCCTTGTCTGGTGATCTTCCTAACTTATTGTTTTAAATGTTCTCTAATATTTTAAAATCAAACCTGTGATATTCTAGTTATTTTACTGTACATCGATGACAGGGTTTTGTTAAGTCTAAAGTTATATGTATTATTAATGTATAACTTTTCGTCACGATATAGCTGAAATACTGCCGATGTGACGTTAAATTTTAACTCACTCACTGTATTACAGAGCCGAGTTTCATGTGTTCCCAGCGGTGAAATAATGATAAAAGTCCCATCCGTCCTTCTGAGACACATTTATTGTGTGCAGCCTCTTTGAGGTGTGGTGTGTAGAGTGTTGTAGTATGGTGTTGCATCAGACAGATGCACGCAGGCTGCTGAGCGTGCTGTATTCTAACATTAGGATAAAAGTAAGGGGTGAGTGGGGGAATATCGCAAAGGAGGAATTGCTGAGCGTGATAATTATATTCAAATTAATTTCATATAACATAAAATTATTAATAATAACTCGTTTTCGTAGGAGCTATGATTTAGAATGATTGTGTATGGTTTTAACGCCCAGCGGCAAGCGTGACTAATTCTGTCTTGTACAGGAAAGTGACGCGACGATGGCTGGGAAATATTCCTCTTGTTGGCCATACATTGGCGCAGTGAGAACACTTCAAACAGATGTCATGCTTAAAGTAGCAGAGAGGAATATTGCATCTATCCCCCAGACCCGTGTTTGCCAACCACCAGACTTCAATGTAACAACACCATGTTCTATTGCATTTTTTAATAAACTACACATTTTCTAGAACATATCGATAGTACCACATGGCCTGTCAATTCAATAAACTCTTATATATCGACGGATTTAAATGTCCATCAGCTTTGTTCTGTGTCTACTGGCCACCGACCGTTATCGCCGGTGATCCCGTGTTATTTCTTAAATATTCCGTGTATAAGGTGGCTGACCAGTAACTTTGATTTTTATGAAACTATAAGTAAATGCACTTATTTTTGTCCGTCGAAAAACATTTAAGGTGATTTCTGTTATAACGCGACAAGACGGAATGCAAACAGTAGAAACAGATGTTCCCATCTACGAACTGTACCAGTTATCGCCATCGTCTGAACTACGTGACCACGCGCACCTCTTTGGTTATACAACTTATATATTTTTTAATATCTCTGATATCACATTCAAATATTTTATTCTTTAAAATGAATAAGAAATTATTTTATTAATTTGTCGTCTAGCAACGGACATAAGCCAATATTCCCAAATTCAGTCTTCACATGCGTGATTATCCATGACACTGTGGTTTTCGCGAAATATTCAGGGTTTGCATTTGTGAAAAAAAGTTGTTAAATTCAGTTTTAAAATATCATATTTTTGTTGAAGAAATTACAGAGAGATTGTAAACAGAGACCAAACTAAATGTGTTGTTAGAGTTTTGTTTACGCGTGAAGTACTCGACTGACACGCCCTCCGTGCCTTTTTATAGTTATACTAGTATTTGAGAAAGGTGCTTATCTGGTGTGGGCTTTATATAATTCCGAACAAGAGTCAATTTTGCTCATCATTTTCGGATAAATATTTCTCTCTTCACATAAAAACGAGCAAAAGTAAAACGAGTCGCGAGCACGTCCGCTATAACGGGGCCTGGCGACAATTGGGTCACGGCGATACTGGTCGCTGACCAGTGCAGTAAGTTGTATATAGCCGCATGGGTCAGATATATATAATATTAACCCAACCTGTCTGAAATATGTACGACTACCGTGCATGATATTGCAACAAAAAATCAAAATAAACACACAACAAAAAACATACATGTGTGTTACATTATTGTGGTGCTTTCTGAACGCTTCTTTGCGCAGATGCCCGAAGTTCTGCACAATGACTGTTGAATATAGATATTTTATGACCACAAAAGATTTATACAAAAGCCAGTCTAGCCAGGTACATTCCACAGTCCTGGAAGTCAGCATAAGGAAAGTTGATTGTTTTAAGTTAAGAGGAGTGAATTGTAGTGTGTAATACGATTTCATAGACAATGTGTTAGTCTAAGATGTCCCAAGTAGGATGTGGTTAAAGTGACGTGGCTTGGTCCGTCTGCCGTAGTGGGGGGTATGTATACCAGACAGCCGACAGAGAACGGCAACATTCTGTACAGGTGCGCGAACACTGAGCTCACATATATACATACGTGAGTGAATGTAGTTTAAAGCCGCTTGTCACGGAGTGTCCCATGAATACGGTGTGGCGCTGACAAACCTTAGCAGTACTTAATCAGGGCGAACCTGGGATTCGAACCCACCTTCATAGGTTTCTGGGACGCCTAGGAGACGCAACTCTCCACGACAGCCCTGCCCTCATATACATATAACAAGAAGAATGATAACAACAACAACAACAACAATAATAATAATAATAAAAAGCGACAAAACCCATGTTATGGTATAATAGGACTCTAGACAATTTGCAATTCAAATGGATATTAACTACTTCATGATCACAGTGTAATAAATTAAACTTTAGATTGTAGAATTGAATGGATAAATAGAGAATAATCTTGTTCAGTTTCTTTTAAACAATCTGCTGTCTAAATGTTTAAAGTTATAAATTTGATACACAAATGAAGATTAAAACGTGTTAAAAATTCATACAAAATAGAAGGTCTCTACAGGCATTTAGAAGTTATTATGATACATTTATGACACGGAGGTATTATTAATAACAACTTCTATGGTACACATACTCAACGTTTCAGGGCTACTTCTTGTCCCTTCAAAGAACGCGACGTACCTGCTGCGAACGCTGTGTATGGATAATATAGACATTGTTTAAAATAAAGTAAAATTCCTTGTCATCATACAATAGAAGACATAAGTATTTTAATCATATGAACCTTTTATGATATGTTTTGACCAAGAGTTAATAAAACAGGCAGAGGGACTGCAATCCTCCGATCTCCATCACGATGTGTATCTGTGGCTGCCAGTGTAGAGGGCAAACCTCCTATCATCAATCTGATGCGTTATCGAACAACAGACACCAACACACAGACGCAAGGTGTAATATCGTTTTCATCAAAAGGTTCCGTCGGATAAAACAAAGCCAAGGCTTCGTTCATTACAGCAGAACACAACAATGACGGAACAAACATGGCCCCTTGTCGTCACCCTATGGTTTCCAGTAGCGGCGGTACAAAGACATGAATCTTTATCAAGATGGTGATTATTACACCGGGAAGAATAACAGAGGCCGCTGCCCCACCCAGGGGACGAGGCAGCCCCTGGGTGGGGAATTTACTGAGTAAGGTACCGGGCCTCTTTTCGGGGGTGGTTGGTCAATACTCCCTGAGGGCTCACGCTGATTGAACCTGAAAGGAGAATTGGTTTACAGATAAGGGTTGATAAGGATTGAGTGATAAGCATGATCGCTTGCTAACGATTTCATTGATATGTCGTTGTGTGCTTCATTAGCAATAATTATGTCCTTCACATAACCTGCCCCCATCACTTGACCTTTGATCTGGCGGGACAGAGCGCCCCCTACTGGGAGCGCAGCTACTGGAAGAAGTGCAGGTTGCATTGGTAGAGTTACACATTCCCATTAATACCTTCCCATTACTATACCTCATTACTACATCTCACGACGACAGCATACGTATTTAATATGAGCCTTTACAACGAACTATTTTGTATGTGAAAGAAAACGGATATGTTTAGTGTTTTTGTTTGTTTGTCTTTTTTTCGGGGTTGGGGGGGGGTTGGGGGGAGAACGCGGCGAGGGTGGTCTCTATATATTACGGTAATTCAGATTTCCAGGTTCAAACTTATATCACTATAATTGTCAAATACGTGGTACACATTGTTCAGTGTGCCCTTTTGTAAGACATCGTCACCACATGAGGAACTTTTCTTCTAGAAATCGAAACGTATATTAATATAATCAAAAATTCATACATGTTATTTAAATTAGTTGGTTTCTTTGGAAGGGGGAAGGGGTTGGGGACAAGGTCTGTCGAAGTAGACCACAAAAAGTCTATTATTTCATTGGCAGGTTCTAAACTGCCACATGACTATGTTGTGCTGTACAAGCTGAGAGACAAAGGTATATATTTTGTTGTAACGTATTGGATTGTATTCTGAAGTGAGAAAATCCAGAAGATGAGAAAAACAACATCTTCAAAATGTCATTTTGGAATATGAAACAATATTGAGACAATCTGTCGTCACTCACATCAGTTTGGCTTGTACGTTAATCATCACGTGGATTACCCAGAAAGGCAGATCTTTTCCCTTGTTTTTTATCATACCTTTATGAATATGGCTCCATTGCCTTGAAACAAAACAAATTGATGCTAATTTCAATTTTGTGTTTATGTCGCGCCCGTTGTCCGACAAGAAGTCTGGTTCTCTTTGAAATGATTAAACTGGTTTTGGGTGCTTCATTTATAATATTACCATTCGGTATTCTTTTGCCATTTTTGTTCATTTTTCTACTTTCTGTAGGTATTTTGTTGTTGTTTATCTACTTATCTTGTTACCACATTTCACATATTTTGTTATTAGTCTTCATTTATATATTTTTACCGATTGTGACTTATTTTGCCATTATTCTTAATACCACTCACAGTATTCCTCTCACCAATGGTTCTATACCATACATGTATGCTACTATTTTTGTAATTTTGTCACTATTCTTTAATTTTTAGTTACCCCTCCTGTTTATCTTGGCACCGTTCTTCATTTATTTTGCTACTGTTGTGAATTTATCATGTTACCATTAGAGAAAATGTTACAAGTTTTCATCTTTTTTGTTACTTTTCTTCATTTATTTTTACTCTCTTCATTGAGTCAAGTAACTCTCTTCATATGTTTTGTTACCAACCTTGATTAATTCTTCTACCAGTGTAATCTTATTCTGATACAGCTCTTAGTTTCCTGTAATAATTCATTTTTGTCACTCATCACTTATTTTGTTACCGTTTGTCTTTTTCCGTTTTGTTACCACGCCTATTTCATCGTGTTACCATTTTCCGCTTGTTTTGTTACGAATCTTCGCCAATTGCTTTTATCATTCTTTCGTATCATGTTACCAGTCCAAACATCTGTTACCGTTTTGCATTATTTTGTTACCTTTGTTCATTTGTTCTGGTACCATATACGCTGATCAATAATGGTAGGAGGGATCACAATATACGGAAAGAGTTGCCAAGGATATCAGTGTCTTTGTTAAGTGCCCTGGTCGGGGTATCAACTCTCTGTCCGGAATAGTTTACAAATAAACAAACAATGGTCTTTTTCTACAAGAGACGGCAAAGGGACCACGAATGACTCGTGTCAAAATAGACAATTGTCTGGGGGGGGGGGGGGGGGGGGGGGGGGAAGAAGAAGAAGAAGTAGAAGAAGACACGTTATTGTACATAAACACCTACACTGGGCAGAGTACAAAACATGAACATGACTCGTTATAATGAAAAGTGATAAATAAACATTGACATACACGATGGAATACAAATATTGCTATGATTAAGTCTAGAGAGGAGATGCACATTTTCTTTGCATGAACATTTTGTAAATGAAATAGGGGATATGTTTTGCTAAAGGCGGTGGTGGATTTTGTAGTATTTTCAGTGATATTGGGTGCATAGCTAAGGCGGGTGATGAATTTAGTTCCAGGCTCAGGTCTCTGGGAGGGCATTGCAACAGGAAGTGTTCCTCATCTTCTATTTCACTAAGCGTGATAATGATAAATGACATCCATGAAGGGAAATTCATATTGTTGGCACAGAAACAACCCATATTGGGCTGAGTGCTCGCGACCCGTGGCACGCGCCCTTCCCTGTCGGTGGCACTGCTGTAGATGCGTGCCCCGTGATGCCTCAGTCAGGCTACAAGCCGGTCTTGTATTTGACATATTCGCACACATTTCTGTATATTCAAACAGTGACCTCACTGTCGCTTCACGCTACGTCGGATGTAGACATGTTTAAAAGACGACGTACCATAAACTCACAAAGTGTCACTATGTACCAAGACTGAGGAATAGCAAAATATTAAATTAATAAGAACGAGTCCAGATGATAAAAATACGCAAGACTGTCTAGAAATATTCCACGTTTGGAATAATAATAAACACTAGAATTTATGTTTGATGAAAAACGGCGAAATTATTGAGTTATAAAAGATTTGATCGACTGTTGTCTTGGCGCAGGACCGATGCCTTGCGTTATCTTAGTCTGCGAGTCAACAAAGTTATTTTACTAACGCTTCATTATATATTTTGCTGATATATAAATCCCTAAAATGTAGATGAATATACCCACGTTTGGATACCCCTGGATCACGTATGGCTCGTGTGATCCCCAGTGTCCTTCCTATAAAGGTTGAAACTTTGGAGTGTGTGTGTATGAATCACTGTCAAATCGTCCTGATACCAAGTGTCCGCGAATTGGTGAGCGTAACTAGAATGTTTTTCTTTACCATACTGCCATTTCATTAAATTCACATAACTAAATCTCCTTTTTGAAGATTTAGATTGAAATGGAGTTTAACTTGGCCGAACATGGACCTAATAGGTGATAAATTGAAACAAAATAAAACTTCCAACTCCACTTCTACCTGGCAATGCTTGTTATCCACACCCAAGGTATGGTGGTATGTCGGGATATTGTCATTCACGAGGTGTACATGCAACAGTTTAGAAGTGACAGAACACTAAAGGTGGGACTTTCTCCTTGACCCTAGTACAACGTGTGTACAACGTGTGGATATTAATCTAAAAAGCTACTATGCTCAACATTTTGTAGTAGCAATTGAATTTAATAATATTGAACTTTACAGAGCAAAAATGTTTACATTTCGTTATCCGAAGTGGATCTGTTTTGATGAATATTCCAGTAGATGTTTTTCTTGTTGTTGATATGTTTTTCATAAGCAACAAACAAATGTGTTGGTGATATTTTTATCGTAAAGTTTCCAAGAAATACCAAATATGTTTGTCCTGCGCCGAGACTGTAGAATATATGTATTTTACCAATCTAGATATATACAGTATACAAAAGCAAGTCTAGCCAGTTCTACCTAGCCCTATTCCATAGCATCAGGAAAATTATTTGTTTTAATTTTATAGGAGAGAAGTGTGTTGTAAGATTTCATAGACTATATGTCAGTTTACATATATGTATGAACGCATGTGGACTAGTACGTGTAGTTACATGATGCGACATTTTGGCTATACAAGACTTACACTGAGGAACCACGTCTCACCTACTTTCGTTTTACAGGTCCGTTTTGGTTTCTTGCAGGCAGTCGGGTGAGGTGAGGTGAAATTGGGTTTAACGTCACGTCCAAGATTATTGCACTTATATAGCGACGTGCATGCACGTGCGTATGTGTGTGTGTGTGTGTGTGCGCGCGCGCGCGTGTGTGTGTGTGGCTGTTTGTACTAGTCCGGATTGATGCCGATTTATAGTGCTAGCCCACTGAGATACCATACCGCAGTTTAACATGAGTACCCCACTCAGACACAGTATACTGACTCCGAGCCGACTTGTCCTTGTTTTAGCCCACAGAGATACCATACCGCAGTTTAACATGAGTACAGTATACTGACTCCGAGCCGACCAGTCCTTGTTTTAGCCCACAGAGATACCATACCGCAGTTTAACATGAGTACCCCACTCAGACACAGTATACCGACTCCGAGCCGACCAGTCCTTGTTTTAGCCCACAGAGATACCATACCGCAGTTTAACATGAGTACCCCACTCAGGGGCACGGGTGGCCCAGTCGTCTAATGCGCCGCGATTCGCTGTGCAGAGTTGCGTCCTGGTTCGCCCAGACTATGTCTCTCCGGGTTTGTCAGCACCATACTCGTGCTCGTGGGTTTCACCGAAGTGGTAAACGTCTAAGACCTGCATCACTTCGGGCTTTCCTCAGATACGCCGTGATATAACTGGGATAATGTTAAAAGCGGCGTTAAACCCAAGTCACTCACTCACTCCGCTCTCCGGACGGACGCTCTACCACTAGACCACGGAGGCGGTCGCAGGCAGTTGGGATATAGCTGGGACATACCTAGGACGTCATCGTACAGCTGCGTGCATATGCGAGTACGCACTATGTACATGTACAATAAATATTTCACTGACGAAAGTAAGTACGAGTAGCTGTTTCTGTATTTAATCGTCTCAATTGTGATGACACTGCTATCAAAATATATAATTTAAAAAGGGTTTTGCTAAAGTGGGTTGGTAATTATTTACACATACATAAAATGTGACTGAATTCACATAAAATATCCAGAAATCTGAATAATGCAATTGTTTTACTTTTCACTTTTGTTTCATTATCTCAACTCTTGACTGTCAGATTTTAGTTCATATTCCGGCTGCAACCCAGGAACACTTTTGAACTGTCAGGACACGTTTACATCAACTTCCGGTGTAAACAATCGACTCGAAGATCAGTTGTCGAGATGTAGATAGACCATTGTCGGCGTTCTCTGTCACAAGAAATGTCGTTAGTTAAGCCAGTATGAGGCATGCAGACATTTGCAAAGCACGACATTGTCAGCAGATAGTACAAGCACGACATTGTCAGCAGATAGTACAAGCACGACATTGTCAGCAGATAGTGGAACCCTGATGCCTGACAATGAAGGTTGTAATCTGTTTTTCAAAAGAAAAACAAAAACTCAAATAAAGTTTGTTCTCAAACTTGGAGGAATTACTTTGATAATCTACTACATGCTCCACCAACTCAGTGTCAGGAATACACTGTCACACTTTCCAGTGGAAGCTCTCAACATTCATGAAAGTGAAATCGAAAATGCTCTACGACATTTTGCTGACCCAAAAAAAGATCCACAAGTACCTTTGAGGGATTGTCCAATTCCTAGATTGATCAGTCGTCATGGTAACCCAAGTTCTAGTAACGATACCCAGTCAGCCCATTGCAGGCGAGTGCCACCCGTCAGAGGGTCATGTGACATAGCGGACTCTCTGTTCAAGGATCAGCCTAAGGGCACCTGCTCACAACAAGGCCGAGTACAAATATGTGATTTCCAGGTAATAAATAATAGTGCAAATATATCTTTTGTAAAGACACATATATTTAAGCACATGAGATTCTGTGGAATGTCATAACCTTCTTTCCCAACTGGGGGCCTGGGTGTCCCAGTCTACTATGGTGCAGCGATTGGCTGTGCAGAGTTGCATCCCTAGGGAAGGCCAGATACCTATGATTGTGGGTTTGAATCCCATTATGTTTCTAGGTCTGTAAGCACCTTACCCATGGTTGTGGGTTTCTGCAAAGTGCTAAATGTCTAAGACCTGCATCACTTTGGGCCTTCCTGACACATTAAACTGACACCCCAGGATATAACTGGAGTACAGTTCAAAGAGAGTTGCTCTTTTTTTCACAAACCCAAATAAATAGGCCACGCCCACTAATGGACTAATGTTTCCTGATTGGCGGATAATAGAATGAGCAGGGCTTGTGTTGCATGTTTGCACTGGTCGATGTCACTGATTTCATATATTGTTGAATAATGAATAAATAAGCAGTCTGTGAATTATTATTGTTGACATATTTATCTATGAGAATTTACAATGTGTGCACACCAGGTTTTACCTTTATTCCTCTGTATGGACACGACATTAAATGCCATTTCACCTCACCTCACCTATTCCTCCGTATGGACACAACATTAAATGCCATTTCACCTCACCTCACCTATTCCTCCGTATGGATACGACATTAAACCCCATTTCACCTTGCCTCACCTATTCCTCTGTATGGACACGACATTAAACCCCATTTCACCTCACCTCACCTATTCCTCCGTATGGACACAACATTAAACCCCATTTCACCTCGCCTCACCTATTCCTCTGTATGGACGCGACATTAAACCCCATTTCACCTCACCTCACCTATTCCTCCGTATGGACGCGACATTAAACCCAATTTCACCTCACCTCACCTATTCCTCTGTATGGACGCGACATTAAACCCAATTTCACCTCGCCTCACCTATTCCTCAGTATGGACACGACATTAAACCCAATTTCACCTCAGCTCACCTCACAGTGTCTTCTCTGTCCTTTAAAGGTGTGTAGATGTGGCCAGGAGACAGATACTCCATGAGGGAGGCTGCTTGATGTATTAGCATTACTTATGCGACAACCGCAGTTTGCATTGAGATCACTAATAGAACAGTATCAGTCCTACTTATATAGAGTCAGTGCCACTGTGTACACTTGCTAACAGTAAATGTTCACATTGTTAACAGGGCAATCCGAGGAGACTGATCTGTAAGAAGACAAACTGTGATAAGCTCCACCTGGGAACTCGAAGTCTTGACACTGGTGTGCTGAAATGGAGGGAAGTGGCATCAACTGATATGTTACAAAGTCAAATTGTTGACCTTCTTAAGACGCCCCACAGCGGTTATTGCTACATCCGTTGTGAACAGTCCACTGTGGAGGTGAATGTGGAGTATCCAGACTTTCTGCAAGAATCCAGTGACACTCAGAATGTGCAGCTACTTATTCTGCCCCCACTAGTCCCGGGGAACAAGAAGTATAACAGAGCATCACCGTCTATAAATGTTAACTTCATATTTATTGACTCTGTTTCAAGACACCATTTCTTTAGATCTCTACCAAAGACAATAAAACTGTTTGACAGACTTAACACTGGCAAGAATGCAGTGGTGTTAGACTTTGAGCTTGTACAGGCAGTACGTTCAAGAACTTTTGAGACTTTAAGTAGTTTGTTTCAAGGCAACATACCTCAGGAAGATCAGACATTCGGAGTGCTGGACATGCCCCCAGAAGCCCTCAAAATTGAGGGTTTGTTTGGCTTGTTCAGAGATGCAGGGTATTGTACATTATGGCTGGAAGATCTTTGTTTTGAATGGGAGTGGGGCATCTCTAAAGATTTGCTTGTACACAACAAATCACTATCAACAGAAGAGACATGGAAGAGTTTGAGGAAAGCTTTCAGTAAAGCTGGGATTGAATCTTTTGGTGTTTCTACAGCGAGCTGTGAGATTCTGAACCAAAATGGAGTGAATGACCACTTCCATGGACCTGATACTGTGTGCTTCAATGGCCGACATCAACATGAGTATCTTCTGGATTATTTAAAACTTTACCAGGACATGATGGCCGCCACAAGTAAACCCTATGTTACATTCCTGGAAACAAACGTCGGCCATGAAGACACTGGTCGGAGAGTACAGACAATGGATGATCATCTGGCGGAGTACCTGGCATTCGCTGCTAACCAGCGGAACACCCTGACTGTGGTTTTCTCCGACCATGGGAATGCCTATGGAAAGTTTCTAGATGAATCTCCAGAAGGAAGGGTGGAACTGTACCATCCGGCTCTCTTCATGATCGTTCCCACGTCAGTCGCGAAACAACTCGGTCAGGACAAAATGGCGGCCTTGACCTTGAATCAGGACCGTTTGGTCAGCCATCTTGATCTGCACTACACCATCAGATCTCTGATCAGCAGCACGTCCAACATTCCCGAAGTCAACAAACAATACCTCGTCAACCCCATGGGGCTGTTCCGCAACATGTCGGACTCACGTCAGTGTCTCAATGTTCCACAGATTCCACCCAACTTCTGTATCTGTGAGGGCGGCGAGTCGCGGGTCAAGAACAACACCCTCCATGTTGTGTATGCACACTTCGCTGTTGGCACCATGAACAACGCGATACAGACACAGTTCCATCAAGCACATCCGAGGGTTGTCACAGGATTTGGCAGCTGTCGCAGACTGCGGTTGGCAATGTTCCAACATGTGAGAAAAGCTGTGCATTCAGTAAGTTCCATGTTTTAGACTAGCAACCCTAAGTTGAGTTGAATGATCATACTGATCAGGGCCCATGTTAAAGTATGATAGTTACGATCGCCTTAGCGCTATGACTGTCGTAAGTAACATAATCTTAATCCATTTTTCTCATTTCTCAATTTTCTCATTCCATTGGCAGTCACGTGAGAACGCTTAAGCACCTTCCTGTCAATGTGTATGCAGTAATCAGCTTGCACTATTGTTGCAAGGTGTGCATGTTAATTAGCCTTGATTGGATACTGATGTAATTGCGTCAATCACAGTGAGTTCAGTCAGTTGTGTGTGAAGTGAGTTTAGGTTGAAAGTTTGGCAAGTGTGGGTGTGTGGAGTTTTTTTTTCTTATTTTGAACTGTTCGAGTCCACACATCCAGTTTGACAGATCCAAGTATACATGGTGGTAAACATATTTCCCACCCACAATTTTATTTAATTTTATTATATTTGTTGATCTTTTAAATATTGAAACAAAATACCTGGAGACCAACAAATGATATGACAACACAGCAGTTGGTAACCAGGGAGACAGTGTTGATATTAGATCATGCTCCTCACAAGGATCCAGCTCGGACCATAACCTGAGGTTCCACGTAGCTGACTGCGATTCAAGAACCATATTTCTGTCGAAGGATCCCGTGGTGATCCTGGGTCAGAAGTAGAGGTGAAACGATACATCGGTGCACCAGTGCATGTTGAGCTTCCATGTGCTGATACGATACATCGGTGCACCAGTGCATGTTGAGCTTCCATGTGCTGATACGATACATCGGTGCACCAGTGCAGTAGAGCTTCCATGTGCTGATACGATACATCGGTGCACCAGTGCATGTTGAGCTTCCATGTGCTGATACGATACATCGGTGCACCAGTGCATGTTGAGCTTCCATGTGCTGATACGATACATCGGTGCACCAGTGCATCTTGAGCTTCCATGTGCTGATACGATACATCGGTGCACCAGTGCATGTTGAGCTTCCATGTGCTGATACGATACATCGGTGCACCAGTGCATGTTGAGCTTCCATGTGCTGATACGATACATCGGTGCACCAGTGCAGTAGAGCTTCCATGTGCTGATACGATACATCGGTGCACCAGTGCAGTAGAGCTTCCATGTGCTGATACGATACATCGGTGCACCAGTGCAGTAGAGCTTCCATGTGCTGATACGATACATCGGTGCACCAGTGCATCTTGAGCTTCCATGTGCTGATACGATACATCGGTGCACCAGTGCAGTAGAGCTTCCATGTGCTGATACGATACATCGGTGCACCAGTGCATCTTGAGCTTCCATGTGCTGATACGATACATCGGTGCACCAGTGCAGTAGAGCTTCCATGTGCTGATACGATACATCGGTGCACCAGTGCATCTTGAGCTTTCATGTGCTGATACGATACATAATACAATGTTTTCTGTATCGATACAAGACGATACACCTGCTAAAATACATTAGTGCTGGTTTAATGACCCCCCAGCGTTTTTGTCAGTCAAAAATCACAAAATGTGTTGTGATTAAGTTCACTACTAAAAATAGCTGCTATGCACATGTGTCTACAGCTAGCTTTTCCTTTTGAACCTGCTCTGAAATATTTATAGACATTTACATGTGATTTGGATCAGGTGGTCAGACATAGTGACTCGGTTAATTATGTGTCATCGTGACCCGAACACCATTGCTCATAATATCAATCACTGGTTTACTGGTTGGTTATTTACAGGCTGCCTTAATATAGTTCACATCTTGCTGACTATGCTGACATTAAGCAACAAACAAAATCAAAGTCAATTATATTAAAGTTCCGTTATCTTTCCACAGGACAAGACTGTTTCCCTGACAATGGACTTGTTGTTCGAGACTGGAGATCCGTCCTACCCCCATCACGAAGTCTTCATGGTCTCCGTCCAGTCAAACAACGGCCAGTTTGTCCTGAACAAGTTTGACCGCTTGTCTCCATACAGTAAATACTCCGTCTGTGCTGACAAGGGGGTACAGCTGCAGCTATGCATCTGCAACATCGGCGACCACCAGGTGGAAATGGAACGCCTGCCGCCGCTGTCTGATGCAGGCTTGTTACGGAGGCAGGACCTACTGATGCATGCCAGCATCGTGAAGGTGAAGGAGTCTGAGGACTGTCTGTACCGGATGAACCAGGAAAACGAAGATGGCCTGACTGTGTCTATGATGAACGTGTGCTCCACCACTGTGATACATGTCTCTGTTGCCGTGGACACGGTTGGTATGGAAGCGTTGACAGGCAAGTCTGTGCAGGCTGATCTACGCCCCGGGGAAATCAGGTTCTTGTTTGCTGGCGTCGCCAAATCCGTAAAGACGTGGAACTGGTCCTACCAAGTACAGTTTACTCTCAACACCTGGCCTTGACCTTCAGTGTAACTCGCCTGGACCTTCAGTGTGACTGGCATGTGGAGTCTGCTTATGGCAGCCATGAAGGGTTGAAATAAGTTACATTGGGAGGTCTGGTTTTTGGTGATTCCGATGAGTTAATTTTTCAGTTAATCCTACAATACTGCTTTAACAATGCTAACAGTGGTGCTGTAACAATGCTAACAGTGGTGCTGTAACAATGCTAACAGCACTGCTGTAACAATGCTAACAGTACTGCTGTAACAATGCTAACAGTACTGCTGTAACAATGCTAACAGCACTGCTGTACCAATGCTAACAGTACTGCTGTAACAATGCTAACAGCACTGCTGTAACAATGCTAACAGGACTGCTGTAACAATGCTAACAGCACTGCTGTAATAATGCTAACAGTACTGCTGTAACAATGCTAACAGTACTTCTGTAACAATGCTAACAGCACTGCTGTAACAATGCTAACAGTGGTGCTGTAATAATGCTAACAGTGGTGCTGTAATAATGCTAACAGTACTGCTGTAACAATGCTAACAGTACTGCTGTAACAATGCTAACAGTGGTGCTGTAATAATGCTAACAGAACTGCTGTAACAATGCTAACAGTGGTGCTGTAATAATGCTAACAGTACTGCTGTAATAATGCTAACAGTACTGCTGTAACAATGCTAACAGTACTGCTGTAACAATGCTAACAGTGGTGCTGTAATAATGCTAACAGTGGTGCTGTAATAATGCTAACAGTACTGCTGTAATAATGCTAACAGTACTGCTGTAACAATGCTAACAGTACTGCTGTAACAATGCTAACAGTGGTGCTGTAACAATGCTAACAGTACTGCTGTAATAATGCTAACAGTGGTGCTGTAACAATGCTAACAGCACTGCTGTAACAATGCTAACAGTACTGCTGTAACAATGCTGCTGTTACAATGATAACAGTACTGCTGTAACAATGCTAACAGTACTGCTGTAACAGTACTGCTGTAACAATGCTAACAGCTACCTACCTATTATATGGTAGTTGTTCTTCAATTATACAGAGCTCCAGATAACTTTTTGAACAATTGAGTTTTTACTCTAGGGTTTCTATTTTAATTGGGTTATCACATTTTTCATTGGGTAACCAATATTTTTTCACTCATCTACTCATCATTCTCATGGGATTTTACCAAAATTAGTGAACATTTTAAGATTTAAAAAAATGAAATAATGTTTTAGATGTATGTAACTGGTCTAAATATATATGTTTGAATTGGAAAATAATAGCTCATAATTGTTTCGGAAATTAGCTCCTTTGTACGCATGCTGAAAAAGCTTCATTGGGTATTTACGCGTGCTGTTTTTATACATTTGAGTTTTTCATTTAATGCCTGCATTTCTTAATGCAAGTTAGTTGAAAGTAATTGGGTTTTGAATATTTTGGTGGGTATTTTTACGCTGCATATCTGTAGCTCTGGATATATTAATAGAGTTTAACATGGCGAGCTTCACATGGCAGAGCTTTTAAAAAGAATTTGGTGACATAATCGGTTGATACAGTGTAACATGGCGGCATCAGGGTATTCTTAGTGAGAGATGCAACTGTCAAAAGGTATTTGTGGGAAAGGGTTTCACAAGGCTTTGCATGAAGAATCTAAAGCATTGCTCTGGGTATGAACAGTGTTATGTTCGGGAAGTCAGGAGCAGCAATGGACTACTTATTCCATGTAAAAACTATGCAGTGGGCGGTTTCAGATGTTGTGTGAGGGGACAATGATGGGCGGCAAGCCCGTGGTTTCATGTGATGAGTTTTGATACTACAGTATACCATATTTTCTTGAGTATAGTGCGCACTTTTTTGTGCGGTACATTTACTTAATCATAATTTTATGTGTATCTAACAATCATATTTGTCAAAATAAAACTTGACTGTTGAATGAATTGTTTGCTGTTAATTCCATGATCTAGGATTAGCCTGACAATGTGTGGGGAGGTATCTGTGAATGACAGGGTGTTGGTAAATTCAACAAGATCCCTGCACACAGGCGGACCCAGAGGGAGTGGGGGGGGGGGGGGGGGGGGGGGGTGTTCAGGTCCCATTTGAAAACCATATGTAGTAGGTTGTCGGCAGTAAAACTGACAGAGGATTTTGATATTTTGGACCCCTCCCTTTTTTTTTTAAATACTGGATCCACCCTTGCTGCATACACTGCATGTAGACTCTAAACTGTTACCATGGTTGCTTGAGTATGTGTTTTGATTTGGATGATGCCAAGAAAGAAAAAAACAAAATGTTGATTGTGTGGCTAACATCGTCGACATCAGGTACTCAAGTCATTTTTTTCTGTCCATCGGATCCTAGTCAGACTTGTTTCTATCCATCAGAGCCTCGTCAAAGCCACACTTGTTTCTATCCATCAGAGCCTCGTCAAAGCCACACTTGTTTCTATCCATCAGAGCCTCATCAAAGCCACACTTGTTTCTATCCATCAGAGCCTCGTCAAAGCCACACTTGTTTCTATCCATCAGAGCCTCGACAAAGCCACACTTGTTTCTATCCATCAGAGCCTCATCAAAGCCACACTTGTTTCTATCCATCAGAGCCTCGTCAAAGCCACACTTGTTTCTATCCATCAGAGCCTTGTGAAAGCCACACTTGTTTCTATCCATCAGAGCCTCGTGAAAGCCACACTTGTTTCTATCCATCAGAGCCTCTTCAAAGCCACACTTGTTTCTATCCATCAGAGCCCCGTCAAAGCCACACTTGTTTCTATCCATCAGAGCCTCATCAAAGCCACACTTGTTTCTATCCATCAGAGCCTCGTCAAAGCCACACTTGTTTCTATCCATCAGAGCCTCTTCAAAGCCTCACTTGTTTCTATCCATCAGAGCCCCGTCAAAGCCACACTTGTTTCTATCCATCAGAGCCTCGTCAAAGCCACACTTGTTTCTATCCATCAGAGCCTCGTCAAAGCCACACTTGTTTCTATCCATCAGCTTGTGAAGTACTGATGACGAGATGCCTCGGATAAACATGTTACCATGACGCCGGAACACACAACAAACAAAAGTTTGCAGTTTCATAAAACATGTTTATAACTGTACAATACAATGCTGGCAGTGATAGCAGACAACAAACAATGCCTGGAGATCCCCCGACAATACACCTCCATGTCCACATGGGAAAGTCAGCTGAGTCGGAACTGTCTCGTGAAGTGCAGGGGTCGCATGGCTTTATGGACAACACGGTCGAGTCTTTTTCTCTCGACTGAATCAAGCTAATACCAGGAAGACTTGTATGAAACATTGTTTAATGTAATCCTTAAGATGATAATTCTGTACAAGAAAACAATGACAGATGAGGGACACGTGATGATAATGCCCACAGCTGTGAGCGAGGCAATACTACTCAAAACAAGTTAAAGAGCGCCCACAACTGTAAGGCTGTGTGTTGCAATAACCATCTATGACAGATCTACTATATTCATTTATAATATAAAGGAAAATAGGATTTTCTTAAACTTATTTTGAGTAGTATATGTTTCAGCAGCATCACAACCTCAGGGATATCATCATCCCATACAAACCAAGGTTTTATGGTAACGCTTGCTCCATACTGTTGGACAATGACACAGAATGAGTGAGTGAGTTGGGTTTAACACCACTTTGAACAGTATTCCAGTTATATCACGGCGTGTCAGCTTAACGTGGGAGGAAAGCCAGAAGTGAAGCAGGTCTCAGACATTTACCACTTTGGTGAAACCCACGGGCACGGGTATGGTGGTGACAAACCTAGAAACACAATCAGGGCGGACTGTGATTCAAACCCACAATCATAGGTTTCTGGTGTGCCAAAGGGAAGCAACTCTGCAAAGCGAATCACTCCGCCTTAGGACGACTGGGCCATCTTGCCACTATGACACAGAATGAACCAGGTGAGAGCAAACAACTAAAGTATGACAAGGGCCCTCGAGTGGGACTTGCTACATACTGGTGATGACGAGATGAGGCAGGGATTGTCAAATACATGAGCATATAGACACAGTGGAACACTCGAAAACGGACAATGTTAATAGAAATTAGAAAGATTAGAGATAAAAGTATTTTGTGGTAATACCATAGTGTCACAGGGTTAGGATCATCTTATGATTAGACAACCCCCTGTTCTTCCTATTTAGCAAGTGTGTCCTAGCATGGTCTATAGATTATTCCGCAATTTGCCAAAACATTGTGATCAGAGAGTTGTGGACACACCTCACCCTAACCAGCCATGCCGACCAGTACCAGTTGTCATGAATTAAACAATTAGCTTTTCATTAGGAGTTATTCTTGGTCCTGTGACACTGTGGCAATGCCATTCACATTGAATAAACTATACATACTTAGTGAACAACATTTGCTTATTAAGTTGAAAATTAGTATAAGTACTAAGTAAGACCACAGGTATCTCTGATCAAAATAATGACACTGTATGTCTTTTTGACTACCAAACAACACTCTTTTCTACATAAACATTCATAATGGTGTCTGAAAATCATACAATTTCATTTTATTCAATAAAAACTTCATTCCTGTCGTATGGTTGTGTGAAGCGCTGGGTTCGAAATTAATATTTATTTTTACTCATATGTCACTAGTCCTTCCTGAATCTTACTAGTCTGTTTATTTTGACCCCTGTGGCTGTTCATTACTGTAAATGCCTCAATGTCCAGTTGTCCCGAGGGAGAGAGACGCTATCACCTGGTTCTGCAACCCTGCTCCAAGTTGCGTGACACTCAACTGAAAACCAGCACGTTCATCAAGCTGATAGGAAATACATGCAACTCTTCCATCCCTCCGGGCAAAGGCACAGGTGAGAGAGCAGGATGCACATGAAGAAGAGAATTTATGAATGTCAACTTCTTTATTATGATATATACCGGTAATAAAGAAATTGACATCCATTAATTCTTTTCCTTATGTGTATCACTAAATGCCATTCAAAGACTATCCAGGAAGCACTTGGTATGTTGCGGAGAAAAGAAATAACACAGCACTAAAATATGTAATCATGGTAACTACCTGTACAATTGGAAAATGCTATAATACACTACTTAGAGACTAGATTAAAAAAAAGCTGTAATTGATTGTGGAACTATTCAAAATGTCTACAAAACCAAATCAGTTTGCAGGGAAACGCTCCCAGTTTCGAACGATGAATCATTGACATTAGGCTAAAAAAAATAATAGTCTTGGTTCTCAGGCACCACCCACACCACGATAAAGTTTGCTGCCCGTTTCATTTTTATTTCCGTTTTCATTTTTTTTATAGAAAATCCTCAAATATTTTAGGTCCAACGGTAGTAAAATACTGCATTCCAGTATTTTACTCATCAGGGAATAGATTTATGTAGGGAGGCCCTTTCCAAGGTTAATTGTACAAAATTGTTTATTTAGCGGAGAACCAATTTTTTATTTTTTAAGCCTTACATCTGGGGTTAACAACAAAAACTTGTCTCTTGAAGTTCTATTAGAACAGAGAACCCAAGAACACCATGACACAAAAAGCTGCAATTGGACGTTGTGCAATATGCTCTTACTTAATCTCAAAATGTCAGCAAGTTTCACAGGGATCATTGTCCTCTAATTTCTTAGTAAGTAATACAAACATTCAAACACAAAAATAACAGATCTTTGAACATTAACACGGAAGATAAGGACAGAACAGGACGCTCCATTCTGTGATGCAACTATGATGCCTTGAGTCAAGACAATGACATGAATGATTGTAGAAATCGCAATACTTGTATCTAGGTTAGATTGGCCCCATAAAGAAACAAGTGATAGGTAAATATTAATCACAACTAAAATGAAAATAGACAGTTTGTCACTTTAGAAAAATTAATCACTACACTTTGTTCAGGGTATTCTTCACTGAAGAATTGACCTCAAGATGATAGTTTCCGACACATAAATAAATGCATCCAAGAGCCCTAACACTGGAGTATAGTTATATGAGGACAGCTCTTATTTCCTGTATGGCGACATCCCTAATCATGCTAATGTTAGTGTATGGCGACACCCCTAACATAAGTTTATGGCGACACCCCTAACATAAGTGTATGGCGACACCCCTAACATAAGTGTATGGCGACACCCCTAACATAAGTGTATGGCGACACCCCTAACATAAGTGTATGGCGACACCCCTAACATAAGTGTATGGCGACATCCCTAACATAAGTGTATGGTGACGTCCCTAACATAAGTGTATGGCGACATCCCTAACATGTATAGAGCGACATATGACTTCTTGACTGAGCTACAGTCGGATGCAGTCACAGTCATAACATTTGTAGAAATAGGCCATGGCTCATAGGCAACATACAGGAAACTCACTGTGTCATCAATGTAAGACACACTGTGTCATCAATGTAAGACACACTGTGTCATCAATGTAAGACACACTGTGTCATCAATGTAAGACTCACTGTGTCATCAATGTAAGACTCACTGTGTCATCAATGTAAGACACACTGTGTCATCAATGTAAGACTCACTGTGTCATCAATGTAAGACTCACTGTGTCATCAATGTAAGACTCACTGTGTCATCAATGTAAGACACTGTGTCATCAATGTAAGACTCACTGTGTCATCAATGTAAGACACACTGTGTCATCAATGTAAGACACTGTGTCATCAATGTAAGACACACTGTGTCATCAATGTAAGACACACTGTGTCATCAATGTAAGACACTGTGTCATCAATGTAAGACTCACTGTGTCATCAATGTAAGACTCACTGTGTCATCAATGTAAGACACACTGTGTCATCAATGTAAGACTCACTGTGTCATCAATGTAAGACTCACTGTGTCATCAATGTAAGACACTGTGTCATCAATGTAAGACTCACTGTGTCATCAATGTAAGACACACTGTGTCATCAATGTAAGACTCACTGTGTCATCAATGTAAGACTCACTGTGTCATCAATGTAAGACTCACTGTGTCATCAATGTAAGACACACTGTGTCATCAATGTAAGACTCACTGTGACATCAATGTAAGACTCACTGTGTCATCAATGTAAGACTCACTGTGTCATCATGTAAGACACACTGTGTCATCAATGTAAGACTCACTGTGTCATCAATGTAAGACTCACTGTGTCATCAATGTAAGACACACTGTGTCATCAATGTAAGACACACTGTGTCATCAATGTAAGACACACTGTGTCATCAATGTACGACTCACTGTGTCATCAATGTAAGACACTGTGTCATCAATGTAAGACACACTGTGTCATCAATGTAAGACTCACTGTGTCATCAATGTAAGACACACTGTGTCATCAATGTAAGACACACTGTGTCATCAATGTAAGACTCACTGTGTCATCAATGTAAGACTCACTGTGTCATCAATGTAAGACACTGTGTCATCAATGTAAGACTCACTGTGTCATCAATGTAAGACACTCTGCATAACAAGATCTGAACATGTCATAAAAAGAAGCAACATTTTTAACAACAAAGACAAGATGAACTAAGTTTGATTCATGAGTATAAGCTGCTGCCACCATCCCCATGTTGACACAGAGGCCCATTAGTAGCTTCAGGATGAGACAAATACACTGGTCATCCTGATGTATGCCTGCAAACACACTGACCAGGTCCAGTAACTTTAATGGAGGTGGTCTGAATGACTAAATTGACTGAGTTTGTTTGTGAGAATCACAGAAATGTGATAAGAGTATTTGAGATATAAAGACTTAATGTTCTGCAGTTGAAACCTTCTGAAAAACTGTATTTGTCTCCCCCTGGAATATAATATTCTCCCTTTGTACTAATAAAACAGGAAATATGTGTCCAGAAGTGAGATTAGTTTAAAACGGTTTTCAAGGGTATGTTAGTAAGATCCCAGTGTGTTAACTTGAGGTGGGAGTGCAGCCTGAGGTGATGCAGGTGTTGAGCCGTTTACTGCTAGGGTGAAGCCACAATCACAGGTATGACTGACCAAGATCAGTGCGAATTTGAGAATCAAGCCCACAAGCACAGCGAATTGTGAGACCTTGGACAGCTGGGCCACCTGTGCACATGTCTATGACAAGACACTACATACACCTTTAACCCATGTTGATCTGGTATTGGGACCTGAAAGTCCTCGACACCTCGGCAGTAGCAACATTGTGCGCTGCCACCAACTCAACACAAGACATTATTTGGTTTCAGCAACAGTGTTAACAAGGCAGTATAGTTTTATAGTATAGAGAGTCAAGATCACATCACTAAACAAATGATTACTAAACTAAATACATGTCCACAGGACAAACAAATGGATTTTCATTTTCATTTTCAAACATGTCAATCAAGCCAACATCCTTCGATAACAATTTCCACAGGAAGTCTTACTGAAGCTTCTATGCTTGAAACAAGTCTTGTCTCACATACTGTAGTTTCAGCTCATCTTGAATCCAAAACTGTGTAGTAGTCCTACTGCACATCAGAATAGTAACATCTTACTCAACATGCTGAACACCATTGGCCCTGGGAATAATCAACTCACTTTGCTTTCTCAAAAGTTTTTGCATCCTTCAGACATTTTACAACTGAAAAGTTCCGAACTTCAAACACAGTTTTCAAAAACAAGGATGAATGTGTGCTCACTTAGACCCTCAACTCCTTCCAACAGAATGTTTTCACACAGAAACTGATCAAGACATCAAGTTCTTTTCACCAAACTGGAATGGTTTTTCAAACATTTATTTTTAATATATTTTCTTTTTTGAAAAGTTAACCACAAGTTGCTGTGACAGGAAGTACAATCCAGGCCAGTGACTGCTGAGTCGGGGTCACTAGGTAGATTGTCAGCGTCACCTGTCACATCACTGGGTGATGATGTGCCAGCCATGTCGGGGGTGGAGTGAAGCTGCAGCGGACGCTACCTGTCCACGTACACAATGTCCCCGAACAAGTCCTCCTGCCTCTCCACCAGGTATCTGCAACACAAAGCCACAGTTGTAGGGTTGATGGGGAGGGGAGGGGAGGCCGTGAAATGACATGACAACACTATAGCTGTAGGCTACAATGGGGAGAGGAGGCGGTGAAATGATGAGACAACACTATAGCTATAGGCTACGATGGGGAGGGGAGGCAGTGAAATTGCGGGACAACACTATAGCTGTAGGGTACAGTGGGGAGGGGAGGAGGTGAAATGACGGGACAACACTATAGCTGTAGGCTACAATGGGGAAGGGAGGCGGTGAAATGATGGGACAACACTACAGCTGTAGGCTACAATGGGGAGGGGAGGTGGTGAAATGACGGGACAACACTATAGCTGTAGGGTACAATGGGGAGGGGAGGTGGTGAAATGACGGGACAACACTACAGCTGTAGGCTACAATTGGGAGGGGAGGCAGTGAAATGACGGGACAACACTATAGCTGTAGGGTACAATGGGGAGGGGAGGCAGTGAAATGACGGGACAACACTATAGCTGTAGGGTACAATGGGGAGGGGAGGCAGTGAAATGACGGGACAACACTATAGCTGTAGGGTACAATGGGGAGGGGAGGCAGTGAAATGACGGGACAACACTTTAGCTGTAGGCTACAAAGGGGAGGGGAGGCGGTGAAATGACGGGACAACACTACAGCTGTAGGGTACAATGGGGAGGGGAGGTGGTGAAATGACGGGACAACACTACAGCTGTAGGCTACAATGGGGAGGGGAGGCGGTGAAATGACGGGACAACACTACAGCTGTAGGGTACAATGGGGAGGGGAGGTGGTGAAATGACGGGACAACACTACAGCTGTAGGCTACAATGGTGAGAGAAGGTGGTGAAATGATGAGTCCTTATGATACTATTGGACAGTTTGGCAAGGACTATAGGACTAGTGCCAATTTCTAACGTTGGAGTGAGAGTGAGTGGTGAGAGTGAGTGAGACTGGAGTGTATGAGTGAGTGAGTGAGAGTGGCGAAACTGAGTGAGTGAGTTGAGTGGAGTGAGTGAGTGAGTGACTCACCTGAGAAGATGGTGGATGAGTTTCATCAAGGTTCTCATCTTGCAGTCCTCCATATCCATTTTGTTCAGAATCTCGGGCAACTTCACTGAAGTACAGAAACACCATAGATATTAATGTTTTTTTGTTGTAAACGCACAACTAATTTTCACTGTCTAACCATACCCCTGTCACTTAGATAATTGTCATTAGGTTAAGAGTTAGTGACACAACCTACCAAATTCAGCTATAGAGTCACTGGTTGTAATAAGGTGAGGACAAATGGAGCTCAACATGTCCTACATTTTTGCACTTACAGTGTGTGTGTGTGTGTGTTTCATAGTGCTAGCCCACTGAAATACAAGGCCACAGTTTAACATGAATACCTCACTCAGACACAGTATACTGACTCCAAGCCGAACAGTCCTTGTTTTAGCCCCTTAATGCCGAGCACCAGGAAAGGTAACAACAAGTACTATCTCTTAACGTCTTTTCCCAGGAAGCGGCTGGGGATTGAACCCCGAGCCTTCTGCTCTCCGTGCGAACGCCCTACCACCAGACCATGGAGGCCGTCTCCAGGCAGAGCTCTTCCACAAGACCATGGGAGGTGGTTCCCGGGCTGACGCTCTTCCACAAGACCACGGAGGCGGTCTCTGGCCCGACTCTCCATCACAAGACCACGGAGGCAGTCTCTGGCCCGACTCTCTATCACCAGACCACGGAGGCTGTTTCCAGGGGGACACCCTACCACCAGACCACGGAGGGAGTTTCCAGGCAGTCGCCCTAGCACCAGACCACGGAGGCAGTTTTCAGGCGGACGCCCTACCCCCAGACCAAGGAGGCAGTTTCCAGGCAGTCGCCCTAGCACCAGACCACGGAGGCAGTTTCCAGGCAGTCGCCCTACCACCAGACCACGGAGGCGGTTTCCAGGCGGACGCCCTACCATCAGACCACGGAGGCGGTTTCCTGGAAGACACTCTACCACCAGACCACAGAGGCAGTCTCCGGGGGGACACTCTACCACCAGA
This sequence comes from Haliotis rufescens, assembly GCF_023055435.1. Classification (NCBI taxonomy): domain Eukaryota; kingdom Metazoa; phylum Mollusca; class Gastropoda; order Lepetellida; family Haliotidae; genus Haliotis; species Haliotis rufescens. The sequence goes on from NW_025964057.1 coordinate 3,900,135, forward strand.
CCACGGAGGCGGTTTCCAGGCAGACGCCCTACCACCAGACCACGGAGGAGGCGGTTTCCAGGCGGACGCCCTACCACCAGACCACGGAGGGAGTTTCCAGGCAGTCGCCCTAGCACCAGACCACGGAGGCAGTTTCCAGGCGGACGCCCTACCCCCAGACCAAGGAGGCAGTTTCCAGGCAGTCGCCCTAGCACCAGACCACGGAGGCAGTTTCCAGGCGGACGCCCTACCACCAGACCATGGAGACGGTTTCCAGGCGGACGCCCTACCACCAGACCACGGAGGAGGCGGTTTCCAGGCGGACGCCCTACCACCAGACCACGGAGGGAGTTTCCAGGCAGTCGCCCTAGCACCAGACCACGGAGGCAGTTTTCAGGCGGACGCCCTACCCCCAGACCAAGGAGGCAGTTTCCAGGCAGTCGCCCTAGCACCAGACCACGGAGGCAGTTTCCAGGCAGTCGCCCTACCACCAGACCACGGAGGCAGTTTCCAGGCAGTCGCCCTACCACCAGACCACGGAGACGGTTTCCAGGCGGACGCCCTACCATCAGACCACGGAGGCAGTTTCCAGGCAGTCGCCCTACCACCAGACCAAGGAGGCAGTTTCCAGGCAGTCGCCCTACCACCAGACCACGGAGGCAGTTTCCAGGCGGACACCCTACCACCAGACCAAGGAGGTGGTCACTGGTTGTGATACACACATGGTATAAATCCTACATCAAAACCAGTTGCTTCCATTCCTTGGCTCTACAAGCGTGAGTGAGTTGGGTTTAATACTGCTTTTAACAATATTCCAACAATATATTTACTATTGAAGAAACATTATGAAATGATCAGCTATGAATGTTAATATGTTGTCCAAAAGTGTGCCGGTTTGATATATCATAAGTTAAGAAAGGTTTCTGTGATTGTAACCGAGTGAACATTACTTAACACTGCAGTCATTAATATTTCAGCCATGTCAAATAATTGAGTCTTGATAAGGAAAGCCAGGCAAACTAGTTGTTTTTCAAAACCCACTGAAATCATGGACATAAAATACTGAAAAAGAAAGACATTTAGGCAACTTATGATGTGTCAAAAACAAACTCCGATCCCTGCACAATGTATTTTCAAAACCACCTACCAAAAAGTCTGAGAAAATGGTTAACACCATATATCTGTGAAGGCGTGATATCAAATTTTGACCGGGAATCCAGAGGAAACAGTTGCCATGACAACACACTTTCTAGAAAGTCTTCCTTCCTGTATCCATGTTCCGAAGCTCCATCCTTGCTGCCACTGCAGCTCCCCGGGACAGGTGGATTCCCTGCGAGGGGAGGGGCTGAGTCAGAACCACCCATGTCACTGTCACTTAAAGGTTCCGATTTCACAACATGAGAAGAAGAGTGACCTCCCCTTCCTCCACCTCCTCGCCCCCTCCAGCCCTTCTTCCTCTCATGCTTGACGGCGACGGTGGACGAGATGGTGGGCGAGGATGGAGCGTCGTCATGGGTGACAGATCTTCGTGTGATTCTTCGCGGTGAGAGCTCCACATTGTCAAACTCCTCTGAATGTTTACTTTGTTTTGTTGCTCCTTTTTGTTTTTTGGCTGCGGGTTCCTCAGTGCCACCAGAGGACGTTGAACTTGTCGGCCTGATGAAACAAAAACATGTAACAAATTCCCATCTTACAATATCATGTCATCCTTATTGCTGGTACGATGTTAATTTTTAACTCACTGGTTTCTGCACAAAGCAGGAGTCCCGTCCAACAAACGTCTACAACCTTAAAACACACATGCTACGCCAGAAACACATACTGAAGATACTATTTTGTCTACAGGTGACACAAAGATACGGTAGATACAGGAAGGGAATGTCATATGATGAAAAGTTTCTCAACCAATTAGACCAGGGCCCACTTGCACAAAGCGATCTTAGCGCTACGACTATCGTAAGCCTACGTTAAAGTATGGGAGTTACGATCATCTTAGCGCTAAGATCGTTTTGTGCAAGTGGGCCCTGACGTTGATCATGTTGATGTGCTCCGGTGTGATGACATCTGTAAACACTCCTCGGCATGGCAACAGCCAAGATTGTGCCCTCCTAGCCACTAGGGGTGAAATGATGCCCCAAGGACACGATGTGATGCAAATCAGGATACATACATCTTCCCGAGGCAAGAGAGTTAACTGACTATAAAAAGCTAGTTTCCACCCTTGCTGAACTAGGCTGGTATTATGGAGTTACATTTTGGCTGGACTAACCAGTCTATGCGTAGTCCAATCAAAATTGCGCATCGAAATCCGGTTCGTAAATTGTCGTGCAGATTTTAGTCGATTGCTGGATTTGCAAAGCATGTGCACCACCAACTCGTTGTCAGAAGATATTTTCCTAATCTTTTCATGTTTTAATCAAGGTGCTCAGACCCGCGAAGATTCCAGGGTAGAATAGGTCTTCAGCAACCCATACTTGCCGTAAAAGGTGACTATGCTTGCCGTAAAAGGCGACTAACGGGATCGGGTGGTCAGGCTCGCTGACTTGGTTGATGCATGTCATCGATCCCAATTGCGTGGATCGATGCTCATGACATTAATCACTGGATTGTCTGATCCAGACCGGTTACAGACAGCCGTCATATCGCTGGAATATTGCTGAGTGTGGCGTTAAACAACAAACCAACCAACCAAAATCAAGGTGCTCATGTGATTTGATGCATTTTGCGATGTAAGACCCGTTTTATCACAATATAGATCTTGATTATCGATCAGATCGTCCTGACTGGGCGCCACCATTTTGTGTGAAGCAAACGCAAGTGATACGAGAGGTGGAATCTGATTTGTCCATAGGAGAGGCTTAGAAGGGACAAAACTGGTAATAGCCACTGGTGGTGCTACGATTGAGCCCAGTAATTCCAGTCTAGTTCGGCAAGGGTGGAAACGGGACTTTAAAGTCAGTTAACTCTCTTGCCTCGGGAAGATGTGATACATAGGTCACGATACAATATTTTATCACAATACGCACATTTATGTCAAATCGTGGAAACTTCTTGACGATAAATATTTCAGAGCAGATTCAAAAGGAACAGCTAGCTTTAGGCACATGTTCGTAGCGGCTATTTTTAGTAATGAACCTGAAACGCTAATTACAATACATTTTGAGACATTTGACTGACAAAAAAGAGGGAGCATTTAACGAGTAGTAAGTGATTTATTTTACCAAGTGTATCGTCTTGTATTGATACAGTAAAAGCTGTATCGTGTATTGCATCGTCGCAAGAAAACTCCAGATGCACCGATGTGTCGTTTCACCCTTACAAGCCACCTTCAAGATCACTATGTAAGTGTAGTTTGCATTAAAGGAGATGCTTATCTTTGTCTGCATCAACAGCATATCTTTGTCCGGTGCACCACTTACTTTTCTTCCTTCTTACTCTCCGGAGGTTTGATGGTGCTCATGACATGGTCGTACTGGTCACGCTCCACATCATACAGCAGGATGATTGAGATTGTAAAGTCGAAGCAGATCCTCAGCCCGTCCACAAGCTCCTTACACAGTGCAATGCTGCAGAGCACAGGTATAACTGTTAATGGTGGACATTGACAATAGAAGCTGCGGAGCTTACGTTATAACTGTTAGACAAACAACTGTGAACAGCCACAAACTCCTTACAGTGAGATGCAATCGAAGTACAGGTATATGGTAGTAAGACATCGGAACTCCAAAGGGAAACAACTCCTGAATATACAGCGCAAGAAGACAATGTTTATACTGTTTTTCCATATATTATTAATGTATTTGGAGTTTTGTTTACTTGTTAATCTGAAAAACAAATAAATGTCCCCAAAAAACTACTTTCTAACAGTTTCAAATTATGAGCCTTTTCTTATCATGCATCAGATTCAGGAGGAATTGATAAATTCTGTTCAAGACTGCATGAACTCTGTTACTCTCTAAAACATCTGCCCTTATGAAACTCAGTTGTGTCATAACTGATCCTGTGTGTCCCACTGAACAATCGGGACATGGCACTGACATGATGTAGCTCCATCAGAGTAACAACACTCTCTACTACAACCAGATAACCACACTTAACCCAACAGCAGATATAGCGACTATACTGGTCATTCTCACTGACTTGGTTGATGCATGCCATCATATTCCAATTGGATCGATGCTCATGATATCAATCACTGGATTGTTTGGTCCACACTTGATTACTTAAAGAGCGGCTTCATATAGCTGAAATATTGCTGAGTGCAGCAATAAACAACAAACAAACTCACAAACAAACTTAACCCGACAGATTTGTTGTTTTTTAATAACTCGGGCAGATTATGAGATGCCACAGTACCTGATGGCTGGAGGACAGAGCATGGTGTGTTCGTGGCCGTTGTTGTTGTTGCGGCGACTCTCCTTCTCCTTCTCGCTGGGCTCACACAGCAGGTTGACGCAGAACGTCTTCATGAAGCCCTCCAACACCTCGATGACGCACGGACTGGCTGGCAGCTTCGTCAGCTGCAACATACAACTCACTCGTCACACAGTCACCAAACTTCCAGCTGTAGCACATCAATCACGGCGGCTGGTTAATGCCCCGACAGATGTCTCCTCCTGCTGGTAACTGGTATAGCACCATAGTATAGCACCATGGTATAGAACCTTTGTTACAATCTGTTTCTCCAAACAAGCAAATCATCACCAAAACCTGATAACCATGATAAAATTGGATCAGCTACTAACTATTTTTCGTATGTGCCAAAAGTTTTTTATAATGATTTAAAATCGGACTGTATACTGGTATAGTCATTAAGAAAACACATGAGTATCTGTAACCATGGTAACTGTTAAGTATCTACATGTATGGTCATTCAAAAATGAATGTATGGTTGGAAATTTGATATGGACAATAATAAACACATCTTTGTTGGGCAACCAAACAAACAAAGTATTGCCGCTAAAACTTCTACTCCTCTACAGGCGCCTACCTTGTCCCCGTGAATAATGGCGACGTAGTCATCCTCCAGTCGGCTCTTCAGTATGTCTGGGATATCAATGTCCACTGGTGTGTGAGTAGCCTGCAAACAACGCACATCATGGATAGATATATGTGAGCTCTTTTTTTTAAACTGTAAGCAATGTCAACAGATTTTTTATTTGAAACTAAAGAAGTCAAATAAAAAACAGGCCCAGCAGGATCAATGTTGACTGCAGAAAGGTCCTTAAATACACAGGGCCATCTAATATCATCTCTATCCTCTAAGTCCTAAATTAGAATTGGGATTTTACTCAAAAACATATGTGTCCCACCTTTTTTTATACTAGTTCAAGTTGTTATTGTAAATGTAAAAACAATAATAGCAAATTCTAGACTGGAAATGGAAATGAATACACAATGCCATTTAGAAAGTGGTCAAATATAACAAATGTTATATTTGGGATAACACTTTCTTAGTAAAGTACAGATTCTCGTACTTTTTGGGGTTGTGTAAATTGGCACGGCTCTCATGGCCGAAAGCTATGAATACACAATGCCATTTAGAAAGTGGTCAAATGTAACAAATGGGAGCCGTGCCAATTTACACTTGTCAGAGGGGTACTCAAAGTACGTGATCTAGACTATTAGTTGTCGGACTTTCATTTTAGTGGAAGCCTGGGTGGCTGAGTGGTTCGATCACTGACTTTGTGTGCTGGCGATTAGGTGCCTCACTCTGGCAAGTGTGGGTTCGAATCCCGGATGGGACTCAACCCAAAAAAGTACGAGAATCCGTACTTTCATAGAAAGTGTTATCCCAAATATAACATTTGTTACATTGGAAATGGAAAGATAATGGTTTCATCCAGAAAGCTGTAGAGAATTGGCAGGAAACAAACGCAACTTTTTTGAGGCTAAGTCCAAATTGTTTCCATGGAAACACAAGAAATTAAAAAAAATAAAACTTTGAAAATATGGAAATGCAATAATTGAACATAGGTCAATGCACATGTATAGTTTCATGCAAAAATATTCATTAGTTTGAGACTTATGGCATGGAGACGAGGCCTTGAGTAGTTTGAGGCCAAATGGGGGGCTACCAGGGTAAGGACATAATGAGCAGACACCATGTGGGACTCAGCAATATTCGAGCTATATGACAGCAGCCTGTAAATAATCAAGTCTGGACCAGACAAGACATTAATGATTATTGGTAAGTATCAATTCCAGGCATCAGGATACAAAAACACACCATCAACCAAGTCTCAGAGCCTGACCACCTCATCCAACTGATTGCCTCTTATGACCTGCATAGATTGGGGTGGATCTATTCCAACACAGAATCCCCATGGGTGTGTGGTAAGACTGATCCTGACAACTGAATAAATGATCATATCCTACCCTGCGACGTTCTCTTGTTTCACTGGCCGTATCATTGGAACTCTGGAAAAGATATTGGGAAAACATAGTGAGGGTACTTACTGTCGTCACAGAAATAATACCCTCCATTCATAATATGCTTACAGAAATAGCCTTTTACATAAAAAAGATAATAACATCATGACAATAATATACATTCAGATTTTCCAATCATATTTCAATAAAGGTAACTGACATCAAAACCTTGCCGATATCATCATAGAGATGTATTTAACCCATTTGTATGCCAAAAATGCATGGAGTGTTTGAAATTAAGGCATCCCTTGGCAGCGTTTGAAATAAAGAAAATTAGGCTGCCATCAGGACCCACAGACTTTAGAAGCTGCAGGTCCTGACAAGACTCTCCCGGCCCCCAGTTAAAAAATTGCAGCTTATTGTGACAAATACATTGACACGTAGATTTACTGCAGGCAATAAGGACCCATACAAATTTGAAATAACGGGCCCAACACGAAATCTACTGCCACGGGCCTATGGGCAGGCACTTATTTTGAACACTGGCCCAGGGCTCCTAATGCATGTTATACAAGGGCCAAGGCCTGCTCTGTAGTATAATTTGGATGTAGAGATTCTCAATATCATAAGTTTTACACTGTAGTCAGGACAGAGACCTCTTGACTTTCATGCTTAATTTCAAACACTGGGAATGCAAGCAGAAATACTGGCACAATTTGTTTTCAATATCACCTAACAGTTAATACTCCGTGGGGCAAAGGTGGAGACAGACAACTCTGCTTACATCATCACCAGATGATCTCCCATCATCGTCACCATCTTCCCCATCATTGTCATCATCATCTCCGCTGTTGTCGCTGTCGTCGGTATCACTGTCCAGGATGGGGATCTTTCCTCGGAATGATGAACTTAAGATGTCATCTATCTTCCTCCGACGCTGACTGTTTTTACGACTGCCAGAAAAAGTGCTAAAATACTTAATTTGATATTTATTCTAGGCATAATTCTCTGTGGAAAAAAAATACATGCATATTCTTTAAAGTATTATCATAAAGGTTTTTGACACAGCCATTAGTTAATGAAGAGTGAAAATTTGGAAGGACCAGTTGTTTTTCTCCAAAACTACAACACAATCGTCTAAATTGCCAGAATGAGCTGTGGATGACTTTTCTACATCTGTATCAATACATGATTGCTGCACACATTTTTTATATGGTACCTTAATACCACTCATGTAATGATAAACATCCCAGAGAAATAACTGAACAAAAAGTAACCATGAAGAAGAAATCTCACTATCTCTTAGCTGTGTCTGCAAGTTTCTTCATCAAGGTTCTGTTTTCTTCTGTGTTTTTTAGAATGTAGTTTTCCCCAACAATGCGATCCCAGCTGAAATCAGGAGAAAACGATAAACAACCTTGATAGACATGATAGAAACTGAGAAATAGACTTGTACACATGTTGAATAAGAACATGGCGCCCATCTAATGTGTAGTTACTGTTAAGTCAGGATAGATCGATTAGCATGTAGGAAACATGCCATGCAGCCATAGACCAATGTTAGTCTCAAACAATTGATATAACATGTACAACAAACTCTTTCCTCAAACATGTTAAACCAAGCAAAACTGTGAGCTCATAATATCCCAGGTGAAAATGTCCAGAGTTATATCTACTGAAAATAATTTTGAAAGATTAAATATTAGTAATTGTAGAGACAAATTTACAGCAACACAATTTGGAGTCAAGGTCCTGGTCTGATGAAGTACCTGCTATTCCATCCTTGAAAGTGAATGTGGTAGGCAGCAATTCTGTGGCCATGTTTGTCCTTGGTTACCTGGCAATCCAACACCTGCGAATGTCAAGATATTTTATGCATATTTCCAAAGATCTTTTCCTGTTTTTTTTCCTAGTCATAGTATATCTTGCCGGCCTTGCCTTCATTTACATTAACACGCCACCTCATTACAAGTCTACAAAGTACCACTCTACAAGATAGTAAAACAACCATCTGCAATGTTCGAAACTAAGCCCGAAAGCCGAAGGGTCCTGGTCCTTATCCTAATGTTAGAAGGTAAAGATTTATGTTGTCCCTTGATTCAAAAACTATAGGAGAAAACCTCAAGGACGCCACATAATGTTCAAACACTGATCTGTACAACAGTCGTTAGGGATAGAAATTAACCAAGAAATTCTACTAGCCCAAATATAGTGATAACATATAGCAACATCCCCTGAAGTGTTTGAAATTCTACTAGCCCATAGGATACCTTTAACTGTAGTGAAACTGGTCGATGCCAGCAGGATATTGCTCATTTCTATCCCTGGTTGTGTTAAACACTGCAGTAACAACTAGCACCAACCAGTCTTTTGACACAATGATTACATTTTATTGCTCACAGCAACATATGAATTGTTGTTAGCCTAACTTTCAATTCCACATTTGTCGTAGGCTTCTGACTAGTGGTTAGCGGCCCAGTTTAAAGTTATAACAAAACACATCCATGACTGACTGTTATAATCACACAACTGTACTAAGAAAGCTTCCTTGTCAACAGATACAGACATGGTTCTCAAAATGATGTACAGGTGTCAGATTCAGAATACAAATGCTACCATTGTTCTTTTAGGAGACCAGTTTATTTCTCGAATTTCTGATGGTCTTTGATGTCTGTTCAAACTTCAGCATGATTAAGGCTAGGTCAAATTAAAGATTTTTGCATCAAGTTGAAAGAATAGATGTTTGTGGTTGATCTTGGTAAGAAAGAAATTCCCACAAATTTATTACAATAATGAAATGGTTCAACTTATAATTGAACGGTTTTACTTTGAACAGTAGCCCTACTGGCTAAAAATCTAGAAATCCTTCGAAAATGATATCAATTTACAATTATAGCAAAACTAAGTACCAACTGCTGAAAAAGATTTAGAAACAAAATAATAAAGGTGAATCACAAAGACAAGTGATCAACCATTGTCTACAATATTTATACGATCGGTTGAAACTGATTTCTATTCGAAAAAATGAACGTCCAGACGAGACGCTAACGAAGTCATCTTCTGTTGACAGATGAAATGAACTAAATACCTTTGCATCATACAAAACTCTTGCTTTCGTCGGATCTGGTTCAAAACAAAGTACTAACTCCCCTACTGAAAAATTAAATCTAATGCCCCTCGTAGACATCTGCGCGCATAAGTTATTTATTAGTACCCGTCATTAGAATTTACAAACAAAAGTGGACGCGCCAAAACATGGATCAGTTGTCGCAAAGACAAATAATCGTACATTACAGCAAACAGATGATAAGTGAATTATTATACAATTATCAAATTGTACATCAAACATACACCTATTTTTTGTTACATACATTAGCATTAAAGTACAAAATTGGAGTATTAGGTCTTTTGTCAATGTCGCAAAAGGGAAACAATATCATTTTCCGTTAGCTGCATATAAAGTGCTACTCGGCTATTCTACTGGAAAATGATTATCTTGGCAAGTGCGAGTGAGCGGTTGAAATTCCTCGAGCAATGTTTTTCTTAAATAACTCGATCAATTAAACAAACCAAATTAAAATGAACTAGGTGAAACATAAAGAAACCTAACGCACCATGGAACGGAAAATGTCGGTATACACACTAGCAGATCATGTTGGTCTTGGACTGTGTTTAGAGACAGAGTCTCTTAGTCCAGTTCCTTATGAACTTTTGTTGAAAAAAATTGGAGATTAGCAAAACTATACATATTCTGAAAGCTTCCAATGTACAGATGAAGAAAACCAATGTTTCCAAATTTTCCCATCATTCATTTGGCGGCCATCTTGGATTTCAAGATGGCGGCCATTTTTTCCCATATTTGTCAAGTCTAAGGCTTCTGAGGTGTTTATTTTGTCATTTAATTGTTTATATGTGATTTTATGCTTACTCATATGTAATTTAGACATGCTTAAGGTAATGATTTCACATTCTTAACAAAAAACTACCTCAACTTTTCTAATATCTTTGTTGGATTTTGCAATATTATCAGTAGTGTGGATAGAATCCTATACGTTACAACTGTCTATCACAAAGTAAAATTGTTAAAGAATATATTGTACCTTAATTATCATATGACCCCTTAAAAACTGTCATTTATCCAATAATTACCTATGGTTATATGTTTCTCCAGCAACTCAGCAACATAAGAGCCATCTGTATCAATGCCTTGGCATTTAAAGTTTCAAAATGTCACATAGAATTGTCATAGTCACTTTACACCAAAAAAGGTCCCTTGAAGTCTTGAATAATAAAGTCACAATTCTTGATATGTGTCTTGATATCATATTCACAGAGAGTCATCAAACATGTCATTGCTGTCATCACTATCATTAGTTGACATATTTGTGTCATCGTCGTTCTCACACACTGAGGTGCAGAGGCAGAGTTCTGTACATGACAAGTTGTTTGATCGACATGTACATCTTTGGGTCAAACAGTCTTTCCTACACTGACACCTCACCATCTCAATAATAGCCTTGGGGGCTGGGAGAACATCCATTGTTGTTGGTTGGATCCGGTTATCTTTGTCCTTATGGAATCCATGTTGAAGTGGATCTAATTGGATCTGATGGGCGATATTGGCTTGACCCCACACATAAGCTTGAATATGAACCCTCAGAATGTGCTGCTTTAGAGCACCCAGTGTTGGTGGTAGCTTGTCACTCTCTGCCATATGTTTGCAGAAGAGATACCATCTGAGCTCTGGAATATCTGTCACAGGGAGGCCTTTTGGACAGTAAACACTGCATACAAATCTGGCCAATGTTGAAATTATTTGGTCACAGAGTTCACCACTTGTAGTCAGCACAAGGAAAGCATTAACGATATCATCATCCGTTTTCAAGTATTTCTGAAACCATGTTGCTTTTCCTACTCGGGAAAATCTGCCTGTATTGTCAGCTCCTGTGAAGGCATGGAAGGCTGGCAAAGCTGATGATTTCTTCACACCTAGGGCTGTCCAAAGATGCTTTATTGGTAGAACATTGGAGGCCATTGAGAGTGTGGTGTTTTCCAGGAGACTGCTGTAATTTGCAATGGTCAAAACAAGGACATCAGTGTCAGGAGAGAAGATTGTCAACTGCGAGTTCCTTGGATTGCGCTGTGAAGCTGAAATAGCAAGATATATCATGAGTGTGTCAGCTTCTTCATGATTGTTAGCTTCAAACTCCAAGTCTCTGTTGCTCCTGGTACAGCCGGATGCAGATGCAATAAAGGTTTGAGACGAATCAGCATTATACTCCAGTGTCTTTTCTGCCAGGTAGTCTGTCAGATCAGCTTTTGTTTGGTCATGAGACAGAAAACGATTTAACATGAGGTGCTTGATTCTGGTGTCATCTCTAATTTGGTACTGAATAGGATCTCTTCCTTGGCGTCTCTTTTCTCTTGTTGCAGATTTGAGGGAATCTTGCTTGTATGTGTCAAAAGCAAGTATGACCTCATCAAACCCTCTTGCCAGGTTCATCACTCTGTCATTGAAGCACTGACTGAGATCTTCAACTGTTTCCACTGTATTTGGTAACTTTGTCATCTTCTGAAGTACAACCATCCCATCTATAACAGCAATTTTTCTTGGGATGTTGTTGAAGGTTTGATTTTGTTCTGTGTCACTGTCATCAACTGTGTTCTCTGGCTGACTTGCTTCATAGTTCATTGCTTCTTCATTTACAAACTTTGTAAGACTGTTGATCAACTTGGACTTGTCAGTGCATGGTAACAGCAATCCACTTGGTGAAAACAGTGACCTTGGAGTCAGAGTGAACTCAAAGTTACCAATTGCCTGTTTCAAGTCAATGTCTCTACTTGATCTGGCAAGAACCATCAGCCTTCCATACAAATCTTTTGTTTCTCTGAGATCCACATTCTTATCTCGGAGACGAACTGTTTGCTTTTGGCATCCTGACATGTACATCTTGTTGTTTTCCCTCTTCACTGGTGCCCAAAGACTCACTGGCCCGTTGATTCGTTGAGACACGTACTCTTCATAGAGCTTCTTTCCTGTTTCATCAATGTGTAGGATCTGAGACACAAACTCTTCAGGGACATAGGCATGCGTCATTAAGTTAAAGATCTTGTCACCTTCAAAAGCAAATGGATTACCATGATCCAGAACAGCAGATTTGATCTTGTCAACTGCAGTGTGATCCCGACAAATGACTCCTGGTGAAAGGTCATGATGTTCTTCCATATCTTTTGCCTCTCGATGAAACTGACTTTTGTACTCACTAGCAAGACGAGAGAGTTCTGGAGAGGCCAAAAAGAAATGCTGCCTGGCATTGGAATTGTTTGAGATACCAATCAAGCCTGAGTGAACTTTCATTAATCTGTTCAGATGTTCACATGCATGATCAGCTCCTATGGATGTAAATGGAATGTCATTCTTTGTAACTGATATGTTTCCAGCTTCAAACTCCTTCCAAGTCTCGGGGAAGTCGATCTTCAGGGCATGCATGTCAGCAATATATCGGGGCCACAGTCTTTTGTACTTGAGTCGGTCCATAGCAAAGAATAATCCGCTCAGTTCTTCTCCAGCCTCAAGATGAAGCTTCAGATCTGCATTGCGAGAAGCTGCTATGAAGAACAGAATTGTCTCAACTCGATGTAGATAATTCATCAGTGATTTGAACATAGCATTCTTTGATTTCTCAGTCTCCCATTTCAGAAATGATTCCATTACTTCTTCATTCTGAATTTGACCAATCAGATTAGAATGTTCATCTTTGACAATTTCAGCCTTTGATGATTTATCAGTCTTCCTGCATGCTCTGTCGATTTCAGCTGCTGTTTCCACACAAACTTCTTGAAGTTGAGGATATTCCTTGAAGAACTCTTGCAATGCTAATTCATAGAGTGCCATGTAGGTATACATATGAGCCCGCAGACAACGTTTGTAATGCGTACATGTAAGAACCTGTCTTCTTGTTGTGGGGCCAAAGACATCAGCTTCCATCCATGCATCATCAATGCCAGAGTTTTCTATGGACGTGCCTAAAGCTCTCAGCGCAGCCATGACAACATGCAGTTCTCCCAGTCGTGGCACAATGTTTTCTTTCAGTTCAGGCTTAGCATCTAGGAGTTTGATTACCTTCTCATAAAGGGCCATGTCAAATGTGATGACTGTAGGATGTTCATTTCCAACTGCTAGTTCTTTCAACTTCTTAGCTTGCAATATGACAGTGAGCAGTGCAGACCATTCATGTGCTACTTCTGGAAGGAGTGGTAGGGCACCAACTCTAGTTGTTGATTGTCTCTCTGACAACAAAGACATGTAGCCAGCCCATCCAGGAATCATGCTAGCTTCTTTCTCATCATCTGTTCTGGCTATCATGGAAGCAACAACCCAGCATAAGTGTGTCAAGTGATAGGACTTTCCAATACCTGCTTTGTTGGTTATAAATTCTTTGTCTTTTGAATGTGGATGGTTTCTTGGATTTGGTTTTTCACAGTGAAGCATCTTGGTATGGTAGGGAGCCACAGAGAGACTGTTTGCTTCAGTGATCTCAAGGGGTGGTGATATCTGCTGTCCAGTTGCTCCAGTGCTCTGATATACAGCAGTAATAGTCCCATGTGTGGTGCCTTTGCCATCATGAGTGTCCTCATCAAAGTCTGTGTTGTCAACAGCAAAAAAGACAAAGGAACCTTTCCTCAGAAATGGTGGAACATATAACCCCTGGAACTGTCTGGTGTTCTTCACAACTGCATTGGCCAGAGCTGTTTCCAACATTAGAGAATGTCTGTATGGAATGCAATAGTTGTGTGCACTGAGTAGATCCATGATCATCTTGTTTCTTGTGTCATGGTGGACTGTAAGGCCTAATCCTATTATTTGAGGATTTTCTCTTCCATTGTGAGATCTGAATGTTTCACATTCTCTTTTCTGTATATATTTAACTTGTCTTCTTGACTTGAAACCGTACATTATGTTCTGGCATACAGTCAGTACTGTTCTGTCAACAACGCTGGCTTTTGCTTCATTCTGAAGGTTTTCAACAGTTCCCACCATCATCCAGCGTATCAGAGTGTACAGCTCGATTGGGACGTCATTAATGTTACTTGTAACAGATAGGGGATTGTTGATTTTGTCATCTCTGTCAAAGGCTTCTATACTCTTTCGTACAAGCTGTGCTGACTTGTATATAACCTTCATGTTGTCCATGCCCTGGTCGTTTTCAATTGCAGCATGCACCATCTCTTTCTCGCAGGCTTCAGGGGAGTAGAGAACAGCCGGTTTTCTTCGGTCTTTTTGCAGAACAGATCTGACGGATGGACATTCTGTAAGTATCCTATCTTTCAGCCACTGCCTGGAATAAGTAGGTACATGGTCAGACAAGCAGTCTATACCTCCCAGCATGTTGATATATGTAACTTCAATATCTCCCATTGACAGATAGGCCTTGTTGTCTGTCTGTCTACATACCAGATTAATAAGTTCGGTTAAACAGGCACTTTGATGTCCAGATTCAGATCGCTTGTTTTCTTTGTGGGCTTCCTGGCGCAAAACATGAAATACATTTGTAGTCCAGCAGTTTTTGTGGTATCTTACATCAATGGAATGGGCATCACTTGGAGAGATTGATGAATAAAGTCTGGTCTTTAAGGCAGGATTGTTTGAAATTTCAACGGCATATCTTAAATCTTCCCCAGCATTTAAGGTCCTGACATTAAAAAGTGGCTGTCTGTCCTCTTCCTGGCAAAAGAAGCACAAGTCCTTGACCAATGGCATTGTAGACAACCGTGTAAATGGTGCGGATGTTTCCTCATGGAGATCTGTTCCTTTCCTTTTACGGCCTCTCTTTTTTGAAGGTGTGGAATCATCAAGTATTCCTTTCTGTGTCCTGTCTTGTGCTCGCTGTATTTGATCGCTGTTGGTAGCATTGGAGTAGCAAGTCCGATGCCAGGCAGCACTGTGAGATGATAAAGTCTCTCTGTCACAGCCTTCAAGTCTTCGCCATATACCAGTATATTCACCATCATGGACATTCGCTCGTTCAAACAAAACATGGAGTAAGCGGTCGTAAGAATACAATCTTGGTTGCGATACTAGTATGGATGATCCATGATGGGCATTCTTTTGGCACAGAATACAAAGATTCCAATCTGTAGTGACTGATGTTGATATCTTCTGACTCACTTGCCCAAGCTGTGGTAATGATATCATCATTTAGGTTGAAATTTTCCTGAAACAAACAATACTGATCATAAAGTAAAAATAGAAGAAAATAGAAATAGTATTTTTTGTTTGTTTTATAATCAAACATCCTTTATTACAAATATATGTCCAGAAATATTTTTAAAAAGTGTTTGTGCTCTTTAGTAAAAAAATTCATTTCAAGTCTTCATACTAGAATTTGCTATTATTCATAGTTGTTAGGAAAACATTACTAAAAATGTTTCATGTATACTACAATATCTTATGGGTTTTATTTTGCAAGTGAAATTACCAAAATATTTAACGTATCATCTGAGGTCTGCAAGCAAAAGTAATTAGTTGTCTGGACACAACAATATGTGAAATGCACAGACCATTGCAGTGGGGCCCTTTTAAGGATGTATTGAAAATTGTTTTTAATGCAAGCATATAAAATTATTACAAGTACGTTTAAAAGATTGGCATGCTACGTAAAAGTATATAAATTATCTATGAAAAATTAAGAAACAAGAATAATTGCAATATTTAACAAAAATAATTATACTGAATCCCTAAACGGGCCCCAAGGTATCAGACAGCATATAACTTTTATGTAGCATAACTTGAGCAAAATAGGATAGTTTACACTAAAATTGAAATTTCCTGAAACTGAATATACGCAAGGAAGCATTTCTAGTTAAATTTAACATGTAGCAAATGGTTGCAATATACTTTTAATGTAACAGATCAAGCCTATGTTGTCAGTCATGTTATCAGAAGAAATCAGTGCCATTCAATTTCTCAATAATTATCAATGAACCAACATAGATAGCACGCGTCATAATATTCTATAAATATTCACTTACCTATTTAGATGAATTTCAGCAGGTCTTGGTTGATGATAAACCTTCCTTGATGATGGAAAAACTCTTCTTGTCAGAGTTGCCTCAGCCATGTTGACTTGAAAGGTCAATGTCACAAGGGGAGATAACTCATTTTTATAAGATTTACCTACAACTAGTCATTATTGCTGTCATTTACCCTGGCATCAAGTGGTCAAGTTTGAGCGTCATTTATTCGCAAACTATGGACCCCAAAAATTGGAAACATTGGTTTTTATGTTGAGTAGCCTCTATAGTATGTAAAAATATATACAGATGCAAATCTCCAAATTTTTTGAACGAAAAATTAAAAACGTACACAATACAATGGACTATCTGGAGGGGTGCAGGCTAAAACGCTCTGTACTGGGCCACTATTAAAATATATGTGATTATGCAAAATATTTGCGAATAGGTGGTTAAATTCAATATATTTTTCAGGTAAATGAGAATGGTAAGGGGTGTTTTTCAGTGGCCGTGGGAGAAACACATAACCACTAAACCCCATTTTATGTGTTGATAATGCACCTATCTATATAAATACTAGCACAATGCATTTGTTCTGAGAATATCAGAGATTTTGTAAATTTTCGGATGTAACATCTGTAGGAAATAAAACAAATTCATTCATTCATATTTTATTTTGCGTTCGCCCTTTGGCGTCACCCATTTCCTAATAATTTGTTATGTCCTATATCCACATCATGCTACTAATACGTCACGCGAGGGGGGGGGGGGGGGGGGGGGGGGCTATAAACAACATTTGTACATATAGGATTCCATGTTTTCTTTGTTCCTAGGGTGGTACGATAGCCAAGTGATTAAAGCCGTGATATTGCGGGAGCACATGGGCTGATATGTAGTGAAACATCGGCTTAGAACACAACATCCTCACACGAACTGGTTTTTTTTCAGGTCATAATTCATTAATAATCTATCTACATATCTATAAACAAAAAACCAACGTGAGCATGTTGTTCATGAGATACGTGGGGCGGTCGGGTAGCCTAGTGGTTAAAGCGTTCGCTCGTCATGTCAAAGACCCGGGTACAATGTGTGAAGCCCATTTCTGGTGTCCCCCGCCGTGATATTGCTGGAAAATTGCTAAAAGCGGCGTAAAACCGTACTCACTCACGCACTCATAAGATACGTCTTCGAGTTAAGAGGCAACGCCTCCAACCCAGTGCTCTAAAGCGCTGCAATACACTACAGAGTTGCACCCATTAGCAGTGCCAGCTGGTCGTGGGTTCGAATCCCACATTTGCCACGATGATCCTAATGGTCTGTCTGCACCAAACGCCATGGGTTTTTCTAGTAGTATCTGCGACCTGCGTCTAAGGTGATGCACCGCGGTATGCACGCCAATTGACGGTGTTCCTGAAAAACATATCAAATCGCGTCAACTTACCTGACCCTTTCACTCTTCATGTTATATCTAATACATACTATTGCTAAAAGCGGCGTAAAACCATACTTACTCACTCACTCACTCTAATACATACGAAAGAGGTGACTAACGGGTCAGGCTCGCTGACCTTGTTGATGCATGTCATCGTGTCCCAATTGTGTGGATCGATACTCATGATTTCAATCACTGGATCGTCTTGTCCAGACTCGATTATTTACAGACCGCCGTCATATAGCTGGAATATTGCTGAGTGCGGCGTTAAAGAACAAACAAACAAACAGCGACGCCCTTATCTTCTGTATATCGTTGCTCTGGGAGTGATTGCATGTTGTGTATTGCGTCACTTCCCTGACATAATCTCAATGTGACAATGATAATGGACAACGATTCAGTGTTAGGGGTATAAGTGTAACAGGGGTTAATTTAGTTATAGTATATCGTGTACATAAATGTATAATGAATCATTTTAATCTTATTTCAGGTTTTAGTGATCCGGCAGACGACGACCTGTCTCTTGCTTTTATGTTTACTGCACAGTTCTGTGTCATAGGGCTGATCACATTTTAGGTATAAGGGTATTTGGCTTGGTCTATTTTCATGTCATTGTCTTTGGTGTTTTAACAATACCCCAGGCCAAGCATCTCACTTGATTGGTCCTGTTTCAAATATACATGTCATCCACCATGTTACTTACCAGTCACAGTATCACTGCATGAGGATTGTACACCAGCTTAAATATTGTACAACTCAAAGGTTAGTTAGTATACATTTTAGTTATTATATAAATTGTAAATTAAAGTCTAATATAAATCATTGCATAAAATAGGTATAAATATGTTCATGATCAACCTAGTGTAAGTATATACACAATCTACCATCTAACCTGTATGAATGTGCGTATGGTTTGTTTTCTATGTTTAATTTGGTCAATATGTTGGCTAGTAATTATTGTTTTGTAACTGTTTACTGTATGATGTACGATTGATATATCATCAATCCTGTATTGTTGGTAACATTGTAGTATTTCTTAGTGGTGGTCACAGTTATGTATATATGTTTCAGAAAGTATAATGGTAGCCCTTTATATGTAATCTAGTTGTCAAGAAATACATTTGATCAATGTATTATCCCTTATATAGGTTTACTATACGAGTTTGTTGTCGGGCTACTTGGTGCGTGGACACACTCCCGTGTCACCCACAGGGTAGGTGTCTTTGTACAGACTCTATGGTCTGTTTCAGTATTAGGCCATGTTATGTTTTATAGTCTTTATGTCAACAGATACTTTGTCCATCACATGTAAACACATGTGGCCCAGTCGTCTAAGGCGCCGCAATTCGCTGTGCAGAGTTGCGTCTCTTGGGTACGCCAGAAACCTATGATTGTGGGTTCGAATCGCGGTTCGCCCTGATTATGTGGTAAACGTCTGAGACCTGCGATCACTTCGGGCTTTCCTCCCACACTAAGCTGACACGCCGCGATATAACTGGAATACTAATAAAATTGGAATAAACCCAACTCACTCCCTCACTCCCTCCAGGCTGCACTGGAACCAGTCACACAACCAGGCAGCGTGTTTCTACAGGCACCAACGTGACTTGGTTTTCTCTGTTGAAGAAATGGACAACATTGGCAACCGCGTTGTCATCACGTTTATTTCCACCTGATGCGGACATGGTGTCAACTTTAGGGAATGGGATGGACCAGGATCAGGGAGACCTTCAACTGCCACCTCAGAACATGTTGACAAATTACATGATAGGATTATGGATGATCGACGACTCACCACACGTCACGTGGCCAATACGGTCGGCATCTGTATGCAGAGCTGAGGACATTCTAAGGAATGACCTGAACATGACAAAGGTTTCAGATCGCTGGGTTCCAAGCCTCCCGACTCCTGATCAGAAACGATCCAAGAGAAGCATGTGGAAACATCGAATGTCTCCCGCGAAGAAGGGAAAGTCTTTTCCAGCAGCTGACAAGGCGATGACTTTGGTTTTCTGGGATTTCAAAGAAATCTTACGCGTGAACTACCTCTCAAAAAGTCAGCCCAATAAATAGGCCAATATTATGCTATTTTGACTCGGCAACTGCGTAAGAATATCAAGGCTAAACTTCGTGTACAACTCACTTAAAGTGTGTTGTTCCCCCAGGACAGTGTACCCGTGCACATGTCTGTTGTTGCCATGGCTACAATGTATGACTGTGGCTTTGAACTCATTGGACATCTTCCGTATTCCCCAGATTTGACACCGTCAGATTTTCTCAACTTCAAGAAAGAACTGTCTGGCAAACATTATGCATATAAAGATTTTTCATTTCTGCTGTTGAGGACTTTTTACACCACCAGCAGGAAGGCTTCCACACCAGTGGGGTCCAGACACTCCAGCATCGTTCGGCACGTGCGTGGGCCTCGGAGGGGATCAGGGCGGTGGTTAATGCGTTCGCTCGTCACGCCAAAGGTCCGGGTTTGATTCCTGACATGGGTACAATGTGTGAAGGCCATTTATTGTGTCTCCGCCGTGATATATTGTTGGAATATGGCTAAAAGCGGCGTAAAACCACATTCACTCACTCACTCACTCGGAGGGTATGATATCTTGTCACAGTCCCTGGACAGACATGTATTCCACATATATACGAACCATTTATGATGGGCCATTTTTTGACGCCACTTTTCACTTTCAAGTTCTCCCACCCGTGAAGATCCGGGGATGAATAGGTCTTCAGCAACCCATGCTTGCCGTAAAAGGCGACTATGCTTGTCGTAAAAGGCGACTTACGGGATCGGTTGGTCAGGCTCGCTGACAAGGTTGATGCATGTCATCGATCCCAATTGCGTGGATCGATGCTCATGATGTCAATCACTGGATTGTCTGGTCCAGACTCGATTATGTACAGATCGCCGTCATATAGCTGGAATATTGCGGAGTGCGGCGTAAAACAACCAACCAACCAACAACCAATTCAAGTTCTCCGCGATGTGCTATCAAAGGTTGGTTTATTTACTTAACTAAACCTAAAATATTAATATGTATTAAAAATATTGTTTATTTTATCATTATTTACTAAATTGGGAATGTTATTGAGAGATTCTGCATAAAGTACATATATCTTATGTGTTTGTGCATGTAGCATATTTAGAAGTATGCGTCGTGTATGTTATGCTGGCACATGTAAACATTTGTGTCATTGGATTCCATTTTATTGCCATTGACGGTTCCTGTAAGTTGTTAATTGTGGAGATAGTTATCTACCATACTATCCATACTATCCATACTATACTGTACGTATACTACTTGTATCTGTTTAGTGCTTTCTCCATTCAAGAAGTAAACGACGAGTGGGTGTTGGTTATCGTGCAATAAAACACTGCAGGGAGAATAAACCATGAGGGGAACAGTTTTATTGTACGATAAACAACGAACATGAACACGTCAACATGACGTGCAGCCTCTTTTAGGATGTTGATAAAACGTACAAGCTTAAAAAATGTTTACCCAAATTATAATGATGACTCACTGAATAGAATCCGACCTCGGAAATGTCGGACAGACCGCCGTCATATAACGGGAATATTTTTGTGTTGAGTATTAAAGGACCTGAACGTCGACTGACCGATAAACCCCGAGCTTACTCGACGAATGTAAATACCTAAAGAGGTGGGGTGAAATTGGATTAACGTCGCGTCCAAGATTATTGCACTTATATAGCGACGTGCATGCACGTGTGTGTGTGGCTGCTTGTACTAGTCCGGACTGATGCCGATTTATAGTGCTAGCTCACTGAGATACCATGCCGCAGTTTTAACATGAATACCCCACTCAGACACAGTATACTGACTCCGAGCCGACCAGTCCTTGTTTTAGCCCCTTAATGCCGAGCGCCAGACAGGGAAACAACAAGTACCATCTTTTAACGTCTTTTGGTATGACGCGGCCGGGGATCGAACAAATACTTAAAGAAACGAAATGATTGATCACGTCTTGCACACTCGACAACAAAACAAGTAACAATCAACGTCTAACTGGCGCGTAGCTGAATTCTTTATTCAGGGCAGTGGAAGATTCAGTAGCCATTCGTGACCACTCGTGTTAATCCGGGAAAAGACGAATGGCTCCTATCGCGGAGTAACGGAAAAGGGCGAGTAGAGACCAAATTCATTAAAATCAGTTCTTTTGCTCCCATACGATCACTCTGCAGAGTAGGTCGTGTGAGGTGGGCCGTGATCGAACTGTGGCCGCCCAGTCTATATGAAGGATGCGTGGATTTGGAAACATCACTTCGGCAAGTTTGACTTTAACCAAAGAAGACCAACACAGAACACAAATATTCCATCGATGGTGCTCCCTATTGGTTGTGGATGCGCTCAGACACCACATGATGTATAAAATACCCACAACAATATAATTGCGCGGCCTTGATATTTTTCATTCGGAACAGGCCGATTGACTTCCAATTCAAGATACAGATATCAGATGTGCTAGTCTAAATGCTTCGCTCATCCTACGGAGAATTTAGAAGCTGATTGTGGCTGATTAGAAGGTTCACGTGACGTGGCCTCCTCAGAACTCAGTTACGCATGTTTGGGTAAAAAGATCAGGTTTTAATGAGATTGTGTAGTGACGCACGATCCGTGGTGTTACAGTGCCTGATAGTTGTAGCAGGATACAGTTATCTCTCCCTTCTCATGTCCTGTACCTGCCAATGGTCTATTTCCACCACACATCTAAAAAACACAGTTCACTGATGGAGTTCACTGCAAAGGCCGGTGGAGTAACCTAGCGTTAACGTGTTTGTTCATCACGCCGAAGACCCAGGCTCAAACCTCATTCATCACGTGGTGATATCACTGGAAGGTTGATGACAGTGGCACAAACCCCACTTACTCCCTAAGGTCCAATCACAACTTGATGCTGCCTCAAGTTTGCCTGGCACAACCAGGCTGTATTCATTGATCCTTGCCAACCAGGGAGCTCTCCGACATACACGTCTGGCCCTGAAGTCTGGTAGAGCTGGTCTCGTCTCTTGTTACTAGGTGATCGTCCCCGTTGACTTCCTCCCATACTGGATGATGATAGGCTTGCCCCGGAAGTGGTATCCATTCACAAGTTCCAGAGCTGCTGTGGCGGTCACCGTGTCTGAAACAAAACGGCGACTAAAACGGGTGGATTGATATTAAGAGCGAACATAATGGTTGCGATGTATAACTATAAGTCTGAGTAGTGTCAAATGCCGCTTTGTTGGGTTCATCAGCCACATCACTGCCTGTCATGCTTATTGTAGGAGCAAAGCTTCAAGTGAGGCAGGGGGTATCACTTCGGCGAATCCCGCTAGAACAGTGAACGGGGGGGGGGAGGGCATGAACAAATTAGGGGACCAATCTCAGCCGTTCCGCTTGTAAAATGTATGGAGACCAGGTGATGTCCAGTCACATTGTTGTTGTGTTGTTGTTGAACTTACCACGGAAAGTGACGAAGGCCTGACCCCTCATCCGGCCGGACATGAGCCTGTATACGACCTTGACCTTGTCGTCCTGGAAACGGGCGAACAAGGACACGAGATCCCGTTCCGACACAAGGGCAGCCAGATTCTTCAGATACAAGACCTGCAACACATTATGTTAGTGTCTGAATCTAAAAGGGTTTCCTCACTTTCTGAAACTGAAAGCTACTGCCGTCTATGATTTCCTGAAATTTTAGAAATAGGTTTTAGCAAATCCTCACAATTTTAATTCATGAAGTCGAACACGTCCATGCATGGACTACAATGTTGTCCATGTGAAAAGTTCCAATACACCTGACATATAGCTCACAGATGTTGAAATAGTCGAATGTATACATCGTTATAGTAACGGCGATCTTTGAGTATATGTTCTGCCATCCAGCTTGATGTATTGACAAATGGGGCTCTAGCGCATACTATATGAAATGTTTTGGGAGCTATAAGACCACTAACGTTAGCCGGTTCCTCTGGCGAGTAATTCTCAAACCTAGCAAATGCCCGGATGTCACACAACTTACGTTAGAGGGTTCCCCTGGCGAGTAATTCTCAAACCTAGGGAGTGCCCGGATGTCTTCGAGTTTCAGGCGATATTTCTTAATGATGTCTTCCGGTATATCTTCCACTGCGTCCACAATCACCCGTCGACCGTCAGCATCTACAGCCGCAGGTTGGGAAGAAGCAGCGCAATCTAGCGCAGGTCCTTGGTCGGAGATGTGGACTTCCGGTGGCAGGAGGGGTCCAATAAACCCTTCCCTATCTACACCCAAGTCCTCGCCAACTTCCATGTCGTCCCGCACAGAGTAAACCAGTCTGCGTCCTTCACCCCTACCCCCTTTCTTCCCATGTCCCCTCTTTTCAATGTCGGACAACAGATCCGGGAGTCGGTTAATAGGATCGTTCGGGTCGCCTTTGATCACTTTCTGTGTCGTAAGGTAATCCGACAAGGATCTTGCGTGACTGTTCTCGCCCGTGAGCCTGTGTTCGATTTCCAGCTCATGGCGACCCATCTCCTTCACATCCGTGTTGGCCCGACTGGTGTTGTCGACTGATGTGCTCTTGTCCGAGATGCGACGGTCGATCTCCTCAAGTCGGTCTCTGTAGACTTGGGGGTCAAGGCCATAACTCTCTCCCTGGAACATGAAGCCATAAGGTGTTGTCATGGCGATGAGAATACCGAAAAACTAAGTTGCATGATTAACAAAATCAGGATTTTTACTCACTTATATCAGAGACCATATATGGGTATATGGTCTGTGCTTATATTAATGGTGTTCTTTTACATGCCCAACTTCAAGCCAATCAAACAAACATTTACTTCACCGATAACGACCCGAAGAGCGCTACAAATGCAGCGTAGGAAATTGGCACCGGTCCATAGCCCTTGCCAAACTGCTCAATAGTTAAGGTATTATAAGGACTAGTAGAAAATTGCTCTTCTTAAGGGTTCTTCTATATATTATTATTATGGGGACAAGTTGACTAAAACTGTAAGTTTCTATCGCTGATATGGTATGAACATATCCCGTCAAGATATTCAGACAGCTACTAGTATATAAGGCTATCCAACTAAACGATGATAGTGAGGGAAGATTTAAGGTGTAATACTTGCAGTGTACTAGTATATAAGGCTATCCAACTACACGACGGTAGTGAGGGAAGATTTAAAGTGTAAAACTTGCAGTGTACTAGTATATAAGGCTATCCAACTAAACGATGATAGTGAGGGAAGATTTAAGGTGTAATACTTGCAGTGTACTAGTATATAAGGCTATCCAACTACACGACGGTAGTGAGGGAAGATTTAAAGTGTAAAACTTGCAGTGTACTAGTATATAAGGCTATCCAACTAAACGACGGTAGTGAGGGAAGATTTAAGGTGTAATACTTGCAGTGTACTAGTATATAAGGCTATCCAACTACACGACGGTAGTGAGGGAAGATTTAAAGTGTAAAACTTGCAGCTTCTGGCTGGCCGAGCTTCAGCTGGACTTCTCCCTCCGTCAGGCCACACTTCTTGAGCTCCTCCACAGCACCGTCGTGTTTCACCACCTCCTTGTAGTCTCCAAGAAGGGAAACTCCACACAGGGTTTTAGCGGCCGGGTTGTACTCGCCCGACGCAGCAAAGTTACGGTGTTGGGCAAACTGCCTGAAATTAGGAACAGTTGAGATACAGCGTCTGATTCAGTCTCATTAAATCCCGATCTTAGTTCTCGCTACCGCTAAGCCAGATCTAATTTTAATTTTAATTGAGATTGCGTCTGATTCCAAAGCGTCTCCTGAAAGGGTGAATGGGTGTAGACTGTTTAACAGTGGAGTCCTAAATATGTATGTTACGACGGCCTCGTAATAACCACCTCTGGACCAGACAAACCAGTGACTGAAAGCATGAACAACGATCTACGCCCTCGCCACTCACCAGTCACAGAACTTGACCGATCCCCACTGTGCCATTCTGACACAAACGTGTAGTACTGGGGGCCCTTACTGACTCGGAAATCTCATAGACTTCCAGAGGTTGTATACTTTCGGAAAATACCACTGACGAGAAAAAAAATATATACCTCGGATATTTTACATCAGTTTAAAACTTACTATTAAATGTTAAATTATGTCATTTGTTAAACGTCGTCAAAAACGAAGGGTTTTTGTAAGGGTATTTCTTCAGACGGTTTTCGGTAATGCACATTGCCATTATCTGGAAGCGCGGGACTCTCGGTGTTGTATTTGTACTCACTGTCGAAGAGAAACATTTGTGTTCAGTTGTTTTTTGGCCATTGCCTGCAACTGTTTCTCTCCCTCGGTCTCCATGTCTCCACCAATCAGCTTGTGTTTTCCCAGACACGTGACCGGGTCCATCCGTACCACATCCTGACTGCCGTACCGCTGAGGGTTGCCACTGGACAATAAGTAGAATCATCAAGAGCTGACACATACATTCGGTTCTCTACAAATCTTCATGAATAATAAAGTATATAACGCTTTCAGGTACACCCATCTCAACGTTCACTTGTATTTTCAATATGCATAACCCCAACCTGAATTATATATATATATATATATATATATATATATATATGTGTGTGTGTGTGTGTGTGTGTGTGTGTGTGTGTGTGTGTGTGTGTGTCACTAGTCAGTATTGTGTTATGGACAAGAATAAAATTTATGTTTTTAACCTTGGTTTGCTTCCGTTGCCAGGTGACAAAATTATATTAAGTACTTTTCTTAGTATTCATAATCAACAAGAGATATGAATCCGGTTGAGAAGTTAACCAAACGATGCAAACTCACACTTTTCACTTTAAAAAACACACCATAACAACAGATGTCCAACGTAGAACGTTCTTAGTTCAAAATTTAATAAGGCATTTCTTTATTTGTGTTGTTGAATTTGCTTACACCTTTTTTGACAGAAGTTAACATTTTAGTGAGGCTAAACATGGCCTTGATTTCAATAGCAGGGAGCCTATAAGATATACTACCTAATGTTATAAAGGACTCCCAGAAATTGGGCATGATGGTAATTCAATAGTTTGATTTTTGTACGAGCTTGTGCATGCTAAGACGATGGCGCGAGCCCGGTGAAAAACTAATCCAAGGGAAGTAACTCCAGTCTAAAGCGGAATATACGAAACAACAGGCCAAATATTCGTCAGCTCTGTTTTCTCCTCGGTGACGATCTCTCGTGGTTCAGTCAAGCCGGCAGTTTTCGCTCAATTAAAATGTCTACAGCGTGGAGACAAGTGGGGATGAAGTGAGTAAACACCGAGTATAGTCACATAAGGACATCTATGGTTGATACTATTGAGTGCAAATGTTGGTTAAAGTGAGAAAAGTGACGAAAGACTGTAGAATCTAAACTTCGCCGAGGACGACTTGGCGTCTATTCCATTTGACCTCTACGAATCATATCGATACATGAGGAGTCTGCCATCGATAATCAAATTATCTTTATTGTATCTACGAACATATTTGTATATTTCATACGTTCATGGTGCGCATTCGATACTGTATCGTTTTTCACCTGCGCGCACGCTCCGATGCCTTTATTGTAGTGCATATGTTCGGTTTTCGATCAGCAATTATTGAGTGGAGCATTTAGGCCTACATCAGTCATTGTCTTCAGACAGGACCTCGTTATTACTGACAGAAGGTATGGAATAAAACTAGAAGTCGGCGCTTATATGCTTAGGGAGGGTAATACGGTGTAACATGGTAACTCATCGGAGTGTATGCTGCATACGAAACGTTGTTTCTCATAATAAAGAAGTTTACATCCATAAATTCTCTTCCTTATGTGTATCACTTCTAAATTCCTTTCACAGACTTGATCTGTCAATATTATGAAGAAACGTCATTATTTTGTACAACTGTTCTATTTCTTTATTGGGCATTGCAAGTTTGCAACCGCCTCAAATATTACTGGGTTTTATTGACAGTTTTTGTGGTAAAATTATTTTCTATTTTGTTGTTATCAGGCATATGTACCTCTGATGGTAAACAGTCGGGTAATAAGCATCATTAACCTAGTCACAGGGATGGGAATAGCAGGTAAAGGCTTATAGATTTGTAGTTGGATCATCATGTCAAGCTACATCTTATGATGGTGATCATGATGATAATGTATTATTCATTTTCTTATGCAAGATCAGTGGCCTATTGTGAGTGATTAAAAATGCCACTGTTTCGTTTTCCAGCTACATCCAATATTCCCAAATCTGTGCCCGTATTGTGAGGAAATGCTTGAAACCAGAACTAAGAGCAGCGGCGGCGAAACGAGAGGAGACCATTATCAAAACATCAATTTGGGAAAATGGGAAGCCAGGCAAACAAGGTATGTTGCCCCCCCCGATGAATGAAATGTAGTGTTCCCTAAAATATATGACAATAGTGAAATATAATAAACCATACAGCCATTCCACCCCATCTCAGCCACTTGTTCCCTCGCTTCATCAGAGGCCTAATAAACCACTGCAGAGTATGAAGCTTACCAGTTTTGAGTCATAAAATATGTAGAAAATTCATCTTTTGAATCGGAGCACCTTTAGAATACAGTACCACAACTTCTCGTGAGGACGATCTCTGCCGTAGGTCACATGTCACAAGACAAGCAACCAGTTTTAGTGAGAATCCGTCGGACGCGAACCCGCGACCTTCGGATTGTGAACCTGACAGCTAACCGACTGAGCTATGTCCACACTGTTAAACTTAGTTCAAATTAACCTGGTCATGCCTATGACGTTACGGAACTGAACGAAAAGGGTCGAATAGGTGACGGACACTTACGAAGGTTACGGGTAGGCATGGTGTCTCGTGACTTTAGTCTACGGACACTTACGAATGATCCCAATGCCATTTGGCACACTCGTCCCATCCGTAATCTACAAGATACCGCTATATAATCTATAATAGCCACTAAACCCTAATGATCGTAAAGGGGTGATTGTTCGTAAAGGGTTAAGGATAGACTTAGGGTAATCTAATAGCCACTAAACGGGTTCCTAACCCTAATGATCGTAAAGGGGTGATTTATCGTAAAGGGGATCCAGGGGCTAAGGATAGAGTTCGGGGTAACCAACCCTAACACTGGCGACATTTGGATGAGTTCAGCACCAATTAAATATCCCTAACAAACTACATTCTTGTGCATAATAATGAAAATTAATGCAACGAAAAAATAATATATGTATATTAGTTCCCATTTATAACCCTTTAAGCCACTTGAATTATGAGAAAAACGGAATAAAAAATATATAAAAAATAAAAGTGCTTTCGTAAACTAGCGCTTGCTATAAAATGTGCCGCCGCAGGCTATATTCAGTAAACAAATATTCAAAACTTTCCACAGCGCTTGGTGTATTCAATGACATTGCGTGTAGAGATGATAGATCACTGGGAGGAGCTTATGCACACTCGATGACCCCTGACGTCACAGGGCATTGTTTCGCTGGTGTGACTGGCAACAAAATACTACAAATTATATCATAGGGTATGATCACGTGTTTGAAAAGTTTGTGGTACTGTATTCTAAAGGTAGGCCCAGGATTCAAACACTATGAGTTTGACAAGTCATTATAGTCAAAGCATTTATTTGCCTGTCACCGATAGATCACCAGAAAAAAGTTATTAGTATGTATGAATACCCCAATATTTAACAATTTTCTATTTTCCATAAATTATTCCAGGCCTGTGAAACTCAAATTCCATGACCCGTTGAACCCACCCTGTGAAATAATCAAGAAAAAATAAAAACAACTATTTTCACAATGCCATGACACCAATAACACTAGTGAATGTTGTAACCTTGACCTTTCTCTATTGCAGTAGCTATAAATAGAGAGTACTGACGTATATTTTGCAGAGTCCTCATAAAATTGTATATGTGATAGTAACAAAACCCTAGGGAAACTAATATTTTTTCAGGACAAGTTTAAAATTAATATTATATTGAAGTTTGTGTAAAATCCTAGAATTCCAACACAGTAAAGAAATCAGACATGCACTCATTCAGGGGTATTTAACATCTGTAGGCTTGTTTTAGACAACCCACCGAACACTAAAGTTTTCTCCAATTTTCATTTTTGTCTTAATTTGCTTTCAGTTTTAGCCGGAGAGTCAGCAGCGGCGAAGTGACAAGAGTTGCCACGTAGCCCACGAAGTGTGATAGTTGACTAGACTCAAGAAGACGGATATCACTTTACCAATGTTTTATGTTGATGGTCAATATTTGTACATATGAGACCACCTCCTCTAGTTAATTCATTCAGGATGTTTGTAACACTGAATAAATGAGTGTGCGACCAATACAGCAGTGTTGGTGATGTGTAGTTGAAACAGTGTGGGTCACTGGGGCAGTATCTCTGAAGGGGCACGGGTGGCCCAGTTGTCTAAGGCACCACAATTCGCAGTGCAGTTGCATCCCTTGGGCACACCAGAAACCTATGATTTTGGGTTCAAATGCTAGATCAACCATGTTATGCTTCTAGGTTTGTCAGCACCATACCCAAAGTGGTAAACGTCTGAAGCCTGCATCACTTCAGACTTTCCTTCCCCATAAAGCTGACACGCTGTGATATACATGTAACTGGAATAAGGTTCAAAGCGGTGTCAAACCAAACTTGCTCTCCAATAATCTCTGAAAGCATTCAGTACATTATGATCATGGCATGTCAGCTTATTGTTGGAGGAGTCTTCCAAAGTGACCCGGGTCAACGATCTGTACCATGTGTCACTTTAGAGAAGCCCTTGAGCTCACAGACAAAGGGTCAAAATTGGGGCAAAGCTTGGATTCTATCCCATGATGAGTGGATCTGTACAGCACAATGGGTTGCCTTGCCCAAACTGTTACCAGGTCAGACATCTGGCCAGCAATATCTTCATAAGTGTTCTACCTGATCACACATATTCACCAAGTGGCTTTTTTTGGCCTGTTGTCATGGTGATGCAGATCAGATATTATCTGGATCCTGAATTAAAACAGCAAAGTTTGAGAGGCACTTGTACTCAATCACATGAAAAGAAATATGATTTTAATTCTTGCAATAACACCAGGTGTCCTGCCTGGTTAGGCTCAATGTCACAGTACAGTTAAGTCAAAACTAAAATATGTTTAGGAAATTGCACACACACCAACCAAATGCTAAGGTGGTGGCACTTTGCAATTAGGAATACTTCAATGAGGGGCAAAGATAGGAACCAAAATGATGATTGTTTCTAATTGGATTCAAACCCAGGATAGTGTTCGGAAATGGTTTCAAAATTGATCACCCAAACACATGGTTAAGAAAATCATAGATAGGGGATAGATATTTATGATGTCTCCATCTGGAAAACAAATTCCTGACAGTCACATCACAAAGTATTTTTTTCACAGACATGAGACAGGCAAGAACAGTAAAACAGTGACATAAAAAGCCATGTTTTCGTTGGCAGATGAGCGTCAATTTCAACTCGTCAGGACTGATGGCTGAGTGTGTCTATGCTTTGGAACATCAAGCAATTTGAAACATATAAGAAAGATGTATCTAATCTATAGTGACATTACCTTAAATTTCAATATGCATTATTTCATCTCCATTCCACCATGACATCACTAAACACAAAACCTATGGTGTGAGCAAAGATAACAAGTGTGGCTCGAGTCCAGTGTTTTGAGTGTTTTTTTTCTGGGAAACGCTGATAATAGCCTTTAACAAAATTGTGATGCTGTATATGCTCAAACATTGTTCTTTGACATCGATATATTTACTTATATATATGACAGACATTGAAAGTGTGTGCACTGCTGCTTTATAAACCAACATGAAATGAACACCTCAAAAGAAAATGAAGCAAGCCTTGCAAGGTTAGGTTCTTCAGCGCTCATCCCTATCATGACACCACATCACTGCACAAAAGATGTGATGTCACAGTTGGCTACAGAAAAGTGCTAAATCTCAAACTCTCCTTGTCCCTAAAAGTTGAATTACACTTTCTTAGTTGATTTCTATGTTTTATGCCCCAAACTTGCTGCCACACATACTTTAAATATTGTAGTATTAGCAACTTTTCATTTTGTAATCTATAATGATTTATTGTAATATAATTATTCAAAAGTATCTACTTACAATGACTGAGAAATAAATTCTTTCTATTAATAATAGCTTCCCCAGTGATGTTGCCATGAAAACAGTGTTTCAGTCAGAGGTGGCTGACATGATGTAAAATGATATGTCCGATTGACCAAACAGAATCCATAATTTCCACATTCTTGGACAAATTCATACCCTGTCTCCTGATTGGGCCTCTAGATTATTGAGACTCGACACATTGTATTGTTTGTGTCAATTGATAAAATGTTAAATAAACTGCAGGGCAAAAGAAAGTATACAGCCATGTTTTATGGTGCTTAAACTTGGAACAAACAAGAAATGGTTATTCAATGGTGATGTATTTAATATGGGTATCACATTTGTGTTTTGGACCTCAAATGTGCAATGTTTAGGCAAGTGGTTTTAACCTAGTAATGTATTGGTCAAATCCACTTTGCAAGTCCATGCTTCAGCTGGGAACCTACTACTATCAGTACCAGTATTTGGTGGTCAGAAGGTGTAGACTGGTTGATTGTAGGTCACAAGGTTGGAAACCCACACATCAGCCGCTAAAACAAACAGATTTCATCCTTGGCTGTACCAATTCACCATCCCTACAACACCAGCAGGACGTGGCAGTGTTGGAATCACTAAACTTTACTTCTGATGCATGTGGAAAGAGCAGCCAGACGTACATTGATGAAACTTGCTACTCAGCATCGAGGGCCATGAAGGTGTGTCTTATTTAATGTGTAACACATCAGAAACATGACAACATGACAGTCTCATGTGCAGCGATAGAAACTAACAGTTTTAGTCCACTGGTCCTTATGATGGTAACCTAAAGCGAAGCCCTAAAAAACCCACAACTTTTTACTAGTCCTTATTATACCTTAACCATGGGGCATTTTGGCAAGGACTTAGGACTAGTGCCAATTTCTAACGCTGATAAGTGTGATTTTTATATACCAGAGGACAAAAAGTAACTGCGCTTCACATAAAGTAGTGGAAATGTTTTTAATTGAAATAATAATTGACCAAACCCATACCTGGTAACAGGAGACAGACACGCCCTGAAAGTGGGGTGGCGTAACAACTCAATTAACAGTTTCAATATGCTGTGTGGCCACCATTCATGATGATATTCGTTGATACAGACGTGGCACTGGCGGTGCATTAGAAGACACCAGAGCAGGGGATGTTATTCCAAATGTCAACCAACGATTGGCTCAACAGATGGTGTTACCGGGTGGTGCTGGACCTGTCGTAGACATGTTTCAATCTCAAACAATCTTTTACATCTTGGGGTGGGCATTATCCCGCTGCGACGTGGTGTTACGTCCATGTATTTGCACAAATGGTAAAACATGATCTCGATACATGTCAGCCCGGTAAAAACGTCATACAAATTGCCATTAACAATGATGAACCGTGTCCTCCCATGAGTTGTGATGCCATCCCATAACATGACACTTCCAACCCCAAAACTGACGATTTGGAGTGACATAAGCCTTGCTAAAGCATTCTGGTAGACACTTGCATGACCATCAGAGCCGTCCAGATGAAACCTGGACTAATTGTGAACAGTATACTGTCCCAGTTTGGTCTTCTGAAGCTCAGATCCTATCAACACCAAGCTAGGCGTGCTTGACATGACATGGAAACAAAACTTGGTGTATCTCTCGACATCAGGGCTGGATGTTGTGCTTCCTCAACCAGTTGCGCACAGTTCTGCCACACATTGGCCTCATCCCAGGAATTGTACGAGCTGTTGATGTGGCAGCTTGGTATTGATTCCACAGATGCACCCACTGAATATGATTGTCTTGTTGATGTGACGTCATATGTGGATGACTGGCCCATGGCAAGTCATGAGTGTTGCCCGGCTGGAGATAACATTTCCAAAGAGATAATATTGTATTTCGTTCAATATTACAATGACTAGCAACTTCGTTTTGCATCCTCCCTCTTCGCAGCATACCCACCGCATGTACACATTGATTTTCAGTAAGCCATGACATTATGTAAGCCTTATTTACGGTTATATAAAAGTGTTTTTGTGAGCACCTGATAGCTAAACAATCCTGTGCTGTTCACATTGAGAAATAACGTGTATGATTATCATGCTCCCAAGAAACACTCAAACATCCATATTATGAATCATGATCAGAAAGTTGAGGCGATGTCTTCATGATTGAAAGGTGCAGTTTTTAATTGTCAATTTGTCTATTCTTGAAAAGACAGCATTGCACACAAAAAGTGTGATGCATAATTTTTTGTATCTATAAGAGTTCATAAATTGCAATTTATTTTAGGTATGGATCACTGCCTGTGCCCATAAACCCACGTCAATTCTTATAATTGTTGGAACAGCATTGGGTTTAAAACATTATTTTAGTTGTCAGATCTTACATCATGCGTCAGCTTGACATGGGAGGAAAGCTCAAAGTTATGAAGGTCTAAGACACTTACTACTTTGGCGAAACCCACGCGCACAGGCAGGGTTGTGACAAACCTAGAAACATAATCTGGGATTCGACCCACGTTTGGTAAGTCAGTGAAATTATTTTTGTTACACTGATGGCTAGTTGACACATCAGTGTAATACACATTTAACCGTGATAATACTGCCCGAGATCAAAATAACTCAGAAGGTGAATATTAGTTAAATATTACCAGTGTTTAAATGTTTAGTATCAGTAGTGACAGTAGTCTGCATCTGGAGATATTAGTAGGCCTAGAGTGAAGAAATGCCTTGATGATTACAGTTGTTGAACGAGAGACCTGTGAGAGAGAGTAGTTTGGAAATATCTACCATGGCACACCGGTCTTTCTAAATGAATCCTGGTCTTCTAGAAGTCTCCGTCTGTTGTGAAACTTGGACATTTTGCCGATCAGTCGACGAAAACATAAAAGCATGAATCGCCTCACAACAAAATTAGAGTGACGTCCCTTATACAAGGGACGTAACTCTGACAATATGTAATATTAGGTACCTCTAAAAATCAGATTTGCTCACCGTGAGATGAATTGGTGTTCCAAGTACTTATTAATTTTTCACCACAGATGGCGATGCAGTCGATGCACTATTTGATTATTCGACATGATATCCAATATAAAGTGTTGAAATTAGGCTCGTGCTTCTTACTAGAATAGATAAGTATGATGAATTTCTCATGAACATTATTATTTGTTTGACAACGCCATATGAGCCTATCGAATTGTTTTCTCTCTACTTTTGTACGAATATGTCCACGACGCATTGGGAATACTGAATGTATCACATCGGGGTAGGATCGTGTATTGAGTAGCTATCAGACCACGCCCTATCCCAGCGGCCTGTATTGAGTAGCTATCAGACCACGCCCCATCCCCCTGTCTCGTATCGAGTTACCGTTAGACCACGCCCTATTCCGGTGACCTGTATTGAGTAGCTATCAGACCACGCCCTATTCTAGTGTCTTGTATTGAGTATCTATCAGACCACGCCCTATTCCAGTGTCCTGTATTGAGTATCTATCAGACGACACGCTATTCCAATGTCTTGTATTGAGTTGCTATCAGACCACGCCCTATTCCAGTGTCCTGTATTGAGTATCTATCAGACCACGCCCTATTCCAATGTCTTGTATTGAGTTGCTATCAGACCACGCCTTATCCCCGGGCCTTGTATTGAGTTGCTATCAGACCACGCCCTATTCCCGTGTCTTGTATTGAGTTGCTATCAGACCATGCCCTATCCCCGGTCCTTTTATTGAGTTACCGTTAGACCACGCCCTATCCCAGTGACCTGTATTGAGTTGCTATAAGACCGCACCCTATCCCCGGGCCTCTTATTGAGTTACCGTTACACCACGCCCTATCCCAGTGACCTGTATTGAGTAGCTATCAGACATCGCCCTATCCCAGTGACCTGTATTGAGTTGCTATTAGACAACGCCCTATCCCCGTGTCTTGTATTGAGTTACCGTTAGACCACGCCCTATCCCCGCGTCCTATATTGAGTTGCTGTCAGACCACGCCCCATCCCTGCGCCGGTATTGTGATTCTTTCAGACCACGCCCTATTCCAGTGTCCTGTATTGAGTATCTATCAGACCACGCTCTATTCCAGTGTCCTGTATTGAGTATCTATCAGACCACGCTCTTTTCCAGTGTCCTGTATTGAGTATCTATCAGACCACGCTCTATTCCAGTGTCCTGTATTGAGTATCTATCAGACCACACCCTAATCCAGTGTCCTGTATTAAGTATCTATCAGACCACGCCCTATTCCAGTGTCCTGTATTGAGTATATATCAGACCACGCCCTATTCCAGTGTCCTGTATTGAGTATCTATCAGACGACGCCCTATTCCAGTGTCCTGTATTGAGTAGCTATCAGACCACGCCCTATTCCAATGTCCTGTATTGAGTTACCGTTAGACCACGCCTTATCCCCGGGCCTTGTATTGAGTATCTACCAGACCATGCCCTATCCCAATGACCTGTATTGAGTACCTATCAGACCACGCCCTATCCCCGTGTCTTGTAATAAGGTGCTATCAGACCACGCCCTATTTCAGTGTCCTGTATTTAGTATCTATCAGACCACGCCCTATTCCAGTGTCCTGTATTGAGTATCTATCAGACCACACCCTATGTCAGTGTCCTGTATTGAGTATCTATCAGACCACGCCCTATTCCAGTGTCCTGTATTGAGTATCTATCAGACCACACCCTATTCCAGTGTCCTGTATTGAGTATATATCAGACCACGCCCTATTCCAGTGTCCTGTATTGAGTATCTATCAGCCCACGCCCTATTCCAGTGTCCTGTATTGAGTTGATATCAGACCACGCCCTATTCCAGTGTCCTGTATTGAGTAGATATCAGACCACGCCCTATTCCAGTGTCCTGTATTGAGTATCTATCAGACCACGCCCTATTCCAGTGTCTTGTATTGAGTTGCTATCAGACCATGCCCTATCCCCGGTCCTTTTATTGAGTTACCGTTACACCACGCCCTATCCCAGTGACCTGTATTGAGTAGCTATCAGACATCGCCCTATCCCAGTGACCTGTATTGAGTTGCTATTAGACAACGCCCTATCCCCGTGTCTTGTATTGAGTTACCGTTAGACCACGCCCTATCCCAATGACCTGTATTGAGTACCTATCAGACCACGCCCTATCCCCGTGTCTTGTAATAAGGTGCTATCAGACCACGCCCTATTTCAGTGTCCTGTATTTAGTATCTATCAGACCACGCCCTATTCCAGTGTCTTGTATTGAGTTGCTATCAGACCATGCCCTATCCCCTGTCCTTTTATTGAGTTACCGTTAGACCACGCCCTATTCCAGTGACCTGTATTGAGTATCTATCAGACAGCACCCTATCCCCGGGCCTTTTATTGAGTTACCGTTACACCACGCCCTATCCCAGTGACCTGTATTGAGTAGCTATCAGACATCGCCCTATCCCAGTGACCTGTATTGAGTTGCTATTAGACAACGCCCTATCCCCGTGTCTTGTATTGAGTAACCGTTAGACCACGCCCTATCCCCGCGTCCTATATTGAGTTGCTGTCAGACCACGCCCCATCCCTGCGCTGGTATTGTGCTTCTTTTAGACCACGCCCTATTCCAGTGTCCTGTATTGAGTATCTATCAGACCACGCCCTATTCCAGTGTCCTGTATTGAGTATCTATCAGACCACGCTCTATTCCAGTGTCCTGTATTGAGTATCTATCAGACCACGCCCTATGCCAGTGTCCTGTATTGAGTATCTATCAGACCACGCCCTATGCCAGTGTCCTGTATTGAGTATCTATCAGACCACGCCCTATTCCAGTGTCCTGTATTGAGTATCTATCAGACCACGCCCTATTCCAGTGTCCTGTATTGAGTATCTATCAGACCACGCCCTATTCCAGTGTCCTGTATTGAGTAGCTATCAGACCACGCCCTATTCTAGTGTCCTGTATTGAGTAACTATCAGACCACGCCCTATGCCAGTGTCCTGTATTATCTATCAGACCACGCCCTATTCCAGTGTCCTGTATTGAGTTGCTATCAGACCACGCCCTATTCTAGTGTCCTGTATTGAGTATCTATCAGACCACGCCCTATTTCAGTGTCCTGTATTGAGTTGCTATCAGACCACGCCCTATTCCAGTGTCCTGTATTGAGTATCTATCAGACCACGCCCTATTCTAGTGTCCTGTATTGAGTATCTATCAGACCACGCCCTATTCCAGTGTCCTGTATTGAGTATCTATCAGACCACACCCTATTCCAGTGTCCTGTATTGAGTAGCTATCATACCACGCCCTATTCCAGTGTCCTGTATTGAGTATCTATCAGACCACGCCCTATTCCAGTGTCCTGTATTGAGTATCTATCAGACCACACCCTATTCCAGTGTCCTGTATTGAGTATCTATCAGACCACGCCCTATTCCAGTGTCCTGTATTGAGTTGCTATCAGACCACGCCCTATTCTAGTGTCCTGTATTGAGTATCTATCAGACCACGCCCTATTCCAGTGTCCTGTATTGAGTTGCTATCAGACCACGCCCTATTCTAGTGTCCTGTATTGAGTAACTATCAGACCACGCCCTATGCCAGTGTCCTGTATTATCTATCAGACCACGCCCTATTCCAGTGTCCTGTATTGAGTTGCTATCAGACCACGCCCTATTCTAGTGTCCTGTATTGAGTATCTATCAGACCACGCCCTATTCCAGTGTCCTGTATTGAGTTGCTATCAGACCACGCCCTATTCCAGTGTCCTGTATTGAGTATCTATCAGACCACGCCCTATTCTAGTGTCCTGTATTGAGTATGTATCAGACCACGCCCTATTCTAGTGTCCTGTATTGAGTATCTATCAGACCACGCCCTATTCCAGTGTCCTGTATTGAGTAACTATCAGACCACGCCCTATTCCATTGTCCTGTATTGAGTAACTATCAGACCACGCCCTATGCCAGTGTCGTGTATTGAGTTACCGTTAGACCACGCCTTAATAACGACAGCTATTCAGCAAACAACGTTGCTGCTGATTGGTCTGACAAAGAATAAGGACAAAACAACAAGAAACCTGTACAGGAATTTTATTAGGACACATAATATTACACATATTGAGAATCGTTCACAGTGTCAGCTGATATGTTCTTACTCTACAGTCCAGAATAGCTATACTCAGTAATGACTTGAAGAGTACTAGCTTGTTCTTAAGATATTTTACACGTGAAAAGATTAAGTAATTCAAGGAATATACGATATTTAGCTGCGTATTTCCTCAACTATTTGCATGAAGTATTTAAGATTGATGAAACCTTCACAACTAAAAACTACAAAAGTATACTCGTTATTAACTACACGTACTTTTATAATGTGATTAATATTCAAAAAGCTTTTTGTGTGTAACTATGTTAAATCGTATGAATATTGGTCTCTATGGGCATAATGAAGTATTTTCACAAGTGTAAAGCTGGAAATACTTTTTAACATAAAACATATAGAAGTGTTGACACAGGGTTAGTGAGTGACTTCCTATATCCGGGTCTCGGAAAGATCCAACACATCGTATCACAGGTAGGCGTTACACTGAAACCCCGTCAACCCGGACGTATCGTTCATAGTGAAATTGCCCGGTTTATAAGAATCAGGATTAACGAATAATGTTGCGAAGCAATGTTTTGTCGTACACGTAGACGTTCATAAGAGAAGCGCCTGGAAGGCGTCCGGTATAACGGGGTTTCACTGTATATATTTTTTTAGATAAAACATAACATAGTTATCACTTGTGTAGTATACGTAATACATCACAGATGACAGGAATTAGTCTAAAGACAATAAAATAATACACGTGAAAGAATATATTTTGATATCGACGATAAATAAATAATTTGTAAACGAATGTATACTTGCGATTGCTGACATTATTGTAATGTTAATAAGTAGAGGAATATCTGATATCATTCTGATGGCCATGGTCATCGAACCACATCGTGGTTGACATTATAGTTGACATAGAGTAAACTGTAACTCTCATTTTCTATTTTTTTAAGAAAACGGGATTGGGGAAGGGATGGGAGTTGGGAGTAGGCTGTACACTGTGGTTCAATCCTATATGTTGTAATCCGTGTCATGTACTGAACTGT
Organism: Haliotis rufescens; assembly: GCF_023055435.1. Classification (NCBI taxonomy): domain Eukaryota; kingdom Metazoa; phylum Mollusca; class Gastropoda; order Lepetellida; family Haliotidae; genus Haliotis; species Haliotis rufescens. Next base: position 3,940,166 of record NW_025964057.1, read on the forward strand.
TACCATGGTAACTGCTCCTTTACAATATATTCATGTACATAATACCTCGGAGAGACGAGCGAACACCTTAACCACCACCACCGCTCTTTGAAACATACGCATGCAATAATTACTGTTGTATCTCATTATAACCATTCGCCTCCCTTACTGGCAATTGTCAGGAACTGTGTAGTATATGTCGACGAAAAGTAACAATGAAGTTTGATACACAATAGATAAACCCGTCGTCATCCCACGTCGCGACGCGAATTGGCCAGTCCTGGATGCTTAATAATTCATTAATCATACACAATGTTGTTTATCAAACCAGGTGTTAATAAAGACTTATATCCCTGGTGAAACAGCAAGCAGACAACAATAATTCTACTTTGTTCCAGATGACGAGACACTATTCATTATGAGCCGCCCGTCTGAGATCGTGCAGGGACTTGCTGTTGTGCCTGTCTTTGCTGGTGGTGTCCCTGTACCGCAGTTTCACAGCCGCGAGAGACGTGGTCTTGAACCGGTCACGTACAAAGTCAGGCGTCTTCGTGGGTTTCACGTCATTGAAGATCCTGCGCTGCATTTTAATGGTAGCAGGTTTGATTGGCTCGTCTCCGTTGTCATGGTTACTGAGAACCTCATCCACAACTCTCTGCACCTGCAACGGTTGACGAAGATGAAGTGAACAATACAAATGGAATACGTAGAATAGGGATGTGAATTGGGCAGTATTTAAAATTTAACAGCTGCTAAGTGATCATTCGGTTATTGTAGCTTACAATCTCATTAAAATCAGATCTTGGTTCTCGCTACAGCTTAACAAAGATCTGAGGACATCCCATTACGGGTTACGTTAGACCGACCTTTCGCGAACTTTGACCAACCAATGGAATGACTAACAATGAGTCGACAATAGAAAATCAGAAGGCAGCTTAATCGAGCTTTGCGGCACCAGTTGCAAACTGGCGACTACGCTTCGAAACATATTTTGACATATACTCGATTAAAAAATTAAAAACTGAACAAAAGAACATTCTGGAATGGCTAATAGATGGCCTACATTGGGTGAATACAGACATAACTGTCGTTCGGAATACCCTGTGTGTTTTATCGAGGTTGCACCATCAAAAATCACATTCCAACTGTCACTTTCATGATCTGATAAGCGATGCCCTGATTGGTCAGAAGAAAGGTCGTTCTGACATGACCCGCAATGGGATGTCCTCAGATCTTTATTCAGCGGTAGTCAGAACTAAGGTCTGATTTTAATGAGATTGCTGTAGCTAATAGCTGGAGTCGACTCTCACGCGTACAGGGTTCGTGGGGTATACCATCTTCCTGAGGCATGGGAGTTAACTGACTATCAAAGTCCAGTTTCCACCCTTGCCGAACTTGGCTTGAATTATGGAGTAATATTTGGCTGGACTTACGAGACTATACACAGTCCAATTAGAATCGCGTAACGAAATCGACATCCGGTTCGTAAACTGTCGTGCAGATTTCGGTCCATTGCTGGATTTGCGAAGCATGTGTGCCGACAACTTAGTGTCAATAGATATTTTACAAATCTTTTCATCTGTTTAATCAAGGTGCTCACGTGATTTGATGCACTTCGCGAAGTAAGATCCGTTTTATCACAATATAGAGTTTGATTATCGATCTGGGCCCACTTGCATAAAGCAATCTTAACGCTACGACTATCGTCTTGACTGGTCGCCGCCATTTTGTTTGAAGCAAATGCAAGTGATATGAGAGAAGGAGGGACACAGAAGGGACATAACTCGTAACAGCCACTGGTGGCCTACAATCATGCCCAGGAACTCCAGCCTAGTTCGGCAGGGGTGGTACCTGGAATTTTACGGGCAGTTAACTCCCTTGCCTCTGGAAAAAGGGTGAATACAGGCACACCTAAAGGTGACAATCGAACCATCTATTGTCACCCCGTTTAACTGCTTAGCTGACACCGTGTGGCATCGCTGAAACACTGTTCAAAGTAGCGTTAAACCTCACTCATTTACTCATTGTGAAAGCCAAATTAGTATGTTTTAGACAATATCTTTCCCCCAAACACCCCCCCTCCCCCTCCACTCCCCTTCATCTCAGAGGGGATTTTGATGTTTTGACCCCTTTCTTTAAAACCAAATATAGTGTGTTGTAGAGAATCCCCCTCCCCACCTCCACTGGAAGAGGATGTTGATAGTTTGGACCCCTCCCTTTTAAAAATACAGTCTTACCCAGCCGTACAGAGCCCCGACCCCCGGGCTAACCATGCCGGCTTCATCCGGGGCATACATCTCCAGCAGCTGCCGTGCACGTGCAGCGATTGTTGGATCAATGTCGTCAATCTGCACTTGGTGAACTTTCTGGTACAGTTTTATAGATCCTATCATGACGCATCGTTTATGACTCTTCTTCCATCGCTGAATACAACAAAACACACATTTTATTATGAAATCGGAAGAAATTCTGCTCGAAATCCACAATTGTATGATATCAGTTTTCTAAATCGTGTCATCCCCGGAATCTCGACATCAGTTTACATTTTATTGAGTTCGCCATGTAGAGCTTTGCTTCTGGATGGAAAACATATTTGTTGTTTAACGCCGCCCTGAGCAATATTCCAACTTTTCGTCGGCCTGGACATAATCTAAACCTGTGACTGATATAATGAGCAACAGTTCTTGTGAGCAACGCCTGATAACGTCGGGGTTTGATGATATACTTTAAGTCGCCGCGTACGACAAGCATAGGTTGCTGGGAACCGATTCTAACCTTAGGAATCCCCACAGTCCCAATATGAACACTTTCTTTACAACGTATCAACCATTCCCCATCACCCCCTGTATTTGTTAAAAACGCTCGCCACACACTGACCCTTGTCTTCCCCTCGTGTTGGTGCATCAGGAGTAGCATTGCCATGACAACGTGGTGCACGAGCGGCGGGGGCTTGACATAACGGATGATCTCCGAAAGTGTCGGCACGTCAATACACGTTGTTGTCATCTGCACGTGCAAACGTTGAACGTGTTCCGACGCCTTCAGTCTTGCACGTGCAAGGCCCATCTCGTGCTGCATCTCCGAGGAGAATCCCCGTCTGTCTGCATCCCCGACCTTCACCCTCAGCTTCTTGATGTCGCTCCTCTGGAGAGTGTCCAAGATCTCTGTAACGGTACATTTTGGTTAGGGTTAGGGTCAGGGTTAGAAAACTGATTGATCTGTGATTGGGGAACTCACAGTCACTCTAGCTGAAACGTCGATTATCACGAAGCCTAACCTCAACCCCGTCTCCTATTATTTGGAACGACAACACCTTGCACAATCATAACGTCAAGACTGAAACCATTATCTGGTGGAGTAGGGCTCCAGGACAAGAGGAAGAGACACGCACTATCTGACCGTTTTTTGCAACTCACCGTCTCTGAGGTTGAGGACAGAGAGGATCCTTCTCGCCTCCTGGAACTCCCGCTTGGTGGTGTCCAGTTCCTTGTCCTGGTAGTCAGACATGGCGGACTTCAGCTCGATCTTGTCCTTCCGCTTGGTGGCGCCCTGCAGACGTTTCAGCAGCAGACGAACTGGCAGGGCTGGATAAGAGGGGAACATATATATGTAGGTCACTGTCGACGAACTGACGGGCTGGACAAGAACGGAAAATATATATGTACTTCACTATTGACGAACTGACAGGGCTGGACAAGAATGGGACATATTTATGTACGTCACTGTAGACGAACTGACAAGACTGGACAAGAATGGGACATATTTATGTACGTCACTGTAGACGAACTGACAAGACTGGACAAGAATGGGACATATATATCTACGTCACTATAGACGAACTGACAAGACTGGACAAGAATGGGACATATTTATGTACGTCACTATAGACGAACTGACAAGACTGGACAAGAATGGGACATATTTATGTACGTCACTATAGACGAACTGACAAGACTGGACAAGAATGGGACATATATATCTACGTCACTGTAGACGAACTGACAAGACTGGACAAGAATCTGACATATTTATGTACGTCACTGTAGACGAACTGACAAGACTGGACAAGAATCTGACATATTTATGTACGTCACTGTAGACGAACTGACAAGACTGGATAAGAATGGGACCTATATATGTACGTCACTGTAGACGAACTGTCAGGGCTTGAGAAGTAGGGAACATATATATGTACGTCACTGTAGACGAACTGACAGGGATGGACAAAAATGGGACATATATATGTACGTCACTGTAGACGAACTGACGTGTTGGACAAGAATGGGACATAAATATGTACGTCACTGTAGACGAACTGACAAGGCTGGACAAGAATCTGACATATTTATGTACGTCACTGTACACGAACTGACGCGTTGGACAAGAATGGGCCATATATATGTACGTCACTGTAGACGAACTGTCAGGGCTTGAGAAGTAGGGAACATATATATGTACGTCACTGTAGACGAACTGACAGGGATGGACAAAAATGGGACATATATATGTACGTCACTGTAGACGAACTGACGTGTTGGACAAGAATGGGACATAAATATGTACGTCACTGTAGACGAACTGACAAGGCTGGACAAGAATCTGACATATTTATGTACGTCACTGTACACGAACTGACGCGTTGGACAAGAATGGGACATATATATGTACGTCACTGTAGACGAACTGTCAGGGCTTGAGAAGAAGGAACATATATATGTACGTCACTGTAGACGAACTATCAGGGCTTGAGAAGAAGAGGACATATATATGTACGTCACTGTAGACGAACTATCAGGGCTTTAAAAGAAGGGGACATATATATGTGCGTCACTGTAGACGAACTGTCAGGGCTTGAGAAGAAGGAACATATATATGTACATCACTGTAGACGAACCGTCAGGGATTGAGAAGAAGGGAACATATAGATGTTCGTCACTGTAGACGAACTGACAAGGCTGGACAGGAATGGGACATATATATGTACGTCACTGTAGGCGAACTGTCAGGGCTTGAGAAGAAGGGAACATATAGATGTACGTCACTGTAGACGAACTATCAGGGCTTGAGAAGAAGGGAACATATATATGTACGTCACTGTAGACGAACCGCCAGGGCTTGAGAAGAAGGGGACGTATTTATGTACGTCACTATACGATCTGACAGGGTTGGACAGGAAGGAACATTAGTGCTATTGGACCCAACATTTATGGTATCGATGGACCCGCTATGATCCCATGGAGATTAATGTTGGTATAAGGCATGTCATACATAGCACTCTTGACGAGGGGTGATGGGGTAGCCTTGTGGTTAAAGCGTCCGCTCGTCACGCCGAAAAACCGGGTTCGATTCCCCAAATGGGTACACTGTGTGAAGCCCATTTCTGGTGTCCCCCCGACGTGATGTTGCTGGAATATTGCGCTACACGTGGCGTAAAACCAAACTTACTGACTATAACTGTCGAAACAAGACCTCCATGGTACAGTACAGGGCAAAGCAAGGTTACGTACAGAAGTCCAGAATAGTCCTCTCTTCTTCTCTCTGTTCTACCGCCAACTGCTTGCGCTGCCACCTCTCAAAGTCACTCTCCTTAAACAATCGTGTTCTTGCAGTTTAAAAAATATACTCACCGCCAAAAGAAACGCGAACCATAGAAACATACAGAGAAGTATAAACGTTAAGAAGAGATGTTTCAAATCTGTACCAATTAATGACAAAACTAACAATCAGTCAAGTGTTACCACAAGGTGACTGTATTCTTATCACGATATGGTGCACATGTTTTCCAAACTTTACACGCTAATCCTGCACAAGACAAATGGTGCATCTCGAGTGATGGATCTTTGACGTCACACGTGATGCGTCCATCAGTATCAGTTCACACAACATACCAGTATGGTTGTTTGTGCATCGAACCAATCTAATATCTCTTGAAAGAGTAAGTCTTCATATATTAACCAACATGTATAGTATTCGCGTTTCTTTTGGCGGTGAGTATATATACATTTCTTATGGTCATCCTCTTAACTTTTCAAAAACCCAAAGTATGAAAGCAACTCTTCCAAACAAGACATAATAATCTCTTCTAATGATGCTAGCTTTCGTGTGATGTGAGGTGATACATTTCTAACTATGACATCAAAGTAAACTAGTGTTGTGGACATGAATGTGACATGTCTATCCATACACGTCTGTCAAACATAATTCGGCAGCATCATTGTTATGGATCTACCAGTGAAACATCAATTTCTCCAAAACAGCCAACTGCTTACAGCTGAACACGTGGCTCCGAATTAGACAAATTACACAAAGCAATAAGACTAATATCTATCTGTTAGATGATGCACGTGAATGCAAATTATGCAGATTGTCTGAGTGGCGAGTGCTACCAGATTGTTTGTTTGTTTGTTTATTGTTTAACGCCGCACTCAGCAATATTCCTGCTATATGACGGCAGTCTGTAAATAATCGAGTCTGGACCAGACAATCCAGTGATTGACATCTTGAGCATCGATCTACGCAATTGGGTTACGATGACATGCATCAACCAAGTCAGCGAGCCTGACAAACCGTTAGTCCCGTTAGTCGCCTCATCGCTCATTTCAGTGATCAGGGGCGGTCGGGTAGCCTAGAGGTCAAAGTGTTCGCTCGTCACGCCGAAGCCCCGGGTTCAATCCCTGACATGGGTACAATGTCTGAAGCCCCATTTCTGGTGTCCCCGCTTTAATATTGCTGAAGGCAGCGTAAAATCAAACTTACTCACTCATTCACTCATGTCAGTGATTCATTCATATAATTTTCATCACTATTTTGCCTTTTCACGTCCAATGGAATCTGTTTCACTAGATAATCGAGACGTTACGTTGCGTTGACGTTATATATTTGACATAATAAACGAAGTAACAAATAATACGCTGAAGATTTAATGGGTCAAGACGTACCTCATCTTCGTCCCCCTCTGAATCTGAGTCCTCTGAGGAGGAGTCTTCTAGAGCAAAGGAAACCTCTTTCTTGTTCAAGGTCACCGCGGCTTGTTCCTTCACATCCCTGTCATTCCCTGCACCGTCAGCACCTTCTTTGACGTTAATGTCGTTACCTTTCAGTTTAACTTTTCCCCCTGTAGGAATCTGTGTTACGTCTTCATCCCCCATCTTGCATTTGGCACCCTTCCCTTTCACATCGTTATCAGTTTTAGCAACACCCAGAACATCTCGAACTTTGGAACTATTGTCTGAATCATCTTTTTCCATATTTTGGCCATCGTCTGTGACTGCTTCCTTCTCCGCTGCTGTCACTGGTTCTCTTGTGGCACTGTCGGTGCTGCTGTCACTTTGTGTGTCTAGTGGTTTACCATTTATTTCTGCTGTGACCTCTATCGTGTTGCTCACCCCTCTCTTGACGACCGCGCGCAGAGTGCTGGTGGAACTGTCGGTGAGCGATCCAGCAGGATCAGCCTCACTTTCAGTTTCTGTTTGTCTGTCTCCATCTTCGGAGTCGTCATCGACAATCTGCAGCGACACGTCATCCCCGTCGTCAACGTTGATGTTACTCTCCACTAGCGGATCACGCCATTTCCCCTCGGCTTTCAACTTCTTGATTCTCTCCTTGGCTCTCCTAGAATTGTACTTCCTCTGTTCTTTTTGTGCTGCATACTCAACAGATGACAGCACCTGTCGGAAAACAATTAAGTATTCATAACTCAGTAATGTTGGCTGTTAAAGAGACTCCAATAAACCTCTAATTTATGTAAATAAATGCGACAAAAGCAGAGTCGATTGTACGATTCCCACAAATCGCGAGCATATGTCCACGAATCAAATAGTGCTTAAAGGTGAATGTATTCTGCCCATCCAGTGGCAGCTACCACAAACACATGAGAAGGCAAGTCAATATTAAATGTTTCATCTAAAATAAACCCTTTAAAAAGCGAGACGCTACCTGGTACTGAAGCATAGGGCGATACTCTCCACCCACAGACGCTTTGACCTCGATGGACGAGCCTGCCTGGTCATCATCCACCATGATGTCCCCTTCCCACAATGCACCATCCTCCGTCTGGAGATGCTGCCAGTCCTCCCCATCTAGAACTGCGACATCATCAGCACCAGGCACGTGGAGTTTGAATTTCAGAATGGAGCCTGCCGGAAGGTGTTTCCTCTGGGGCCCCATCAGCTTGCATCCTTGTCCCCAGTCGTGCAGCGTACTTGCGAACTCAGAGCAGTCCTTATAAGGCCAGTGGCAGACGACGAGAATATTGTGAAGCAAGGGCATCCCATCTCTCTCTTCTACTGGCCTTGTGACGTCATGGGACACTGTTGACTTCCTGTCGTCTGTTCTCTTGCCATACAGGTTTATGTTATACGTTCCATGTTTTGGCAGTTTCACAGTGAAAGTCACAATGTTTTTATTCAAGGTCTGTGACACAAACTCCGTCACGTCCTGAATGACACCATTCAGGTGATGTGTGACATCAGCCTTGAGTGTCACTGATTTGGTCGTCTGCACTTTCACATCTATCCGCCCAGATTGGGGTGAATATATCAGAGCTGACTTAGGACTAATGACTCGTATTCCTAGTTTCCTCAACATCATTCTTGGTCCAATTCTCCCGTGAGGGATTTTAGGTAAACTAAACACAGATTCATTTGGTTCTGAGCTCCGTAAGAGATAATTGCATACATGAATAAGGTGCCCCTCACTCTGTTCAGGTCGGGCTAATATCTTGAGACACGAGTCTCCGGCGACCGTTGGCCTGGCAGTGAAAACAACCTTTTGTTTGTCCATCTGGTGAACGACACAAGTTTCCTGATCCTTCCCGCCATTGCGAGATGTTATCGTTTGAAAGAAAGTCAGGTTATCTGGCACTTTGAACACAATTTCTGCTTCTCCGTTTTTGGTTTCAACAATGCCAGAATCGTGTGTGACTGGCACCATTCCCATGGCTTCCACGTCGGCCCCTGGTCCCCACTCGCTCCTGTCATTGTCGGGGTAGCACTTGAAGCCTGCCACCCCTTGAGAACAGGAGATCCCGAAGGAACACAAGTGAGGCTGTCGCTCCATGTACAGGTTGCTGCACTTGCCAAACACCTCTATGACGTATTTGCCCTTTTCCGTAAGATTCACAAGAAACGTGGCACGACTGGAATTCAGTGAGCTCTCCAAGAACACATTATTTTTAAGACTGGCTTTTTTAGACACATTGCTTTTCTTTGATTCCACTTTACTAAGTCTGTAAGAAAATTTCATCCCGGAACCTTTTCGAAAGTTCACTTTCAGCTTACACATCCCGTTTTTAGTCGGTACGGTTATTTTATCCTGCGGACAATTGAGGTTGAGACAGAAGAATTCGGGTTTGAGGTATGGCATGGTAAGATACTCAGCCTTTGTGATGAACCTCGGCAGTAGCTGCCAGTAGTCCCGGTCAGGGAAGTGAGAGAAGATGAGATTCTCTGGATCAGGGATGAAGTAGAAGTGGTTGAGGTCGGAGACGAAGGAGCAGCTGGGGTCGATGTTGAGGATGTCTTCCTGCCGACGAAGGTCGTGAGTGTCGTGCCACAGTTTGCCGCCCAGGAAACAGTCGATCAGTCTCCACTCGCGCCCGAGGTACACCGCGCACCAACAGTGGCGTTCAGTCTTTGTCACAGCCTCACACGGTTGTTTGGGAAACACTCTCATCTGACCTGTGATCTTCACACACTCTATAGACGTGAAGCTGTAGAACACAGACAACACCAAAACGTCCTTTAATGCTTTGATGTTTGTTTGTTCATATTTTTTTTAACGCCTCACTCAGCAATATTCCAGCTATGTGACGGCGGTTGTACATAATCGAGTCACGACCAGACAATCCAGTGATTTATAACATGAGCATCGATCCACGCAATTGAGATAAGATGACATGCATCAACCAAGTCAGCGAGCCTGACCAACCGATCCCGTTAGTCGCCTTTTGCGGCAAACATGAGTTGCTGAAGACCTATTTTACCCTGGATCTTCACGGGTCGTAATAATGCTTTTATGAATCAGAATGAGTGAGTATGGTTTTTAGCAATATTCCAGCAATATCACGACGGGGGACACCAGAAATGGGCTTCACACATTGTACCTATGAAGGGAACCGAACCCAGGTTTTCGGCGTGACAAGCGAACGCTTTAACCACTAGGCTACCCACCCCCGGGGACACCGGAAAATGGGCTTTACACATTGTACCCATGTGGGGAATCGAACCCGGACCTTCGACGTGACGGGCCACTAGGATACCCCACTGGTGAAACCCACAAACATGAGTATTCTGCGGACAAATCTAGAAACAGAATCAGAATCAGAATCGGTGTACTTTTACTTGACAGCGACCAATAGTTATTAGTCATATTTTGACAAGTAACCATAAAAAAATGGTTGCACTACAAATTCACATTTTGTTAACAGATTACTCGGCAAGACGCACTCATACACAATAATACCGTCAACATGTGCACCATACCCCATCATTTCCGCGAATATATCCGCATAGGACAGCGAAGCCCTCTTCAGTCGTTGTAGATACACAGTGGTATAGTCATCGGGAGTGTCAACCTGCCCGTTCTGGGTGACAACCTCCTCCATTGTTTGTGACGTCAGCCAGCGGTACAGCACGTGCGCCTCCTCCACTTCCGTCTCCGCCTTCTGCACGAGGTACTGGACCAGGTCAAACAGAGGCTGCTTCAGGAACTCCCGGGGCACCTGGGTAATTAGTGTTTTTATATATAGTGAGTGAGTGAGTGAGTTTGGGTTTATCACCAAAATGTGCAAGATTTCAGTCACATCCCAGGGTGCCCGAGGTGACGCAGATCATAGCCGTCACCAGTCTGCTGACAAATCCCGGACACCCAGAAACCCAGAAATCCGGGAGTCCCGGAAACCCGGACACCCGGATACCATGGAGTCCCGGACACGCGGAAATCCGTTAACCAGGGAGTCCCGGAGATCCAGAGGCATTATACGTACTTACTTTGATGCTTCTATAATGTGAGGCATTATACGTACTTACTTTGATGCTTCTATAATGTGAGGCTAAATGTATAAAACAGGGTCTGTACCAGGAACTCTGGGGTACCTGGGTATGTAACCTCATCTCTTGGCGCTCGTGATATGGGGCTCTATATAGAACGGAGCAATGAGGTGTGAGGACAAGCACACTTGCAGTCCTAGAAAGGATCGTCGGGTCATTTAAACTCAAGTAAAAAGTAAAGATGTATTCCTCGAATGGCAGACAGTGACATGGACTACTATTTACAATGTTTAGTTCTCGGCTGTTACTCAGAACTAAACCATATAGTCTTTAACGACGTTATGAATGTTAATAATTTCGTACATAGCACTGTTCTCTTGGGTTAGTATGGACGTGGAAAGATACATGACACTTACGTTGAATACATGTTGGTCTAATTCCCTAATCCTTTCTTTACTAAGAATATCTTTCTTCAAGGTCTTCGGAGGGGAGGGGCAGATAACTCCGTCATCATCTTCCGGCCAGACGATGGTCATCTTCCGATAGCATTGCTTAGCTTCCTGCAGCATGGTCTGGGAGGGGCACCTGTCCGCGTACCCCCTGTCCCCCATCACCCTCTGCAGCTCCCTGTAGTACCCCCGCACCTCCTCATCCACCTCCATGGAGCGCAGGGGAATGGGGGTGCGGTTGGATGCCCGTGAGCGCGGCATGTCCCCGGGGGGTGGGGTCTTGACGCTCATCTTGCTGACCGTTGACATGCCCAGACTAATGTTATCACTCTCAGCCTCTCCCCCCGGGCGGGAGGACAGCTGGTTGACATTGTGGACGTTCAGTTCCTCATGGTGTTCGTCGTTCACTAATATCTGCAGGGAGAGAAAAGGGGTTAGTAAGTATGGTTTTACGCCACTTTTAGTAGAAGTGGGAGGCATCAGAAATGTGCCTTACACATTGGACCCGAAACAGGGAATCGAAACCGTGTCTTTGGCGTGACGAGCGAATGCCTTAACCAGTAGACTACCCCAGAGAAAAGGATATACAGAATATTTTATAAACTTTAATTGTGTCCAAAGGAATACTGTGTTCCTCGCTTCCGGTAGCTACCCTCCTCACTGAAGGTCGAGGTCGCTCTAGGGCCAAAGCTAGATTCTACTTATTATCCTTTTGATTGCATGTCATGGTGTCTTGGTGGAGCTGGGCGATGATCATGATAGTATCCAATTGTATGCCAGTCTCGGTTGTTTACAGTGCACGGCGACTTTGCTGGAACATTGTGACGTATATTCGTTGTAAAACAACAAACAAATTGTATCTTGTCGCGAAACAAGCTAGTACTACGTAACAAGAATGGTTCATAGCGGATGTGTGTGTGTGTGTGTGGTGGGGGGTGGGGGGGGTGGGGGGGCTATACCCTATACCACAATATACAATACCCTAACATTAGGACGAGTAATGCACCACCTGTTGCCGGCTTGTAATAATGTTCTAGTGGGAGCTGACAGCTTTATGACAGTCAAAAGTAAATGCTCACAGGGTCAACATCTCAACATTGCGGCGAGTGTGGAAACATGCCAGGCGATACTACCCGATAACGTTCCCGGGTATAACACGAGTAGAGCTTATCGGGGAGGTGCCCTGCCACGCTGCACGCAGGGCGTTACCGAACACTTAGTAATATTCTGTTACAGACCGTATGAACCCCGCCCGTCCTTCATCTGTATTGTTATTACCGGACAAACACGGCCAGTTTCAATATGTCTAGTCCTCTTCATCAAACATACATCATTTATCACCACTTGTCGACAAGCCACATGACTAATTACATATTAATATTCCCCATATTAAAGCTTGCTTTGAGGACAGTCTCCCCATATTAACCACGGCCATGTTTAATTCCTACACAAAATGTAACAGTGAATAGATTTCACCCTCCTACATCTAATGATAGAACTTCACGGGCGTTTCTGTAGTTACCGAATTATTATTTATTGAATACTTCAAAGTATATTTAGACTTGACACACAGGGTCCGGCGATATGGTCATGGTGTCTTGTGTGGGGGTAGAGTGTTCGTCAGGGGGAAATAACACCATCAGTCTGTGGTATACATACACAGTGGCATGGTGTTGGTAACATTTATAGCAACGTCTATGTTGTCAGTGTTGTGACGATACAGTGTTGTAATGATACAGTGTTGTGAAGATACAGTGTTGTAATGATACAGTTTTTTTAATGATACAGTGTTGTGACGATACAGTGTTGTGACGATACAGTGTTGTAACGATACAGTGTTGTGACGATACAGTGTTGTGACGATACAGTGTTGTAACGATACAGTGTTGTGACGATACAGTGTTGTAACGATACAGTGTTGTGACGATACAGTGTTGTAATGATACAGTGTTGTGACGAAACAGTGTTGTGACGATACAGTGTTGTAACGATACAGTGTTGTAACGATACAGTGTTGTGACGATACAGTGTTGTAATAATACAGTGTTGTAATGATACAGTGTTGTAATGATACAGTGTTGTAATGATACAGTGTTGTGATGATACAGTGTTGTGACGATACAGTGTTGTAACGATACAGTGTTGTAACGATACAGTGTTGTGACGATACAGTGTTGTAATAATACAGTGTTGTAATGATACAGTGTTGTAACGATACAGTGTTGTCACGATCGTACAGTCCACAGTGGAAGCAGCACATTAGAGTGAAATCCCTCAACCGTCCCGGGTGATATATGATAACACTCCTCCCGGGTGATATATATATGATAACACACGTGTGTGATATATACATGATAATTATACACATATATTCAGTGGCTAACAACCTACCGGGGTTGAGCTGTGGGGAATCTCCAGACTTGTGCGGGACATACTACACGAATACGTTGAGGTGTCCATTATACACACACCAGGGGGTTCCGGTTGTGCAACCAGTCCTTGGTCGATGAAGGGGTGGGAGTGGGGGTGGGGGTGGGGTTGGGGGTGAATGGATAAAGATAATTGTACAACAGGCACGCGATTGACAACTCATGCAAGATATGAGTATTCCGGGTCTGGGTGATTCGAACAAAGGGTTGTGCTCCGTGACAAAGGTAATGTCAGTGCTAACAAGGAGATTTACACCATAGCCTACACCGACAGACTTAGTGTATTTCTTTTGGGCTTAAACAAAACATCTGAACTGTTTTTACTGTGGGCAACGTGGTCGGGTTGTATATGGAGGTGTTCTTCTGTGTTACCACACACGCACGCACACGTATATATATATACACACGCACACACGCAAGCACACACACACACATACACACGCACATACGCACACACACTCCTACACATAACATACACACGCTAGCACACACATAACATTCTCACATGCACACACAAATATATATCTAACACACACGCACGCACACACATATACATACACACGCACGCACGCACACTCATACACACGAACATATACACACATATCCACATACGCACGCACACACACACATACATACAAACGCACACATACACACATAACATACACATGCACACAAACTCATAACAAACACATACACACTTACACACATAGCATACACACATACGCAAGCACACACACTTACACACATATGACATTCTCACACATACACACGCATGCACGCACGCACACACATTCCAAATACATTAACGTCACTAGGGTTTGACAAAGCTGAGCTACTTGTGACAAATATATTTATATGTTTCAATGAAATACCACTGTTGTCATATTTCTGTTGTCACGTGATGATCACCAGGACTAATGATAAGTGTGTATGTTTAACAAACAGTGACAGGTACTGATAAAAACGATCGATTGAAAAACTGCCGGGTGGCATTCTCCAACAACCTTCCTTCACCGTGTTTGCTGGGTCGATGTGGGTCTGCACAGGATACACGCCGCCTGGTTGTAAAATACGTTAACAGCCAACCTACCTGTTCGCAGGTAGGAAAAAATAAACATACTTTTTTTCCTTGGTATTTTTTGCTAAATGTGACTGGCATGTTAAAGATGTTGTTATTATTATTCAATCAATACGGGTAATAAATCACTGGCCACTTCTTTTTTTCTTCAGAGTTAAAAAGATTGTGTGATATAGGAGACGAGACATATCTCTGTGTGATATAGGAGACGCGACATATCTCTGTGTGATATAGGAGACGGGACATATCTCTGTGTGATATAGGAGACGAGACATATCTCTGTGTGACATAGGAGACACGACATATCTCTGTGTGATGTCTGTGCCATTTAAGACACATTGATATAGAAGACGAGACATATATCTGTGTGATATAGGAGACGCGACATATCTCTGTGTGACATAGGAGACGAGACATATCTCTCTGTGATATAGGAGACGCGACATATCTCTGTGTGACATAGGAGACGAGACATATCTCTCTGTGATATAGGAGACGCGATATATCTCTGTGTGACATAGGAGACGAGACATATCTCTGTGTGATATAGGAGACGAGACATATCTCTGTGTGATATAGGAGACGCGACATATCTCTGTGTGATATAGGAGACGAGACATATCTCTGTGTGATGTCTGTGATATATAATACACATTGATATAGGAGACGGGAGATATATCTGTGTGATGTCTGTGATATATAACACACTTTGATATAGGAGTCGCGACATATCTCTGTGTGACATAGGGGACGGGACATATCTCTGTGTGATATCTGTGATATATAATACACATTGATATAGGAAACGGGACATATCTCTGTGTGATGTCTGTGATATATAACACACTTTGATATAGGAAACGGGACATATCTCTGTGTGATATCTGTGATATATAATACACATTGATATAGGAAACGGGACATATCTCTCTGTGATATAGGAGACGGGACATATATCTGTGTGATGTATGTGATACATTATACACATTGATATAGGAAACGGGACATATCTCTGTGTGATATAGGAGACGGGACATATCTCTGTGTGATATAGGAGACGGGACATATCTCTGTGTGATGTCTGTGATATATAATACACATTGATATAGGAGACACGACATATCTCTGTGTGATATAGGGGACGGGACATATCTCTGTGTGATATCTGTGATATATAATACACATTGATATAGGAGACGGGACATATCTCTGTGTGATGTCTGTGATATATAACACACTTTGATATAGGAGTCGCGACATATCTCTGTGTGATGTCTGTGATATATAATACACATTGATATAGGAGACGAGACATATCTCTGTGTGATGTCTGTGATATATAATACACATTGATATAGGAGACACGACATATCTCTGTGTGATGTCTGTGATATATAATACACATTGATATAGCAGACGAGACATATCCCTGTGTGATGTCTGTGATATATAATACACATTGATATAGGAGACGAGACATATCTCTGTGTGATGTCTGTGATATATAATACACATTGATATAGGAGACACGACATATCTCTGTGTGATATAGGGGACGGGACATATCTCTGTGTGATATCTGTGATATATAATACACATTGATATAGGAGACGGGACATATCTCTGTGTGATGTCTGTGATATATAACACACTTTGATATAGGAGTCGCGACATATCTCTGTGTGATGTCTGTGATATATAATACACATTGATAAAGGAGACGAGACATATCTCTGTGTGATGTCTGTGATATATAATACACATTGATATAGGAGTCGCGACATATCTCTGTGTGATGTCTGTGATATATAATACACATTGATATAGTAGACACGACATATCTCTGTGTGATGTCTGTGATATATAACACACATTGATATAGGAGGCGGGACATATCTCTGTGTGATGTCTGTGATATATAACACACATTGATATAGGAGGCGGGACATATCTCTGTGTGATATAGGAGACGAGACATATCCCTGTGTGATGTCTGTGATATATAATACACATTGATATAGGAGTCGCGACATATCTCTGTGTGATATAGGAGACGAGACATATCCCTGTGTGATGTCTATGATATATAATACACATTGATATAGGAGACGCGACATATCTCTGTGTGATGTCTGTGATATATAATACACATTGATATAGGAGACGAGACATATCTCTGTGTGATGTCTGTGATATATAACACACATTGATATAGGAGTCGCGACATATCCCTGTGTGATGTCTGTGATATATAACACACATTGATATAGGAGACGAGACATATCCCTGTGTGATGTCTGTGATATATAACACACATTGATATAGGAGACGTAGACTAACATATAGTCTCTGAAATGAACATATCGTACAGAAAAAACCCAGTGATTCTCTTCATTTTCAGATACTGCAGTAATCTAGACTTGCCAAACATTATAGACTTGCGTGGGATGTAGTTAATATATTTGTATCAGGGTCTGTAAGACAGACTACAGGAGGCGGGACACATCCCTCTGTGATATAGGAGACGAGACATATCCCTGTGTGATGTATGTGATATAAAGCACACATTGACATAGGAGACGCGACATATCTCTGTGTGATGTCTGTGATATATAATACACATTGATATAGGAGACACGACATATCTCTGTGTGATGTCTGTGATATATAACACACATTGATATAGGAGGCGGGACATATCTCTGTGTGATATAGGAGACGAGACATATCCCTGTGTGATGTCTGTGATATATAATACACATTGATATAGGAGGCGGGACACATCTCTTTGTGATATAGGAGACGGGACATATCTCTGTGTGATGTCTGTGATATATAATACGCATTGATATAGGAGACGAGACATATCTCTGTGTGATATCTGTGATATATAATACACATTGATATAGGAGTCGCGACATATTTCTGTTTGATGTCTGTGATATATAATACACATTGATATAGGAGACACGACATATCTCTGTGTGACATAGGGGACGGGACATATCTCTGTGTGATATCTGTGATATATAATACACATTGATATAGGAGACGGGACATATCTCTGTGTGATATAGGAGTCGCGACACATCTCTGTGTGATGTCTGTGATATATAATACACATTGATATAGGAGACACGACATATCTCTGTGTGATATAGGGGACGGGACATATCTCTGTGTGATATCTGTGATATATAATACACATTGATATAGGAGACGGGACATATCTCTGTGTGATGTCTGTGATATATAACACACTTTGATATAGGAGTCGCGACATATCTCTGTGTGATGTCTGTGATATATAATACACATTGATATAGGAGACGAGACATATCTCTGTGTGATGTCTGTGATATATAATACACATTGATATAGGAGACACGACATATCTCTGTGTGATATAGGAGACGAGACATATCTCTGTGTGATGTCTGTGATATATAACACACATTGATATAGGAGACGGGACATATCTCTGTGTGATGTCTGTGATATATAACACACTTTGATATAGGAGTCGCGACATATCTCTGTGTGATGTCTGTGATATATAATACACATTGATATCGGAGACGGGACATATCTCTGTGTGATATAGGAGACACGACATATCTCTGTGTGATATAGGAGACGAGACATATCTCTGTGTGATGTCTGTGATATATAATACACATTGATATAGGAGACGGGACATATCTCTGTGTGATGTCTGTGATATATAACACACTTTGATATAGGAGGCGGGACACATCTCTCTGTGATATAGGAGACGGGACATATCTCTGTGTGATGTCTGTGATATATAATACACATTGATATAGGAGACGAGACATATCTCTGTGTGATATCTGTGATATATAATACACATTGATATAGGAGTTGCGACATATTTCTGTTTGATGTCTGTGATATATAATACACATTGATATAGGAGACACGACATATCTCTGTGTGACATAGGGGACGGGACATATCTCTGTGTGATATCTGTGATATATAATACACATTGATATAGGAGACGGGACATATCTCTGTGTGATATAGGAGTCGCGACACATCTCTGTGTGATGTCTGTGATATATAATACACATTGATATAGGAGACACGACACATCTCTGTGTGATATAGGGGACGGGACATATCTCTGTGTGATATCTGTGATATATAATACACATTGATATAGGAGACGGGACATATCTCTGTGTGATGTCTGTGATATATAACACACTTTGATATAGGAGTCGCGACATATCTCTGTGTGATGTCTGTGATATATAATACAAATTGATATAGGAGACGAGACATATCTCTGTGTGATGTCTGTGATATATAATACACATTGATATAGGAGACACGACATATCTCTGTGTGATATAGGAGACGAGACATATCTCTGTGTGATGTCTGTGATATATAACACACATTGATATAGGAGACGGGACATATCTCTGTGTGATGTCTGTGATATATAACACACTTTGATATAGGAGTCGCGACATATCTCTGTGTGATGTCTGTGATATACAATACACATTGATATCGGAGACGGGACATATCTCTGTGTGATATAGGAGACACGACATATCTCTGTGTGATATAGGAGACGAGACATATCTCTGTGTGATGTCTGTGATATATAATACACATTGATATAGGAGACACGACATATCTCTGTGTGATGTCTGTGATATATAACACACTTTGATATAGGAGACGGGACATATCTCTGTGTGATGTCTGTGATATATAATACACATTGATATAGGAGACACGACATATCCCTGTGTGATGTCTGTGATATATAACAGACTTTGATATAGGAGACATGACATATCTCTGTGCGATATAGGAGACGAGACATATCCCTGTGTGATGTCTGTGATATATTATACACATTGATATAGGAGACGAGACATATCCCTGTGTGATGTCTGTGATATATAACACACTTTGATATAGGAGACGAGACATATCCCTGTGTGATGTCTGTGATATATAACACACATTGATATAGGAGACGAGACATATCTCTGTGTGATGTCTGTGATATATAACACACATTGATATAGGAGACGAGACATATCCCTGTGTGATGTCTGTGATATATAACACACATTGATAAAGGAGTCGCGACATATCTCTGTGTGATATAGGAGACGGGACATATCCCTGTGTGATGTCTGTGATATATAACACACATTGATATAGGAGACGAGACATATCCCTGTGTGATGTCTGTGATATATAACACACATTGATATAGGAGGTGGGACATATCTCTGTGTGATATAGGAGACGGGACATATCCCTGTGTGATGTCTGTGATATATAATACACATTGATGTAGGAGGCGGGACACATCTCTCTGTGATATAGGAGACGAGACACATCTCTCTGTGATATAGGAGACGCGACATATCTCTGTGTGATGTCTGTGATATATAATACACATTGATATAGGAGACACGACATATATCTGTGTGATATAGGAGATCCGACATATCTCTGTGTGATGTCTGTGATATATAACACACATTGATATAGGAGGCGGGACATATCTCTGTGTGATATAGGAGACGAGACATATCCCTGTGTGATGTCTGTGATATATAATACACATTGATATAGGAGGCGGGACATATCTCTCTGTGATATAGGAGACGAGACACATCTCTCTGTGATATAGGAGACGCGACATATCTCTGTGTGATGTCTGTGATATATAATACACATTGATATAGGAGACACGACATATCTCTGTGTGATGTCTGTGATATATAATACACATTGATGTAGGAGGCGGGACACATCTCTCTGTGATATAGGAGACGCGACATATCTCTGTGTGATATAGGAGACGAGACATATCTCTGTGTGATATAGGAGACGCGACATATCTCTGTGTGATGTCTGTGATATATAACACACATTGATATAGGAGGCGGGACATATCTCTCTGTGACATAGGAGACGAGACATATCCCTGTGTGATGTCTGTGATATATAATACACATTGATATAGGAGACGAGACATATCTCTCTGTGATGTCTGTGATATATAACACACATTGATATAGGAGACGCGACATATCTCTGTGTGATGTCTGTGATATATAACACACTTTGATATAGGAGACGCGACATATCTCTGTGTGATGTCTGTGATATATAATACACATTGATATAGGAGACGAGACATATCTCTGTGTGATGTCTGTGATATATAACACACATTGATATAGGAGTCGCGACATATCCCTGTGTGATGTCTGTGATATATAACACACATTGATATAGGAGACGAGACATATCCCTGTGTGATGTCTGTGATATATAACACACATTGATATAGGAGACGTAGACTAACATATAGTCTCTGAAATGAACATATCGTACAGAAAAAACCCAGTGATTCTCTTCATTTTCAGATACTGCAGTAATCTAGACTTGCCAAACATTATAGACTTGCGTGGGATGTAGTTAATATATTTGTATCAGGGTCTGTAAGACAGACTACAGGAGGCGGGACACATCCCTCTGTGATATAGGAGACGAGACATATCCCTGTGTGATGTATGTGATATAAAGCACACATTGACATAGGAGACGCGACATATCTCTATGCGATGTCTGTGATATAACACAAATTGATAAGGAGACGGGAAATATCCCTGTGTGATATAGGAAAAAAACATAGACAAGATAATTCTTATAAATAAATTCGTCAGCAATACCAACTTCACAGACCAGACAACAGTACGAAATGGTGATATCATACACTCACTGCAACACAAGCACCGCCCCGTTCTAGGATCAGCCAATCAGGAAACTGCAGTCCGTTAGTGGGCGCGTCCTAATTATTTCGGGTTTCAAATATTTTTTGGTTTGCCAATGAGATGCCACGGAACCACCAGCAATTTCTTTATTCCAACTTAATTCACCTTGTTCAGTATCTGACATAGAGTTGTCATTACACAATGATTTACCATTTGGAAGATGTATCGTCCGCAACTCATTCAACAGAAATGTTACCGTTAACTTCCATTTGTCTGCCATCCAGTGAACTAGATCTCCATTCTCTAATGTTAAACTCCCTAAACCTATTCGGCACCATGGCTTCGTTGAGGAAGTGACGTCACTGACTACATCGTACCTATCGCTAACCTAGCGCAGAATTCGCCTCGCTCGTGAGAGTAATTTGATTGGACTGCTATTTATAGCGTCCTGCTATTTGAATCAGACTCAAAACGAAGCGATAGCGGCGAATGAGTGCAGGGGTTTTTATCACTATAGAATGGAGATACAATACAGTGGATATCGAGGTGCACTACTAGGTATTTCAGCCATATGACCTGTTTGTCGTCATTAATATCATTACTTGCCATTTAGTTTCCGAGTGTATAAAATTCACTGTGTAGAGTTGCGCCCCTTTATGATCGTAAGTTCGAATTCATGATTTGCCCAGACTATGGTTATTGGTTTGTCCATGCGCGTGGGTTTTACCAAACTGATAAACATCTAAGACCTGCATCACTTCGGGCTTTCCTCCCAGATAAAGCTGACACATACCTGACATAACTGAAATACTGTAGAATATGTTGTAAACCAAACTCACTCACTAACTCTGCACCTATATCACACGGAGTCGGTGTTTCATGGTCAGGTAAAGAGTGTACTTGATGTTAACCCAAGGCCGAGCACCGACTCACAGAACAATCTGCGATAGTTTCAAATATATACACAATTTCCAGATTCACGAATATCATGGAAGCCTGTTTATAAATACAAAAAATAAAATAAAATAACAATTATGCAAATAAAATGCCACTCCAAAGGTGAAAATGCTTTCACTGATACCGATGAAAGTAAGTATACTTGCGTCCATCTTTAAATTAACAGCCCCAGATATCTGACAAATATATGTGTAAGATTACTTGCGTTCATCTTTGAATTAACACCCCAAGATTTCCGACAAATGTATGTGTAAACTATTGTTTGGTTTACAAAACTAAAAAATATAACTTACTCGAAATAACGATGTTTGCTTCTTTGTTCCCATGGTGATTGAGTAGATATTTACTGTGATCTGCGATATACAACCCTCTTCAGGTAGAGCCACAGCACTCGTGGCAGAATAACATAAAATCATTTAATGTTAAGCCTGTAATGTTATCTCTGTTGTGATGTTGTGCACTGGTGTTGACTCTAAGCGTTCATAGAGACGCCACAAAGTGAGACTTCCACGCTCCCTATTACTGCCTCACAGGTACGCGGTCAGTCCAACCGAAATATTTTCTCTGTTTTGATAAGATTCTTGGACAGGAACAATATGAACGTCAAGCCCTAGTATTGAACGATTATTTACGCATTCCACTTAATCAAACTGCGTGGGTTTGTTCACAATTACACTTGTTAATCACGGAGCTCGGTTCCGCGAGGCAGTACTCGCCGTATAAAATAGCGATATATCAACTATCCCGTTGCCAACCTAGCCATACTGGCCTTTCAAATGCGCTGTTAAACCGCTGATTAAATTACAGATAGTTCATTACGGGCTAGAGGTAAGTAAGAGTGATAAGAACTATTATACCAAAATCAGTTGACACCAGCTCTTGATTTCGAAGTCTACGTTGTACAGTTTTACTGAGATCCGTTTGTTAAAAACGGTCAAGCCATAAAAGCCTCCTTAAGCAGAACTTGTGGTAATATACCAACCTTTGATGGCGTTTTGTCGTCTGCTCGAGTCCGTGACGTCACCTCGAACGGTTTCACGCTGGGTGATCTACCCGGAGATTTTGAGAACAGATTTCCCATTCTGTCGTCTGCTATGTTCATTGTACGCTCATTCTCCTCCGTGAGCAGACGACAACTCCGGGTCACATGACCACTGTAGGGTCTCGGACAGTAGATACACGTCAATTAATGTCATAACTTCGTTGCTTTTCTCCAGTTACTAAACAAGTAAACCCCGACTATTCGTCCCAGTTATTGCAGCCAGGCTGTCAGTTGTACATGCAGTTCCACCTTCCATTCATACAGCTGTGCTTGATGACCCGAAGATTAGGAACAAAACCTGCTAGGACCTCCTTTGTTGCCCTTCCAACTCTCTACTACAACTGCTCTAGGCTTGTGGGCCGAGACCGGCCACACTCGACCTATCGGTGTATGTTATCAACACTTTTCTATACCAGAAATATCAGAAACAACACGTGTCACAGGAGCTTGATTAATTACCCGAATCGCCATTCAAGGCAATTTAAGTGACCCTGTTGTGGAACTCTCGCGACACCATGCAACGAGAGCACGTTACGAGACCCAGACTCGTTTCCACATCATCTTAGAATGGTACGTCGTTTTATACAGTTTCTACTTCAGAGAATACTTGTACTGAAATTTGTGTCCAGTTGATGGATTTCTGCGCCAGGAAGAAATACAAACACATGCGAAATTCATACGTGGCCCTTCAAGAAGATGGAAGATGCACTTGATTCTATATCGTTCATATCCTGAACTTTTCAAGAGGTATGGTGACCAACCTTTGGTTGTTGACAATTTATAGTCCGAATGTTATTTATGCCGTTGTGTAAGAGCTCCATAATTTCGGTGTTCTCCAACTAGATGTATATATACCAACGGAAACAAGTAACTGTGCTTCATGTAAAGTAGAGACCGCCTCCATGGTCTAGTGGTAGAGCGTCCGCCCGGAGAGCGGAAGGTCCGGGGTTCCATCCCCGACCGCGTCATACCAAAATATGGTACCTATATTACCCTGTCTGGTGCACGGCATTAAGGCTCTTAAACAAGGACTAATCGGCTCGGAGTCAGTATACTGTGTCTGAGTAGGGTAACAGGCGACAGACACGCCCTACAGAGGGGAGGTGTAACAACTTAATTTACAATGTCAATATCGAGTTTGACCACCATTAGCTTTTGTACAGGCGAGGCAGCGGCAGTGCATTGGAAGACACCAGATGATTGAAAACAGTCTGGTAGATGTTGTTCCAAATGTCAACCAAAGATTGATCCTACTGAGCTGGCGTTTTTGGTTGGTTCTGGTCCTGTCATAGGCGTCGTCCAATCTCATACCAGATATGTGTTCAATAGGAGAGAGGTCTGGGGAAATTGCAGGCCATGGAAGTACAGCAATGTTATGCTGCAACAAAAGCCTGTGCAACATGTTGGTGGGCATTATCCTGTTGCAACGTGCGGTGCGTCCCTACGTCTGCACCCAGGGTAGAACATGATCTCGAACGAAGTCCCGGTAGCGTACGCGCAAACATCCAAAACATGCACGTGCTAATTGTGAATCACGACCTTAATGTCGAGATGTACCTTCATGAATATGGACTGAAAGATGCATTATTTAATTTCAGAATAAATGTATTTGTATTGAACTGTATATGAAGCAGTTACGTTTTTCCGTTGAAATAATCTGTGATGTGTTAATTATATTTTACCTTTGCCGGCAGAATGTTTATATCGTGTAAGTAGTCTCGTCCACATTGCTGAAATGATGCCCACCTGACCCCAACTCACTCACCAACTCCTTTCCCGAGTAAGTGTGGTTTTTTTTGTTTTTTTTTGTTTAGTCGGCAATATTCCAGCTATATGACGGCGGTCTGTAAATGATTCTCAGTTCGGGATATACATACCAACTAGGGGTGTTTTACACCATACCTTATCAAAATAGACTCGCCCAGTGTGAAAGGCGAGGGATACATGTCTGATGTTTTTTACTTGCCATGCCATATTGGATTCCCGGGTAGATTGTGTGGCGCCCATGTTTGGCATCCCCCGCCATGATATGCCTGGAATTAGCTCAAAGCGGCCATTGCCCTACTTACTCACTTAGTCGGGTGCTCACAGAGAGAGGTCAAAGTGATGTCAAAGGTCCCATTCGACAACCCACGTAATTTTATGACATCTCAACACCGTGTTATGTATTATCCAGTTCTTACACAAAACTTATGTTTGTGGTAGTTATACTGACAAATAGAAATACACCATATTTGAGTATCAAGAAGAATCAACATCGACCCTTTAACCGGGATTTGGTCAAACATTCGTCAAATTAAATCAGCTTAGGTTGATAGTTCTATCATAATACACTTGTGAAAAATACAACAACACGTTTTTAAAATGAATACATATGTCTGTGTAATGCAACGTGGATTTTTTTGGCACTACTACTCAGACACGACGCCATTACCTCACTCCCAACCCGTGAAGATCAGCGATAGAATAGGTCTTCAGCAACCCATGCTTGCCGTAAGAGGAAACTAACGGAATCGGGTGGTCAGGCTCGCTGACTTAGTTGATGCATGTCATCGTATCCCAATTGCGTGGACCGATGCTCATGATGTCAACCACTGGACTGCCTGGTCCAGACTCGATTATTTACAGACCGCCGTCATGTAGCTGGAATAATGTTGAGTGCGGCGTTAAACAACAAACAATCAAACAAACAGACAAACAAACATCATTCCCACTGAGGCAGCCAAGTGTCGTTTGATAAAAGCTTCAACGGGAGATATCGTTTGGGCAAGATTAAGCGATATCTCCTAGAAGATATTGGAAAAGTGAAATTGTATTTCAATGCTTTGCAAACCATTGTGACGTCATCGATTACCAAGACGTCACAGTTAAATGACGTAGTTAATCCATCTTTCGATGAAACTGGTTAGCAGTACTTTTCTACAGTCAAGTTAATGCTTATAACTGTACCTTATCGCAAGATAAAGTCCAGTCGGTGCCTTTGATCTTTTGGCAAATCATCTTAGAATATTGCCCAAAGGTTAGAAATAACCAGTGTTGCTTACGTCATTCAACAATTGTGGTTTTCTGAGAAAACCACAATTGTCGAATGACGTCAACAATCTTCAGCTATGACGTCATTTCTAGTGTGACGTCATTCCGATCTTACGTCTCAATAACATTCGAATGACGACAACAATGCCGTGCGGGTGACATAAACAACACACTAGTGCGATAAAGTACACTTTACACATAATTGACAATTCGGCACCACTCGCCCCTTTCCGTAACTCGCTATTATGCTTGTCCCGGAATAACACGAGTAGTTACGAATGATAGTGGACTGACGTCATGGCGCTGTACAAATTGCCTCCATCGCGATCTAACGTACTCTTGGTAACATCGTTCGTTCATTACCGCCAAACAGGATGGCGCAACCATGTAAATTTTCGGTGAAATAGTGTCTTTTAGCTTTAATGTTTCAATATTATTACGTTGGAAGATCATGAAAACCTTCTCTCATGCGTAGGCTTATCACACACATATTTAAATAAGTTTGTCGGTGCCACACCAGTCACACAATTGTCGGAGGCGGGCGTTGGTGCCCCCGAATTATGTCTGTCTCTGGACACAGGAATGGGTCCACTGCAGCCCTTGAACAGTTTCATAACCACATGTACACATGTTGCTCAGTGAAAGGCATTCAGCACCTTGAGCTACAGTCCAACAAAACGTCATTTAGCCGCTACCCTTTCATAAATCGAGGTAAGTGTTCACTTTTCGATAGGCTGGTATAATTGTTAATGTTGATGAGTCAATACTGATCAGTTAATCATCACACGTACAGTGATGATGGCATTGAAATGTGAATAGAAACAGTCGCTCGTTTGATTTAATTTGTTGATATTTATTGTGAAAATGAAAGAAAGACCCGCGACACTGAACTTCGACTTGCTTTGTTTACATGTCTTAGGCGCCACAACGCACTTGTGAATGTTCCGTGATTAATCAAAAGCAAATTAATATGAAAAAATATATTTAAAATCCTACTTATTGCTGCATGTGATCAGTGTGGATGACCGCTGAACGGATAATGAAATAGGACGTATTCAAAATACCAAACTACCCATTTCAGTGGTGTTGTATAATGTTCAAAAGTAAACACGTCTCTTGACATAAGCATGCTGGCAATTAGGTAGAAGAGCCCGTCAGTTAGCCCAGGTCGAGGATTTCAATTAACGTCATTGGTCATTACTGATTTGACTTTATACCCGGCTCCAATAAAAGAAAATATTTTATGTCTTAAATACAGAATACCTAAAACACTGAACTGTGACACATATGAAAATAGCATGTCACTCGATGAGATAAACGCGTTATTTAAAAAAAGCCAAATATCCTCTCAGTAGATTTATTTAAATGTTTCACCACAACGTTCTTTCGATTATTAAAATCCAAGTCCTCCGAGTCAACCAATGTCGCACCTGTCTGGCCTCACCTCGGCCAGTGTCCCAAATAACACGCATTATATGCAACCTTAGATATCATACCAAATGGCGGCCGGGAGAGGGGGGAACACAACAGTCCTGTGTATTGCTATACAACTACGACAGGTTAACAAGAATTACCATTCCTGACAACTGCCCTTTCTATTTAATGCATGTAAAACGATAAATAAAGTAGAAAATGTCGCTAAGAAAAAAAAAGCAAAGATGCAGAACCATCCTCAGTTTCATTATTGATTCTAAAGTATCAACGTAAATGTAAACGCACTTATTCTTTGTATTACATATACAAGATCAGGGCACGAGTGTGCATTATCACAAACTACAAAGGGGACAGAACACTGTATTTCTAAGCGTGCAACGGTGTCTTATACCGACACAGAGTCACCAGGACAATCAACTCACATGGAAAAAAAACCGTCAAGAGCCCCTGCGTCTTGTTGCCGGGCAATTTCTGCGATTAACTTTCGAAAACGCCAGGCCAATCTACAGCGACCTGCCAACGGCTGAGACCCACCCCCCTTGTTTCAGAAGTAGTTGCTACAAACTAAACACCAGCCTGTGAATGTCCGCCATAAACTCCTTTTAAGCATTGTCCGCATTGTTTCCCATACTTACGCGTTGTTTTCGTGCCTTCGGGAAGATTTTACGAACGATTGAACCACATAGAAAATGAAATACGTGTTTTGCAACCCTTATGATATTTGTTGATAAATCTAAAAATGAATTCGCAATATCTGTTAATTAATGTTTGGGGTTAAGGTTGTTGCTAGGTCTGGAAGTTTCCTTGTATGTAATCCCGGGGGTAGGGCAGGTAAGAATAGAGGTCCCCAGTAACTTACTGATTGTCTCAGAGGGACTAAATGAACGCTCGTGATGTCAATCACTGGATTGCCTGGTCCAGACTCGATTACCTACACACCGCTGTCATAGAGCTGGAAACTCAGGTTTATATTTCCTGGCTATACCCCTCTTCGCCGGGCTACTAGTGAAGACGTATTATGACGATATTTATATCCATAAATTACTTTTATTGGCATTTTCCGTTTTCTTGTAAAAAATAGAAAAAGAAAAGAACAGACAACGAATGAAATATCCCTGACAAGGATATAGGAGATGAGACAAACCTAGCACACATTATGTATATAACAAACATGTCTATGTACATATATATATCTACATTCAAGGCGATGACTGGATGTGTTACACGCAGCATGATGGTGCTTTGATCTGAAATAGTCTAACTGAACATGTCACTAAATTAAAATTCTTGCATAAATCATTTCATATCTGTAGAACATGACAATATAACAATTCTAAATTAAACCAACAATACACATACAGAAATAGAGGCAAAGGGACGAGAAATGAAAATAAACTTTGGATTTCACGGACAGACCCAACATGACGTTACTTGTGACGAAGCTTGTCATAAAAAGCGGGACAATAAGGCAAGAAAACATTAATTAACATGTGACCAAACATACAGGTAAAAGGTATCAATACTAACCAAATAAAATTATTAAAAAAACGAAACAATGAAAACACCAAGT
Source organism: Haliotis rufescens (assembly GCF_023055435.1). NCBI lineage: Eukaryota > Metazoa > Mollusca > Gastropoda > Lepetellida > Haliotidae > Haliotis > Haliotis rufescens. The sequence goes on from NW_025964057.1 coordinate 3,969,907, forward strand.
ACAACTCTAACCAAAATGGCTCACATACAAAAATACAAATTCTACAAAGAAGTGAGATCGACTCAAAGATCTGTTATTGGCAGCTACAACTTCTGGCCAAAACAACCTGACACAGTTAGGTTAAAATATACTGAATGTACCTATTTTTGATGTGACCCCGGCAAGTATATCCCAGTATTACTGGCATCCATGCGGGATTAATGTCTACCCAGGTAACATCTACACAGCGCCACACTAGAGGTACTTGTATGTCAGTAAAAGATTTCAGAATATGTTCAGTAGTTGAACCACGCGACTTCCTGGACACAAGTATGCCCCTTTCTTAATATTTCTGTGCATGGATAACAAACAAACAAACAACAAGCGTCACAGTAACTTTGCCTGTGACGTCATATCCTGAATGTAAACGCGTGAGATGGCCAGTCTATGACGTCACAGTGCTGACTATCAGTATGGGCTGAGATTGGATGACAACCACAAACAGAAACAACTGACTCGTGTCACAGCATTTGACGTCACAATGCTGAGGTCGTGTCGCCGCGGCAGCCCGTCACCTGGGCGTGGTGAGGTCTTCTATCATGACTTGCTTGTACAGGTCCCAGTCCACTTTGTTCTGCAAGTTCTCCTGGAACGTCTCCTCGGCTGGGTACGGCCTCAACTGCTGGCGCACGCACTGCTTGACCAACTCGTTGGCGTGCTTGGCAAAGAAATCCTTGGACAGCATGATGCACTCGGCGCCCCTGCTCACCTACACACAGTGGTCTGAGTTGATGTTTGGTTTAAACATATTTTTATTTCAAAGAAATCTGGATAGGTAAACAAGCAAACTTGCTTATGTAAATATCTCTCCAGGTAATAACTTCACAACAGCTGGTTATATACAAGATAATGTTAAACATAAATATACAAAATGCTCAAATGGACTACATGTACATGAAGCCGATATTTTGAAGTCAGTGGTGTCTGTGAAATACACAAATGCAGTTTTCCTTTATTATATGCATGAAATAAAAGGTACTCCATCTTTTGCTTTTGACAATGAAGTCGTAAACTGATTGAAGGACATCCATGTTTGTAGAACTGCTGACTGAACTATTGCCATGGTCTGGAAGGTAATTTAAGGTACCGACGTTTACTACAATATCTGAAAAACTATCGGACCTGTTCGTCACGGGTGGAACGAGCATTCTATGAAACAGCCATCTGCATAATGCTACCCCTGCGTCACAGGGCCATATAACACAGCTGAACCAATCAACTCAACTCGAAAGGGTGTACGGGAATCGCACACGTTGAGACGCACAACGGTAACACCGTATTCGTGCGTGCGTGAATCCCGTGCACTCTTTCGAGTGGAGTTGATTGGTTCAGCTGTGTCATATGGCCCTGTGACGCAGGGGTAGCATTATGCAGATGGCTGTTTCATAGAATGCTCGTTCCACCCGTGACGAACAGGTCTGGTTGTTGATGAAATATAGTGATAGCTAAATAGACAGATTTTTTATTCATGCACCGATTGTCTTTAAATGTAATATCCAGTTATGTATGACTGTTTAATAATCTCATACCAACTTTGACTGGAGTAGGTCCAATAGTTTTTCAGATATTGTAGTAAACGTCGGTACCTTAAATTACCTTCCAGATTATAATGTTGTTTTTAAATCATACCCACGTGTGTAGCAATACATAGTGTTTCTGATATTGTCGTATTTTTGACAGGTAAAGAAAAAGTGAACTGATGTCAGCAATATCGGTGCATCGATTGATGAAAAGTAGAATTAAGTAGTAGCTTTGAGAAAAACGAAAGTCCCTTTAATGAATGAGCATAATACAATCTATCTGAAAGCGACTTCTGAGGCGCCACAGGGGCTTTCCTCCCACATTAAGCTGACACGCCGTTATGTTGGTTTGTTGGTTTGTTAACGCCGCACTCAGTAATATTGCAGCTATATGACGGCAGTCTGTCAATAGTCCAATCTGGACCAGACAATCAAGTGACTAAAACATGATTATCGATCCACGTAATTCGGATCGATGACATGGATCAACCAAGTCAGCGAGCCTGACCACACGATCCCGTTAGTCGCCTCTTACGACAAGCACAGCCGCCTTTTACGGCAAGCATGGGTTGCTGAAGACCTATTCTACCTCGGATCTTCACGGGTCTGGCCGTTACGTAACTGAAATAACCTTCTTAGTGGCGTTATACTCAACTCACTCACTCACTCACTTCCCAACTCAACTCACCAGACTGACTGATGTAGAAGGCCTCTCGATGTCGTCATCAAACTGAATGCTTGTAAGGCCCTGAAGATATAGGAAGGAATAATGGGCGAGTACAACTAATCAGAAGTTAGAAAACGTGGTATGTATTCACAAACCTGTGTTAGTCCCGGAATAACAGGTTGTTTTGAAAACGATATTGCTGTAAACACGTTTTCCGGATCTTGTCTCAAATTTAGCCTCTAATATAGACTGGCTGATTATCTCAACCGTTTACGTAAAATACTACCTGTTGCCCGGAAAATGAAAGCGTCAATCAGTGTGTCTTGTATCAGTTGAAGATGCTCATGATGTCAATCACTGGATTGTCTGGTCCAGACTTGATTATATACAGACCGTAGTCACATAGCTGGAATATTGCTGAGTGCGGCGTTATGCAACAAACACACCAACAACTACGGGGCTACTTGTTGAGTGTACTCACAAAGGAGTCTCTGGGCTTGAGATGATCCACTTGGACAAAGAGTGGGCCCGTGTTTGTGTCCTTGACCTCTACCGGGGGAGGTGGAGGGGGGAGGTTCTTCTTGGGGATCTCGTACAGCCTTCTCTTCTCTGTGACGGACTGGAGGAACAAGTCAGATTGCAGGAATGAAAGTCAGTTGGATGGGATCCACACATAAGTGAGTGCAGCTGTACCAATGCCCCAGCCATATCACGTCGAAAGACGTCACAAATGGGTTTTCAACACTGTACACATATTGGTAACCGAACAGGTGTTTCGCGTGACGAGCGGGTGCTTTAACCACTAGCTTCCCATGACGGGCGAACACGTTGTTTATCAGTAATCCAGTTGTCTAATTTCAATGTTTCCCATTAGCTGAGATATTCATAAACATAAAGGGAGAACGGGTGGCCCATTTGTTAAGGCCCGGAATTTGCTGTGCAGAGTTGCGTCCCTTACGCGTTGCAGAAATCTATGATCGCGGGTTCGAAACCCAGATTCGTCCAAATTATACTGATTTTTTGTCAGCACCGTGCTTGTGGGTGTCGCCTAAGTAGGAAGCGTCAAAGATGTGCATCACGTCGGGCTTTTCTCCCAAATCAAGCTGACACGCTGTGACATAACTGGAATAGTGTTGAAAGCGGGGTTACACCAAACTCACTCACTCAGTCCTAAAACTATAACTCATCATCAGCTGGTCACCCCGAACCAGTCATGCTACTCACAAAGTGCGCCTTCCTCGTGTCCGGTCGCTGCATGTACTTGAACTTGGAGAACCTCCCCTGGCCCGGATGTGCCGTGTTCTCCTTGTTGCCCTGGTAACACGTCATACGTCGATAGCGAGTCACGGTCATTCTCTAACTAGCAAACCTTTTTTTCTTATCATCGCAACATATTATCAAAATACAAAACAAAACATATGCAATTACAGTATTTCCTAATTAATTATCAACAAAATGTATTTGAATATTGACTGAGTGTATAAGTGTACATATTGCTTCTGTGGTCTACTACCAATAGTCTTTACGGCCACACTATGGTTCTCGAGAATAATAAAAAAATCTACTTGAGAGTTGTTGTTTTTAAGCTCTAGGTATGCTATATATTTAAATTATCTTTTGAAATATTTTATTAATACAGTTCCTTGTTTAAAACGTCTTCTAGGATACGATTACGGTGAAACCCCGTTTATCCGGACGGTTTCCAACGACAGCGTTTGGATTAACAAATATCCTGATTAACAAATTAAGGTACTTGATATTTCCCCTTTTATTATTTTCAAACCTTCCCGACATTAGTCACCCCGTCCGCGAAAATACAGTCTATCTCTATACTATTATGATAAATATCTAGACCAAAAGCTTCCCCGGAAGTGACGTCTTCATATCCCTATCAGCCCATGAGTGTTATCTGATTGGACGGTTATGTGTAGCGACATGGTAGCAAGGGTCCAGTGTATTTACCAAACTAGAATGGAAGCGTGATACTCTGGATTATCGAGGATGCATGGTTTTCCGGACTACCGAGGCTGTATTGTTTACAGCATGCATCTGAATGCCTCTCGGTTTAAACTTGAGCTGTCGGCTAGCTATGAGGCTCTTACCGCGGCATCTTCAGCATCTTTGGCGTCAGTCGGTGGCATCAGTTTGGGCAACGCCCTTTTCCTCCTCTTGAGACCCGTATCCACCTTGGCTCCTGCAGAGAACACACACATAGTCAGACTCGGAGTCCTACAACCTTTACATTGAATACAATACCCTGTACGTCAGTACAAAACACGGTCGTCCTCTGCGACTTTGTTCGTTTGTTGTTTAACGCCGAACTCCGCAATATTCCAGCTTTATGATGGCGGCATATAAATGATCGAGTCTTGACCAGACAAACCAGTGATTGACATTGTGAGCAACGATCAAGGCTGTCGGGGTACAATGGCATGCTTATTAGCGAGATCTGACCACCGTATGCATTACATCGCCTCCTCAGACCAGCATAGGTTGCTGGGGATCAACTCCGGCCTCCCCACGGGTCTCATCACCCGAGTGCGATAGCTTCAAGATGAGAGGCTTAGTTTTCAGGTGATCAGAGACCCAAATATGTTATATATTACATGACAGTACCAATATGGTCACCGAAAATGAAAACACGAAAAGAGGCCTCGATGATATAGTCCGAAATCAAGAGCCTACCCGAGCCGGTCTGTCATGTTGGCGTGACACGTGAGTCTCTCATGCAGGCGTGACACGTGACTATTTCACGCCACTTCGGTTGGGCACGAGATACTAATCTCAATAAAATCAGATTCGTTTCTTTTCTGATACGATACCTTTTCACGCACGGGCACCGTATCTGAGTACACAATCTTATTTTTGTGAGATAGCGAGATCCACAGCTCAAAACAACTTGGATAATATTGTGTGCACACTAAACAGTGACGTCAGTGTTGCGCTACACATTGCTTGCTGGTTTAGAAGCCAATGACGTCAATACCACGGGTGATCGTGGCCATTAGTATTCGGTATTAAAACGACATTGGTTGCTAAAACTGAGTACAATGTGAACTGTGAGTACAATGTGAACTGTGGGTACAATGTGAACTGTGAGTACAATGTGAACTGTGGGTACAATGTGAACTGTGAGTACAATGTGAACTGTGAGTGCAATGTGAACTGTGAGTGCAATGTGAACTGTGAGTGCAATGTGAACTGTGAGTGCAATGTGAACTGTGAGTACAATGTGAACTGTGAGTACAATGTGAACTGTGAGTACAATGTGAACTGTGAGTGCAATGTGAACTGTGAGTACAATGTGAACTGTGAGTGCGTTAAAGTGCTGATAACGGGGATAGGAATAGGGGACGTGCGTCTAAAATTATACAAAAATGTGGAATGAATTTAAATCATTCGGAAAACAATTTGCATTTATTAGCAAAACATTGTGAATTAATAGTTAATCTTGTTAAGAAAAAATCCCTACATGGTTTACGTACGTTTCCTATACGTCAACACGATAAGTATACTACAGGTACACCGTCAAACTACAGGTACACCGTCAAACTGCAGGTACACCGTCAAACTACAGGTACACCGTCAAACTCTTTCTATGAAGGTTTTGTGTATCATGAGGGGCGTTTCTTGGAGAGACAAAACATTTCCTAATTATAATCGGAACTTCGGTTTCCTGTGGTGCCTGTCAATCCCTATATGGGTCTGTGCGAATGTGTCTGCGTTTTGTAACTCTCCACGTGTATGTTCAGTGGCGCATGTGATGTGTCTGTTCCTGTGTATGTGTGTATGGTTCCCCTCCGTCCCTGCACGTGCCCCGTCGCTCATGCTCATGCGCGACATGTCTGTCTGTGTGCTGCTTCCAAACTCCTCCATGCACGTTATTCGCGTGTCACACCACCTCATGTACCTTCCATGTGGTCTGTGTCTGTGTGTCTGTGTGTTTGCGCGCAATTGTGTGAGCATGTTCGTTGATGTTCGATGTATGTGCAAGATTCTAGTAATGGACCAGCTGACATTATTCTCTGTCACACGCGTAGGTCTACGTGCATCCTAGCCTCATCTCACTCACGCTGTTCCCCCGTGACCAGGTTGGGGAGCTTCACCCCCTCGCTACACTCCAACTCCTTCTTGGGAATTCCGATTCGAGGGGTGACCCCTCGGAGATGCTTCAGCACCTGACAGGACCCCTGGAACAAACAGCAACGTTACAGGTGAGATAACGCGTTTACACCTGGGACATACAGGGACGTTACAGGTGAGATAACGGGTTTACACCTGGGACATACAGGGACGTTACAGGTGAGATAACGGGTTTACACCTGGGACATACAGGGACGTTACAGTTGAGATAACGCGTTTACACCTGGGACATATTGGGACGTTACAGGTGAGATAACGGGTTTTCACCTCGGACATACAGGGACGTTACAAGTGAGATAACGCGTTTACACCTGGGTCATACAGGGACGTTAAAGTGAGATAGCGCGTTTACACCTGGGACAAACAGGGACGTTACGGATGAGATAACGCGTTTACACCTGGGATATACAGGGACGTTACAGGTGAGATAATGCGTTTACACCTGGGACATACAGGGACGTTACAGGTGAGATAACGGGTTTACACCTAGGACATACAGGGAGGTTTCAGGTGAGAAAACGGGTTTTCACCTGGGACATACAGGGACGTTACATTTGAGATAACGCGTTTACACCTGGGACATATGGGGAAGTTACAGGTGAGATAACGGGTTTTCACCTGGGACATACAGGGACGTTACATTTGAGATAACGCGTTTACACCTGGGACATACAGGGAAGTTACAGGTGAGATAACGCGTTTACACCTGGGATATACAGGGACGTTACAAGTGAGATAACGCCCTTACACCTGGGTCATACAGGGACGTTAAAGTGAGATAACGCGTTTACACCTGGGACATACAGGGACGTAACAGATGAGATAGCGCGTTTACACCTCGGATATACAGGGACGTTACAAGTGAGATAACGCGTTTACACCTGGGACATACAGGGACGTTACAAGTGAGATAACGCGTTTACACCTGGGACATATGGGGACGTTACATGTGTGATAACGCGTTTACACCTGGGATATACAGGGACGTTACAGGTGAGATAACGCGTTTACACTTGGGATATACAGGGACGTTACAAGTGAGATAACGCGTTTACACCTGGGACGTATGGGTACGTTACAGGTGAGATAACGCGTTTACACCTGGGTCATACAGGGACGTTACATGTGTGATAACGCGTTTACACCTGGCACATATGGGGACGTTACAGATGGGATAACGCGTTTACACTTGGGATATACAGGGACGTTACAGATGAGACAACGCGTTTACACCTGGGATATACAGGGACGTTACAGATGAGATAACGCGTTTACACCTGGCACATATGGGGACATTACAGATGAGATAACGCGTTTACACTTGGGATATACAGGCACGTTACAGATGAGAGAACGCGTTTACACCTGGCACATATGGGGACGTTACAGATGAGATAACGCGTTTACACTTGGGGTATACAGGGAAGTTACAGGTGAGATAACGCGTTTACACTTGGGATAAATAGGGATGTTACAAGTGAAATAACGCGTTTACACCTTGGACATACAGGGACGTTACATGTGTGATAACGCGTTTACACCTGGGACATATGGGTACGTTACAGGTGAGATAACGCGTTTACACCTGGGACATACAGGGACGTTACATGTGTGATAACGCGTTTACACCTGGGACATATGGGTACGTTACAGGTGAGATAACGCGTTTACACTTGGGATATACAGGGACGTTACAAGTGAGATAACGCGTTTACACCTGGGACATACAGGGACGTTACATGTGTGATAACGCGTTTACACCTGGGACATATGGGTACGTTACAGGTGAGATAACGCGTTTACACTTGGGATATACAGGGACGTTACAAGTGAGATAACGCGTTTACACCTGGGACATACAGGGACGTTACATGTGTGATAACGCGTTTACACCTGGCACATATGGGGACGTTACAGATGAGATAACGCGTTTACACCTCGGACATTCAGGGACGTTACAAGTGAGATAACGTGTTTACACCTGGGACATACAGGGACGTTACAGGTGAGATAACGCGTTTACACCTGGGACACACATAGATATTATCATACGAGCGTCATACTGGTTTTGCGAAACGAGTCAGAATTATTGTATTTACCGAGCGAGAGCGAGAGTCATACATGAATGTTTACACGGGTTTCGATAAATCAGTTTGACACACAAGCGAGTGTAATAACAAACAAACAAACAAATAAAACAAAACGAAAACTCACCGACTTGACGACATACAGCCAATCTGATACTCGGCTGTCCTTGACGATGACCACGTTCCGTCTGTGGAGAGAACAGTGGTACAGCTAGTACAACATAGAGCCAGTTTAAGGAACCACAGAGCTCTCCATGTCATGTTTTTCGCCTTACGCTCATATATAACAGCATAAAACCGAGGTGTTCTGTTTCCTTCAACGATAAAGCAGATCAGCACACAATCCAAGAAGTGTTTCTCTGAAACCACTGCTTTGTAAATCTGACGAGTAAACATGGCCTGTGACGTCAGCGTCTATTTCACTTACCAGTCAGGTTTTCCTAAATCATTCAGGACATACCCTTGAACTATGTAAAGCACCCACTGTCATAGCATCATCATAGAGATTAACTGCAACTAAATTAACTGTATTGGATTTGACCAAACAATTACAAAACGTATCAAAACGTCACGAGGATGAAAGCAGTCGCCGACACACTGTAAACTTAACGTCCAAAACACAACCTTGATACCCCTATCAGATACATCAGTTTCAGTTTTAACCATCGTCAAACGTGGGTGTATAACTTCTTTTACCTGGCAGTTTGCATGCAGATAAAGATACATATGTAATTGAATGTACATGAAGCTTTAACAGTTTGTGTGTATAAGAAACTTAAATGATCTATCTAAAATATAAAACAAAATATTTTATTTTTTTCAAATCTGTGTTGTTATTACATTTGTCATTATCATGATGTTGATCATTTAACTTTTACGAACGCTTCCGGCAATTACAAATTTCGCACTCGGGGCACAGTTTGATACACCTGGAATATATGATAGGAATATGAAACAGTATGCCCCTTAAATGACCAACGGAAACTTGGTAATGGGGTGAGATGTGTGGGAGATGAGAAGAGTGTTTTGGAGGACTTACTTGAAGAAATGGAGGAGGCACATCTCCGGTCTCTCCAGCAGCTTCTCAATAGGCCAGTCCTTCATGAACTCACACTGGCTGCAGAACCAGAACACGAAAATGAAGCAACGAGACACAGCCAACAACATGGAAATGAAGCAACGAGACACAGCCAACAACATGGAAATGAAGCTGTTAGACACAGCCAACAACATGGAAATGAAGCTGTTAGACACAGCCAACAACATGGGTATGAAGCAACTAGACACAGCCAACAACATGGAAATGAAGCTGTTAGACACAGCCAACAACATGGAAATGAAGCTGTTAGACACAGCCAACAACATGGGTATGAAGCAACTAGACACAGCCAACAACATGGAAATGAAGCTGTTAGACACAGCCAACAACATGGAAATGAAGCTGTTAGACACAGCCAACAACATGGGTATGAAGCAACTAGACACAGCCAACAACATGGAAATGAAGCTGTTAGACACAGCCAACAACATGGGTATGAAGCAACTAGACACAGCCAACAACATGGAAATGAAGCTGTTAGACACAGCCAACAACATGGAAATGAAGCTGTTAGACACAGCCAACAACATGGGTATGAAGCAACTAGACACAGCCAACAACATGGAAATGAAGCTGTTAGACACAGCCAACAACATGGGTATGAAGCAACTAGACACAGCCAACAACCGAATGTACACCTCTTCAAGTTCTATAAATCATTAGACACGAGCGGCCCAGTCCTCTAAGGCACCGCAATTCGCTGGGCAGAGCTACGTCCCTTCGGCACGCCAATGATCGTGGGTTCGCCCCGATTATATGTCTAGGTTTGTCAGCACCATTCCCGTGCTTGTGGGTTTAACCAAAGTGGTAAACGTCTAAGACCTGCATCACTTCAGGCTTTCCTTCCACATCAAGCTGATACGCCGTTGTATTACTGGAATTTTGTTCAAAGCGGCTTTAAACATAACTCACTCACACACTCACAAGTAAACACAAAGGAGATCACGGGTAAGTAAGGTGACACAGAAAAGTAACATCTGCATATCAAATGTTAAGCATGGGTTTCAGCAGTGTGGGGAATCGAATCTGGATGTCTGTGTTATCAAATATATAACCAATGCCAAAGGGACAAGGCGACAGCCGGGTGGGTTATCTCCCTTGTCACATGTACATGAAGACACACAGACGTGTTTGTACCTTGCTGTGAGATATGCCTGAATGCCAATCTCATTAAATCTCATTAAAATCAGATCTGAGTTCTCGCTACCGCTAAACAAAGATCTGAGGACATCCCATTGCGGGTCACGTCAGACCGGCCTTTCGCGAACTTTGACCGACCAATGAAATGACTGACAAGAAGTCGACATCAGAAGGCTTCTCATGCTTTACGACACTAATTTCAAATTGGCGATTACGCTTCGAAACATATTTTGACAAATTCTCGATAAAAAAATTGAAACCTGAACAAAAGAACATTCTGGAATGGCAAATATATGGTCTAGATTGTATGGATTCAGTCGTTAAGCCCGTAGCTATCGATCGGAATACCTCGTGTTAAAGTGTTCGAGGTTGCATCAGTAGTTATCATATTCCGACTGTCACTTTCATGATCTGGTAAGCGACGCTCTGATTGGTCGGATGAAAGGTCGTTCTAATGGGATGTTCTCAGATCTTTGTTCAGTGGTAGCAAGAACTAAGCTCTGATTTAAATGAGATTGGCCTGAATGCCTGCAGATGTTGAATACAGCATTATACCAGCCCGCACGTATACCACTCGAAGTCCGGTATAACGATATACCGTTTCAGAGCAGGTAACGTTATGGCCCCCGGACAACTATCTAATTTGGCTTTCCGCTTCTCTTGAACTAGGAATAACAATACACGCACACGCGCAAGCACACACATTCATACACACATATAGTTTTATCTTCAAGCCGCTCACCTGACAAACTTAATATGGTCGGGAATATCATCCGGACCAGAACCCGCCATGAATATCTCGAAGAAATCTACTCGGCCAATGGTCAGCAGCTGGACCGTATCCTGTGACGTCACAGTGGCTGTCCGTCGCGAGCGATGGAGTAGGGCCAGTTCCTAGAAGAGGAAACAACAAAACATGTCAGGTGCGTCTCGCTAGGCCGAGATTCGAACACCTCACATTATTTGAAAATATCACAGTGCCACGAGGCCGACATTTGAATCTATATCACAGCGCCACGAGGCCGACATTTGGATATATTACAGTGCAACGAGGCCGACATTTGGATATATCACAGTGCCGCGAAGCCGACATTTGGATATATCACAGTGCCACGAAGCCGACATTTGAATATATCACAGTGCCACGAAGCCGACATTTGCATATATCACAGTGCCACGAGGCCGACATTTGATTTGTTTGTTTGTTGTTTAACGCCGCACTCAGGAATATTCCAGCTATATGACGGCGGTCTGTACATAATCGAGCCTGGACCAGACAACCCAGTGATTGACATCATGAGCATCGATCCACGCTATTGGGATACGATGACATGCATCAACTAAGTCAGCGAGCCTGACCCCCCGATCCCGTTAGTCGCCTCTTACGATATGCGTGGTCGCTTTTACGGCAAGCATGGGTTGCTGAAGACCTATTCTACCCTGTTTCTTCACAGTACCGTCGAATATATCACAGTGCCACGAGGCCGACAATTTAAAATCGGACAGTGCCACGAGGCCAATATCTTAACATCTCACCTTACTAGGGCGTCGCCATCAGAATAGCTAACAGTACCATATTTATGACATTTAAATTCTCACAGAACAACGAGTCAGACATTTGAGAATCTCCAAGTACCATGAGGCCGACATTTGAACATCTCCCATTTCCCAAAGGCCGAGACATTCGTATACCTCACAGTACCACGTACCCGACATTAGAAAAATATACGGGTTGTGACGTCACAGTGGCTGTTGCATAGTCGTCAGAGAAAGACAATGGTTACGACGTCACAATGGCTACTCCATAGTAATCAGAGTAAGAGCATGGTTGTGACGTCACAGTGGCTACAACTTACCCCGAAGCTCATCCCTTTCCTCATGATAGTGGCCGTGCGGACAACTGACCCCCCGGTCTTCGGGTCTCGGATAAGGATGGTCACGACAGCTGAAAGACAAATATCTTGGAAGTCAAATAAATAGAGAATACTGCACTCATTCTCGTTAGATAACACATTTTACGTAACGAGTGGACTTTCTAGGGTATCTGACCAAGCGAAAGCGAGTGGACTTTCTAGGGTATCTGACCAAGCGAAAGCGAGTGGACTTTCTAGGGTATCTGACCAAGCGAAAGCGAGGTCAGAAACCATAGAAAGTTCACGGGTTTCGTAAAAATGGTATCTAACGAGAATGAGTGTGGTATTTTATATATTACCCACGTTAAATATATATTTAAGTGTAAATACATCACAATTTTCGTTCGTTGACAGACCAAACTGAAACCGGTTGAAAAATCTGGTTGTGTATGAATATTGATATATGGTTCATTCTCCGCTAAAGTTGCACATTATGAATGAGTAATTGACCACGATGAAACTTATGAATGTCTTCATTTTTATTCAACACAATTCATCAATAAGGTTCAGTGGTTACAGAGCTAAATTTAAGTTTTCTCAGTGAAAAATAGTGACTTCACAGATATTGTGAAGTTCTACTCCTCTATGAATGCGATACACCTAACTGCTTGAGAGTGTGATTGTTTTTACCATTAAATAAAAGTTCAATATCATGTCGATGATGAAACATGCATCAGCAATTTGGGAAACAATAGTGACCCAAATATGGTTTTAATAACGGTAACGTATCTGGTCATTAGCAATGCTTTAATTGGTAAGACAAAACAGTGAACATATTGAACCATAACATTAAAATTCAAATGGTAAGTATTTCTTTTATAATCACAAGAGTATAAAATACTCACATCTTGGGATTCAAGACTGTAGTTTCGAAGGAACATTATGCAAAGTCAATGATTGCAACGTATCTGGCCTAACATCTACCATTCCTAACGTATGTAACATGGCAACTGGAACAAGTAAACACAAATGAATCACTTTTAGGGACTTTGAAAAATGTTGAAAACATTATGTGCCATATTTAACAAAATAAGAGTCCAACACCACATGGTAACGTATCTGACTGCGAAATCCATTTGTTCACTTCGGATTTACAAACTGAAGGAAGGATTCGAAATCTTCAGCTGACAATGTGCTGTATCTTTTTGACCTTCCAACAGGCAATGGCTCGGATACAGACTAAATGGGATCCAGATTTCATCTGATTTTGAGGGCCACTGCAAATGGGTTTTGCCACTGGACATACATGTTATGAAAACATCGAGTCGGTCGCATCTACCTCAAGAACTCTACCTACATACCAGTGAGTGTCGTAGGTAGCTGCAACAAACTCTCCAGCTGCAGGAAAGAATGGTGGGACAATCTCCAGATTGTTGGGTACAACATTATCTGATTCAGGAGCATCATCAGTTGAATTTGGTTGAATAATCTTGGTTTTCACTGGTTCAACCAGGGAACGTTCAATCCATCCTTGACATGGGGTAGACCAGTGCAAATATCCCAAACAATAACAAGACGTATCCCGGATGCTGATTTTACCATCTCCAGTGGTCTTTACAGCATGGAGCTTCATGGTTCCTTTGAGAGGCTTAGTCGTCATCTTAGAAAGATACAACGACGCTTCATCATAATCCTCAGGTGTGTAGAAGTGGTACTCTATTGATTTTTCATTTTGTCTTGCCCACTTGTAAAAGTCTCGACCATCTTGAATTGTTGTTTTTCCTTGCTTTATTGCTTGTGCTGCCATACGTTTACACGCGCCGCGAATGTCATCACATGGCCCCTTGTCATGGCCTGCCTCGAAATAATTCCACCTAGCTTCTATACCCAAAAAGTTCCAAATGCTGTGAAATGATGGTGAATATCAACCGGTTCCTGTACTGGGAAGAGGGACTAACTGTCCAGTAGTGGATCACTTTGGCTTTGCTGAATTTGCTGTGAACATGTGGGACTAGCTTTCTCAATGTAGCGAGTACAGCCGATGGATTATGATGACAAATGCAAGATTGGTGTGCTCACATGCTCCTTGCATTGATTTGTGGTAAATCACTACTGGATGGATTGTTGCCACTGTTGCATTCCAGTATGCTGATTGAATCTCATAATAAGTTTGACATAGGACATTTTCTGCAAAGTCCATTTGGATGATAATTTGATCTTCCGGCAAATTCAATTTCAATTCATGCAGAGATTTATACTGATCAGCCACACGGGCAATATGTTCCAGGAACATCTGATACAGCTGTAACTTCATTTGAATAAATCGATTGCTTTGAGAAACCTTTACTATTCTCATTTTTTTCTTGCCAACCTCAACACTTCTCCATTCCTCATATTCAACTGGCACATCATCCTGAACAGCTGTCAACATGTCCTTCATGTCATTAAGAGACACCGACCTACCAACAACTTCTGGGTTAGGCGAGGTTTTGATACCCAGTGATGAGAGGCACTTGAGCTTTAAAGCCATATTCTGGTGCTTCGTGCACAGTCATTTGTTCCTTGATAACAGAGATGTGACTTGGATGTGCTTTGGGCACATCTTACAGAAAGCCGAATACGATATCTTTACATCAGGATAGTCTGCCACAAACCGTTCATGTGTGTTACCAAGATAAATCGTTCAAGATTCTTGTTTGTTTCTTCTCGCCATTTGATTTTGTGATATCCGTTTTTCCAGGCAAACACCTACAGATCTCACCCTTCTCCAAAAAAGAAGTGATTTGATTTTGTAGTTTTATCTTCATGTGTGTCAACCGTTGCCGCTTAGATGTAATGAACAAATGGCGTGTTATGCCTGTAGCCTTCGTTAGGTATCTAATACATCTATATTTCTTCACAATACGGCCAATTACAACTGTGTTGATGAATGATCTTTGCTTCTGTGAAGTGTTTTCCATGTGGGCAGCTCTAATTTTTTACACCAATGAGTTTCCAGTCTGCAGCTGACGGACCACTGACCACTGATTTGGGCAATGAACGGGCGGATAATCCCAGACTTTCTGATGTCATGTAATGTCTTGGACTTGGGAGAAAGAACCTCTTTGTTGTCCGAAGTACATCCAGGTACCATTTTGTTTTTGCGCTTTAACAGTCGTTCATATCGATTTTGGAAACGCCTTGAACTTTTCTGATGGCTTTTAAGTTGAGATTTCAATTTACCAATTTCATTTCTTGTCCGTGCCGGTGCCTTGGATCGTCGCATATAAGTCGGAGATCTCACAGGGAATGGAAGTTGCACAAGCAAGCGGTTTGTCCCCCATGATCTTGTCTGCGGAGATTTCAGAGTGGATGAAGTTGCAGACTGAGATGTGCTGGTGACTTCAGCTGATAGGGTAACATCACTGGACTGAAGTGACCCATGTGATGAAGTTGGTTCCACAACACTGACTCCATTTGCAACTGCCTGCTTGCGCTTCTGCTTTTTCAACCTGTACCTCGTGGAGTACTTTTTATCTATGAGACGACGAGCTTTTAACTTCGCCTTTGACAGCATGCCAACAGGAACCCTATATTTGGCTTGTCGGAGCCTTTCCTTTTCCATATAATTCATGTCATTTTGCTTCTTGCGATCCTGGTAAGCTTATTGAATCTCTGCATGTGACTTGCCCATGATTGGCCTGAAATGAACGGAAATGAAATTGGTGCATGTACTTCAAATTAGTGATGGGAACAGCTGACAAAACTTTTGCAAAAGAAGCAAGGTATGCCTTCCTTTCAGTGCAAATGAAAGATGCCATTTAGGTAGTTAAGATTAACACGGATACTTACCAAGCGTTGCCAAATTGTGTCTTGTTATTTCTATTGACAGCCGGAAGTGTGCTAGCAGACGACATCTCATCAAATCAATCTGCTGCCGAAACTGTATAACGCGCAAAATTCAAATTTTCCGATTTTGGTCAGGTTGTAACGTATCTGGTTTGACTAATAAAGAAATGTAAAAAATATTAAATGGTCCAGTGATCAGATATCTTTCTATGTTTAAAATAGGGCCAATGGTATGTGTAGTTATTCATTACATCCATTCGGTAACAGGTGGCTCTATATTTGGTATTGTGGTAATGTATCTGGTCAAAATCTCAAGTATCTTTCCTTTTCTCAGCAATACATTGGCCACCAGTGCTTTTAACCGCAAGCTAAATACCCAAGTGCTATTGCAACGATCTAGTCAATATTATAACCTACGCAAACCCCCTATCAGCAATATCCGAATGTTTTCATGTATTTCTAAACAGGAGTCTCAAAAAGAGAAACGTATCTGGTCGGGTATTTTAAGACATAGAAATTGAAGTGAAAGAATTCCAAACTTCGCGGATTTGCGGCTCAATTGTTCATAAGACTTATTTATTGCAATGTTTATCCAAATCTAGGTACTTGGAGTCACAGATAATCAGTAAAATAATCCCACCAGGGTGTTTACACTGTGATACATGTAACCGGCGACACCATACATAATGAGAAATAAGGTTACGTTCGGTCATCATATAGCTTTCATCATGAATACAGATGGGTTTTGATGTGCTCCTAATATATGGGCTACAATACACATTTTAAGAACAATTTGCCATGCATAACTCAGCGTGCATTTTTTTTTTGACACAAAGACACCAAATTATGTAAATATTCAAACTTAGTGGAGAATGAACCATATGCCCAAATATGGGAATTGTTGACATACGCATTAACAACATGCGCCTGCAGTTGTGTTTGCAAACAAAACAGCATCGACGCTCAAGATCCTTTTGGGAAAAAAATTCTTCAACTTATTGAAATTCAAGCGCCATGTTGTTAGTACGAAGGGCACCTATAAGAAAATTTGAAATGTCACATTAGCGCCGCGCTTTGACGCGGTCCCGGCTGTGCAATCAAAATAGTTCGGTTTCCTTGATCTATCAGCTGGAATTTAAACCATTTTGGAAGAGGGAAATCAGAGTGTTCGCCAAAGACATTCATGTTAACTGTACCACCCTATACTGAAGACGTGAAAATCAACAAACTCAAGTCTGCTTGCATATCAGTGACAGCTTCGAACGATCGAAGGGCAAGGTCGCCACCGGAATAAGAAAAGACAACCTTGATCTACTCGCAGCGTTTTACGCTAGAGATAGGGAATGTTATTGTTCACATTTGGGATGTTTGGGGCCATAAAATCAGAAGTCAGGCACACTTCCACGGAGTTTTCGAATGAGTTTTATCGGAACTGTTCACATAAAGTGATTTGGTCGTGCTGTCGTGTACGTTCATTCATGAACAACACCTCCCGAAACAGCGCCACAAAATACGCTTCGAAGGGGGCACTGATGGCACAACCGGATCATCCCAAGCAAGTCCCGGTACCTGTCCAGATAGTCTAAACAGACGTCATTTCACCACGCTTATCCTTTTACGTTAAATCAAATTGAAAGTTGCGAAATTGGTCGGGTGCGTCACGCTCATGGGGGCCCTCGCTCTATTGATCGGTAGTCGTACATTGTAAATTGATATAGCTCGATTATATATAATGTCTGAAGAAGCTCGATGCATAACTTATATAGAATGCAAACCGAATTTGATGCGTGTCACCATCTTGTTTGGTTTAATAAAGTGTTTGTAAATATCTCTCGTTCTCATGAATTTCTTCAGTTCTGCCTTGCAATCGCAAAATGAATGACGTCTAGCAATGTTTTATGAATGGAAAATGTAGTCCCGGTGTGACAGAGGTCACGCGGTTATCCAATCAAAACGAATAAAACGAAGTCAACCTTGTACGACACACGTGTGACGTACGGATTTAGTATCTTACCACCTGTATCTTCATCACGTGGGTAGTAAATCAGCGTAATGTCATTGTGTATATCAGCATTATATCATTATGTATATCAGCATTATATCATTGTGTATATCAGCATTATATCATTGTGTATATCAGCATTATATCATTGTGTATATCAGCATTATATCATTATGTATATCAGCATTATATCATTGTGTTTTTTCCGCATTATATCATTGTGTATATCAGCATTATATCATTGTGTTTATCAGCATTATATCATTATGTATATCAGCATTATATCATTGTGTATATAAGCTATATATCATTATGTATATCAGCATTATATCATTGTGTTTATCAGCATTATATCATTGTGTATATCAGCATTATATCATTATGTATATCAGCATTATATCATTATGTATATCAGCATTATATCGTTGTGTATATCAGCTTTATATCATTGTGTTTATCAGCATTATATCATTGTGTATATCAGCATTATATCATTGTGTATATCAGCGTTATATCATTGAGTATATCAGCATTATATCATTATGTATATCAGCATTATATCATTATGTATATCAGCATTATATCATTATGTATATCAGCTTTATATCGTTGTGTATATAAGCTTTATATCATTGTGTATATCAGCTTTATATCATTGTGTTTATCAGCATTATATCATTGTGTATATCAGCATTATATCATTGTGTATATCAGCGTTATATCATTGAGTATATCAGCATTATATCATTGTGTATATCAGCATTATATCATTATGTATATCAGCATTATATCATTATGTATATCAGCATTATATCATTATGTATATCAGCTTTATATCGTTGTGTATATAAGCTTTATATCATTGTGTATATCAGCTTTATATCATTGTGTTTATCAGCATTATATCATTGTGTATATCAGCATTATATCATTGTGTATATCAGCGTTATATCATGGTGTATATCAGCGTTATATCATTGAGTATATCAGCTATATTTCATTGCTTCCCCCCAAACCCCCACCCCCTACATATAATACGGGATTGTGTATGGTACTCCAGCTGCAAAACCAGATATATATTCTAAATTAAAACTATATCCTAAATATTGTTGTTTTTGTTTTTTATACTTAATCTTGCAACAATGTATTCTTGTGTGCAGACAATTTGTATTCCCACGGCCTGAAGCATAATTATTTGTTTCATGCAATATCAGCGGGACAATTCATTGTTTTCGATAAAATCACAGCCAAATGGTCGGTCCCTAATAACTCACTAACAACGTATTTCTATATGCCCACACGTCAGTGTTAATGAAGTGTATATATCAGGTTATAACTTAGTGTGGAATATAGAAACTCACATTAAAATATCTATACTAGAATAAGTGCACTTGATGAGACTTAAGTTAACTCGACACTTAATCTATCTACCGCCTGTAAAGAATAACAAGACTATACACGTTAACACACTGGTGTGACGTCATGACACAAAGGAACACAAGGTACAAATTTTCAATTGTGAAACATTGTTAGTCTTGAAACCCCACTTACTGTTGGAAGAGTTAATAAAAGATTAAAAGAACACTACCCATTATTTTTTATTCCAGACATGATATAATCTGGCCGTTTTCACTTTGAATGACGGTGTCCCTATTAACGAGTTTCTGTTGTATACAAGTCACTGGACCAGTGAATGGTTGTAGGGACAAAGGTGTGTTCACGTGGAAGCACCTGCACGTGTATGGTAATGGAATCAGTTCAGAGGACAACAGTATTAATGAGGACGTGACCCTCACCTTGGCCGGATAATATGAAGTAGAAGTTTTCAGCGTAGTGACCTTGACGGATGATGATCCTCTTTGGTGGGATTCTGCAAATTTATGCACAAAATTTAGATAACCAGTTTATAACAAACCTGTACATCGAGGCGTATAATCGACCTACATTACACATCTTTTGAAATACGCTCGTTACAAAACGCATCTAACACATCTGACTCGTTCAGCAATCTCTGTTTCCATCAAACACATCCATGCTATCATCGCCAGTCACCAGCATTTATCAAAAGTGAGTGAGTGAGTGAGTTCGGTTTAACGCCGCTTTTAACAGTATTCCAGTTATATCACGGCGTGTCAGCTTAATGTGGGAGGAAATCCTGAAGTGATGCAGGTCTCAGACGTTTACCACTTCGGTGAAACCCACGAGCACGGTTTTGTAGCTGACAAACCTAGAAACATAATCGGGGCGAACCGGGATTCGAACCCACAATCATAAGTTTCTGGCGTGCCCAAGGGACGCAACTCTGCACAGCGAATCGCGGCGCCTTAGACGACTGGGCCACCCGTTCCCCTCTCAAGAGTGAATGACCTGAGTGATATTCAGGAAGTCCAGAGAACAGGAATGCCCACGAGTACATGGTGCTGGCGTATCGATAACGTGCCGTCGAATACAGTGAAAACCTCTTAACCGGACATTCTCGTTCCTATTTAAGACGTCCGGATCAGGAATCATATGAGTAATGTCTCATGAATCATTGGTACGCACGGAGTAATGTCCCTTGAATCATTGGTGCGGACAGAGTTATGCCAGTCAAACGCATTTGCGGTCTGATGGTGGGCCGATACAATTATCTGATACCGATGTCAGCCAGCACTGCCGATCATATACCAGCATCGGCCGATAAGGTTGTGCTTGCTGGTCTATCACCATAGCAACAAAAGCTCTCCTCCCACAAAGACCATTTTATTTACTTTTTTACACCAGCCGACCTGAAGCGGAGAAGAAAACTATTTTTAAAAATCATTTTTTTGGTGCTTTTTTACTCCCACCTACCCACAGGCATTGTCCTGTACAAAATCCGTAAGCAAGTAAAAGAAAGTGGCCTTAGTAGGTGTCCGTTGTCATAGCTACACAAATATGGCCCTGTGAGGCGAGGATGGTGCACTTACACTTCATACCACGCCACCTTGGCCAGCTTCTCCTGCATGTGGAGGGGGTATTCAGCGAAGGACCGAAGACTCTGGAGCCCGAACATCGCCTGCCGTATAAAAAACGTTAACAACACTCAATCTTTATATTCATCAACTGTGGACAGGGATATGCTTATCATTCATAAGACGCCAAAATGACTTAAACTCCAAATGTACACTGACCGTCTGAACCTGCTCCGAGGAACGCTCATCTGACGGGAGACTGAGGATGTGTTTCACCTCGTTGCTGATGGAGATCTGGAAACACACGACGTCGCCGGGCATGAGGGAATTAACACTTACCAAGTTGTCATTATCATATAAGAAACTGGTACACTGACAGATATTCATTTATAAAGAACAGTTTTTGTTCCCGTCATTCAACTTCCCATGTTAAGCAATTATTCATAAATAAAAGTGTGCACCGTATTCAAATTAGATTTGACCAACATTAATATCTAAAACTTGATGGATGACAGGAGGCTGAATGAACACTTGTGCACTGTGACGCACATAAACAATTCACTCTAAAGAACAGACTTTATAGAAACTGTCACATATGAATTGAAGTAATGCAAGGTGAAGGTCGTACCTCCTTCCTAGCCTTGAAGTAGGAGGGGTCGAAGGACAGGCCGGAGTTCTTCATGTTGCTGTCGTCGCTCTCGCCCGCCATGTCGGTAAACGTCTGCGGACGTCCCCCCTCACCAGCCCTGGAGAGATAAACACAAACTGAACGCTGTACATCTCAAATATGTGTATCCCCCCGAGGTCACCATGTCGCCGATCTTGATTTAACCCCTGCACATACGTCATCTTAAATGAACTAACATTTTGAACTAACCCCTACAATAACGTCATCTTAAATGCCTGTATCGCCGAGGTCACCACGTCATCCATTTTGAACTAACCCCTACAATAAAGTCATCTTAAATGCCTGTATCGCCGAGGTCACCGTCATCCATTTTGAACTAACCCCTACAATAACGTCATCTTAAATACCTGTATCGCCGAGGTCACCGTCATCCATTTTGAACTAACCCCTACAATAACGTCATCTTAAATGCCTGTATCGCCGAGGTCACCGTAATCCATTTTGAACTAACCCCTACAATAACGTCATCTTAAATGCACCGTGAACTACTGACAGGACGTGTAAGTAAGTCACGTGATTGTTGACCTCACACAGGAATACGTCCGAGTACACTGTCCTGGTTAAATTTGAATCAGGTCGTTCAAACATCATTTTGATTGTGCTGCTGACTAAAATTATATCATGTATGTGATGTGTGCCATAGCGTTTTTTTAACATGAAAACATTTAAGTATTTAGTCAACAGAAAACCATATTTACAGACTGTTTATGTTTTAATGCACTATGCAGTTGCTTTATAGGGATCTAGCCAATAGGGTATGTTTGTTTGTTAACGCCGCACTCAGCAATATTCCAGCTATATGACGGTGGTCTGTAAATAATCGAGTATAGACCAGACAATCCAGTGACTGACATCATGAGCATCAACCAAGTAAGTCAGCGAGCTTGACCACACGATCCCGTTAGTCACGGGGTGTTTATATACACTATAACGCTGGTGTGTGCAGATATGATCGTATATAAGTCACGTGTTACATTCGGTCTTCCAGCCTGTGGGTATCGCTCGATGGCTTCCTGTAAATGCAACCATCCAGTCGTGCACTTACTTCTGTGATATCATGGATGCTATGTTGCGCATGATCATCATCAACTTCACCGCCTTGATGAATTTGTCCCTCACCTGCAACAGCAATGTGCGAGTTAGCCCAGACAGTGTATACAGTATTTCCCCCTAGTGGGTTAGCCCAAGTGTAAAGACAGTGTATACAGTATTTCCCCCTGGTGAGTTAGCCCAAGTGTAAAAACAGTGTATACAGTATTTCCCCATAGGGAGTTAGCCCAAGTGTAAAAACAGTATATACAGTATTTCCCCATAGTAGGTTAGCCCAAGTGTAAAGACAGTGTATACAGTATTTCCCCCTGGTGAGTTAGCCCAAGTGTAAAGACAGTGTATACAGTATTTCCCCCTGGTGAGTTAGCCCAAGTGTAAAAACAGTGTATACAGTATTTCCCCATAGTGAGTTAGCCCAAGTGTTAAGACGGTGTATACAGTATTTCCCCCTGGTGAGTTAGCCCAAGTGTAAAGACAGAGTATACAGTATTTCCCCCTGGTGAGTTAGCCCAAGTGTAAAGACGGTGTATACAGTATTTCCCCCTGGTGAGTTAGCCCAAGTGTAAACACAGAGTATACAGTATTTCCGCCTGGTGAGTTAGCCCAAGTGTAAAGACGGTGTATACAGTATTTCCGCCTGGTGAGTTAGCCCAAGTGTAAAGACGGTGTATACAGTATTTCCCCCTGGTGAGTTAGCCCAAGTGTAAACACAGAGTATACAGTATTTCCGCCTGGTGAGTTAGCCCAAGTGTAAAGACGGTGTATACAGTATTTCCCCCTGGTGAGTTAGCCCAAGTGTAAAAACAGTGTATACAGTATTTCCCCCTGGTGAGTTAGCCCAAGTGTAAAGACTGTGTATACAGTATTCCCCAATAGTGAGTTAGCCCAAGTGTAAAGACGGTGTATACAGTATTCCCCCCTAGTGAGTTAGCCCAAGTGTAAAGACGGTGTATACAGTATTTCCCCCTGGCGAGTTAGCCCAAGTGTAAAGACAGAGTATACAGTATTTCCCCCTAGTGAGTTAGCCCAAGTGTAAAGACGGTGTATACAGTATTTTCCCCTGGTGAGTTAGCCCAAGTGTAAAGACGGTGTATACAGTATTTTCCCCTGGTGAGTTAGCCCAAGTGTAAAGACGGTGTATACAGTATTTCCCCCTGGTGAGTTAGCCCAAGTGTAAAGACGGTGTATACAGTATTTTCCCCTGGTGAGTTAGCCCAAGTGTAAAGACAGAGTATACAGTATTTCCCCCTGGTGAGTTAGCCCAAGTGTAAAGACAGAGTATACAGTATTTCCGCCTGGTGAGTTAGCCCAAGTGTAAAGGCGGTGTATACAGTATTTCCCCATAGTATGTAAACAGTATTTCCCCCTAGTATGTCCGGGTATCATAAGAGGGATGGCGCGGGTTAGGGGATCAACACCAGGGTGGATACTGGTGCCGGGCACCTAAGGGGCATACCTCTGCATAATGGAATGTGCAACAAGAAAGATTTGTATTTTGAAAATATATTCGTAATAGGTTAAATACATCGCAATATCGAAATAAGAATCTACATGTAGCACGCAGTTCAGTATGGTAGCTTAATGCCGGACGTCAAGTCGGCTTTGGTTTTGACGACCCTGATAATTATATCCTAATCGGATTCGTTCGTATGAAAGGTGTCAATTTTCTCCTTAACGATGGAACATAACTAGACAAACATTTTATATCGCTCACGAGCTTCAGAAATTATTTACCTCCCCGGGCGCATGTCTAACAGTCACGTGGTCTCCAAACACGCCGCCATCAATCTCCCGCCGACTGGTGACTATGGAGACAACGTCATGCATAGATCTACACTGGCGAACACGTCGACGTCCGTCACGAGCACGATGGTGTTTATCGTCACGAACAACATCATTCAACCCAACCCATTTTGCACTTGACAAGGGAGGTAATCTTTTTGTAGCTGAAGAAAATTCACCCGATTCAGATAAAGAACTTTTAAGGTCAAGGTCATTTTTATGATCTTCATCCAAGGAAGAGAACTCAGCTCCAACATATTCCCTTTCCGCGATTGGTTCTAGGAACGGTTCACGAACGGGTTTCCGTTTCCGTACTTCCGTGTGGTGAGACCCTTTTTCACAATCCGCGTCCGGTTTTAGTTCCGCATCCTCGGGCAGCTCATCCACGAATAGTTCTGGGTCTGTGAAGGTGTAACTGTCGATGGAGGGTAAGTACAAGCTCATGGCGCCGGACGTCTCCTTATTCGCACCCACTCCACGGGTTTACGGTTTCCTGAACATCTCTGAAACTGTTCCCAATGACGCCATCTTCCACTCGGTTATCCAGCCGAACCTCAGCTCTCTAGTAAGCAGCTATGCCGTCCAGTATACTGTGTAGCGCTGTCCAGACGTGGTCAAAGTTTGACCGTTTAGTTGACCTGGTTCAGTTATAACGCTCATCTGTTGATGGACCAGTGGCTTTCCTTGATGACGTTTAGCCCCACCACGATTCAGGGGTTAATAATGAGTCGTGCACGACGTCGACGGTAGGACGTACACGTCATGCTATACAACGCAGTGCAGACCCGAGAGAAAATCCTTGAGAGGACATCTCGTCATTTACTACCACCAC
The DNA here is from genome assembly GCF_023055435.1 of Haliotis rufescens. Taxonomy (NCBI): domain Eukaryota; kingdom Metazoa; phylum Mollusca; class Gastropoda; order Lepetellida; family Haliotidae; genus Haliotis; species Haliotis rufescens. The sequence continues at coordinate 3,995,570 of NW_025964057.1, forward strand.
GTTAGGCAGATGTCTCTATACACTGGTATGTAGTGGATATACCAGATTTAGTACTGTCCTCTTGTGACGTCCACCTGTGTTTATGCACTATAACACATCACCAGTGCTGTAGAGTGCATGTACCAGCCAACGGTCCACTCGCCACGCCCTCTCGCTTTCCCACGTATCTAACGCCAACGTTCACGTCAAACAGAAAAGAACAAACATTTACCTCCCACTACGCCAAGAGAATGGGCGTCTTTACCAGGTGAAATGGCGAGCCTCAGTCTGCACACAATGCGCTGGACTCGGTCAACAAGCCCTTATTAAGTTCAGTATCACTTGACTCGGAGTCCATAACGTACGCTTTGATACGCCGAAATAATGTGAATCTATTCACCTCTGGCCCGGCTTTGTGACGGCTGTGAAATGATAGAACACGTTTTGCAATGTTCCACTGTGGCTGAAGAACTATCTTGTTCTGAAACAGCCTTGTTGTCGTCGACTCGCGGCATTCTGTTCCCTGGTAACTTAATTCTTCACACACTGCGAAAAATGACAAGTGTAATAAATGGTCATAATATAATTATTTCGGGAAGCACAGAATCACTACCAGCCTAGGAGGTCGATCGTAAACTGTGTATTTTTATGCATTATCGATGCCTGGCACTGTGTTATGATTCACTTTCATTTAAGTGTTCTCACGTCTTCAGGGCTACCCATTTACCACAGAAATAGTTTTCAACTTGCCAGTCCATTCCAACAGTTTGTGTGTGCACGGAGCGGCCGTGAGAGGGTGAGAGTTTGCAGAACCATCCCTCCTACCCGTGGCATTGGCGGCAGTCATTTGTGCAGTTTATCTGAAACATTGTCTGTATTGCCGCTTGTAACAGCCAGTATCGATCCTAAGATCAATTCACACCGAACAATTCGCACATTCTACGATCTCCGTCCATCAAATCGGTATTTTTATGCACTGTGCGGAGTTACAGGCAATTGTTGAGAGGAACCCTAATCTCCCGTTACGACGGAATCACACAACGCATTGATGTAAGGTAGAATCAGCAGGTGTGTGGCGTTACGACGGAATCACACAACGCATTGATGTAAGGTAGAATCAGCAGGTGTGTGGCGTTACGACGGAATCACACAACGCATTGATGTAAGGTAGAATCAGCAGATGTGTGGCGTTACGACGGAATCACACAACGCATTAATGTAAGGTAGAATCAGCAGGTGTGTGGCGTTACGACGGAATCACAATAAGCATTGATGTAAGGTAGAATCAGCAGGTGTGTGGCGTTACGACGGAATCACACAACGCATTGATGTAAGGTAGAATCAGCAGGTGTGTGGCGTTACGACGGAATCACACAACGCATTGATGTAAGGTAGAATCAGCAGATGTGTGGCGTTACGACGGAATCACACAACGCATTGATGTAAGGTAGAATCAGCAGGTGTGTGGCGTTACGACGGAATCACACAACGCATTGATGTAAGGTCGAATCAGTAGGTGTGTGGCGTTACGACGGAATCACACAAAACATTGATGTAAGGTAGAATCGGTAGGTGTGTGGCGTTACGACGGAATCACACAAAGCATTGATGTAAGGTAGAATCAGTAGGTGTGTGGCGTTACGACGGAATCACACAAAGCATTGATATAAGGTAGAATCAGTAGACATGTGGCGTTACAACGGAATCACACAACGCATTGATGTTAGGTAGAATCAGTAGATGTGTGGCGTTACAACGGAATCACACAACCATTGATATAAGGTAGAATCAGTAGGTGTGTGGCGTTACAACAGAATCACAAAACGCATTAATGTAAGGTAGAATCAGCAGGTGTGTGGCGTTACAACGGAGTCACACAACGCATTGATGTAAGGTAGAATCAGCAGGTGTGTGGCGTTACGACGGAATCACACAAAGCATTAATGTAAGGTAGAATCAGCAGGTGTGTGGCGTTACGACGGAATCACAAAATGCATTTTGCTCTGTATTATTATCTCCATATGTCCCTGCAGGAATATAGTCTATAGTTCACTGTTGGCCATGTAGAAATGTCTCTACATATCCCTCCAGGAATATAGTCTATAGTTCACTGTTGGCCATGTAGTAATGTCTCTACATATCCCTCCAGGAATATAGTCTATAGTTCACTGTTGGCCATGTAGAAATGTCTCTACATATCCCTCCAGGAATATAGTCTATAGTTCACTGTTGGCCATGTAGTAATGTCTCTATATATCCCTCCAGGAATATAGTCTATAGTTCACTGTTGGCCATGTAGAAATGTCTCTACATATCCCTCCAGGAATATAGTCTATAGTTCACTGTTGGCCATGTAGAAATGTCTCTACATATCCCTCCAGGAATATAGTCTATAGTTCACGGTTGGCCATGTAGAAATGTCTCTATATATCCCTCCAGGAATATAGTCTATAGTTCACTGTTGGCCATGTAGAAATGTCTCTACATATCCCTCCAGGAATATAGTCTATAGTTCACTGTTGGCCATGTAGAAATGTCTCTATATATCCCTCCAGGAATATAGTCTATAGTTCACTGTTGGCCATGTAGAAATGTCTCTACATATCCCTCCAGGAATATAGTCTATAGTTCACTGTTGGCCATGTAGAAATGTCTCTATATATCCCTCCAGGAATATAGTCTATAGTTCACTGTTGGCCATGTAGTAATGTCTGTATATATCCCTCCAGGAATATAGTCTATAGTTCACTGTTGGCCATGTAGAAATGTCTCTATATATCCCTCCAGGAATATAGTCTATAGTTCACTGTTGGCCATGTAGAAATGTCTCTACATATCCCTCCAGGAATATAGTCTATAGTTCACTGTTGGCCATGTAGAAATGTCTCTACATATCCCTCCAGGAATATAGTCTATAGTTCACTGTTGGCCATGTAGAAATGTCTCTACATATCCCTCCAGGAATATAGTCTATAGTTCACTGTTGGCCATGTAGAAATGTCTCTACATATCCCTCCAGGAATATAGTCTATAGTTCACTGTTGGCCATGTAGTAATGTCTCTACATATCCCTCCAGGAATATAGTCTATAGTTCACTGTTGGCCATGTAGAAATGTCTCTACATATCCCTCCAGGAATATAGTCTATAGTTCACTGTTGGCCATGTAGAAATGTCTCTACATATCCCTCCAGGAATATAGTCTATAGTTCACTGTTGGCCATGTAGTAACTAAGTATAATTCTCCAAATTCCCAGCTGCTCGATGGATCAAGACAATCCTTCAATTTACGTCGCTATTAATTGAAAGACATTATTCCAACATGACGACTCTCTGCTTGTGCTTGGATTATCCTCGCATTGCAGGTTCTACTCTATGACAGTCTTAACAGTTGATCGATAGCCGGGGGATTAGGCTTTCTGTGAATGAAAGTGGTGGAAGTCCATTGGTGACAGTGTTGTTGGTGTGATCTGCTGACTCAATGACGGTGTTGAGTACTTGTCGTGTCGACGTCCTTCATTCCAGGGTCACGTGGGGATATAACGTGGTTTACCGAGACTTGGGGAGATCACGCTGATAAGGGGTGTTTACTGCTCACCACTCCATGTCTACACAACGCCGTCCTACAGATTCAACTTTTAATGAAGTGGACCCTATTCAAAATATTTACACGAACTTATTCGACTTACTCTAAATATATCTAGTGTGTCGATGACATAATGAGACAATATGACATTACTACATGGCCAACAGTGAACTATAGACTATATTCCTTGAGCGATATATACAGACATTACTACATGGCCAACAGTGAACTATAGACTATATTCCTGGAGGGATATATAGAGATATTACTACATGGCCAACAGTGAACTATAGACTATATTCCTTGAGCGATATATACAGACATTACTACATGGCCAACAGTGAACTATAGACTATATTCCTGGAGGGATATATAGAGACATTACTATATGGCCAACAGTGAACTATAGACTATATTCCTGGAGGGATATATAGAGACATTACTACATGGCCAACAATGAACTATAGACTATATTCCTGGAGCGATATATAGAGACATTACTACATGGCCAACAGTGAACTATAGACTATATTCCTGGAGGGATATATAGCGACATTACTACATGGCCAACAATGAACTATAGACTATATTCCTGGACGGATACATAGAGACATTACTACATGGCCAACAGTGAACTATAGACTATATTCCTGGAGGGACATATTGAAATAATACTACATGGCCAACAGTGAACTAATGAGTATATTTTTGGCGTGAAAACAGTTGAGTAATTGGTCAGTAGGTAGCCATATTTCCACCCGGGTGGATTCTATTACGTCAAGCCATGCCTGTATCCACTAACACAATGATGCAGGTAAATCCAGTAGTTAATGAGGACCCTAGAGACAGCGTCTCCTTGATCGCTTGATATGGACGTATTCCTAAATGTATCACTATCTAGTCAACACGCAGCGTACAATAACGCAACAGTGTCCCTGGTCACGCAACAGTGTCCCCGAAAATGCAACAGTGTCCCCGATCACGCAACGGTGTCACATAGTGAGTGAGTTTGGTTTTATGCCGCCTTTAGCAATATTCCAGCAATATCACGGCGTGGGACACAAGAAATGGGCTTAACACGTTGTACCCATGTCGGGAATCGAACCTGGCGTGACGGGCGAACGCTTTAACCACTGGGCTACCCGACCGCACATAGTGCAACAGTGTCCCCGGTTACACAACGGTGTCAAACAGCGCAACACTGTCCCCGGTCACGCAACGGTGTCACATACCGCAACAGTGTCCCCGATCACGCAACAGTGTCCCCGGTCACGCAACAGTGTCCCCGGTCACGCAACAGTGTCACATACCGCAACAGTGTCCCCGATTACGCAAAGGTGTCACATACCGCAACAGTGTGCCCGATCACGCAACAGTGTGCCCGATCACGCAACAGTGTCCCCGATCACGCAACGGTGTCACATACCGCAACAGTGTCCCCGATTACGCAAAGGTGTCACATACCGCAACAGTGTGCCCGATCACGCAACAGTGTCCCCGATCACGCAACAGTGTCACATACCGCAACAGTGTGCCCGATCACGCAACGGTGTCACATACCGCAACAGTGTCCCCGATCACGCAACAGTGTCCCCGATCACGCAACGGTGTCACATACCGCAACGGTGTACCCGGTCACGCAACAGTGTCCCCGGTCACGCAACAGTGTCACATACCGCAACAGTGTCCCCGATTACGCAAAGGTGTCACATACCGTAACAGTGTGCCCGATCACGCAACAGTGTGCCCGATCACGCAACAGTGTCCCCGATCACGCAACGGTGTCACATACCGCAACAGTGTCCCCGATCACGCAACGGTGTCACATACCGCAACAGTGTCCCCGATCACGCAACAGTGTCCCCGATCACGCAACAGTGTCACATACCGCAACAGTGTGCCCGATCACGCAACAGTGTCACATACCGCAACAGTGTCCCCGATCACGCAACGGTGTCCCCGATCACGCAACGGTGTCCCCGATCACGCAACGGTGTCCCCGATCACGCAACAGTGTCCCCGGTCACGCAACGGTGTCACCACATTCATCAGTGTCCCCGATCGCGCTTCGAGGCACGCCTGACGGGGCCACAGCAGGTCCGCCTCCAGACACTTGACGCGGTTACAACAGTCGGACAATTAGGTTGTTTAGGTGGTACTGGTCTGTTTGACCGATGTTTCCCTTGGACAGAAAAAAATGCCTTTCTGACAGTGTAGTTGTATGACTAGTTACACGAAATATGGCAGTGTACCTAATCGGTTCAGAAAGGGTATAACAATGTTCATGTTAATCCTCAATGTAAATTTTAGATCGCGTTTGTCAAAGGCAGGTACTGAATCAGAATCGGACACAATTAAAACCTCATTACATGATGGATTCTAGGCTATGTATAATGACCTCATGATTAAATAGCAGGAATTATTTGCTCTCGCTCCCATCGTTCGTAGGGAGTAGGGTTTTATGCCGCTTTTAGCAATGTTCCAGCAATATCACGGCGGGGGACACCACAAATGGGCTTCACATGTTGTACCCATGTCGGGAATCGAGCGTGACGAGCGAACGCTTTAACCACTAGACTACCCGACCGCCGTTCGTAGTAAACAGCACAGTTTTATTATATTCTCTTGAACGACATGAAACTTTGCATTGGTGGGACCCTGACTCGATTCTCACAATGTATTACTAGACACCCAAGTTACTCTAGCGGACAGACCGATGGATTGCCGCGAAAGGCAAGTAGAAAAAGATTGTGTAGATTTTGACTTTTCATAGTAACGTGACTGTATAAAAAAACATGTTTCAGTAGGAACTATATTGACTGTTGTCACCGTCCGACTGAAACACCACTTACATTCTGACGTCATATAAATTAATGCGCACATTCCAGGAAAGCTTGCAATGGTTCGGTTTAGGTAAAATTTGTGACATATTGGAAGAGATTTTTCGAGCGCAGAATTAAAGAATGACATTATATGATAAGGCTCGCTAAATACAATGTTTATTCATAGTACAGGATGTTTACTATCACCAAACACACAAGCGTGATAACCTCTATATATCTGTTGACTTACCAAAACCAAACAAATTGTCAACAGTTCTGTTTCTGAGGTTGACGCTCTTCAGTACACAGATATACCAACCTTTATACGGACACCCAGAGCTGGGCAGAAAGTGTTTTCAAACAAATTGTGTACAGGTTAAATCCAACACATGTTGCTTAATGCGAAGATTGCTGTGAAGTAACCCTCTTCTCATTCGGCTTGGATTGGAAAACAACCTTCTCATGTTGAAAGTCGTGAACAGACTGATGAATACCTGTGCCTCACACCAGTTACATGCTATATTTACAAACCTTAGTTAATTTTCATATGAACTCATAGTAAATGTACATAAACACAAGTATGTATAATAATTAATCTCTGCTATGGGTTCTCTTAAACATTCGCAGAGGGTAAAACTTACTTGAGTATATTTAACTTTTCATTACTTCTCAGTCATTGTTACATGAATAATTATGACTTTTGATATGCTTGTTTGTTTGTTGTTTAACGCCGCAATATTCAAGCTATGTGACGGCGGTCTGTAAATAATCGAGTCTGTACCAGACCATCCAGTGAATATGATGTGGGGTGGGGGTGGGGATGGGGGGGTGGGGTTGGGGGTGGGGGGGGGGGGGGGGGGGGGTTGGGGTGGGGGTGGGGGGGGTATTTTTGTCCCTGCAATGCCACTGACAATCACAGACACCCTGTAGATTTACAGCCTTTACTCTGATATACGATGTTTGTATGTATTGAGTGTTTTCAGTTTAGATCCTATGACCTTAAAATAAGCATTATTTATTTCACACACTCTGGGAAACTGTTGAATTTAGGAATCTGAAATATACGTAGTGTGTCCGCAGGATTGGTCTATGTAACCGTTGCTCGAGGATTACAATCAGAATTTAGGATTGGCGCCATTTAATCCATTACTCGTTTCTCTCATTTAAAAAGAGGGGCAAAAGAAAATATGCCTCTCAGATGATTTTATTACATGCTTGATTTTCAACTGAACATATCTTAAGTTGGCATATCATGTCCCAAACAATGAACCGTACTGGAGTTTAACCAGCACTCAAAGAATGCTTCTTCATGGTTCATTATTTAAAAAACTTTATTTGATTTAAAACTTTAAAAAAAAAAAAATTATATTCCGCGTGATACAATAAGACAATGACAAATAGAAAACTCACCATCTTCGCTCGGACTTCCTTCGCCATTTTGTTCGCATTGGCCCGCATGAGAGCAGTCGACGGGCGATGGCCAGCGAGGACGGCGCTCCTCTTCTTGTTGACACTGATGCGGCTGTAGTCGGCGGAGACGCCGATAGAGTCGGGGCTGTCACTGTCCATTGAGGTCCCGCTCGGACTCGGCACATCAACGGCAGGACGGACCTTGGCAGACGACAACGGAGAAATTGTCTCCCGCATCTCGGCTGACGGTTCTTCATGAATGGTCACACTCACGAGATCTGGGGACAAGAGAGCCGAGGTGGGTCGACTCTGAGGCTGCTCCTCCTCCTTCTTCTCCTCCCTCTTCTCCTCCTTCTTCTCCTCATCTTTGCCCTCGCCCTCTTTAGTGACGTCTTTTGCTTCTTCCTCCTCCGACGAAGAGGATTCGTCTGCAAGATCATCCAGTTCTTTAGGAAGGAGGTGTCTATAACGACGAAACAGACAAAACACCCCTTTTTTCCTCTTCTTTTTCTTTCCATCATCGCGATCGGACCTTTCTTCTTTCGATTTGGCGTGGACGAACCTCTGCAAGGCTTGAAAATTAGTGCCGGTGTAATTCTCAGGTTGGGAGTAATAGGCCAGGTCACTTTCCGGCGGATCGCTTTTGCCGCCCGACACACCAGCCGCAATTCCCTGCTCCAGACTCATGGCGTGGTGTTGATTATTTCTTTCACCTTCGCCGCTTTGCCATCAGAGGTCTGAAATATATGGACACGAGGAATATCAGGATTCGGTTAGACAGAGACATGAGAGACATGGATCCTACTGCATGCGGCGAACCCTGTCACTAGTCTATGACGTCACAGACATGTCTATGACGTCACATACATGCCTATGACGTCATGCGTTCATGCGTAGCCGCATCACTCTCGGACGCTGATATGTAGTTTGAGCGAGGAACTATGGGTAGGAAGGCGCCAACGCCTGCATTATATTTTATATACCCTAGTCGCTTTTTACGTTGTCTGTTTCACTATCGAAATAGTTTTCTTCTGATGTTAAATATTCTTCACATCAGACAGGATGACTAATGCTAAAAGAAAATAAATATGTTACTAGTTATTTTCATTGAAACAAGAACATAATCTTATTTCATATATTTACAAAAAAAATAGCATGTGAGCAGTAAATCTAATATGTTTTCGGTGCGGTCGGGTAGCCTAGTGGATTAAAGCGTTCGCTCGTCACGTCAAAGACCCGGGTTCGATTTCCGACATGGGTACAATGTGTGTAGCCCATTTGTGGTGTCCCCCGCCGTGATATTGCAGGAATATTGCTAAAAGCGGCGTAAAGCCATACTCACTCCCTCACTGATATGTTTTCAGAAAAGTTTATATTTGAGAAACATCATCATTGAGTTGTGATCACGTGGGTACAAGCCAGGTTGTGTCGGCTCGGAGTCAGTATACTGTGTCTGGGTGGGGTACTCATGTTAACCTGCGGCATAAATCGGCACCAGTCCGGACTAGTACAAGCAGCCACACACACACACACACACACACACACACACACACACGCACGCACGCACGCACGCACGCACACACTACATACACACACACACACACACACACACGTGTGTATATAAGTGGAATCTTGGACGCGACGTTAAACCTCATTTCGTCTCTCTCTCTCTCTCGCTTTCTCTCTCTCTCTCTCATTTCATTAGAAGCGGTAATGAAACGAATAGATATACATACATATACATGCCGATGTCTCGTGTCTCCCCTGTCTGTCACCTCTGCCTCCCTGTCTGCGAGCTATCAGTCCTAATCTCTACCTCGCGACTCTACAACACTTTATCATGTTGTAAATTATCACAACTTTCATTAACAACCTGCGTTTATCTACATCCGTGGATATGTGGATACATATTGCTTCATATTGTCAGCAGACGACCATTCCGCCACATCAGGAATCAGGACCTTTTGTTCGCCGGACTTTGTGATATTGTTTCCCTTTGTGTAGGATAATATCCACACGTGCCTTAACTCTACCAACTGTCATAAATTCCATGTTGCTCGCGCACCCCTTTTACGCATGTTATAAGACAGTGAAGGAGATACGTTGACAGCGTTGTATATCTCACTGACTGGTATATGTGTTAGCGGGCTTTTGGCTGTCCTCGCGAGAAGTGGACGAGTTTTCCTGAGAGTGTTGATCGTCTCTGGGATGTACGGTCCTCGAGGGGTAGTTAGTATACACACTCTAGCTGTCGGTGTATACCACGTGCGCTTAGAAACACAGGGTTACACGTGTTTGATGTGTCTGTCTAAACTCTTAAGTTACATTAACTCATTGAAATTGTTCAGTTTTTTAGTAAAACAACTACATTAAGATTGTTAAAAAAGACTGTGACCAGTTGAATGGCACAACGCAGACTGTGATGATATACGGCGGGAAGGTAGATCGCAGGCCATGCATTACGGAGATTTCTGTGTCTACAATTTACCCGTTGAAACGAGAATATATGAAATTATGGGATGTATGACAGTATGTCGGTTTTTAGAAAAAGTATTTTGTGGAGTTGTCTGATCAATATTGTGCCATTGGTCGACCACAAGTCTCGATGCAGGTACACTGCTATATATAGTCCATCTATATCCGCTTTCAAAAGTCGGCCACCCCGTGATCCGGGTTAGAATTTGTCTTCAGCAACCCATGCTTGTCCCCCGCGAAGATCCGTGTTAGAATAGGTCTTCAGCAACCCATGCTTGTCCCCCGTGAAGATCCGTGTTAGAATTGGTCTTCAGCAACCCATGCTTGTCCCCCGTGAAGATCCGTGTTAGAATTGGTCTTCAGCAACCTATGCTTGTCCCCCGTGAAGATCCGTGTTAGAATTGGTCTTCAGCAACCCATGCTTGTCCCCCGTGAAGATCCGTGTTAGAACTGGTCTTCAGCAACCCATGCTTGTCCCCCGTGAAGATCCGTGTTAGAATTGGTCTTCAGCAACCCATGCTTGTCCCCCGTGAAGATCCGTGTTAGAATTGGTCTTCAGCAACCTATGCTTGTCCCCCGTGAAGATCCGTGTTAGAATTGGTCTACAGCAACCCATGCTTGTCCCCCGTGAAGATCCGTGTTAGAATTGGTCTTCAGCAACCTATGCTTGTCCCTGTGAAGATCCGTGTTAGAATAGGTCTTCAGCAACCCATGCTTGTCCCCCGTGAAGATCCGTGTTAGAATTGGTCTTCAGCAACCCATGCTTGTCCCCCGTGAAGATCCGTGTTAGAATTGGTCTTCAGCAACCTATGCTTGTCTCCCCGTGAAGATCCGTGTTAGAATTGGTCTTCAGCAACCCATGCTTGTCCCCCGTGAAGATCCGTGTTAGAATTGGTCTTCAGCAACCCATGCTTGTCCCCCGTGAAGATCCGTGTTAGAACTGGTCTTCAGCAACCTATGCTTGTCCCCCGTGAAGATCCGTGTTAGAATTGGTCTTCAGCAACCCATGCTTGTCCCCCGTGAAGATCCGTGTTAGAATTGGTCTTCAGCAACCTATGCTTGTCTCCCCGTGAAGATCCGTGTTAGAATTGGTCTTCAGCAACCCATGCTTGTCCCCCGTGAAGATCCGTGTTAGAATTGGTCTTCAGCAACCCATGCTTGTCCCCCGTGAAGATCCGTGTTAGAATTGGTCTTCAGCAACCTATGCTTGTCCCCCGTGAAGATCCGTGTTAGAATTGGTCTTCAGCAACCCATGCTTGTCCCCCGTGAAGATCCGTGTTAGAATTGGTCTTCAGCAACCTATGCTTGTCTCCCCGTGAAGATCCGTGTTAGAATTGGTCTTCAGCAACCCATGCTTGTCCCCCGTGAAGATCCGTGTTAGAATTGGTCTTCAGCAACCTATGCTTGTCCCCCGTGAAGATCCGTGTTAGAATTGGTCTTCAGCAACCTATGCTTGTCTCCCCGTGAAGATCCGTGTTAGAATTGGTCTTCAGCAACCTATGCTTGGCCCCCGTGAAGATCCGTGTTAGAATTGGTCTTCAGCAACCTATGCTTGTCCCCCGTGAAGATCCGTGTTAGAATTGGTCTTCAGCAACCTATGCTTGTCCCCCGCGAAGATCCGTGTTAGAATTGGTCTTCAGCAACCTATGCTTGTCCCCCGTGAAGATCCGTGTTAGAATTGGTCTTCAGCAACCTATGCTTGTCCCCCGTGAAGATCCGTGTTAGAATTGGTCTTCAGCAACCCATGCTTGTCCCCCGTGAAGATCCGTGTTAGAATTGGTCTTCAGCAACCTATGCTTGTCCCCCGTGAAGATCCGTGTTAGAATTGGTCTTCAGCAACCTATGCTTGTCCCCCGTGAAGATCCGTGTTAGAATAGGTCTACAGCAACCCATGCTTTTCCCCCCATGAAGATCCGTGTTAGAATTGGTCTTCAGCAACCTATGCTTGTCCCCCGTGAAGATCCGTGTTAGAATTGGTCTTCAGCAACCTATGCTTGTCTCCCCGTGAAGATCCGTGTTAGAATTGGTCTTCAGCAACCTATGCTTGGCCCCCGTGAAGATCCGTGTTAGAATTGGTCTTCAGCAACCTATGCTTGTCCCCCGTGAAGATCCGTGTTAGAATTGGTCTTCAGCAACCTATGCTTGTCCCCCGCGAAGATCCGTGTTAGAATTGGTCTTCAGCAACCTATGCTTGTCCCCCGTGAAGATCCATGTTAGAATTGGTCTTCAGCAACCTATGCTTGTCCCCCGTGAAGATCCGTGTTAGAATTGGTCTTCAGCAACCCATGCTTGTCCCCCGTGAAGATCCGTGTTAGAATTGGTCTTCAGCAACCTATGCTTGTCCCCCGTGAAGATCCGTGTTAGAATTGGTCTTCAGCAACCTATGCTTGTCCCCCGTGAAGATCCGTGTTAGAATAGGTCTACAGCAACCCATGCTTTTCCCCCCATGAAGATCCGTGTTAGAATTGGTCTTCAGCAACCTATGCTTGTCCCCCGTGAAGATCCGTGTTAGAATTGGTCTTCAGCAACCCATGCTTGTCCCCCGTGAAGATCCGTGTTAGAATTGGTCTTCAGCAACCTATGCTTGTCCCCCGTGAAGATCCGTGTTAGAATTGGTCTTCAGCAACCTATGCTTGTCCCCCGTGAAGATCCGTGTTAGAATAGGTCTACAGCAACCCATGCTTTTCCCCCCATGAAGATCCGTGTTAGAATTGGTCTTCAGCAACCTATGCTTGTCCCCCGTGAAGATCCGTGTTAGAATTGGTCTTCAGCAACCCATGCTTGTCCCCCGTGAAGATCCGTGTTAGAATTGGTCTTCAGCAACCTATGCTTGTCTCCCCGTGAAGATCCGTGTTAGAATTGGTCTTCAGCAACCCATGCTTGTCCCCCGTGAAGATCCGTGTTAGAATTGGTCTTCAGCAACCCATGCTTGTCCCCCGTGAAGATCCGTGTTAGAATTGGTCTTCAGCAACCTATGCTTGTCCCCCGTGAAGATCCGTGTTAGAATTGGTCTTCAGCAACCCATGCTTGTCCCCCGTGAAGATCCGTGTTAGAATTGGTCTTCAGCAACCTATGCTTGTCTCCCCGTGAAGATCCGTGTTAGAATTGGTCTTCAGCAACCCATGCTTGTCCCCCGTGAAGATCCGTGTTAGAATTGGTCTTCAGCAACCTATGCTTGTCCCCCGTGAAGATCCGTGTTAGAATTGGTCTTCAGCAACCTATGCTTGTCTCCCCGTGAAGATCCGTGTTAGAATTGGTCTTCAGCAACCCATGCTTGTCCCCCGTGAAGATCCGTGTTAGAATTGGTCTTCAGCAACCTATGCTTGGCCCCCGTGAAGATCCGTGTTAGAATTGGTCTTCAGCAACCTATGCTTGTCCCCCGTGAAGATCCGTGTTAGAATTGGTCTTCAGCAACCCATGCTTGTCCCCCGTGAAGATCCGTGTTAGAATTGGTCTTCAGCAACCCATGCTTGTCCCCCGTGAAGATCCGTGTTAGAATTGGTCTTCAGCAACCCATGCTTGTCCCCCGTGAAGATCCGTGTTAGAATTGGTCTTCAGCAACCTATGCTTGTCCCCCGTGAAGATCCGTGTTAGAATTGGTCTTCAGCAACCTATGCTTGTCCCCCGCGAAGATCCGTGTTAGAATTGGTCTTCAGCAACCTATGCTTGTCCCCCGTGAAGATCCGTGTTAGAATTGGTCTTCAGCAACCTATGCTTGTCCCCCGTGAAGATCCGTGTTAGAATTGGTCTTCAGCAACCCATGCTTGTCCCCCGTGAAGATCCGTGTTAGAACTGGTCTTCAGCAACCTATGCTTGTCCCCCGTGAAGATCCGTGTTAGAATTGGTCTTCAGCAACCTATGCTTGTCCCCCGTGAAGATCCGTGTTAGAATAGGTCTACAGCAACCCATGCTTTTCCCCCCATGAAGATCCGTGTTAGAATTGGTCTTCAGCAACCTATGCTTGTCTCCCGTGAAGATCCGTGTTAGAATTGGTCTTCAGCAACCCATGCTTGTCCCCCGTGAAGATCCGTGTTAGAATTGGTCTTCAGCAACCCATGCTTGTCCCCCGTGAAGATCCGTGTTAGAATTGGTCTACAGCAACCTATGCTTGTCCCCCGTGAAGATCCGTGTTAGAATAGGTCTACAGCAACCCATGCTTGTCCCCCGTGAAGATCCGTGTTAGAATTGGTCTTCAGCAACCTATGCTTGTCTCCCGTGAAGATCCGTGTTAGAATTGGTCTTCAGCAACCCATGCTTGTTCCCCGTGAAGATCCGTGTTAGAACTGGTCTTCAGCAACCTATGCTTGTCCCCCGTGAAGATCCGTGTTAGAATTGGTCTACAGCAACCTATGCTTGTCCCCCGTGAAGATCCGTGTTAGAATTGGTCTACAGCAACCCATGCTTGTCCCCCGTGAAGATCCGTGTTAGAATTGGTCTTCAGCAACCTATGCTTGTCGTAAGTGGCGACTAACGGGATCCTGTGGTCATGCTCACTAACTTTGATGCATTTCATCCTATCCCAATTGCGTGTTCGAAATAGCAGCCAAACCTAGTGACCTTGTAATTGGTACAATAACATTTCCGTAAAGCTGGCCCGACTATCTAGTTGAAAATTCTTGTCAATACATATATATTTCTACGAATCATCAAGTTAAGGCGTAATTTGATGTCAAAGTCTGTCGAAATGTTTGCCATTCAAAGCCCTCCTGGTCATTGGACATTAGTAACTAATTTCTACACTGATCGTATACCAATTGCGTAGATCGATGCTCATGATGTCAGTCACTGGACAGTCTGGTCCAGACTCGACTATTTACAGAATATCGTCCTATAGCTGGAATATTGCGGAGGGCGGCGTTAAACAACAAACACCAGTCGACCACACATGCCCACCCTTGTGCGGGGACTTAGTGAGCCAACAGCCGCGAGGTTGTGTTGTGTTTCTAAGAACAATGACCAAGTAGTAAATACATGGTTGTGAAATATTTCTCCCCTTTGATGCAGACGTGTGTAACGTGATCTGCACGTTATTATCTGTGAGGTCAACGATGTCACGCGATCTTACACCTTGATACTCACCAAGAAGTGCAAACGCTTGTGAAAAAAGATGTGTGTTTTTTAAATCATTCAACCTGCAATAAAAGTTTTGAAATGATATGATAGTCAGTATAGATGGGTTGTGTTGTGTTTGGCATTCTGAAACGCGTTCTAGCAACCTACCTCCATGTCTCCGTGCATAATCCTCTCTTGTCACATCACACCAGCCGTTGAAATACACCCCGGCTGTATACGGCTCATAACGCACGGCAATACCCCCAATCAAGATATACAAGTGTTATACACGCCGTACTGTAACGGCCAGTCATTGGTCAGCGGCCGCACTCGCGTGGGCAACTGTCAGCAGCGCTGTCAGTACAGGCGAGAGTGGAGCTCCACTGTATAACACTGTCGACATTGGGTGTGCACAGAGTTCTATCCATGTCATTCTGCCGCCAGAAAACGTAGGTATTTATATATTGCTTTCCGCATGTCTTTCAGTCACTAAAGTGGATTATCCACGCAACATGTATGTAGTGTTCCAGTAGGCTCGGCCCATGGCGCCTTATAACCTGTGACCATGCGTTAAAACGCCCGCGTCTGGCTGACCAGCGTTTATATAAAGCAATACCACACATACATGTTAAAGCTGTTGTAGTTACTTAGTAGGACTAAAGTTAGAATATTCAGACAGTTATTCGATCCGGACAGTCGTTCTACTGCCACGTCTTATCGATCTAGACGCAGACAGCTACAGAAGTAATATAACGTGAAAATATGTCATGATTAAAACAAGTACAATATATTGATGATCTATACAAGAACTCCGAAAAGAATATGACTAGTCAGATAGATAACAAGCACTACCACTCAGGTCTTAGTGTATTATAACAATCATTAGTGCCTAGTTTCTGGTATATGATAACAATCATTAGTGCCTAGTTTCTGGTATATGATAACAAGCGTTATTACCTAGTTGCTGGTATATGATAACAATCATTAGTGCCTAGTTTCTGGTATATGATAACAAGCGTTATTACCTAGTTGCTGGTATATGATAACAAGCGTTATTACCTAGTTGCTGGTATATGATAACAAGCGTTATTACCTAGTTGCTGATATGTGATAACAGTGATCTGCATGTAGCAACATATATCAACATTTTGTA
Source organism: Haliotis rufescens (assembly GCF_023055435.1). Taxonomy (NCBI): domain Eukaryota; kingdom Metazoa; phylum Mollusca; class Gastropoda; order Lepetellida; family Haliotidae; genus Haliotis; species Haliotis rufescens. The sequence goes on from NW_025964057.1 coordinate 4,012,046, forward strand.
ACATAATTCAAAATGTAGTAACATATATCAACATGTGGTAACATATATCAACATTTAATAACATAAAACACTATGTAGTAACATATATCAACATGTAGTAACATATATCAACATTTAGTAACATAAAGCAATATGTAGTAACATATATCGACATGTAGTAACATTTATGAACATATACTAACATATATCAGCATGTAGTAACATATATCAACATGTAGTAACATTTATGAACATATAGTAACATATATCAATATAAAGTAACATATATCAACATATAGTAACACATATCAGCATGTAGTAACATATATCAACATGTAGTAACATACACCAATGTGGTATAAAACCTAACCTAACGCATACTACTCCATGTACCCCTCGTGATCCTGCTACAACTTATAATGTTGTATCATGTACCAATATGTAGTAACATATATCAATATGTAGTAACAGATATCAATATGTAGTAACATATATCAATATGTAGTAACAGATATCAATATGTAGTAACATTTATCAATATGTAGTAACACATCAACATGTAATAACATATTTTGGTTTGGTTTGTTGTTTAACGCCGCACTCAGCAATATTCCAGCTATATGACGGCGGTCTGTAAATAATCGAATCTGGACCAGACAATCCAGTGATTAATATCATGAGCATCGATCCACGCAATTGGTCAGCGAGCCTGACCACCCGATCCCGTTAGTCGCCTTTTACGACAAGCATAGTCACCTTTTACGGCAAGCATGGGTTGCTGAAGACCTATTCTACCCCGGAATCTTCACGGGTCTGTAGTAACATATATCAGTGTGTCGTAACATATATCAATATGTAGTAACATATCAAGATGTAGTAACATATATCAATGTGTAGTAACACATATCAATATGTAGTAACGTATCAACACGTATTAACATATATCAATGTGTAGTAACATATCAAGATGTAGTAACATATATCAATATGTAGTAAAATATATCAATATGTAGTAACATATATCAATATGTAGTAACGTATCAACATGTAGTAACATATATCAATGTGTAGTTACATATATCAATACGTAGTAACATATCAACATGTAGTAATATATATCAACATGTAGTAACATATATCAACATATAGTAACATATATCAATATGTAGTACCAACAGAGCGGACCAATGAAGATCCGGGGTAGAATAGGTCTTCAGCAACCCATGCTTGCCGTAAAAGGTGACTATGCTTGTCGTAAGAGGTGACTAACGAGATCGGGTGGTCAGGCTCGCTGACTAAGTTGACACTTGTCATCGTATCGCAATTGCGTGGAGCGATGCTCATGATGTCAGTCACTGGATTGTCTGGTCCAGACACGAATACCTACAGACCGCCGTCCGGCATATTGCTGAGTGCGGCGTTTAACGACAAACAAACCAAAACAAAAACCAGCAGAGAATGGTAGAAGAGAAGAGAAAGCAAGATATTAGAAATTGAGGTTTGAGTCGAATTACCATGACTCTACTAAGGGGAACTATGCTTGTCTAAAGCTGCATGAAGCTATACGCGTCTGAGGTGTGATGGATTTAAACCAGTGCATGTGGAAGCACTCGTCAAGAGAACCAGCCACACGCCTGTCGCCAGTGACGTGTGTATGGCTGCCACATGTTTACAAGTGGTTCTACACAGCAGGTGCGCGATGTTGACAGTCGCTCATTACACACGTATAGAATAGCCTGATACAGCAATAATCCCCACAGGGTCTGTACACATTGCCGAACTGTTGACGTCCGCTCATTGCGGACAAAATAGAGTACAACAAACTGTGGACTTGTAACAATAAACCCGTAATGTTACACTGAGTGTGTGTGTAAAGTGTTACACGAAACACGGACTGTAGAGAACTGGTGGCGTGACACGAATGTGTGAAGCTGAAATGATTGTGAGCGCGAATTCTTCTAATAATCACGTGTTAAATGTGTCAGCGTTGATTGGTACCGTGTCTTTGCGGTATTTCCGTCAGGTTAACTCTAGTGTCGCCAATTACACCCGTCATTCAGAGGAAGAAATAACGGTCACTGCGCAGACAATAATTACCCACTTTCTATGTAACAAAAACACCCTTTCTGGGTTGGTTTCCTGTCTCGTGACGACCTCTGTAACAACAATAACACCATCACACTACAACTGGTAGCGACTTGTCACCTGGAGCGAGTGAGGGAGGAAATGTTGTTTGAGGCCGCAAGCGGCGATATCCAGCCTGTGACTCACCGAGCCTTGACTGAAGACGACCATGCGGGGAACGGTAGCAGGGGGAGTTGTCGGGGTAGGATGATTCACAATCATCCTATGTGTACGTGCATGTGTGCGTGCGTGCGTGCGTGCGTGCGTAAGAGCGTGCTTTTGTGTATGCGTTTGTACACCAAAATTCCAGGTATATGACGGCGGCTAGACCAGACAACCCAGTGATTGATATTGTGAGCAACGATCCACACCATCAATCACGTCACCCAGCCTGACCACCCGATCCACCCGTCTCTTAATACCAGGATAGTTTGCTGGGCATCAATTCTACCCGGAATCCCCACTGTGGGGGGTCGTCCTATGAAAAACATGGGATTCAACCAAGGAATCCCCGCGTGGATCCATGAGAACATGAAGGCGACATCTGTCGCCCCGGGTCTCCCAGAACCACAACCCACTGCTGGCTATGCGTAGTCACGGAAACCTCGATATACGGTTCAGTGCTGTTCCATATGACGTCGAGTATAAAGAGTTATCTGTCTTGCGAAACGTGGATTACCACAAAATAGATACAATGTCCCTATTGGATTTACGGTGCCAGATTATGTGTTGTTGTTTGTCGTATGATGTACGATCCGCCAGGATATAACGGTAATATTGCTGACAGCGTTAAACAGTTCACTCACTCATCCCACCTGTCATCTACGAATACAGGTTAACAAACATTAATACTACAGATAAGGTGAGCTAACAAATCACCATTTCTTTTCACATCTTGTTGTATTGTAACGTCCTAATATCAGCTGCTGTAACAAGATGCAAGTACGTTTGATCTCCGCGTTCTTTAAGTGTCACTTCCCTGTCCATGTCGAGTGGTACGTGATTATAGTTAGGGACCGTATAGCCGGCTGACGCTAACGCCCATATATTGATTAGCGGCCGATTGCCGCAGATTTCATCTCCCTTTTTAGACGGAAACACAAATGGAGTCGGTAAAATAGAGAGATGTTATGAAGCAAGTACAAGGGCCGACGCACTTCTCACTCCAGGGATAAAGTGATCCGTGGATTAATGGTGCAAGCCACCGGGGAGGACTTAGTGCGGTACCGTTATGGCGGGCTCAGAGTATTGTACTTTATAGTGTGGATCTATTATTCTATGTGTAGAAAGGCATATATGTGCTTTGTGCCGCAAATAGCAACGTCAGTGACCTCATCATGTAATCTACAGTCCAACTTGGAGCGGGGCGTCCTCGATATAACAGGGTATATTATCTCCATTCTAGTTTCATAAAAAACCCTGGAACCATTCGCTACGTTTTGAGTTCGATTCGAAATACTGGACCCACAAGAGTGTCGTCAAATCAAACTACACTCATGACATTATTGTCTGTCTCGGGTAGTATGACGTCATTGTCTGTCTCGGGTAGTATGAGTGAGTGAGTGAGTTAAAATATAACGTCGCATCGGAATTATTTCAGCCAAATAGCGACCGGATAGTATGACATCATTGCCTGTCTTGGATAGGATGACGTCATTGTCTGTCTTGGGTAGCATGTCATAGTCTGTCTCGGGTAGTATGTCATTGTCTGTCTTGGGTAGTATGACGCCATTGTCTATCTCGGGTAGTATGACGTCTTGTCTGTCTTGGGTAGTATGACATTGTCTGTCTTGGGTAGGATGACGCCATTGTCTGTCTCGGGTTGTATGACGTCATTGTCTGTCCCGGGTAGTATGACATCGTTGTCTGTCTCGGGTAGTATGACGTCATTGTCTGTCTCGGGTAGTATGACATCGTTGTCTGTCTCGGGTAGTGTGACGTCAATGTCTGTCACGGATAGTATGACATCGTTGTCTGTCTCGGGTAGTGTGACGTCAATGTCTGTCACGGATAGTATGACATCGTTGTCTGTCTCGGGTAGTGTGACGTCAATGTCTGTCACGGATAGTATGACATCGTACCCAGCCGGCGGGCATCAATATTGGGACAATGGAACCTTTCAGACTATGGCTCAAAATTCATGCATCCACTCACCCACCCAATAGGTTTGAAATAAGCACACCAACATGTCCTCGTAAACAACCTTTACTGACTAAACACTATATATGTCTGTTATTGATTAACAAATATAATCCATAGTTTTCTATATCAACATCAAAATGGAGGGCACGGGTCTTCACACTCTCGGATCCAGGTTTCAAGATGGCCGCTCTCCACGTGCATCAGCGCTGTGTAGACGGTTCCCTAAACAGGAAAAGATGAACGCCGGTATTTATGAAGCTGAAGCAGACATGTATCACTTGACTATAACGGAGGAGATATAGCAACGTCAAAACAAATGGCGAAAGGGGTGACAACTCTGATTTGTTTGTTTGTTTGTTGTTTAACGCCGCACTCAGCAATATTCCAGCTATATGACGGCGGTCTGTAAAATAATCGAGTCTGGACCAGACAATATAGTGATTGACATCATGAGCATCGATCCACGCAATTGGGATCGATGACATGTATCAACCAAGTCAGCGAGCCTGACCACCCGATCCCGTTAGTCGCCTTTTACGACTAGCATAGTCGCCTTTTACGGCAAGTATGGGTTACTGAAGACCTATTCTACCCTGGAATCTCCGCGGGTCTTGAACACATTAAGGTGTTGTAAGCTTTACCTTGTTTTCGAGACTACAAACATACCTTATTAAGGACGGGCTTCGTTGACAGGACATTGAACAGTGCAGGAAGAGATACCCCCTGTGAAAATAGACCAAGCCATGCGCTAGTACACACGCACGCAGGGAGAGATAGTATTTGTTTGTTGTTAACGCCGCACTCAGCAATATTCCAGCTATATGAAGGCAGTCTGTAAATAGACATCATGAGCATCAATCTACTGTATTGTAATACACTGACATGCATCAACCAAGTCAGCGAGCCTGACCACCCGATCCCGTTAGTCGCCTCTTACCCACCCCAGGGCCACAACCTCTCTCCCCACCTCAGACCACTCCTATCTACGCACCCCAGGAGCACCTCCTATCTACCCACCCCAGGACCACCTACACTCTACCCCACCCCGGTGCCACCTCCTCTCTACCCACCAAGGGGCCACCTCCTCTATATCTCAGCCTAGGGCCATCTCCTTTCTACCCACCCCGGTGCCACCTCCTTTCTACCCACCCCAGGGCCACCTCCTTTCTACCCCACCCCGGTGCCACCTCCTTTCTAACCACCCCGGTGCAACCTACTCGCTACCCCACCCGACGTCCACCTCCTTTCTACCCACCCGTGGGTCACCTCTTTTCTACCCCATCCCGGTGCCACCTCCTCTCTACTCCAGCCCAGGGCCACTCCTCACTACCCTATCCCGGTGCCACCTCCTCTCTACCCACCCCAGGGCCACTCCTCTACCCACCCAAGGGCCACCTCCTCACTACCCTATCCCGGTGCCACCTCCTCTCTACTCCACCCCAGGGCCACCTCCTTACTCCCCAACCCCAGGGCCACTCCTCTACCCACCCAGGGCAACCTCCTCTTTACCCCACCCCAGTGCCACCTCCTCTCTAGCCATCCCAGGGACACTCTTCTCTACCCACCCCAGGGCCACCTCCTCTCTACCCCACCTGCTGTGTAGTCTCCCTCATGCACTGGTTGGCCGGGCCCCGTCGGTCGTCCAGAAACAAAGGCTTCACCCAGTGGTCGTAGTTCGTCTCCAGGACGTACCAGCCTCCGGCTGACGCCATCGGCCACACGTCAATAGCATCATCCTTGTCGCGCGAGATTACACTGCCCTGGAACCAGAATACACGAGATTACACTGCCCTGGAACCAGAGTACACGAGATTACACTGCCCTGGAACCAGAGTACAGGAGATTACACTGCCCTGGAACCAGAGTACAGGAGATTACACTGCCCTGGAACCAGAGTACACGAGATTACACTGCCCTGGAACCAGAGTACACGAGATTACACTGCCCTGGAACCGAAGTACACGAGATTACACTGCCCTAGAACCAGAGTACAGGAGATTACACTGCCCTGGAACCAGAGTACAGGAGATTACACTGCCCTGGAACCAGAGTACACGAGATTACTCTGCCCTGGAACCAGAGTACAGGAGATTACACTGCCCTGGAACCAGAGTACACGAGATTACACTGCCCTGGAACCAGAGTACAGGAGATTACACTGCCCTGGAACCGAGGTACACGAGATTACACTGCCCTGGAACCAGAGTACAGGAGATTACACTGCCCTGGAACCAGAGTACACGAGATTACTCTGCCCTGGAACCGAAGTACACGAGATTACACTGCCCTGGAACCAGAATACACGAGATTACACTGCCCTGGAACCAGAGTACACGAGATTACACTGCCCTGGAACCAGAGTACAGGAGATTACACTGCCCTGGAACCGAAGTACACGAGATTACACTGCCCTGGAACCAGAGTACAGGAGATTACACTGCCCTCGAACCAGGGTACACGAGATTACTCTGCCCTGGAACCGAAGTACACGAGATTACACTGCCCCGGAACCGAAGTACAGGAGATTACACTGCCCTGGAACCAGAGTACCCATACAGCGAGGCCCCGTTCTGCGATAATAATGTGTAATAAAGTATAATAATGTGTAATAAAGTGTAAAAGGTACAACAATGTATAATAATGTGTAACATTTTGGTCATAATGTCCGTTTCACAACAAATGGACATGCCCATACCGAATCGCACTCAAGAAGTCAATTTTGCATTTGCAATATCTATATACAAACATAATTCGTCGTTAATCATTTATCGGAGCAAAAATAAATTCAAGGTATATTACAATTTATTCAAAATAAATTTGATCACCACTGCTACAAAAGGACTGTAAATCACTGAGAGGTAGGCCGAGGTATGCCCAAATATGGAATTGTCGACACGTTTGGAATACTGAGATTATACCCCTGCAACTCTCGTATCACCGATACTTTGACATGGGCGGCAGTCGTAGCGCTGTGATCGCTTTGTGAAACGCCCCCTGGCGGGCTATATAACCCCGTAACCCTCACAGGGGTACTACAGAAGGACAGAGGAAGGAGAAGGGACAACTGCTTAGCGCGAGTGACCCATGGCGGCAGAATTTCTGCTTGACCTCGGCGTCTGCTCTACGACAGCTGCATCATAGCGACATTGAGGACAACCATCACCAAGGTAACCATGAAATACTTTATCTACGTATAATTGGGTGACGATATCTTTCAACCATTTAACTGAAGGATGGATACTTTATTCTGGGCTCACAATCTTTTTCAGAACTGAGGCATTCGTCACTACTTGTGTTTGCAGATTATGAGAGACGCTAGCGGAGCCGAAAGGAATGGAATAGTGTAAGGGCTGTAGAACTGCGTGTGTTGTACAAGCAGTGTCAACAAAATGGCCAAAAATGTCCAGAACAAAAAAGTCACACGAGTCAGGGACAAACAGAATATCAGTAGTATCATACAAAGGGGGGGTAGGAGGGAAGCTTCCTGGAGTACTTTCAAGGTCAGCCCTCAGGAGGGAAGCTTCCTGGAGTGCCTTCAAGGTCAGCCCTCAGGAGGGAAGCTTCCTGGAGTACTTTCATGGTCATCCCTCAGGAGGGAAGCTTCCAGGAGTACCTTCAAGGTCAGCCCTCAGGAGGGAAGCTTCCAGGAGTACCTTCAAGGTCAGGCCTCAGGGGGGAAACTTCCTGGTGTACCTTCAAGGTCAGCCCTCAGGAGGGAAGCTTCCTGGAGTATCTTCAAGGTCAGCCCTCAGGAGGGAAGCTTCCTGGAGTACCTTCATGGTTAGCCCTCAGAAGGGAAGCTTCCTGGAGTACCTTCAAGGTCAGCCCTCAGGAGGGAAGCTTCCTGGAGTACCTTCAAGGTCAGCCCTCAGGGGGGAAACTTCCTGGAGTACCTTCAAGGTCAGCCCTCAGGAGGGAAGCTTCCTGGAGTACCTTCAAGGTCAGCCCTCAGGGGGGAAACTTCCTGGAGTACCTTCAAGGTCAGGCCTCAGGAGGGAAGCTTCCTGGAGTATCTTCAAGGTCAGCCCTCAGGAGGGAAGCTTCCTGGAGTACCTTCATGGTTAGCCCTCAGGAGGGAAGCTTCCTGGAGTACCTTCAAGGTCAGCCCTCAGGAGGGAAGCTTCCTGGAGTACCTTCATGGTTAGCCCTCAGGAGGGAAGCTTCCTGGAGTACCTTCAAGGTCAGCCCTCAGGAGGGAAGCTTCCTGGAGTACCTTCAAGGTCAGCCCTCAGGAGGGAAGCTTCCTGGAGTACCTTCATGGTTAGCCCTCAGGAGGGAAGCTTCCTGGAGTACCTTCAAGGTCAGCCCTCAGGAGGGAAGCTTCCTGGAGTACCTTCAAGGTCAGCCCTCAGGGGGGAAACTTCCTGGAGTACCTTCAAGGTCAGCCCTCAGGAGGGAAGCTTCCTGGAGTACCTTCAAGGTCAGGCCTCAGGGGGGAAGCTTCCTGGAGTACCTTCATGGTCAGCCCTCAGGAGGGAAGCTTCCTGGAATACCTTCATGGTCAGACCTCAGGAGGGAAGCTTCCTGGAGTACCTTCAAGGTCAGCCCTCAGGAGGGAAGCTTCCTTGAGTACCATCAAGGTCAGCCCTCAGGAGGGAAGCTTCCTGGAGTACCTTCAAGGTCAGCCCTCAGGAGGGAAGCTTCCTGGAGTACCTTCAAGGTCAGGCCTCAGGAGGGAAGCTTCCTGGAGTACCTTCAAAGTCAGCCCTCAGGAGGGAAGCTTCCTGGAGTACCTTCAAGGTCAGCCCTCAGGGGGGAAACTTCCTGGAGTACCTTCAAGGTCAGCCCTCAGGAGGGAAGCTTCCTGGAGTACCTTCAAGGTCAGGCCTGAGGGAAACTTCCTGGAGTACCTTCAAGGTCAGCCCTCAGAAGGGAAGCTTCCTGGAGTACCTTCAAGGTCAGCCCTCAGGACGGAAGCTTCCTGGAGTACCTTCAAGGTCAGCCCTCAGGAGGGAAACTTCCTGGAGTACCTTCAAGGTCAGGCCTCAGGAGGGAAGCTTCCTGGAGTACCTTCAAGGTCAGCCCTCAGGAGGGAAGCTTCCTGGAGTACCTTCAAGGTCAGCCCTCAGGAGGGAAGCTTCCTGGAGTACCTTCAAGGTCAGCCCTCAGGAGGGAAGCTTCCTGGAGTACCTTCAAGGTCAGGCCTCAGGAGGGAAGCTTCCTTGAGTACCTTCAAGGTCAGCCCTCAGGAGGGAAGCTTCCTGGAGTACCTTCATGGTCAGCCCTCAGGGGGGAAACTTCCTGGAGTACCTTCAAGGTCAGCCCTCAGGAGGGAAGCTTCCTGGAGTACCTTCAAGGTCAGGCCTCAGGAGGGAAGCTTCCAGGAGTACCTTCAAGGTCAGGCCTCAGGAGGGAAGCTTCCTGGAGTATCTTCAAGGTCAGCCCTCAGGAGGGAAGCTTCCTGGAGTACCTTCAAGGTCAGCCCTCAGGAGGGAAGCTTCCTGGAGTACCTTCAAGGTCAGGCCTCAGGAGGGAAGCTTCTTGGAGTACCTTCAAGGTCAGCCCTCAGGAGGGAAGCTTCCTTGAGTACCTTCAAGGTCAGCCCTCAGGAGGGAAGCTTCCTGGAGTACCTTCATGGTCAGCCCTCAGGGGGGAAACTTCCTGGAGTACCTTCAAGGTCAGCCCTCAGGAGGGAAGCTTCCTGGAGTACCTTCAAGGTCAGGCCTCAGGAGGGAAGCTTCCTGGAGTACCTTCAAAGTCAGCCCTCAGGAGGGAAGCTTCCTGGAGTACCTTCAAGGTCAGCCCTCAGGGGGGAAACTTCCTGGAGTACCTTCAAGGTCAGCCCTCAGGAGGGAAGCTTCCTGGAGTACCTTCAAGGTCAGGCCTCAGGAGGGAAACTTCCTGGAGTACCTTCAAGGTCAGCCCTCAGAAGGGAAGCTTCCTGGAGTACCTCCAAGGTCAGGCCTCAGGGGGGAAACTTCCTGGAGTACCTTCAAGGTCAGGCCTCAGGAGGGAAGCTTCCTGGAGTACCTTCATGGTCAGCCCTCAGGAGGGAAGCTTCCTGGAGTACCTTCAAGGTCAGCCCTCAGGAGGGAAGCTTCCTGGAGTACCTTCATGGTCAGCCCTCAGGGGGGAAACTTCCTGGAGTACCTTCAAGGTCAGGCCTCAGGAGGGAAGCTTCCTGGAGTACCTTCAAGGTCAGCCCTCAGGAGGGAAGCTTCCAGGAGTACCTTCAAGGTCAGCCCTCAGGAGGGAAACTTCCTGGAGTACCTTCAAGGTCAGGCCTGAAGAGGGAAGCTTCCTGGAGTACCTTCAAGGCCAGTCCTCAGGAGGGAAGCTTCCTGGAGTACCTTCAAGGTCAGCCCTCAGGAGGGAAGCTTCCAGGAGTACCTTCAAGGTCAGCCCTCAGGAGGGAAGCTTCCAGGAGTACCTTCAAGGTCAGCCCTCAGGAGGGAAGCTTCCAGGAGTACCTTCAAGGTCAGGCCTCAGGAGGGAAGCTTCCTGGAGTACCTTCAAGGTCAGCCCTCAGGAGGGAAGCTTCCTGGAGTATCTTCAAGGTCAGCCCTCAGGAGGGAAGCTTCCTGGAGTACCTTCATGGTCAGCCCTCAGGAGGAAAGCTTCCTGGAGTATCTTCAAGGTCAGCCCTCAGGAGGGAAGCTTCCTGGAGTACCTTCATGGCCAGCCCTCAGGAGGAAAGCTTCCTGGATAACCTCATGGCCAGGATTAAGTCTTGCTTCTTGCACACCTACAGTGAAAATAGTCAATACAGAACTTTTAAGCTAGATCTGCTTTGTCAGTCTTTCAATTAGCTGTTGAGGGTTATCCAGTTGGGCAACATCCCTTAGATAAGAGCCCGATGTTCAACATCCTGTGATAGAGCTTGACTCTGAGGGCTTACAATGACGAGCCAGCATTGTGTGTCATTGGGGGAAGTCAGGTTTGTCAGCAGAGAACAGCCACTGGGAGGACTGATGATCAAATCTACCTCTGAGTTATGTGAAACATTACAACCTGTTCCCTCTCTAGCAATATGGGTCACCAGTGTTATAGGCGAAGCCGGCCTTGATACTACTGTTCACAAGGCCCACTCTGTCTTAGGCTTTTGCTAGAGGGACTTCAATATCGGAAATTTAGCAACTTGGAAACTGGATGAAAGCTGAAACCTTTAAGAGGTTTAATCTGAGAGACATAGATGTCTCAGATTGTTTTGAACTACCAATATCACATCTTCTGCGTTTTAGTTATGTGAAATTGATAATTAACAAACTCCTATTTACTTTCAGGGGGCATGAAAGACGCCTGGAGCCTGATGGGAGCCAAGATTTCATTGATTTGAAGATGGTGCTTGGAGTGTGTTAAAACTCTTTTGCTTTCTTTGTAAAACAGTTATACATTCCGACAATTCCGTCCATGGAGATTAGAAGATATTGAACTACAATACTTTGTTGTGTGGTTTATGCCCTTATGAAGAATGTTTATGGGTAGGATGCGTGGTGAGATTTCGCTTACTTTTGAAATGACCTACTTCCGGTTATCATCAACTACGTTTCACTACGTGTGCTTGTGAAATTTCCAATTGATGTTCGTGTTCTTATCGAGTTACCTCCCCTGACGTCCTTCCACCCAGGATGTAGTAGATCGGAGCCAGCAGTGGTGAGCTCCGCAGCATGGTTAGCGCCTCTGAGTAGGTTTCGGCCGTCTCGAGGACGGTGCGCGTCAGGAAGCCCGTGAAGGTTCCGTTCCTCATGTCCAGCAGCCACTGCAGGAACCCTGTCCAGGAACAACCAGGAACACTGTCAGGTCAGATAATGGACAGGACGCGGATTTATAAAGGACGCTACCGCTAAACAAAGATTTGAGGACATTCCATTACAGGTCACGTCAGAACGACCTTTCGCGAACATTGACCGACCAATAAAATTATTAACAAGAAGTCGACATTAACCAATCCGAAAGCAGCTTTCTCGAGCCATACGCAACTAATTTCAAATAAGAGACTTCCATTTCAGACCAAGCGTTGAAAAATAGTGATTCAAAATTTAAAAACTGAACAAAAGAAAATTCTGGAATGTCTAATAGATCGCCGAGATTGTATGGCGGTCTTCCCACGGGCTTATGTCTCGGTCAAATCCAGTTTTCAAATATATACTTCCTTTTGCCCGGCAGGGTATTACAGAACCGGTGTAAGCAGGTTACATTTACTACGAGGTGGTGTGGGTTTAAAGTAAACCATTAACCTGTACGCATTTAAACCTGTATATAATCAGTTTCCAATTATACTGACCAACGACCCCCCCTCCACCGTCCCCGGTACGGGAGTTCTCCGACACACTGAAGCCTTTCTGTGGAGTAGATAGTAGACAGTACGTCAGCACACGTGACAGCTGCACGTGACATTCATATCTACTCATATACCTACATATGATTAGCGTCTATCCTCAGTTAATAACTCGCGTAGGTTCTAAGTATTGACAGTCAGGCATATTTCTAATTTCACAATGTGATATATACTGACGGAAATAAATAAAGGAACGCCATTACGGCAAGGGTTTGGCATGCGTCTAACAGGAGCTTTTCGTTCGGACACCAGATACTGGCACTGTACCATGAGGTGAGTTCCAATGTGTTCCCTTATTTTCCCCATCAGTATATTGATAAAGGAATACTGAAAAAAAAACTTTACTGAAGTGTATAACGATAAAATAAATACACTGTTATGTGAAGCAGTGACGTTGAAGGCCGTCACTTGGTGTCCTTCATCACGTGGTAGTAGTGTGCCAGAGTGAGTGAGTCAGATTAACGCCACTTTTACACCATTCTAGGTTTATCGTGGCGTGTCGGCTTAAGCTAACCACTCTGGTGAAGCACACGAGTAAGGGAGTATAACCAGACCGTTGATCATTATTGGATTCAATCTGGGATTCGAACCCACGAGCATCAGATCCTGTGACGAATAATGTGTACATGCCAGAATTGGTTTGGGGAGTTATTACATGCCGTGTATGGTGTCAATATGGACCAGGGTTATTACATGCCGTGTATGGTGTCAATATGGACCAGGGTTATTACATGTCGTGTATGGTGTCAATATGGACCAGGGTTATTGCATGCCGTGTATGGTGTCAATATGGACCAGGGTTATTACATGCCGTGTATGGTGTCAATATGGACCAGGGTTATTACATGCCGTGTATGGTGTCAATATGGACCAGGGTTATTACATGCCGTGTATGGTGTCAATATGGACCAGGGTTATTACATGCCGTGTATGGTGTCAATATGGACCAGGGTAATTACATGCCTTGTATGGTGTCAATATGGACCAGGGTTATTACATGCCGTGTATGGTGTCAATATGGACCAGGGTTATTACATGCCGTGCATGGTGTCAATATGGACCAGGGTTAACCCATACCGTGTATGGTGTCAATATGGACCAGGGTTATTACCTACCGTGTATGGTGTCAATATGGACCAGGGTTATTACATGCCGTGTATGGTGTCAATATGGATCAGGGTTATTACTTAACCGTGTATGGTGTCATTATGGACCAGGGTTATTACATGCCGTGTATGGTGTCAATATGGACCAGGGTTATTACATGCCGTGTATGGTGTCAATATGGACCAGGGTTATTACATGCCGTGTATGGTGTCAATATGGACCAGGGTTATTACATGCCGTGTATGGTGTCAATATGGACCAGGGTTAACCCATACCGTGTATGGTGTCAATATGGACCAGGGTTATTACATGCCGTGTATGGTGTCAATATGGACCAGGGTTATTACATGCCGTGTATGGTGTCAATATGGACCAGGGTAATTACATGCCTTGTATGGTGTCAATATGGACCAGGGTTATTACATGCCGTGTATGGTGTCAATATGGACCAGGGTTATTACATGCCGTGCATGGTGTCAATATGGACCAGGGTTAACCCATACCGTGTATGGTGTCAATATGGACCAGGGTTATTACCTACCGTGTATGGTGTCAATATGGACCAGGGTTATTACATGCCGTGTATGGTGTCAATATGGATCAGGGTTATTACTTAACCGTGTATGGTGTCATTATGGACCAGGGTTATTACATGCCGTGTATGGTGTCAATATGGACCAGGGTTATTACATGCCGTGTATGGTGTCAATATGGACCAGGGTTATTACATGCCGTGTATGGTGTCAATATGGACCAGGGTTATTACATGCCGTGTATGGTGTCAATATGGACCAGGGTTAACCCATACCGTGTATGGTGTCAATATGGACCAGGGTTATTACCTACCGTGTATGGTGTCAATATGGACCAGGGTTATTACATGCCGTGTATGGTGTCAATATGGACCAGGGTTATTACCTACCGTGTATGGTGTCAATATGGACCAGGGTTATTACATGCCGTGTATGGTGTCAATATGGACCAGGGTTATTACATGCCGTGTATGGTGTCAATATGGACCAGGACCCGCTCTTACCGGCTTCATCCCCGTCACCACGCCCACATAGCCGGCATAGTGAGCCGCCCTAAATACCAGGTTACCTCCCCTCATGTAATTGATGTTCACCAACAGAGGGCGCAGATTTTCCGAAAGAAACCATGTCCTGTTTTTAATGTCATACCTGAAAAATATCATTCAAAGGCTTGAACAAAATAATTGTGCTTCATATTGTTAGAAATTTAGAAATTGTCTGCCACAAAAATAAAATTGTTGCAAAGCGTTTCGTGGAAAGAAAAGTAATTAATTATAAGTAATTATCTGGTTTTGCAGCTTGGGTGACAAAATTATCTGGTGCTCAAGGGACGCAACTCTGCACAGCAAATTGCGGGGCCACAGTACCCCCTCTTGATGGGATGAGTTTGTTATAGATTAAAGGAAAGATGTCGGCATGGTGGTAGATGGTTTAATCTCGGGGCGGTTATAAGGGGGATAGGAAGGGGGATATAAGAATAGGTGCTGTCCTTCCGTCCGTCCGTCCGCAACGTTTCGTGTACGGAACAGAACTCAAACACCATGAGAGACATCTTAACCAAACTTGGCACATAGATAGGTCTAGTTGTAAACTGGTGCCTTTTGATACTTTGGGATTTAAAAAAAATACATTTTCGAGTTTCAATAGCAACGACATTGACTTGTTGATCTTAAAAAAACCGTACAATATGTCTTGCCTTACAAACAGACATGTCATATTGCCGGGGCATATGAGAATTTTCATTCCCTCAGCGACGTGACGGTCACTTGTGTACACCTGCCCGCACTTTGGTT